>NW_027491112.1:0-1243042 GCF_021521415.1 Bidens hawaiensis | reverse complement strand
TTTGGGATGTTAGGAGAAATAAGAGAGAAAATGATAAAAGAGAATATATGTGACAACAAGCCAAGTGCTCCCAAGGGACGCCTCTATGGTCCCATAAATAATCTCTCCGGGAGGAGACCCACAGAACGGGCCACTATTCATGTTCTTTTTGTAATCCACTTATATAACGTGACACGTATTTTAATGACATGATGTTCATTTTTAAAGTTTCATGAAAACCTCTCCGAGAGTATATTCGTTTATCATTTAAAAATTGACTCCTAACAGTCGAAAACTATTAGTGAAGCTCACACTAACTGACATCTTTTAACCTCATGTCATAAAGGACTAGGGGAAGGCCTCGCCAGTAGGCTACATGGTTAACCAATGCAATCATACAATTACGAAGACCAATGCAATCATACAATTACTAAAAACAAGTACAACACATACACAACATAGTTAAAGACATAATATGATCCAACGACTAGAAAATTCAGTTTAACTCCGCGGGGGGAGAAGCAGTAGCATGAAAACCTAAACCCTTAAGGGGTTAACGACATAATTGTTCATACAAAACACATAAAATCCCAAAAGAAATCCATAGAAGGGGATCATAGTCACCCATTAACGTTAAGCAGTCACACGATCAAGGAAAGGGAGTGGGAGGGTCAACCACCGAAGACCAAGCCTTGATCTCTTCAATGGACACATCAGGGGTGGTGGAAAGCTGCTGCAATATGGGGGGCTCATAAGCATTGTATGCAACAAAGGCCTTCTCTGCGTCAGCATCGTCGGTCTCAGAAAACCTCGGCACCTCAAAGATGGAGACCCCCTTGGCATGATAGTCATAGCCAGCTTTCAAACCATGTTGGACCCGATACGAAGACAGCCCGATTCATGACATCCCGGACTTGACAAGTATCGCGGCAAGACTTAGCCCGCTCATACACCAACTGAAACCCCTCCATCACCATCCAAGATCGATCGGACTCGAAATCGTCACGTTCATGCTGCAACTTCTCGCACTTTTTACCAAGGTCCTTAATCATCTCATCCTGCTGAACCCGGATCGATTCGACCTCACGCTTCAGACGCTCGTGCTCATCTCGCTCTCGTTTGAAGTTGGCTTCCAACTACCAACCAACGCACAAACAATCAAACGAACTGCAAAGGCAAAAAGGGACAAAAGTGGGGAAGAAATTACCTCTTGAATCTTCTTTCGGTCGGCTTGGGCTTCGGCATACTGAGCTTCCAAGGTAGCAGCTCGCTTGTGAGCCACAAAAAGGTTAGTTGTCAATTGGGTAACCTGCTCTTGAAACTTCTTAAGATTGGCCTCTAGGCCAGATGTTTCCAAAGTTTTCTCCTCTGCCAGCAAGACTTGTTGCCTCAGACCCTGGATCTTTTCATTGTTTCTCTCAATCGTCTGTTCAAGCTTATCGATTTCCTCCTGGTTTTTCTATAATATATGATAAGCATCAATGACGGCTTGACGGGTAGCAGCACCCAACGCTAAGGTCCGATAAAGTTGTGTCCCAAAGTCACCAACCAGGAGATTCATACTCAAAGCACGGATGTGATCAAAGTCTGTCGGGGATAACCTCGGTGATAAGTTGGGGATGTGATGGTTGGGTATATTCTATATATTTTCGCATATTAATTCGTATGTTCTAAATAGATTATGGTGTCAACTTTGGTGCTTCAAGCATGTTTTTTGTGTCCAGGTCATCGGATGCCAATGATGCCTATTGACGTTAATTATGAGCTTGGATTGATGATTTAGAATAGAGGAATTGATCGGCACATGTTTTGATGCTTAAATAAGAAAAAGCAAAAAATTCCATGTCATGAAGGCCCTTAACGCTATGCGAAGGGATGGAAAAGTGAATCTTCGCGCTACTCGAAGAATCTGAAAGAAGGCATGACTATTTTGTCCTTCGTGTAGAGCGAAGGACTTGTGGAGAAGACTTTCGCACTACGCGAAGAAATCTAAAACGGGAAAGTTAACCTAAATCTTATAAAAACACTTTTCAGCCTCCATTCGAGACATCTCTTGTTCCACCAGCCATAGACGAGCACTAGGGAGATTTTGCATCATCTCGGAGCTTTCGGTTCGTCAAACCAATCCACGGTTTCATTCATTCATCAAATAAGCGAGTTTATCGGCATGCATATGCTAGGCTAAAAACCTTGGTGATCATTTTAGGCTAGGGTTTTGTGTAAAACTGGTTATGATCGAATTTTGTGTGTTTAAATGTTTCAAAGCACGATTGATTGTATTATATATCTTGCTTTGCTTCATGTTGATTGTTTAAATAGTTTGTGATCTTATTATCATATTCCGGGTCAACTATTTGGTTGTGCTCATCATTGTAGCCATTGATGTAATAGCCATTAGTCATTGCTTAACAATTGGCCTCATGTTATGAATCTGGTAATTAGGTAGATCGCGTTCGGTTGTGTCAACAATTCGGATTAGGGTGTGTTTGTCATCACAACCAAACTACTAGATCTAGTAATTTGTGCACAATCAAATTAACAGAATTCGTGACTAGCTTTTATCACATTACCTGAATCAGAAGTTAATCACTCCTTTCGTATAATTGTTTACCAATCATAAAAGTAATTGTTTCAAAACTGCTTGACATTGTCTGTTCGTTTAGGTTAATAATTAAGAAGTTATGAGTCAAACTTGCATTTTCCACTAATTCCTTGTAGGGATGACTTTACTAACCCGTACTAGTTATAGATATTTAAATGATTATAAATATTTTTTTTACTAGCCCACGACAGCTACATCAACATGTCATTCGGTGTTGACACCAGGGGTGTTCACGATTCAATTTGAAACCGTGAAACCGCCCAAACCGGTCATTGGTTCGGTTTTACAGTTAGTTTCTTTTCTCAAGTATTGGTCGATCGGTTTCAAAAATTTCAAACCGTAACGAACAGTTTGGTTTACGGTTTGTACCAAAAACCAACCGTAAAAAACGGCACCGGACCATATAATTTAATTACATTAATCTTTTTAGATATTTTATGTTGTCTACATATATGTGTTAGTACATTTTGTTAAATATAAACTGATAGTGTAACTGTGTAAGTGTGTGTGTGTGTAATATTCATATTAATTATTAACCAAATAGTAACTGAAACTTGAAAGATAGGTTGAGGCCTAAATTCAAACTTAGTAACAAGTTGCAATGAATCTGCCTTTAGAAGGTTTTTCTCATTAAGTGATTAAACTATTAAACTCCAAATAATATACATTTCATGTTTTCAGACTACTCGTGTTTACATGTCACTATGGACGAATTGCATTTAAATAAGTTTTGCAAATTATTCATAGCCCAACATGGCCAAACTGTGAAACTAATCCGGAACCAAACCGTAACTAACGGTTTGGTTTGGTTTGGTTCGGTTCAGTTTAAAGGTTCA
The DNA here is from genome assembly GCF_021521415.1 of Bidens hawaiensis. NCBI lineage: Eukaryota > Viridiplantae > Streptophyta > Magnoliopsida > Asterales > Asteraceae > Bidens > Bidens hawaiensis. The sequence continues at coordinate 1,239,625 of NW_027491112.1, read as the reverse complement.
ATGGTTTGGTTTTGGTTAACAAGAATCAAAAACCGTTACTAACTGTTTGGTTCACAGATTGACCCAAAAACCGTGAAAACCGGACCGTGAACACCACTAGTTGACACGCGTCATTCCATACATATTATTAGTCAGCCACATATCTTTTCGTGAGCTTTTTATATTTTTATTTTAGCTAAATTACTAACCGTCCCTCTGCTTCTTAAATTGTCAAAATTGATATGAAAATTTTCGGAAAACTTGATTAGAATAGTTTTCAAACTTTAATGACTTACTTGAAATACTTTTTAAACGTATTTAGTTAGCTTTTAGAGTATTTAATGTTTAATAGTAATATTCACATTTTAGGAGCTCTTTTTAACGCATATGTATAACTTCTTTTAAAAAAAAATTAATGCCCTCATCAGTACCATGCCTTAAACATCGGCCGAGCCCTATATACGATCAGTATATGATTAGAGATGGCCCCGAGTAGGCGTGTTAGTCATCGAAGGCAGGCTTGAAAAATAACATGATGGCCCTGTGATATGTGATTTGTTTTATGCCATGTTGCTCACTTATGCGACATTTAGATACAGATCAGCTTAATTTTTTTTAATATATTAGGTGAAGCTCGTGGAGTCGTAGTCTCAGTACATGTTCATATCTTTTTATTTCAGTTATATTTGTTCATATCAAATAAGAGCCTTAATTAATTATTTAATTTGTTAATCACATTACACGACACCTTGCGTATATATCATGTAAATTAAGTTTTGATCAGAAATACTGATCACGACTATAATACTAATATATATTTTTTCACATAACAAACAAACCCATCTCTTTTAAGCATATTTTCCATACTGCCAGGCGAGGATCCGGCATACAATTGTCTGGTCCAAAATGGTGCGGTGACGGCCGCAAGTCTTTTTGCGACACACATCTAGATGTATAAGGGCTCTTTTTGCGACACACATCTATAAGGGCTTCCTTTTAAAATTTAAAATTAAAGTTCTCTTCGTAACTTTTTAAGATCAAACTCAATGCAATGTATTTAGGATATGGATGATAACTTAAAGGACACAGACAAGAAAAAGAGTTAGAAAATCCTTGACCAAGTGCATGCATTTGGGATGTTAGGAGAAATAAGAGAGAAAATGATAAAAGAGAATATATGTGACAACAAGCCAAGTGCTCCCAAGGGACGCCTCTATGGTCCCATAAATAATCTCTCCGGGAGGAGACCCACAGAACGGGCCACTATTCATGTTCTTTTTGTAATCCACTTATATAACGTGACACGTATTTTAATGACATGATGTTCATTTTTAAAGTTTCATGAAAACCTCTCCGAGAGTATATTCGTTTATCATTTAAAAATTGACTCCTAACAGTCGAAAACTATTAGTGAAGCTCACACTAACTGACATCTTTTAACCTCATGTCATAAAGGACTAGGGGAAGGCCTCGCCAGTAGGCTACATGGTTAACCAATGCAATCATACAATTACGAAGACCAATGCAATCATACAATTACTAAAAACAAGTACAACACATACACAACATAGTTAAAGACATAATATGATCCAACGACTAGAAAATTCAGTTTAACTCCGCGGGGGGAGAAGCAGTAGCATGAAAACCTAAACCCTTAAGGGGTTAACGACATAATTGTTCATACAAAACACATAAAATCCCAAAAGAAATCCATAGAAGGGGATCATAGTCACCCATTAACGTTAAGCAGTCACACGATCAAGGAAAGGGAGTGGGAGGGTCAACCACCGAAGACCAAGCCTTGATCTCTTCAATGGACACATCAGGGGTGGTGGAAAGCTGCTGCAATATGGGGGGCTCATAAGCATTGTATGCAACAAAGGCCTTCTCTGCGTCAGCATCGTCGGTCTCAGAAAACCTCGGCACCTCAAAGATGGAGACCCCCTTGGCATGATAGTCATAGCCAGCTTTCAAACCATGTTGGACCCGATACGAAGACAGCCCGATTCATGACATCCCGGACTTGACAAGTATCGCGGCAAGACTTAGCCCGCTCATACACCAACTGAAACCCCTCCATCACCATCCAAGATCGATCGGACTCGAAATCGTCACGTTCATGCTGCAACTTCTCGCACTTTTTACCAAGGTCCTTAATCATCTCATCCTTCTGAACCCGGATCGATTCGACCTCACGCTTCAGACGCTCGTGCTCATCTCGCTCTCGTTTGAAGTTGGCTTCCAACTACCAACCAACGCACAAACAATCAAACGAACTGCAAAGGCAAAAAGGGACAAAAGTGGGGAAGAACTTACCTCTTGAATCTTCTTTCGGTCGGCTTGGGCTTCGGCATACTGAGCTTCCAAGGTAGCAGCTCGCTTGTGAGCCACAAAAAGGTTAGTTGTCAATTGGGTAACCTGCTCTTGAAACTTCTTCAGATTGGCCTCTAGGCCAGATGTTTCCAAAGTTTTCTCCTCAGCCAGCAAGACTTGTTGCCTCAGACCTTGGATCTTTTCATTGTTTCTCTCAATCGTCTGTTCAAGCTTATCGATTTCCTCCTGGTTTTTCTATAATATATGATAAGCATCAATGACGGCTTGACGGGTAGCAACACCGAACTCTAAGATCCGATAAAGTTGTGTCCCAAAGTCACCAACCAGGAGATTCATACTCAAAGCACGGATGTGATCAAAGTCTGTCGGGGATAACCTCGGTGAGAAACTCATGTACTTACTCTGGGTCAACACGGATGATTCAACATCTAGATCCCATTTTGGGACAAACACTTTGACACCGGGGTACTTGGTTACCTTAGGGGGAGATGGATCTTGTGGAAGCGGCGTATGCTCCTCAGGACGTTTACCTTTGGGGTCAGACTGATTTAGGGAAGAGGTGGAACCATGAAGACCCTCGGAAGGAGTACCACCTGGAATGCAAACTCACCATCCAGATCGACCACCTCGGAGGGAGGTGGAACCACGGGATGAGAGGAAGATGATTGGCCCAGGTATGGACGCTTGGAGCTTCTCAAGCGATGCTTCATGGAGGCATCGAAAACATCTAACAGTGGGTTTTTGCTCTTCGGGGTTTCTTCCACGCCAAGAGGGGAATCCGACTTGGGCTGATCTAATGAAGCGGGATCAGTATCCGAGATGTGCGCTGGAGTCACATGAAAACGAACGAACTCGGCAGCTTTGAGGGAACCCTTCTGTAACATCTCCTTCAAGCTCATCTCTAAAAAAAGAAAAAAAAAAGAAGAAGAAGAGAGAGAGAGAGAGAAGAGAAAAGGAAAATAGGGTCAAAAACTTCAAAGCAGACAGAAACTCAGAGCCAACAAAGGAGGCAAGACCTCGTTCACCCTCAAACATAGCAGGCCGAGTGGACGGATCAGACCAGATCTGGCTCAATCCGGCGATATATAGTAGAGGTTCAGGGTACGTCACGGCTACCGTTGGATTGTCTACAAGAAGGCTATATATATTGTCTTGGCTTGAGGAGGGCAAGGAGCTCAGTCTCGAATAAGAGAATCCACACGACGACGACGACTGTGAAGGCCAGGGGCAAAGTTGGAGAAAACAAAGAAAAAACTATTTCCACTCTTTTGGGTAAAATCCGGTGGGCATTTTTGAATAACAGGGTGGTTGTTTATCGGCCGGACGACGTTCGAAAATAAATCAATCACCGTCAACTTCAGACAGTAAAAACGGCGAAAGAAAGGCACGGTGGCGAAGCACCCATTGCCTGACAGTCGACTTTAAAGTGAGTGACCCGTAAGAAGCCCAACAGATGTACTTGAGAAAACCCTAGCTTGTGGAACTTCAACAATGCCGTCTGAAAATCAGTGAGAGGGAAACGTATATTGGCGCACTCTAAGTTTTTGGTGTACAAAACAATCAGGTTAGGATGGCTAAGGGTCGTTTCATGAGGTTTGGACAAAGGAATCTGATATCGCGAACATAACGTAAGCATCTTTTCTTGAGTGAGAATGGAGGTGATCGAAGACAAACCCTCACGACTCATTATGGAAAGAAAAAAGATGGAAGAACAAAGTAATATCATAAACTAACCTGGTGAATTAAATTGTGTCACAAGAAGCTAGGCGATGAGAGGTAAAGAAGGGTAAATGAGGAGTTTTATTGAGATGAGATGTTTGTCCAGGGTATAATGACGGCATGGAAGAGTGTGTAGTTCAATTACCACCATACGTTTTACCGCCTCTCACACCAGATCGAATTGGGCCCGTGGTAATTGGGTCGTAGTAGAAGCAGAAGATGGATTTCGTCCACAGAGCAAGCCCAGGAGTAACTTGTTCACAAAAAAAAGCCATGAGAAAATAAAGTAAAAGACAGGCTGGGACTAAGTCCATTATCCTTGTCATAAATAACAAGAATAATAGATTGGGGGACTTGAAGATGTTGCCTCAGATTCGGCCCAAGAGTCATCATCAAAATAGACAGGCCCTAGATAAGGAGCCCAGCCCAATGAGATCAAGTGCATACTCAGACAAATAACCAAGTCAACGACAGAACAGACTGGAGGACTGAAGACACGTACTCTAGAGAGGAGCCCAAGAAATGTCCAACAGGTAATAGCAAGTTCTCTGTCAAAGTCAGGAGTGAAGGAAGAGACTGCTGGACAATAGGTTAAACCTTAGTAGTAACGGTCCAGAAAAAGATTCCTCTGGAACCCTATAAATGTATACATTCTCTTTGAAAAGTTCAGGCACATTCTTTCAATGATATAAAACTGTCTCCTCTTTCTTGATCATCTAACACCCAAAACTAACCAATCAAATCTCTCACATCACACACTCACAAACCATGTTTCATCAAACCATAGTGATTCATTTGAGATCTCAACAATATGAAAAGAAAGAGAATGAGTATAGTAGATTGTGTGACATGTTGCATTGGTGACTGTAAAGTTGTTTCATTATTTGTCTTTTCTATTATTATAAACAAACTTTTGTTTGTTAAAGTTAGTAAATGTTTGTCGGTTTATATGATGTTAATAACTTTTAAGTCTATTTGTCCTCAAATTTCTTGTATTGTTGCTCAAAAAAAAAATTTATGTAAGTATTTACTTTTTTGGAAATTGAATTTCAATAATCACAACTTTAACATACTTGTCGGGATTAATCACAACTAAATAAATTTTTACAGGTAATCCTGATTTTAAATATATTTTTTCCTCAACGAATATACTAACTGAAAGTTAACCGATCAGTACTTTTTAACACAGACTTCCTATATGACAAATTGTGTCTCCTTTAACAAATTAAAAGGGACACATAATATACCTGGCTTGGCCTGGCCTACGGTACTTCAAATGCACACTTGATTGAAGCTCTAATCTCTCTCAAGCACATCGACTGACAAAAGAACGCTCGACGATTTCATATGATTCGGTTTTTTCTAGGTTTTCTTGTGTTTGATACTGTTCTGGGAGTGATACGGATGGAAGAAATCATCTCCATCGAGCTTTGGTGATTATTTTTGAAGGCTTACATAATTTGTGTCATGTAAAAAGATTCTGGATGTTAATAATGAAATGTAAATGATTGTTTTGAAAATACATAAACTACGTAGGATAGTCGTATAGATATTATTTTTCCTATTATATTAAACAAACTATGAAATTTCTCAAAAGAGTCTTGATTAATTTTCTTTTTTCAAAAATAGCCTAGGTTTACCAAAAGCCTCAAAATAGTCTATTTTTTCCGTCGGATCAGACATAATTTTAACACCAATCGACGGAATTTTTGGACATTTAAAATTGCGCCACGTGTCAACGTATTAATGGATTCGACAAAATTTCTAGAAATTCCATTGGATCCGACGGAATTCTTCGTTTTTCAACTCTCAAACCCTAAACCTTCATCTTTTGGGACATTGTTCCCCTTAAACAAGATCGTAACAAATCAACCTAGAGTGATCATCAGGGATTAGATTAAAGAGTACCAACACTGATTCAAGCCTCCCTTCCGGCCATAGGATAACAGAAGTTTGAAATCATTGGTATTGTCTCAGGACGATGGTGTACTGTGATCAATCATTCAATCTAATCAGAAGTTTAAAATCATTGCAATTGGTCTGTTCATACTAATTTTGCAACTCTCACTTTGAGTCCCGACGGTCAGCCCATTCATAAGAAAAAGGTTTTGTGATACGACCTAATTCGTGATGGTCAATCTCCAAAGAACAATAAGGAAGAAAAAGAGAACTTGGGACAACAATTTAGGAAAAGAAAATCTTATAGGAAAATAGAACTTAAGCAAAAACAAACTAATCTTTTGAACAAAATGTGAAATTCAAATAACTAAAAATAAGGAAAGAAAATAATCATCTTTTCTCTCTTGAGATCTTCCAACCACTGATGTGCATCAGTACTGCTGGGCTTAATCAATCATGCCCGATGGGCCTCTTATACCCGGATCCAACGTATCATTTTGTCACTTGTCCATGACTGCAAGCATTTCACCAAGTGTCCTTCAATCCAAGTCACAATTGTACCAAGATTTTGCCACTTCTCCACTGACTACAAACTTTTTACGCTCGTTGCTATGCGATTGTCATGATTTCTCACTGCCGTCGATGTTCTGATCCACCGACTATATGTTTCATTACCGGAAGTGCAACTGAGAAGGACATAATAAGTAAGTCGTGGGCGACACATGAGCGACTACCACCTCAGTGGTTAAATTACCAGATGTCTTTATTATACTAATATTCTTTTCCAACGTTCTGAAGTACATGTTGAGTGTTAGCTTGATTTCAATATGATGTTACAAAACTGAAATCTGGGACTTGTTTTAATATGCATTATGAGAAAAATGAATTTATTTGATTGAGTGAAACCGTAGAGGACATAATAAGATTAGAGCCTGAAGAGACTACCTCATATTTGGCCCAAGCAAAGCCCAAGAAGTCCAGCCCAATGGTATCCGGTGCACTTCAGACAAGAGCCTAGGTCAACGACCGATTTGTCCCTATTAATCTGAGTATTGCAGAACTAAGACTAGCGTACTCCTGGAGGGAAGATAGCTAGCCCTCTGCCAAAGTCAAGAGGGAGAGGAAAAACCAATGGATAATAGATGGGACCCTAGGAGTAACGGTCCGGGGAAGATTCCTCCGAGACCCTATATATGTGTACATCTTTTTTGTAATATGTATGCAACATATGAATATAACATCACATTTCATTCTCACGGTCATCTCTCACTGAAATCACTCAAGAACACCTCACACACCAACACATAAACACACGAACACACACGATTCTATAACGGTTTCATTTGGGGTTTCTCCCGAGTCAAACATTAAGATAACAAAAGACGTTGTAGGATAGTGTTAAAAATCGAAACATTAATTACTTACAATTTGCATAATCCTTTTATTTGTTAGATAATCATCGTTCATTATGGTTTGATCGATCAACTAGTTCTAGTATTGCATGTTATCATGTTCAATTAATTGTTTAGTTTGGTTTTCTGTTGGTTTCATATACATCAGATACTTCTGGTCTCATTCTTCAATTGTTAAAACGTAACTGAGGATTTTATTGATTTGAATATGAAAAAAATCACACATTTTGACAGATAGAATTCATATTCACTCTTAATTTCCAACTTAAGTGTAAAATAGACACCTATCATGACAATAATCACCCTTGGATGGGATTAAACAACAATGATGATGCATGAGATTCAGTCAGATTTGGGCGACCATGCTCGTCTCCTTTATCGTACATAAATTGTGCCATCCTATCAATATCCATTGCATAGTCAATAAACTCCCGAAGAAGCTGCGATTTAGCATTTGATCGTTCTTTGTTAAGTTTCTTCCGTGTTTTCATAATTAAGTTTTTTATATGCATTCTAGCTTCCTCTTCAGTTGTTGGAATTAATCTTGATGTTACGGGTCTTGTACGGGTCAAGTTGGGTCACAGGTCAACCCATGGAGTGTGTCGAAGGGTATGAAGCAGAAAAGGTCTTTGTTTGACCGGTTTATATGGAAGTGCATGTGAAGAGTGGTTTACACTATGGTTAAAAAAGTGGTCATATGTGTACCGAGTCTATAGATAGAAATAGTCAGTAGGTAGTACTTTGTTCCTTATTTTATGCATTTGCACGTTCTCTTGTATGGTTATATATAGTTAGCTTTGGAATGAATAAAATAGCCATCTTTCTTTTGAACTCTCTGCTTTATCTATCTATCTTCACATTTATATTCAATACACATACTAGAGTGAGTTGTGTACGTGTGTTGAGTGAGGGGCCTGAACCAACATCAGTAGCACCACTCTCAAGCATGTAACACTGGATCGACTTTGAAATATCCCCTTTTTCCATTTCATCCTTCAAAAAACAAGAAAACCAATAACTAAAGCAATTAACTTGTATATATGCATTTAGAATTTCGTACAATCGTGTTAAAAATATTAGTTAAAATCAGGGGCGGATCCAGTGTTCGGTCAGGGAAAGCGTTTGCACCCACTCAAGTCTATAGTTTCCTTTATAAATTTGTAACGTATCAGGTCCAAATACCCAATTGACCCATTCAAAAAAATTTTAGTGACCCATTCATAATTTTTTTATTGCTCCAAACTTAACTTTTTAAATTTTAAGCCTAAATTTTTAAACCCAAATTTAATTTTGTTATGAACAATAAGAATTAAGCCCACACTAGTTAATTGCTCAACCACTCAAACTGAAAATTTAGAATTAGTGGGAGACGAACATATTAGCATGCGAAAAGATGAAAGATTTGTTAATCTGAAAGGTATTGCGGATCTTGCTAGAGTTATGGTGGAAACAAGGAAACATATCTCGTTTCATTTGGTTTATCGACTATTAAAGTTAACATTAGTTTTGCCTATTGCAACCACAACGGTTGAGAGATGTTTTTCGGCAATGAAGATCATAAAGACAAATTTACATAATCGAATTGGTGAAGATTTTTGAATGCTTGTGTAATTTGTAGTGTTGAAAAAGAAGCATTTTTAAGTGTTACGAACGAGGCTGTAATTGGCCGTTTTCAAAAGATTAAATCACGTAGAGGTCAATTGTAATATGTATTTTGTTTATCTTTAATGATCAGTGGTGAAGCTTGGATATACATGTCGAGGGGGCCGAACATAATATTAATAAAAAAATTCATAAACTAGAGGGGGTGGGCTTAAAATTTCGGTCAAAAATGGGTAAATTTACACTATATATAAAAATTTTCGGCCGAAAAAGGATAAATTTACATTTCCGAGCAAAAAATGAAGGGGTCAGGCTCAAAATTTCGGCTGAAAACATGTAAATTTATACTATGTATACAAATCTTCGTCTGAAAAAGGATAAATTTACATTAGCGAGCGAAAAAATGGATGGGGTCGGACTCAAACTTTAGGTCAGAAACGGGTAAATTTACATAATGTATAAAAATTTTAGACTGTAAAAGGATAAATTTACACTATCGAGCAAAAAAACTGAGGGGGCTGAGGCCACCCTGGACCCAACTAACCTACGGCCTTGTTATTGTTTATATTTCTATACGTAGTTTGTTTAATGTAAATTTTTTACTGGACCCGTTTTGGTTTGACCCAACCAACTTTGGTTTGACTTGTTTTAGTTTGAATTGACGAGTTATAGGTTGAACTTTTTTTGCACCCACTGATTAAATTTTCTGAATCCGCCATTGGTTAAAATAATACTGAGGATGTCCCCAAGTCATCAGCGAGTCGGAAGATTAGTGCTGCGTGGTGAACTATATTCTTAGATTTTTCCAACCACTCATGGATCCCTTCGCTTGAATTAATTGATGTTGAAAACCGATGGAGGACCAAGTATCGAAGAACATGCCATGTTATATTTGGAGGCCCATGATCGTGCCTCCAAAGGTGGCCCACGAAAACGGGCATAACTTGGCCCACGAAGCTCCGTTTCAAGCCCATTACCAATCAAATCGAAGCTTGAGACGAGGAGCACATTGTGGCAATGAAGCCCAAAAACGCCTTCTAAATAAAGTTATGGACCTTTTATTGTTTTTTCAGCAGTTTATGCATTTTTCTTTTTGGGTTTGTGCTTAGCCCATGGCCTTTTTTGGGTCCATTTCGTATTTGTAACTCTATTTATATGTTACTTATGTAATTTGGAGAGATAGACTTGAATTTGATTAATAAATATTTTCTCTTCATTTTCCCTGGCCTTTTGGGTGGGATTTGGGGATTTGGAAGTTCATCACAGGAATTCGTAGAATCAATATGATTTGATCTTCATTTTCAATTTACCGTTGCATCAAAAACTTAATATGAGTATTAAAGGACTTCATATTGTCACATAAGCATTGTCCAAGTACTCTTGGAGTGTTGGTGTATGTCCACTATATAGTGTACCACTTAGCTTCTACAAGGTATGCCTTGCATAAATCCGCCCACTAGAATACATGCCATCCACCATAGAATAAGAAACTCAAGACTATTTCACTACGTGAATATCGACCTTCGGTCACAAATGTGTTCTGGGCGATTTGCCACACTTCGGCTTAAATGTGTGGCTAAAAGGTCTTTGACCATGTTTGAAAACCTTCCAGAATGTTTTGGCCACACATATTATTCTTCATGTGACCATTCTATACCTACTTAGGTACTTTTCGCCACACATTGAAAAAAACTATGACAAAAACTAGCCACATTATAAAAACGTGTGGCGAAATGTGACCTACAGTCATAGTTTGTTTGATCTTTGATACATGTGACCAAAAACACATGCATTAGTCACAAACTGTGACATTTAACTAGCCACATGTTTTAATAGTGTGGCCAAATGTGACAAACGGCTACTGTATTGATAAGAGATGTGTCTAAAAGGTAAAAGATATAGCCACTTATATTACGTTGTGTGACCCAATGTCAGATTTTCTAGCCACATTTTTAATAAAGTGGCAAAATATGACGAACAACCATTGTATTTATTAGTAATGTGGCTAAAACGCTTAAAATATATGGCCACTTATATGAGGTTGTGTGACCAAAGAGTAGTTTACTTTTATTTTTCCTAAGTTTTTTATTGTCACGGATACACTTATCATGTGTGGATATAAGTGATAAGTTGTCACACTTAAATATTTTTATATGTGTCCAAATGTAATTAATGGCCACTTATAAGAGGTTGTGTGACCAAAGAGTATGTTAGTTTTATTTTTCCTAAGTTTTTTATTGTCACGGATACACTTACTATGTGTGGCTATAAGTGATAAGTTGTCACACTTAAATATTTTTATGTGTGTCCAAATGTAATTAATGGCCACTTATAAGAGGTTGTGTGACCAAAGAGTATGTTAGTTTTATTTTTCTAAGTTTTTTATTGTCACATATACACTTATTATGTGTGGATATAATTGATAAATGGTCACACTAAAATATATTTAAGCGTGTCAAAAACGTAATTAATGGCCACACGTTAATTTGACGAGTGGCGACGTCATCATTGCCTTTACAGTTTCTTGTGCCGCCAAATTCAAATTGTCAGGGAGATGTACCGGTGGTTTCCGATGGTGTTTAAATACCAGTCACAATCACAATCACAATCCATAATCAGAATCCACTATCACACTCACAATCCACCTTTCTTCCGATTATAATTTCCGATAATGGCTGCAGCTTGGCTCGAACGTGCACCAGGTGCTCAAGCCCCCATCTACTACGACCCCACGTTTTTCACGATACGATTCCACTTTTTTTCTGGCGCCTTCTGGAGGAATCAAAGGGTGAGGTATATTGACTATGTCAACCCTCAAACCTTCTCGTACCAACAACTTAACCGAATGGTTAGGTGGCTTGGGTACACGACTGTTGATTATTTCAGCACTGAAATGGTAGTGCCGGGAATTAAGGTGGCCGACATCGAGTTGAACGACTTGGAGCACTTCAAGGCGGTGTCTGTTTATGGGGCATTCCATTCTCAGGTGAACCTTCGCCTCCGTAGGCTTAGGGACTCCACCTACACATCCGATGGCATGTACGAGAGGATCATGCCCTCTCATACTCTAGAGGATGATCCGAATGTAGATTCGGATACGGAATCTACAGGGAGGTCTACGATGGATGTCGATTCTGAGACGGAGTCAGATGCTAGGAGCTAGTTATAGTTTTATGTAATTTTTGGTTTTCTATATTAATGTAATTAAATGTTATTATTGTAATTTTTATATTTTGGTATTAATATGTTTATGTTATGTGAATTGATTAATCATATTAATTTTTTTTAATATGTACATTTTAATTTTAGCATGAGAACGTAGGAAATAATACTAATTTATAAAAAACCGAGAACGTAAGAAACAATACCAACTACAATACCAATCTACATAAACAATGACTTATAATAACAAAGAAAAGCCCAAAAAATTACAACAAAAGAATAAAAAATCAAGAACAAAATAATAACAGCAAATACCAACAATACTTATAACAACAAAAGAAAAAAATCAAATAATAACAACAAAATATAAATCAACAAATAGTTATAGCGTCTCATAATCGAAAATTAGCAAATACAAACAAAGAATAACAGTAAACAACTATAAAACTAAACCTAATGATAACAGCAAGTTGGTTCTCACTGTTTTCATGTTAACAATAAAATGTATTTGATCTTGTTTTCTTAATACATAATCACTTATATTATGTGAATGTTATTATTGTAAATGTTATTATTAACTGTAAAGCGTGGAGCGTTTCCAAAGCGTGATATATATAACCGGTGGCTGAAATTTAATGACTGGTTTTTTTTTAATACCTAATCACTTATATTATGTGAATGTTATTATTGTAAATGTTATTATTAAATGTAGAGAGTTGAGCGTTTCCAAAGCGTGATATTATTAACTTGGAGTTATTATTGTAAATGTTATTATTATATTTTGGTTTATGCGTATGTATAGCGTATTGGATGTAGTTTTTTTTAATTAACTTTAAAATAGATGTTAGTGTGATTGAATAACAAAATAGACCTAAAATTTAATTTTGGTTGTTGAGACAATAATTTATTGTAGTTCAGTTGATTTGTAGCGTATCTAGTAAGATATACTAGATTTTTTATTTTAATTAACTTGAATGTAGGCTATTATTACATAAATATATTTCAAAGATTTTTGACAGGTATTAAAAGCGTACAAAGCGTGTGATTTACTAGTTTTTTTTATTTTAATTAATTTGAATGTAGGCTATCATTACATAAATATATTTCCAAGATTTTGGACAGGTAGTAGGTATAAATGTAATTAATTTCCAAAAATAATTAGCTTCTGTGCGTTTCCAAAGCGTGTGGAAACCATTTTGACAGATAGTATGCAGTTATAGTGTGTTATACACTCAACAACCAACTATATAACAACAGAGACTTTAATGACTGCAATAAAACTGGTGACTGAAATTTATTACACTTCTATATATGTTATGTGAATTCCAAACTTGGCCAAGCAGAAAAAATCTAAGGTTTCCACAGATCTTAAACTTCCCAAAGATCTTAGATTTTGATAAAATCCTTTCCAAAACTCAATGCCATCACCAAATCTTAAATCTAAGGTTACTGGTGATGGCATTAAGTTTGAAAGCGGTTTTTCAAAACTGAATTTTATTTGTTCAAAGGCTTTTTCAAAGTCTGGAGGGTACAATTTTGGTATGCAGGTTAGTGAAAAGAAAGGCATAATGGTCTTTTTTTATAAAATGAGTTGATAATGTTTTGCAGGAAACCAACTGTTGAAAAGTATGTTGAAACATAACCAAATAGAGGTTGTGCAAGAAACAAAACCATCAGACAAGAAATGATGACAGTCACCGAACACCCTAGACAACATGATGCATTTTTGGGCTTTCTTTGTATTAATGTAACTTTGATATCGCACGAGTCAGTTATGAGTGTAATGACTTTATTGATCTTACTATGGTATACTACAAGTCAATTGTGACTTTTATCGATGTAACATGATGTATGTTTGAACTTGACACCAATTGACCAAAATAGCCAGAAGATGAAATGAATTCAACAAACCGGCCTGTACGTATAAGTAGTAATAGTATTAAAAACAACCAATATTTCTTTAGTTTGAATTAATAAGTACAAAGTAAAGAATAGTGATATCATGTATCACAACTATATTTAAACATTATTTACATCTAACTAGCCGAACGAACACAATTGCTGAGTCGACAACCCCGACATCGGTGTCAATCTCCATTACGAATAGTTGTAGGCTTTTTCCCGGGCCTCCAGTAATCATCCAGGGACTCATTACGAAGCAGTTGATTTGGTTGTACAAGTGGCAATGTATTACCCTCATGAAGGAAAGTTACCGTACTAAATTCCTCATGGACCTCGTCATACGAATGCCTATAATTCTTGGGTGGAGTCATGAGGACAACATGCTTTTTTCTATCCAGCTGATCTTGAACATAAAACACCTAGCGTGCTTGCGAGGCCAATATGAACGGATCATCCTTGTGGCCAAATTTGTTTAGGTCGACCGACGTGTAACCAAGAATATCATGTTTGACATGTTTACGGTTAACCCATTGGCACATGAAGACTGGAATTCTTTTAGTATGATAATCTAGGACCCATATCTCTTGCAAAACCCCAAAATAAAAGTATTGTCCATACGTCACCACGTATTTTTTGATGTGCATGTCATCCGCATCTACACCAACCCTGCTGTTCTGGTAAACTCTACCATCATGAGATTTTGTACGAAATTCAAAACCGTTGATGTCGTACGAGTCGTAATTGTAAACGTTGCGGTGTGCTCTGTGTGCAATCCACTTTACGGTTTCTGATACAGAACCTGGGGAGCCCGCTAGCTCTCTTTCAACCTGAATTTCATTACAAGGATTAGATTCCTCACCTACATTGCAGAAACTATAAAAGAATTTTAAAAATTATAGAATACTTAATAAATTGATCTACCTTGTCACGTAAACAGTCACCAAACTTTAAAGTATGCTCCTTCTCCAGCAATGCTTGTCGTTTACCAGGCATTTGGTTTTTCAAAGAGGTCTTGTGTTGTCTGCAAGTAGGAGTATAATATATTATGAATTAATATATATATATATATGGGTGCAGTTACTGTACGTTAATGCCTTAACGTACGGTGTATTCTGATTTAATATATGGGTGCGTTTGCTGAGCGTTTAAGTTTTCTATATACAGTAATTGCACCCTATATATATATATATAATTTAGAGTATATATGTTAGTAATACTTACTCGATATACGGCGCTATTTCAGGCGTATTCTGCAGCACATAGAAATGTGCTCTCTTGAAAAGATCGGGAGAAACTTCAACTGATTTAACGCCTGTGACAGGAATTGTCTCCCCATTATCATCATGCTTATCATGTGGAATACCAACAGTACTCTTGATGTTTTTTTGGTATTCGCTCAGAAACTCGATTGTTTCTTCCGCAATGTTCTCCTCAGTAATGCACCCTTCTAGATAAGTTTTGTTTCGTACATGCCCTTTGATAACCTTCATACACCTTTCAAAGGGATACATCCAACGAAAGCATGGTGGCCCACATAATTTTATCTCTCTTACAAGGTTCACGGTTAAGTGAACCATGACATCAAAAAATGATGACGGAAAGTACTTTTCCAACCGGCACAGTGTAACTATTTACTCTTCGTGCATCTTATCAAGCTCTTCTACAATGATTTCTTTGCTACAAATTGACTTGAAAAAAAAAAACAAAGTCTGATTATAGCATTTCTCATTGGTTCTAGCATGATGGACCGTATTGCAAGGGGCAGAAACTGTTGCATAAGCATGTGATAATCATGTGACTTAAGGCCTTGTAGCTTCCTTTCTTTAAGATTCACCAAACTAGAGAAGTTAGAACAATACCCTAGTGGAGCCTTCAGTTTATACAGCGTTTCAAGAAACATGTCTTTTTCTTGCGCTGATAATGTGAAGCATGCTGCAGGCAGTTCTGTATTGTTGCCTTTTGCTTTCGGTTGCAACTCCTTTTTAATCCCTAAAAACTCCAAATACTTTCTAGCTGTCAATCCGTCTTTTGTCCTACCGGGAATGTTCAGCAACGTCCCGACAATACTTTCTGCCACATTCTTTTCAACATGCATCAAATCAATACAATGTTGGACAGGTAAATACTTCCAATAGCTGAGCCGTTGGTACCATATGTTGAACTTCTTCCAATATTGGTGCGGCGTTGTGTTATCCCTTTTCCTCTTACTCCCACTTAGGGATTTAGATCCCTTTCCCCATTCATTGTTAATGTTTTTGACCTCATCATATATCTCTTCCCCTGTCATAGGCTCTTTAGCGGTTCTCATCTCCTCTTTTCCGTTGAACGTCTTTGTTTGTTTTCTGAAAGGGTGGTCATGTGATAAATACCTTCTGTGGGCAGCATAACTCTGCTTCTTTGTGTGATAAAGTCGAACACACTGAGTGTCGCCCCGACACACCACACAACCTTTGAATCCACTGTAAGGGCAACCACATAGTGTACCAAGAGCAGGGTAATCATTAATCGTCCATAACACAACTGCACGTAGTGTAAACATTTCTTGTTTATATGCATCATATGTTGGCTCCCCGACCTCAAATAAAGATGCTAGATCGTCAATTAAAGGCTGTAAAAACACATCAATATTGTTTCCTGGCACTCCGGATATTAATAAGGAAAGCATGATGAATTTTCTTTTCATACACATCCAAGGTGGAAGGTTGTAAATGACTGCTAAAACAGGCCAGACACTGTGGTTTCTATTGCCTCTATGTACGTCGACCCCATCAGTGCAAATCCCTAGACGAAGATTTCTTGGATCGCTTCCGATGGTATCGGAGTACCTGTCATCTATGGCTTTCCATGCTGGTGAATCTGATGGGTGGCGTAAAACACTGGGTTTATTGGTACTCGTGGCGTGCCATGTTAAATTCTCTGTTGTGGTCTTTGATTGAAAGAGGCGCTTGAATCGTGGAATAATGGGAAAGTACCACAGTACCTTAGCGGGCGTGTTTATGTAAGTTTTGTTAGTCTTCTCATCCACCTTCCACCTTGAATTGTTACAAACTGGACATGCTTCCAAATCCTTGTAATCCTTATAGTAAATAATGCAGTCATTGATACACACATGTATCTTTTCGTATCCTGAGCCCATTTCCTTCATCATTCTTTTGCCTTCATACATATTATTTACCATTTCGTTATCTGCAGGTAGCATCTTTTTCAACAATTTCAGAAGTTCATCAACGAACTTATGAGATACCCCGTGCTTGCACTTCAAGTTGAGTAGTTGTACTAATGCAGACAACTTGGTGAAGTCAAGACATCCTTTATATAGGGGCTTCTAAGCGTCAACAAGTAGTTGTAGAAACTGTTGATACTTCTTGTCGCCTTTGAAATTGTCTTTTGTAGCATTTACCATTTCTATAGTTTCACAGGCATCTGTTGGAATGTTGGTGTCAACAAACCCAGTATTATTATCATAATTAGTTCGAATGCAGGTGCAGGCAAACCCAGTATTATTATCATAATTAGTTGGAATGCACGTGCAGGCAAACCCAGTATTATCAACATAATTAGTTGGAATGTTGGTGTCGGCTTCTCCATGTTTTATCCAGGTAGTATAATTCTTATCAATTCCAAACCTGTACAAGTGATGTTCTACCTCGTCTACACTAAGAGATACGTGGTTCAAACACCGAACACATGGACATGAAACAGAAATTGGTGGTGATGTCTCCTTGCAATTACGAACTACAAAATGTAGAAATGCCTTAACACCATCTTTATATGCTTTACTGCACCTGTCGCCTACTGACATCCAAAACTTATCCATCTTCCAAGAATTTTTTATTAACTATGTCATCAACGATATATATATATATATATATATATATATATATATACTAATTAACGCCAATAAATGTAACTGACTAATTAAAAGCAAAAATATTTGGTAATCACCTGAGATTAATGAGAGTTCAATAAATACACTAGCAGATAATTTATTAGGGTTTGGTGAGATTTTATTTTGTTCAATAAATACTAATTGATTTGGGATTCTCCAGAAGATAACTCAATTAATTGGCGGGTAAAAATGAAAATTTTAAACTTCGAAATGTTGGTATATAAATATTAGAAGAGATTCTATTACGTTCTCAAGGTGTTGCTCAAATGGTTGAGGCGCTTGTATTAAACATAGATTGCAAATACCGCGGGTTCGAAACTCTGGAGGGAACATATTTTTATTAATTTTTTATAATAACCTCTTTTCAATGAAATAAATACACTGTGATTTTGAAAACACTCAAACAAAACTACTCATTAAAAGGCCTTTAAATCCGTTCAGAAACATAAAAATACATCATAATAGCTGGTCTAAAATCATAACAAAGTTTCTTAGCTTTTAATTACAAAACTAATTAAAAGCCCTAAAAACAACAAGAAGCAAATAAAATACAATATCTTCACTTTTTTTTCTGATTCAATCAGTGAAGCTACGCTCCTTGCAAGTTGATCCTCTAATGACTTATTTGCCCTTATCAAGATAGGAATTATGTCTATACATCTTGTGCACACATCAGATCTTGTGGACGAAACACAATCAGACCATGTAAAGAAATCACATTTTTTGCCCTAAGTTAAAATATATAGAGTTTAGGGTCAACAATTGTAGATGAATTCCAACTTTATTTGCAATTTCACTAACCTGAGATGCACAATTGTAGAACCTCCGACCTGGATTTTTGGTGGTCCTTGATGTTCTTAGAATGGCTTCTTGACCACAAAAACAATAAACCTGAGATCGATTGTTACTGGATGTTGTGGTCCGCGATGAGATTTCTTCCATGGTGAAAAAGGAGTTTTTATTGAAAACAAAACTAGATATATAAGTATATATATATAGGAGGGTTTAGAAAGGAGTTGTTGTACACATGCGTGTTGCCAGCGTTTTAGGATATTAATTATATATGTCTTTGTACAGTAGTGTGTTGCAAGCGTAATAGACTCTTTTGAACAAATATATAACATATTTTAAGCTAATTGATTACACGCATTTTTAACAAAGAAAGATGAGAACCATTAATCTATATTTACCATTCATCAAAAGATGCATCACAAAAAGTACCATTAATTACAATACATAAAGCATCACAAAAAAACCAAAAAGAGAGAAGCTAACATCACCATCACTCCGCCTTGTCCACAGTCTCCACCCCCATCTCCTTAAAACTCATGTTGGTTGACACCGTAGTTATGGTGTCAACCAGGGTCTCACACACTGAGTCGTAGCATTCAGACTGTTGCTGATAATCAGCAACCATTGCTGATTATCATGTTTATTAGGATTTCCCTGAGTGGTATGTGATTCAAGAATTTGGTGACAATTACATGAATTCGCTTTTCGAGCTTATTGCTCCAGATAGATATATGTTTAATGTTTCATGTCTTTAGGATGGAATGGGTTGTAGGCTAGAGGATGCATGGATTGAGGTTTTTAAACAAACCAACTTGAAAGGTGGTTCGTTTGTTGTGTTTGAAATCATGTCAGATAAGACATTTCATATTAATGTCTTTCATGAAGATGGCATAGAATTTATCCTTCCTGGTCCAAATCAGCTGTTTCTCAACTATCAATTAAGCAATCAAGGTAGTTCCTCCCAAAACCCAATTCATCTTGATGAGCAATATGATGACTTTAAAATCGTCTTCCACATGAACGTCACCAAGAAATTGGTAAATTTAATTTTTAAATTTATTTTATATTTACAAGTATATTTGAAAGTTGTTTTTCACAGCGTCTTCCGAGTCATATTGCCACCAAGATTGATGCCGATGATGGAATGCCAATCACTTTGGTCAATCCCGAAGGTCGTAAAAAAATGAGACTTCATGGTGAACTGTCGGACCTGAAATTCAGATATCGGTTACCAAAATGGAAAAAATTCAATGTGGAAAATGAAATACAGATTGGTGATAAGTGCAGATTTGAATATGACTTCAATGAAGCTACGTTGTTAGTTTCAAAAGTTGATTAGTGATTTGGTGATGTTTGGAACATTTGGGAAATATTTGGTGACGTGTTTGGTGAATTTTGGAACATTTGTGATTTGGTTGGTTATTTGTATATGTATGGTTGTATTGATACACTTTTTAGTTTATTGTGTTGAATGTTGGTTGGTTAGCTTTTAAATGCTTTAATTTTATAGTTTCTTGTATCATCTATTTTGTTATTCACTCTTATTTTGTTTCATGGAATGTATTGTAATGGTGCCTTTTGTATGAAAACTTTTAATGAATAGTAATTATGGTTAAATCTAAAAATAAAACAAAAAACACTTTGTTAATACGCTTGTAACACGCTAATATACATAAACATATATAAATATCCTAATACGCAATACACGCTTATCCAACCATCTTCAGCCACAGGTTCTCTGCCGTAAAAACTATGCCAATAATCTATTGGTTCTTAATTAAAAGGGAGGCAAAACTCAAAAAGCTCCAAAATATTGGCTCCAAATATTCAAAAACTCCAAATTACATTTAACACTCCAAAAATCAAATTACACTCCAAATTATTAAAAATTTTCCACTCCACAAATCAGCCGACAGTGATTTATACTCCAAATTACACTCCAAATTATTAAAAAAACAATCGAAGATGAAGCTTATAGATGAAAGAATCGAAGAAGAACATGTTTTATACTCCGATGAGGAAGCCAACTACGATGACGACACTCAATCAGACGACACTGAAGGCTACTCCAGCGACGAAGCCAACGACGACGACGGTCAAGCGGGCGAGGTTATAGGGACGATGGTTATCGAACCCCTCAACAGTTTGGAGGCTATCCAACCCCTCAACAGTTTTTCTACTACAAAAAAACCTACAAGGGGGTTGACGAGGTTACCTAAGCTACGTACCCAATATGCAAACTCTTGTGGTGTCAAACTGGCAGTGGAGTTTGATAATCTGGGTAGGTTCACTGGCCAAAACAGATCAAAGTTTGCAAGTTTTTTAGGGGATGTTGTAAGGGAAATAGTTGGCTTGAGACATTTAAGTTGGAGGGAGGTCACAAAGGAGCTTAGAGATAAACTGTGGGAACAAATAACGGTTATTCTTAATTTTTATTTCTGCATTTTATATTTTGAGAAGTAATTTACCTTTATTGTATTATATTATGCAGAAATATTTTGAGATTGAGGCGTCTCACAGGCCTTCTGTGATGAATCGGCTCGGACACCTTCTTCGGGATTTCAGAAGAAAAATGTATGCCAAATACATTATGCCGAACATCGGTAAACCTCTGAAGCTGAAGCCGATACCCAAGGGACACAGGACGATGATCAGGCAAGAAGACTGGGATCGCTTCGTTGAGTACACACAATCAGAGCAATTTCTGGTATAAATCCTCTACTCTGCAAACGTAGATTGATCGAATATATATGGTTTATGTTTTTTGTTTAAATATAATGAAATGATTATAATGTGTGGTTGAAGAAAAAATCGGTTTCATCAAAAGGAGCTCGAGGAAAGAATGTTTTTGATCATCACATGGGACGAGGGGGTTATACCTACCTTCGAGAGAAACTGGTAATCACCGTCAGCTGCTTTCTCTTTAGTTCAATGATTTGTTGGTTATGTGTCTAACGCATGACCGTCAGCTGTTTTCTCTTGAATATTTTACAAGGTCAAAAAGAAGGAAATTAGACCGGATGAGATCCCCGGCCGTGCATTAATGTGTATGAAAGGAAGGGAGGACAAAGATGGTGCACACAAGAATGCTGTTGTCGAAGGCGTGGCAACCAAATTAGTATGTTTTGGTATTAAACTTTTTAAATCATGTTAAAGTCAATTCATTGCCACACACACAGCCTTATATTGGCGTCAAACAAACTTGAGTCTGTCTAACTTGCCTCAACACTTGATGTGGATACATAAGCGTCTTACAAGAGTAATAGACTTTGATTCTTGTACATAAGCGTGTTACTAGCGTATTAGAATATTTATATGTGTTTTTGTACATAAGCGTGTTACAAGCGTAATAGACTCGTTTACAAAAAAAAACTTGAGTCTGTATAACTTGTCTCAACACTTTATGTGGATACATAAGCGTGTTACAAGTGTATTATAATATTTGTTTTCTTGCAGGCTCAGCATGAGGAGCAGATCGCCTCCGGAGCCCTGGCACTTGAACCGTGCACAGATGCCGTCACCTTAGTGCTTGGCAAAGAGAAAGGTGGGTTTTTAAAAGGGATTGGGTATGGATTGACAACAGGTAAATATTGGGGTGTGAGTCGGGTAAAAGGCTCGTTTAAGCAACGGATTGCCCAACTTGAGTATGAGTCGGTGCAGAGAGATGAAGTGGTGAACAGGTTGACGACTCTACTTGAATCCACGAGTGCTATGCTAGCAAGCCGTGAGAAGGATCAGTTAGTATTTGAGGCCAGGTTCAGACATCTCGAAGGATTGTTGCCGCAAATGTCGGCAAGTCAAGTAAGTGACATATGCTACATATTATTAATGCATTCGACATACATAATTGGCACTGTTTTTGTCACAATTCGTAGGTAAATCCTGTTCCCAACCAGGTTGGTTCTAACCAAAGTACTAGTGCTGTGGCGTAAAATAAAATGCCAACACCAGTAAGTATCTGACAGTTTCTTTGTTTATTACAACTTTCCATGTGATTTTTTATTTTCCATAACCTAATAAATTGATTTGTAGGCCAATTCTGTGGGAAACATCTTAACCTCAGGTGAGGCTGTGCAACAAGAATCCGCTTCTCAGGTAACCATTTGACAATTTGATTGATTTGTTTTAATAATTAACTTTCCATGTGAGTGTGCTGATTTTGCATAAGTTAATTGTAGCCCAAGTATGCGGATAAAATAGTTGTCGAAACAGTACCCGCTCCCCATATCGCGACATCAGTACGTATTTGACAATTTCAGTACTTTTTATAATTCGTTTCCAATGTGAGTGTGCTCATATTCTATTACCGAATTGCAGGCCAAGTCTGTGGAAAAAAGTGTTGACCAAACGGTACCCGCTCCCCATATCGTGACATCAGTAAGCATTTAACAATTTCAGTACTTTATATAATTCGTTTCCAATGTGAGTGTGCTCATATTCTATTACCGAATTGCAGGCCAAGTCTGTGGAAAAAAGTGTTGACCAAACGGTACCCGCTCCCCATATCGTGACATCAGTAAGCATTTAACAATTTCAGTACTTTATATAATTCGTTTCCAATGTGAGTGTGCTCATCTTCTATTTACCGAATTGCAGGCCAAGTCTATGGAAAAAAGTGTTGACCAAACGGTAGTCGATCCCCATAGCGCGACATCAGTAAGATATTGGCAGTTTCAGTTTTTATATTTTATAACCTAATAAGTCCTAACAATTCCAATTTCTGTTATATTACCAATGAAGCCCGTAGAGAACAATGTTGACCAAGCATCAACACAACTACACCACACTCCGGATGGTAACGGCTCGAAAAAACCATCAGTAAGTATTTGGCAATTTCAGTTTTTTCTTTAATTGTTGATTGATTCATTGAATGGTTTTTAGGTAAAACGGAGAAGCCGTAAAAGAAAAGTTGATGTATCTGCGGATGAAGCTTCCCCACCTGCTGTCATAAAGGTATGTACTGCGCGAAACATTGTTAATTTCCCACCAACATGGGGTACTTATATATTGACTTCAACTAAGCCATCTTAATTTCACATGTTGGTTTATAGGTGTATGAATGTCGTTTGTGTGTGCATGACAAGCGTAACAAGGTGGCAAATGGTAAAGTTTACTGGTCACCGGTTCCACAACAGTTGCATGGAAAAGCAATCCCGGAGGGTTGCTATAAAGTTAGTATTGATGAAGTCATAAAGGAACAAGCAATTATTCCTTGTGAGGCAGGTGAAATTGTGACTGTTGGCAACGCACGTGGTTCTTTTGTTGTTTGGCCAGAACACCTAATCGTATGTGACCAGGAGGTTTGTTCCCTTTTAACTTAACCGAACAAATATCTATGTTCATTTTCATTTAGTTTAAAAATGAACACTTGTGTTCGTTTATGTTCGTTTGTTTATAATCTAAACTAACGTAATTGAACAAACATAAACGAACATAAACGAACTTCCAGCCGAAAGGTTCACGAACAGTTAAACGAACGTTTGGTTCGTCTGCAGGCCTACTATTTTGTTCTATTCAATTACAAAATACAACATTAATTATACATATTTGTTTTTCATATTCTGTTGTTCCAGCTACCACCACTCTCATCCTCAAAAGAACCAGACAGAGCTGGCAAGAAGCCAAAGGCAAAGTACACAACGATAGACCGGGTGACCAAACAGAAGACAAGGAACAGTGCCAAAAAACCGACGCCTTAGGTAGTCGTTATTTTTGTATTTTGTAAGATATTTTGCATATACATTTGCTTAAGTGAATATTATTGTTAATATAATTTGTTTCTAATTTTGTTTTGTCATGCTTGCTTATAGCTGTTTTATATTACTGCACCAAAAATAAAAATAATTATATACTGCCTAATTACACACAATTTGGCCACATAGAACACATTAAATAGGTGTGGCCAAAAGTACCTGAAATTACAAAAATTAGAGTCTATAAATGACCATTAGCCACAACATAAACATTTTTGTGTGACGAAAAGTATGATAATAGCCACACTTTAAAAGCATTATGTGTGACAAACGGTAAAGACATTGGCAACACCACAAACAACAAAAGAGTGTTTGAGTGGCAACTTCACATTTTTAGCCACATTGACAACAACCTCCAGTGTCTATATGATATTATTAGCCACACAGTACCTCACTATGTATGACGAAAAGTTTGACAATAGCCACACTTTAAATTAGGAAAAGCATTATGTGTGACAAACGGTAAAGACAATGGTCACACCACAAAAGAGTGTTTGAGTGGCAACTTCACATTTTTAGCCACATTGATAACAACCTCCGGTGTCTATATGATATTATTAGCCACACAGTACCTCACTATGTGTGAAGAAAAGTTTGACAATAGCCACACTTTGAATTAGGAAAAGCATTATGTGTGACAAACGGTAAAGACAATGGCCACACCACAAAAGAGTGTTTGAGTGGCAACTTCACATTTTTAGCCACATTGACAACAACCTCCGGTGTCTATATGATATTATTAGCCACACAGTACCTCACTATGTGTGACGAAAAGTTTGATAATAGCCATACTTTAAATTAGGAAAAGCATTATGTGTGATAAACGGTAAGACAATGGTCACACCACAAAAGAGTGTTTGAGTGGCAACTTCACATTTTTAGCCACATTGACAACAACCTCCAGTGTCTATATGATATTATTAGCCACACAGTACCTCACTATGTGTGACGAAAAGTTTAACAATAGCCACACTTTAAATTAGGAAAAGCATTATGTGTGACAAATGGTAAGACAATGGCCACACCACAAATTACAAAAGAGTTTTTGACTAGCAAGTTCACATTTTTAGCCACATTTACAATAACCTCCAATGTCTATAAGTTATGATTAACCACACAGTATTTCACTATGTGTGACGAAAAGTTTTACAATAGCCACACTTTATATTAGGAAAAACATTTTGTGTGACAAACGGTAAGACAATGGCCACACTATAATCTACAAAGGAGTTTTTGAGTGGCAAGTAAATATATTTAGCCACTTTTAATGTAATATCCAATGTCTATATAATATAATTAGCCACACTATTATTAAATTTAAGTGGCCATTGCTTTGCTATATCCACACGGTATAGGTCACAATGCACGCTTAACACAACCCTATTGGCCACATTATTATAAAATTCATGTGGCTGAAACATTAATACATGTGGCTATATACGTGCAATGGTCACTCATAGTAAATACTCATGTGGCCATTTTCTACCGTTTAGCCACACTTATTGGAGAGGCTTCTTGATGGCTAGCAACTAATGCCTGTACCCTTTAGCCACACTTATTACAACATAAGGCCACCAAAAACTGTGTGTGGCCATATCATACCCACAGTGTCTCGACCTTTGGCCACATATGACCTGAACCAAATGTGTGTGGCTAAAGGCCTACGGCCAGAGGCCGTTTTTCGTGTGGCTGAAGGTCAATATTCACGTAGTGTTCGTAATAACAATATAATCGCGTATGAAAGATGGATATACAGATTACTCACTGCTTCCTTTAGGTATGGATGGATGATGATTCCTATATTTAACATCGTGTTATGTGTGATCTCATTTATCATGTTGTATTATCAAGTTCATATATTTATAAGTGTATACAAACAAATGATTATATTCATTTTGGACACACACGAGGTAGAAATTAATGATACCTGGACGTGTGTTTTAGATCTTCGATATGAATAGCCTGAACCATATCAAATTCCAATTTTGCAAGCTCGATCAAATTGGGATTCATGTCACTTCTTTTCTCATATATTTTGATAAACCATTAATTTGCCTCTATCTTGGCACTCTCCAGTGCAGTGGGAGCTCCAAACTTTTGCTTACTAATGATGATATACTCTCATGAAGCTTGTCTTGATTTTCTTTAAGATATTTTGTTGTGAACTCTCGAGCATCATCTAGTATGCTTTCAGCCTCAAATGAATGATATGAAGCCTCGTACAAATTCAACATTCCCATCATATCCTTGAGTGAATGTGGCTTAAGATTTTGAGTTTGGTCTTTCAAGTTGTGAAATATCTATAAAACATAGCAAAATCAAATAAACAAATTTAATTTAAGTTAAATTATTAAATACACCCTGCTTGCGGTGCGCATATAATGTATATATGTGTGAACCCTCAGGTGGGTAAAAGTGAAATTGCACTATTTTTGACGTTATTTTACTAATCTCGTGAAAATAACGTTAAAAGTGGCGGAAGGTTAATCAGGCATCATGTGGTGGCGTTGATAGCCGAAAGACAATGGTACATGCACCAATCGGCCGGTGTCCCGATGATTGAGTGTTATGTGTCTTATGTCCAAGGCTTGATACAAAACTACTATCAAGCCGGGGGTCTCACAGGAAGCAGGCTCTCTATTCTTAGAGGTAGAGGTAAGACTGTCTATATCTTACCCTTCTCAAACCCTACCATATCTTTGCTATTGATAGGATACACTGAGTATGATGATGATATTTTAAATATTTATTTCTTAGATTTTGCTAAGGATTAGGCTAAAAGCTAGTTTATAATTTATTTTTTCAAATACCTAATTTGTATGGTGTTGTAACTATTTGTAATATATTTTTTCAAAATACCAATGAAATTTGCTTTTGCCTTATTAACTTATTTGTAACTATTTTTTAAAACACTTATTGGTGTTGAATATATATGTTGCGGTTTTTTATTAAATTATATACATAAGATAAATATTGGTTGTTGATGCCGCAAGATCTTGAAAGCCATAATTAAATTGAATATTTAGGCAATTTAGTTGATATCTAAACAAATGATATGTGTGGCTTGATGGCTATTCTTCTATTTCTTTAAGCATTTATTTACTATTATGTTGTATGTTCGAATCCCCTTCGTTTAAGCATTTATTTACTTTGGTCATACATTTATTTTTTCTTATTTGCAATGAATTTAATCTCTTTTTTGGCTTTTCATATGTAACTTTTTTTTGTTTTTTAGTTTGAAATGTGTTGTAACCGAGACCGACTGAATTTGTGACGAGTCACCATCGCGCTACGTCCAGATTTTACCGATTGAATAAATGTCGTTTGAAATGTGTCGTAACCGAGATTGATCAAATTTGTGTTGAGTCGCCACCGCAACATCCGGGTTTTACTGACCGTATAAACGTCATTTTAAACATGTTATTATTTGTATTATAAGATATACGAGTTTTTTTTTAAATTTATATACCGTAATAAACGTAACCGAACCCGACCGAATTCACGAAGGGTACCTAACCATATTTCAGCTAAACTAGTTAATTGTTAAATGCAACAGGAGCTAAATTGTGTAGCCAGGGAAAAAAACTAGTTAATTGTTAAATGCAACAGGAGCTAAACTGTGTAGCAGAATATATCTCTAGCAAATCCGTAACAAAGTTGTGACGGCCAATTTTTTTGATAGCAAAACTCTGTAGCTAATACATGTTTGTGTAGTAGTGTCCGTGTTCGGATATTAATCAAATTTCATGCATCGAGAACCAATATAAACATGCAACATAAATTAGTACCTTGAGGAACCTAAAAACCATGTTGTCTTAGTAGTCGAAATCCAAGGGCTTTAAGATTCAAATCCATTGTATTCCACTTGTCATGAGTTTTGTAGTAATTGTCGTAAATCTCCTCCAATAAATTTCTTATTTCATCCTCAAAATGATACGATACACCGAGTCTTTGCAAATCATCAACCAACTCTAAGGTACTTATTGGATTTCCCAATTTGTTTAACATCTTCTTCACCGTGTCCTTTAACATATCTGCTATTGCCTTGCAATCTTCTCCCTAAACGGTTAGCACACATGTTATCACATAATACTACACAAATTAATTACTCCATCCATCCCATTATAAGTGTCCATGCTTGAAAACACAAAATTTAAGGTGGATTGAATGTTTACTTTTTTTTCTTACCAAATGACAATAATGCCCTTGAAAAGTGGGTCCATCAATATTGTTTATTAATGTTAGTTGTGTATGTTTAAAGGTAAACTTGTAAATTGGATAAATTTTAAAAGTGGACACTTGTAATGAGACAAATAAAAAAGGAAATGTGAACACTTATAATGGGACGGAGGGAATAATACAAATGTAAGTGAACGGAACTAAAATTGTAATCATACTGTGTATTCAACAGAAAGTAATTGAATATGATCAAATGACCATAAGGATGGTGCATAGTTTGCTGATCGTCTGGCGAGGGGTTCAACCACAGTTACGGCCTTTGCGGTGACAGCCTTTGATGTGGATTGTGATGAATATGCTGGTATGCGAATGTCAAGTTGTATACTTCTGTTATGATAACTCTGGTGATGGAGAACTGAAAAAGAAAAAGAACACAATGAAGCCATCTTCAAAGAGAGATCCCAAAAGGTAATAAATTGATCTATAAGGCTTGTGTAAGTTATTGTTATCAGGCAAGTGTATATATATATATATATATATGGAAGATGTAAAAGTTAATTAGACACCTGAAATATAAACTTTTATGTGACGCGTGATTATATAAAACATTACTCACTCCGTTCCATTATAAGTGTCCTGGTTTGACTTTTCAAGTATTTCTTTTGCAACCTTGACCGTAAATATTTTTTCCGTGTTATATAATACTTGATGAAAATTATATCAATGTAAAATACATTTAAAACCCAATCCATTCATATATTTTACATAAAGTATTATATAACACAAACAAAAATATTGTCGGTCAAAGTTAAACAAGAAAGACTTGAAAAATCAAACTACGACACTTATAATGGGACGGATGGAGTATTTGTTAAAGAATAAATAAAATATTTCTCAAAACAAAATATGAAAAACTTAAAATATGTCTTAAATCATATATAAAATAGTGCTATACTAGTGAATGAAAAGAGCCTTACACTAAAAAATTGGAATTCCATACTTTATCATCATGTAAGATTGATGCATGGCTAGAAGAATAAAAATCCCGGAGCACGAGGCCCTCGCACGAACGGGTCTAGCATCAGTTGCGGACCCAAGATTTTTTATTAATGAGGTCCCAACTTTTTCGGTTTACAAAATTTTCCGGCCGGTCGTTATTCGGGTCGGGTCGAGACGATAAACATAATAAAACACGGAAATATGGTGTCATTGGAAACGAGTAAGTAGAAAGAATTTAGATTAGAAACTAGATAGAACATAGACTATTAATTCATTTTTATTCATACCCGAAAAACATAAACGTAAGCTATATATATGGTCTTACATACATGAACAAACATGAAAAACTAACTCTAACACAAATAAATGATTAATTATAATATGCATGCACAAGATAAATAATGAAAGAATAAGCAAAACCCATTATGCCATTATATATGTTGTAACATCCTACTTTTGGTTATAATAATAAAATAAATTTCGTCTATTTTATAGTGGGTCGTTATCGGTTTAGATAACTAGAAAATGAGTTGGGCTAGTGTTGGGTTAAATGGATATGGGTTATGGACTTGGGTATGAAAGAAAGAAGGAAAGACCATGGGCTTAAGCCCATGATCCCTAAATATATAAACCATAATCACCATTTAATCCCTCATTTACACATATCCCTTACACCTCCCAAAAACACACACTTAAGCTCTCTCTCTCTCTCTAGTCTCTCTCTAGCCGAAATCACCAAGGAAACCGATCCCGACCCAAGGTATGATAGTATGATATTGTATGAGATTAAACCCGTTAGATATAATCACGAAACGGCGAGCCGACACCGTTAAACCGTTTAAGTCACGAGATCCGGGTGGAATCGGGTATAAACCGAACCTATGATGAGCTTAGGGGTCACCCTAGCTCAGATCTGGATCGAACGGGACGAAAAACAGTGAAAAACGAGTTAGAACTCGTTTTTCCGGCGAATCTGCGGTTTTCCGGCGGCCTTCCGGCGGAGGCGCCGGAAAAGTTAATACGAGGTATGAATGTCAGGGAATGTTCTGAGTTCTGACATTCCCTGACCTAACCCTAGTTCGCTAAGGAGTAACTAGTGAATTAGAGGTAATTCGTCAGCTGATTCGCTAAGGAAAGATTAACGAACTAGCTGTAGTTCGTATCCAATTCGTTAAGGGATTAAGATAACGAATCACCCTTGTTTCGTTATAGTCATTCGTTAACAGAGAGAACAAACTAGAAGGTCCAGTTCGCTACTTGGACTGGTTCGCTATATGGACTGATTCGTTAGAGGGGTCCAGTTCGTTACTATGACCAATTCGTTAAGAGAAATGTAACGAATTAAAAGTTTAACAGAATGATGGAATGGTCCCCTAGACTTAGAAAAGAATGATTTAATTAAAAAGAAGCCCTTGGACTTTTATGTAGAAAATTAGTTAATGATTCGAAATGCTAATGGAAAATGTGTTAAGACAGTTAATGAAAATAAAATTTTTCCAAGCTGACCTGGCAGCTTAACCCCAGCCAGGGGCTCTGCCCCTTGGATGTCGCTAGGGGCTGCCGCCCCTAGAACCCCGCTGCCAGGGGCGCTGCCCCCGGACCCCCGTTCGTTGAGAGTAATAATTAAACTAGAAAGACGATATGTGTAGTGATAGTTTATTAATACGTATAATTATTATACAGTTAGTCGTGCACAGCTCAAGAAGGGAATAAACGTAAACGGTGAACGCAACCGCATTGAGGTGAGTTTCTAGCCCCACTTCCTTGTTATGTTTTCGGGGCTGTGTGCATACTCGATGTGATAGTCAATACACTTACCTTAGGTGGTAAGTGTATGCCTTGTATGATTTATGTATGACGATTGCTTGACGGTGTGTGAATGATCTTCGGATATTGCATGTGTCGTCAAGTGTTAGTTAAAGGTATGATTGATATGTATGATGTATGAATGACGTATGTATGAATATGTATGATGTATGAACAATATATGTATGAAATGTTGATGGTACGTGAACGCTCTTCGGAGATTGCACATATCGTCAAGGAAAGTATGTAAATGACAGGTATGTTATACTAGCGCGAATGTAGGGAACCGACCCTAATAATGTCGGCGAATGAAGGGAACCGACCCTAATAGTATCGGCGAATGTAGGGAACCGACCCTAATATTATCGGCGAACGTAGGGAACCGACCCTAATAATATCGGCGAAGGTTATAGGGCGGAATGCTCTTTAAAACGTATATGTATGAATGAAAGTATGTAAGTAAGTATGAAAGAAAGAATGAAAGTACGTATGTAAGTAAGTGTGTAAGAAGATATGAAGGTATGTACCTCCGGGTGCATATGCTAGTATGTGAATGTATTGTATGTTGTAAGATTAACTAGAACTCACTCAGCGTAGCTGACTTTTAGTATGCACGCAGGCTAACCGACTGAGGCAGTTGGCTTGAGGAAGACACATGGCAGGATCCGAAGAGGTTGGCATCTAGAGATTGTCGTGATGTTTGAAATGCTATGTTTTATGTTATGTTTTTGAAAGACACGTTATGGATGTTGTAATGAATGGTTGACTTTTATATTATTCCGCGAAAGTTTTTATTAACTCTGATATTTAGAACCGCGTTTATGAGTAAATTCAACACTAAAGTAGGGCTACCGATAACAGGGCCTTACATATGTTGCATGGTGATAATGACTATATGAAAAACACAAATACCCTAACTAAATAACTAACATTGACTAGGATATAAAAAAAACAACATAAATAGAGTATGATGAGACTTGAATCTGCAACCTCTCAAAGAAAAAACAAGAGACTTTCCACTAGACCAGTTCAACGTTAATAGTATGGGTTCCATGTATTAATTTTTATAGGGTCCTTACAAAATTAATATACCGTCTCTTAGTAACTTTTAAAAAACATTGGTGTCCCGAGACCCCGATGAGTTCTATGTGGGTCCGCCCTTGTTGGCATGTCGGGCCAACTTGGATTTGATGTAGGCATTCTTACCATGCACTTCGGTAAGAAATTGTTTCCATCGGTGGCGAAGCTTGAATGAAAATTCTGAGGTGGTCGGACTTAATACATATAAAATGCTTCATAAACAGTGATATCCAGGCTCAAAATTTTTAGGGCGAAAACGGGTAAATTTACACTACGCATAAAAACTTTTATACAAAAACACACAAATGTACACTACTGAGCAAAAAACAGGGGGTGGCTTCGGGCCACAATACAAGCTTCGCTCTTGGTTTCCATAACTCGAATCCAAAACTTCCTGGTTACATGAGAACAACCTTATGGCTCGTAAATGATTATCAATCATTGCATCATCATTTCATCCAACTGATCACGCACGACATGTATTTGTCGCATGCAACTTATTTTTCGCATGTGTCATGAAATTGTCGCGTGCAACATCCAACTCCGTGACAAGTTATGACGGTTAACTATAGTAAAAAAGAAAATTATCAAACAGATCAGAGGAAGTTAACTATATTAAGAATAAAAAGAGCTCTACAATCAATTCGAAATTATTGATAGAAATTTAGATAACGGAATTAATGTAACAAATAATGGTGAAAACAAAAGGTGTATTTGGCAAGCTTTGATTGATAAAAGAGGATGACAAGCTTTGATAATGGGTATCATATAATAAGCTATGTGGATATCAAATCCAAAGGAAATTAAGGACCGATTTTTTTAATTTCATTTTAATAGCCTTGACGACTACTCGGCAAACTGCTTGAAGCGATGCCGAGTATGGGTGAAGCAAAGGAAGCAGTGTGGTCTTGTGGTATTGGATATCGATAAGTCTCCCAGCCAGATGGACTTTCATTTGCTTTTGTAAAGAAACATTAGGTCATGATGCACATGATGTGATGCAAAACATAGAGATTACGAAAATAATTCCAATGTGTTCGATAAAGAAAGGGTGGCCAAAGGTATCGGAGTTTTAAATAGAATCGTTAAAAGTATTCATGATTAGCTTAATTATCAAAACGTTATTCCTTTATCGGTTATGAAGAAAGTAATGGGACAAGGTAACTCGACCCGTTTTTGGTGTGATCATTGGATTGGTAATGATAATTTGGCGTCTTTATATCCAAGGTTGTTTAATCTTAAAAATAATAATATATGGTTTAATAAATGATAAGAGACCGGATCAAATTTGGGTATTTGATTGGCTTCGGCCAATAATAGAATTAGAAGAGATGCAATAGTCTTTGCGTAAATTTCTTTGAATTGTAACTAAGAACCCAAAAAAAAAAATAAAAAAAAATAAGTTGGATCAATGGATTCAAAACCCTTTAATTTTCATGTAATTTTGCTTTTTATTGCTTAGTTGGCTTTTTCTAACCAGCTTTATGACTTTTATAAAGGGTCCGGCTAATAAGACACTCATCTTCAAAATTAAGACACCCTTCATACGACTCGTAGAGCTTATACGAGTCGTATAGACTTCCGTACGTACTCTGACATCCACCAGCTTTTTTGGAAAAGGTGTTTGACCAGATTCTTAAACGAGTCGTATGACTTATACGAGACGATGCTGATTTTATACTAGTAGTATAGCCTATACTACTTGTATACTGCCCATACACCCTCTAGACGAATAGTATAGCCTATACGAGTTGTTTTTGGATCTCTATACACCCAGGGTCGTCTCCAAGAATGGTTAAAAAAAAATTGGGCCTAAGGAGAAAACAAATTTGGGCCTTAAGTAAAAGGGCATTTTTGTTGAGTTTAAACAATTTAATTTTTAAATGGGTATATAATTTGGTTATGATTTGAGTTGTGTAAAAATGTTCGAAGGTTGTTCGATTAGAATACTTTAAAAGTTCATCTTTAATTATGCTATAATTTAATGAAATAATGTTTATCTTTAATTATGTTTACACTACGTGAATATTAACCTTCGGTCACACGAAAAAAGTGTGGTCGTAGGCCTTTAGCCACACACATTTGGTTCAAGTCATATGTGGCCAAAGTTCGAGACATCGTGGGTATGATATGGCCACACACAGTTTTTAGTGGCCTTATGTGGTAATAAGTGTGGCTAAAGGGTAAACATTAGTTGCTGGCCATCAAGAAGCCTCTTCAATAAGTGTGGCTAAACGGTAGAAAATGGCCACATGACTATTTACTATGAGTGACCATTGCACGTATAGAGCCACATGAATTAATGTTTCAGCCACATGAATTTTATAATAATGTGGCCAATATGGTTGTGTTAAGCGTGCATTGTGACCTATACCGTGTGGATATAGCAAAGCAATGGCCACTTAAATTTAATGATAGTGTGGCTAATTATATTATATAGACACTGGATATTACATTAAAAGTGGCTAAAAAGTTTACCTGCCACTCAAACACTCTTTTGTAGATTATAGTGCGGCTATTGTCTTACCATTTGTCACACATAATGCTTTTCGTAATTTAAAGTGTGGCTATTGTCAAACTTTTCGTCACACATAGTGAGGTATTGTGTGGCTAATCATATCATATAGAAACTGGAGGTTATTGTCAATGTGGCTAAAAATGTGAACTTGCCAGTCAAACAATCTTTTGTAGTTTGTGGTGTGGCCATTGTCTTACCGTTTGTCACACATAATGCTTATGTAATATAAAGTGTGGCTATTGTCATACTTTTGGTCACACATAGATAAATGTGCCTATTTCATAAGTTTAACAAACACAATAACATAAATTCAAAACAAGTTTACATTAACAAACCTTCAGTAATAAGTTATGAATTCAAAATATTTGAAACTACTACTAATTACTATCGACCTCAAACTTTCTCATAAACTCATCAAATTGTTTTTTGCCTCCTTTTTTCATTTTCCTTAAGTTCTTTTTCCATTTATTCCATTCGTTGCACTCGTTCTTCCAACTCGTTTCTTGACTTCCCTACATCTTTTTCCATTTCGGCTCTAACTTTTTGAACCTAAAATTGTTAAAATATTAGCATCATAACTAGTAAAGGGTTAATGTGAGGCGAAACCTCAAAGCACAACGACTATCACGTACAATCACATTAGACATAATGTATACACAAACAAAAACTTGAATCGACGACTCGTTGGTGATAATAATCAATGTAACTGTACTAAAAAGTCCTAACGTGTATTCACACATCGTATCATGACAAATCAACCAAACATTCATCATACAACTTAACTTATGATCACTTAGTTCACGAGACAGATTATAGCGTGTACAAACTGATTTTATTCACTAAGAAAAGATTAAGTATAAATTCTACAAAATTTACCACAGTAGAATATATGAATTAGGTTTCTCAAAAAAAATATTATATTTTTCTCATACATACAAAACTCACAATAGTTCAACCATTACAGATATGTACCAACAGTTCAGCAGATTTCTCAACAAACACTTGTTTAATGGTTCTATCAACTCATTAATCTAAATTGTGCAAGATCAATTGGGTTGTCTTCAAAACACATAATACTAACTTTCAGAACTGGAAACAACCCGTTTGGTTTTGTCATTAGGGAGTTATGGTTTCGGAAAGACAAGCCAAAATATAACTCCCCGAATCAGCTTTGACCAGTGTTTTTGTAAAATCATAAAAACTATACAAAACGTGTCAAAAAATTACAAACTTTACCTTTATGGAAACTCGACTCATAGTGCTATATCCTAGAATCAAAAATCGTTCAGTAATCATCGTTTAACATCAATTTACATACCAATAAATAAACGATAACGAATCTTTCAGCAAACTGTTGTCATCAAACAAGTGAAATACATACCTTTTTAGCGATGAAAGAAGATGTACTAAGCTTCAATTACAAGAAATAACACTTAAAATTGAAAATCGCCAAACTTGGTTCTTAGGGTTCTTCACTCAACACGAATCCGGAAAAAATCGAGATAGAATTGATGGAAACCGACACCACACGTGAATTCCTCTCGCAAAAATAATTAGATTAGAGCCCGGAATCAAAGGATTTGGTTAAGAATTGAGTGAGTTAGAGAATTAATTATTGAGGATTATGGTGAGTGTAAAGAGATGAAGAAGAAGAAGAATAAGAAGGAATGAAAAGAAAGAAAAAAAAGGAAGGTTAAATATGTGGTCAAATTAAATTTAAGAATGAGAGGGTAATTCAAAATTTTTTGAAGAAAAGATGGGGTTGAATTTAATTTAAAATTTTGAGGGAAGTGAAATTAATATGAACTAAATATGAATTTAATTTATTTTTACTAATTAAAATAAAGAGTTGTTAGTGTAAATATATATATATATATATAACAACTAATTAAACCTTAAATAATATAAAAAATTGTATTTTAAATATAAAAAATATAAAATAAATACAAGTGATATTTATAGTTGCTCTAAAAGAGTTGTATAAGAGTGTAGTAATCAGTGTTAACGCCCAATAAACCATACTTTCATTAGTGGGTCATACTAGTTCTTGATCGGTGTTAGTGTCTCATTATAGCATCTATCATGTCCCCGTTGCTACAAGAGGGTTGTATATGAGTGTAGTGAGCCATAGGCATGTGTCAACGCTTGATAACATGTCATATTTTTATTAATGGGCCAAATTGGGCCTTGATTGTTGTTATTGGCCAATATCGTCTCTATCATGTCATAGTTACGTTAACAGGTTGTATAGGAGTGTAGTGAGTCATAGTTGGTCGTCATACTTTGCATTAATGGGCCGTCTTGGGCCTTGATTGTTGTTAGTGACCCATTGTAGTCTCTATCATATCATAGTTTCTCTAAAAGGGTCACACCCCGACCAAAACGGAACATGCCGGGGTGCAACGTGATTGGAAAAATACACAAGACACTATTTAAAGTGACAATAATTATTCAACTCATTTTATTTCACAAATCAGTAATCAACACATCTCGTTCACACGATCAAATTGAATACAAGTAACAATTATATTATTCGTTTTACTAATACCCTAATAGTCTTGGTAACGTTTTAATCAAGTCCTCGAGTCAACAAAAGTCAAACTTGTAACATTTCATAATAAAGTTTGTCAACACAAAGGTTGGTGAGCAATTCATAAGTTTGAGCATATAAGTATATAGTAATAAAGAGCCACAAAAACTTGTATACAAAACAATAAATAAAAGCTATAAATTTGGATAAAATAGTTATCGCTAACAAGTTAGCGACACCCAACTATAAGGGGTTGCCAAATAGTTTAGGATTTTATAGACAGTTGCTAAACACATTAGCACCACCTAGCTACAAGGGGTTGCCAAGTAGTCTAGGATTTAATAGTTATCGTTAATTGCATTACGTTAACGACACCTTGCCATGAGGGGTTGCCAAATGGTCTAGGATTTATAGTTCCACCATCCAAAAGCGATAAACACATATACAAATAAGCATAGAACACCAAATCAAGCAATTATTCAAGTCAAGTATACAATCACGTTTGTGGGTTTAAAGATTCAAGTAATTAAAGCATTTAGTTTGATAAGTATGGAATGTCACCCCAAAACGAAAGATGGAAAAAGGGGTATGAAAGTACTCACCTCGACTGATGAACCGAGAAATAAATAGATAAATAAATGAAGCCCGAACGGTAAAACGAACAGATACGACTTGAAACGATAAACACCTTAGCTAGAATAAATAATGTAATATATATTAATGAACTTGAAACCATGATGAAATTATATTGGAAACAATGAACGATGAGGTTCGGTTGTAAATCGGAATACCGGTTAATTTGTTAATGATTAGAGACTCGTACTTAATTGATAATTTAAAATAAAATATTATTATTTTATTGGGCTTTTAAATAACTAAATCAATATCAAAATAGAAATAAGATGAGCTTAATTTATGAGTTCTGTTTTACAAAAATGAATTGATAATAAAGTTTATAATAATATTATTAAAGATAAGATAGTAGTGATAATGATAATTCTAAAACAAATGTGTTATATATATATATATACACACATATATATAGATATATAAGATAATAATAATAACAATAACTATTTCCAATAATACAAATATAGTATAATAATTAACAATAATTATTATCAATAATACTAATATTAATATCTATAGAATAGAAATCTTGTATTAATTATATTTTTTGTTGATAAAAAATGATAGTAATAATAAATAATATTGATAGTAATGACGATACCATACTCGATGTTGGCTCGATTTCTAGACGAGTTCACAAATTAAATATAATAATATTATTGTTAATAATAGTTGATAAAAACATGATTTTACTAAATGATAATAATATTAATGATAAATAAGTATAATAGTAAGTTATATGTAATAATACTAATAATAATCTTTATGTAACGATATTAGTATTAATAGCAACAATAAATTTTATTATATGAAAAGATACTACCAAAACCGGCTAGGACGAGACCCGAACCCGAGACCTCTCGTTCAACAACTTATGTACAAACCAACCGAACCAAAATAATTAAACCCAATAACTTATTATATCCATTTCCCGGGTGTTCATATTTTACCCAAAACAAACCAACTCAATACCCAAATTAACCCGTTTCAAATTATGTAAAATCCAACAACATAACCGATTTTTAACGGTTTAAATCTGACAATCTCTATATGAAAATAACAATACCAAAACTCGAATTAACTTTACCTATTATATGTTTGCGAGTCGTCGGAGAGGGAGAGTGCAGCGAGAGGGAAAGAGAGACGGAGAGGGAGATAGAACGGAGAGAGAGAGAGAGGTACACCGGTGGCCGGTATTCCGGTCACCGGAAAAACGTACAGAGGGAGAGAACTCGCCGGAAAAGCCGAGAGAGAGAGGAGAGGTCGGCTCGAAGATGTTTGGGATCGGAGTTACAAAGGAGGGGGTGGAGGAAGACGGCCGGAGGCGGGTGGTGCGTCGGGACTCGCCGGAGGTGCGCCGGATACCTGTTCCGGTCGCCGGAAAATGAAAGAGAAAGAGGGAGGGGCGGCTGTGTTGTGTGTTGGAGGTGGTGATGTAGTGGATGGTGGTGGCGTTGCCGGAGGTGGTGGTGTAGTGGATGGTGGTGGGTTGCCGGAGGTGGTGGCCGGCAGTGGTAGCGGCGACGGCCGGAAGTTGGAGTGAAGGAGATGGAGGCTTGTTTGATTAATATGGTTAGGGTTAGGGTTAGGGTTTGGGTATTTATAGGTGGGTATAAATGTTTCTCCTTTGGCCCCTCAAGTTCTAATCAATGTTTAATGTGAGCATAAAAGTTTCCAGAGCTTATAACAACTTTGCAAAACTCAGTTTGAACCCTTTATATTTTTCAACAACACTATAATATTACAAAACATCGATTTATTGGTGACCAAAATATATAATATAATAATGTATAATAAATAAATAAAGTTCTAAAAATGTTGAGTCGGGTTCACCTAATAAAAGTTTACAAAACGAAAACAACTCGAGACTCGAATTTGACGAATGTCATAGTTGAATATGAGTTTAGTGAGTCATAGTTTGGTTACGCCCAATAATATGTCATACTTTCATCAATGGGTCTTATTGGACCTTGATTGTTGTTAATGGCCAGTATGGGTCTATCATGTCATAGTTACGTTAACAGGTTGTATAGGAGTGTAGTGAGTCATAGTTGGTCTCATCAAATGGCGTTGATTGGTATTAGTGGCCCATCATATCACCTATTATGTCATAGTCGCTACAAAGAGATTGTATATGAGTGTAGTGAGCCATAGTCATGTGTCAACGCCCAATAACATGTTATACTTTATTAATGGAACATATTGGGCCTTGATTGTTGTTAATGGCCCAATATATCTATATCATGTCATAGTTAATTTAACAGGTTGTATAGGAGTGCAGTGACTCATAGTTGGTGTTAACGCCCAGTTGCATGTCATACTTTGCATTAATGGGCCGCTTGGGCCTTGATTGTTGTTAGTGAACCATTGTAGTCTCTATCATATCATAGTTGCTCTAAAAGGGTTGAATATGAGTTTAGTGAGTCATAGTTTGGTTTAAGCCCAATAATATGTCATACTTTCATCAATGGGCCTTATTGGACCTTAACTGGTGTTTGTGGCCCATTATAGCCTTTATCACATCATAGTTGCTCTAAGAAGGTTGTATAGGAATGTCATTAGTCATAGTTAGATGTTAATGGCCGATAACATGTGATACTATCATCAATAGGTCTTATTGGGCCTTGTTGGTGTTAGTGGCCCATTATAGCCTTTTTCATGTCATAGTCGCTCACTCGCTCTAATGGGCCATATTAGGGCTTGTAATCTCTTAGTGGCCTATTATGGCATGTGATATGTAACATTAGATATATAAGGGTTATATCATGTTATAGGGAGTCACATTAGACCATAATAGACAAAAACAAGTCATACATGTCCTAATTGGCCATATTGGGCCTTGAAATCTCTAATGGCCCATTATGCATATAATTTTAAATTGTGTCTTAAGAGGTACAACTCGCTTAACCCGTCGATATACATTAAACATAGGGGTGGCAAATGGGTTGGGTTGGGTCGAAACGGGTTATGGGTCGGAACGGGTTAGGGTCGAAACATGTTAGGGTTGGAACGGGTCATCTAAAAAAAGGTTGTTATGGTTCGGGTCGGAACGGGTCAGGGTCAAAAGGTTCGGGTCATAACGGGTCCGGGTCAAAATGGGTCAAGGTCGGACCGGGTCAAAACGGGTTTCGGGTCTTTTTTTTTTGAACAAGGACAACGGAGGAAATGTTTTAGTTTTATCATTAAAGTTCATGTTCCAGTCCAGTTCGTTTAAGCACTTAACAACTCATTTTTACAGCAAACAACATGCTAAACACCTCGTTTCAGCGATTTTTCAATCCGTTTCAGCACTCAACAGCTCGTTTTAACAGCAAACAACATGTTAAACAGCTCGTTCCAGCAATTTTTCAGTTCGTTTCTGCACGTAACAGCTCGTTTTTACAGCAAACATCATGTTATACAGCTCGTTTCAGCGATTTTTCAGTTCGTTTCAGCACTTAACAGCTCGTTTCAGCACTTAACAGCTCGTTTTTACAGCAAACAACATGCTAAACAGCTCGTTTCAGCGACTTTTCATTCCGTTTTAGCACTTAACAGCTCGTTTTAACAGCAAACAG
The DNA here is from genome assembly GCF_021521415.1 of Bidens hawaiensis. NCBI lineage: Eukaryota > Viridiplantae > Streptophyta > Magnoliopsida > Asterales > Asteraceae > Bidens > Bidens hawaiensis. The sequence continues at coordinate 1,197,883 of NW_027491112.1, read as the reverse complement.
CATGTTAAACAACTCGTTTCAGCAAGTTTTCAGTTTGTTTCAGCACGTAACAGCTCGTTTCTGCAGCAAACATCATGTTAAACAACTCTTTTTAGCGTTTTTCAGTCCGTTTCAGCACTTAACAGCTCGTTTTTACATTAAACAACATGCTAAACAGCTCGTTTCAGCAAGTTTTCAGTTCGTTTCAACACTTAACAGCTCGTTTTAACAGCAAACAGCATGTTAAACAGCTCGTTTCAGCAAGTTTTCAGTTCGTTTCAGCACGTAACAGCTCGTTTCATCGATTTTTCAGTCCGTTTCAGCACTTAACAGCTCGTTTCAGCATATTTTGACCGGTTTTGCAGCAATTCATCAATAAAAAATCAGCAGTTCAGCTCGTTTATGCCCGTTTCAGCAGGTTACAAAACCAATACTTCAAAACGTTTTGTGTTTTCAATCCAGAAAACAAGTATAGGCAAACGTTTAGTGTTTTCAAAACCAGTATGCAAGTATGTCCGTGTTTTCAATTCAAAACCCGGTGTCACGTGTAACAGAGTTTTCTCAAAACCAAATGAATGCATTTGACTCGCTAACTGTTACCTAGTACAAGTATTTTAAGTTATGAGAGTATGTTCAACAACACATGACTCTAAGACTCACGTATGAACTCACACACAAACACAAACTTGACCCGAAAAATCGTTGGTGATAATAAGTAATGTCAACAGTACCGAAAGTCCTAACATGTATCCACACATCATATCATGGTAAAGCAACCAAATATTCATCATAAAACTTAACTTATGATCATTCAGTTCACGAGACAGATTCTGACATGTACAAACTGATTTTATTCACAAAGAAAAGATTAAGGATAAATTCTACAAAATTTACCACAGTATGATATATGAATCTGGTTTTTCAAACAGTTTTTATTATATTTTTCTCAATCATAGAAAACTCACAATAATTCAACCATTACATATAGGTACTAACAGTCTAGCATATTGCCCAACAAAAACTAGTTTAATGGTTCTATCAACTCATTAAACCAAATTGTGTAAGACCAATTGAGTTATCTTTTAAACTCATAATACTAAGTTCCAGAAGTAGAACCAACCCATTTCGGTTTGTCATTAGGGAGTTATGGCGTCCGAAAAATGGACCAAAATATAACTCCCCAAATCAGCTTTGACTATGTTTTTGTAAAATCATAAAAGGTATTCAACACTCATCCAAAAATTACAAAATTTAACTTTCTGGAAACTAGACTCAGAATACTATATCCTAAAATCAACAATCGATTAATAATCATCGTTTAACAGCGAGTTACAGGCCAATCAATAAATGAGAACAAATCTGTCAACCAATTGTTCTCAATAAAACTCAAACCCTAACATGTTTATGACATCACTAGGGTTCTAAGAGATCATGTTAAAAACCCCCGCTAGAAAATATAAATCCAACAATGATAAAAAGTAAAGATTCAAAAACGTCACTTGCAACTTGTATCAAGATTGTTTAAATTAGAACGAATACTAATCGATTGAATCCAAGACCTAATTGCTTACATTCAAACCCTCGAACACCCAAATTTCTCAAAATTAAAGTATAAATCACCTACCTAACCAAGATGAGCTTCAATCGATGTTAATGAATGATGAAAGTATTAGCAGCAGGTGATGGATTAGGGTTCAGATTGGTTACTGAAGGGTGGATGTGTGGTTGGTCACACAAAAGAATTAGAATGTGGCTATTAATTATCAATAGTCACACTTTTGTTTTAATGTAACTGTTAGCTTTTAGCCATACATAAAAATTTATAAGTGGCTATAAAATAATGCTTTATGGTCACATAAACCTGTAAGTGTGACCATATGTATAAGCTTTTAGCCACATATGAAACAATTAAAGTGTGGCCATTAACTGCTAACGGTCACACGTTTTGTTTGTTGTCATCGTTAACTTTTAGCCACACATAAAACTTATAAGTGGCTAACAAACAATACTCTATGGTCACATATACCTGTAAGTGTGGCCATATGTATTAGTTTTTAACCACATAGTTATCAAACTACTGTGAGCGTAGATCATATTTGGCCATAATTTACTAAGTGTGGCTAGTAAAAGTCACATTTTTTTATAAAAGTGTGGCTAACGGTTTCGAACAACTGTGTTTTTTGTCACACGAATTGAAAAAGTGTGGCTAAATGTACCAGCAGGTGTGAATTTTTGCCACAAAAATATAATTTATGTGACTAAAGGTTCTAACAGGTGTGTTTTTAGTTCTAACAGGTGCGTTTTTAGTCACACGAATAACAAATGTGTGGCAAAAGCGACCTTTAGCCACACATTTAGACCGAGGTGTGGCAAACCGCCCAGAGCATGTGTATGGCCAAAAGCCAATATTCACGTAGTGTTATTTATATTAACTAGTTTTTATCCCCCGTATTACGAGGGTTGTCTTATATTATTTTTTTCTAATATTTATTTATTTATTTATTGAATTTCTATCTTTTTTGTTGCATGAAAGTTAATAATATACTTATGGTTTGAACAAATAAATGAGATATTATAACCTGGTTTAAAAGCTATATGGGTTTGATGAGATCAAAGACCCATTTATTTTTTTTACTACAGATTGGTTTTGTAATTATAAATAATATATATATATATATAGATTTTAAACAAATTATATTTTAATTTTTAGTATATCCCTACTTTACAGGATTATTATATCAAATATTTTGTGATATTAGTTTTTAATTTAATGGGATGTTATAACCCGTTTAAGAAATATATGGGTTTGATAAGACCTATACCCGTGAATTCGGGTCAAATGCATGAGAAGCCTCAATTTAAAAATCAAGCAAATATGGTGACTCCAAAAAAGGGGGGAGCGACCACATCGCAACACCTAGGATTTTTGGTTTTCGTTTATAGATGTTTGTGTTTTCTAGCGTATCGTAAATTTAGAAAAAATGAGAAACAAACTCAAAATCTAAAAGTTTATAGGACAAAAAGTTGTCATCTCGTGTTGGCCATACATCTCGTATGGCTTCCACTCGTATATAAAAATTCAAATTGTCTCGTATAGCTCATACAACTTGTATAGGCCTCTACTCGTTTAGGCCTTCTCGTATTAACTGGTCAACGGATTCTGACAAAAACTTGCCCCCCTATACAAGTAGTATGAGCTATACGATTAAGAGGGTGTCCAAACAATAAAATGGGTGTTTGAATAGACAAGGCCTTTATAAATCCTTACCGTTAAAGAAAAAAAGAATTATCTAATGTACGTTGATTTTATATTAAAGATGTTAATTGCGGTCTTTTTTTGGGCGAATAATTTTTTGGGCGAATAAAGATAAAGTTACACTACCGAGCGAAAAGAACGGAGGGGCCCGACTCAAATTTTCGGTCGAAAACGAGTAAATTTACAATATGTATAAAAATTTTCGGCCGAAAAAAGATAAATTTACACTACAGAGCGAAAAACGGAGGGGGCGGGGCCACCCCTGGCCCCAACTAAGCTCGTATTAATAACAATTAAAAGAATGTTTTATATAAAGCATATAATTATAATTATTATTAGGAGAAAGTGAATTCGGTGCTGTTAGGTGTGTAACATTACACACGAAACCAATCAAAACTACGTGGTTTTGATCAAAATCCTCCATTTATTTTAAATTCTTTCCATGTTTACGATTATTCCATGTCTTGAGTAATTGATGTCTTAAATCAAAACAAAGACCGTGCTATGCTTTAAGATCTGCCAAAATATCAATGATTTGATCTGATTTTTAGAAAATAGGGATTCTCATCCAAAAATTATGATTTGTAATAAACATATTTGAGAGTCAACATAGTATAATAACAACTTGTTTTATAAGGTGGAAAGCGGTGTTTGACTTCTATTTCAGTGTAATCACTACCTCTTAATCATATTGAAGACCGATTAATCTTAATTCTTAACTACCTGGCCCGTCTGTTGCTTGAATCATCGCTGAAAACATAAGACGACCAGTGATTATCGTTGGGTCATAACTCGTAACTCACCATCAATGGCCTTAAACGTAATGCCTTTCGTTGCGGGTGCAATAATGGTGACGTACGGGCCGTGTTGCTTAACCGTTCATGTGGTATTTTGGTCGTATCAAAGACATAAAAAATCTTTTACAACTTTATTGAGAACTAGCTTTTGAACCCGTGTATTACACGGGATTTGTCAAATTATCGAAATTTAGGTATTTGATCATACGTAATTTATGAATTTTTCTTAAATTTATAGATTAATTTTAATATTATCACAGACACGTACTTCAAATGCTACATATTTAAATTTTTCATTTTTCTAAGATTGAAATAATGTTTTAAGGTGGCATAAAATAAAATTTTGATGATTACCTAAATATATTAAAGTTAAATAGTGTGTTACTAATAGTGTGTTACAAATTGTAATATTATAATTATAAATATTGTATTTATTCAACAGAATTTGAAGTACACACATAATTAAATATCTATTATAAACACATGTCACCAATTATTGTACGATAATAGTTCGTAAATTATTACTTAACAAATTTAATATTACTTAAATAATTTAATAATTCATTGTTTGATTTTAAATTTATTATAGATATTTAATGGTTTATATGTTTTTTTAAATCATGTAAAACTTTATATATGTAATAGTAAAATTAAATGTAATCGAATGGATAGTAAAAGTTAGTGTGGCATACCAATTGAACCCATAGATACTTAAATTAAAACATGTAATGTTATAGAAAAAGTTAGTAAAATTAGATGAAATGGTATTAAATGACATTAAATACTTTTTTTCATATGAGTTACAACTAATGGTCATACCAATTGGACCCATGACCCATGGATAGCATGGATTAAGGAGAGTTGAGATTAGAAAATAGGATTAAAATTAAAGTTAGGCTTGAATGTGGTTAGGACACATCATTAATATTATTTTTGTTTATTAGCATAGGTAGATTTAAGTGGTAAATTATTGATGATAACAATTGAGGAATCTTGACAAAACATTGATGATCAAGTTGGGTCCATTATTTCAATCCTTCGTTGAACAATTAATTTCTAGAGACTAGAGAGAGAGGGAAAGTAGAGATACATAGAGTACAATGACGAAGCTTTAACAAAAATTTGGGGGTTTCAAAATTTCGTACGAAAACCATTTTCGTACTGAGGTAACATTCGTACGAAAACGGTTTCCATGCGAAATTTTGAAACCCCCAAATTTACATTTTACACTACACAATGTATAAAAATTTTGAGAGAAAAGTAGAAGGACACGGAGTAAATTTACAATTTTCAGACGAAGACGGTAAATTTGCACTATTGAGCAATGAAAAAAAAATGACGTGGGGGGGGGGGGGGTGCCCGCGCACAACTATGCTTCGCCACTAACAGAGAGAACAATGAGATGGAGAGCAAGTGGAACGTGAATGACCGCCACCCAACTTGGTATAACAAATGGTCGGTACCCAAGAAGACAGACAGGGAGTCGGCGAGTTGTTCCCGCCGGCACTGAGGTAAAACCACTACCACCTACAGGTGTACAAAATCAGTTTTTCCCAAACCAAACCGGTTTGGTCAAAGCCTAGTCAAAATCGGTTTGACCCAACCCGACAGTGGCGTAGCCGGTTTTTTCCTACGGGTTCGGAAATTTCAAGGGATAAATGTCCGATTGTCTATTACTAATGTTAACATATTTCTGTCCGGTCCAGTTAAGCGGTTCAAATCGAGTCACATAATAAAAATTGGAAAAATCATATTATTTTTAATTGACATGTGGGTTAAGGTTCGTTGGTTTCTAAGGGTTCGGTGTAAACATTTCACGGTTCGATGTCGAAATTTCTAAAAGTGCGATGTCGAAATAAATAAATATATTACACAATAAAAGCTTTTTAGTACGGGTTCGGTCGTTCCTCAAAAGTTGCCTACCCTCCTGTTTACAAGTTTAAAACCGGTTTGGTAGTTCTAAAAGGTGAGGCGGTACTAAAACCGGCGGGCTAGTCGGTTTGGGAAGCGTTTTGGTTGAGACCGGTTTTTTTATTAAACTGGTTCGATTCAGACTATAATGAACCGGTCCCAAATGATTCTTCGGATGCTTATTTTGGTAAAAAAAAAAAAAAAATCTTCCACGTATGTGGGGTAGTTAGCTTGTGCGGACTTTATCATCTAAAGACAAGTCACCATCACTCTTTTTGTCACGTTTTTTTCTTAACAACCAGAATTTTTTTAAGGAGATTGAACTCTTATTATTAAATTCACACCTCTACCACCTTACCGCTCCACTAAGGCCATTACTAGTGGGCAATCTTTATGGGCGATAGAATATTTACCCACACACACATACACACCACCATCACCACCACCAGCGATATGTGGGGCGAAATGGGGGCGCCAACTATTTGTCCGGCGAAATGTGTTTGTGTGTTTGTGAAAATAATAATTAAATATTATGGTAAAGTTAAAATACAAAGGACAACAAAAATGAGAATGGTGAAAATGAATCTAGTCCATTAATCTTAGATTTAAATGGTTGAGATTAATTTAATAAATAAAAATTGATTGAAATGGTATGAAGGTAATAACTCACATTTTTCGACTTTCACTCCTAACATGCAAGGCACATGTCAATTCCCTCTCCCCCCCCCCAATCATTTTAAAATGTCCATAACTTTTTCATACGACATTATTTAAAAAAAATCACCATAATAATAAGTGTTTTTTATCTTTAATATGAGTATCATATTGTTATATAAAAATTAAAAAAAAATAATCTAATTGTATTTTTTTTGTTGTTCATTGTGTAATATGTTGTTTCCATTGTGTTTTACGTTTCAAATCATTGTGTTATATATATATATATATATATATATATTCACCATTGTGTCTTACGTTTTAGGTCATTGTGTTATACGTATTCACCATTGTGTCTTACGTTTTAGGTCATTGTGTTATACGTATTCACCATTGTGTTTTACGTTTCAAGTTTTTGTGTAACATGTATTAATCATTGTGTTTTATGTGTTAGATAATTTGTTGTTATTTTATCATTATTTTTACATTTATTATTACACACCGGTGTTATTAGTATTTAAAAAAACATAATGATGAGTTGAAAGGCACAAAGACGAAAAAACACAATGACGAAAAAAGACACAATGATAAGCGAAAAGACACAATGGTGTGTGAAAAGACACAATGATAAAAAAAGACATAATGGTGTGTGAAAAGACACAATGATGAAAAAAGACACAATGGTGAGCGAAAAGACACAGTGACGAAAAAAGACACAATGGTGTGCGAAAAGACACAATGACAAAAAAAGACACAAAGATAAGCGAAAAGACACAATGATGTGCGAAAGGTCACAATGACGAAAAAAGACACAATGGCGTACGAAAAGACACAATGACGAAAAAAGACCCAATGATAAGCGAAAAGACACAATGGTGTGCGAAAAGACACAATGACGAAAAAAGACATAATGATAAGCGAAAAGACACAATGTTGTGCGAAAAGACAAAATGGTGTGCGAAAAGACACAATGACGAAAAAGACACAATGATAAGAGAAAAGACACAATAGTGTGCGAAAAGACACAATGACGAAAAAAGACACAATGATAAGTGAAAAGACACAATGGTGTGCGAAAATACACAATGACGTGATTTTTGTTTTAAATTTTATATAACAAAAATCATACTCATATTAAAGATAACAAAACGTTTGTTATTATGATGATTTTTTTTTATCATACGAAAAAGTTATAAACGTTTTAAAATGATGGGGGTATTAACATGTGTCTTACATGTGGAGAGAGAAAATGTGTACAATTACCTCTATACCTTTTTCTTTTGGTCCCCACTTAACACATGTCAATTATTTATGATTTCTTACACTTCTCATTTTTGTTACCCTCTGTAGAAAAACTTGACACATATATTATATATGTTTGTGTGTGGTGTATATATATATAGGGGAGAGATATTTTGAGAACTTGATGAGTTGTAACAACTTTGAGAACTCAATTTTGAACCACGCATTTAATTAAATGGTATGAAATATATGGTTGAGATTAAATTTAATTAAAAAATGAATCAGGAGAGAAAATAAATATTTTTGATGATTACACAAATTTAAATGTTAGTTACAGATGTGTAATAAGTCGATTCGGTGTGTAAAATAATATTGTAATTTTTTGTACATTACTTACACTTACGTATTACAAATGTGTAAAAAAATTTAAAAAAAAATTGTTACGATGAGTTCTTTCGAGTTCTTAAAGCTCAAAGCGGTTCTCAAAAGAAATCAATCATATATATATATATATTAGCCTACAACACCATTACACCCCAAAAACAAATTTTCTACCCTTTGCTGACTGGGCGTCACGTGTCGTAATTCGCCCAATTGTAGCACATCCACTACACACTAAAGTAGGAATGACTATAACCAGAATTTAATAATTTAACAATTTTAAAAATTGAGATGAATTTCAACAGAAATTGAACCCATTACCTTTGGTTCTATTCACTAGCATTTTTTCCAATGCATTAAGGAGTTATTTTGTATGAATTTTATCTTAAAACAAAATTGTATATAAAATATCTATAATTTTTTAACAATTGTGGGTCTCTTGGGATAGTATGCCTTGGTTGGTTGCCCTCTCGCCCTCCCTATGGGTCGGCCCTATTAACTAATGGAATTCTTTGGTGCGTTTCAACGAAAATTCGATTGGCATTGGTTTAATTCGTCAAGACACCGGTAATATACCAACACTCGTTATAGTTTACGATACCAAATAAACATTCTATTTTAAATACAACTCTGTTTTCAACGAAATTTATACCAGAATTTTGATAACCCAAAGAAAAAACAAATATGGCCCATTCGCTTTGTAACAAAACTTTTATGGGAAATAGGCATGTCCCAACCGCATACTTGAAATGTATATTATATCGCATTTTAAAAGTTATAAATAAAAAAACAAAAAATGTAATTAGGAGCTATTTTGTTGTATTAGTGGATGTAACTTTCTGGAAATAGCTGCTTGCTACACTTATTTGTTTTAAACTACTAAATTACCCGCACGTTGTACGGGGAAATCAGTTGTAAAACCTAAGGGTGGAGAGACAATGCGAATTTGATGGATATTTGCAACGTTCGTTATGGTATTGGAACTAAACACAAAAAGGGTCGTTATTAACATGTTTAAAAGAAAGTATGCATGGGCGTTGGTAAAACCTGATTGTGAGTCGGCGTGAATTCGATCAGTATCGGCGGCGTTTGTTACGGTATAAGCAACGTTGGTAAAACCTGGGCATTGTCGGTCTTGGACGTTGAGGTCGTGAGTTCGGACAATTTTCGTCATGTCGATTACGGTTCGGTTACGTTCACTAGGGTAACAAACTAAAAAAATAACACAGAAGTTGTGGTGAACCAATGGGTGTCATAGGTCGTTAAAATCGAGTGTTGGTAAAACCCCAGCGTTGTCAGTCGTAATCGTTGATGCAGTGGGGCTACATGAATTTGGTTGGCTTATGTCATTCTCATGGGCTTTAGTCTCATTCCACAACTTGGTCTCTATTAAACCCTCAGGTTGTTGGATCCATAACATTATCTTTGAATGGAGATTAATTAGAATAATTAATATTAAACTTTTCTTTTGGTCATAAAACTCTTGAATGGAGCCTTTTGATGACAATTCATTTGTTTTATTATATTATTAAATTTCTAATTAAGTTATAATTTAATCACTCTTAACTCTTGTTTATATAATAGGCTATGTGCCTTACTTGAAAAAATAACTTGAATTGTGTTCACTAAAAAAAATTCATATGGTTAGAGAGGAGTACTCTCTACTTGATTCCTTCACCACCTTGTTCTAACCTATTCATTTTCAAGAACACCGATATACCTGATATAACCTCGGGCGTGTGGACATCTCCGGCAGTACAAACAGCTTTGGCTGTTGTACCCTGGGAGACAGACGCGTTGTCTTATGTAGAGGCGCGAAATCTGTTTTAAGGGAAGCGTGTTGAACAAGTACCTCGACCACAACCGTCAACATTTTGTTTGCTTTTCTTTTGTAGTCAAAGAGCTAGTCGAAGACCAAATGTGACGAATACACAAGACAAGGATACTACATGAAGACTTGTTAAACTACCCGCTAAAGACTTTGGATCATATTAATTTTGAATATAAAAGTTTGTATTTATTCAGTTTTGTAAACGGTATCGTACTAGAATATTTCTCATTACTAACGAGAGTATCGTTAGCGTTTATCTTATTTTATTTATTTTTAAATAAAATGTGATCCGTGTCCTACAATCTTAAAACATATTTCATTAGATTGTTGTTACAATTTTAAAACCCTATTTATAAGGATTTTGGGTTCACGAAATGGTTTAAAATAAAAATATTTTAGAGATTATAATCTTATAAATATTTTCTTTTGGGAAATTATGTGCATAGTACAACTTGTTGTTTTTGGATTTTTAGAGATTATGGTGCAATCTTAAATCCTATACCGTGTTACAAGACGTAATATTTGATTGAACTGTTTGGTTTTAGAAAACAATTTTTGTAATCGTTTGTATTCTAATTATAGTGTTAGAACCGGTCTTGAAAAACCATTGAGGTTTTTTTTGGTTTTTTTAACGATTTTTGCAATCGTTTATGTCTAAAAATTCTGATAGAAATGATTTTTAGTAAACCATTCGTTTCTTGTAAGCATTAATAATCTAACGTGCGTGTTAGATTGGGTTTATTGGTTTGTGTAAACGTTTCATTTCCTAACATTTGTGTTAGAAATGGTTATTTTTATAAAATAGTATGTTTAAAAAGTTTCTCTAAACACCTTGTTGCCACATGTTTAAATATCTAACATGCGTGTAATATATGATTTATTATATATATTAATACATGTGGTTAAAATGTTTTATGTAAACGTCAATTTCTAACGGCCGTGTTAAAAAATAATGTAGTGAGACATCCATGTATAATTTAGTGAAATAATGCATAAAAGCTTTCATGTGTGTCTGTTAAGATTCCTCTCTTTATGTCACCAATAATCATAGTCTAAATTAAGTGTTAATGAAAACATTAAGGGGCTGTTTGGCAACCTCTGTGCCAATAAGTGCTGAATTATTAAGAGGTCTGTATGGGTAAGAGGCTTTCAGCCAGTAAGTGCTGAGTCATTAAGAGCAGTTTGGTAGGACATCTGAATAACTATGCGGAATGACTATTTTATCCATATGAACTGTTTTGTACCGAATGAAATGTATTTTTTTGATCAAGATACTGAATGATGAATAATTTTAAAGAGAAGCTACAAAACGTCATACAAATCCAAATTACACATAAATGGTTCAAAATCCATGGAAACATACTTAAAATTAAATATAAATTAAACATAAATCCTTCATAAATTCTTCATAAATCCTCAAACAATTGAATGCAAAGTTCAGGGTAAGAAAGTGGTGCACTTTTCAAAGCTTCTACATATTTGTTTAACTGCGAGAAAATATTATAAATACCATAAGTTAACTTATAATAAAAGCAATTGTTAAACAAAATTAAACAAATACCTTCATATCCATTTTTCATTCTTCTTCCGACAAGTTAAAAGTGTTTGTTACGGGATTATAAACATTGCCGGTTTTGTTTTTGAGCTTTGACCAAGCTGCAAATTTTGCTTTTGTATAATCATAACGGTTCTTCATTTTTTTTGATCAACTATAAGATTGTATTCCGTTTGTAACTTTTCCGCCACATTCTTCCATGATAATAGTGTAAGGCTACTTCCTTCACGTCCATGGAGTGTTATTTGCTCAATACAAGCTTCAAGAAATGTTTTCTCAAGACCTTCCTGCTTCCAACTAATTCTACCCCTTTTTTGTGCCATTTCTTTGAAGAAATAAGCAAAACACAAGTCAAAAGAACATATATCTATCTATATATATATATAACACAAGTTGATAAATGATTGTACATATTTATATGAATCTGTCATAGTTCTACATATTTATATACCCTCCACAGAAATATATACGAATACAATATAAGAAACAATCTCACAAACAAACAAATATATATGCATTGAGAACATTGAGAACATTATGTCATCTATGTTTCCTTTATAATATACCATAATATTATTTTATTCTACCAAACAGATTATGAATATAAGGCTGGTAGCACCCACATACAAAAAATTTTGTGTATACACAGTTGAAAACTATCAGGTTTGAAGACCAATTTGTTGATATCATACCAAGGTTTTTATACAAACCATAGTTAAACTCTAAAGGTTTTAAACATAAACATATATGCACTTAAACCATACCCAAACCTTAAGGCTCAATAAACAGAAATCAACATGGATAGGGGTTAACATTGAATAGAAATTGTACCTGGTTTCTGATTGGAATCAGACAAAATCAAAGTGGAGACGGTTGTGCTTTTGAAGAGGATGAAATCGATCTCGATTTTGTGGAGTGGAAGAGGATGAAATCGATCTCGATTTTGTGGATGAAATCGACCTTTTCTTCTGTGCTTTCGACGAGGATGAAATCGATCGCCTTTTTGTGGGGGTGGAACTGTTATGGACAGTGAAGATGGGAAAGGCAAAGGGGCAGGGTATATTAGGTCTTATTTTCATTCAGCGTGCTTTTGAAGTTGAATGGTTAAGAGGCCCATTCAGTCATTCAGATGTTTTTTTATGAACCAAACACTCTTAACTCTGAACGATTAAGAGGTAACCTCTTAATGGAAACATTAAGAGGCTACCAAACACACCCTAACTAAGTGTTAATGGAAGTTTTAACTATGTGTTAATTAAGTGACTCTTGGGCTAATAAGGTTTTATGAACTAAAGGTTTCATACTATAATATAGAAAAACAAACATTTTTAAAAAGGTTTTGTCTCAATGTTTAATTTTTCTAATAAGCGCGTTAGAAAGAGTTATTTTATAACTTTAAACAACATTTGTCTAAACATTTTAATAGTCTAAAGTGCGTGTTTGATATGATTTTATTTGTGAAACCGATGGTTTTAAATGATTTCGAAAGAAACAAATTATTTTATAGAATAAAGATAAAATAAAACTTAGTGTTGTTATGAACATAAGTTTTATTAAAATTTACATAGTGCATGTAGTGGATAAATTTTGATTGTTTAAGTACATAGTTTCAAAGATGAAACGAGGATCTTATCTTTATGAGCACATGGAGAACTATTGAGGGAGTACCTCAAGTCATGGCATAAAAGGATATCATTGCAATGATTTCTATCGGGCAATGAATGTGTTGAAGATAATAACACTTTAAGATTTGTTATCTAGATGTCGTCTTTTTATTCGTTTGGATTACTTCTAAAAAATTTTTTACAGTTTATTTTGTAAGTTCAGTTGTATTGTTATTTTGTGTTCAATATCTTCGGATAAGACATGCAATTATACAACGAAATAAATCAATATTTTAAAATAAAATGGATAATTTTAGCGAATAGTGCAAGAAGAATTTGCACAAGAAAAAACTTTTGAGTTATTGTATTGACTAAAGTCTAAGATGAGACATCAAATATATAACCACATTATGAGAGGGTCATGGAAGAACGTGGTGAGTGTATTAAGATGAAATACACAAGAATATTATATTTAAACCTTTAAAATTCACTAAGTGTGAATTATAACATATATAAAAACTAATATATGTTAATGAGAAATTTAATTTCTTGGAAATTCACTAAGTGTGAATTATAACATATAAAATAATATATGTTAATAAGAAATTAAACTTCTTGGAAGTTCAGTATATATGAATTATAATATATGAATTAATATATGTTGATGAGATGTTAAAATTCTTGGAAGCTCGTGAAGGATTATATCTTTGGAAATTCACCGAGTGTGAATCATAAATACGTTGATCATATATACATAAATCTATGTTACTATTGTAAATGAATTTAAACAAATCTTAAGAGATTCAATAAAATATACTTACAATATTGATGGATATGTAGATTTTCATACCACCATCCATGTTGTTTAACTATGTGAAAAGTGTTGTCTTTCATATTGAGAGAGTATCTCAATAAATGGTTTTAAGAAGCAAATGTGAATTCCAAGAGTTTAAGTGTCAATCCAATTGACTTTATCTCAACACTATAGTGACTATATACAAGTAGCATTCATCTTGCTGGTGATGAATATATTCACCAGAATTATATGGAATAAAAAACTTGTGTTTAATGTTCATTTAAGTCAATGGTGAAGTCTTAAAGATCAAAGGAAAAAAAAGTTATTTTCCTTATATGAATGATGTAGTTATTTATGTGTTACATACAAACTTGTGAGACTTTCCAAAAGTAACATTTTGGGATTGTGAACAAGTCTCATAACTTTGTCTATGCTAAGGGGTGAATGTTTCAAAGTGATATTGTAATAATTTTATGGCTGTGAAGAATCAGAATGATGCATCTTCTGTTCAGATGCTAAAGTATTGTAGTCTAAAGCATGCTAGACTAGTACTTGTTAATTATGGTACTTTGCGAAGACAAATTAACATGAAACATTCAAAAGATACACAAAACATGAATGATTTTAGTATAGACAAATTTGAAGTGGGTTTTCATTCAACATAAGGAAATAATATAACTTATGGGAATCTTAAAAAGACTTCAACTTTCTAGATTTGTCTTAGAGAGTGATTTAAATCCTTCTAAGTTGATGAAGTTTGATAACAAACTTATGAAAAGTGTTACTTTATTAGTAAGCATTGATAAACTCATTGATACAAAGACGTGGTCTTGTAAATCATGAGTTTTAAGTTGCCTTCATAAGTAAAGTTAAAATGCAAGAAATGTGGGGGAAGCCATATAAGATACTGCTCTTTAAAAGTATGTAGCAATGGTAATTGATATGATTTATCAAGCTTGTGTAGAAAGGACGAACCTTTCTTTACCCCATTCAAAAGTTGGATAATGTTATCCAATAGCACTAAAATGTGGAGGTGTCCTGCATTTGAACTTGGAAGGTTTAGCATTGTAACATCCCTCAAAATTTTGATCCAAATTTGACAACTTAGGAAAGTTGAGGAATCAAAAATAATATCAAGACAAGACATGAGAAAATATTAAATAAGGAATTATAATAAAAATAGGGAAATAAAAATATTTCCTAAGTTAAGTTTACTTACATGAAAGAAACTCCATCCCACATTGGAAGATGTAAGAAAGTGGAAGCATTCCACTAAGGTATAAATAAGGAAGATGGAATCCATCCCACATGGAAAGTGGTAAAGAAATAGAAGCTATTTATAAGGAAGAGATTTTTCATAGTAATAATCTTTTATGAATATCATGCACCAAGTAGCCCAAGCGGAGGGTGCGTAGCACCCGACGCGCACAGCGCTCGGGCGAGGACGAGGACTAGGACGACGGCGAAGGGCGTTGGGCGCAATGTGGCGCTTTGATGGCGCACTTCGCACGCTCGCATCGCCGCGAGCCGCTTTAAAAGCCGCCTTATAATTTTTGGATAACGAGAATTAGACCTGAAACGACAAGCTACAAAAGATGAAGGACTGAAAACGAAAAATAATATTTATGGACCCATCGCGCTACGCGATGAGTCGAAGGAGACGCCACGTGTCGCACTCCGGCGACACGTGGCAACACACCATGACACGTGGTAGAACGTGTCAGACCAAGTGGCGACACGTGGCAGACGTGTTAGGCCACGTGGCGACACGTGGCATAACCTCATAAAGCTAGGCATCGCGATACGCGATGAAGGAAGAAAGGAGCCCATCGCGTATCGCGATGGGATCCAAAATTGGCTATAAATAGGGCAGGCCACGGCTCATTTGCACACACACATTTACTCTCTCTCTCTCTCTCTCTCGAATTTACACTCTCTCTACCTTGGTTTGCGTGTCGAACATCGTTTTGCATGCCACCGACCCGACAATCATCACGTCGTAATCCATGCCAAATACCTGGTGTTTTCCTTGAAGTGCGTGCCATCCAAAAATTACCCGACGTTCCGCCTCGAGGTACGTGCACGACCCGGCGACCGAACATTGCCTCGATTTGCGTGCCAAGGTAGGTGGATCAAGAACGCCTCGATAAACGTGTGTATAGAGTAGAAGTAATGCCCGTATAAACTTAGGAATATCTAAACTCCGAATACCGTGCGAGGTAAGGAGTTCTGCCTAAGTTATTATTTTATTATTATAAATGGCTTAGACCATAGTCGAGGGTATAGCCCGAACCTTGATTACGATTAAGAATAAAATAACTTTTCTTAAGCAAAGGTTTTAATTAAAATATAGTTTCTTCTTGATTAAGAAACGTAAGCAAGTTTATTCAAGGAATATAATTGAATAGTATTTCTTTATTGTTTAGAAATATAATATTATAAAGTAATGTTTCTTCTTGAAGAAGAAACATCGTGTGTAAATGATAAACAAACAAATGGACTAAAGGTCCAAATGTTTTGAATAAACAAATGCTTTTATCAAGGTTAAAGCTATACAAAACATACTAAAGGTCTAAAGATAGATCGATGATCTAGTTATTTATACAAATGTTATTCTCGTACTATAGGTCCGAGGTAACAAAACAAGAAGAAGAGAACATAAAACAGAAATCAGTATCAGAAACTGATTATAAACAGACAAGGTGAATACGCCCCAAACCTTTTATATTGAGTCAGAATGTTTACATAGGATTTACGAATCCTTAAAACTTTGTGTACAATAATAAGAAACGGACACTTTGATTAAGAGTATACATGTGTCTGGATCAAAACATACATGGTGACTCGGCATTTCTCCGAGGCCATGCATATCATCAACATGCCTCTGAAGGTCTACGGGACTGTTCAGAGAAATGATATTGTGTATATAATTAATTGTACATGGTACTTAGGGTAATTTGATCCAAATTTAGTTGGGTGCCTAATGAGTAGTCACAAAGGTATTATTGTTGGTTTCACAAAGGTATTGAAAAAGAGATTTAAGAGTCAGCGTTATTCATCAGCTTTGTGCTGACGTATTCCCCCCCCCCCCCCATGTTACAGGGAAACAAGAAAGGTTAGAACAAGAAGGAATAGAAGATTGGAGTTATAGTCATTAGATGCTATCTGATGGCTTAGATATTTTATTTCAAAATATTACAAAGAGTTATGTTTTCTAAAGAAATGTATTTGAAATATCAAACGGGTATTTAAACCCGACTTTTTAATAAGTTTTCAAAGTAATAATATTTTATTAAAGACTTCCGCTGAAATAAAACCCGCAACTCTGATTTATTTACAAAACATGTACCAACTTTTGGTCACACGCCTAGGCACTAAAGTGGGGTGTGACAAGCATTGAGGATTATTGTAATCCAATCTAACATTGCAAACACATGATTAAATGGAGGACAAAAACGTCGTGGTGTATAATGATAAGTGTATCTTACAAAGACATATATTATAACCAGATTCAGGTGGCCACTAAGGTTATAGTCTTAGAAAGTTTACACTAGGCAAAATTAAGTTATAAGTTAAAAACACATCATGACAACTGATCACAACTACGCAAGTTATCTGTAGTGACTTGAAAAAGTCAAAGATAATGTTATGGATCCAACAAACTGAGGGTTTAATAGAGATCAAGTTGTGGAATGAGACTAAATTCCATGAAAAATATATATAAAGGAAACCTAACTTAGTTGACTGGAGATCCCAAGATCTAAGTTCAATAGGACAACCTAATTATATATCTAAGGGTGGTCACTGTGGGGGCGTAGCTTATGTATAAGTGACACATAAGCTGATATATACATCCTCCTAAAATTGTAAAGGGAGTTTAATTACTTCCTAGACCATTCCTATAACAACAGTGACATGTTGTAAGGCTAAGCATAATGTATGGTTAATGATTTATAACCTTAATGTTTTTAATGATTTATGGATAATCACCTATGTGAAAGAGAAGTGTGGTCGCTTCAAATGAAATTGTAGGGTGCGCAATTCCTAGAGCTTTCACAGAACCAGGCTAGTGTTCCAGGACCATAATGGACACGACAATGAGGGGATATGCCCGGCTAGGGAGATTATTGTGTGAAGTGTATAGTTGTCTACACAAATGGGGGTTTGTTCAAGGACATCACGTCTACCAATTGCTAGGAGACTAAGTATGCTTCACAAAGGAAGGTTCAAAGCTAACACCTACCTATCCTGCAATACTCAACTGTCAAGGTTCTATTGGATTTTTTTATGTTTTAATCAATCTCCATTCATGTGGGTGATTGTTGGAAAATTATAATATGATGAATGGAGATTAATTAGAATAATTAATATTAAACTTTCATTTGGTTATAAAACTCTTGAATAGAGCATTTTGATGACAATTGATTATTTTTTATTATATTATTAAATTTTTAATTATATGATACTTTAATCACTCTTTAACTCTTGTTTATATAATAGGCTATGTGCCTCATTTGAAAGATGCTTGAAATTGATAATATAAAGATGAAGTTTAGAGTGAGAATATATGTATATATATATATAGGTATTGGATCATTTCAGAAGTTTTTTTACAGCGAGAAGTGCGAGAAGTGAAGGTGTAACTCCATTAATCCATAATTTCACTACCTTTTTTATGTGTAGGTGCATATGTATGTGTGTAGGTACATATGTTTGCATATGTGTATGTATGTTTGTACGTGTGTAGGTACATAGGTTTAAATGTAGCTCAGAACATTTATATGTTTGTAGGTAGGTTTGAATGTGTAATTAAGATATAAATACAACCAACCTACATATATGTATGTAACATCATGTGAAATGGAGTGAAATTAGTGATTAATGGGGTTATACATTCACTTCTCGCTGTAACATCACTTCTCGCAAGATCCATCTCCTATTTATATATATATATATATATATATATATATATATATATATATATATAATGAAATCTAGACGTTCAAAAAAGGGAATATACCCATAATAGCCCATTTATAGAATTTGTCTCCAAGATTATCCCCACTAATTCAAGTTTTCAACTTTGTCCCTTTGGTATCTTGCAAACACCAACGATGCGTTACTGAAACAAATAGGATAACGACATGTGGCCGGAATAGGTTTAAAGCAGGGGTTCCACGATGCGTTAGCAACATAACGCATCGCTGCTACCCTACGTTAGCACCATAACGCATCGCTGCTACCCTACGTTAGCAACATAACGCATCGTTGCTACCATACGTTAGCAGCATAACGCATCGCTGCTACCCTACGTTAGCAGCATAACGTATTGTCAGCCCTGTTCTGGCCACGTGTCGTTATCCTATTTGTTGCAGTAACGCATATTCGGTGTTCGCTATCATGTCGTCGGCGATGAGATACCAAAGAGACAAACTTGGAAACTTGAATTGGTGAGGATAATCTTGAAAACACATTCTATAAATGAGCTATTATAGGAATTTTCCCTTTAATAAATATATAATTACTGTAGATAGAAATAAAATATTAAAATATAAAAATGTGATCGATGTTGACAAGAACACCTGAGGTGTGACAAGACCTATGTGTCATGCAAATCAACAAGGTCATCCTTGAAAATTCTTTAAAAAAATTTTGTTAAAAGAAGAGAAAAATTTTAGGCCTAAAACGATTTTTTTATTAAGTTTTTAAACAATTAAGTTTGTTTAATAGGCTTATTAGGTTATGGTTAACTTTTTTTTTATAAAAATATAGGATAAATAAAATTGCTAATTGTGTTTTAACTATTAAAAACATATATATATTTTTAAAACTTTCAGACTTAGCGATGTCATCAATCTTCGTAACAGTCAATTCAATGAAGATTTACTTAGTGAGATTTTCTAATTTTCAAAATTTATTTCTTTTTAAGTTATATTTATTTTTAGGTAAGACGCACACTGCGTATAGGATATAATAATAATGGGTTTTCTAGCAACAGGAGATGTGATACATTTTAAAAGATAAATCCAAATAAATCATGTCCCATTAGCTTCACTAAGGAACCCCACCCCCCCCCCCCCATAATGGGTTTTCTAGCAACAGGATGGTGTGATACATTTTAAAAAATAAATCATGTCCCATTAGCTTCACTAAGGCAACCGCCCCCCCCCCCCCCAACCCCCAAAAAAAAAACCACCCCAACACACACACGAGTCTCTAACCAAAAAAATAATAATAATCAAGGACGTCATATTCAAGCCGCACAGGTTATTAATTCCCCCTATTAAAGCAGAGAAGCGTCGGATAAACCATCATAAAGACGAAAACGATAGTAGGCAAAGACAAGCAACTCGAAAGGATAGCCTCGAATTTTAACAAGATGAACCAGACCAACAAAATAGAATTAAACTTGATGACCCAACCAAAAGAAAAAGCTTCATCTCATTGAAGTAACCATGACCCCGGAAACAAAAAAAAAAGAATGATTACTCATTCTCATTAAGTCACAACAAAATGACAAGATCCACGTTACGTACTACCTTACAATAGGCAACGTTGGAGGTCGACTAGTTTGATTGTCTTTCATTATTTATGTTTTTATTAAGATTTTTTATTTCAATATTTTATGCTTATGATACTATTGAGAATTGACTAAAGTCGGACTTTTAAAAGTTACATTAACGCCCCAAAAATATTTCTGTAATGTCTTTATCCACTTTAGTTAAACTAACTATTTAAACCCTAGACTTTTACTAAATTAAGAATTTTAATTTCCTCTTGGCCAGCCAAACCACATGCTTATTCTTATTTGTATCACGGCCTACTTATTTTTATCTACTTTTCGATGTAATTTTTATTCAAAAATGAAGTTGCGCATAAAATATACAAATCATCTAGATGAAAAAGCTAATAGATCTTGCTTCGTCTTTTTAATCCACTTTTATGTCTGATTCTTACTATTACGACTTCGTTATTCTTTGTTGCAACAATGTTTTGCGTTCTCGTCTAAATTTTGTGATTTTACATTTCTACAATAGTGTTTTACGTTTCGGACAAAATTTTGTTACATTCATTCCTTTTTACCACGTGTAGTGAGCATTTAGAGCATCCGTAGTAAAGGGGCTAAAAGCGCTCATTTTTCATGAGTTTTAAACAATTAAGTTTTTTTAATAGGCTTATTAGGTTATGGTTAACTTTTTTTTATAAAAATATAGGATAAATGAAATTGGTAATTGTGTTTTAACTATTAAAAACATATATATATTTTTAAAACTTTCAGACCTAGCGATGTCATCAATCTTCGTAACAGTCAATTCAATGAAGATTTACTAAGTGAGATTTTCTATTTTTCAAAATTTATTTCTTTTTAAGTTATATTTATTTTTAGGTGAGACGCCCACTGCGTATAGGATATAATAATAATGGGTTTTCAAGCAATAGGAGATGTGACACATTTTAAAAGATAAATCCAAATAAATAATGTCCCATTAGCTTCACTAAGGACCACCCCCCACCCCCCAATAACGGGTTTTCTAGCAACAGGAGTGTGTGATACATTTTAAAAAAGAAATCATGTCCCGTTAACTTCACTAAGGCAACCCCCCCCCCCCCCCCTACAAAAAAAATAATAAAAAAATAAAAATAATAAAAAACCACCCCAACACACACACGAGTCTCTAACCAAAAAAATAATAATAATCAAGGACGTCATACTCAAGCCGCACAGGTTATTAATTCCCCCTATTTAAGCAGAGAAGCGTCGGATAAACCACCATAAAGACGAAAACGATAGTAGGTAGAGACAAGCAACTCGTAAGGATAGCCTCGAATTTTAACAAGATGAACCAGACCAACAAAATAGAATTAAACTTGACGACCCAACCAAAAGCAAAAGCTTCATCTCATTGAAGTAACCATGACCCCGGAAACAAAAAAAAAAGAATGATTACTCATTCTCATTAAGTCACAACCAAATGACTAGATCCACGTTACGTACAACCCTACAATAGGCAACGTTGGAGGTCGACTAGTTTGATTGTCTTTCATTATTTATGTTTTTATTAAGATTTTTTATTACAATATTTTATGCTTATGATACTATTGAGAATTGACTAACGTCGGACTTTTAAAAGTTACATTAACGCCCCAAAAATATTTCTATAATGTCTTTATCCACTTTAGTTAAACTAACTATTTAAACCCTAGACTTTTACTAAATTAAGAATTTTAATTTCGTCTTGGCCGGCCAAACCACATGCTTATTCTTATTTGTATCACGGCCTACTTATTTTTATCTACTTTTCGATGTAATTTTTATTCTAAAATGAATTTGCGCATAAAATATACAAATCATCTAGATGAAAAAGCTATTAGATCTTGCTTAATCTTTTTAATCCACTTTTATGTCTGATTCTTACTATTACGACTTCGTTATTCTTTGTTGCAACAATGTTTTGCGTTCTCGTCTAAATTTTGTGATTTTACATTTCTACAATAGTGTTTTACGTTTCGGACTAAATTTTGTTACATTCATTCCTTTTTAACACGTGTAGTGAGCATTTAGAGCATCCGTAGTAAAGGGGCTAAAAGCGCTCATTTTTCATGAGTTTTTAAACAATTATGTTTTTTTAATAGGCTTATTAGGTTATGGTTAACTTTTTTTTTTATAAAAATAAAGGATAAATGAAATTGGTAATTGTGTTTTAACTATTAAAAACATATATATATTTTTAAAACTTTCAGACCTAGCGATGTCATCAATCTTCGTAACAGTCAATTCAATGAAGATTTACTTAGTGAGATTTTCTATTTTTCAAAATTTATTTCTTTTTAAGTTATATTTATTTTTAGGTGAGACGCCCACTGCGTATAGGATATAATAATAATGGGTTTTCTAGCAACAGGAGATGTGATACATTTTAAAAGATAAATCCAAATAAATCATGTCCGATTAGCTTCACTAAAGACCCCCCCCCCCCCCAATAATGGGTTTTCTAGCAACAGGAGGGTGTAATACATTTTAAAAAATAAATCATGTCCCATTAGCTTCACTAAGGCAACCCCCCCCCCCCCCGAACCCCCAAAAAAAAAAAAAAAAAAACCACCCTAACACTCACACGAGTCTCTAACCAAAAAAATAATAATAATCAAGGACTTCATACTCAAGCCGCACAGGTTATCAATTCCCCCTATTAAAGCAGAGAAGCGTCGGATAAACCACCATAAAGACGAAAACGATAGTAGGTAGAGACAAGCAACTCGTAAGGATAGCCTCGAATTTTAACAAGATGAACCAGACCAACAAAATAGAATTAAACTTGACGACCCAACCAAAAGCAAAAGCTTCATCTCATTGAAGTAACCATGACCCCGGAAACAAAAAAAAAAGAATGATTACTCATTCTCATTAAGTCACAACCAAATGACTAGATCCACGTTACGTACTACCCTACAATAGGCAACGTTGGAGGTCGACTAGTTTGATTGTCTTTCATTATATTTATGTTTTTATTAAGATTTTTTATTACAATATTTTATGCTTATGATACTATTGAGAATTGACTAAAGTCATATTTTTAAAAGTTACATTAACGCCCCAAAAATATTTCTATAATGTCTTTATCCACTTTAGTTAAACTAACTATTTAAACCCTAGACTTTTACTAAATTAAGAATTTTAATTTCGTCTTGGCCAGCCAAACCACATGCTTATTCTTATTTGTATCACGACCTACTTATTTTTATCTACTTTTCGATGTAAATTTTATTCTAAAATGAAGTTGTGCATAAAATATTCAAATCATCTAGATGAAAAAGCTATTAGATCTTGCTTAGTCTTTTTAATCCACTTTTATGTCTGATTCTTACTATTACGACTTCGTTATTCTTTGTTGCAACAATGTTTTGCATTCTCGTCTAAATTTTGTGATTTTACATTTCTACAATAGTGTTTTACGTTTCGGACAAAATTTTGTTACATTCATTCCTTTTTAACGCGTGTAGTGAGCATTTAGAGCATCCGTAGTAAAGGGGCTAAAAGCGCTCATTTTTCATGAGTTTTTAAACAATTAAGTTTTTTTAATTGGATTATTAGGTTACGGTTAACTTTTTTTTTATAAAATATAGGATAAATGAAATTGGTAATTGTGTTTTAACTATTAAAATCATATATATATTTTTAAAACTTTCAGACCTAGCGATGTCATCAATCTTCGTAACAGTCAATTCAATGAAGATTTACTTAGTGAGATTTTCTATTTTTCAAAATTTATTTCTTTTTAAGTTATATTTATTTTTAGGTGAGACGCCCACTGCGTATAGGATATAATAATAATGGGTTTTCTAGGAACAGGAGATGTGATACATTTTAAAAGATAAATCCAAATAAATCATGTCCCATTAGCTTCACTAAAGACCCCCACCCCCCAATAATGGGTTTTATAGCAACAGAAGGGTGTGATACATTTTAAAAAATAAATCATGTCCCATTAGCTTCACTAAGCCAACCCCCCCCCCCCCCTCCAACCCCCAAAAAAAAAACCACCCCAACACACACACGAGTCTCTAACCAAAAAAATAATAATAATCAAGGACGTCATACTCAAGCCGCACAGGTTATTAATTCCCCCTATTAAAGCAGAGAAGCGTCGGATAAACCACCATAAAGACGAAAACGATAGTAGGTAGAGACAAGCAACTCGTAAGGATAGCCTCGAATTTTAACAAGATGAACCAGACCAACAAAATAGAATTAAACTTGACGACCCAACCAAAAGCAAAAGCTTCATCTCATTGAAGTAACCATGACCCCGGAAACAAAAAAAAAGAATGATTACTCATTCTCATTAAGTCACAACCAAATGACTAGATCCACGTTACGTACTACCCTACAATAGGCAACGTTGGAGGTCGACTAGTTTGATTGTCTTTCGTTATTTATGTTTTTATTAAGATTTTTTATTACAATATTTTATGCTTATGATACTATTGAGAATTGACTAAAGTCGGACTTTTAAAAGTTACATTAACACCCCAAAAATATTTCTATAATGTCTTTATCCACTTTAGTTAAACTAACTATTTAAACCCTAGACTTTTACTAAATTAAGAATTTTAATTTCGTCTTGGCCAGCCAAACCACATGCTTATTCTTATTTGTATCACGACCTACTTATTTTTATCTACTTTTCGATGTAATTTTTATTCTAAAATGAAGTTGCGCATAAAATATACAAATCATCTAGATGAAAAAGCTATTAGATCTTGCTTAGTCATTTTAATCCACTTTTATGTCTGATTCTTACTATTACAACTTCGTTATTCTTTGTTGCAACAATGTTTTGCGTTCTCGTTTAAATTTTGTGATTTTACATTTCTACAATAGTGTTTTACGTTTCGGACAAAATTTTGTTACATTCATTCCTTTTTAACACGTGTAGTGAGCATTTAGAGCATCCGTAGTAAAGGGGTTAAAAGCACTCATTTTTCATGAGTTTTTAAACAATTAAGTTTTTTTAATAGGCTTATTAGGTTATGGTTAACTTTTTTTTTATAAAAATATAGGATAAATGAAATTGGTAATTGTGTTTTAACTATTAAAAACATATATATATTTTTGAAACTTTCAGACCTAGCGATGTCATCAATCTTCGTAACAGTCAATTCAATGAAGATTTACTTAGTGAGATTTTCTATTTTTCAAAATTATTTCTTTTTAGGTTATATTAACTTTTAGGTGAGACGCCCACTGCGTATAGGATATAATAATAATGGGTTTTCTAGCAGCAGGAGATGTGATACAATTTAAAAGATAAATCCAAATAAATCATGTCCCATTAGCTTCACTAAAGACCCCCCCCCCCCAATAATGGGTTTTCTAGCAACAGGAGGGTGTGATACATTTTAAAAAATAAATCATGTCCCATTAGCTTCACTAAGGCAACCCCCTCCCCCCCTCCCCCCAACCCCCCAAAAAAAAAACCACCCCAACACACACACGAGTCTCTAACCAAAAAAATAATAATAATCAAGGACGTCATACACAAGCCGCACAGGTTATTAATTCCCTCTATTAAAGCAGAGAAGCGTTAGATAAACCACCATAAAGACGAAAACGATAGTAGGTAGAGACAAGCAACTCGTAAGGATAGCCTCGAATTTTAACAAGATGAACCAGACCAACAAAATAGAATTAAACTTGATAACCCAACCAAAAGCAAAATCTTCATCTCATTGAAGTAACCATGTCCCCGGAAACAAAAAAAAAAGAATGATTACTCATTCTCATTAAGTCACAAACAATGACTAGATCCACGTTACGTACTACCCTACAATAGGCAACGTTGGAGGTCGACTAGTTTGATTGTCTTTCTTTATTTATGTTTTTATTAAGATCTTTTATTACAATATTTTATGCTTATGATACTATTGAGAATTGACTAAAGTCGGACTTTTAAAAGTTACATTAACACCCCAAAAATATTTCTATAATGTCTTTATCCACTTTAGTTAAACTAACTATTTAAACCCTAGATTTTTATTAAATTAAGAATTTTAATTTCCTCTTGGCCAGCCAAACCACATGCTTATTCTTATTTGTATCACGACCTACTTATTTTATCTACTTTTCGATGTAATTTTTATTCTAAAATGAAGTTGCGCATAAAATATACAAATCATCTAGATGAAAAAGCTATTAGATCTTGCTTAGTCTTTTTAATCCACTTTTATGTCTGATTCTTACTATTACGACTTCGTTATTCTTTGTTGCAACAATGTTTTGCGTTCTCGTTTAAATTTTGTGATTTTACATTTCTACAATAGTGTTTTACGTTTCGGACAAAATTTTGTTACAATCATTCCTTTTTAACACTTGTAGTGAGCATTTAGAGCATCCGTAGTAATGGGGCTAAAAGCGCTCATTTTTCATGAGTTTTTAAACAATTAAGTTTTTTTAATAGGCTTATTAGGTTATGGTTAACTTTTTTTTATAAAAATATAGGATAAATGAAATTGGTAATTGTGTTTTAACTATTAAAAACATATTTATATTTTTGAAACTTTCAGACCTAGCGATGTCATCAATCTTCGTAACAGTCAATTCAATGAAGATTTACTTAGTGAGATTTTCTATTTTTCAAAATTATTTCTTTTTAAGTTATATTTATTTTTAGGTGAGACACCCACTGCGTATAGGATATAATAATAATGGGTTTTCTGGCAAAAGGAGATGTGATACATTTTAAAAGATAAATCCAAATAAATCATGTCCCATTAGCTTCACTAAAGACCCCCCCCCCCCCCCCCCCCCAATAATGGGTTTTCTAGCAACAGGAGGGTGTGATACATTTTAAAAAACAAATCATGTGACATGATTCATGTCCCATTAGCTTCACTAAGGCAAACCCCCCCCCCCCAACCCCCCCAAAAAAAACCACCCCAACACACACACGAGTCTCTAACCAAAAAAATAATAATAATCAAGGACGTCATACTCAAGCCGCACAGGTTATTAATTCCCCCTATTAAAGCAGCGAAGCGTCGGATAAACCACCATAAAGACGAAAACGATAGTAGGTAGAGACAAGCAACTCGTAAGGATAGCCTCGAATTTTAACAAGATGAACCAGACCAACAAAATAGAATTAAACTTGACGACCCAACCAAAAGCAAAAGCTTTATCTCATTGAAGTAACCATGACCCCGGAAACAAAAAAAAAGAATGATTACTCATTCTCATTAAGTCACAACCAAATGACTAGATCCACGTTACGTACTACCCAACAATAGGCAACGTTGGAGGTCGACTAGTTTGATTGTCTTTCGTTATTTATGTTTTTATTAAGTTTTTTTATTACAATATTTTATGCTTATGATACTATTGAGAATTGACTAAAGTCGGACTTTTAAAAGTTACATTAACGCCCCAAAAATATTTCTATAATGTCTTTATCCACTTTAGTTAAACTAACTATTTAAACCCTGGACTTTTACTAAATTAAGAATTTTAATTTCGTCTTGGCCAGCCAAACCACATGCTTATTCTTATTTGTATCACGACCTACTTATTTTTATCTACTTTTCGATGTAATTTTTATTCTAAAATGAAGTTGCGCATAAAATATACAAATCATCTAGATGAAAAAGTGTAGGTTCCCTGACGGATCACACGAGATATCCCGATATACACAGGTGCGGAATCTCTGTGTAGATCGTTACGGACGTAGAACACAAACACACGAACACACGAATACGATACGAACAAACACACGTTATATTAATAACTCAACACGTGATATAATCACAGTTACAGACTCTCGACCTCATGTCACTTGACTCACTGATTTACACGAACTCGAACAACTTAAACATGCACGCCAAAACCAACCAGCCGTAACCTATATAAATACACGACAACTTCGCCTCAGGCGAAGTTGTCCATAACTTCGCTTGGTTAACAAGTTCGCCTAAGCGAACTTGTCAACAACTTCGCTTGGTTAACAAGTTCGCCTAGGCGAACTTGTCAACAACTTCGCTTTAAACAAACAAATACGTAAACAATATTACAGACTCGATTACAGACACTAGACATATGAACTACTGACATTTATGCACCAACAGACTCCCCCTTGGCAGTAGCTTCATATCTTGATCTTTCAGCATCTGTCTTGTAATCCTGTATCTTCACGCGTGCACTCTTTCTCTAACACACACCGACGCAACCCTTTGATATTTCCTTACTTCATCCTTCCAAGCAGGAATATAAATGATCTTTTTCTCGTTAAGCATCTTCAGATCAGCTTGCGATAAGTTAACAAGATGCATCGGATCGTAAACTCTAAGGATCTCTTGTTCATCCTCATCTTCCATCACTGCCTCCGCTGTCTCACAATCAAAGAACCACCACTTTAGGTCTTTGAGCACATCCTTGGGCATAAGCTTCATCGGTACTTCTTTAAGGCACCGGATTGGTTTATACTTCATAACCATCCAAGGCTTTCCATCAGCTCTCAAACCTCTATCCTTGTCTTCAACAAGTTTCCCTTTCTGTGGTTTCAACAGCTCAAACTTCTTTTCCTTTATGCTCTCTTTCCATACGATTTTCCCTATGACTCTAGCCATATTATCGTCACTTCGATTGATCAACCCCAATCTGGCTAAGTCTTTAACCTCACATTCAGGCAGTGTGTTTAACGATCTCAACATTCTTCTAAGGTACTGAACTCCATCATATCGTTTAATCACGAAGAGCCGCAACTGCTCATCATAAATCCAGTATATAATCCCTTTCTTTGCTTCAGCATAGCCCTTAATATTGTAACTCTTTTTGAACATGGTAGGGACTGCCGGTTTCTTCGTTTTGACGAACCATTGAGCGTATACTTCCTTCCACCTCGGCTGCTCTTCCCATTCAGTATCTTCAACTGCCGTCTGATCACCCATATCGGCCTTCTCAACCTCTGGAATGTCATGTTCGACATTTTCCTCTACTATCTCTCCTTCCTCAATCTCATTCTCAATCTCAATCTGCTCACCTATCTTCTCAATCACATCACTCGGCAGCACATCTTCATCAAATAACACATCGTCACTGAACATATCATCGTCAAGTTCCCTTAACGCATCAATCACGTCATCATCAACCAACACCACATCATCACCACCAGAACCACCAGCCGCGTCGGCAGACTCCCCCTGAGCTGTGGAAGTACCAAGAGCTTGAGAAGTTCTTGGCAGCTCACCACCTGCATCTTTCGATGCATTGGGATCATCGTCTCGGTCATTTCTTCTTTTCGTCCTTAGCTCGTCGCCCTTACAGCTCATCTCCCCCTGAGATGCCAAGAACTCCTTCAAGGCATCGATAATTTTCCCATGCTCAACCAGGAGGGATGACTGTAGTTGATTTGCTTCTACTAGGCGTTGAATAGTCTTCGATTGCTCTGCCACGATCCGCTCTAGTGAAGCTATTCTCTCTGAGTCTGACATAGGCGTAGGCGAGACATCAGAAGCAGGCGTAACCGCAGGTGGTACCATACCTGATAACCCTGCAGTAGTGATGACCGTTGACTCTACAAATCGTGCAGCAACCACCGACAGAGTAAGCGTTGGAGGTGGTAGAGACACGATCTCCGGAGTCGACATCTGGATGGTAGTGGTAGATGGAATGCCAGCAGATGATGTAGCCACCACGGGAACATCCGCAGCGCTTGTACTTGTAACCTGTACAGAAGTAGGAACGATAGACATACCAGACAGTGCAGCCGGAGCGAAACGTACCATCCTTGAAGTCTCTCCAGCTCCCATACCTGCACCTGTCCTTTCCCGTCTTGATCGTCTTATCAGCTTATGTATATCTTCTTCCTCTTCTGACTCATCATCATCCTCCGTTCTCTTTCTCTTCCCAAACTTTCTCTCTCGAGACACCATCAACCGTCTCCCCTCATTCATGATCTCATCCAAATCTGAGTCAGCCATCGACGTAGCTGCTCTAGTAACACTCACACCCGAACCTTGTGCAGCAGAGACCTGCACCTCTGCATGTGTATCAA
Source organism: Bidens hawaiensis (assembly GCF_021521415.1). Lineage (NCBI taxonomy): Eukaryota > Viridiplantae > Streptophyta > Magnoliopsida > Asterales > Asteraceae > Bidens > Bidens hawaiensis. Next base: position 1,167,330 of record NW_027491112.1, on the reverse strand, counting down.
CTTGATCCATATCGAAATAACCTTGACCTCCAAAGACAACATCAAGATCTATATCCTCTGAAGCCGACACAACAGGCGCAGCAGGTACAGCTTGAGGTGCTCCCGCCTGTCGTGGTTGAGGATCTCTGAACTCGTCCCCACCAGCAGGAACATACTCTGGGTTGATTAAAAACCCAAACAGTGGAGTATGCCTTGGACGCCGTTCCGGGTTGCTCCTCGCACTTGAAGTGCGGCATTGAGCGAAGATACGCTTGCTCACAGATTCCACGTATCTTATAGGTCGTCGCTGAGGTAGATTCGGAGCCACATGGTTCAATATCATCTGGATGAAACGTGGATACATAATGAACCGCTCACGAGCCATCGCCCTCCTCTGTCTGTCAATCTCGTAAAAGACCATCTGACTAAAACTATAGCGTTTATTGTAAGTCAGTGCAGTCATTGCGGACTGCATGGTCGCACCCATACCGTCAGTGCCCGCCTTCCTTCCTGACATGCAAACTATCATGACGTGCATAAGGAAGCGCCACTGATCAAGTAGAAAACCCTTCCGTCTCTGTGTATCGCCTAATGGACCAGAATAGCCCATTCGGAGAAACGCTCCATCACGAAACGGAGCCACAAACTCAGTTGGGTCGTCCCTCGTCTCTTCTCCAAACCGTAACGCCACCCGAATCTGTTCAGAATTGAACTGAACCTGTTGATTGTTCACAGTCGCTCGCATGACCGGGGGCTCAACACGACAATCGTATTCTACCGTCTGCCAAAAGTCTTCGATATTTGGTAAGGATATCGGCAGAGTGTTCGTGATAGCATGAAAAATCCTCGAGCGTATGAGGAAAGTAATAATCTCGCGGTAATCCTCAACGCCGCTCGCTTCCGGGTCAAGGGTGATGTACATATTGTGACCCAGGAAAAATTGCCGTTGGTTATCACCATCGTCTCCTCCTGCACCTCCAGCACCAGCTACTGCAGCCATATCTGCAACAAACGAACCAAGTTAGATAAACGTTAATGAATAACACAAGTTCGCTAGTTACCATGAGCGAAGTTGTGATAAACTCTGTATAGGCGAAGTTAAAGATGAGGCGAAGTTGGGAACAACTTCGCTTCAGCTTTAAGTTCGTCTAATTAATATTAAGTAAAAATGATCCAGGCGAAGTTAATGATAACTTCGCCTCACCACAACATCGCTTCAGGCGAAGTTGAGCCTCAGGCGAAGTTACGGATAACTTCGCCGAAACCCTAAGTTCGCCTGAACTGAAACGGCGACAGTGAGGTTTGAATCAAACAACGGAAAATCTTGGATTTTGGTTAAGTTTGAAGATCAAGGACCCCGAAAAACATGGTTTTAAGGTTTTCTAGACGATTAGAATGGTTCTTAACGCGTAAACACAAGATTTGAAAATCGGTTTATAAATTCCGATGGTCCGAGGTTTCGAAATCGGTCCAAACGACCCCTGATTAGCATGAATGAACATGGAATATATGATAAATCGACATCTCGAACCTTGAATCTTAATGAAATCTGGGAAAAATAACTCGGAATCGAAATAAACAATAAGTTCGCCGGAAAATCAGTAAGTTCGCCGGAGAATACGGATAAGTTCGCTGTTTTTGAAAAGTGATGAACAGTTTGACTCTTGAACATCCTTATATAGGGTCTGGGTTATACAGGCGAAGTTACGGATAACTTCGCCTAGGCGAAGTTATTCACAACTTCGCCTGTTTAACAACATCGCCTATATTTACAAAATCAAACCTTATAATTTGAACATTTTTCAATTAACTCTTTAAAACTTCCCTTTAAGAAATAAATGACATGATCAATTCTAAGTAACCAGTTAAAAAATCATAAAACTATCTAAGTACAAAAACTTAAAAAATTTAAAGTATAAGGGATCAAATTTCAGTCTAGTTAGGGACTACCACGTTTTTAGAAAAGATCCGAACAGGAATCATACTAACTACGTGACTGTCACATAGATCCGTGTTTAGCTGTATTATGACATATAGAGACAGGTTGTAAGCAGGTATAACTTAAAGTGATTTTCATCGTTTCTGTGATACGAGTTAGGTTCGATTAAGCCTCAAAATTTAAGTGGGCAACAACTCAGAGATTTTGATGCCTCCTATCTCTCCTCAAAGCATATTTGGCTTTCCCCAAGTCACCCCGAATTGACTTCGACCCATAGTGTCTGATTAAACTTGTAAGTATTTTTGATCTGCTTCCCATTCTTCTCTCTTACTCAATGATTGTGAAGTCTTGATTTTGTCATCTCTAATATGTTTCAATAACTCCAATTTTTTTTTTTTTCGAATAAACATAGACTTCAAAGTAGAAAATAACTGCAAGTCCCGAATCTGAATCACTGCAGTATCTTGAGACGCTATCTTCACGGGAATCAGAACACTTACGGGCTCGTGTATGACTGGGTAATCACTTTTCATATCTATCATTCGGAAAGATATATATGAAGACATGCAAAACTCTTAAGGAGTTTCCACGTAAAATCAAGTAGATTTAGTTTGTATCACGTCTACTTTTACGCACCATAAAAAGTTACCATGACATACAATGACCGTCCTAAAGCCTTTTAAGCCTAATAACTTCACTAGTTAAGTACACAGAATTAGTATATCTATCATTTTCCATGGTTGGATCAATTTTCTGTTAAACATAGCTAACGAACTTCTTACGAAGTAACAGACTTGAAAAATAATTTCATTTCCCAGAAAATTTTTGAATTCTATCGCCCCGATCGATTCAAAGTCTTCAGGTAAACGGCTATCCCGAAGATCCAATGAATCAGCTGGACCGACCACATACTAGTATGTGTCCTTCTAACTAATTATGATCGACTAATTTTCAGCGAAAGAATAAAAACTCATCATAACCGCCCCGGTCACTTTCAGTCATCTGGTTAATGGCTATCCTCATATTCTATAAGGACCAAACATATCCTAAGACATGTCCTTCAAACTGAGGTAACCGACATAATTTTAAGCGATTAGTGACGTTTTTTTTTTTTTTTTTTTTTTAACTACAAGAAAAGCATGGTTACTCGGGTTTGATCATCCCATTCAGTTCAATAAGGTTTTGAAATTTGGATTTGTCAAACGCTTTAGTATATAAATCAGCGAAATTATCAAGCGTATCCACCTTTTCAAGCACAATCAATTTCTTCTCAGCACAATCCCGTATAAAATGATAACGTATGTCAATATGTTTAGTTTTACTATGTTTCACGGGATTGTTAGTTACTGAGATAGCAGCTGTGTTATCAATGCAAATAGGAGTAAGTAAGAAATTCAGACCATAGTCGCGCAACTGTTGTTGAATCCAAAGAACCTGAGAGCAGCAGTTGGATGCTGCCATGTATTCTGCCTCACAGGTTGAAATTGCGACTGAAGTCTGCTTCTTGCATTGCCACGACACCAATCTGCCACCAAGAAACTGACATCCTCCAGTTGTTGACTTCCGACTCTGATTGCACCCTCCATAATCAGAATCTGTGTAAGCGACTAGTTCCAAGTCTCCTCCTCTCGGGTACCACAACCCCAGCTTCGGCTTGCCCTTGAGATACCGCAGTATCCTCTTTGCACCTTTCAAATGAGATTCTTTTGGATTTGCCTGAAAACGTGCACAAAGACAAACAGCAAACATTATATCAGGCCTAGATGCAGTTAAGTACATTAAAGAATCTATTATTGCCCGATATTGAGTTGGGTCCACATCTGCATCACCGTCTAATTCAGCGCCCAATTTGTGATTAACGCAGATTGGAGTATCATATGGAGAACTGTCCTCCATCTTGAATCGCTTGAGCACATCATGAACATACTTCGTCTGATGAATGAACATCCCGTCCTTCTTCTGATCAACCTGCAATCCTAGAAAGAAAGTTAGTTCACCCATAGCACTCATTTCAAACCTTTTCTTCATGACGGCTTCAAACTCCTGACACATGGAGACTTTTGACGCAGCAAATATAATGTCATCCACGTAGACTTGTACCAGCAGGAAGTCGCTTCCATCTCTTTTGAAGAACAACGTGCTATCTATTTTCCCTCTTTCAAAACCATTCTCGAGCAAGTAATCCGATAAAGTTGAATACCAGGCACGAGGTGCCTGATGTAATCCATACAACGCCTTTCTCAACCTGTACACGTGATCTGGAAAGTCTGGGTCAGGAAAACCCGGAGGTTGCTCAACATACACAACCTCATCAACTTTCCCATTCAAAAACGCACTCTTCACATCTAGCTGAAACACCTTCATCTTTTCATAAGCAGCAAACGCTAAAAACAATCTTATGGCTTCCAACCTGGCGACAGGAGCGAACACTTCATTATAATCAATCCCCTCTTGTTGATTAAAACCTTTAACGACTAGCCTCGCCTTGTTTCTTATAATAATCCCCTTATCATCTCTCTTGCACTTAAACACCCATTTTGTGCCTATCGCATGCACATTCTTTGGTTTTTCAACCAAAGTCCAAACTTCCATTTTCTCGAATTGAGCCAACTCTTCTTGCATGGCTTCGACCCACGAGCTGTCCTTTAAAGCCATTTGATAATTCTTCGGTTCAATCTGGCTTATAAAGCAGGTGTACAGGCATTCATTGATTATTCCTGTCTCCTTAATGCTTGTATAAACACAGGTGTGTTCATTCAAGCTACTTCTCGTTTGTACACCTGAGGACACATCACCAATCACATTATCCAAAGGGTGATCTTTATGAATTCTCGTGGTCGGAACAGAACCGACATGCAAATTATCTTCCAAATTAGAAGAGATTTCGTCAATGGTTGTTCTGGCTGAGAGTGAAATGGATTGAAAAATTCTTCTTCAGTCGAGGCAGCAGGGGTACCAGTAGAGTAGGATGAGGAAGGTTGACATTTATCAATCAGCTGTCTTTGCAATAGATTCGTCGCAACTCTTTCTTCTTCTTCAGAAATTTCCAAATCCGGTATGTTAAAAGACTTAAAAAGCTTAACATAGTCGAAAAGCTCAACAGGTCCATTGTTTGGTTTTGGCGGTTGGTAACTTGTGATGTCGGTGTTACACACCACCTCCACCTTGCAGGTCGAAGTATTGAAGACACGTCTGTTTGGATTACCAACAACATAACCGACTAAGATTCCTTCATCGGCTACTTCGCCAAATTTAGAATTTGTCTTCAAGATCGAACAAGGGGACCCGAATGGTTCAAGACCACTCAAGTTGGGCTTCCTTCCATGCATAATCTCGTAACACGTTTTACCAAGTCTCTTAACAGTTAACACTCTATTCAGAACATAGCAGGCTGTAGCAACTGCTTCAGCCCAGAACATCACAGGAAGCTTCAAATCTGCCAGCATAGTTCTGGCTCCTTCAATTAAAGTTCGGTTCTTCCTTTCAGCCACTCCATTCTGTTGCGGAGTATACGGAGCGCTGTATTGGTGTTCAATTCCTTTCTGAAGACAGAAGATCTCCATCTCAAAATTCTTGAACTCCGTTCCATTGTCACTCCTGATGAACTTAACTGTTTTACCCATGACGTTCTCAACTTTGGTAATCAAATTCTTCACCATTTGAGCCGTCTCATCTTTCGATTTCAGAAAATATACCCACGAATATCGCGAGTAGTCATCAGTGATCACCAAGCAGTAAGAAGTACCTCCTAGACTTTTTGCATACACGGGACCGAAGAGATCCATGTGAAGCAATTCTAGAGTACTGGCAATAGAGTTGACCTTCTTGGTGAGATGGGATTTCTTGTGTTGCTTTCCCTTCTTGCATGCTATACATTTGTCTTCAAAGTTAAAACTTTTCAAGGGAACGCCCATCACAAGTCTATTCCTGACAATGTGGTTCATCTTCCGAAGATGAATGTGCCCCATCCTCCTGTGCCACAGTTCGGATTCCGATTCGCTTGCTTTCGTCATTAAACATGATTCTTCCGTGGCCATTTCAGTAGACCTCATATCCATTACATAAGTATTTGTATCACGTGGAGCTTTCATCACTATCCACTCGTCTGGTATCTGAAAACCAGGCTTCAACACGATCGCCTCATTCTTCGTGAAATGAACAGTGTACTCCTTATCTCAAATCTGCGACACACTCAGCAGATTGTGCTTCAACTCTTCTACAAAGTTCACATTCTCAAGAGTCATTTTTCCATTGGACACCGTTCCTCTTCCAGTAATTCTGCCTCCACTTTCATCGGCAAAGCTAACTCTCGCTCCTTGAACAGGTTTTAAGTCGTGCAACAAGTATTTGTTACCCGTCATGTGCTGGGAACAGCCGCTATCTACAATCCAAAGACTGTGGGCAGCCCTGTTCAACTGTTCCTGCACAATAAAGCAAAGGATTAGAATCTAGAGACCCAAGACCAATTGGTCTTGGATCTATACATCCCGTACTTCTGCTTTCCAAAGTGTTGGTGCATGTTTTGTGGCCGTCGCTTGGCGAATAGTTTAGAATGTTTATGTTGTATGCTGTACACCTAGGTAGTGGTTCACGCTGAAAGTGATCCATTTGAAAGAGCATTTTCAAATGGATACTCATTCGATCGAATGAGTTTCTGATTCGATCGAATGAGTCTGCCATTCGATCGAATAGGACTCATTAGATCGAATGAGTCCTGACCGAATGGCAGCGGGTATAAATACCAGCTTTCAGGCGTGAACAGGTAAGAGTTTAAGGTTTTTGCATGCCCGGAGCCCAGGTGCTGTCTGGATGAGGGGGAGGCCATGCTCGACCTCCCCCTGCCATAGATCGTGATTTCAGTGTTTAAACAAGCATGTAATCTTTCGTTTTTATCAATGAAATCGTTTGTTTCGTGTTTGTTTCTATCCGTCTTTGGTTATCAAACCTTCCGTCTCGAACGCGCTCGGATCGTCTCGGTCCCGGCTGAACCAACACAAAGTTAGCATCTGGATAATTCCTGTCAGTCCTATTAGTAAATCTCCTTGGAAATTGAGTGTGAGTCCTTCCAAACCTATGTGTATTGGAAGTATTATATCTTGCGGTTTGGTTATTAGTATTGTTAAACTGAGGTTTGTTTCTGTGAAAACCTGAATTAGTTACATTTCGGAACTTTGAAGGGTTTTCATTTTTAGCAGTATTAAAATTACCATTAGGCTTACGCTCAGTTTTAATAGGCCTCACACCTCTGAATTTCGTCGTCAGAGGGCAATCTGCAACAAGATGTCCTAACTTATTACACCTAAAACAACACCTATGCTCCATTTTCTTTTCAAAGGTTGTTTTGGATGTCGAGGCTGTGTTACCGGCTGTTCGTTTCACATAAGGTGGGACGTACTGGTTGAGTGGAGTACTCTTTTTATAGGTTTTATCTTTTTCTCCACCAGTGAGTAACACTACCTTCTCTTTTGTCTTACCCGATTCGGACAACTTATCCGAATCTGATGAGACTGGACTCGTAACAGAAATTTTCACACTTGAAACAGGCGAACTCGTTTCGCCACTACTAACACTTGGTTCTTTACTCGTAACCTTGATTGGAACTGTCTGAGGGACTTCAAAATCAACAGATTTCTGAACACTAGGGTTAAAAGTGTAATTGTGGTTATAAGGTGGTGGAACCTCGTGATAACCAATTCCTCCCCTCTTCGCAGAGGAATCTTGACCACTAACCAGGTGATCAAGAATAGCTGAGGAATTTCTGAACTGCTCAAGTTTTCGGTTCAGTTCCACCACTTTCACCTGGTGGTCAGCAATCTGCTTTTCTCGTTCAGCAATCAGTTTAGTCTTTTCTTCTAAAACCTCATAACTTAGATCAATTACTTCAATTTTTTCAGCAAGTTTTGTTTTTAAGCTTTTAACATCTTTTTCACACGCTTTTATTTTAACTTTGTAACTGTTTTCTCTTGCTTTCATAAAGTGATGATCTTCTTTAAGAGTTTTAAATTCAGCATCTAAACGAACATACTGATCAGTTATGGTAGCAAGTTGCTCAGACAAATTCTCACATTTAGTACAAATAGGTTTAGAACTTACCTCGGAGAGTTGATCCTTGTTATCTGCCATGAAAGCTTTTTCCTTACCAGTAGCTTTCTCTTCTCCGGTAATCTTCTCACATTCTTCATTCTCAACCTTAGCCATATTTGCCTGCTCACTAGTTTCATTCGAATGCAGGTTCCAGTTGTATTCACCTGCTTCTCTGGACATCATGGCATTGACTTCTTTACTACTCCCAGTGTGCTGTGCAGACCGGCCTAGACCACGTTCAACTCGCTCGTTTCTGCACTCTTTGGCAAAGTGCCCGTTTTGTTGACAGTTATAGCACCTCACCTTAGACTTTTCGAACCCTGGCCTGCCACCAACAAACTTTCTCCCCGTCTTTCTCATAAACTTCTTCACTCTCCTCACTATCATGGCCATCTGCCATTGTAAATCCATTTCCTCCAGATCATCAGCATCGATCTGGTCATAGTCTTCATCCAGCATCGCTGGATCAACCACCTTTCCTTGAATATAGTTTTCATATGAAGCAATAAACGAAGCATAGAGGCCAAACTGCTCTTCAGCAGATTTGACGCTCATTGGCATCTTAGAGTAATTATTGCTTAAGGAACTTGAAGATCCACTAATCTTGCTTGCTGTCTGTTGAGTACCACTTGATCCACCGGCTACAAAGCAAACATCCCCATTTGAGTTTACTGACACATGCCCCTCCTGTGAAGACTTGGCAGACGACTCGCCCTTCGAGTAGTAGGCGGCAGAATCAGACTTGGCACCGTACATGCCTGGATCTTGAACCTGATCCATAGATGTCTCTTTTCTGACCATATTAAGCTCAAAAGTTCTGAGCTAGTTGACAGTGGTTTCAAGATCATAAGTAGGGAAGTCCTTGTCTTCCCTCATCAGCACAGTATACATCTCCCATTTTGGTGGGAGGGCATCGAGAAGCTTTTCCACAATCTCTTCTTCTCGGTAAGAAATGGAGTAGTTACTCAATTCAGTCATTAGATGATAATATCGAGTGATAATATCATCAAGAGATTCGTTCTTCAAGTACTTAAAGACTGAAAATTGAGTTTTAAGCAACTTTATCTTTGAAGCCCGAATACCTACATTCCCTTCAAATCTGTTCTCAAGAGCTTCCCAAAGCTCTCTAGCTGATGTATACTTTCTGAACGTATGGAGGATCTCCTGTGGAAGAGCCATTGTGATTGCAGCATGAGCCTTGCTTTCGGCTTCATACATCTTTTTCTCCTCCTCTTCCATTTTACTGTATTTCTTGATTTGGTCTCGACCCTCATACTCCATGACTGGTGGAATATATCCATCTTGGATGCATACCCACATTTTCGCATCCTGGTACTTAACGTATTGTATGAACCGATCCTTCCACGCGACAAAATCGGTTCCCTTCAGCAACCTTGGGGCCTTTGTAGCTGACCCTGCTTCAACTTCCATCTTTACAAGCTCCGAAATGTTGATCGACGACATCCTTCTTGAAGACTAAGAAACCCGAAAAATTCTGAGTAGGCGAAGTTAAAAAATATCCTCTGAACAGTACTGTAGGCGAAGTTAAGGATAACTTCGCTTAAGTAATAACTTCGCTGGATCTTTCTTAAATTCGCGTGACTGGGCGAAGTTGAGAATAACTTCGCTTAGGGTAAGCGAACTTAGAAAGTAGGCGAACTTGAAGAAAAATTCGCTGAGCTAGGCGAACTTGATGAGAACTTCGCTGAGTTAGGCGAAGTTGAGGAGGTAGGCGAAGTTGTAAATAACTTCGCTTCTCCTTATATCTTCGCCGAAACCCTACGTATCCTGACGGCAACTTCGCCTGATGAACAGCAACTTCGCCTGACGAACTCAAACTTTCTGCAGATCTGAAAATCGGATTTTAACGAGGTTTTTGACGGTTTAAAGGCTTGAACACACTGGTAGGAGGTTAGAATGAGCTAAAACACCAAAAACTCGTCTCGTGAATAGTCGAAACGGGACGAATTCTACACCCGCGTGAATATCCCGAACCACACAATCGAGCAAATGCTCTGATACCAATTGTAGGTTCCCTGGACGGATCACACGAGATATCCCGATATACACAGGTGCGGAATCCCTGTGTAGATCGTTACGGACGTAGAACACAAACACACGAACACACGAATACGATACGAACAAACACACGTTATATTAATAACTCAACACGTGATATAATCACAGTTACAGACTCTCGACCTCACGTCACTTGACTCACTGATTTACACGAACTCGAACAACTTAAACATGCACGCCAAAACCAACCAGCCGTAACCTATATAAATACACGACAACTTCGCCTCAGGCGAAGTTGTCCATAACTTCGCTTGGTTAACAAGTTCGCCTGGTTAACAAGTTCGCCTAGGCGAACTTGTCAACAACTTCGCTTTAAACAAACAAATACATAAACAATATTACAGACTCGATTACAGACACTAGACATATGAACTACTGACATTTATGCACCAACAAAAAGCTATTAGATCTTGCTTAGTCTTTTTAATCCACTTTTATGTCTGATTCTTACTATTACGACTTCGTTATTCTTTGTTGCAACAATGTTTTGCGTTCTCGTCTAAATTTTGTGATTTTACATTTCTACAATAGTGTTTTACGTTTCTGACAAAATTTTGTTACATTCATTCCTTTTTAACACGTGTAGTGAGCATTTAGAGCATCCGTAGTAAAGGGGCTAAAAGCGCTCATTTTTCATGAGTTTTTAAACAATTAAGTTTTTTTAATAGGCTTATTAGGTTATGGTTAACTTTTTTTTATAAAAATATAGGATAAATGAAATTGGTAATTGTGTTTTAACTATTAAAATCATATATATATTTTTAAAACTTTCAGACCTAGCGATGTCATCAATCTTCGTAACAGTCAATTCAATGAAGATTTACTTAGTGAGATTTTCTATTTTTCAAAATTTATTTCTTTTTAAGTTATATTTATTTTTAGGTGAGACGCCCACTGCGTATAGGATATAATAATAATGGGTTTTCTAGCAACAGGAGATGTGATACATTTCAAAAGATAAATCCAAATAAATCATGTCCCATTAGCTTCACTAAAGAACCCCCCCCCCCCCCACCCCCCCAATAATGGGTTTTCTAGCAACAGGAGGGTGTGATACATTTTAAAAAATAAATCATGTCCCATTAGCTTCACTAAGGCAACCCCCCCCCCCCAACCCGAAAAAAAAAACCACCCCAACACACACACGAGTCTCTAACCAAAAAAATAATAATAATCAAGGACGTCATACTCAAGCCACACAGGTTATTAATTCCCCCCTATTAAAGCAGAGAAGCGTCGGATAAACCACCATAAAGACGAAAACGATAGTAGGTAGAGACAAGCAACTCGTAAGGATAGCCTCGAATTTTTAACAAGATGAACCAGACCAACACAATAGAATTAAACTTGACGACCCAACCAAAAGCAAAAGCTTCATCTCATTGAAGTAACCATGACCCCGGAAACAAAAAAAAAAGAATGATTACTCATTCTCATTAAGTCACAACCAAATGACTAGTTCCACGTTACGTACAACCCTACAATAGGCAACGTTGGAGGTCGACTAGTTTGATTGTCTTTCTTTATTTATGTTTTTATTAAGATTTTTTATTACAATATTTTATGCTTATGATACTATTGAGAATCGACTAAAGTCGGACTTTTAAAAGTTACATTAACACCCCAAAAATATTTCTATAATGTCTTTATCCACTTTAGTTAAACTAACTATTTAAACCCTAGACTTTTACTAAATTAAGAATTTTAATTTCCTATTGGCCAGCCATACCACATGCTTATTCTTATTTGTATCACGACCTACTTATTTTTATCTACTTTTCGATGTAATTTTTATTCTAAAATGAAGTTGCGCATAAAATATACAAATCATCTAGATGAAAAAGCTATTAGATCTTGCTTAGTCTTTTTAATCCACTCTTATGTCTGATTCTTACTATTACGACTTCGTTATACTTTGTTGCAACATTGTTTTGCGTTCTCGTCTAAATTTTGTGATTTTACATTTCTACAATAGTGTTTTACGTTTCGGACAAAATTTTGTTACATTCATTCCTTTTTAACACGTGTAGTGAGCATTTTGAGCATCCGTAGTAAAGGGGCTAAAAGCGCTCATTTTTCATGAGTTTTTAAACAATTAAGTTTTTTTAATTGGCTTATTAGGTTATGGTTAACTTTTTTTTTATAAAAATATAGGATAAATGAAATTGGTAATTGTGTTTTAACTATTAAAAACATATATATATTTTTAAAACTTTCAGACCTAGCGATGTCATCAATCTTCGTAACAGTCAATTCAATGAAGATTTACTTAGTGAGATTTTTTATTTTTCAAAATTCACTTCTTTTTAAGTTATATTTATTTTTAGGTGAGACGCCTACTGCGTATAGGATATAATAATAATGGGTTTTCTAGCAACAGGAGATGTGATATATTTTAAAAGATAAATCCAAATAAATCATGTCCCATTAGCTTCACAAAAGACCCCCCCCCCCCCCCCAATAATGGGTTTTCTAGCAACAGGAGGGTGTGATACATTTTAAAAAATAAATCATGTCCCATTAGCTTCACTAAGGCAACCCGCCCCCCCCCCCCCCCCCCCCTAACCCCCCAAAAAAAACCACCCCAACACACACAGAGTCTCTAACCAAAAAAATAATAATAATCAAGGACGTCATACTCAAGCCGCACAGGTTATTAATTCCCCCTATTAAAGCAGAGAAGCGTCGGATAAACCACCATAAAGACGAAAACGATAGTAGGTAGAGACAAGCAACTCGTAAGGATAGCCTCGAATTTTAACAAGATGAACCAGACCAACAAAATAGAATTAAACTTGACGACCCAACCAAAAGCAAAAGCTTCATCTCATTGAAGTAACCATGACCCCGGAAACAAAAAAAAAGAATGATTACTCATTCTCATTAAGTCACAACCAAATGACTAGATCCACGTTACGTACTACCCTACAATAGGCAACGTTGGAGGTCGACTAGTTTGATTGTCTTTCATTATTTATGTTTTTATTAAGATTTTTTATTACAATATTTTATGCTTATGATACTATTGAGAATTGACTAAAGTCGGACTTTTAAAAGTTACATTAATGCCCCAAAAATATTTCTATAATGTCTTTATCCACTTTAGTTAAACTAACTGTTTAAACCCTAGACTTTTACTAAATTAAGAATTTTAATTTCCTCTTGGCCAGCCAAACCACATGCTTATTCTTATTTGTATCACGACCTACTTATTTTTATCTACTTTTCGATGTAATTTTTATTCTAAAATGAAGTTGCTCATAAAATATACAAATCATCTAGATGAAAAAGCTATTAGATCTTGCTTAGTCTTTTTAATCCACTTTTATGTCTGATTCTTACTATTACGACTTCGTTATTCTTTGTTGCAACAATGTTTTGCGTTCTCGTCTAAATTTTGTGATTTTACATTTCTACAATAGTGTTTTACGTTTCGGGCAAAATTTTTTTACATTAATTCCTTTTTAACACGTGTAGTGAGCATTTAGAGCATCCGTAGTAAAGGGGCTAAAAGCGCTCATTTTTCATGTCACGTCATCGTCAAGTAGACACGAGTGTCTTTTCCAGTTTTATGCTTAGTGGTTGAATCCTATTTGAATGATTAAATATTGTTTAAATGAATAATAATAATAATAATCAAAGAAGAGATATGATTGTCCTTTGACCAACTCTTTTGCTCACGATGTTGTCGCCTAAAAATCGTGAGGAGCCAAAAAGACACGCCACTCGTAGCGGTGTGTGTGTGAGAGGGGGGGGGGGTGTTAAGTGGAAAAAGGGTTGGGAAGACGTCCCATTACGGATGCCCATAGAAAGAACAAATAAAAATTACACGTAAACATAAAAGGTTAAACCAAATTATGTATCTACAACTAATCTATTACAATTGATTTTATAATCTATACCATAAATTAAAACTATAAACATTGTCAACCCAATTAACAAAATATTGCACTTTCATATTAATACATACACGTGCGATCAGGGGCTCGGCCCCCCCTCGTTTGTGAAATTTTGTATACATTTTGAGCTCTCCCCCCTCCCCCGTGCCTCAGTCCAAGCTTCGCCACTACGTGCGATAATGTTAACTAGGATATGAGTCAAAATGCTCGGCTAAGTTTCTTCATCCCATCCTACATGACACTCTATATAACGCTACTTATGAGTACTTTCTAAAATCATTCTTCCCACATGGCTTCAATGTGTTGGACTCGGTCTGCCCAAGAGACATATTAAATTGATGTGGCTAGTACGTTATGATCCAAGTCGGGTCATACCCAATAACAAGCTAGACAAACACCGATAATATTCGTTCATATATGATGTGATCATAACAAATGAATATTAACACTTGAGTTATTTGGAAAGGGGTTCTAAATAAAATGTACTTGTGTAATAAACAAATCATATGGATGATTTATGTTTTATGAAAGAACATTACATAGTGTTATTTAAGTTGGTTAAATAACAATATGTGAATAATAATAACCAAGCATGTCTCTTAACATATAATAGGTTTTATAAGTTATAAGTTATAAACTTATAAAAGTATATATGTATGGATATATATATATATATATATATATGTTTAAAGTTTTATAAAAGAAAAAGATAATAACTCTTTCAAATATATTATTTTTTTATTATTGAGTGGAGACATGCAAAGGGTTTGATTTGTGGAGAGAAAGATGGCTTTGAATAAAACCAAACTTTTCTCTTTCATTTTTCATATAACAAACACAACATACATGCAAGTAAACATCAATTCTCTCTTCCTTTCTTTCTCTTGATTTCGGCCAAACTAAGGGCAAGGAAGAAGGTGTTAATCAAGTGTTTAAATCCTAGCTAAGAAGGTGTGTTGTTGAAGCTTGGGGTATACTAGCTTGAGGAGCTTCCATATTCAAGTTCTTGCCTTTCAATCATCATCCTTTTCACACTTCTTTGGTTACTTGAAAGGTAGTTTAACATGCAAGAACTTATAGTGACATGCATGTGTTTGATAGTGTGTAATTCGTATTTGGATCCGGGTTTGGGTTTTGCATGTATTGAATTGGTTCTATACACTAAAACTAACAAGATTTAAAACTTATATCCGCTGCGTTTTTTGGTAAAATAAGGATTTTATCACTTTGATAATCTTGTTAAAACCCAACAATGGCATCAAGAGCCGCTTATACGAATGCATGCTTCATTAGACCCAAAAATTTCCGGTTTTATGGTGGGTTTCACCATTTGGCCGAAAATTTTAGGGGTTTTGGTTACCCCATGGTTTTTCAAGGTTATACTTTACATGCATGTGGTAATCTTGAAAAACCAAGTCATTTGGATGATTGTTTAGTTTGTTTGGACAAAACCCGAAACTTTCGGTTTGCTTAAGCTTGGCCGAAAGTTTTGAGGCAAAAAGGGGAACCATTTTGGTCTTGTATTATTGCATATTTGGATGTGTAATAGATGTTCATAACCTAGCCATGGCCTTGTGTTTGGTTGAATGATTGTGTTGGTTGTTTGTTCATTCGATTTGGTTGTAATATTTATTTGGGTTTGTAATCTATTTATTCATTCATATGGCTTGTAATAATAAGTAGATTAGATGTATTTCTTTTACTAGAAAAATGTATTAGGATATATTTTGTAAAAGAAGATGCATGGATGGAAGCCCAAATAAAATGATGAAGACCACAACACCGGGAGTAAACACTTGGAGCATATGGATGCGGAATCAAGTGGGAGTTCACCGACACAAGTGCATGTTCTATTGGGTCCCTTAGGAGAGACTTTTTGACACACTTGTCTTCGGTCAACAAGTGTGGTCAACATTAGGAGGCTATGATTATGAACTTGTGGTTGTGTATATTTTATGCTTGCATGATTGATTTACTTATTATTTGCAATATGGTTTGCTTAACAACTTAAAATCAACTAGCATAAAATTGGTTCCTTAGAAATCGTTAGGTAATAAAATTGGTTTTATTAATAGCTAATGATTTCATAATAAAATGGGTTTTATTAAAAGGAATTTTGAAAATTGGTTTTTCAACTAAGTACCATACATTTGAATGCATGCAAATGAAAGGTACAATAAATAGTTTTCCAATCTAGAATTTAGAAAACTAAAATCCCTTTTAAAAACAAGTTAAACACCATCCTTTTATACGACACTTAGTCACTTGTAGACTTGATAGTGGGTTAGGATCACCTAAGCACTTTTAAGAAAACTTGTGATCTTAAGGTGATTTTACAAATACTTTTGGCATTAGGATCACCTAACCACTTGTATGAGTAAACTCACACGTGTGTGTAAGTAGGACAACTTGATTTGGAAACCATGACTATAGGGTCACCTTAACATGGCATCCAAAGGTGTTGATGGGATTAAACATACCAACTAGACATATGATGTTTAACCGATCCCATAAAACTAGAAGTTGCAAAGGGTTGCAATCGTCAAACGTTGACTACCTTGTTAATTCGGATAGTAGGATAAAGGTCACCTAACTACTATTTGAATGAAACGTTGGTTTCTAGATTTTAATCAATAATTGTCTTGGAGACATTTAAAGGGTATTAAAGATTAAAATTTTATTAATATCGAAAATACTAATTTGAACTTTGTTAAATTCTTTTAGATGGCCGCAAACAACGCACCAAACGCAATTATCCCACACGTGCATAATCTATCACTAAGATCCATTCTGGATAAGGATCGTCTAAACTTTAACAACTTTATGGACTGGTATCGAAACTTGAGAATTGTTCTCAAGCAAGAAAAGAAGTCCTATATATTAGACGATCCTATTCCCGATGAACCCGATGTCAACAACTTGGATGCCTATGCGGATTGGCTGAAATACAACGAGGATTCGGTGCAAGTTTCTTGCCTCATGTTGGGAACAATGATTCCCGAGATCCAAAAGGATTTCGCGAATCATGGGGCGTATGACATGATTACCCAGCACAAGGAAATATTCCTTACTCAAGCTCGGGTTGAGCGATTCGAAACGGTTCGAGCGCTTCATGCATGTCATATGGAAGAAACCCAATCTGTTTCATCTTATGTACTTAAGATGAAGAGCCACATTGATCGGCTTGAACGGCTTAACTGTCCCGTCTCAAAAGAGTTAGCCACGGATTTGATCCTAAATGGCTTAACTAAAAGGTTTGAGACATTCGTCATGAACTACAACATGAACGGATGGGACAAAAGCATTGGTAAGCTTCACGCAATGCTTAAGACAGCCGAAGCCGGCATGGGTAAAAAGGTTTTACCCGTTCTTGCGATCAATGAGGGTGGCTCAAAGAAAAGGCATCACTCGGAACCAAAGGCAAGGGTTGCCATTGGCAAGGGGCAAGTCAAGAAGGGGTTCAAGGGAAAGGCAAAGGCGGAACCAAAACCAAAGAAGCTAAAGGTTAGCGCTGAGGATCCGTGCTTTGGTTGTGGTGAGATAGGTCATTGGATGAGAAACTGTCCGACCTATCTCAAGGAGTTGAAAGCTAAGAGGGATGCGGGGCAAACCTCAGGTACAACTTTCATGATTCACATTGATCTTAATATTATTTCTTCTAATACATGGGTATTGGATACCGGATGTGGAACTCATATATGCAATTCATTGCAGGGGTTCAAAAGAAGAAATGAAGTGAAGAAAGGAGATATAAGTCTTTTCATGGGCAATGGAGCAAAGGTTGACGTCCAAGCCCGAGGAGATTATGTTTTAAAACTTCCAAATGGTTTGGAAATTATTTTGAAAAACATTTTATATTCCCCTAGTTTGACTAGGAATATTATCTCTGTTTCTGTATTAAGGCAATCTGGTTATGACTTTAAGTTTGTTGATAATGGTATTTATGTTTTCATGGATAATGTTTTTTATTTTAAAGCAATGCCGTTTAATGGCATTTATAACTCGTTGTACCAAGCTAACACCAAAAGACTCAAAATGGATTTGAGTAATACTTTTCTTTGGCATTGTCGTCTTGGTCACATAAACAAGAATCGTATTCATACACTTTGAAAGAATGGTCTTTTGAAATCAAATGTTGATTCATTTGATGAATATGAATCTTGTTTATTGGGAAAGATGACCAAAGAGCCCTTTAACGAAACAAATGAGAGGGCGAAAAACTTATTAGGTATCATACATTCGGATGTATGTGGACCTTTTAGGACAATGACAAGAAATGGTGAAAGATACTTCATTACCTTTACCGATGATTATAGTCTCTATGGGTATGTGTTCTTGTTAAAACACAAAAATGAGGCCTTTGAAATGTTCAAAGTCTTCCAAAATGAAGTACAAAATCAACTCAACAAAACAATCAAAGTACTACGTTCTGATAGAGGAGGTGAATACCTCAATGATGCGTTTCTAGAACATCTTAGGAGTTGTGGGATTGTCTCACAACTTACTCCACCTGGAACACCACAACATAATGGTGTGTCCGAGAGGAGGAATCGAACTTTATTGGACATGGTTCGATCCATGATGGCTAGAAGCTCATTACCTCTATCATTTTGGGGTTTCGCTGTGATCTCCGCTGCCCGTATTTTAAATATGGCACCAACCAAGAAAGTGGATAGGACACCTTTTGAAATATGGCATGGAAAGGCTTCAAAATTTTCATATTTAAAGGTATGGGGTTGTGAGGCTTATGTTAAGATCTACACCCCTGACAAACTTGAATGTCGATCCACTAAGTGTATATTTGTATGATATCCCACGGATTCGATGGGATATTTTTTCTACAATCCAAGCGAGCATAAAGTGTTTATAGCTCGAAAGGCTAAGTTCTTGGAAAGAAGGTTCCTTATGGAAGGAACTGATAGAACTGTAGAACTCGAAGAGGATCGAGAACTACAAGCCGATACACGTTTGGTTGACACTAGCAATCAACAAGAGGTTGTTGAGGATGATCAAATGGTTGATCAAAACACACAAAACATTCGCAAATCTGGTAGAATTAGCATTCCACCTGAGAGATATGAATTTTTCATGGATGGATGCTACGTGGTAGATTCGGATGAACCCACCACATACCGAGATGCAATGTCGCAATCTGATTGTGACAAATGGCTAGAAGCCATGAATGTTGAGATGCAATCCATGCATGACAATCAAGTATGGGACTTGGTTGCTCCACCTCTAAATTCCAAGCTGGTTGGAAGTAAGTGGGTTTTCAAGAAGAAAACTGATATGCATGGAAACTTGGATACTTATAAAGCTAGACTTGTAGCAAAGGGTTTCACTCAAACTCAAGGGGTTGATTATGATGAAACTTTCTCGCCCGTGGCGATGCTAAAGTCTATAAGGATATTGTTTGCCATAGCCGCATATTATGACTGTGAGATATGGCAAATGGATGTCAAAACTGCTTTTCTAAATGGTTATCTTAATGAAGATGTCTATATGGTTCAGCCTAAAGGTTTTGTCGATCCACAACATCCTAACAAAGTATGCAAGTTGAAGAAATCAATCTATGGATTGAAACAAGCATCTATGAGTTGGAATAACCGTTTTGATGATGAAGTTAAGAAATTTGGATTCATCAAAAACGTTGATGAAGCTTGTGTGTATAAGAAAGCTAGTGGGAGCATCATTACCTTTTTGGTATTATATGTCGATGACATATTACTGTTTGGAAATGACATTCCAACCTTGGAAGGTGTGAAAGCCTGGCTTGGAAGCTGTTTTTCCATAAAGGATCTTGGTGAAGCTACCTATATTCTGGGAATAAGGATCTATAGGGATAGATCAAGGCGGTTGATAGGTTTGAATCAAAGTGCATACATTGACAAGATCTTGAAAAGGTTCAATATGGAAAAATCTAAGAAAGGTTTGGTACCTATTCAAAGAGGAACGATGTTGAGTGCTTCTCAATGTCCAAGCTCAAAGGATGAGCAAGACAAAATGAGTGGTATCCCATATGCATCTGCTATAGGATCCATCATGTATGCCATGATTTGCACTAGACCGGATGTGTCATGCGCCTTGAGCATGACAAGTCGATACCAACAAAATCTGGGAACTAGCCATTGGATGGCTGTTAAGAGCATATTGAAATACCTTAGAAGGACTAAGGATATGTTTCTAATATATGGCTCTGGTGAGGAGGAACTCGTTGTAAAGGGTTACACTGATGCGAGTTTCCAAACTGATCGAGATGATTCTCGATCACAATTGGGATATGTTTTCGTTCTCAATGGTGGTGCTGTCTCATGGAAGAGTGCAAAACAAGATGTGGTAGCCTTATCCACCACTGAATCAGAATACATCGCCGCCTCATTGGCAGCTCAAGAAGCTGCATGGATTAGAAAGTTCATTACCGATCTAGGGGTAGTCCGTACCATTCAGGACCCTCTAGAAATCTTTTGTGACAACGAGGGTGCGATTGCTCAAATCAAGGAACCCCGCGCACATCAAAAGACTAGGCACATTGAGCGGAGATTCAACTACATAAGGGATGAAGTTGAAAAGGGAAAGATATGTATTCGCAAAGTTCACACTGATCAAAACATTGCGGACCCACTCACGAAACTCCTTGAAAGGCCGAAGCATGAGGGTCATACTTGCGCCTTAGGACTTCGATATTCTAGTGATTGGATTTGATCAAAATTTGTATTTGGATATTGGAACAATTTTATTTTAACTCAATCATATGGTTTTGGTTATGGTCATGTTCTTGAGTTATGTTCCATTTTAGTATGTTTAAATCCGTGAATAATTAGAATTATTCTAAACGTCCGTAGTCGTTCATATTTGTGGGAACAAATGTGAAAGTAAGACTATTATGAACCTGGATTGGTAGATATTCATGAGGTATGAATATAGCAAAAGGTTGCTGCCAAGGTTCATAGATATTTAAGGGATATATATTGGACTGACCCGCTCTCAATTTTACTGCATGGAATCCTTGGGATTTGTGATCATAAGTAAATTTGAGTAAAGGCGAACTTCATAGGATCCTCCGACCTGAGATACATATTGGGTCTTGATATTCATCGACCATTATGCTTTGACCTAGTTCTTCGCTGCTCTGAAATATGTCAGTACATAAGGCTAAGCTCAAGTATAGTACAAGGTGATAGTGAGAGACGTATGTAGTCAATAAGGGATTTGTCTCTCTTATTCGTTGAGAGTTAAATGTCTAAGGCCTGAAAAGTTAAATCAACAGAGAATGATCACTCTGTGTCTCTGGATTTAACATGACATTTGTGGCAAAAGGATAAATGATAGTTTCACCTAAATCATTTTCAAGCATGGGACTTGAAAGGGATGATGTTATTGAATGGCACTTCGTCATACGTATTAGGGGTAGTAAACCGTAGTTAGGCGGTATTTGCTACTTGCATCAATCTTCTATGTATCTTGTGCAAGTGGGAGATTGTTGGACTCGGTCTGCCCAAGAGACATATTAAATTGATGTGGCTAGTACGTTATGATCCAAGTCGGGTCATACCCAATAACAAGCTAGACAAACACCGATAATATTCGTTCATATATGATGTGATCATAACAAATGAATATTAACACTTGGGTTATTTGGAAAGGGGTTTCTAAATAAAATGTACTTGTGTAATAAACAAATCATATGGATGATTTATGTTTTATGAAAGAACATTACATAGTGTTATTTAAGTTGGTTAAATAACAATATGTGAATAATAATAACCAAGCATGACTCTTAACATATAATAGGTTTTATAAGTTATAAGTTATAAACTTATAAAAGTATATATGTATGGATATATATATATATATATATATATATATATATATATATATATATGTTTAAAGTTTTATAAAAGAAAAAGATAATAACTCTTTCAAATATATTATTTTTTTATTATTGAGTAGAGACATGCAAAGGGTTTGATTTGTGGAGAGAAAGATGGCTTTGAATAAAACCAAACTTTTCTCTTTCATTTTTCATATAACACACACAACATACATGCAAGTAAACATCAATTCTCTCTTCCTTTCTTTCTCTTGATTTCGGCCAAACTAAGGGCAAGGAAGAAGGTGTTAATCAAGTGTTTAAATCCTAGCTAAGAAGGTGTGTTGTTGAAGCTTGGGGTATACTAGCTTGAGGAGCTTCCATATTCAAGTTCTTGCCTTTCAATCATCATCCTTTTCACACTTCTTTGGTTACTTGAAAGGTAGTTTAACATGCAAGAACTTATAGTGACATGCATGTGTTTGATAGTGTGTAATTCGTATTTGGATCCGGGTTTGGGTTTTGCATGTATTGAATTGGTTCTATACACTAAAACTAACAAGATTTAAAACTTATATCCGCTGCGTTTTTGGTAAAATAAGAATTTTATCACTTTGATAATCTTGTTAAAACCCAACACAATGTGCTTTGTTCCCTCTTCACTTCTGTTTAGCAAAGATTACCATGTGCCACGCAAAGGTCGCAACATTTGCAAGTCGATAAACTCGTCACAAACCAACTCAAGTGTCGTTGAACCCCTTGTTACCTGACAGACTGCAAATTATGAGTCGTCGCTATGGTCGTATGATCATATTCAATCACTCTCCACCAAATACTCGGTAAGATCACCATTTATGGCTTGTTTTTATATTTTTACAAGCTAATGTTGAATAAAATAATCAGGAAAATGATTTTGCGGCTATAGCCGAGTCTTTAAAAAAAGTAGTTAAGACGATGATACGAAAAACTAGTAAGGCGGAAAATCTTTTAAGTAGCCTCGAGCTAGTTGATGATCTGCAAAGGCTTGGGATCGCGTATCATTTTAAGGAGGAGATACGTGATGTCTTGGAGATGATTTACTGCAAAACACACGACAAATGGAGTACAATGGACTTGAACCTTCAGTCTCTTGGTTTTCGACTGCTAAGACAACATGGTTATCCGGTCCCGCAAGGTTATACAATTTATTAATAAATCATTTTAAGTTAGTAGTCTTCAAATAGATGTTTTTAAGTATTTATTTTTTCTATGTATTTAGACATATTTGGCAACTTTAAGGACAAGATTAAAAACCTTGACCCATGGCGATACGAGGATATGGTCGGCATTTTGAACTTATACGAGGCGTCTTTCCATTCATTCGAGGATGAGCACGTATTGGATGAAGCAAGAGACTTGACAACCAAATATTTGAACGAAAAACTAGACGAGATAAACAGAAGTATAGCACTATTAGTAAGTCATGCTTTGGAGAGTCCACTACATTGGAGGGTACCACGAGTAGAAGCGAGATGGTTCATCGAAGCATATGAAAAAAGAAGTGACATGAATCCGACATTGATCGAACTTGCAAAATTGGATTTTGATATGGTCCAAGTTGTTCATATAGAAGATCTAAAACACGCGTCAAGGTATCATTTCTCTTTCATCTTATGTGCCAAAACTATTTAATAACGAATAATTCGATCTAATGATGAATAGATGGTGGAGAAATACAAAATGGGATAAGAAGTTAACCTTTGCTCGTGACCGGCTGGTTGAGTGTTTTTTGTGGTCCGTCGGCTATAGCTACGTACCCGAGTTTAGTTATGGAAGGAGGGAGATAACAAAGGTTAATGCCATGATAACTTCTATTGATGATGTCTATGATGTGTATGGTACATTAGATGAACTTGAATTGTTTACAAATGTTATAAACAGGTAAATACTAATTAAAAGTACTATTTACTTCTCAAACAAAGATTTCATGAGAACTAAAAGGTTTCTGACATTTAGATGGGATATCAATGCGGTCGAGGAACTCCCCGATTATATGAAGATGTGCTTCCTTGGACTGTACAACACGACAAACGAGATAGCGTATCAAACGTTTATAAACACAAACATCGTTGTCCTTCAATACCTAAAGAAAGCAGTATACAATTAATCCATCTTTATTATGTGACTATATTGGCTTTTATTTTGTGACCATGAAACCTTTTATGAATGACTAACGGCCTTGACGAAACACACTACTAAGACCACGTAAAGCACAGTTTACTAATAATATGCTACCGAACAAATACGTTTATTTTGCAAATTATTCATATCGTCAAGTATACTGAAGAAACACTAAGTGACCCCGGCAGATTACGGATAATCTGGGGGTTAAGTAGATGTTTCCCACGAGGGTTAGGTCTGGCAAAGATGGTTGTACTTCTGATGACCTGCAAAACAGACACCGTGAGCTCGTCACTGAGAAGGGGGGGTTCCTCCTTGTGACCACCCTCCGGCGTGAGAATCAGACTAGATTGCTCTGAATATAAGTGTATATTAAGAGAAATAGCTAGAGCAGATATGTGAGTATGAGATAGTATATGATAAGATGTCCTCATACCGTTCCAAGGTGTTGGAGTATTTATAGCCGAAGGTAGGTTTCCAAGCAGGTACAGCCAGCTGTATAATATTCCTTTTCTACCAACTGTGGGCTATGCATGTAAGGCCCCGAACCCGGTGGCCCTACTTTCGTGTCGGATTTACTCATAAACACAGTTCTTCAAATCAGAGTTTATTAAAACTTTTCGCGGAATATAAAACATCAATCATTTGTTACAAAACATTAAATCTTTTCTTTGATACCATAACACAAAACTTTATATTTAAAACATCTTTACTTCTTTCTTCAGATGCCAGCCGTTCAATCCATGCCGTGTGTCATCCTCATGCTAACTCTATAATCAGCTCACCTGCGTGCATACTAAAAATCAGCTACGCTGAGTGAGTTCTAGTTAATCAAGCAACTTATCATACAACCACTTCATACGAAATATATACGTATCCGAAGACACATAGTCCACTGTCTAACATGCCACTGTTTAACCACTTAATTACCCCTACAGCTTAGCCACTTAATTACAAAGGCACGTATAGGCTTTCCCTATCACGCACTCACGCTATGCCACTTAATAACGAAGGCACGTATAGGCTTTCCCTATCACGCACTCACGCTATGCCACTTAATAACGAAGGCACGTATAGGCTTTCCCTATCACGCACTCACGCTATGCCACTTAATAACGAAGGCACGTATAGGCTTTCCCTATCACGCACTCACGCTATGCCACTTAATAACGAAGGCACGTATAGGCTTTCCCTATCACGCACTAACGCTATGCCACTTAATAACGAAGGCACGTATAGGCTTTCCCTATCACGCACTCACGCTATGCCACTTAATAACGAAGGCACGTATAGGCTTTCCCTATCACGCACTCACGCTATGCCACTTAATAACGAAGGCACGTATAGGCTTTCCCTATCACGCACTCACGCTACGCCACTTAATAACGAAGGCACGTATAGGCTTTCCCTATCACGCACTCACGCTAAGCCACTTAATAACGAAGGCACGTATAGGCTTTCCCTATCACGCACTCACGCTATGCCACTAACACCCTTACTAGACTCCTGCTACCTCTAACACCCTATACTTTCCATAGAAGGAACCCTATACTTTCCATAGAAGGAACACTATGCTTTCCATAAAAGGAACACTATGCTTTCCATAAAAGGAACATTATACTATCCATGTAAGGAACTCTATATATATCCATGTAAGGAGCTAGTCACTTCCCTTGACGATACGTGCAATATCCGAAGATCGTTCACGTACCGGCAAGCAATCATTCATCTATTTCACATTATCCATATAAGGCATACACATAAAATCTATATCCTTTCGTTCATACTTTCTTACTTTCTTTTGTATTAACTTACTTTCATATCTTACGTTATAAAGAGCATTACGCCCTACATTCCTCGAGTATTACTAGGGCTCGGAACCCTCTTCGTAACCATACAACCAGACGTTATCATTTCTTTCTTCTATTATCTCTATCATGTTCATACACATAAACATACATAACATACTTACCTTATTCTTAGCGCTGCAACCTGACAGTACGTGCAATATCCGAAGATCGTTCATGTACCATCAAGCAATCATTCATACATTTCACATTCATTCGCAACATATATCTAATATACACTTACCATTTAAGTTAAGTGTATAATTCTAAACACATCGTAGTATGCACACAGCCCCGAAAACATAACACATAAAAGGGGCTAGAACTCACCTAGACTTTGCTTCTTCCTCTGGTAGCTGTAAATCCCTTCCTTAACTGAGCTCGGTTGACTGAACAAGTTACACGTATCAATTAACTATCACTTCTCATAATGTATTTCTATCTTTATATGACCCACCACGAACGGGGGTCCGGGGGCAGCGCCCCTGGCAGCGGGGTCTAGGGGCGGCAGCCCCTAGCAGGGTCCAAGGGGCAGAGCCCCTGGCTGGGGTCGAGCTGCCAGGTCAGCTTGGAAAATTTTTATTTCCAATAGCTGCCTTAACACATTTTCCATTAGGATTTTAATTTATTTTCTAAACGAACTTCACTTTAGGCGAAGTTAAACCTTAGGCGAACTTGGCTTCAGGCGAAGTTAAACCTTAGGCGAACTTGGCTTCAGGCGAAGTTAAACCTTAGGCGAACTTGGCTTCAGGCGAAGTTAAACCTTAGGCGAACTTGGCTTCAGGCGAAGTTAAACCTTAGGCGAACTTGGCTTCAGGCGAAGTTAAACCTTAGGCGAACTTGGCCGTAGGCGAAGTTATCCTTAGGCGAAGTTATGCTTGAAGGCGAAGTTACGCTTGAAGGCGAAGTTCATCAGGCGAACTTAATCTTGCAGGCGAAGTTATCGCGCTGCAGATCTGCTTGCCCATAAATCCTTCGTTTCTTAGCCAAATAACTCGATTTTGGTACCCACGGAATCGTATGATCGGCGCCTACAAATCCCAACCATCAAATCGGCCTAAAATCGACGTTTTAGGGGTCCGATTTGGGCAGTTTGGGTTTCGGGTCCGGTTAACCCATCCAATCCTAACCATTTTCAGTAATATTAGCTTTGTTGGATTTGTTCTTACCTTACCAACTCAGATCTATCAACAAAATCTCGGGTCTCGGCTCCGAATCTTGATCGGTTAGAATGTGTGTGTTAGGAGTTTTAGGGTGTAGGGTGAGAATGAAGATATTTTGGGGTTTTGGGGGTATTTATATCCCTGAAATCCCATTCTCATTTAACCCATCTCAAATAATCCAAGTCCACAACCCGCATCCATTACCCAACACTAGCCCGATTCATACCAACTCCTAATCTGTTATTTATTTCCTGATAACCCGAGTAAACTTTCTCTCTAATATTAAGTAATATAATTAATATTACTTGGAAATTTCGGGATGTTACAATGCACATGCCATGCTGGTGGTTGGTGGGTAGGCAGAGGCTGATAGTGACATGGCCGGCTGTGTACTATTCCTTTTCCACCAACTGCAGGCTATGTACGTGCCACGATGAGGGTTGGTAAGTAGGCAGCGGCTGATAGTGACATTAAGTACTAGAGCGTGCTGCTCGTCGTACTGTTGTCAGTGAGCTGTCACCCTGTGATTGGTTCATGGGCTGCTTTGGTCAGACCTTGTCTATTTTGTCCATATCTTGGCAGGTATAGTACAAAAGATCCTCCAGAAGCGTACGGACTGGCTCATTTGGGCCCCCGCCTTGCTCATTCCTTCTTCAGGTGACTACTGAATTATTGAGAGTTAGTGCCTTGTGCGTGTAGCCTTGCTATTAGTGCGGGTAGCCTTCCCTGAAGGCTTGTATCCGCAGCTGCGGGAACAGGCGGGGTACTTCACCATTGGGAGGCTTTTCCTGCGGGAACAGCTTGCGTACTGCGCGTAAGGTCTTCATCTCTCTGAGCATGGTGGGTCCTGCGGAACCAGTTGGTCTTTGCGCAGACGTCCCTCTTCAAGGTGAGTCTTGCGGGTTCAACTGGGCTCTGCTAGAACCTACCTCTTCAAGTCCCCCCAGTCCAATGTTCTTCTCATGAATTGTTAATAAGTGAGGTGAACTTTTGGACTTAAGCAAGGGGTTTTGAAAAGGGTTTTTAGTTTTAAGGTTGTCCGTGGGGATTCTTCCCGCGGTTTCCCTAATGTCACGTGCAGAAATTCCCGACTTTTCTGCTTGATCTTTGGGTATGATGCGGGTAGGTGTGTAACTTCCTCGTAAGTCAGGAGCTTTGAGTTTCACTTGTGTAGATTCTCCACGAGGTTTTGGTAGTTTGACATAGTGATCAATTATGTTAAATAACCAATTCCATCTTGGAGCTTCAAACAATCTAGTTCTCAACGTTCCTGCTATGCGGGGATGTTATTTCCCTTTCCACAAGCATGGCCCAGAAGATCCTTCTTGGTTTTAATTCCCTGCAAGTGCTAAGTATGTGAAGGGTTTCGCTTTGACACTGTACCCGCACTCGTCTTATAGTTACTTGACTTCCAAGATATTCTTGGCTTCAATTCCCTGCAGGTGCTAAGTATGTGAACGGTTTTGCCTTGACACTGTACCCGCACTTGTCTTACGGTTTCTTGGTTACCAAGGTAAGGGGGTATATTCCCTCTTATTTTTGAATCTTTTTGAATCTTTGAAATTCGAAGAGTTGGTGAAAGGATAAGAACAGTCCAAACTGTTGAAGGGACGTTAGCGTCGTCTGACGGTTTCTTCTGACAGTTTCAGGACGTGCAGGAAGTTATGGTGACGTGACGGTATATGGTCATTCCAGACGCTTTTTCAGGCGCGTGGGCGCGAGTTTTCGGGCGCGAGTTTTACGGCACGCGTCCTTTCAACAGCTGTTGCCAGCTTGCTCTTTCCACGTGTCATAGTTTCATTGCACCTGCGCTTTCTCTCTCCTCCGCATTAAATTCATCGCATTCATTGCGATGAGTATATAAAGGGGGAGAGGGTGCATGTTAATCCACACCTTCACTTCACTCTTCTTCTAATCGATTTCCGGCGAATACTCTAACTTTTCCGTCGAGCATTCTCCTGAAATCGTTCTTCTTTACATCCAAAACATGTCTTCCATTCATGATCCTGAGGCTACTGCCGAGGAGTCTGAGGTGTACACCGAGAACCCAATGTCCGCGTCTGATAAGGACGATAAGAGTACTGCTGGGGAGTGCCAGTGTGCTCTTACCGTCGACCTGTACCAGTACATCATCAAGAACTTCATGCTCGAGCCTTTCGAGCCTGAGTTTCCTGAGCCTCACCAGACGGTGTACGATGCCCCCAAGGGCAAGATAGGGGTTTATGCCTCATTCTTCATATATGGGAATCTCATATTCCCATTAACGAAGTTCGTATACCGTGTTCTGGAGAGACACGGTGTACATTTGACGGAGGTGCACCCGATGGCGATCGCTAAGGTTCGCCACTTTGAATGGGTATGCCATATTCTGGGCGTTGAGCCCCGCGTCGACCGCCTGATGACCTTCTACTCCTGGAGGTGCATCCAGGGCTGGTATACCTTGGTCACTCGGATAAAGGGTTTGAAGATCTGCGCTACCGAGCGCAGTTTTCGGTCTTGGAAGCGGGAGTTTTTCTAGATCTCCGCTCGCGTCGTCCCCATTGCGATAACGTTCAAGAACGGGAGGGCGCTCCATAGCCTTCACGCCTCCAATTACCAAGAGGCGGAATGGTTCACCAAGATCTCCTAGATCCAGACTCCGGTTTACCGCTTTGCGGAGTCTGGGATGGTGATGCTCGGTATGAGCCGGGTGTGGAAAGACGCTGGGACAGAGGCGCCACAGATTCCCATCGTCCTCGAATACGGTTTGAACTCTATCCCTTACAGTATGCTTCAAATTATTTGCTAATTTAGGGTTTCTGTTCTAACCATTTCTTTCTTTTTATTTTCAGAGGGAAAAAACTTGCAGTCTCTTCTGCAGCCGCGGGGGAGCGGTGGTCCCGCTCGGTTGGGTACTCGTGATCTTGACGAGAACGAGTTGCCCATCCTGGAGCAAACGGCGGATTGGTTTGTGGAGGTCTACCCGCCGGGCCACGAGATTCTGAGAGCCACGCGGCCAGGTAAAGGACTCTTTAACCCTCGCCCTCTCAATGCTCAAACCTCTGCTGGAATTCCTCTAATTTTGTCATCTTCTGATGAGGAATCCGCAGATGGTCCTTTCTTCGTGAGGAAGAAAAAGGCTACTGGCGCGAAGGGCAAGGCGAAGGTTACCTCCGCCGTCGACCTAGGAAATCAGTCTGACTCCGAGACTGAAAGCGAGGAGGCGGCGGGGAACCCTGGGGGTGGTGAGACCACTGTTCCGGAGGTTGAGACAGCTGTCACCTCCGGGCAGCCCAGTACGACGACGATGACCGGCATGAAGAGGCCGGCTCCATCGGGTTCGTCCCCGCCTGTCAGAACCTTCAAGCTCAAGAAAACTCGTAAGTATAAATTATATTCAGCTTAACTGCATATCTTTCCGCCATCATACTTATATATCGTCTTCGTGCAGGCGTGGATGCAACCGCATTCCCGAGTGGAGCGGGAAGGAGCGTCTCTGGACCCATGACGGTAGGTTTGGTCAACCTACCCGAGGCGATGACCCAGGCGGCTGCGCCTGTTTGCAGCATTGATTCAGTTGCTCATCCCGTTGAGGCAACTGTTCCAACTGTAACATCATCCCCGCCGGCTGTCAGTGCCATCTTCACGGAATCCTTCACTGAGCCGGCGGTGGTTTATCCTGCGGGTTCTTCCGCAGCTACGGCCACGGTTGTGAGTTCACCTCCAGTAAGTTCACCTCCGTTGGTTTCTACCGCAGGGGCCTCTACAATGCCTCCTCCAGCGCCGGCGACTACGGCCGGTCCCTCAGGTGCGTTCAGGGTTGGGGTTTCTAGCCAATCTTTGCCTCCTTCCCATCTCTCTGACCTCTTGGATGGATATCCCTTAGGTTCGGGTGATGGGTTTGGCGGCTACCGGCCTGTTGTCGACCCTACAGGTGCGTAGGGTTATTTTGGCTTATTATTATTTTTTTTTTATCATCTTTTCCTAACTGTTTTTAGTTTTTACAGTTTCGGATTCCAATGAGGTGTATGTTCCACGGTGGAACATCCGCCGGGGAACAACCCTTCGAACAGCTGTGGACTGCGTCGAGTGGGCGCGTCACGCAGCCCCAAGTGGTGCGTTGGGGGAAGCCATGTCTAGCTACCAGGAGGGTAGGCTGACGAATGAGCTTCGGATTCTCCTTGCCCGGATGCAGCCGCGCGTCGAGTTGCTTTGTCGTGAAAACGACAAGTTAAAGGCGGCACGTAGCCAGGAAGTGGCTCAGGCGCGGGCTATCCGGGAGGAGAACAGGAAACTTGCCGCCATTGCTGCGGAGAAGGAAAAGGCCTTCAAGGCCCTCGAAGTTGAAGTTCAGGCCCGGCTCGAGGCCCGTTCCAAGGCTACCCAAGCTGTTAACGAACAACTTAGGTTGGCTAAGGAAACTGCGCGGAACGCGACCGAGAGGGCCACCAGAGCTGAAGCCATTGCTGAGCCTTTGCGCGCTGAGATTGAGGAGTTTAAAGCCAAACTAGAGAGGCTTCAGCAGGCTCATGATGCTTTGGTTTTAGAAGATGCCAAAAAGCTCCAAGAGATCTTGGACCAGAGGGGTATACTTGACCACACTGAGCGTAAGCTGAAGGGCGTTGAAGAGGCTGCTGCTAAGGAAGTGTTGATTGCCAACCTTAACAAAAATGAAGCCGAACGCGCCCGTGACCAAGCTCAAGCTGCCCTCCAGGAAGCTCTGATCACCAAGGAATGGCTTTTACGAGAAGCGTTGTCGCAGGTATGCGTAGCTTCATAATATCTTTACGCTTTTCTTTATACTTAGAAAAGTTTGATACATATATTTTTTTTTGTAGGTTGTGCATCGGGTCTTCACAAACACATCCTATGACGATGCCATGAGCGCAGCCCTCAACGCTTCCCATGATGATGGGGAAAAGGCTGGTTTTCTGCTTGGTCTGGGGTTTGTTGAGAAGGGCATCCCGCCTTCCAACTTCCCTCTTTATGACTTGGACACTGAAGCTGCTTACGACCAAGCAGTGAACCAGTATGCTGCCTTCCCGCATCCGGTGATGGAGAAGGTGAACAAAATTGCTGCTGCTGATGATGGGCTAACTATTCTCAAGTCTTTCCTTGAACCGCCACAGCCAACTGATGGTGCGGGTTCAAGTGGGTTTGGAGGGAGTGGTCCTGAAGTTTGAACCTTTAGATCCCTTCCCACTGTTAGAATAGATTTATATTTTTGCATGCGGCTATGTGCCCAGCAATTCTTGTAATATTTGAATTTTGATGGAATATATATTATTTGTTAATGCCTTGCCTTGTAAACCTTATATGTTTTGTTTCACGCATATTTTGGTTTAACTTAGCAATTTCTTGATTACTTTGGATAAGTTAACTTCTCAACGTGGCAAATAATAGGTTAAAGTTTTGCTTCCTCTTTCTTGATTGTGCGGGTACGACCGTCACTTTCACTTAGTAGGGTGGCTAAATTTTACCTATATCTGACCTGCGTGAAGGTTTTCCTCATCTTTTCCGTAGAAATTTTCTAAGTGTTTTAAATAAGTTAACCTTTCGACGCGTGGTTGTCAATAGGTTGATGTTCAGTATCCTCTATCATGATTGTGCAGGTAGGACCGTCACTTTCATTTAGTGGGATGACCAAACTTCACCTATAACTGACCTGCGTGAAGGTTTTCCTCATCTTTTTCTTAGAAATTTTTGCCGTTTTTTGTGTTTATGCGGGTTTTGCCGCCTTCCACACGCAACGACTTACTTCTTTTCACACTTATTTATGCGGTGAATACCGGCATATCAGTGTGGAAAGTTCATAAGTATAAAGGTAAGGCTATCAACACAATGTGATAAAGGAGAATCATTTCCATTAGAAGTGGCTCTAGGCCTTTTCTTTACAAGTTTGGAATTGATCTACATGTAACATTTGCGTAATTGAGCTCCATTCCATGTTCTTGGGATGGGGGTGCCATCGAGCCTTTCGAGCCGGTATGTGCCCTTTCCCAAAACTTCTTTGATAATGTATGGCCCTTCCCAGACCGGGGCCAGCTTTCCTGGGCGTTCTTGGTTCGAAGCCTCGTTGTTACGCAGTATGTAGTCTCCGACATTGAAGTTGCAGATTTTTACCCGCGTGTTGTAGTACTTTTGCATTTGTCGCTTGTAGTTCTCTTCACGCGTTGCGGCTAAGTCTCTGCGTTCTTCGGTTAGCATAAGGTCTAACCGTCTTTCCGCATCATTGTCTTCTGGCTGAATCAAGACCCTTGGTGAGGGTAAACCAATTTCGACCGGGACCATGGCTTCAGTACCATAAGTGAAGCTGAACGGGGTTTCTCCCCTACTGGCCTTTTTCAGCGTTCTGTTTGCCCAAAGGACGTGTGGAACTTCGTCCACCCAGCCGGATCTGTGTTCCAAGAGTCTTTTCTTTATGCCGTCGACGATGATCTTATTTGCTCTTTCCACCTCACCATTACCCTGCGGGTGCGCCACTGAGGTAAAGGTGTGGGTGATTTGAAGTTCTTCCAGCCACTTTTGTAGCTTCTTGTCAGCAAAGTTGGTGCCATTATCGCTCACCAAATTCTGTGGAAGTCCAAAACGACAAATAATAAATTCCCAAATAAATTTTTTGATATGTTTTGCGGTTGTTTGGGCTAAGGGTTTTGCTTCTATCCTCTTGGTGAAGTAGTCGATGGCTACCACTAGAAACTGAACGTTCCCTGCTGCTGTGGGAAATGGACCTGTCACATCGATGGCCCACTTCTGAAATGGCCATGAAGAGGTGACTGGAACAAGTTCATTCTTCGGGCGATGCGTGTTGGGTGCGTAGAGTTGGCAAGACCTACACTTTCTGATGTATGCCAGCGCATCCGTATGCATCCCCGGCCAAAAGTATCCCGCATTGTTTAGCTTAGCTACAACAGCACGTGGACCTGCGTGTACTCCACAGATGCCCTCGTGCACTTCCCTTAGGAGGTAGCCAGCATCTTGGTTGTCCACGCATCTTAGGAGTGGGCCAAGAAAGTTACGTCTGTAAAGGATGTCATCGATGAGTTGATAGTTCAGTGCTTTACAGCGTATTTTTCTTGCTTGTGTTTTTGACTCTGGCAGTATACCCGCCGCAAGGTAATTTATTATTGGTGTCATCCACGTTTCTGTGCCGGTTTGGATGACACAGATTTCCTTGTGCGGGACTAATGGTGCTTCAAGGAGTTCAATGTGGATGTCCTTTCCCAAGTGGGTGAAGGCTAATGATGCAAGCTTGCTTAACGCATCCGCAGATTTGTTTTCGCTACGCTTGACGTTGTAAGGCCCCGATACCGGTAGCCCTACTTACGTGTTGGATTTACTCATAAACGCAGTTCTAAATATCAGAGTTCATTAAAACTTTCGCGGAATATAAAAACTTTCTTAAAACATTTCATATCAAAACACGTCTTGTCTTAAAACATCATTTTGCCTTTCAAAATAAACGAAACATTAAACTTAAACATCTTGAGTCTTCCGATGCCAGCCTCTTATTCAGTGCCACGTGTCTCCTCAAGCGAGCCGCCTCATCCTACTCACCTGCGTGCATACTAAAAGTCAGCTACGCTGAGTGAGTTCTAGTTAATCATACACTATACAATACACATAAACTTATATTCTTTCATTCATACTTTCATTCATACTTTCATTCATACTTTCTTTACATACATAATCATACGTTTTAAAGAGCCTTTCGCCCTATAACCTCACAGATATTATAAGGGTCTGGTCGCTAACATCACAGATATTATAAGGGTCTGGTCGCTAACATCACAGATATTATAAGGGTCTGGTCCCTAACATCACATATATTATAAGGGTCTGGTCCCTAACATCACAGATATTATAAGGGTCTGGTCCCTAACATCACAGATATTATAAGGGTCTGGTCCCTCTTTCCTCGAATATTAGTAGGGTTCGGTTCCCTAGTTCTCGAATATTAGTAGGGTTCGATTCCCTCTTCGTTACCATACAACCATACATCATACCTCGAGTATTATTAGGGCCCGGTACCCTCTTCGTAACCATACAACCATCCTTTCATTCTTTTATTAACTTTATCACATTCATACACATAAACATACATATCATACTTACCTTATGCTTAGCGTTACAACCTGACAGTACGTGCAATATCCGAAGATCGTTCACATACCATCAAGCAATCATTCATACATATCACATCATTCACATAAGGCATACACTTATCTCTTAGGATAAGCGTATTAACAAACACGTCGAGTATGCACACAGCCCCGAAAAAATAACACATAAATGGGGCTAGAAACTCACCTGAACTCTGCTTATTCCTCCGATAGTTGAAAATCCCTTCTTTAACTGAGCTCGGCTGACTGTATAAGTTACACGTATCAATACTCGCCTGATCTAATCTGGTGGCCTAGTATTAGCTTACTTTTACTTATCGTTTATAATTTATTTTCTAATCGAACTCGGCTTTAGGCGGAGTTAAACCTTAGGCGAACTTAGCTTTAGGCGAAGTTAAACCTTAGGCGAACTTAGCTTTAGGCGAAGTTGAACCTTAGGCGAACTTAGCTTTAGGCGAAGTTAACCCTTAGGCGAACTTAGCTTTAGGCGAAGTTAACCCTTAGGCGAACTTAGCTTTTAGGCGAAGTTGTCATCAGGCGAACTTAGCTTTTAGGCGAAGTTGTCATCAGGCTAACTTAGCTTTTAGGCGAAGTTGTCATCAGGCGAACTTAGCTTTTTAGGCGAAGTTGTCATCAGGCGAACTTAGCTTGCAGGCGAAGTTCATCAGGCGAACTTAGCTTGCAGGTGAAGTTGTCGGCTGCAGCTACTGTTCGTCCTTAATCATCTTCGTTTCTTAACCAAATAACTCGATTTAGGTATCCACGTAATCGTCTGACCAGCGCCTACAAACCCCAACCATCAAATCGGCCTAACATCGATGTTTAAGGGGTGCGATTTAGGCATATAGGTTACGGGTTCTTTTAGGTTAACAATTAACCTATCAAATGCTAATCAATTCCAGTAATATTTGCTGTTTTAGGTTCGTTTATAACAAATTAACACAGATCTATGATTTCCCAAATCAAACCGAACCTATACGAACGATTTCTAACTATAAACGTACCTTAAACGAGTCGAACTACGAACCCGGTTTTGCCTTGATGTTGTTTTGGTCAGTCACGACGTTCCAGCACTAACAAGCTCGGGTTTTCGCCTTCGGATCTTGGTTCGGGTTATAAGATGGTGTTGTGTGTGTTTTGGTGGTGTATGGAATATGTGAGAATAAGGATTAAATGGTGATTAATGGTATTTATATTTAGGGATCATGGGCTTAAGCCCATGGACTCTCCTTCCTTCTTTCATAACCCAAGTCCATAACCCATATTCATTACCCAACACTAGCCCGACCCATTCCAACTCCTACTCTATTTATTTATTTCCCGATAACCCGAGTAAACTTTCCCTCTATTATTAAGTAATACAATTAATATTATTTTGGAAATTTCGGGATGTTACAGACGTGTATGACTTTACAATCGTTAAAATCACGCATAAGGGTTTTTGCTTGTGCGAGGTATAGGGCCATTGTGTCGTTCACGGCCGTGTACGTCCCGTTTATTTGGTTGGCTATTAACATGGAATCCACGTGGGCTTCCAAGTTTTTCACTCCCATCTTACGCGCAATTCTCAGCCCGGCCAAGAATGCTTCATACTCCGCTTCGTTATTCGTACTTGGAAAATCCAGTCGAATAGCGTAAGTGTATTCTTGGCCTGCTGGGTTGGTTAGTTTCAACCCTGCGCCTGAACCCTCGTTGTTGGTTGCTCCATCAGTGTAGAGTCGCCAGACATCATCGATGTCTTGTGCTGGAGAGGGTTGAGCCTCCTCCTGGCACTCTTTCTCCCGCGAAGCGGGGACTTCTGCAATAAAGTCGGCCAAGACCTGGCCTTTTATGGCTGGTCTTGGCTTGTAGTTTATCGCGTATTCCCCCAACTCAATTGCCCATTTGGCTAGGCGTCCCGACAACTCGGGTTTGCCTAGAACGTTTGCAAGTTTGAAGTTGGTGAGAATGGTGATTGGGTGACCTTGGAAATATCGTCTTAGCCTGCGTGAAGCCTGTACAAGTGCTAAGACTAATTTTTCCAGGGTAGAGTACCGGGTTTCCACGTCTGTTAGGACACGGCTAACATAGTAGATTGGCATCTGGATGCCTTTCCGCTCTACTAGCAGGACTGCTCCGGTTGCTCTATCTGTGGCGGAAAGGTATAGGATTAATTCCTCCCCCGCTTCTGGTGCTGTGAGCGTTGGGAGTTCGATCAAGCGTGACCGAATTTCCTGAAAAGCTGCTTCCGCTTCAGGTGTCCAGCGGAAGTGCGTTTTCTTTAAACAGTTTCTCAATGTTGACACGAATGGGAACGACCTATCCGCATGGTTTGCCAAAAAGCGGTTAAGTACGACTAGTCGTCCATTCAGTGTCTGAGCTTGCTTGATGGTAGTAGGTGATTCCATTTTGATAATGGCTTCGACCTTTTCAGGGTTCGCTCTGAAGCCATCTTTAGTAACAATGACTCCTAAGAACTTCCCTTCTTCTATCCCAAAGGAACACTTGCTCGGATTGAGCTTCATGTTTATCTTTCTGAGTGTGTTGAAAGTTTCTTCGATGTCTTTCAACATCGCTTCTGACTCAGGGCTTTTGATGACCAAGTCATCCATGTAGACTTCCAAGTTCCTCCCAATTTGGGCATGAAACTCTTTGTCCATCAGGCGTTGGTATGTGGACCCGGCATTCTTAAGTCCGAATGGCATCATTTGACAACAAAATGTGCCATCGGGCGTCCGAAATGCAGTTTTGTCCTGATCGTCAACGGCCATGTGGATTTGATGGTACCCCTTATACGCATCAAGGAAGCATTTAAGGTGAACCGGTGCTAACGAATCTACCTTAAGGTCAATTTCGGGTAACGGATAACAATCTTTGGGGCATGCTTTGTCTAAGTCTTTGAAATCTATGCACATGCGCCATTGTTTGTTAGATTTCGGTACCATGACGGGATTTGCAACCCATGTTTGATATCTGCTAACGCGTACGATGCCCGCGTCAAGGAGTTCCTTGACTTGGGTTCTACACACGTTAGCTTGTTCCGCTCCCATTACTCTGCGCTTTTGTACGACTGGCGTAAAAGCCGGGTCACACTTGAGCTTATGCTCTGCCTTACTTCGAGGTACACCAGTCATGTCAGCTGGTGTCCACGCGAAGATGTCAGCGTTTTTCTGTAGTAAGCGTTTGAGTAAGGTGCGCGTAGGTCAGTGATTGTTGGGCCAATGGTAACAGCCTGGTCAGTGTATTTGCCATTGAAGGCCCATTCTTCTGGTTCGGTGATGGTTGGTTTAGCCATCTTTGGTTTGGGTTCAGATGAGACAGATGCGATGCATACCTGGGGAATACCGGTGATCATCGCTACACCCTCAGCTGTTGGCCATCCCATCATGCCAAGGACTGAAGATACCACGGCATTGAATCTTGCCATCTCGTCTCTCCCGAAGAGAATGTCGTACGTGTGGTGTGGCTTCCTCATTACGACAAAGTCCACGTCTTCTGTGCGGAAGTGTTTCCCGTCTGTGAGAATGACGGGGAAAGATAGGATACCCAGGGGGGGTGTTTGTGCTGCCGTCGAACCCTTCCATCGAGGCGTTCCTTGTCTTCGTCGTCTAGCTTGTCGAAGAACTGCCTGTACATAACCGTTGACGAGGCGCCGTTGTCAGCAAGAGTGCGGGAAGTGATGTAGTGCCCCAGCTGGCTTTTGATGACGATAGGGCCTTCTTTGCTGGGTCCTCCTGGCACTCGCGGGAAGCGCACCTCAGCTTCCTTCCAAGCGCATGGTTCTGTCGTTCGTCTTTTTCTTCCTCGGACGTTACTATGAACCATGTGGATGCTGATGTTAACGGGCTTTCGTCCGTTGCCTTTGTATCGGTTATCATTCCTCCCTCCATTCTTGATTGATGCCACAAGGTGTGTAAGTCTTCCATCCTTGACGAATGTTTCAACAATATCCTTCAAGGATGTACACTCCTCAGTGGTGTGACCCTTTGTCCCGTGGAAGTCACAGGATTTGCTCTGATCCGCGTTATGTCGTTGCCGGATCATTGGCGCTTTTGGCCATGGGAGTTTTTCGGTGGCAAATATCTCCGTGACGCTTTTGGTGAGTGGCGTCCACCGGGGTTTTCGGCTTGATGGGTGCGTGTTATCCCTTCCGCCTACCAGAGGGCGAGAGCTGGATGAGGTGTCAAAGTTTACCCTTGACTGCCAAATACCTAGCTTCCTCTTTTTGTTGTGCCGGGCGGTCCGGACTTGTTTTCTCTAGTCCTCTGCGTGTAGAGGTTTGTGCTCTGGGGAAGATCTCTACCCAGTTGCTTTTTCGTTTCCGCGAAACGTTTAGCTGCTGTCAAGATGGCATCCCATGTGGATGGCATGCCGTCTTTACCCGTCAACGTGCGGATAAGCTCTGGGTATTCGGCGCCCTGGATGAAAGCGGCGCGAATAAGATCTTCGCATATGGTGCCCAGACTCAGCTTCTTCGAGTTGAAGCGAGTGATGAAGTCTAGTAAAGATTCATCCTCCTCTCTAACGCAGTTGAGGATCGTCCACTGCTCTTCAGTATATTTCCTCTGTTGACTGAAGTGCTGGCTGAACTTGAGTTGGAAATCCGCCCAATCATAGATGTGGTGGACCGGTAAATGATCAAACCACGCCCTGGCCGCTCCAACCAGCGTCATCTGGAACATATAACACCACGTGGGTTCCGTCCAGTTGCTGACGGTTGCCCCCGCTATGAATCTGTTCAAGTGATCGTCTGGGTCGGATATACCATCATAAGTGCCGATGTTGGACATCTGTTTGGCACTCTTCGGGGCGATTGCTTCCGCAATGTCCCTTGCAAACTTGGACGTTCCCGCATTTGCAACAGTTGGTCTAAAGGTTTTGGAGAAGTCACGTGGGTTTCCCCCCGCGTTCCTTGGTTTGAAGGTTTCTCCAAAATTCCTTCTTGGTTGGAAGTCCG
This sequence comes from Bidens hawaiensis, assembly GCF_021521415.1. NCBI lineage: Eukaryota > Viridiplantae > Streptophyta > Magnoliopsida > Asterales > Asteraceae > Bidens > Bidens hawaiensis. The sequence goes on along the minus strand of NW_027491112.1, from coordinate 1,127,332 downwards.
TTTCCTTACGCTTCCCTTTCGCCCTATGACGAGGGTTTACGTCACTGTCGGACTCCTCCCAATCATCGTCCAAGTATTCACACTCATTGCTCATGTTGAGCTGTTGTCGAGTGCTTCCGAATTCGTCAGCCTGTTGGAGTGAACGTAAGCGTTCATCCAACTCAGCTTGGAATTCCTTCTGACGTGCTTCCGCCCACGCTTTAACTTGATCAAGTGTTTGGCGGGGGAGCCTCGTCTGTTGCCTTTCCAACTGGTATCGGTGAATCCCAGTGAAGGATTGTTTACTGCACTTGCCCTGGCTTGGGTAACCAGGGTAGTGTTCGTAAGAATTGTGTATTCGCCGGTGTTCCCCCCAGTAGCTGGGGTTGTGGTTACCGGAGTTTCTTGCTCACTCCCTGGCCTTGGCACCGGAGTAACCTTAACCATCTTTCCAGAGGTTTTGAAAAAAAGTGAAGAAGAATTAGTTCTAGCTTCTATGCACGGATGGCGCCAATGAAGAAACACTAAGTGACCCCGGCAGATTACGGATAATCTGGGGGTTAAATAGATGTTCCCACGAGGGTTAGGTCTGGCAAAGATGGTTGTACTTCTGATGACCTGCAAAACAGACACCGTGAGCTCGTCACTGAGAAGGGGGGGTTCCTCCTTGTGACCACCCTCCGGCGTGAGAATCAGACTAGATTGCTCTGAATATAAGTGTATATTAAGAGAAATAGCTAGAGCAGATATGTGAGTATGAGATAGTATATGATAAGATGTCCTCATACCGATCCAAGGTGTTGGAATATTTATAGCCGAAGGTAGGTTTCCAAGCAGGTACAGCCAGCTGTATAATATTCCTTTTCTACCAACTGTGGGCTACGCACGTGCCATGCTGGTGGTTGGTGGGTAGGCAGCGGCTGATAGTGACATGGCCGGCTGTGTACTATTCCTTTTCCACCAACTGCAGGCTATGTACGTGCCACGATGAGGGTTGGTAAGTAGGCAGCGGCTGATAGTGACATTAAGTACTAGAGCGTGCTGCTCGTCGTACTGTTGTCAGTGAGCTGTCACCCTGTGATTGGTTCATGGGCTGCTTTGGTCAGACCTTGTCTATTTTGTCCATACCTTGGCAAGTATAGTACAAAAGATCCTCCAGAAGCGTACGGACTGGCTCATTTGGGCCCCCGCCTTGCTCATTCCTTCTTCAGGTGACTACTGAATTATTGAGAGTTAGTGCCTTGTGCGTGTAGCCTTGCTATTAGTGCGGGTAGCCTTCCCTGATGGCTTGTATCCGCAGCTGCGGGAACAGGCGGGGTACTTCACCATTGGGAGGCTTTTCCTTCGGGAACAGCTTGCGTACTGCGCGTAAGGTCTTCATCTCTCTGAGCATGGTGGGTCCTGCGGAACCAGTTGGTCTTTGCGCAGACGTCCTCTTCAAGGTGAGTCTTGCGGGTCCAACTGGGCTCTGCTGGGACCTGCCTCTTCATACCTAAAGAAAGCGGTAAACAATTAATCCATTTTTATTATGTGACTATATTGGCTTTTATTTTGTGACCATGAAACCTTTTATGAACGACTAACGGCCTCGACGAAACACACTACTAAGACCACGTAAAGCACAGTTTACTAATAATATGCTACCGAACAAATACGTTTATTTTGCAAATTATTCATATCGTCAAGTATACCCATTCCAAATTTGATTAGAGTCAAACACGCTTACCACAACACTACCCCCTATATATATACATATATATATATATATATATACATATATATATATAGAAAAGGGTTCAAATAAAAACAAGTGTTTTGTGAGAAGTGTGAGAAGAGCTTTAAAATAAAACAAACCACCTAGATATGACACTATACAATGTAAATATGAAACTATACAATTATTTAGAAACTATCAATCTCAACTACTAGATCATAGATCCAAGGGCCTACATCTATTCTTATTCTTCTCACAAAAATATTGTTTTTTACATTAACCCTATATATATATATATATATATATATATATATATATAGGGTAAGAATCATAAGAGAACCATTTGAAAATTTGAAAACTTTGAGAACCATTTTGGAACACTAAAAAATCTCTAAAAAATATTTAAAAAAATCATAAAACAAAAAATAACAAAAATTTTAAAAAAGTAAAAAAAACAAAATTCTTATATTTCATTCCAGTTTCATAAAAAAAATTAAAAAAAAAACTTCGTATTATACACATGTGTATAATTTCATTTAATCTCTATTTACGTAATGTACACATATGTATATTATCATATACCTTAAATTGTACATATGTGTATAAAAAAACATGTATAAAATTTAAAAAATAAGTATTATACATATGTGTATAATTTTGTTAAACCAGTATTTTTTTTCAAATTTTTATTTTTTTTATAAAACCAGGATGAAAAATAAAATTTTTCGTTTTTTTACTTTTCTTATTTTCGAGTTTTTTTTTGTTTTATAATTTTTTTTTTATTTTTTTGTTAAAAAAAGTGTTTTTTATGATTTAAAATAATTCTCAAAGTTCCCAATTTCAAAATAATTCTCACGTGATCCTAATTATATATATATATCTAATGATTACATTGATAATATAATAATACAGATTGTCTAGTTTATTTTCTAATTTTGGGTTGGATTGAAATATTGCAGTGGGCAGATTTACGCAACACATACCTTCTAGAAGCAAGGTGGTACCATAGTGGATATACACCAACACTCGAAGAGTACTTGAATAATGCTTGTATAACAATAGGAAGCCCTCTAACACTCATGTACATGAAGTTTTCAACTTCAATTGCTTCAAACCAAGAGATCCAACAATGGTTTGAAGAATCTAAGAACATAGTTAAACATACATCGCTAATCGTCCGCCTTGCTGATGACCTAGCAACATCCTCGGTATGACTTATTATTAACATACTAGACAAATGCATGCGCGATGCAGCGGGTGTTTGAACATAAACCTTGGTAATCACGTAAAAGTTATGGGAGTTCATGGTTCGGTTTGAAACCTTACAACTATTTAAATCGATCATCGGTTAGGTTCACGGTTGGGGTTTTCTTTAACGTTTGGTTTTAATTTTCAACGGTTTAGTTTTTATTTTCGATGATAAATAATCATTACTAACAGTTTGGCTCGCATGTTTGGCTTAAACCATCAAAACCGGCATTGAACACCCATACATAACATATTAATTTTTTTAATTGAAAAAAACTCCAACAATATCATCCTCAAATTAAAGAGAATAAAATGTTCGTTTTATGGTGCAACATTTTTTAAAAACTATTAACGTACGAAAAAGTTATGTCGGTTTAAAAATCGTGGGAGGAAGTTGGTTTAAATGTAAAATAAATAGTAATAAGAGGGGAAGGAGCACTCATGGGTAATACCCATTCACCGGCCAATCATACATCGTTATTTCATTTCTATCATCAAGTACCCACCAGAAATAACTGAATAACTGGAAACACCTACCCATAAGTACCATAAAACTTTGTTTGTAATATATGTAATAAATTGATTATTAATGGGTGTTTTTAATTTCTTCAAAAGTCTCCAACAATCATATAACCACCTGGTAAATCTTTGTCACAAATTGTAATTTGGCAAACTACCCATATAGTTATAGGTGAGTTTACCATGTGGTAAACTACCCATGAACCTTACCCACACTAGTGCCCCTTCCCCTCTAAATGGTTAAAGATGAGCTAGCAAAACTGTAACTATTATTTCATAATGTAAAAAGTTGTAAATATATTAAATGAAGCGTGTGCATTTTATGCTTGAAAGTATTAATTTGTAAATCCTTTAAAACCAAATGTCTTAATTTGTCATTCTCCCATACATTATATATAGTATAAATAACCCTGTAGTTATATTATAGTGTTCACATAAAAACCAGTAATTCTTCATCTTCGTGTTTACAAGGACGAAATGGAAAGAGGGGATATCTCAAAGTCGATCCAGTGTTACATGCATGAAAGTGGTGATACTGAAGATGAAGCTAGAAGGCATATCAAAAACATAATCATGGAAACATGGAAGAAACTTAACAAAGAACGAGCAAATGCCAAATCTCAACTTCTACAGGAGTCAGTCGACTATGCAATGGACATTGGTAGGATTGCACAACTAATGTATGGTAAAGGAGACGGAAATGGCCGTCCAAATGTGACTAAATCTCATGTATCCTCATTGTTGTTTAATCCTATCCAAGGGATCATATAGTTATCAAATTAATATGTATTTTTCGCTAAAAGCTAAAACTTCATAATATCAATAATTCTCGGTTTTATGAATTTAGGTTCTCGAAGGGTTAGTAATCTACATCTACATATTCAAATAAAGTAAAAAAATTGTAAACACGTGTCAGTTTATGGTTAACTCCCATAAGTTTTTTCCCTCCAAAACTATATCAATGATTATTCATTTTCCTTTTACACTCCATTTATATTATATTTAATTAAATTATTCACTTTTCTTTGAACCCTATTTATATTATATCTATACACTTTTATACAAATAAATATTTACATATTATACTAATATACATTGTTGGAATATATTTCACAACATATTTGGTGAAATCCAAAAATCAACAACAAACAATGTTTATTAAATATTGAAAAGAATATAATTTTAAATGTTATTATTAACATATTATACTATGTATATTGTTGAAGATTGTAAATAAAAAAAACACTAATATGCTTTCAGTTTACAAAATAATTTTTTTAATCATTAGATTATAAATACACGCTTAAAAGTTGATCCATTTTTTAAAAATAAATCCATTTATCTATTGGTTTTTTTATACATTGCCATATAAATTTATAAATTATAAATATATGATTTAAATCTATCTATTTTTTTTTTGATTAATTTAGTAAACTATACATGTATGTGTTAAATTGTAATGATAGTATATACCAATCACTTTCAAATATAACAAAGTTTATCACATTTAGTTTCTTGGGTTTTTTATCACGGATTGTTTCGGGTTTTTTGTGAAACTTAAATTTGATTGTTACGGGTTAAAAGTTGATAAATAAATCGTTTGGTACAAACTAATTACATTTAGCTCAAATTTTTACGCGTAAAAAATGTGTAATCTGAATATTTTTAAAATTTTGAAAATGCAAATAGATTTATTGTCAAACTTGTTACGGGTCAGAGCTTTGACTTGAAATGTAAAACAAATGAAAGTTAGAATTTTAAATATAATTGAGTTTCGAATTTATTTTTAATGACATTTTTGAAAATAGTCAAAAGATTCAGGATTTTGCATATTGATTATTTTTCATATGACTATTAAAATTTAAGAAAAAATGACAATCACATCTGACATGACATCTCCAGGCCTATCAAATATCAATACTTCTAATTTTTATCAAATTAGAAACATTTGTGTCAGTATTGACTTTTTGTTGAATAGTGATCGAAATGTTGTATGTGAAGCATGTCGTACAAAATTATGCTCAAGTGAAGCAAAACAATCACAAAATTAAACGGGTTAACCTGCTATTTTTTATTTTTTATTTTTTTGTCAATTGGCAAAGTCAAGACGCCTCTCAAACTTATCAAAAAAAATTTCATGGTGTAGCTCAAAACTATTATTGTATAAGAAATATTCTCTGAAATTGGTTCATAACCAAATTTCTTTAAATTATACATACATGATACTGAGAATAAATTTTCAATAGACGGAATGTTCTTGAGTATATTTTTGCACGTGCATCATTTTTTTTTGGGAAAAATCATTTTGTAATAATGATACAAGCATATATAAATAATACAATATACTATATACGTTATGTATTACGTTATTTATAACTTAATTACTTAGATTATCCGATGTGTTACACGGACTTTAAAACTAGTTATAGTTAACCTATAAACAAATATTGCTAGATATCTAATAAAATGTTTTGTCTAAGAAGATATTATCAGTATACAATTATTATAGTCTTAACATGTAGTCCGGATTTATCATTTAATCAAATATTATGAGAAATAAAATAATAATATTTGTGTCCAAAAACTCCATACCATCGGTAATCCTATCCAAATGTGACTAAATCTCATGTGTCATCATTATTGTTTATTCCTATCCATAATAATTATTTGTCAAACTTCTGTACATCATGCACTAATGTTAAACTTGATAATGCACTTAGATACCAAAGCATCTCACCTTGTATGTTAATGAAGACAGAACTGTAATCTTAATTGTCGGTAATATGAATTTTGATCCTAGAAAGTTAGTAATTAACCTGTTAACAACTATTACCAGATACCTAATACATATGTTTCGATTAACAAAAACTTTACGGTATATGATTATTAGCATAAACGATGAACTCGTGCATCATAAATTTAATGTCATGCAACTCGAACTACTTAAGTCTTAACTACCCATAGCTTGTGTAGTTACTGGAGAACAAGCATGGAGATCTGGTTATTGTAAAAAAAGCCTCGGTTTTTCATTATCATCGCACTCATGGCTGCAGTTGAAGAAACAAACCTTACAATTGCCACTTTGGTAGGCCCGAAAGCTCCCTGCCTGCAAATGTAATTAAATTATTTAATTAGCTACAAGAAATTATGTGATAATGGACTGAAATAATAATATTTTTAACCTGGTGAACAGACGGATGTTGGATGAATCATACTCGGAACCAGAAAGAAACCGCTCGACATCTTCTAAGGTTGCATTTGGTGGAATTCCTTGCAATAAAACCTGCAACAAGCAACACATTAATGATCTTGTGAAAGAGGTGTAAATTCAAAAGAATTGAAGCATACACGCATAGTCGCATACCGGGCACATATAAATATTTGTATTAACGCTTGTAACATTATGAATATATACATTCAACGATAGAAAAGGGTTTTACGAGAAAAAGCAGTAAAACACAAATCTTGAGGAAGGATTAATCTGTTTACATCCTAAAAATTATTTAATTATCACAAACTCAGCCATATCGAATATAATATATCATATTAAACATGGCTCAAATTGTGATAAAATTATTTAAAAATGCAGATAAAAAACGACACATCACAACGGCTTATTCAAATTGTAAAAACATATTACAATCTGCAGAAAAAAATATTAAAAACAAAGTATACCTTAAATATAAAACTAAAAAATAAATAAATGGTCGCATCACGAGGATGCTTGGTTTTAAAAAGCGAGAGGCGAACAAAAGCGATGAGGTCTAAAACTGAAGCGCGAAGCGCAAAGCGCAAAAAGCGAAAGCTTTTCGTATATGAGGCGTAAGGTTTTTATATAATTTTTTAAATATATATCTTATGTTTTTAGCATCCCAACTCTAAATGTAGCAATAAATAGATGCTATATATGATTCAATATATAAATTATCTACATGTACAACCTAAAACACATGTTTTACAACATTTTGATGCATAAAACGACATCTGTACGAAAGGCGCTCGCTTCGGGTTAGCCTCGGCTTCGCCTCAGGCCGCTTTTTGCCTAAAAATAGCGCCTCACTCTCGCCTTTTGAACATTGCTCGCCTAGAGTAGGCAAACGCGATGAAGCTATCGCCTTAGGTCGCCTCTCGCCTCGGCTCGCCTCAGGCGCGCTTTTTTAAACCAAGCGAGGATGTACAAGATTGTTTACACATATGTTTTGGCTGTGAGACAAAAAAATACTGTGCTTACAGATTTTCCGCCATATGGCTGAATAGAATCCCAGTTTGAACGATCAGCCTGAGATCAAAATGCCAAAATTAGCATTACAGAGTTTCTTAGTATACAACAATGCAAAGCCGGTTTAAGCAATTTGAAACAGTATTCAACAATAAATTACCCGCTCTAATCTATACAATCGGCCTTTCCTATTGATCGCCCTGAGAGCAGCATCATAGGCACTCCGTGAAGGGAATTGAACCATCCTGCGCGTCAGTGTAATTAATCACAACATTTTTCAGTTAATACGTGACAAAATAAAAACTAGATAACACGAATTATATTAATGAGAACATTACATTCCCACTGGTGAAAATGATGGATTGTAATCCACTTTGACATCATCAATGCTTAAATTAGACTCGTCTAGCAAACTCAGAACATCACTCTTCAATGTGTTCTTTGTAATGCCAACCAGTTTCCCATATACCAAACCTGAAATAAGCAGATATTCATAGCGAGATTAGGTCATGTATATGACAATTTATATATGATTTTTGTTGAACTACTTATAATAAGAATTAAGCACGTCGCAGAGCATGAACTACGAATCTAAACAACTATAAAGCATCTAGTGCACAAATCTAGGGCTGTAGAAGAACCGAACGTTCAGCGAACTGTTTGTGAATGGGTAAGAGGGAAGGTCGTTCATGCTCGCTCGTTTAATGAATGACCGAACATAAACAATGAATTTCGTTTGATTAGCCAAATGAACGAAAACGAACAGAGGCCATGCAGATTCAATAATGTTCATGAGCATTCGATAATGTATTCGTTTATGTTCGTTAATGGCTGTTTGTTCATTAAAGGTTTTTAATGACTTTCTCAATTTTATCATATAGATTTAAAAAAAAATAGAAACTATAAAAGAAAAATATATACGAGTATCATGTGATTAATCTATATGTAAAATTAACATATGAATACTAATGTTAAAAAAAACACCAACACAAAATTTGGTAGGCAGACCGAACACTAGACACTAACCATTCTCAGTTAGCCATATCAAATAAGTCATCAACGCATCGTTTGTGTTCATGAACCGTTAACTAAAAAGTTCATTTCCTTGATGAAATGATATGAACAACAAATTTTGTTCGGTTAGGTGTTCATGAACCGTTCACTTGTCTGTGCCGAACGTTCATGAACTGTTCCGCGGGAAGTTCGGTAATGTTCGTTTAATTAATAAACGAAAAAACATGAACGGATATTCATTGTTCATTTAACTACATGAACGAACACACACGTTTTGTTTATTCATTTATGTTCATAAACATCCATTTATGTTCATTAAATTTTAATCAATACCTAAGTTATATTTTTATAAATATAAACATAAAAAGGGCTCATTTAAATTATATTTATACGTGTATGCGTGTGTATACTTGGTTATGTTTGGTCAATGATATTCATGTGCGCACTCATTTATGGTTTGTTCTATTATGATCATTTCCATTCGTAAACTATTCATTTAGGTTTTAAACGAGCGAACACAAACACAAAAAATGGAAAATGTCATAGAATAGTAACCAGCTTTCAAAAGTGTTCCAATTAGGTCACTCATGCAAAATCTCCCCAAATCGGGTCACTAACTCTTCAAATCGAGCCTCTCCAATTTTTTGTGCGTCAAGAAAGTAGTGGAGGATATGATGTAAGAGTCGGGATTTGCAATATATGTAGTTAAATTTTAAAAATTAAATAAAAAATGTTAAATATATTTATTTAAAAATAAAATTCATGCGCCACTCAACGTCAACATCAAAAAAGAAAGATAAAATAATTTCCAATGTGAAACAAAAAAAAAACTAAAAAACATGTTAAAACATTTAATTTAATAAAATATGAAAGTTGGGTGACTTAATTGGAACACTTTTTATACTTGAGTGCAATCTTTTAGAAACCGGTTTTTAACTCGTAACGGCTTTGGCCAAAAATGGTACAACTGGTCGAACCGGGAGGTTTTAACCGGGTTGAATAGTTTACCTTGTAATTTCATATAAATACAACTTAAACTAAAAAAATAACCAAAAAGCATATGATTCCTTAATAAAAATATAATCCAAAAGTCAATTCACAACAAAAAATAATAATAATAATAATAATAATAATACAAAAGCACAAGATCTTAAAAAAATTAATCCAAGGGAAACTTGTTTCAATGTTAATCGCTAGCTTATAAGTACTATTTAAAAAAATATGGGGCGGAAAATATCAAAAACCTCTTGGGTTTAAACCGGCATACCGGTATCTAAAACAATCCTTGAGTGACTTAATTGAAACACGTTTGAAACGTGATTACCATTCTATGAAATTGCCCCCGCAAAAAATTGTTCGTGTTCTGTTCTAGTTAAATGAACTAACACGAACATGTCTCATCCGTGTTAACAGACGAAAATGAACAATTACAGCCCTATGCACAACAAAACATTAACTAAAATCACAAACATATATATACGTATATATAGAAAGTGATAAGATATTGAATTATTATTAATAAAAACTGTGAATGTAAAGGTACGAAATAATAATAATAATAATAATAATAATAATAATACCGGCGGATGGTGATTCGAAGAAAGGTTTGGTGGATGATTGGCTAGTCGGCGGTGCGGATTCGGTTGAGAATGAACGGTGAGAGATCGAGGCAGAAAGAAGTGATCTGAGCGTTTGATTTGGATGAACGGTCTGGATCAAACGAGTGGACTTGATTGCGTGATGTAGGAGATTCATCTTCAATAGTTGAGATTGAGATATAGATTGTTCAGTGTCTGTGAGGTTTAAGGGTTTGTTGTTTGATGCTGATGCTGGTGACCTGAACGGCGTCGTATTGGGTCCTTAGTTTGGTATTATTATCTTCGATTCCTGGGCTGGGCTGGGCTGGGCTGGGCTGGGCTGAGATCTAAGTAAGTACTAGAAGCCTAGAAGATCGCAATTGTTGACATGATCCGAAATACGAACCGTGCTGGAAACAAAAAAAACAAGTTTTGGGTCGACTAACATAACTCGTTTAAAAAAACGGGTCGGGTTCGGGTTGATTAACACAGCCAGTTTAAAAAACGTGTCATCCGTTTAACTATTAAAAAAGGTTCTATAATTATATTTTTATTTTGTTTTCCTTTTAATTTCTAATTCATTTTCAAGATTTTTAATAATTTTCAAAAAAAATATATTAACATTACTCATTTACTCTACCAAATCCAAATTATATTTTTTTTCTTTTTCTTTTTTCTGAAAAATGGATTGTGTTTGGGTCGACCTGTATTTATGTGTGTGTGGATTAGGGTTAAAAATTATAATTTTTTGACACGAATAATAATATGGGTCGGGTTCGGGTTGCACATTCTAACCCGCCAACCTGACACGATTGACACCCATACTTGAAATAGATTTGATTGTAAACAAGCCCGGATCAACTTGGTTTGTAAACAAGTCAGCTCAGCTTGGTGCGTAAATGAGTTGAGTTCAAGCTAACCCTTAGGCTGGTTTAGTCCAATTTTATTTCTTCTCACCCCAAATTTTATAGCCTATGTGGTCCAACTAGACTACTCTCATATTGATAACTGTTTTTGTAACTAATGCTTATTTTAATCACTTGCTTGGAACTTCTTTGCTTGTTTTAATCTAATTCTCGAGTAAGTTTTGGATTGTTAACGGTGGATATATTTTTTATTTTGTTGTTAGTGTGGTTTGTTCTAGTCTTAAAATGTTATCCGAGCTTATTTTGTAGAGATTTATATGTTATTAACGGTTCTTGTTCTTTTAATGATATTTCAGAAAAAAAAAATCGCACAAAGAATCAATTAGAATCGAGACTTCAAACAATGATCATGTTGAGTTAGGGTTATTAAAATAGCTCGAAGTTCGCTCAAAAATAGCTCACTCAAAATTGACTGACTAAACAATCCTACACGCCTCAGTTTGGCTCGTGAACAACACAACATCAAACAACCATCTCACTCATAACAGTTATTCTAATTAAATAACGTCCAAGCTTAGTCTTACTTAACTAACATGAATACATTGATTTGAAGGTGAAGCCAAATACACCCGAATTCTATACACTACTAGAAAACAAACTTTCGACCAAAAAAAATCATTATCGTACAATTTGCCAATAACCCTTATTCAGTCGAAAAAACCTTTGTTTCTAGTTGATATGCATTTGTAAAGAAATTAGGCCAACAAAAGTAAGTTGACATGATACTACTCATGGTTGAAGCCCCAATAAGCATATTCATCACCACCATTTGTAATTGAATAGCTTCCACTGGAGAAGCTCCCCCCATTATAAGCCCGGTCATAGCTCCGGGAAGCGATATGAGGCCCACGGTCTTTGTGTTGTCAATAACCGGCGAAAGCGCAATGACTAACGACCTTTTCACTTGTTGGATTGTCGCTTGTCGTGGCGTGGCACCTAGCGCTAACGCAGTCTCCACCTACACAAAAAAAAATCTATATTAACATTTATATAAATGTTCATAAATCACAACTCATACAACATACAATGTAAAAAAAACATAGCATAGCTTATAATGAATATGAACAAATAACAACATTTCAACTTTGACTAGAAAATACATGTTCTAGAGGTGTTAAACGGGTCGTGTTCACATGTCCAACCCGACAAAAACGCGGAAATCATGATTGACACATGAACATATTGGCGGATTGAGCTAAACACGAGCCATTTGACCCGAAATTTTTTATTTTTTTTATTGTTTTCACATTCTAATACTTTAAATTTACATTGCTAACATATAATACAAAATTATAAGAAACATATTCACTTTAACTAAAAACATTTTAGCTAAATGGGTTCACGGGTTCCACCTGAAACTTACCTGAACCCGTTTATACCAAACCCTAACCCGTGAATTACATGTTAGGTAAAGGTTCGTATCATGTTTGTATCATGTTTTCGGATAGTGGATCACAAATGACAAACCAACACCCCTAATATTTTACAACCGGATGACAAAAATAGTTTTGATTTGATTCGACTTACCAAACTCATTTGTGTCCGAATATCATCTCGTAGCCTTTTCATCGTAACTCCGGTAACAGTCATCGCATTGCCAACCATCATTCCGGCTACCGGAATGATATACTGAGGAGTGAAAGGGAAAACATTTAGTAAAACCAGAAGCAACATCGTTAACGTTGTACCGACCAAAATAGACGCTCCCGCAATATATTTCCCGTGTGGTACATGTTTTGCTCGTTGGCCGGCGGTGTACCCAGCAACCGAAACCTGCGAAAGCGTTAAAAAGTTAAAACACATATTATTAATAAGATACATACACCGTCTGAAGTCCTAAAAAAAGAAAAAAAAAACAAGATATTATGGACTATGGTCAGAACAGCTGTCCAAATATTGTTCAAATGCTGTTCTGACCAATAGTTTCTAAAGTTTCATATTTTGGACAGATTGTTCATCTGAGTGTTTTGTGAACAGTTGTTTGATAGTGTAAAAGAAATTACCATGAAAAGATAAGGAAGAATGATCCACCAACTACTATTTTGGTTAAATATAAATTGAAGAACAAATCCAATAACTGAGAGCTGAATAAAAGCTCTAACAATGGCATAAACCATCTCTCCTTCAAGTTTAAGCTTTTGATAATATGACAACAAAGCCGCCAGCAACACCACCGCGGTGGCGGCTGCCGGCTTTATCATCCCCTTCAAGAACTCCACTAGCCACTCCCACTCCATAACTAAGTTCTTTAATTTTTGGATATGTTCACTTATGCATGAATACTCCTGTCTTACATGTAATACATATATAGTAAAATAAAGGATTCCATAAGTTGTTATAAGGAGTTGTTTATATCAATAAGTAGTTATCAATTTTTTAACATCCACAAATTAGTAAATTATATGTAAATATTTAATATATATCTACTTCACTAAAGTAAAGTAGAAAGCAGGATCATCGTATTTTTTTTCTTGTCTCTTTTATTAAATACATATCTATCTTTTTAATAACGGTATATTTTTAAAGAAAATACTAATTAGACTAACAAAACACATTTATTTTAAAATTAAAAATCTCTCATTTTAAGGAACTTTAAAATTTATTTATGTAAATTTTGTGTTCAATCAAATAGTAAAGGACACCAACTTACAATGTATTTTCCGAACTCGGTTATATATTAAATTGTACATATTTTTTGAATTTTTCGCTTTAAATCGTCAGTACATCTAATACATTTTTTAGCTATAAGATATACATAATGATGTGAATAATTTTATGCATTGATTTTTCACTATGTGTAGCACGCAGGTTCTAAGCTAGCCAATATACAACAATCTTAATTACAGAAGTGTAAGATGCGTAAAGCGTTTGTATATATTATTTACATATGATACATATTGTTTTCTTTTTAACGACATTAGTTTGGTGGCAACGGTCTCTCTCTAGAATGCAAGTATTTGTCATACACTATGTATAAATGTTTATATGGCTAAGATATTTAAGTTTAGTGAATAATTAATAGAAGAGAAAAGATCTAATACAATAATCCTTGACGTACAAGAATACTTATATTCACGAAATTGATCCATAAAATTATCACATCTCAACATCTCGGAATCATCAATCATCGATTCACCGAAAAAAAAACAGATTTGGATCGTTAATCGATCATTTTTTTATTTTTTTCACGAAACCCGTTTTTGAACGTTTTATGAGCGTTTTAAGTTTTGGCTGAGCGTTTTAGGTTTTCGGCTGAGCGTTTTTAGTATTTTTGCCTTTGAGTGTCTCGCGTACCTATCATACGTTAAGACATTATTGTACAGTATGTTGACTCATTAATAAAAAGATTATAATATCTTTTTACACTAGTTATAAAGTATTTAATATAATTGATTTGAAATTTGGAATCTAGTGAGAGCTAAAGCCAACAAGGTGCAAGTGACAACTGGGGGAGGGTTATGAATCTTGAAATGGTTATACTGGTGAAGGCATTATAAAAGAGGGCCAGATTGAGCCCACTTACTTTGATGAGTCACTCATGAGTGCATGATTTGTTGGCCACGACTCATGTTATAGTGGGTGTCAATTTCCTTTAAATAAAAATGATTAATCATTCACATTCTATCCATTATTTACAGCACATTGAGTGAGGTTTTCAAAATTTAGCGAGTGATAAAGTGTTGCGAGTAAATGAGAGAGAACATCCAGTGATTTTTTTTATGTATATTTAAAAGGTTTATGCAACATCCTATATTTTTTAATATTTTTTTAAAATAGGTGTAAGTGAAGAAGATAGAAAATATAATAATTAAGATATAAAAAAGTATTATTTAATTAAAAAATAAAAAATGTAATGGTTTTTAGAGTAATTTTGAATTTAGAGATAGAGGAATAGATGAGAATGATCTTATTGGTCAATCCAATTTCAATCCAAAAATAACATGAGTGTATATATCATCAACGGTTAATATAACATAGGAGCATTATAGTAGCGGATAAAACCCCTACACCATCCCAAGATCATTATAAGAGCGTGAAGGAGCATAAGTATTTCTTCAATAATGTCCATATGTCCTTTCTAAGAGTTGTTACATGAAAAAGACAACTTTATATAACGCATTACATTTTTTTTTAAATATTTTGCCCTTTTGTTTTTGCTCTCATTTGGTGTATATATTATCATGCTTGGATTAATACTTAAAAAGAAGTAAATCAAGAGGAATGTTCACAATCTAATATTTCCGGTTTTAATAGAATTAAAAGCCGAACTAGTAACTACATTTCTATAAAACTAAACCGTGTCAGACAGGTTGGTCAACAAAATCGGCCGATTTTGATGGTTTGTGCCAATTGTTTCATCACAAATCACTCAATTAGTTTTAGTTTTTCGAAAGTTTAGGAAAACGATAGACTTAAAAGTACAAAATCAATTGAATTAATAATCTATGCATATTATAATTAAAAATATTTAAACGTATTATAATTATAAGATTTATACACGTGAAAAAGCACATTTTATTTTTATTTTACAAAAAAATTTATATATACACATCACATGCATAAACACCACCATTGCGGATTTTCGCACACACAAAACTTAAATCAGGATGGACTGATGGAGCCATGCAGGGGAGACGTTATTTACTTGCCTTTGGATTTTAACAAACAGTTGAACCTACCTTGGATGCGAAGTTGTTTAGTATATATAGCATGTGTCTTAAGTCTTTTATTATTTTACATTTTTAATAACAAGGGTGAATGATTATTGCATTTATATGCCCTTTTGTTATACCTAAAGTTCAAAAAAGCTACATGATTTAATTAAATTAGAATCTTTTTTGCCAATACATTCACCAAAAATAGTGTTACATCAATATAAAAGGTAAACATACAACAAGCAGCGTTGTTAGCTCTTTATAAATAGCAAAATTAAGTCATTTAAAAATAATATGCATAGATTATAGGATAGTAGCATTACTATGCATGACTCATTTGACACAATTAAAAAAGCTCCACAATCTCAGGCGCTAGGAAACCAAAATTATTTGTGAATGGTATAAAAACGTCTTGGTTGTCAAAACACGTTTTCTCAGGTTATGCCACTTTATATGAAACAACTTTTAAAGTAGTCTAATCCATTGTTATAACAATATTACCCAAGCCCGCAAAACAGGGGAGACCCATGTCAGATCTACACATGCATTTTTCTCTCTTATCTATCCAAAGACCAAAATGTCAGCTGGTCTAAGAGTTGACATTCCATCCAATGAGTCAGTCAAGAACTTCACTAATACTTCTTTCTAAACAGAAATCCCGACGCACCTTAATATGTCAAATAGCACATCCCTAACCAAATTGACCCCAGGAGCTGCTACAATGTGCCGCATGCTCCTCAAGTAAGTCCAAACACACCTTGTGACAAACATTGGCGAAGCTTGGACTGAGGTACGCGGGGGGGGGGGGGGGGGGAGCTCAAAATGTATACAAAATTTCACAAACGAGGGGGGGCGACTCAAATTTTCGGCCCAAAAAACTAAACTTACACTACGTATAAAATTTTTCGGCCGAAAATGAGTAAATTTACACTACCGCACAAAAAAACAGGGGGGCCGGGGCCATCCCTGACCCGAATGAAGGTTCGCCCATGGTGACAAACATGTTACATCTCAACAATCATAAATAGAGGAATCACAAGGCGACCCTGAATACTTCATTGGTAACATACGTTGGCCGGACCTATCTATAAAGATAGCATGTATGAAATCCTTCTCATAGTTATTATTTAAATTATAAATTAAGGAATGATTCGGATGTCTAATTACAGTGTTGAAAAATAACCTAAATAAAATAATAATTAATTTAAGGAGAATAAAAATGATTAATCAATATATTCCAATATATTTTAAAAACAAAAGGATAGGAATTTATGCCGTACGACAAAAGATACGACTAGGTACAACCGGGGGAGTAATAGATCAATAGAGTATTTTTCGCGTATAGATCGAGTATTTGAAAAACCCAGTTTCGGGTATTGGAAAAAAACGGGTTCGGGTATGGTACCGGTTTAGGTTTTCGGGTATTTCCGGGTACAAATCGGGTCCGGTTCCGGATACAAGTTTTGGTACTAAAATGCATACCCTATTCGTAACCTCCGAGTAGGGTCGGGTTCGGATTCAGGCATTAAAAAAACCCAGTTCTAGGTTATTTTTTCGGGTCCGGGTCCGGGTCCGGTTCTAGGTTCACCTTTTTTTTCACCTCTACATATAAGGGACTATACCCGAGAGGTGCACAAAAAACCTGAACTCGGAACCAGACTCAAAAAAATAACCTGAAACCGGGTTTTTCTTATACTCAGGTTTTTAATGCCTGAACCCGTACCCGACCCTACCCGTATGGTGCACATATGGTATGCATTTTAGTACCAAAACCCAGACCCGATTTGTACCAGAAAACAGGAACCGGGTTTTTCAAATACCCGATCCATACTCGATATTACCTGAAAAATACCCATAAAAAGTGCAGTCTTTAAAAAATCTCATCTATACTCGGTAAAAAACCCAAATAGGGTTTTTTCAATACCCGTAAATAGAGTATTAAAATACCCGGTTTTAAAATACTTGATTCTATACCGACCCAAACCTGATGCATAGGATATGGCTTTAGAGACAATACCTGGACTCGTACCCGAACCCGAACCCGAACCCGACCAGGGTATTACCAATACCCGGTCATACATGAGCTCAATTCCATAACCAGAATTAGGTATTTGAAAAACCCAGTTTATGCACATCTGTGTACCTCCATAAATGTTATTAAAAATTATTTTCTCACTCTCCGGTGGTACTTATTTGTACATCAATAATTGATATAAAAATAAACAAAATAAAATTACCGTGGCTGATTTGATATCATCTTCAAAACTGGTTGGATACCAGTCTACCATAATTAAGCATAGGTCAAAACTGTGAAAACTATTCACGAAACTAAAAAATATATTATTCTAAAAAACACGTGGTTTTCGTAAAAAATTATAGCATAATGTTTATATGAAAATAAGCAAAACCATGTATTTAGCTTTTATTAAAATAGCTAACAAGTACATGTTATTCGAGAATATTAAATTAAATGTTAAATGAAGTGCTATAATAAAATATTATAAAAGAGAAGAACAAATGAATGACGGTGTCATCTCTCATTGAGCGTGGCAGTTTTAGAAAAAAAAAAGAAATGGTTCACGCATGAAGAGTGCCCAAGATAGGTATTTAGGTAGGACAAAACATGAGTCGGGTGAAAAGCAAACAAATAAATAAAACACACCTTTTTAACATAAACAAACAATTTAGACGTTAAACAAATAATAATTTACTAGCAAACTAGCGTGCTTGAACCCGTGCACCACAACCAGAATAGATTGTTATCAGTTTGATTCGTTACAGTAACTATACGGTATTGAAATTGCTATAGCAACCAGACGAGATAACTAAAAATATGCTCAAAAAATACCAACGCATGTTAGGTTGCTAAAATCTCAAATCAAGTTGACCTTAAACCACATAAGTATGTTGGGACAAGGGCTTGGAATGGAGCATTGGACCCCTGTAAAATAGTCCTGTTTAAAGAAGATAACATATAAGTATATATGTGTGTGCACGCGCGCACAAGCACTTACATATATATAATATAAACATATATGACAGGGAGCTCAATTGATCGTTCCTTCTCCAATGTCTGCCAACGAGATCCTTTTCTTGATTACAAGTCTCGATCAGTTGTCAATTACAGGTTCGACAATCTTCAATTTCTGCTTTATCGGATTAATTTCAGTGCATTTGATTTCTAGGTTCTTTGAGCTTCAAGTTCTTCAAGACTTTGTTTTCTAGCTTTTTTCAGAGTGTACGATTTTAAAGGCATATGGGTAATAACCAATGAGTGATTAACTTATATTATTTATTAATAGGAATGGCTTTGAATTTTTACTTCCTTTTAGTTCTTTAAAATTGTTGAGCCGCATCTCTCTTAAACTAGTCCCAGATCGGTTGTTTACAACCCAAAAACCAAATACGAAAATATGAAGTGTCGGGTAGAAAGAAGCCTTCCAAAAGGTGACTTTATAAGATAATGACTGGGCTTTTGCGTCTAAAGGGCTTTAATCAAAATCATCAGGAAACGGTTTCTAAAACTATTAAAGAAAGTGGGCCGATACCCACCAGGCTGCGGATCCATATAAATTTTTATTGGCGAGAAATGCACTTAACAACCTATATTATTAAAACCAAACCATTCTTTCTAATGTCATTCAACTATAGTAGTCAACTAGAATGTCAACTAATACTATTATCATTTGTAGAATTACTAAGAAAGTTACAAAATGTAACTTTAAATGTTGTATTAAATTAGGTTTTAGATATTTATGAATTATAAAATTTTATTTTTCATTATTTATATCTTATGAATTTATAAGATAAGGTATGTTATTACGCGTATTATTAAATTTAACTTTATTGTTGTATTTTTTTAACCACCCGTGTATTATGTGGGCTATATCCTAGTTTTGCATTAAGGCTTAACTAATTCAAGTTATTACTAACTTCAATTAAGAAACAGTTTATATAAGTTAATTAAGTTCGGTTTTGTGAGAAGAAGATACTTCAAATTGATAATTGATTATTTAAAATTTAGAATGAAATGTATTTTTTGTCCGCTATGTATTGATCAAATTTCAAACGTTGTCCTCATAATAAGTATTATTTCAAAGGATATTCCTTATGTTTAAATATTTTAAATAGATGGTTAAATAGATTTTATCGTTTTGAGATATAACCCCGTTAATTATGTTTTTTGTTAGGTTTAAACACGTGCCAAACACGTGAGGGCAAGATCGCCCTTTTCTTCATCCTTTCTATTAAACGCTAACTAAACTCTCATACCATGTCTGATCGATCAAACTTTCAAATTTGGGCTCTTAGATTAAAGACGAAGACGGAGACCAAGATCAAGATGGTGTTTTGCTTGGCAAAAAAGCACTCACCCTAAGATCATGGACAAATTGAAACCCAAGTCGTCGTTATTAATACTTGTTCAGATAGGGTATGTTGATTCTTGCCCTAAAATTATAATTACTCACTTCTTTCTCCAAAATCAATTTTCTTAACATAATGTAGGAATCAAAATGTCGATTCTTGCACAAAAATTTCAAGCATTGAAATCTGAAAAACCAAAAACAGAAACAAACAATTTTCAAAAACTCAAAAACGATTTGGTTTTAGCTCATAATTGACCGATGCACAACCGTAGTACATATATGTGCGTATACACGTGCGTACACATATGTGTATGTGTTTTAAGTTATTGATGTGTTATCTGACTTTTTGGACGACCTGATTAATAGACAAGTAAGATGATTTTTTGACAACAAACTGGCTAATTATGACTTATAAGAACGTCCTAAATTACTTAAAAGTAGATGCAAAGATTTTTTTATAAATAATAATTATTTTTTTCAGACAAATGATGTAATCTACTATGCATTCAACTTGCAATTACAATTAATGATTCAACTTGCAATTACAATGAATGGTTGTAAGATGATTGTTTAACAACCAATTGGTTATGACATAAATGTGACATGCCTTCTTTACTTGAAAAACATAAGGTTTCCTACTATCAAATATTAATTTGACAGCAACAATTGGACATGAAAAGAAAAAAAACCAAATATTTGTAATAACCATTTGTTTTTAACGATCAAGTGGCCAAGTGATTGTAGAGTTGTGTATCCTTGAATTAAAGCTAAGACAATTGTGTACCGTTCACCTGAAAGTCCTTAACCTTGATTATATATTTTCATGAAGTCTTATATTTAACAGTGTCTTCAAATACGTGCAAATATATCAAATTATGCCTAATTCGTCCATCCATTTATCCAAGTCAATTTGGTTTTGCATCTACTCATCCTCTCCGTAGTGAGATCTCCACGTCTTTAGTCATCTTTGTGTGTTTTATCTTCACATGTTCAAACCATCTCAATCTCCTCCTCCATATCTTATTTGATATACTAGTCACCGCTAATCTTTCCTGAAAAACCTCATTCATTTAAATGCATAATACATTAGAAAGAAGGGATTTGAACCAGGCTCGATTTGTACTTTTAGGTAAATACCCCCTTATTAAAAGGTAAATGTAAGCTATCTAACCACTCCTATTAGTGAATAGTGATATCCTATACGGAGCAAAATAACAAACCCTTAAAAAATTTGTTTAACCAAGAAGGAAAACCATCCCTTGAATCTACATATGGACTTGTCACAATATGTGAGTCAATGTTAGGTCTAGATAACCCTTAAGTTGATTTTGGAGTGAAGAAATTAAATGATAAAATATTAAGGTAAAAAGGTGAACCTAAATTAAATTATAATGTTGGTATCCTAGCAAAACTCAATTCTTAATTGAATAAAAGAAGACCCACCACAAAGGGTCAAATTATAAGCACAACATATAGTATACAATATTATGCTATATATGAAGACCTTATAATTGCAATTATAATACATGTGGAACAAATATCATATTATAGTATATAAAAAATGTATGATCATATAATATTTGAAGACAAGAAGTTGGGAAACCTTATAATTAATAACAAAAAGGAAAAAGGTTTGGCAGCTCAAGTAGATATGTTTGGAGCCAAGAGTAGCGGTGCACAAACCGGTTTAAAACTTAAAACCGGTTTGGGTTGAAACCGGTTCGGTTTGGTTAATATAAGTCAAAACCGGTTTATGATCAGTTTAGGTTCGGGTTGAAACTGGTTTCGACCAAGTTACGAATGGTTCGGTTTGGGTTTTGATCGGTTTCGGTTCGGTTAACCGGTTTTGGGATGAAAATTGCAAATCGGTTCCAAACCTATGGTTTCAATCGATCCCAAACCGGTTTCTACATAATCGATTTCAAATCAGTTCGATTTCGGTTCAATTCTCGGTTCGGTTCGAGTCGATTAACCGGTTTATTTGCCCACCTCTAGCCAAGAGTTCATATTTTATGGTATACATATTTTATAGTTTATTATATTTATAAGGTGTATATAGTGTGCAGAATTAATATTATGACTTTTTATGTTGGAGTGAATAGAGATCCCTATTCATCCTAACATTGTAATACACAAATTAACAAAAGTTTACACCAAATAAATGTACTTATTCGAGTAAGCCCTCATTTTGGATAACAAAATTAAATTGTTATTTATTGGATTATTTCAAAGCAAAATAATTATAACATATACATTTTTATGCATTTATATAACAAAGTTATCGTATTCAAGATCCACTTATGTTAACTAATAAGATTTTTATATTTATATAAGTAACAACATTCGGCTTATAGAACTTGAAAAAGAGCCCATTATTATTCTCGAGCTCTATTAACCTTGATTCAATCAAAGCTTTTGATGAATGGATTTCAAGTATAAACGGTTCAGCTTTTACGTCACGTGTTCATGACATATTATTTGCTAGCTTAAAATTAAGTTTGAAACATTATAAATGTTAAAATATAAGCTCCCATCAATAAAAAGAAACTACATTGAAACCAAATACACTTTAAATAGAAAACAAATAAATTACACCATGGGATTTACTCATTTACCTCCTTTTATTTTTACTTCCAACCAACAAAGCAAAATAAAACAAAACCCTAAAAAAGAAACCCAATGCAATTGTGACCCAAAAGCACCCCCATTTGTTAATATCAGTCACTCCTTGTTTCCTCAATATATCTCCACCAGTTGTCAAACAAGTTGAGCTAGTAATACTCACACCAAGTGTTTGACTCATACTCTTCAAAACCTTAACTTTTAATGCCTCTGAAATTGCCCCTAAAGGTGAGTTATCAAATATTTGAGCCCCCCTTACAAAACACTTGTTAGGGTCATCAAACTCATTTTGTAACACACCTTGGTATGGATACTTAACTAGTGAAATATAATGAAACCATAGCCAATACTTGGGTATCCGATCGCGGGTAATGAAGAACCCGCTAAACAAAAGGAAATACGCGAGAATCGCCACCACGACCGTGTACCCTAGCATCACGTGTGACACGACACCCGAAAGGAACGTGACAAATGAGCTCCCGACCCAAAACGACGCGAAAATAAATAACGTGTAGGCAACGAAACCCATGGTTCCACCCGCTAGCCCAACCGACCAAAATGTGATGCAAGCGAACACGAACGAGAGGAATATTAACGACGGGATGGACATTATCGAATGTGAGACGACGTAGGATGAACGCCGGTACGCGTTGTACGCGGTTTCCCTCATGAAAATGTATCTTTCTTGTAGGAACACGGGGATCGCTTCCGCGCACGTGTAGAACATTGTAGACATCGCGAACGCGAAAAACCCTAATCGTTCTTGAATCCCACGGGGCGAATTGTCGAGATTTCGAAACATGGTTGCGAGTATGGTCCCCGTGACAATGATCGCGCCTAGTCGAATAGCGTATAGTTCGGGAGATCGCCACGAGTTGAGCATCGAACGTTTGGCGATCACGACAACCTCGACCCAAAACGGGTTCGCAAATGTCGGTACCGAAGATGCTAGATTCGAATCTATGTTTGTTGCACCCGACACAAGTTTACCTCTAGATATGCTTGCACTTATGGTATCTTTTAGTGACAATTTTGTCCCTTGCTCAACCAAATTCGTGTCATGTTTTTTGTTTCTTGACCATGATTTGTAAAAATCAACTAACGGTTTGGTTCCGGTGGGGCCTGATATTTCGAGCTCTCGGATGTAATCCAGAGCGAATTCAGTCCGATCCTCATGTTCAAGGATCGGGTTACCGAATTCCGCGAAGAATTCGGGTAACTTTGATGTTTTGTCACTAAACACCATTTGTCCTCTTGAAAGGAATATTAACTTGTCTAGTAAACTCATTATTCTATAACTTGGTTGGTGTATAGACATAATAACAACACTACCACTTTGAGCAATCCTTTGCAACACTTTAACCACCATAAACGCGCTAGTCGAGTCCAACCCGGATGTCGGTTCGTCTAGAAACAAAACAATCGGGTCGTGAATTATGTCAATTCCAATCGACACACGACGTCTTTCGCCTCCCGAAACCCCTCTATGACCTTCATCACCGATGACCGTTTTGGCACAGTTTCTTAGACCTAATTGGTCTATTTACACTTGAACCCTAGCTTTCTTTTTTGACTTTGACAATGTTCTCGGCAGGCGAAACTCTGCCGAGAACATTAATGTTTCCTCGACAGTTAACATCGGGAACAACAAATCGTCTTGCATGACATAAGCCGAAATAACTTTCAACAGTTTCGACTCGAGAACCTCTCTGTTTAACGTAACCGTACCTTTTAACCTTCCCTTGGCTATCCGATTCGCTAGAGCATCGATCAACGTTGACTTACCCGAGCCACTAGCTCCAAGAACCGCCATGATCTCCCCGTCCCGAGCCTCGCCCGAGATATCATCCAATAAAACTTTATTGTTGTTGCTAGAAGTTTTGACAATATAAGAAAGGTTGTTAAAAGTAAGAACAATAGGGGATGCAGGAAGTATTTGATCACAACCATTGTTATGGCCGGTTTTCGAGTCTTCGACGAATAGCATGAGCTCGCGGAGAGTAGAGGAAGCCTGGCGTTGTGGCCGGAGGTCCAGGCTTGAAGGGCCAGACCGTGGGCCTAAAAATGGCAAGTCACTAGACATGGACATTGTGTCCAAAGACATTGAATAACAAGTTATGTTCAATGCAGGGTTTTATAGGATGAAACTCAACTGAGTTGTTGGCTCACTCAGTGAGTCTAGATATATTCTATGAAGAGGTTTCTTGACGAGTTGAAATTAAATTGGTGAATATAGAAAGCGATGGAGGTTGGTGGATAGTTGGCTAGGAAGATGTACTTACTGTGACTAATATATGTGAAGATGTCATTTGGAGTATAATATATACTCTCTTAAATCTTAATTAACAAATTAAATGTGTACATATAATTATATATACGTCTCTAGCCTATTAATTAATCTATTACAATATTTTGTATAAAATCCGGATACATATACATTCATCTCAAATACAGGTGAAACTTCTAGGATATTTTGTACGCTTTCAATTAAACATATTTAGCAATGTTGTAAAAGTAGGTTTTTAAGGCCGAGTAATCAATACAAGGTATAACGTCGATGAGAGTTTCTTTAACTCCGTCTAGTTCCTAAGAATTAATTAATCAAATGTGGTCAACTTCAGTCAGAATCACATCTAGTCGGTTAACTTAGGCCGATTTTAACTTAAAAAAATAAAACATAATTCATATTTCTATAATATTAAAAAATATATATCATTTTTTAGTTAATGATTAATAATTTTAGAATAATTTAGTATTTAAAAATGTATTTTTATTATTTATATTGATATTCACTTATTTTATTATAATTATTCGTAAACTCATAGAATCTCTTTAGTGACTTTTACAATATTGAGAGATTAAGTGAGTTATTTAGTTTGTTAGTGAAGCTTTTAAAGACTGTTTTGTGAAAATATCTACAACCTAATATATATTATATTCGATTATAATGGTTACTTGTAGGATGTATCAAAGCAAACACATATATTTTCTAGTTTCTTTTTTAACACGTCTTCATGTGTTCACGAAAACATTTCTTTTCTAAATTTCAAACCATATTACCAAACAACAAAATCATAAGTATTACATAAAAATGTCATTAATATATTTTTTTATAATTTATAAATATTAATAACGAAATATCATGAACCGCGCAATTAATTGAGGATACGACCTAATGGCTCAAGATTTGCAAGAGTGGTTTCCTTGACTCGAGAATTGCTAAACTGCTAATTTTGTACGAATAAAATTTATTGAACGTTATAGTTACTTAATCGTCGACAAATAAATTTGTATTTAAATAATATTAACAAGTTTTAAGATGTTTCCAAATTACACTTTAATTTTAAAAGATAATTAAGCATGTTTCATAATCTTGTAGCTATAGAAATGATTATTCTAACTAAAAGGTTTGCTCTTTAAATAGAAGTGATGTACCTCATCATTGGATCAAACTACATCATGTCTAAAAACAACGAAAGTCCAAAATTAAAGCAAACTTAAATTAAGAAAACTTAACAAGTACTTAAGATATGCTAAAGAGTCAATCATTTACGTACAAAGTTATAAAAATGTGTGGAAAAAAGATTTAAGCATGAACCACTGTATGCATACCTTAAGACCAGGGTGCCCAAGTGATGTTGAGATATCATAAGTAAACGAAAACCACCATATCATGATGCCTTACATATCATTGTACCAACTACCAAAGACTATAATCCAAATTTCTAGCCATAAACTCCAATACTTTCGCATGATTCATTTATGGAGCATTTAAGTTTGTGTCATAGTAAAATACGTGCACTAGTCAAACTCGCAAATAAATTAAGCGAATCACTTTTTTTTAACGACGAATTTATGTCATATATGAGACTATACACACAATACTAACCATATATAGTCACTCTAGTCATACAACACTGACATAGTATACGGCCATATACGTATGTCTATGACGGTAATGTGTCCTTGAACGTTTTTTTTCTCTTTTTTTATTTTTAAGACGTTCTTTGTTTTCAAAAGTTATAACGTTTGCTATCTTTTCAAAAGATATGTCTTTCTAATTTAGTATATGAGATTATATCTTTTTTAATTAATATTATAAATTAATGCATTTTTACTTTAAACTTTTTTTATTAGTTTTTATTTTTCAAAATACAATATATTTTTTATTTAAAACTATATTTTTTAAGTTTTTTTTTTTGAGGATTGAGCTCAATCAATTTATTTTAATAATAACTTTTTTAATTGTATATATATATATATATATACATACTTTTATACAAAAGCTACAACATTTTCTGATTAATCTTTTATGTAACTTTTCTCTTTTTTTCTTAACTATACAATTTTTTGGTTATTTTATAGGTAAAACCTTTTACAAATATAAAAAAGGTGTTTTATACATTTCTTTCACATCTCCTATACACTAGATTATCGATCTTTCAACAAAAATACATACGGGTGTATAACATGCTATACGCCTGGATAGATGTATACTATCGTATAGCTAGCTTGCTACACCCGTATAACTTGTGGCTGATTTGTCACATGTATGTAGCAATTGGGTCCAGTGGCGGATCCACACTATCACCACCGGGTTCGGCCGAACCCGGTTCTTTTTCGGTTTTATATATAACCTATAGCGTTTTATAAATGAGCGAACCCATTCTTTTTCTGCGAGCGGACCCATTATCGTTTTAAAAATGTATATTCGAACCCATTGATTATGAAAAGCTTAGTTAATAAACAAATAAAAACATCGGCAATCAACTCAGCAACCGATCATCATTTTTCTTCACCGTTCGCCTCAAGGTTTCAACCATCGTCAACAACCAATACATGTTGGTCTATCGTTTGAGAAGTGTTTTTCTCCAATGAAGCATGTGAAGTCGGATTTGCATAATCTGAGCGACAATTATATGAATTATGCTTATATTTGTTGTACTGAGAATAAGTTCTTTTCTCAAAATAGCGATTGAAGATATTTTTCAAAACATGAAAACACTTAAGGAAAAATTATAATATGCAATATATTTATATTTAATGACTTTGTATTTTATTGAATGTTTAACGATATATTTTTGTTATGATAGTGATATTGTCTTTTATTTATCTAACCGAATGATCAACCCAACCCGAACCGACCCATTCGGGCACGAAAACTTTGACACCGGAAAAAAAATCAAGAATTGAAAATTCCAAACCCATAGGAAAAAGTTTCTGGCTCCGTCACTGATTGGGTCAATGTATGCATGTAGTGACCTCGTTCCCTGTGTCGTCTTTCCTCAAGAACAACCCATGCACCTGTGTTCGGATTTATGTCCAACCACTGCCAAGCAGAGGCTGCTGGCTGGCTGCATTCAGCCTTGTGAACCACCTCGTGAACTCTTTCAGTTTCTTTTGTACATTACTAAAAACCAATTAATTCCAACCTTTTTCCAGCCCATTTACAATTAAGTTAAAGCTAGCCCATTGCTTATTATACGATGTAACTCAGTAAATAATTATGTTAGTTAGTATTGTCTAATTGGTTTTTGTAATGCAATAGACATGTACAAATCGGTTTTAAATCCTAACCGGTCCGGGTTGGTCAACTCTTGGTCAAAACCAATTTGGTATAAACTGGATCAGGTTAGAAACCAGTTTATAGGCAAGAATGTTCAGCTCGATCCAAACCGCTTTGTATCTGGTTGAAGTGGTATTGAGCTGGCATGTTGGGACTTGGGTGTGGTCCAAACCGGTTTTTAGGTGTAGTTGTTCGGGTTATAAACCGTTTGGGCAAGCCCAAACCGGTTATTTTACACCTTTAATACAATACCAAAAAAAATGAATTTCGAATTCTTTTATTTTTCTTCTTTTTTATATCCTCATAACTGTTAATCATTTAATATGATTTTATCGCTTTTTTTAGTTCAATTGTAGCCCCTTTTATTCTTAAGTATTTGATTCTTATATTAACTTTCTATTATATGTTATGTGGACTTCTCTATGTTACTCTGTTTCCAAAATAATGCGGAGTAATTTTAAAGTAATGATGCTAGAAATAAAAATGTTTTAAAAGTTTTAGCGTTTAAATAAAATCATGATAAAAGCCATCATTTTTCACAATTTATTTGGAACTCATTTTTATATATCAAAATTTACATTATTAAAAAATGAATTATTATATAAAACAAATGCTTGATGATAAATTTAATACTCTAGGGCCTGTTTACTATATCCAGTAAGGCCCATTTTGAATTGCGGCCTACAACCAACTTACCTCTCTCGGCCCACTTCGAATGTCTAAAACCTAAAACGATGAGTGAAAGCAATTGAAGCACTCTCAAGTCCCAACAATATATATTTTTGCAATTTGTTGTCGGAGGCTTCGGAAGGCTTAGCATCCGTATATAATCCACCTTTTCCAAGTTCGAATCCTCCTTACACTGGTGTTGCTCATATTTTAGAGCGTGTATACGGGCTGGGATTCGAACTTGAACACCACCCTAGAAAAACACCTCCGACCACCCAACCGAAGTCGAAGTAGCACTCACAACAATATGTTCTGGTGTGTTCTCAAGCAAAAGTTAACTAAATTATGTGTTGGGGAATTTCTGCAAACGATTATCTTTGGATATCTGTCGTGTAAACACTATCAGATCAAAATTATTTGTGGTTCCCAAATATTTTGACCGGATGAAACTCAGAATTATGAGCAAGAATCAAGTATGGATTTGTGTATGTTATGATAAACCAAAGAGAACTTCGTATATTGATGATCAAGTTATATTAGGGTTTTCAGGGATAATGCAGTTATCATAATTTGCAGTTATCATAACTGCAAATACGCTCTTGTTTTTTTATTAAACGCTGTAACCAAATTAATTAATTAATTTTCTAATACGTTTTTAATAAAGAAACATATGTCCGTAATAAAAAATTTCCAAGCTGACCTGGCAGCTCGACCCCAGCCAGGGGCGCTGCCGCCCCTCGCACCCCCGCCAAGGGGGCGTTGCCCCCTTGGAACCCCTATGACTTAGGGGCTTCGCCCCTAAGTACCAATAGAATTATAAATTATAATAAGATCAAATAAGTGTGCACCACGCACCCGACTTATTTAGATTCGTATTACAATTAACTTGATCAACAAGTTAATTCTTAATTACACTAAAATCACTAACATTACGGTATGGTCCGGTGTACAACATTATAAAGTAGATGCAATCAAACTTCTTTTCGTTATAATTATTTCATATATAGATGCACATTTCATGAAAATTACCTAATATATAAAACTATAAATATAAATAGTTAAATACCCTTCATAACTGGAAGGTAATAATCATAAACCCCGGTGTATATTCTTGTCAAGGGGCAACTCAACAATTTAAAAAATAATTTAATATTTAGATCCCCTAATTTCTCCTATGAGT
Source organism: Bidens hawaiensis (assembly GCF_021521415.1). Lineage (NCBI taxonomy): Eukaryota > Viridiplantae > Streptophyta > Magnoliopsida > Asterales > Asteraceae > Bidens > Bidens hawaiensis. Next base: position 1,097,077 of record NW_027491112.1, on the reverse strand, counting down.
GCCGTGACAATTCATCTGCTCAGAAAAATAAGTTAGTGTCAGGGGCTCATTTTTCAAGTTGACCATGTTTGATTATAATACGTGTGATTCTTCATTTCTGTTCATAAGCTCTTAATATCTCTAACCTTTTATTGAAACCAGGGGCGGAACTACGGGAGAGTCAGAGAAGTCAGCTGACCCTCCGGCCGACCAAATTTCAAGGTTACCGGAGTTCATCTCCAAAAACATTTGTTATAGTTGGACCCTCTTAATAGTCCTATTTGAAGCATAAAAGTTAAAAGAAAAGAAAATTAATTTAGTAAAGTTTTCCGGCAGGTTGTGGGCGGTGAACGGCATGTTAAGTTTCTGAATATGTTGAGAAGAAAGAGAAGATGCAATGTTATATTGAAGTTTTATTATTACAATTATTAGGTTAAACACTTGTTAAAAACTAAAATTGTATTGGTTGGATAATGTTTTATATTTTTATAAAAATAGTCGTCGCCTTCAGATCTGAATTCTCAACACAAAAAAAAAAAGTCCCATCTAAATCCATAGACCATTCTACAATCATCATGATGTAAGTTTCTATTCACTTTTGTTTTATTAATTATTAAGTTATTTATCAATAATTTTGATTTCAACGAATATTAAGCTATTTATCAATAACTGTGGGATAATTCTTTATTTTATTTATTTATATATTTCTGGATACAAGTACACTATAGTTTTAAAGAATTTTTTTGTTGTAATTTTCTATTGTTTTTAGATGTAGAAATGCATGTTTAAAAAGACACTGGTAAATAACCTAAATCAAGTGTCAAGAATTCATCCATTCATAATATTCTAATGAAAATACTACTAAAAGAAATTGAGATGATATTGTTCTTTACCCGACCTTATGAAAACCAAGTAATGATTATCCAGGCAATACTTAAGCGCTAGTAAGAAGACGGTGCATGTTGAAAGGCCTCTAACCAAAAGTTTTTGGCTTCGAAAATTACAATTAAATGGTAAAAAAAATTGACTAATGTACTTTGACAAAAGTACAAAATTTATATTACAACCCCCTGAATTAAAAATCCTGGTTCCGCCACTGATTGAAACACTAAACAACCAGCAACGCCAATCAACATCTCTACCATGACACAAACCTTTGAAGTATGACATCTGAATTCATGGGATCATTTGTATAAAATAAGTTATATAATAAAAGTATCTAAACACATTCTCGCGTGCTAACATCATAAAGATATTAGTTTGTCTTCTAATAACAAACCATGATTTTAAATTTCCTTCTAGTCCCTAAAAAACAGGGATGCTAACGAGTTCAAGCCGACGTGAGTTCGAGCTCGACTTCGAAATTAAACGAGGTAGCTCGACTCAGCTTGAGCATAAGCTCGACGTAGAACAACTTAAGATTATGCCGAGCCGAGCTTGGTTTCAAAAATGAGCCAGCTTGGCTTAGGTCATTTAAAATCCAGTTATTTTAACTAGGTTTATTAATCAAGCGAGTTACGAACCACGAGTTTTTAACAGCCGTGCTAAAAAATATCAAGCTCACACCGGTCCCTACAATCATTTTCTCATTAAAACCTTTTTTATTTTGCTCACGTCAAAGTATGAGTGACACTTGTGAAGCTAACAATGTCAGGTATTAATTTTGCATATTATTTTCTAACCCTTCAAAAAAAATATATCATAATTATGAATGTTCGGAACATTAAAACATGAATTTGGTTTACTGGTTAGTTGGTCTGCCTTCCATTGTAGAGATACATGTTCGATTCTCAGTTAAATCATTTTCCTGAATAGGTGAAGGAAGAATCATGATTTTAATCCCTAGTTTTAAACTTTGAACTCGACAGAGGACGAGGTTTACAGATTCCATCCGAAGTGATACGGTCTCACGACAATCGAGAAGTCAACCTCGATCATAACCCCGAATAAAATAAGTTTACAATTAAGATTTCTTTTAATTAAAAAAAATGTTGCTTGCTAACAACGAACATGTTCCTTAACTGAAACAAACAACTTAAAAACAAAAATATCTAAGTAGAAATCATCATCGATGTCGGCAAAGGTAACAGCAGCACCGTACGGATCCTGGTCATCTCCTATCACCTCTGACGTCGTCTCCGGCGCCGGCAAGTCTCTCGGCGGAACCGCCGTTGACTCTCACGGCAACTTATTCTGGCTCGAATCACGTCCCACTGAATCAGGGTACATTCACTAGTATTAATTATTAAACATACCACTCTTACTATTATTATTATTATTATTATTATTACACCAAACCCCTAGTTATGCTCAGTGCCGGCTTTGAAGGAGGGCAGGGTGGTCGAAGTTCAATGGCCCGATCACCCGGTAGGCTCTGAGGTTTTTTTTTTTTTTAATTTATACTTCCTCCGTCCCGGTCAAGGTTTCTTAGTTCGAAAAACACAAAATTTAAGGTGGAATAAATTATTATTTTTTTGCTTAATAAATGACAATAATGCTCTTGGAAATTGGGTTCATCAATGTTGTTTATTAAATGTTAGTTGTGTGTGTTTAAGGGTAAACTTGTAAATTGACTAATAAATTTTGAAATTGGACATTTGTAACGTGACAAACAAAAAAGGAAGCGTGGACATTTTTAATGGAACAGAGGGAGTATCTATTTTTATGAAAAGAAAAATATGTATTTTTAATAATATATAAAGTCTTAAAGTCAACTACTCGACTCATTTAATCAACTCTTTTAAGTCTATTTTTATATTAAAAAACACATTTTTTGCACAACCAAATCTTAAACAGGTAAAGCTTATATACAAATTTAATTGTTTAAACCTGACAAAAATCTTTTTGCTTAACGGCCAAAAAATTTTTCACCTGAAGGCCCAATTTTTTTTAACAATTCTCGGAGACGGCTGTGATATGTTTCTTATTATTAATTCAGACGATCAGTTCTGGTTAAAGGTGGTGGTGGTGGTGGTGATGGTGATGAAGATATTGATGTAACACCAAATGAGTTCTCGGTGCGAACAGTTGCTAATGAATATGGTGGTGGTGATTTCTCGGTTTATGGAGATATTGTGTTCTTCTCGAATTATAATGATCAGAGACTATACAAACAGTCCATTGGTTCTAAAGGTTTGAATATTAATTACTGATGCCTGATTGGTAACCTCTTAATGATTCTATTAAGAGGCTACCTTTGAATCGGTCAAAGGTAGGGTCTATGCAGTTAATGCGGAAAAATATCGGATACGGTGAATGACCGATATCTGAGATATCGATTATCGCGGTGGGATATCGGTAGCTTTACTATCATGTAAAATTCATATATATAACAATTTAACACTAATAATTCAGTATACTCTCCTACCATTAACAATTTAACATTTTGCAACTTGCAAAACACTAACAATTGTAGCAGGTAGGAATTGATTAAGACTCACTAACATTGAACACTAAAAAATGATAATTAAGACTTAAAACACTGATATCGGGAATATCGGTGATTTATCGTCCAATATTGCCGATATTTATCCCCGATATTTTGACCGACGACAAGTTTATTTTCCCAATCCGGTTTGGTTTGGTTTGGTTTGGGTTGAACAGGTTTCAGTTTGAGTCAACAATAGTCAAACCACTTTTTGTTGGAATCAGTTCGGTTGGAACTGGGTTAACTGTTAAGGGTTAAAAAGGCAAAGTTGAGACCGGTTTCAGCGTATAAGGTTACAACCCAATTTCAACCATAGGGTTCGGTTGGTTCCTACCAAACCGATTTGAATACCGCATCCGTGTCGGGTTACGACCGGGTTTCACATGAAGTGTTTGAATATCAGAAATCACCTACTTGGTTTGACCACAAAAGTCAAAGCAATATTGAAAACTGATAAAGAAGTATATACTGAATGTTCATTGTTTTGGTAGCAGAGGCACCACCTGTGGCACTTACTCCGGATTTTGGTGGACCTCTAGTAGCCTATGCTGATGGAGTTTATGATAAACGACGTAATCGGTATATCGCTGTTAGGGAAGGTAGGTTATCAACACTATTTACTGTTTTACTTTAATCAGTTGTTAGTAAAAAAATTTTCATTTAATTTTTTGGCAGATCGACGTGAAAGTGTCTCGAGCTCCGTCACAACTATTGTAGCAATTGAACTCAATGACAGTATTATTCAAGGTATAGTTTAATACTATGTTTTATTTATTTATGAATTTATTTTTGGAAAAATAATTTCAAATCTCCTCATTATACCGATGGCATGTAGATCCAAAAGTGTTAATCGGTGGAAATGATTTCTATGCGTTCCCGAGATTGGATCCCGAGGGAAAACGGATGGCTTGGATCGAATGGAGCCATCCTGACATGCCATGGGACCGATCCCAACTTTGGGTTGGTTACATTTCTGATAGCGGGTAATCGCATAAATAAATATGGTTGCCGAAAACAGAATAATATTGGTTTGGTATTTTAACCAAAATCATTATGCAGGGATGTATACAAACACGTATGTGTGGCGGGGGCTGATCTTACCATAGTTGAATCTCCAACTGAACCAAAGTGGTCATCTGAAGGTGATTATTATTAACTCTTAGGCATCTGCATTATCGGTTGTTTACAGTTTACACTCGTTGCATCTGTTTTACTGCAGGAGAGTTGTTCTTTGTCACTGATAGAAATCTTGGGTTTTGGAATCTTTACAGATGGGTAATTTCAATTCTTGGTTTTGTATTTGCATGTACAGCCACAACAACCGTACCGCTAAAAATCCCACCAATAGCAAAGCTATCAGCAGGGTCTGGGGAGGGTGGGATGTAGGCAACCGTACCTCTATCCCAAAGAATAGAGAGGCTGCTTCCAGAGAGACCCCAACTCAAAAACCATATGTATGAAACCGAATAAAAGTGACACAAAGTTCAAACACTAGACCTCTAGCTAGCAAAGGAAAAACCAAATATTTACAATAAATAAACAGACAATAGTGTTAATAATAATAGTAATAGTATCCGTAATAATAAGTTGATAAATAAAAATAATGATAATAGTAATGAATCAGGGCCAGCCCTGAGAATTCACGTACCCCGGCCGAGCCAGAAAAAAAAATATGCCCTTTAAGCCTTAATGAACTTAATAATGTAAATTCTTTTTTTAAACATTGATTACAGTTATAGTAATAAACATAACAATTAGCAAAATCATGGTATTAGAATGAGTTTATGACATAACAAAATAGACTATAAAGTGTTTGGGTAATCTAAAATAGTGCCTTAAATAAGTTCGGGTATTCTAAATATAATATTGGAGTTTTTAAAAATGGACCATACAGCCAAAACCCGGAGACACATTTGTAACCAAAACCTATATGTGTCCCCTAAAAGTCCTTAACCTTAATTTTACGTCTCCGAGAATTCATATCCTCAGAGAAGTGTCAGCCTAGCAAATTCATGCCGAATACCAAATTTGGGTCAATTTGGTATTTGCATGTAATTTTTAAAATTCCATCAAGATAATCTGGTTAATTATTTATACATTTTTGCTAACAGGTTGAACCTGATAACAAGGTGGTGCCTGTATATTCATTAGAAGCTGAATTCACACGACCATCGTGGGTGTATGGTATAAATTCTTACGAGATGATCAAAGAACATAAAAACTTAATCGCTTGCAGTTACAGGTAATAGTTTTACATACTTCAAATTTATTATATTACTTTTATTAATTTCTTTAAATCATTAAATGCAAATGATACACAGGCAGAAAGGAAGGTCATATCTTGGAGTTTTGGACATTAATACGAGTTCATTAATTGATCTTCACATTCCTTTTACTGATCTAAGGAATATTGTAATAATCCCACAAATCTTTTTTCAATTTAATTACATTTAAACTCTTTTTTTTTAAACTTTATTTATATTAATTTTTTAAATTTTCATGTAGACTTCAGGTGTACACTGTCTCTATATTGAAGGTGCATCCGCGGTTCATCCATTGTCAATAGCTAAGGTTTAATCCTGTTTAGTAATTTTTCCGTAACAGCATTTAAAAGTTTATTACTTTATGCACATATTATTATGCGGGACAGGTGACTTTAGATGAAGAAGCATCAAAAGTTTTGGATTTCAAGATTATTTGGTCTTCGTCGCCTACAAGTTCAAAATACGAGTCCTATTTTAGCTCTCCCGAGCTTATTGAATTTCCAACAGAAGTTCCCGGTGAGAAGGCGTATGCGTATTATTATCCACCGACGAATCCCATGTATGAAGCTAGCAAAGAAGAAAAACCACCGTTGTTATTGGAGAGTCATGGTAATTCATTAATTGTATTCCCTACTTATTATACCCTTATCTACTTGATATATTAATGTGTTTTCATTTATATTCGTTCTTATTAAAGTAGTTTTATGATATTAATGTGTTATTTTTCACATTTTGCGACAGGTGGGCCCACCGATGAAGCACACGGAATTTTGAATCTGAATATACAGTTCTGGACTAGTCGCGGATGGGCTTTTGTGGATGTGAATTATGGGGGAAGCAGTGGTATGCCTGTTATTTTTTTTTATTTTTTTAATAAATTATTGTTGCTAATGATAATTTTTATCGTAATGTGAAGGTTATGGACGGAAGTTTCGTGAAAGACTTTTGAAGAACTGGGGTGTCGTTGATGTCAACGACTGTTGTAGTTGCGCTCAGTTTTTGGTATTAAAAGTTTACAAATATGTTTACTAGTCGGTTAATATTTTGTTCTTGCATTTATTTATTTATTTATTTTCTTGTTTAGGTAGACAGTGGAAAGGCGGATGGTGAAAGATTGTGCATAACAGGGTGCTCTGCTGGCGGTTACACGACATTGGCGGCACTTGCTTTCAAGAATGTATTCAAGGCTGGTGCTTCTTTGTTTGGTGTAAGTACTCAATATTTATGCTACAAGTTTTTCTTTTATTATATATAATATTATTATTAGCAATGATGAAACATAGTAGCTTCTTAAATGTTATGTGATGGTTACAAACAGGTAGCTGACGTGAAGTTGTTAAAACAGCAAATCGTCAAATTTGAATCCTACTACATTGATAATCTTATTGGTAAGTTTTCATAACCGAGCAAGTCCTGTCCTTGGTAACACCGGTTTAAAACCAGATGACGTCATAAATAACTTAAATTTTAAAAAATATATATAGGTATATATATGAAACTACTAGCTTTTATCCCCCGTATTACGGGGTTGTTTTACATTATTCGTTTATAATATTTATATATTTTGCTGGATTTTAATTTTATTTATTGTAAGGAAGTTAATAATATACTTAGGATTTGATGATGAAAGTGTTTCACAAATAAATGAGATATATAATTCGGTTTAATAACTATCTGAGCTTTGTGAGACCCATGACCCGCTTTTTTTTTTACTATAAAATTGTTTCTTAATTATAAATAATATATTTTTTAAAAAAATTGGATATTAATTTTTAGTATACCCCCTATTTAATAGGATTTTCATATCAAATATTTGGTAAGATTAATTTTTTATTTAATGAGATGTTATAACCCGTTTAAGGGCTATCTGGGTTTGGTGAGACCCATACCCGTGAATTCGGGTCAAATGCATGAGAAACCTTCATTTACAAATAAAGCACAAATAAAACGATCTGGTGGCTTGAGAGAAGATAGTGAGCAATCAAAGAGCTTTTTAATGTTTCGTTTATATATATTTAGTACCCGACTAGTTATAAAGCCGGTTCTGAGACCATCGCTTGTGAGCATTAAATATAAACCTATTTACGTTAGTTTTAATTAAAAAGACTAAAAATTTGCAACAGGGAGCGAGAAAGATTTCATTGAGCGAAACCCTATCAATTCGGTTGATCAGCTTTCTTGCCCCGTCATCCTCTTTCATGGATTAGAAGACAAGGTAACGAAAATCAGTTTCTAATTTATTTATAAATTTTTTTTCACACAGCTACACAAACGTAATGCATATTGCTTTACAGGTGGTAAATCCTGAACAAGCAAGAATAATATATAGAGCATTGAAATCAAAAGGATTACCTGTTGCCCTTGTGGAATATGAAGGCGAGCAGCACGGTTTCCGAATGGTAGGGATAGATAACGATAATATAAACAGTTACTGTTTTAAGTTTTATGTTACGTATAGAGTTGCATCATATGTTTTCATTTTGTGACATGCAGGCTGAAAATATTAAGCACACGCTCGAACAACAAATGGTGTTTTTCGCGCGTTTAGTGGGACACTTCGAAGTCGCGGATGGGTTTACGTCTGTTAAAATCGATAACTTTGATTAGATGTTTGTATCTGTAATTTTCATTCTGTTGTACTTTAATGGGGCCTTAGAAGTTTGACCCATTAGTTGACCTTTTTCGGTTTTTGTATTAATAAATCCTAGAGGATTCAGAGCCTGAATGTAGAATAAAAGTAACACCGTTGACTTTTAAGGTCAAAGATGTCAATTTTCTAAATTCAAAGTTATGCTGAATTCAAGATGATATATGAAAAATAAATAATGCAATGCGTGTATCCAAGAGTCAAATGTTTTTAAAATATTGTTAGTTGCGTAATCACACTTGGATGTTGCACACTTGCAACGACTACATATCGTTTTTATGATTCACACTAATATATGCAGGACCGGCCCATAGGGGTGGCAGGGTGGTCGACGGCCACAGGCCCGACACCCCGTTAGGCCCGAAATTTTTTTTTAAAGCATATTATTTTTATTAAATACAATATGTATATTTAATGTTAAACTCAGTTACATAACCACTAGATTAGTTTAGTGGTAAATAAGTGTTACTCCCAACCAAAGGTATATGTATTTTTATTAAATACGACCTTATCTTGAATCATGTACAATGTATTAAATTTGAGGCTGAAAATTGTTCTTTAACACAACATGGGAGTTCATGGTTCAATCGCTAGTACTACCACACGTAACGAGTTTTTCATTGGTTATGTTTCGATATTGTTAGAACTTATATATATACACACAATGTCATAAGTTAGAATTCTTTTTCTACCCATATCTTCTAAGTATAAGCTAAAATAAAAATACAAAGGTCACACTAAGATTCATCTAAGATCCAATATTGTTTTGGCTATCAAAAATGTATTTGTACTTTTGACAAGTACGTCATGAAGCAAACTTTGTTAAGCTTGATTCTAAATTGAATTTTTTGTTCATGCTTAGTATGTCTGAGATGGAGAAAGAGCTAATCGATTGTGTGACGCCATATGATGATATCGGCACCAACTGTAAACAACGGAGGTATAGACATTATATTGTTGTGAATTTGATATATTGTGCACCAAATACATTTTAGATGAGAATGTAATATCCGGTATGTGGTTCAAGATGAAGTTATTGATGAACCACATGGTGAGAAAAAATCACAGTACTCTTTAAGTAGTGAAGGTTAAAATTAAATTTTAACGGGGTATCAGTCAATGCCAGAACAGTTGACACTAATTATTCCATTTTTCCAGTAGCCTATAGTGTATCTAAACTAGAGAACTAAAAATCATGGATATGATTATGTGAGTTACTTAAAAAGGCAATCATATGCCTAATGATCCTTTTGGACTCTTTAAGCAAGTAAAAAGGTTTAGAAATGGCAATAACACAAATTCATGCTTCAATTGTACAAAGATTGCATTAGGGACTTATATAATAATTTCAAGAAACATTTCCGTGGTGAGATCTTTCACAAAAATTTACGGCGAGCATGAAATGCTATTGAATAGAATAGCCGGAGGTCGTAAGGATGCGCTTACATATATTAGTGAAAATCATAAAAAGATATGAAGTTGTTGCAAGTTTGGAACAATATCCAAGTGTGATTACATTACTAACAATATTTTAGGAGCATTTAATTCTTGTATAAGTGATGTGTTATCAACCACATTATGAAAGTCCAAAAGAAGACATAAATATCTATGTCGTTGTAAGTACAAAAACCATGAAAGAACATGCAAGAATCAACATCTCAAGATTCTAATCATATTAATCATCAACTAGCAAAAGTGAAACCCGAAATAGTTAAAAAAAAAAATATTGTGAAAATAACTAAACGAAGTCAAACAATTGTTATTTTGATACTGGCATAGAACATGATCTATGTACTTAGACACCAATATTCTCATCCTTAACTACCTAGTGTGTACTAGACACGATGGGGGCGGCTATACTATAAATCGTCTTTCAAATCAACGCAAGAATTAATCACACCCACAATGTATATGGTTAACATTCATTTAAATGCTTAAACATAAGTGGGATTGCAACATGTTAACTTGATATTTGATATAACAGTTATATCATATAACCATCCGGTTTGTTACAATGTACATACATAACTAGGGCAGGCATATCGTGTATACCCATACACGATACGACACGAACACGAAATGTGTATACATGTACACGACACAAAAACTTATCGTGTATCTGTATCCCAAACACTAACTTGTTACTACCTGGTATACACGATAAAGCACGATAAGAGTTATTTAGAAACACAACCTATATTGACTGATTGACTAACTTATGGCACAACATACAACGTGTCTTTTCCCTAATTAACCAAACAATATACGTCCAACGATTAATATAACCAAACAATAATCACATGAATATATAAAAACAAAGATTACCAATCCGTGGCCGTCAAAAACTTTTCTCTTAACCTTCTGCCGTCAAAAAAACACCTTAATTGATATCCAAACAATAATACTATCGAGTCTATTTAATCCTCACTAACCTCGTTCCACCATTGGGCCATGTTTACTTTTAATATCCAATTTCAGCCCATTGAAATATAGCATAGAGTCATAGACCCAACCGCAACACAAGTAATTTAAATCTGTTTTTTTTTTTTTTTTTTTTGCCACAAAGTTCGTCGGAGTAGAGGTGCACAAAAGTTAAAAACCGGTTTGACTTACAAACTGATTATGTTTTAGAATGGTTTTGTTCGATTTTTGTTTATTTCCAAACGCTTCGGTTTGGTTTAACTGTTTTCATACTAGTTAGTAGTTTCAATGGAAAGGATTATAAACCAGTCCGAACCAACGGTTTCTATGGATTCCAAACCAATTTCAAAGATTACCAGTTTGGTTTCAATTCGGTTCAAAAAACGTGTTTTTTATGCACACATTCTATGCATTTTCTATTGAATGGATACTCATCCCTAACAAGAGCTGGAAGCTTTTTGATGGATTCTACGTTTAAAGTTGCATTCCATGTTGATGGTTCAACATTTATGAAACGGTCACAACGCAATCTAAATATTATATGGATTATGTTCATATTAACCTATTTATTAATCGGGTTACATTCGCATTACTTGTTTATTACATGTGTCTTGTTTTGGCTGGCATGTTTTATAAAACTGATCGTGTTAGCCAACCTAAAACATATTCTTCACGTCATGTTTAGCTCATGTCAAAAAGTACTCTTACCCCTTCATCTTTTATGAATTCGACTTTGACCCGAGGCATCAGTTTTCTCTAATGCATATAATCTTATGAATCTTCCTTAAACCAAGATCTCACTACCACAAAACTTGAGTAAACGTTATATTCATCAATAAAAACTAAACGTTACTCCTTCACATCAATAATAACTACATTTATCATCAAAACACTGAGTTGAACACATAACGACCCACACCCACATTATTCACAGTTAATAAAGGCCTAATTTCATCGTGTTTAAGAAGATAAATCATTTTTTAACGAGCTAGTTGGGTAATCCGACATGCCATGATAAGAAAGATGTTGCACCAAAATTATTTCAGAAAATGAACGAGTTCCTTCACCAGATAGGAACTAGTTAAATTCGAACACAAGATCTCTGCTACTGAGACTCAGGTGGCACACTGAAGGTTAAAAATGAACTAGTTTGGCAATTATAAATTTTCCGTACACTACCAGCTTATAGCAACTTACAGTATACACCATTTATAGTCTATAAACCACTTAAGAACAAACAGGAAAATGGCAGAAAATCAACTATCTGTATGAGAACTGAACCACGCACGAACTCGGAAGGATGCCAGAGAGCCAACCAAATTACCACTACATGCCGAGTCAGAATTCAGAGACACGGGAGCTAGAAGACCGGTTCCAGTGTTAGGAAATGATCGGTGATTCCAATTACAGGTGTGTTTGAGCAGATGAACATCTAGCTCACAACTATACCCATACTCGATTACTTCAAACAAATGGTTACAGTACTTATGTGGGAATGTGGGATACAGATACATAATACATTTTGACACGTTATATATATGTATCTACTCAAAGCTACCGACAAGAGCCTACATCACTTGCTTCATATTTTATAGGGGCGCAAACGAGCCGAGCCTCTCGCGGGCTACTTGAGATCGACTACTAAAAAACCTCGATCGAGCCGAGCTTGAGCCTAAAAGTAAGCTCATTTAATAAGCGAGCTTGAGCTCGAGCCGGCTCGCGAGCCTAAACGAGCTTGTCATTTGTATAATTTTTTACGGAAAATTCTCTAAATAGCCATTTTGAGGTGAGAGAAAATGAGAAATTACCCAACATCCCTACACATTCCCAAAATAGCCCACTAAATTTGGACTGAGGCGACGAGATCTGGCAAAATCTTTAAACCAATAGAAGTATGCCAAGTGTAACCTTTTTAGAAAATCCGACTTGAAAATCTTGGGGGACTAGTCTGTATTTTCCACTAAATTTTCTTATAAAAAAAAGTCTTCTCCGACGGTTCAATAATGTTTCCTACAAGATCCCTTCAAATTCCAAAAACTTGGGAAATTATGCCTTCAAACTTACCATATATATATATATATATATATATATTTAATTATTATTAATCAATATATAAAATGTTATAAAAAAAATAACTAATAATCACTAAATAATATGTATTATTTTATAGATAATATTAAAATTGAAAAAGAAAATATATAAATATTAATTAATAAATAGTAAACGAGCCGAGCATGAGCCAAGCTCGAGCTTGAAAATCTACTCACGAGCCAAGCCCAAGCTTTGAAAATAGAGTTCAAAATGAGCCGAGCTCGAGCTCCGTGTAAGTTAAACGAGCCGAGCCCGAGCCGTTTGCACCCCTAGTATTTTAGTAATCTAATCACTGGACAAAATTTCCTAGGATTCTATCACTAATCTGTCACAATTATAGTAAATGAGTAAAAAGCTTTAAATCTTTTGCTTCAAAAATGAGTCTAAAACCATAAGTTACCCTAAAGAAGATCTAAAGGCATTATGCTTCAAAACAATCAAGGCATTGCAGGCTTACAGCACCAGCCATCTAGTACAAAATGCAAGAAAAAGCAGATATGTTGCCATGAAAGTTAAAACGACCAATATACAGTGCAGAAACGAAAAGTCGAAAACCATGTAACATGTTCGGTACTTCAATCACCATGGTGTTACTTATCTTGCCTTCAACTAAACCACACTAATCTTAAAAGGAATCCAACAGTTCTAATTACGAAAAACATAGTATAACTCGAAAAAAGATGTTCTTTAAAGATTGCGCATTTATGTAAGCAATAAATCAAAGAAATCAACAATGAACACATTAACAAATAAGCCGATACGCAAATACAATACTTTGAACACACACACTACCGGTAAATCCATAGTTGTTATGACATAATGTCAAAGTAACGTAACATCAAACTGTTCGACAAAAAACTAACTCAAGTTTAAGTTGATAACTCACATTGTATCATCATCTAGACAAGTATGAAAGATAAAACAAGAACCGTTCCTCGAACCTCAATACGCAGTTTCAAAGCTCAAACTCCTCATCCCTTAACGCCATCTCAGCCGCCTCTTCATCCTCATCATCAAGGACAAAATACTCGTTCTTCTCAACCGGCCTGAACATATAAAACATCACCAAATAAAACACAAGACTCGCAATCTCCTCCGCCGCACTAGCCACCCACTGGTACTTATACGCGGCAATCGTCTTCAACGCAAACACAACAATCCTCGTAAAATACAAGTAACCAATCACCACAATATAAAACTGCCTAAACAACGTCAACTTCGCCAGATTCCTCGCGGCCTTCCCGTCCGTCTTCGACGTCTCCCTCAACGACCGAATCGACCACACGATCGGGAAAATAATCGCGCAGCAACAAATAATATCCACCAACAAAAACACCTGGTTCCACGTCACCCAATCCTTAATAAACGGCCCCGTCTCGCCAATCACAATCGACGCCACGTTCGCCAAAACCTGCAACGGAATCACGATCATCAAAACCTTCTTCTCCTTCTCCTGCAAAAACGGCTTCAGAAACGACCACCCAGTCCCGATCAACACAATGACCGTAAACAACAAAACAACCCGAATAAACTGAAAGATGTAAAACAACACGTCCCAACCATGGGGAGTACCGGTAACCTTAACATAATGTTTATCCTCCGCCGCGCAAATTAAATTAAGCCCTTTCATAACAACCAACCCACCCATTAACAAATGGATCCTATGCACGGACATTTTATTTTTCACACATAAATAAATCCACCCCACCAAAAAACAAATATACACTACAGAGAATGTGAAGTAAAGGGATGGCAGCTGGGTCATTCCAGCTGGCAAATAGTCCTTTTGATTTGTATTCTTATTTGTATTGTAAAGCTCGGTTCTGACGTCCATTGTAACCAGCGACTGCGGGTTACAATTGGCAAAGAACAACGAGTACTCGTTCGGGTGAGTGACCGGGTACGTTCGGTTGAAAGCTGATTGTGGTGGCGGTGATAGATCTCGGAATGTGAAAAGAAGCTTAACGAATTGGGAGTCTACTACGCAGAAGTTAGGGTTTTGTTGAAGCTCTAACAGGACTTGGATTAACGACTCTTCGGATAATAAGAAGAAGCCTAGGCGAGATGGATCTGGTTGTGAGAGAGTGGATGTGACGGAGACGCCGGAGATTGCGACGGAGGCGAAGCCGTAGTGTGTGAATCCGAATTTCTCGAAGAGGATCATTGGACGGTTGTCGGATCGGATCTTCAGAGATTTGATCTCGGCCGTTGATGGAGATGTGAAGAGGAAGAAGAATAAGATGACTCCGGTGAGGATTTTGGTTAAAATCCTCATTTTTTTGGATTTTCCGGCGGTGGAGTACGGTGGTTGACGGCGGAGTACGACGGTGGTGGTGGTGGAAATAGAGAGAGGAATATGGTGTGGGAAAAGAGAGGTTATGTTAATGAGTAGTTGGAAGATGTGAGCCGTTTAATTGTGATTTACTCAATTATGAGGGTGAATCTGAGCCGTTGGATTGATTGGGTTGACAGCGTGGAATCTGATGGTGATGGGAGTCTATAAAACGTGTTTAGAAGACTTTAGACCCGATCTGTATTCTGTACCGGGTTGGGGGTAAGTTCGGTTCACGAACCGAGTTCGAGAGGGTTTGAGATTGAGCTCGAAATGTTGATCGGTTCTTCATGTATATAATAGAAAACATGGATATTTTGATAAACCTACAACTAAAACATACATGTCACAGCAAAGAGAGAGACCACGGCTGATGAGAACGATCCAGACGACATGACAGTCAGCTTGGTCGGGTTCCGCTTTAGGATGTATATTAGTGATGGGGATTAGGAATCTTGAGAAACCGAATAATATAGAGGGAGAGAGGGTCACGAAATTTATGTGAGGGTTAAGTTATGTTCAATGATATTAATTAGTCTCTCCATATATTTATATACACCCAAGAGAACCATTGATTAGCAAGAAAGGGGAATTTAGTCCATCAACAATTACCTAACTAATATAATAATAAGGTATAATTAATTAACTTTTATCTATTATAATATAAATGATCATGTAGGTCATACATACATAAATATACATATCCATATATTTATTCTCACACGAAATTAAACGAGGCGGCTTAGCTAGGTTTGAGTTCGATTTTGAAGTTAGACGGGTCTGAATTCGAGTCAACAAGCTGAGCCATGACACGGGCCGAGCTTGGGTCTTTTTTGGTTTGGTTTAAAAAATGAGTCGAATTAGCTCGGGTTGTTTCAAATTATGTTTGTTTTAGATAGTTTTGTTCGACCTTTTATTGAGCGGGACACAAGCTTTTTGAACCGCTCTAGTAAGTCGGGTTGTGTTGAATGGAATAATGAATCGAATACGGTTTAACTCGTTAGTTTAAATCATGTTAAAGATAAGTTTGTGTGTTACACGATAAAATAACGGTTTAAAGATTGTCTCACGTGTGACCTTGGACCAATTAGATAGGGGACGTGTCGTAATGGAATGGGACCTACCTGATGGGAATGACATTTGTCGGCATCAAACTATTGATAGAAGGTTTCTGAACATGGTAAGACATCTTGGCTCTTAACTATTTACTTTCACTTACACTTTGACACTAAGATTGATTTACTGGTTTTAATGTTGGAGGCTGGTCACTGCTGTGGCGAGACTAACGGTGGTCGGTTTTGCAAATCGAAAGTGCTTCTCAGGATATGGATCTCCTTATATGTAGTAGAACTCCGGAACCTATCTTTATAGCTACTTTGGTTTGGTGCTACTTCATTGACGTCATTCGTGTGACTCAAACCCATGACCAAGTTTATTATATTAAAACCCTACCAATTTAATGGCATGACAATCGCATCAGCTTTAAAACCAGTTAGTACAATAAATAGTGTATACAATTTTAAAGAAACTAAAATTTAGACAAAAATGATGTAAATCTCGTGGTTCTTATGTTCGGATATGACATCGAGTATTTTGCTCGTTTGTTCACATATGACTCTTCGTATCTATTTGTTTCCTTGTTGGTTTTTTAGTACTTCGCAAAATGGGGAACAAATCAGCAAATATGGCTTAATCGCCAAACTACTTGTTCAATGGTAGTACATTAAAACCGTTAGATTTAAACAGAAGCGGGTTCGTAAACACCCAAATGTGCAATTCCTATTTCCTAATATGGTTATAAAAACATTATTAACATTATACTATTTGATCACACTAAACACTTGTTAACATATCATACATGATATCTTAAAATTTCAGAACTCATAACACTTCTTTTTAAAAAAATTATATTATACATTATTAACATTATACCATTAGATAACATATTACTAAATCAATTCTTTATGAACAAAATAACTAATACTACATGATATGTTATGATGTCTTATAGAAAAACTTAACTAAAACTTAATAAAGGGAAAAATAGCACATGTACAATACTCCTCTCTGTTTAACTATATATTTAGTGGGTGTTTGGGTGAGCTTTTCTTTTTTGCTTAGGCAAATTCTATAGGCACATCATCTATACCTATTAACTAGGCATATTTACACACCATTCAGTATATGTTTCGTATGCTCAGCATACAACCCGTATGTTGTACTACTTTTTCAGACGTCATACGCTTCGTATGTAATGTTATACGGTTCATATGGCTTTTGTATAAACAATACGAATAATATGAAAAGCATACGATTCATATGAACAACTTTTAAGTAAAATTAATAAACGCTTCGTATAAAAAGGATACATTTCGTTTAGGTTGGTAATATTTTTAACAACATTTGGAAGGGATAAAGGGGGGGAAAGAATTAAGTAAAATATACACAGACTTCATTGTTAGATTTATCTCGTTCAAAGAAGTAAGTGGGTAAAAAACTCTATGAGATCACACAATTTATATGGTTGAGAGATTCTTTTTATACTTAATATTCGTCTTACAATATGGTCAAAGAATCGATTACACATAAATATCAGTGAGAGATTGATGGATTAAAGATTCTTTTTATACCTAACACGTTTCACGCTTCCTGCAAAAGTAATTGTACAATTTTAAAGATTCTTCGTCATACGTTTCGTATTATTTCCTATACAGTTCGTATAGGTTACTTTTCATGATTTTTCAAACACTGCATGCATACGATTTGTATTCTTTCTTATACGGTTCATATGTTTATGTTAGATTTACATGCTTCGTATGAAATCTTATACGTCTCGTCTTCCATATAATACGAATTGTATACAAAAGAATATGGCTCGTTAGTTTCAATAGCATATGACTCGTATGGTGTAACACCCCGACCAAAGGCGGATTATACATCGGGGCGCCACATATTGTTTCATTACTCGTGACACTATTGGGTGTCAATATTTAAATAATATATTCATTCGCGCACGCGCAAAGTAAACACAAGGTAACATAAATCATAATAAATCAATATATTATAAATCATAATATTCGAACAGCAATAACTTGTCTTGATACATTTTAATCTAGGTCCGAAATAAAGAAAACTTCCTACGTGTTCTCGAGCTCCAAAACAGCTACTGCAAACCTGAACATGTGTTAAAATAAACGTCAAACACTTGCGTGTTGGTGAGAAATCAAGTTTAATACAATACATAGATAACAATAAATCTGCGCGCAACATGTGTATGTCTGGTTTTCAACAAGGGTGTAATCCGATCGGGACCAACTCTAAGATTCATAGACTGCCAGTGCTCACAATTGAGCTCACAAACAAGAAAGACTGTGCAAGTGTAAACAAAAGAGAAAATCATAAACGATAGTTCTCCCGTGTTCATCTAATGGTACCATGAGAACTGCGGAATAGACCGACAAGACGGTTAATGATCCACACATACAAATAAACAGCCAAGTCTACGTCCTCAACACATGGGATACTGCGCGACTAAAGTTCATAAACAGTTTAAGACTCTAAGTTTGTATGAACACATGAACATCCCAAAACATTAAAAGCAAAAAGGGATTAGGTACGAGATTACTCACTTGATAAACGATGCGGTGTAAGATAAAGCAAGAACCAACTTTAAACAAGCACAAGTTAACCTATAAATAAGATTATTGTTTTAATGATTTGTTTTAAGTCTTGATTATAAGTTAGCATAATTAGTAAGTAAATTATTATATATAATATATATTACCGGAAAAGCAGGGCAGAACAGGGAGGAAGACGGAGGCAGAGAGGAAGACGGCAGAGAGAGCAAGGAGGAGGTTAAATTAAGTGTTTGTGTGTGATGTGTTAGGAAAAATAATATTATTATTTATAGAGAAACCCTAGGGAACACAATCCCTAGAAAAGGGGAAAAGATCTCCAAAAAGTAAAAGATTCCAAAAGCAAAAGATATCAAAAGATATGGCAGCTGCAGGGGGCAAAGGAAAAGCTGACAGGGAACAGTAAACAGGCATGGGAGGGTCAGATAAAGGTATTGGTCAAAGCATGGAAAAGCAGATCTCAAAAGATAATGTCAGTCACTTCAACCAATGGGGTTGGTGCGCATGCTGCGCCGAAAGTGGCTTTTCAGACATAAGGCAGGTCAGGACAACAGCACAGAAGATAAGACATCACAAAAGCAAACGGCTGGACAAAACAGAAGAAAAGACTCAAAGGGTTAGCGCGAGGAGGCTGGAGCGCGCGAGCGCGAAGGCAGACAAAACCAACCTTTGCGCGCCGCGGAAAGAACTACAATTCTAAGCGCGCCGCGGGAAGAACTTCAATTCTAAGCGCGTCGCGAGAAGAACTATATTCCTTAGCGCGTCGCGGGAAGAACGGTATCCATAGCGCGCCGCGGGAAGAACTAAAATCCTTAGCGCGCTGCGGGGACAGTTCGTCTCGCGTATCGCAGTAACAGGTGGTCTTCACGCAGGCTTCCTTGTAAGGAGTCTGGCGCGTGGAGCTGCGCAGACAACCTTAGGCGGGAAGGAACAAAGGACAGCAAAGGAGGGAAACAAGGCTGAGGGGTTAAACAGGAGGGCGGGACGGCGACAAGAGAAAAGAAGGCGGAAAGAAAAGAGGAAGAAGGAAGAGGGACGGGACGGAAAATATATTATTATTATTAAGAAGTAAAATATAAGTATAAATAAATATTAAATCATAACAGAAAGAGATCGGATAAGAGAAACGGGTACCTGGGTCGGGTCGGATCGGGGCAGATGTCACATATGGTTTTCCATATGATCGTATGGCTTCCTTGATTTGACTAACTTAAGTTAATATTCTATACGTTGCGTATGTCAGCATACGTTGCGCATGAGGCCTATGATTAGATGGGGGAATGGTGTGTAAATTGCTCAAGTGGTGTATCTCTAGCAGACCCCTTTGCTTATTGCTTTTTGGAGGGGTAAAATGTCCAAAATGCCCCTCCAAAAGCAAGTAAAAGCACCAAATTGAAGCTTTTATGTGCTTTTGGGACATTTTGCCCCTCCGAAAAGCGAAAAGCAAAAAAGAAAAGCTCACCCAAACATGTCCTTAGTATTTGTAGTTGTGGCTACTGTTTGACTTGATCTGGTGAATCATTGACGTTCCCTTCTTTATGGAACGCAAAACATACGTTGAGAATAGAGATGGAGTTTAAATAAGGCTACAATTTATTTTCCTTTATTAATTTTTATAATTATCATGTTTCTATGTTTATCTTTTTTTGGTTGTTTAATATAAACATGGTGTTAGGGTTTATTGTTAAGTTAGTTTTTGATTAAGTTTGATATTATAAGAACATTGTGTTTTAAACATTTGGTTCGTTTAATCGTCTTTGATTAGTCATGAGTCTCTCAAGCCATTGATCGCTTTCGAAACTGCATCAGTGCACTCTGTCACCTTTGATGTAGTCTTCTGTTATATGAGTCAGAGGTGGCAAATGGGTTGGGTTGGGTCGAACGGGTCATAGTTCGAAACGGGTTTGAGTCACAATGGGTTATGGTCAGAACGGGTCTATTAAAAAAAGTTTGTTTTGGTTTGGGTCGGAACAGATTATGGTCGAAACGAGATCGGGTTTTTTTTTCTATTTTTTTGAGAACGAGGATAACGGCGGAAACATTTTATTTTTTTTATTTTTTTTCGTTTTTTATTTATATTTTGAGTTTAAGGTTTTCTATTAATATAAAAAACCCCTTAAAAAGATATTCAAAAATAATAATAATAAAATGATAACTCAAAATATGAATCATAAAACAAAAAAAGTAAAAAAAAATAAAATCTTTCTTCCGTTGTTCTCGTTTCATAATTAAAAAAATAATAATAATAATAATAAAAACACTGAGAAATCGAGCTGAAACTGAAAAAATCTGTGAAAATAAAATAGAAAGCCAAAACCGAACCAAATCAATCGAAATCGGAAAAATCGATCAAAATGAACTAAAAAATTGAACTGAATAAAAACGAAACTGAAAAACGGACAAACACGAAACAAAAAATTCCAAAATCGAGTTCGAAATCGACCGAAAAGAAACCAAAACCCAACCCGTTCCGTGTTAAAACTCATGTTGGCTTGAAACCTGAACCGAACCCGTTCCAATCTGAAACCCGTTTCGTGCCGAAACCTGTCTCGTGCGAAAACACGTTCTTATCCGAAACCTGCCTCATTTGACCCATATCGACCCATTTATTTGAATTTGTCGACCCATTTTGACCCGAAAATAACAAGATAAAATTTCAAATAACCCATTTAGTTAAAACTTTGACCCAACCAACTCATTTAATGTTTAAAACAATCCAAATTGATCAATTTAAAATGGTTTGGATCAAGATTGTCACCCCTAATCTGAGTTATCGATCTTAACCACATACCCTCTTGCCCCACATGCAATAACTTAAGCATGATTTGGTAATATTGGTGTCATGGTTTACTTAATTTGTGTGCCTCCAAGGAAATGTTATCGTCGTATGCAAACACGAAACCTAACTGAGCTCATGTTTTATGTGGATCTGATAGACATCAGTATGTCCAACGAGTCGTGACTAATCATTTTTCATGTAGATGAGATCAAAATATTGTCCCACAAATATACTAGGATGTGCTAGTCCAAACTCGTCTTTAGCCGAACCAAAATGACATTTTCTTAAACAATTTGTTTCGATACAACATTGGATTGCCCCGAACCCGTTTAAACTTAACACTAAACCCGACCCACCTTTTATACAAGGTTTGTTCTAGATCAAGCAATGTTAGTCTAGCATGTGTATATATTAGAATATCTTTAGTAAGCATCTCTATTGAAACCATTATCAATCATTCATATGAATAATAAGATGCATAAAACAACAATTCATGATAAGATGTTTAATAAGCTCCATACACTTTAGAATTGTTTATTATTATTATACTAAATACAATAACAATCCCATGTGTAGCACCAACCTAGGGTACAACCATCAATGCACATAACATAGCAAATAGTACAACAACTAATGCATAAATCAGCATCTCAAAACATGTATGCCTTTCTATGTCTCTCTCTTTAATATATACATATGAGGTGTGATCATACAGAAAGTCAACAAGTCAACAACCAAAAATAAGTTGCAAAAAGAACCCTATACTTTGCAAGACTTGTCATTTTTTTGTAAAACTTTGTTTAAAACCATTTATTCTTGCAAAACATGGTATTCTCATTTGCATTTACATCAAAAAAATAGTTTCATTGGCATTGAAAAATCAAATATGATGATCAAGAAACATATTTCATCTAATCAGATGGCATACAGTTTCTTGAAATCATCATTCTCCGAATCCGAGTGCACCGAAACCGACCCCGAGAGTGACTTGCTACTTCTCGCTGACCGTCTAATACTCCTTAAGTTATTAGCCTCGATCCGATGCATGATCACCCAATAACACATTGTCCCGAGTGTCGATGCCAGTGTAACCGACCCTATAACCGCCACTCCAATAGCCAGCCACCGCTCGTTTCCCACAACGATAAATGAAAGAGCAAGAAACGCTACCGACACAAAAACGCATGCTAACCACATTAACTTATTAATAACTGCCATCACTTGTTTCTTAGCCCGTCGTTCAACCACCACGATCGACGTCTGAACCACCACCACTGCCAGTGATATGAACAATGCTAGCGAGTCGAAGATCAAGAAAATGATAAACTCGGGATTTCCCGCTATGTTTGCTTCACCTAAAACTTTATCAGGTGGGATCCCGTCGGACCCGTCAACGTATTGTCCGGGCAGCTGGTATATGGCCGCAAATGTGACGGTGGCAATCAAGACCGCCACCACGGTGGTGGAGTTGATGGCATTGTTGAGGCTTTCATGGTGCATTTTGTTTATACGTTTCCCGATGCCTTTAACGCGTTTGTGAGTTTTGAGTGTGTGCTCGAGTTGGTCGTGGACCTCGTGTTTGATGTCACTCACGGTTTGTTTGAGTTCTCGGGCCGTGGTGGTCGCTGGTGGTGGTTTCTTTATTGACTTTGCGTTAACGAATCCATGTTCTCGTAAGATTTTTGCAATTTCGGGTCGGGTGAATTTCTCGGCGGTGTCAAGTGCGGTTTCTCCCGATTTGTTGATGGCTTCTTTTTTTATTATTTCCTTGTGAATTAGCAGTGCTTGAACAATCTGCAAATTAAGCAATATTCATGAGTTTTGACTTTTTTGGACTTTAAAGGTCAAAGTCAAAACACTATCTTTTGAAATATAATCATGTAAGGGATCTTTTCCCATTTTAGATTACTAGAAATTAGGACAGTAAAATTCATGATATAAACTACAGTTAGAGAAATGTTGGTGCTAAACTTGCAAGCAAAACTGAACAAACTTCAAGTTTAAGAACTGGCATTTGACCGTAAAAGTCAAAGTCAACTTTCTTGAAAGGGAACTATGACAGTCTTAAGTACCTTTGAAAAAATTCAAACAACAAAACTAAGCAATATTCATGTGTTAGTTAACTTGCAATACTATCTAAACAAAATTTAAAACTAAAAGCTAGCATTTTGACCTCAAAAGTCAGATGTAAAGTCAACTTTCATGAAATGTAAGTAATTATTATGATAAAGCATTACAATCTCGGAAGTAAAACCGCTACCTTTTAAAATCAAAAGTTTTAACAAACTTATAACTAAACTACAATCCAAACAAGTCCTCAAAGTAAAAACTAGCATTTTGACCTCAAAAGTCAAAGTCAACCTTCTTTAAAGGAATTATGCCAATATCAAGTACCTTAAAAAAAAATGATCCATGAATCAAGCAATAGTAAGAAGTTAATGATCTTGCAATACTATCTAGACAAAATCCAAATAAAAAGCTAGTATCTTGACCTCAAAATCAGATTCAAAGTCAACTTTCTTGAAATATTACTATGGTAATCCTTAAGTATTACAAATTTACAATCTCAGAGGTCAAAATACCACCTTTTAAATCTAACTTTGCTTTAAACAACCATCAAAACAAAACCCGAAAGTAAAAAGGCATTTTGACCTCAAAAGTCAAAGTCAACTTTCCTTAAAACGAAAGCATAAGAATCTACAATTACCTCTAAGCGGCCCTTTCGTGTAGCTATATGCAAAGCAGTATTCTCCTTTTTATCAACCATGTTCAACAGACCATCATCAGCTGCAATAAGTTCATTAACAATGTCAACACTTTGACCTTTAGCAGCCATATGAAGCGCGGTTTGACCCTTTTTATCAGCTCTAGTGGCGATTTCAGGCACTTTCTCCAAAAGGGCTTTCATTACATCCAAATGACCCTTTCGTGCACATGAATGTAACGCGGTCTTATGGTTGCTTTTGGCTATAATGGCCATACCACTATTTTTCTCCAACAAATACTTGACCACCTCAATATGACCTTGTTCACAAGCCGTGTGCAAAGCCGTTGTGTTTGTTTGATCAAACGTCATTGAAAGCTCGGATTGTGATTCCATGAGAATCTTCAATATCTCTGAAAATAAACAATCGGATCAAGATTTGACTTTTAGAAAATAATAAACAAGACTGCAATGGGTCAATAATACTAAAGATTGGATTTTTAAAAAGTGTGATACAAATTAAATGAGACAACTTGAATCCACTATCTGGTTTCAAGAAAAAGGTCCAGTTTGACTTTTCAGGTCAAACTTAAGAAAAAGATGAAGGCTAATTCATGCTAAGGTTATCAAGAACTAGTTATGTCATAAGCAGTCGGTAAATTGTTCTAAGAAATTGAAACAAGTTGACTTTGTTGGTCAAACTCATAACTTCCCAAATTCAAGATTTTCGAATCCTTAGCATATATGTAAAAATACCTAACCAACTTCTAGGTCTCATTGTTTAATTTTGGTTCTGATTATCAATAACTCATATGCGGTACAATATTAGCCAAAAACTACACCATTTCAAGAAAAGTCAAAGTTTGACTTTTCAGGTCAAACTTAAGAACAAATGAAGGAGAATTCATGCTAGGTACAAGGCTAAGGTTATCAAGAACTCATCATGTCAAAAATACCAAACTATTAGGCAAATGGTAAACCGATCCAAGAGAGTGGTACAAGTTGACTTTTTTTGGTCAAACTTATTACTTCCCAAGATCAAGATTTTATGTTGATCTTGCTAAAGATCCACCCTTTATATCTCTTTGTAGCACTTATAATCCTATTTGAACAAACTAACATATACAAAAACAAGCATGACTTAATATTCAAATTCATACCAAGATCTCCTTGTTTTGCAGCGATATGGAACGCATCAAACCCGTTCTTAGCCTTGATTCCAGCAGCCTCTAAATCATAATACTTCATCATCTCCCTCACCAAATCCACACAACCGTATTCCACCGCAACATAAAGCGCGGTCTCGCCAGATTGATTCGTTTTCGCCAGCAATTCCTTTAATTCTTGTTCTTCTGTGCTACTTAATATCTCCATAACCGAATCTTTATCGCCCGCTCGCACTGCAATATGCAAAGATGTATCATCTCTTTTCTCCATTGTCCTGTTTCTGCTCAGACTCTGATGGCGGTTTCCGGCCACCGGAGATTCCATCTCACCGGATTATGATCGGAATCCTAATTCTGATAAATCAAGAAAATACCCATATCAATCAAAAAATTTCAAGATTATCTTTTTACTAATTAATCATCACACTAATATTAAAAAAATTCAAGATTTTCAATCAAAAATACCCATATCAATCAAAAAATTTCAAGATTATCTTTTTACTAATTAATCATCACACTGATATTAAAGAATTTCAAGATTTTCAATCAAAAATACCCATATCAATAAAAAAAAATTCAAGATCATCTATTTACTAATCATTATGCTCTAATTTCAAATTTATTGCAAACCCATATCATAAAAATCAAATCTTTATCTGGGTTTTGAATAATCTTTACACTAATTGTGCTCTGATTTCAAATAGATTGCAAACTTATATCATAAAAATCAAATCTTTACCTGGGTTTTGAATAATTTTTACACTAATTATGCTCTGAATTCAAATTGTTTGCAAACTCATATCATAAAAATCAAATCTTTACCTGGGTATTGAATAATATTACACTAATTATGCTCTATTTTCAAATTACTAGCAAACCCATGTGATAAAAATCAAATCTTTACCTGGGTTTCAAATAATCTTTACACTAATTATGCTCTAATTTCAAATTGAGTACAAACCCATATCATAAAAATTGAATCTTTACATGGGTTTTGAATACTTTTTATTAATTATGCTCTAATTTCAAGTTACTAGCAAACCCATATCATAAAATCAAATCTTTACCTGGGTTTTGAATATTTATGAATGAATCACTCCACTCATCTTGGAAAACAAGTAAACAACCCAAGAAATTGGTGGGTTTTGAAGGAAGGAGATTGAAGAACAAAAAATAATAACAAAAATTGAAGCTTGATGATTAATAATTGGATTGGAAGTGGTGATAAGTGAGAAAGATTGATCAAGTTTAGTAATTTAAAGAAGAAAGAAAAGGTTGTTTTAAGGCTGAGGCGCGAGAGGGGGCGCGAGCGGCGCCAGCCAATAATATTATGACGTGTGGCAGAGAGAGAAACTTGATAAGATGGGTGTTGGTTGTGGTGCTCGCGCCCCGGGACATGGTGTGGAGGGGCGCGAGAGGGGGCGCGAGCGGTTTTTTTTTTATTTTTTTATAAATGTATTAAAAAAACGTATTATTAAAAAAACTCATAAATTATTTAAAAAAACACACATTAATTAAAAAAACACATTAATATCTAAAAAAAAAATTAAAGTACTAAAAAAAAACATTATTCTTATTCTTCGGCTTGGTCTTCTTCGATCAACCTCTTCCGGATACGTTCCTTTTGTTTTTCCATCAGCATTTGGTCGACCGGATTTAGGTTACTGAAGTCTCTTGTAAGGAAGTCCAAATCTCTCATTCTTTTTTTTTTCCTTTTTGTCATTAGAGACCACCTCCATGGTTTTGTTGAATTTATTGAGGGATTCAACAAGATCGTTGATGTTTACGGCTTCCCCCTCAGCCGGTTTTTTCCCCCTGGCGTCCCTTCCCAATGGCCGCCTCCTCGGCGGTGAAGACGTTTCCTCCCCCGCAACGTTTAGGTCGAATCCAACCCGGCAATCCGACCCGGCGGAAGTGCTATACGCTCCAGACGAACTAGTTTTAGTCCGTTTCGGCCCTACTTCCGCATCAAGGTCCGGCGCCACCAGCTCAACCCACTTAGAACACCTTCTCAACCTCTCCCACACCTTTACACCGTCCCACGTCTTCACCGTCCCATACCTCCGCAGGCACTCCTGCTTCCACTCTTCGACAGTGAAATTATAAACCGCCAAATCGTCACTGCCACTTGGTCTCATACGACCGGCGTTCCTGTTGAACAGATTAGTAAACAAGCCGACAAATTTTCTGATTTCGGTCCACCGACCCGAAATCATATCGGCGTTCCGCTCTGTACTCCCAACGAGCGAATAGAACGTCTCCCTAACCTTTGTCCAAAAGACCTTGCTCTTTTGGTAGTCCGCTGCAAAATGCATAAATAAATTTGTAAGTCATTTAACTTTTTTATTTAACCTTTTTATTAAAAATCATTTTTAAAAACGTTAAAACAATTACCGCAACGCCGATCCTCAGAAATGACTATCCAAGCCCGACACAGGGCTTCCTTCTCATCCGATGACCACGGAGTGGTTTTCCGTTTCGTCCTTCCAGTCGAAGCCGAACCCGACCCGTCCGTTGCAACTTGTTTTTTCCGGTGGATGCGTCTTCTTTGTCCCGCAGCTTCACCTTCTGGTTCTTGTGTCTCCGGAACTACAAAGTTAGGAGACGGTTGTTCCATGGATGGTTGAAAGCCGGATGATTGTTGCGACCCCGAATAAAACATCGGTTGGTCCGGTGCCGACCATAAATCGTCGTAACTGTAATCTGAATCTAGGGTTGGGTACCAATTTCCAGCCATGTTTTTAAAAAAAGGTTTGGAAGATGAGGTGATTTTGGGTTTTGGGTGTGGTATGTGATATTGGTATGTGATATTGGTGTTGGTTTTGGTTTGATATTGGTTTTATAGATGAAAAAAAAAATTTTAATAAAAAACGAGCCCAACGGCTCTATTTACGCATTCCCAGGCCATTTACGCGTTATCCCAGCCGCTAGCCCATCCACGCCTGCCTGGATTTCCGCGCTCGCGCCCCTCTCGCGCCTCGGTGGTGTGGTGCTCGCGCCCCGGGGCGCGAGCGGATGGGCTCACACGCCCTTTCTCGCGCTCCACACCCCTCAGCCCAAGAGAAAATAGTGATGAAGCAATGATTTGTGTCCTTTTGTGGTAGTGGTGCATCATAATAATAATATATTCATTTTTTTCTACTAATAATAATTCGACTGTTGTGAAAGAATTGAATTGTCTTGACAATGGATTCTGTAGCATGTAACATGCTTTTGTACAAAATGGTGTTTTATATTTTGTCTCAGATTTATATAATGGATAATGTTTAGTTTCCAAAAATAGTGCAGTTTTTTCTTTAATGGCACATTTCATAAAAAGACTAGCAAAAATCTCAAGACAAATTTCAAATAAAGGATCACTTAGTTTTTTTTTAAGGGTGCAAACGAGCGGAGCTGACCCGGCTTGACCTTGTCTCGTTTAATTTACACAGAGCTCGAGCACTGCTAGTTTCGATCTCTATTTCTAAAACTCGAGCTCGGTGAATAATTTGTGAAGTTCGAACTTGGCTCGTTTACTTATATTAACTATTATATATTTATATTTATTTTTATATATTTTTTCAGTTATAATTTTATATATAACATAATATATATATATGTAGGGGATGGTTCAGAAGAGAAATGAGATTACAACGAGAAGTACGAGAAATTGATTTGAACCATTGATTGTATGTGATCAATGGTGTATAATATAAATGGCAATCTTGTAATTACCTAAGCATTGTTATGAGATCTTTTTTAAGTAAAAAGGATAAACTGGTCATTTATGTATGGGCTTAAAATTAAATGCATTTCCTCTTTACAAATCAAATTCTCTCAATTTTCATCAGATCATCCCTTAATTATTAGTTTCCTTTTTCAAGCCTTTTTTGTTTCTATTTAATGAAATTGATTTTGTATTTAATAAGAATATTGTTTCATTTACTCCTACATTTTACTACACTAGTGATGAATAATTTAAAAACCTACTTAAGCTAACTTTGTTTTAATGTGTACATAGTAAAATATATATTGTTGAATAACCCTACGCTGAAATACAATGCCTACAATATAACAATTACCCGTTGTAGGAATACTTTATATTCAAATACACAACTAATTTAGTGTATACACTAAATAAAACTTTTTAGTGTAGGTTAAAGACACTTGGTATCTTATTAATTATGTGTAACTATTATGTTGTGTAGGACATATATTAGTGGTGTAGGTTAATATTTTCATGTATTGTGTATGGAACTTTTGGGTTGTGTACGATATAATTTATTTATCACGTATGGTATAATATGTTTATTATGTTATGTATGGTGTAGGAAACCGTTTATGATCTATATAATGTGTATGGTATGTTTATGTTGTGTAGGGAACTTGATTATTGTGTACGGATGTAGATATATTTGTATTTTGAATAAGATTTCTTGTTTTGCTGTGTAGGATATTACGTTTGTTATCTGTGTAGGCACTTTTCGTTATGTATATATGCAGCTATTGTGTTTTACTTTATGTAGGATTTTATGTTTATGTGTATGCTATAAAATATCATGTTTGTTATATAATATTTAATTTTGATTATATATGTAGTCACCATGTATTTTTGTGTCGATATATATAATTTATTTTTTTAGGAAAATTGTTTTATTGTTTAGGCTTTTATAAATTTTATATTGTTTTGAAAAAATGAATTTTAAAAAAAAATTTACGCTGTAAGGTTTTGCGAATTATAATTGCATTACAACAAATGTATATATTCTTTGAATATTAATTAAAAGTTGTAAGGTATGAAAGACACAAAATATTTGTATAGGTTTAGTTTTTATTACCATTTAATAAAAATAACATAATTGAATTTGACCTTTTATTTTAAGTTTATTTAAATATATTTTATACATCGTCCAAAGAAAAAAAACCAACTGGAAGTTGCGAAAAATGATGTAGGTTGATAATAAATCAAGTCATATATCAACGACAAAAAAGAAAATAAATTAAATTAAGATCAATCTAATATAAATAATTTAAAGAGTTATGATTAAAAGCTTCATAGCATATTCATTACTAACCAAAAATACAAAGCATGGACATTTACTAACATGCCTATCTAATTAATTAAACAGAAAATAAAATGAAAATTATATGATTGGTTGAAATGACTTCTTTCATTTCTCACATTAAAATCATTTCTCTCATGAATTTAAACCTATATATATATATATATATATATATATATATATATATATATATATTATTTAGTTAGTATTTTATAATATTATAGAGATTAATTAATAGTTATTGAATGATCTTTGACAATGGATTCAGTACTCAGTAGCATGTAAAACATGATTTTGTACAAAATGGTGTTTATATTTTGTCTCAGATTTATATATTGGAAAATGTTTTAAGTTTCCAAAAATAGTTTGGTTTTTTCTTTCCTTTCTGGATAAATGTGAATACATAAAATGTGTTCTCACTATTATGAGATCACTATTTAAAAAAAAAATTAAAGTGTAAAAGCGTAAAGCGATTGCGGAACAAGTCTACCTTCTCTTTCATCTTCCATTGTATCCATCGTCTTTACATATCCACTCACCCTTTTTCTTTCACGTCGGCGTAGGTCCTCTATGTCATAGTTTTTCGGTCTGTGATGCATTGTTTTTATAAAATGTTGTTTAACGTTTATAAGACTTCCTCAAGTGATTTCATCATATACTTTTTAGCGTTTGCCAATCTTGCACTTTGTCACTTGATATGTTATATTTAATATTTGTGGATCTCGATTCAACCATTATGATTGTGAATCCTATGGTTGATTCGTTGTTAAGAAACGTATCTAGTGGTTGGACGATCAGACCACAACATCAACTGCATGCCATTTGCTTTGCTTCAGATCGATGTACAATCCAACCGTAACATTGACTATGTGTTGCTTACTTGCTTTATTTACTTTGTGCATTTCTAGCAGATCTTTGATGGATGATCCATTTACTGTGTGGCTTCTGTTTACTATAAGTTCTTTGAATATTGAACGATATTTTGATAATTTTATATGACTCTTTGCTTAAAATAATAAATCTATAGCAACCAAGCATGACCTAAAACTTGTTTGTTGTAAACAAACAATATTAATAACTATGGTTATAAAATCAATTAAATAAAGACTATAAAATTGATCATTACAAATAATATGACAAAATGGATACTATATATAAGGGCAGGTGGTCCCGCAGGTAACGAAGTTCAAGTATTTAGGATCATTTGTACAGAGCTATGGGGAATTAGACAGTGATGTGACCCACCGAGTTCAGGTAGGATGGTGTAGATGGAAAGCAGCCACAGGTATATTATGCGACAAGAGTTTCCCGACTAATCTGAAGGGAAAATTCTATAGGGTGGCAGTTAGACCTGCAATGCTATATGGAACAGATTGTTGGGCCATCAAGAAGGCACAAGTGCGGAAGATGGAGGTAGCAGAAATGAGAATGCTACGTTGGATGTGTGGGCACACAAGGCTAGACAGAATAAGAAACGTTGTGCTTCGCGAGAGATTAGGGGTGGCGAACATAGCAGACAAGATAAGAGAGTGGAGATTGAGATGGTTTGGACATGTAAAGAGAAGACAGACGACGAATCCTGTTAGATCCGTAGAAAACATTACTATAGAGGGGAGGAGGGGTAGAGGACGACCGAAATTGACTTGGGATGAGAGGATTAGGCATGATTTGATAGACCTAAACCTCTCTGAGGACATGGTTGAGGATAGGAATTCGTGGAGAAGTAGAATTAAAGTTAAGGATTTTTAGAGAGAATTGAATACCTTAGGGCTTAGACTTAACTTATTTAGGTCACATACCATAATGGTATTTCCCTTACATACTTTATTATTATTATTATTATTAGCTTTTATATTGCGGTTAAACTGTGACCTTTTTATTAATATTATTATAATTAGTAGTAGTTTTTTATATAACTGTTAAACTTTGATTTCCTTTTTTGCTTCATACACATGTTCTTAGAGCCGAGGGTCTCTCTGGAAGCCACCTCTTCATTCCTTTGGATAGAGGTACGGTGTGCCTACATCCCACCCTCCCCAGACCCTACCTATAGCTCTGCTGTCGGTGGGATTTTACTGGGTATGATTGATTGATTGATTGATTGATTGATTGGATACTATATATATAAATGATTTGTTTCATACTACCATTTAATTAGCATAAGTTTTTTCTATTATGACGTGCTGCTACTGCTGCTTCTTCTAGATTGTACTAAAGACAAAAATAACTACCTTTCCCTCTATTTTTAAGCATATGAAATAATAAACAAAAAAAACCATAAAATAAATGAGAGATTAATATTTTTTTTAACTAGTATAATTTTTAAAATATTCGGTAAATCAATGGCACTCTTATCGTTTGTATAATATAAAGTTCAACGGTATCGTTTGATATCGCTATTTATACTTCAAATCTTCATTTGCCTTTAAAAGTCACATTAATAAAATGTATGCGTGTGTCTGGGTCAGTTTGGGACGATTGTGGCCTAAAACCATAATCTATAACCGAGATGTCAGTTAGTTGGTGACCATAGCTATAACCATAACCATAGGTCCATAACCGATGAGTTATAGCAGTTCCGGTTAATTGATATTGAAAGTTATAGCGGGCCAGTTAATCGTGAATTTGAATTTAACTAAAAATAGAGCAAAACAACATAATTAAGTATTATTTGGGCTTTAAAGTTTGAGCTTGAAATGTATTGACATTAAATAAATTGTTATACACATTTATATAAAATATTATTATATCAAAAAACATTAAAGATATACAAATAATTTATATTATAAAAAAAACATATATAATAGGTTTGAATTTTGACAGATATGAAAACCTTGTTAACCGTAACCAACCCATTATTATCATTTTTTATCGGTTAATTTGGTTATGGGTTGGTTAACTTAGTTTCCTCTCAATTTTTGTTCTTAAGTAGAAACTAGGATTTTGAAGATTAATTTGGTAACTTTAATGACGTGAAACCTTAAAGCATATTGCTTTGCAAGACATGTCAAATTGGCAATGGAGAGTATATAATGACAACCAAGTTTCTAGAACATGTTACAAGTAACTGTTTTCAAGCCATGAAACCAAGTAACTTTGTCAATCACAACTAGAAGTTTTGTTTGATGGTTGTTGTTGAGGTGGTGGCCCCACTAGTTGTGTATGGTAACTTTCGAAAATGACATATAGTTGACTCGAGTATAGCCGCCTTGGCCCACAAACAAGCCACTCTTTGTGTTTGATATTTTTGTGCCTAATCAATTTTATTCAGTTGTGGATATCATTATCGTATATTGTCGGTTTTTCAAAGGTATATTTGTAACTGTTAACAATGGAATTTTGATTCTATTTTTTCCCAAACATCTCTTGAATTATACATATACTTACAATATTGCAAGCAATTAAACCGGACCAAAAACTGATGAAACCGAACTGAAATTAATCGATAAACCTAACTAACCGAAAAACGGTTATCGGTTATTGTTTATACCCTTAGTTAACTGAATTAGCCGAACCGAACAATTCATATTTTCATATATCTAATTTTTATGTCTCAATTTCATGTCTTATACCATCATTTTTTTGTATATATGTCTCGATGTTATGTATTTAGATCAACATGCTTTGTATTTATGCATCCATATGTATTTTTAAGTGAAATTTTTTAGCCGAAGTTTGATTTTGGTTACTAACCAAAATTAACTGAACCAAAAACCGAAAAACTAAAGAATAAACAAAAAACCGATTGGTTAATTCGTTTGAGGCTAATAATTGAAATAAATCAACTATGCACACCCCTAATTACATAACTTTTAACAATTTTGCCTAGAATACTCGGTATTAAACTTATGCTATTGTATTAATTAAGACGTCCATGTTATTCTTCAATTTACGGAGCCCATGTCATAATCTATTCCTTCTAATAAAAGCCTACAATTTTTGCCACTTATCACTCCTACATTAAACCCCACCATTTTTAACAAATTTATATTAATAAAATAATGGTTACCATTCTTAGAATTTTTGCTTCAAAATTTGTTAATTTAATATTTACTACCTATTTTTTCAAACATTTGATATTTATAATTATTTTTTACTTGAAAATTGTTTTAAAAACTATTGTACAACGACTGTGTTAATAGTGTTTAACGGGTTTATTGTTTCTTGTATACTGATTATTTATTAAACATTGTATTTTCAAGAACTACTCGTGTAGTACACGGGCCTCAAACTAGTAAATTTATATTCCATGACTCATGACTTATCTATTTACTATCAGGTAATCTGAATTTAATCATTGAAAAAACACTACTTCAATCCAGATAGGTTAAGTCAATATTTCGACCAGGGGTTATGGACGTATAAGATCTCAACGAGCCCAAATCTTATACGCTTGCAAAATAGAACACCGTGAGCTTGTTATTAGGGGTGCAACTAGCCGAGCTGCTCGCAAGCTACTCGAGATCGGCTCGTTAAAAAGCTCGAACGAGCCGAGCTTTATCGAGCCTGAGCCCGAGCTCAAGCCTAAAAGTAAGCTCGTTTAATACACGAGCCAGAGCCCGAGCTTCACTTGTCGAGCTCGAGCCGGCTTGCGAGCCTAAACGAGTCTGCCATTTATATAATTTTTTAAAATATATATTTAATAATTATTAATTACTATATGTATAATGTTAAAAAAATAAATAAAAATAACTAAATAATATATATTATTTATACAGAAAATTATAGTAAAAAAATATATATAAATAATTATATTTTTTAAAAATAACTAATAAATGGTAAATGAACCAAGCCCGAGCCGAACTCGAGCTTGAAAATCTACTCACGAGCTCGAGCTTTGGAAATAAAGCTCGAAACGATCTGAGCTCGAGCTCTGTGTAAGTTAAACCAGCCGAGCTCAGGCTCAGCTCGTTTGCACCCCTACTTGTTATGAGAAGGAGACTAGGTGGGTCATTCTCATAGCCACCCCCGATGTGTCAATTAGTATAAGTTCTTAGATAATAATCGTAAGAGTGAGAGAACGAGGATCCTTTAACCGTTCGTCTGGATGAGATATTTATAGTCTGAGAGGTAGAGAAGAAATGAGTCAGCTGTCACCATCAGTAGAACCTTCTATTCTTGTGGAGGAGCACGTTCAAGATTTCTTGTTGGACATGACAGCTGGTGGATGGTGGCGGCGGTCACATGCGGGTACAACACTATGCATCCTTTGATTGGTCCATCGTGTGATCGTGGTTTCAAGAGAATCTTGGATTGTGATTAGCTTAAAGATTAACCGTCATATTTTGTTTGTCTCCTAGACGGGTGACAAGTCTTTTGCCTGCAGGTGATATGGGTGACCGATGAGAGGTACCCCGAACCATTATTATGGTATAATCGAGTATACGGATAGGTTTAATACCCTATCTCTTCAATAGTGTTAACACAAATTAGTATTTATTTTTCGTAAGCAACATTGCCTACTTCCAATGTAAAGTTGTGGCTACCTATAATTCTATAAATAAAAATATGCTATGCTTAAATAAATATTTAAATCCTACAAAAGGTATTTTTCAAGCCTTTTAATAGTATTGAACTATTGATAAATTGTCAATGATGGGACTTATAAGGTTAGAGCTTGTGGTGGCTTTAGGGGCACGTGAAACCATGAAAGTGGGTTCGTAGCAACTTTTTGAAGCATAAAGGTTTATTTACGCGTAAGTAATCACCATGACCAAAAGATGCCCAATTTAAAGGTATTATTAGCGTATATAAGGTGCTCTTTTTATACATATATCTTTCACATGTTATGTGCTCCTTGTGTTTTTCTGAATAAATAATTAAATACAATATACTTCAACAATGTATAAGTAATTATGAAAACCACCCGATTAAACATGTTGACAAATAATATTTAGCAAGTTGGCTAATAAAATTTAACAAAAAGAAAGTTTGAACAAATAAATGTCCAAAGAAGTTACTTTAATATGTTGAAATATAGAACCAATACCATTAGCGGATACAATTTAAACAAATATGTCAGCGGTTTCATCTCCGAGAATTGTAAAAATATTTTTGGGTCGAAGGCGAGTATAAATTCGGGCCTTGAGTAAAATATAAATTCGATAACTCATATTTAAAAAGTAATTGAGTATTGTATATGTTTTGGATTTTGGGCATGACTTATTGGGTATTTTTAAATAAAACTTTTTATTGGACCTAATAACAGTATTTTTATAATATATATTATAATTCCGTGCCTCTAAGATGATCGAGCTTAAAGAGGTCGACCTCCCTGCCTTCCCGTCTTAGACGGCCCTGTATGTCAGACCAACTTATCAACGTATATGAGGTTTCAGTCATCTCCTTCAATAAGGTTGTTCTAGGTGTTCTAGGGAGTGCACAATTGAGCCAGCTACAACTATCGACTCAATTATGCCAGGTCATGTGTCGAGGTGTAGGCTCATACATCATACATGTAACATTAGTGCGCATAAAGTAAACAAATGTGTTGGTCTAGCTTACTACATTTAGAGCATTCACAATAGCTCCTCTAAAATATTGTGAGAGAGATCTCTATAATTTTTAAGAGGGTTGTAAATTGTAATAGGTTGTGAATGGAGGAAAGATAGAATTTTTAATAGATGAGTAAATTTGAAGAAACATTGTTCACTCTCTATTTATTTTTTAATATATTTGAAAGTGGTTGTGAATGGATGAGAGAGAAAAGATAATGATAAAGATGTAAAAAAATATTATTTAATTGTATATGAGAGAAAATGTTATGATTTTTAGTTTAATTATAGCGATAAAGATATGTGAGCTGCCGAGAATCTTACGCATAATATGAGCTAGTTTAACCATCTACTCCATTGTGGTTCACCATGTGTGCTATAGAGTACAGTAGTACACAACTAAGTGGCTCCCCCCCCTCTCGCACACCACCCTTGAGCTCCCCTCGACGGTGTGCAGGGGGAGCTCCCTTCCGCACCCCATAGCGTGAAGCCTAACACCAGATGTCAATTTTGATAAGTTCAACATCTCAGTATAATAATTTCTTGATCACTTGTTACACATGCCATTAAACTATGCATTGTGGGTTCACATGGGGCATTAAACATTGGCCACATTAGTCTCTTAACGCCCCCAAACACCACGTCATGCTTGTTAAAATGAGGTGTTAAAGGAGGGATCCTTTTATCCCTTCCCCGTTAACACATTAGCGCCCATGAATACCAAATCAACTGGGGTCCACCCCCTGTTTTTCTTTTAGAGTTTGTTAGTTAGCCCAAAACATAGTCGTACAAGGTTTCGGTCATCAACAAAATTGCAATTAACTCTACTTTCTATATTAAAAAATTATAACTTTTCATTAGAATTTATTTATTAACCATTCATCTCAGTTATCAGCTGCATAAACAACTTCAAAGTCTGGTATGTGTTTCACTGTTTCTATGCAACATTGTATCAGTCTATCAGACACTAAACTATTTAATTTTTTTTAACAAAACATTAATCTAAGTATAACCAAACTTATTTCAAATATAAAACTTTCAATCTCTATACAACAACAACAACACAATCAAATAGCATAAATCGGGTGAACATCTGCGTCCGAAAGCTCCGCATTTCGACACCCTTTCGACTTCCTCTTCACTCTCCTCAGCTTCTTAGACTTGACCACATAATAAGTCATAACCCCCAATACTCCAGCCATTGTCACACCCCCGAAAACCGTCACCAAAATCGCAGCCCATCGATGATGCCTCCCCATCACAATATACGACGACGAAATAAACGCAACCGTTGTACAAACCGACGCTAGCCACATTAACTTATTAATCACCCCAACCACCCGTCTCTCGGACCTTATTTCCC
This sequence comes from Bidens hawaiensis, assembly GCF_021521415.1. Classification (NCBI taxonomy): domain Eukaryota; kingdom Viridiplantae; phylum Streptophyta; class Magnoliopsida; order Asterales; family Asteraceae; genus Bidens; species Bidens hawaiensis. The sequence goes on along the minus strand of NW_027491112.1, from coordinate 1,058,733 downwards.
CTCTTACAACTGTTATCTGCACCACAACAACAGCTAACGACGTAAACAACGCGATAGCGTTGAATATAAAAAACACCTGGAACGACACGCTGTGGGCCATAACCGCGGTCCCATTATCATTGTCCCCACCCGGGACCGTGAAAATGGCTGCAAATGCAACTGTGGCAAAAAGAACAGCTACTACTGTTACCGAGTTGGTTGCATTGTTGATTCCTTCGTGGTGGAGTTTACGCAGCTCCTTTGCGATTCCACTCATGTTTCGGTTTGTTTTCCGGGCTTGTTCCACTTGGTTGTGGACGTTGTTTCGTATCTCTGTGACTGTTTCTTTAAGCTCATCTCGTGGCTGGTTTAAGTCGTTTGCTTCGCGGGCTCCATAACGGGCTAGGATTTCTCGGATTTCTGTGGCTTCTTCGGATAATGGGAGCCCGTCCACGATGTCTAGAGGGGTTTTTTGGTCTCTTGTTAAGGCATTCACGTTTGTGTCACGAAGAAGTAATAACTCATTCACTATCTGCAGTCAGGTAATAAATTAATAACAGGCAACTTATATTACTCTTAGATAGTCAGCTATTTTAAACTTATTAGTGTCGTAAACAAGCCAAACTGCTAGTAAGATACTCGAAATCGACATGTTAAAAGCTTGAATCAAGTCAAGCTTAAACTAGACTTGTGAACCTAAACGAGTCTGTTATTTTGTATAACTTTTATTTAATATATGAATATATTTACTTCATTATTATTATTAAATATAAAATTATGATGGAAATAACTAAATGATATATATTATGTTATATGGAAAAATCATAATTATTTAATTTAAATGTATGTAAATATAATAATTAAAAAATAATAAATGAGATGGGCTCGAGCATGAGTTTGAACCCACACAAGAGCCAAACACAAACGTCAGAAATAGAGCTCTAAACGAGCCGAGCTCGAGCTTGTGCTTGAAATACCACTCATGAGCCAAACTCGAACTTTATAAACAGAAATCGAGACCGGTCGAGCACAAGCATGAGTTTGAAAAACCACTCACGAGCGGAACTCAAACTCTAGAAACAGAGCTGAAAACGGGCCGAGCTCGAGCATGAGTTTGTAAACTACTCACAAGTCAAACTCAAACTTTAGAAACAGAGCTCAAAACGGGCCGAGCTCGAGCATGAGTTTGTAAACTACTCACAAGTCAAACTCAAACTCTAGAAACAGAGCTCAAAACGGGCCAAACTCAAGCTCCCTTAAGCTAGAAGAGCCAAGCCGAAACTAGACTAGATTGGGCTTGGCTCCGCTCATTTGCACCCCTAACCACAATATATCTAAAAGACTAATACATATTATTTAAGATAATCACAAGCAGAATTGGTTAACTAAAAAAGAAAGCCAGCCACTATGTTGTTACTTTTAAAACCGACCAGTTTACTAAAATCTAATAATTACCTCAACCCGTTTCTTTCGTGTGGCTACATGCAAAGCCGTGTTACTAAACTTATCAGTAAGATTGACAATAGACGGATCAGTATGAAGAAGCAGCCTCACAACTTCACAACAAACCCCTTTAACCGCCATATGCAAAGCCGTTTGACCTTTCTTATCAGTCCTTCTAGCCAACTGTGGATCTTTTGTCAGCAATGCATTAACTATGTCCACATGGCCTTGTCTTACAGCCAAATGCAATGCATTTTTACCATTTGATCTTGTCACACTTACTAAACTAGAATCACGCGATAACAATTCATCAACTACTGATGAATGACCCCTTGCAGCTGCAGTTGCTAACGGGGTTGAATTTGATTGACCAACTGTTTTGATAAGCCCGGGATCATGGTCCAACAAGATCTTCACAATCTCTGCATATCGTAAAGTTAACTAACACAAAGTTCACAAAGTGCAAAACAGTCATGACAATAATAATATTAGGGGAAAGTTAATGTACAAATTAAATTGACGTGCTAACTGTGAGAATCAAGTAGTGTAATTATATTTGCAAGTAGTGTAATTACACTATGTTGTATATATAATTACACTACTTGATTCTCACAGTTAGTACCTTAATCATAGTTATCAAAGGAGCTAGGCGCACTTAAGGCGCATAGGCCTCGCCTGGGGCCTAGGCGCGATGCGCAAAAAAAGTGAGGGCCTAAGACAAAAGAAGCACACTCAAATAAAAAATATATAACATATATTATGTATTAGAAAAATAGGGAAAAGATCCAATACAATAATAGTCTATCGTACAAAAGGTACGCGAATCCCCTTTTTCACGAAATTGATCCATGAAATCACATCCCAACATCTCGGAATCGTCAATACATATCCAATTAATCATTGGTTCACCGAAAAAAACAGTTTTGGATCGTTAATCGATCAATTTTTTACTTTTTTTCACGAAAACCTTTTTTGAGCGTTTTAGGTTTTGGCTGAGCGTTTTAGGTTTTTGGTTGAGCGTTTTTAGGTTTTGCCTTTGTTTTTGCCCTTGAGCGTCTCGCGTACCTATCGTACGTTAAGGCATTATTGTACAGTATCTCAACCCTAAAAAAATAATACTATTCTTCATATATAATAAACAAAAGCTATTATATAACATTTAATATAATCTAGTTAGTACCAAAAGCTCTAAAAGAGTCCAGATTTAAATGCAATTCCAAAACTTGATTAACAAAATGTTCAAAGCAAAGTACCAAAATGTTCAAAACATAAAAACCAAAAAGTCAAAAAGTAATAAATAGTAAAGGTTCAAATGATTATTGTTCTTGATCCGTCATCAATGCCAGTAGAGGTGTTGTCACCTTCAAGAAGCGCGGGCCTAGGAACTAGAAGCGCAGATATTGGGCCTAGCCTGGAAAATGGGCCTAGGTGCAAGAAGCGAGGGCTTTTAATAACTATGACCTTAATTTAATTTGTATTTGATCCGAACCCAATAATATTATTACTATTACCTTGGTGACCTTCTCGGGCTGCAATATGCAACGGGTCAAGCCCGGACCGGTTCTTCAAAGCAAGTCCTTCTTTATTTGCATATGGTAATAATTCTTTAACAACATCAATAAACCCTTTTTCTGCAGCTTTAAACAACGCAGTTTCTCCTAATTCGTTCACTTCATTCACAACCGAATCCCTTATTTCAGTCACCTCGTCATCAAACTCAGCTCCCGCCATGGTTTTCAGCATCTGCTCATTGATTTCATTAAGAATATCTCTAACCGCCATCACATCACCGCGTTGTGCAGCCAGGTGAAGCTCGGTGTCCTTATGTTTACCTGTCAACTGCTGCACATACTTCGTTTTCGCACCTTGACTCATCAATGATTTCCCTGAACATGATCCTAGTAACGACTTTCCCGAATTGGAACTGGAATATGAGAACGATTTGCATGAAGGCGAGGCGTTTAACAGGCTGCTGGAACTTGAAGCACCGAACATTTTACCAGCATTTGATGGTAGTCTGAAAAACTTACCAGAATTTGATACCACCAATGCAGGCGCCCTGGGAGAAGGTGCAGGGTAGAAGTCACCTGTCCTTTGAGATGGAGAGGGCGAGCGAAGGTGAACTGGATTCGGGCCTGAATCCGACACCCTCTCCGGATCCTCCTCATCTTCTTCATTAACATTAAGCATGAACAAAAATGAATATCAGTAATTGCAACAGATTTTAAATACCAAATCTTACAAAATCCTACCAAACTGGCTGGTAATTTCTGACATGGACCTGTTAACATGACACAACAGTGATATTAACAGGTTTGGATCTGGGCTTTATAGGTTTTCTGTCTTAAACAGGTCGACCTTTATAAGACCTGTTTGTATCCGTGTACTGTTTACTACTTTAAACACATGTTATCCTGTTAGTAACCTGTTTTTTTTAACGGCGAATTTTCACAGTTAAGTTAGATCGCAACTCCTTAAAGAGGAGCCCACCACCCAACTCAGGCTAGACTATGTTGTCTTAACCGGGCTCACGCTGGCATCCGAGTTTGGCTTGGCGTTCCCCGAGAAAATTTCCAGCCACCTGCCACATGACAGATGTTGTACCCTCCACAAGAGAAGCCTCTCTGGAGTAAATACACTGTAATAGAAAACTCGGGGGGCTTCAAGATTCGAACCTGGCCCCTCAAAGAGGGTAGACACTTATCCATCATTTGCATAACCACTCCACCAAAGGTGGAAGGTTTGTTAGTAACCTGTTATTAACATGTTTACGTTTTTTTATTAAAAATATAAATATGTGCTACATAATATGAAAAAAGTATACGCGGTACTACCCAGTGTACCCCTTCCCTAGTTACAAATGTGAAAATCCGACGCCGCATTCCCTTACAGCCTTACCTCCTAGACTTCAGAGTTGTTTTTACTGAATGTTATGATTTGATTACTATTAAAGTATGTTATGTATAACGTACTTATGAAAACTTTTATGGATTTTGTTTCAAATATGTTAAGGATTATTATGTTAAAAAGATTATGTATGTAACTATGTATTAATTAAGACCTCTATACATATGTATTATTTATCATGTCCCTAAGCAGTCGTTTTATGATAACCTATTTATAAACACAAGTTCATATTTGAAAAAAAAAAAGAAAAAGAAAGAAAAACAATTAGTTATTGTGGTGGCGTGTTCACATCTAGCACCACAAGTAATCGTTTCTTATCGTGTCTGACATGTAATAATTCTAAGTTCCACAATATTAACTACAATTTCAGTCATTACATTCATGTGCATTAAAGTAAAACCAAATTATGCAAGTTTCACATTAGCATTGCAGTTTCAACTCCTATGTCGAAATGTATAACAGTTAATATTACATGCAAACATGAATAATAATAATAATAATAACTGACACGTATGGATGTGTGTGTGTGATTAATAATAACGTAAAGGATTATATATGAAGGAAAATGTGGAAAATAATTAATTAGGGTTACCTTCGAAGACGGTGTTCATTGTTTCAGTGGATATTAATATTATTATTATTGTTATAATATGAGATCATTGTGTGTGTGGAATAGGAATACAGTAGGTGATATTATTATTATTATTATTATTATTATTAGGGTTTATTATATGAATGCAAAGGCTTCCGGCGACGACGGGAAGAAATAAATTTCCGGCGATGGCGATGAGATGATGCTGACGTGTTTCCATAAACAAGAGCTCGTAGTTAAGTTTTGCATGTGCGGTCGGTTTACACGACAAGAAGACTCCGTACTTCCGTAGGTTATTTAAAGGTTTCGGACTTTTGTCACGAGGTTCGTAATTTTATTATTATTATTATTATTATTATTATCTAATTAATAATGAGGACTTTCTTATGAGTTAACTAGGCTCACGCTGAATTCAAAGTTTGACTTGAACATTTTCTTGAAAACCAGACCGTTAACTGTCACTAAGAGTCGTTGTATCACCACAAAAGCAGAACTTAGTGTAACACATTGTAAGAATAAAACCCGGGTAAACTGGGGATTCAAACTGCAACCATTCAAGACCTAGATCAAATAATTTATTGTCATATCAACCAAAGTGACACAAGTGTGCTCGAACTTAAGTCTACACTCGAAAACCCAAGTCTTCCTACCATTAAATCATAAGTGGACCAACCCCTTGTAGCTAGTGATATTTACCTATGTGTCTCTTTATGTCAGAAATAAACATTTTAATTAAAAAATTGCAAAAAGTGAAAATGGAACAAATTAGTTATCTTTATTAGCATGGACTTCTGAGACGAAAAAAAAGGCGTTTATGCTCGGGTTCGTTTAAAATTAAATGCACAAATATGATATTCCTTTATTTGTGTTCCTTCATTTCGTTCATAGGCCTGTCCATAACTGAGAATTCTCCGTATAAAGCTCAACCCGAAATAAATTGCTTCAGACAAGACTTTAACTCGCAACCTCTCAAAAAAATTAAAAAAAAATCATACCAATTGGTCTCGAGCCCACCAGACCTATTTTAGTTTTTACTACCTACGAATAGAAGATCAGTTGTGCGGGGAATCCATTGGCAAAGGCAACACCATGCGCTCGTAATCTCAAGTATCCCAAGCCCACCATCTTCTATTATGGATAATCCCTCCGTTTGAAACCCCACTACGTTAAACCCAGATTAAAATCAGATTCAATCCTGAAACCTTACGACCTATAGGCCAAATCTTCACATCATAGCCAATACCAGATGATCTAAAGCTCATTGATCGCTAAATCCAGATTACTTCATTACTAAGTATGAACTCGGTACATATACTGAAAATGTTCATTCGGAAAAATATTGTAAGTACCGGTATCGATATCAATTTTCGAATAACTTGGTACCGATACTTAGAGGTGTACAAACCGGTTCGATTTGGTCAACAAAAGTCAAAATCAACTTATCAGTTTCGGTCCGGGTTGAAACTGGTTTCGACTCGGGTTTTTGTCTGATTTTGGCTGGTTTCGGTTCCGAATCTACGATTTCAACTGATTCTAAACCGGTTTTTACATAACGGTTTCAAACCGTTTTAGTTTCGTTTTAATATTCTGGTCAATTCAGTTAACCGATTCTTTTGACCATCTTTTAATAGTAATACTAAAATGTTCGCTTCAATACCGATACCAGTACCATCTCCTCATCCCTCGTAACCAAATTTTGAAGAAAAGAATATAATTTATAATTGTCATAAACTTAGTCAACTCATTCTGTCGGTTAGTCAGAAACCACATCCTCACGATCACAACACCTTCATCAATGGGTAACCACCACAACTCCGGCCGACACCACCACCACAGCCTACCAAACCCTACTCCACCACCAGGCGTACAACCCCCTCAATATTATCACCACCCAATTACCCACATGTCATCACCATCAGTTCCGTACTCTCACGTCGATCACAGCTTACGAGCCTTAGCCGGTCAAGCCGAGGGGTTCGGTCGATTCGCCGTTGGTGGACTTCACGGTGCATTATATCATGTTACCACGTTATCAGGTTAATTTAGATTATTAAGGGGTTTGTTGAGTAATTAGGGTTTTTGAGATGATTGTTGTTTTATATGAATTTGCGTGTTTCATTTTGTTTAATAAACGAAAGGACATGAACAGTTTAGCGGGAAGTTCGTTTATTTAATAAACGAACGGACATGAACACATGTTTCGTTTGTCATTACTTCATTTATGTCTGCGAACGTTCATTTACGTTCGTTAATGTTAGTTCGTTTACGCTCGTTTAAATATTAATAAAAAATAATTAAATGTTATTTGTATTTTGTTTACGTTCGTTATGTTTGATATTTGTTTGTTTGTGTTCATTTATGCCCATTTATTTTTGTTTGTGTTGGTTTATGTTTGTTCATATATGTTTGTTTATGTTCGTGAACTGATCATTTAGATTTTTAACGAACGAACATAAACCAACACGAGCATGTTCATTACGAATGAACATGAACACAAATATTTGTTCCTGTTTGTTTAAAGTTAAATGAACGAACACGAACATGCTCTTGCTCGTGTTCGTTTGGTTCGTTTACAGGCCTAGAGCCTGCTCTTCGCAATGGGGTCGTAGGAGGGTGCTGGCAATGGTGTTTACGTTACGTGGTATATTGATTGATAATAGACCATGTAGGCTTTAACTAAACAATGGTAAAAATAAGCAAGACACACGGTTAAATTATAATAAGCAAATTAACAAAAAAAAAACGTATAAGAAAAAGATAAAAGAATATTATTTGTTAACAAAAGAAAAAAAAAATTACTAAATTGAGAACTCGAAATAAAGTTCAGGTCAAAACGTAAATCGTTTAAAGAAAAAGATTTTTTAAATTTCAAGGGCCGTATGATAACTTTATTAAAGGTCAGAGGTAGAAACGTAAATCGTTTAAAGAAAAGAATTATTAAAGTTCACGTGGCCGGCCCACTCATGATTTACAACTGTTCACGTTTTGAAATGTATAATCTTTGTGAAAAGTTTTGAATTTTGTTGTAGATGACGGGCCGGGATCACTCCGAGCCGGATGTCGAGTAAAAGAACCTCTGTGGATTGTATTTGAAGTTTCGGGTACCATTGAATTATCGTCTTATTTGAATGTATCGTCTTACAAGACCATCGATGGTCGGGGACAAAGGATTAAGCTCACAGGAAAAGGGCTCAGGCTTAAAGAATGCGAACATGTAATCATATGCAATTTGGAATTTGAAGGCGGTAGAGGTCATGATGTTGATGGCATTCAAATCAAACCCAATTCAAAGCACATTTGGATCGATTGGTGTAGCCTCAAGGATTATGACGATGGGTTGATCGATATTACTCGTCAGAGCACACATATTACCATTTCCCGGTAATTAATTGCTCGTTAATTTTATACTTTTATAAATGAATCTTGAAAATGATTATTTGATATGGTATTTTGTGCATGCAGGTGCCACTTTTCAAACCATGATAAAACAATGCTTATTGGAGCGGATGCTTCGCACCATGGCGACAGATGTATGTGTATTACGATACACCATTGTTTCTTTGATGGGACCCGCCAGAGGCATCCACGCGTTAGGTATGCGAAAGTGCATCTGTATAACAATTACACCAGAAACTGGGGGATTTATGCTGTTTGTGCCAGCGTTGAATCGCAGGTTTAGTTTCTAAACAAACTCGGTTATTTTTTTATATATTATTTAATCACAAGTATGACTAATGTAGAACTTGTTGGTTGTTATGTTTAGATATTTTCACAATGCAATATATATGAAGCGGGACAGAAGAAAGTGGCGTTTAAATATCTCACCGAGAAGGTAAATCACAACGCTACTTAGAATTAAATCATTAATTACCATAACATTAATGTGTGTCGTGCAGGCACCTGACAAAGATGAGACAAGTACGGGCTGCATTATATCTCAGGGTGACCTATTTATGAGTGGTACTCAACCGGGGCTAATGGGACCGACTGCAACAAGTGAGTTGTTTCACCCGAGCCAACACTACCAGACATGGACGGTTGCACCTGCAACGAAAGAGCTCAAAGATCTTCTACAGCGTTATACAGGGTGGCAGAATGTTCCTCGCCCCCCTGGCATGTAAACAGTCGCGTGTGATTATTTGTATGCGTGCTGCTTACAGATGAAATAGTTTGAAGTACATGGAGTGACTTATTTGTGAGTATTTCTGTGAAAACCTTGGTTGGTTTAAAGTTCTTTGATCCAAGATTTATATTTTCTATTTTTCTGGTGGCATATATATATATATATATATTTATATAAATAACCATTAGTTACAGATTTATAGATGATAAGGAATTGAGATAATGCATAGTTATCATATACCCCCTTCTATGCTACAGTCCCTACACACATCACCTACACACGCATATATATAATATGCCTAGTCACTTATTTCAAAAATACTAAAATGCTAGTTCCTTTTTAGGCAAAATATTATGTATGCATCCCCTCAATGCGTGTAGTTGCATTTAAAACCGATATCTTAGACCTCCAGTCAGCTGCACCGGAGGAGGTGCCACCTTTCTGGTGGCAATTGACTAGCGGAGGGTGGTGACGGGTGGGTCGGGCTTTGTGGGGTCATTTGGTGGATAAGTTGATGGCAAGATGTGATGAGGTTATTGTGATTGATAATTTGTTTACCGGTGGCTATTGTGTGTCATCATTTAAATAATCTTAGATTTGAGTTAATTAGACATTATGTGGTGGACCTCATTTTGTTGAACAAATTTATCATCTTGCTTCTCCTTGTTCACTGTAAGACTTTGTGTTGTAAAGGTGGTATAAGGACGTCAATAGCCACATTTTCCACCAACCCGTCACGAAATCTCAACATCAAAAGTAAACAAGAGGTGCCAAGGCCAATTACTCCAGGCGCCATCCACTTAACGCCCAAGAGGGCTTAAAAAGTTCTGATCCACCCCATTTCAATCAATCACTATTTTTTTTTAATATTTAGTTAATCATAACTTGCTTATTAAATGATGAGTATATTAAAACTCACCACCTACGTGGCAATTATACAACGCTAAACTAGCATCTTCTAGTAAGCCAACAACACACAACCTAAGTATAATCTTGCTTATGCACCTCATCATCATCGTACTCAGTATATCCCACCAATAGCAAAGCTATGGTAGGGTCTGAGGAGGGTAAGATGTAGGCAGCCTTACCTCTACCCCATAGAGATAGAGAGGCTGCTTCCGGTGAGACCCCCGGCTCGATAGTAGTTTTGCATCAAGCCTTGGACATAAGGCACATAGCACTCAATCATCAGGACACCAACTGATCGGTGCATGTACCCTTATCTTTCAGCTATCAACGCCACTACATGATGCCTGATTAACCGTCCGTCACTTTTAACGTTATTTTCACGAGATTAGTAAAATAACGTCAAAAGTATGGATCTATGAAAATGTTTTTTCTTTTTTGGTTTATTATTATTTAGACTCTAAATCATAACCAGTTTTTATTGCTGTTTAATACATTATGTATTTGTTTGTGTACTTTATTATAATACTTATTATTTCTTAAAATGTGATGAAAAACAAAATAAAAATAAAAACAATACAAAAACACCAAACAAAATATCATTGTATCAAGAACAACCATCCAACGGCCCAAATCACCACTAAACCACACGGATTGCCAACGTGTACATACTTTACCCGCTAAATTCAAAAAAACCCATTTTCAATTTATTCAAAAATTAAAACCATTCCCGCCAATTCCCAATTCCACACTTTATAAATAAACCCTCAAAACCCTAAACCCCCAAATCACACAATAAACTCTCAAGCCTTCTGAATCCACAAGCAAATGGCTCGTACCAAGCAAACCGCTCGCAAATCCACCGGCGGAAAGGCCCCGAGGAAGCAATTAGCCACCAAAGCAGCCTGAAAATCGGCCCCGGCAACCGGCGGAGTGAAAAAGCCGCACAGATTCAGGCCAGGAACCGTGGCATTGAGGGAGATCAGGAAGTACCAGAAGAGTACTGAGCTGTTGATCCGAAAGCTTCCGTTTCAGCGGCTCGTGAGGGAAATCGCGCAGGATTTTAAGACGGATTTGCGGTTCCAGAGCTCGGCGGTTGCGGCGCTCCAGGAGGCGGCGGAGGCGTACTTGGTGGGGTTGTTTGAGGATACGAATTTGTGTGCGATTCACGCGAAGAGAGTTACGATAATGCCGAAGGATATGCAGCTTGCTAGGAGGATTAGGGGTGAGAGAGCTTAGGGTTTGTTTTTAGAGGTTGAGTGTGTTTGTGTTATGATATTATGATGTTATCTGGTTGTATTGAATATTTGAATGGAAACTTGAATATGTTTAATCTCTAGGTTGATGAATTTGTTATGGTACGTTATAAATTGTTACTAAATTTTGAGTTCTCAGTATCAGTATGGCACCGATAGTTTTTGAATTTTGCTTGAAATATAGGTATCGTATTGGTACCAAACTGATAATTTTGGTAACAGTACCAAATATTTCTGAATTTTGGGATCTGTATCAGTACTATCACAAGCTTATCCCTAGTCACAAACTGGTATTTTTAGGAATCGGAAATGAGTATGAACTTGGTTGGGTAGAGACCGGTCTGGGTATAGTCGGGTATTTGATTGGGTTTTGACAGAGTTCTATGGGTTTTGTTTTTGGGTCGAGACGGGTTGGGTTTTGACTGGGTAAATGTGAAATTGGTTTTGGCGGGTTTGGGTGTAGGTTTGGGGAAAAACCCAATATTAGGCTGTAACCACTTGTTAGGTACAGGTAGAAACTGGTTCTGTCATTATGTGTCATGTCCATAACCCGGTATTTTGTGCACCTCTAAGTTTGACTATAAGGTGGATTGGGATGGATCAGTTTACTAGAGTTTGTAAATAATCTTTTTCAACAAATTTGTATTTAAAAATTCATTGTTTTAGATATGACAAGCCGAGCCATTCACGAGCTGCTTGAGCTTGGATGATTAAAAGCTCTGAACAAGCAGAGGTTTTTTGAGCTCAAGCCGAGCTCGTGTCTCAAATAAAGCTCGTTTAGTTATTGAGCCCAAGCTTTGTATATTTTTCGCTAATTTTAGTCCGATGTTAAACCATAGAGTTCGTAATTAAGAATTGGACGTTGTATGATCGAGTTGAACATTTTTTTTGACAAAATTACATTACAATTTATGTTTTGGCAGCTTCAACCTCTTTAACATGTGAGATTACCGGTTCGAAAACAAACGGGCCGAACTTGTCGTATCGATCACTTGTCAAATCGTGTTCCAACCGAATCATAGTAAGTTTAAACTTGAACCACACTCTGCTTCATGATCAAACAAACACCTCAAAACCCCATAAATCTCATCCATTTGACCCGACCTTCGATCGCCATTAACAAAAACCCGAACCTCACACCCGACTTCAATCCAACTACACCCGGGCACCCGCTTCATCTTCTTCTCCTTCATCTCCCGCCTCACACTCGCAACATTCTCCCATCTCCCACCACCCGAATAACAATTCGACACCATAACATAACTCGACACATCACTTGGGTCCAGCTCCAATATCTTCTTAACCGCAAACTCACCCAACTCGTTATTCATATGAATCCGACACCCACCAAGCAACGCCTTCCAAAACCCAATCCCCGGGTCAAATGGCAAATCTTCAATAAACCTCTCGGCTTCCATGAACCGCCCTGACCGAGCCAACAAGTCAACCATGCACGCATAATGAGCCGGTTCAAGCAAACCCGGGTTCTTGAGTTTAGCCTCGTTAAAAAACGCATAACCATCGTCTACAAGACCTTCATGGTTACAAGCAAACAATATCCCAAGTAGTGTCACCGAGTTCGGTTTCACCCCGTTTTCTTGCATAACACGATAAAACTCAACCGCTTCTTTACTCCTTCCGTTTTGCGCGTACCCGTTAATAATCGCGTTCCAAGAAACAATATTTTTATCATGAAGTTTGTTAAACACCAATAAACTATCTTCCATGCTACCACATTTTGCGTAAAACGTAATCAACGAGTTACCAACGTACACACCGATATCAACCAAAGTTTTAACAGCCGAAGCGTGCAAACTTTTCCCCATATTAAGCGCTGCTATATTTCCAGCTGAAGAAAACACACACGGGAACGTGTTTTGTGTCGGTACGAGGCTTTCTCTCAACATTTGAATAAAAAGATTCACCGCTTCCTCGTTCTGACCCGTTTGGCTGTACCCGCCAATCATCGCGTTCCAAGTCACAACGTTTTTTTCGGGCATTGTATTAAAGATATTTAGCGCCTCGTTAAATCTTTGTTTTTTGAGGTACCCGTGTATTAAAGACGTGTAAGAAACCACATTCGGATTACGGGTATCTTCAAACGCCATTCGGGCTTCTTCGACTGTGTTTATTTTAGCATAAAGATTTACAACAGCACTACCCACAAACACATTTGAGTTCAAACTGTTCTTGACTGAGAAACCATGTAACTGTTTTCCTAAATTAATATTCTTCAAAACCGTGGACGCGTGAATAAGCGATGCTAATGTGTATTCGGTCGGTTTGATTTCCAGCTCAAGCATCCGGGAGAAGATATGGAATGATTCGACACGTCGGTTTTGTCGGGTTAACTGGCTGATCAAAGTTGTTATTGATACAACATCCCATTGAGGCATTTCATCGAACAACTTATGTGCGAATAAAATCGGACAGTTTTTAGAGGCTGGAACTGGTGTTTTGGTTGCATTTTGATCAGGGTTTTGGGTGTTAGTTGGATTTGTGTTAACAAGATTATGAATTTGTCTAATTGATTTGTAAGATTGTTTACATAATATTATAGTTCTCATGAATAATGTGAAAAAAATGTTGTTTTTACTTTTGCTATTTGGTAACTAAAAATATATTAATTTTGAAAAAAAAGTAATTTTACTATATAGTCCTTGAACTATTTTGGCTAGACAAATTTATCTCTATATAATAATTATAATTATCTATATCTATATTATATATAAAGGATGAGTGATGGGTACAAAAGTAATTTCATAATTGCATGGCAAGAGTAAACTCGACATTTCATAATAGGGCAAGAAAAGTAATTTGTCAATGTATACATCAATTCTTAAAGCTTTTGGTACAACATCATGAAGCTACACGTTTTGTGACATTACTTTTCAATCCTTTAGAAAATAAAAGGTTATGGTTTAAATATGTTATTATTATTATTATTATGGTGACTATTCACATTCTTAACTCTCATGTGTCATTATGTGTCTATTAACTTTGTTAGCCTATATATAGTGGGTTCTTGTGTGTACATGCATACATACCAATGAAGAACAAACTCTCTTTTCTCTACTTATTATGCTCTCTATACACAATTCAAAACGACAGCGACAACGACAACTAACGTAAAGCAAGGCCCGTTTTGGATTTAGAAGGGTGGACTAATCGTTGTTGGTTCTCATTTTGGGGAATGCAGTGTAGAAATTAGAATGTTTAATGTTTATGCTACTTTAAATCAAACTTGTACTTGATGTATATGGTTGATGAAAGTGATAATAATGTTTTATGTTAAAGAGTAATGTAACAAAAATTAGAAATCAAATAGTTTTACTTATAAGTGTCATATATACATGTGTGTGTATACGAGAGAGAGAGAGAGAGAGAGAGAGAGAGAGAGTTACCGAAGCTCCTTCTTTAAAGGGTCATAAAGCTTAAAGAAAACTATGATCTCCTCCTTAGTTTTCGCAGGTGGGGAAACTGGCTGTGAATCCTACATCAATAAAATAATCAGTGAAATTAATAAAATATTGTTTTTAATATTACCATATAATAAAGAGGTGAAGGTGTATAATTTACATATGAATCCATATCAATAAATGATACCTGTCCTTCTACCTCCAAAAACAACTTAACCTCAGCATTGTTATCCTTATTTGATACCTCTCTCAAATGTCCAACCTAAACATAAATTAAAATAAAAAAAAAGATTCAGCAATATTAAGGATCACCAACCAATTAAAAATATTAAAGGTACATACAGATTGAGCTTCTTCTAAAAGAGTCAATGGACGATTTGGACGGTAAGTATGATTTTGGCGTTTTGCCCAAAGCCAGAAACGTTGATGTTGTACTGGTATACCCAATTCTTTGGCTACTTCCTGCTGGAAAAGTAACATATGGAGCTTGATAAAATAAAATCTATGAAAATGAAAAATAAAATAATTTATAAATAACAAAGCTATAAAATAATTTATAAATAACAAAGTTGGTCAGTGATAATACCTTGAAAAGAAGATATCTGCTTTTGGATAAGGAAACTAGGTATGTTATCATGATCCACTAGGTCAAAAAATATAGTTTCCCCTATTTGTTAATGAAAATTCTAATCACGGGCAACCTGCTCACATTAAATGAAGACCACCGCAACACCACTCTTATTATCAGCCGTGTGCCTACTTCTGCTACATGTATTAACTCGGTGTACTTATAATTGAGACATGGTTCTCTTTTATCATTTGCTTTACTACTTTTTTTAATTATTAACATATAAAAGATATTAGCCATATCAAGATCACCCATCCTTAAAGTCATATTAAATTAAATTAAATAACCTATCATTTTATATTCATGCAATGAAACTCTCACTCCATGAAGTTACCAATTAATACCTATTTATGTATGCATTGAACTTAAACATTTCAATTGCCATTCAAGTAATTATAATTATTATAAGTTATTATCTACAATATTATCATCTTAAAGTCTCATGATGTTAGGATTAGTTACTTATGTAGCATCATTTTTTATATATGTGTGTACTTTTGAAGAATTCCTATCAATGTTATATGCATTGCACGGTAGAGGTGCTTTTCTTGTTGTTATTTAGATTCCGGAAGGTTGTTTGATGTTCCCTTTATTTAAGAAGAAAAACAAACTACATGTATTGTTATTTTCTATACATTTTTTTTATCATAATTTAAAAAAATTATTTTGATTAATGCGACTTAAAATGAGTATGATTAGTTTTTTTTTATGTTTTTGGTTAATTATATGATTATTCATGTGTTAACTCAAGCATGTATTGTTCTTTCTTTACATTTTTTTTATCATAATTAAGCAAATTTTTCTAATTAATGCACTTTTGGGTATGATTAGTTTTTTGTGTTTTTGGTTAATTATATGATTATTTAGGTGTCAAGTCATTAGTTTTGGATAACAAGAATGATTTATTTACCTAAAACTGCCACCTAAAAAGTGTTTATTCAAGAATGGGGCAACTTCATATATACCTCTCAATTAACAAAAGCAAGAGTCGTAGTAGGAGCAAGAGTTTATTGGGGTATGATAAAATAAAAAAGTTGTGTTATCTGAAATACATGCAGATGCTGATAATAGCATTAATATAATGTGTAGGTGATGGTTTGGTGTGACTATGAAGTGATGGAGCGGGAAAGGTTACTTAGATGCATGTTTTGTGTATTACAACATTCTAGAAAGTTAAATTTAATATAGAACATTTATTGTATTAAATTATACCGAGAGTGTATGGCTTGAAGAATGTCATTGTCTGTTTATGTTTTCTAGACGAGGTTGGATAAATTTGTAAAATTGGAATCTATTGTTGTCTAGATGATGAGATTTAGTGTGTTTTTAACTTTTTATTAGTTGTCACATCATTTTTAGTAGGTGCTATAAAACAGAGTCCAATAAAACCATATGGCTAAATTGTCTTAAACCATATATGTGTCATTGTTTTAATTTTTCCAGATATGAAACATATAATCACAAAAGTTAATCAAGAACACCAAACAAGCATTATAATAAATTAAGACATGATCATACAGACTTGTAATGTTCCTAAAAAAAACTACTACGTTATGTAAAATTTTACTTCAAGTACTTGATATTTACAGATGCAACCTAATAACTCATCAATTTAAACCAATATTAATTAATAACTCATCAACTTATATTAGTATATTCACGAAATGAAACCCACTTTCCATCAACTCACCAATTAATACCCATTGATGCATCCATTCAATGACACTTTCGATTTCACAAACACCATCACTAGCCTTATTTCAAGTTAACTCCCATATTATTCCTAGCCACTTTTTGCAGTCAACATTCCATCTACCACTCTGCTCACAACAAGTATGCACATTGTTAATTCCATCAACACTTTCAAAATGTTAGAAAGAAACATTGCCTCTCGCGCACTTCACAAATACAACAGGCACAAGTACCACTATTCGGGCCACCCTATTCAATATTTTTAGCATTATATGTGAATACCGAGTATGGTGGGTAAAATCTTAGTTTTACGCAACAAATTTAGACGGTAGTTAATATAAGGATTAATTTCATATATACCCTTACAAACATTACAAATATCATATATGCCCAAGCAAAACTTAATATATCAAACTTACAAAGTAACTAAAATATCATATATGCCCTTATAAACATAATTAAAGTATCATATATACCTCTGTTAGTTAATAATAATTTAATAAATGACCATTTTTACCGCTATTTTTTTTAAAAATTTAACTTTTATTTATGCCAATTTTAACGAATATAACATTATACCCCTTTCTATTAGATAATGTGTTTATACCATATGTTATTATTTTAATTTTAATTGACGTTTCTCACCTTTAACGACAACCAAATCGTCTCTCGTCACTACTTCAAAATTGCAAACCATTCGAAGATTTATCGCATCAAATGGTCTACACTATAAAACATGTTATCACTTCTAATCAAATAAGAGTACTATGGTCATTTTTTTAATTTTTTAATGAACTGATATATTAATAACTATGTAAGGGCGTATACGATATTTTTAGTTTTGCATGGGTATATATGATATTTTTAATATTTGTAAGGGTATATATGAAATTGCACCTTGATATAATCATTCTCTAACACTAACCGATTTGTCCAGTATGTGTGTGAATAGACCAGTATGTGTGTGAATAGAACTCGAATTTTGATAGGATTGGGGTAGGAATGATCAAATATATATTATTTCTAATCTTCATGGAGTCATGAACATTAATTGCAAGTAAATGTGCTATTAGAGAGGACGGGGCACCCATATAGATAAAGTGAATGGGTTTCAAATCACATGGCAACACCACCTCACCCAATGAGGGTGAGGTGCGTGACTTCATTCATGGAAAATGTTTGCCACACAAAATTGATTCATTGTTGGCCATTGAAGAATTAAAATGAATTAATAAAGTTTTAGGGTACTTGCGGGTAGGTGTTGCCGGTAATTTTGTGGTTTATGGGTAATTAAGAGTAGAAATGACGTGACAATACATGATTGACTGATGCATGAGTAATACCCATGAGTGACCATTCTCCCGTTACATCTTAAATATGTATATACACCATTTTGATACACATATTTGATAAGATACTAATGAAATGAGAAAACCCGCACCAAGAATGCCCCATGACAAAAGTAAAACTCATACACCACTAAGCAACACTAACATGAGTTCTGCTTCAAGAAAGGATTCATTATCAAAATGTCCAAAAGTACTAGACCCCGGTACACTCATAACATATTTCATTACTCATAGGATTAAACTACAATTTATACAGTTTGTTTTTATTAACGAAAATAACATTGTTGGTTGTTAGCAACACCCACACCCACTTCAAACACAACTAAACTATGGTTAAAAATCGAATGTCCTATCATGTTGCTAAGAAACATTACCCCATAAAACGTCATAGACAAGGGAACAAGGCTATATGCAAGGCATTCAAGCGTAACGCGATTGACACTAAGATAGCTATCGGGAACACCAACGAAAAAGAGTGTTTCTACTAAAGTATCACACTCACCGTATTTGCAGACGACATGTCAGGCGTAACATTGCTTTTGAAATAATACCGTTTGCTGAGGTTATTATAAAATTATTTCAGTATTGCTATTTTACTAACTACCTAGATTGTTTCACTTATATCTTATGTTATTGATATTTTTAATATTTAATTTATGAATCAAAACCTTATTGTTAATGTTGTGTAGATTTAATCGAATATAAAAAAAAGCAGTATATTTTCTAAATCACATCATTACATCACTTTACACTAACTATTTTACACTAACTAAATTGTCTTAGAAATATCAATAATAAAATTTGACTATTTTTCTAACTAAATATGATAAGACTATCATGAATATGGTGACACAGTAAATTTTAATTTTTGGTGATGTAGCATGTGTGTGAGTAAAACTCGAATTGTGATTGTCCATGGGTGAACATGGATGGGCCATTTGGGTGGATTGGGTTAGGAATGGTCAAATATATATTCTTTCTAATCTGCATGGAGTTATGAACATTAATTCCAAGTAAATGTGTTATAACACGGTTGCATGCCAAGTTCTCTTTGTGGACTATTAATAACTCTTACACACATACAAATTATAATTATAACTCATTAGTTTATATTCATATTATATAAATAAGAAATTAACTGACACTTTATCAAGTGACCAATATCAAAATTAAGGGAACAAGGCTAATATGCAAAGCGTTCAAGTTCAAGTGTAACATGATTGATGTTGAGATAGCTATCGGGGAACACCAAGGAAAAACATGTTTCTACCAACGACAACACTTACCGTATCTGAAGATGACATGTCAGGCGTAACATTATTTTAAAATAATACCGTTCGTTGAGGTTCTATTAATGTCTTGCTATCTTACTAACTACTTGGATTGTTTCACTTTTATCTTATGTTTGTTACTGGTATTTTTAATATTTATCTTATGAACCAAAACCTTATTCTCAATTTATGTGAACTACCCTTTGAGTCCACTAATATCTTCATGGAGATTGCATATGGTATTGTTTATAGTGCTTTTTCTACTTTTCTCACAAACCCTAGGAAAGTTGGAAAGTTAAAGAGATGAAAAGAATTGCCATGTCTTCTAGGACGGCTATACCTTACCACTTTGAGGGATTGTAATGTTTGATATCATTATTCTTTTTATTTAAGCAGGTAATAAATGTCCTTAATTTAAGCAGGTAAAATCATTGTTAATAGAGGTTTTGAAATTTTTATTAAACATAAAGGATTGAATGTGTATTAATTGGTGAATAGTTAGAGATGAAAGAGATACTCAAACTAATGTCAATTAAGTTGTCTGTTCACGAATGATAGAATGGGCAAAAAGGTGGGCATACGTGAGTTGGTTGTGTACATTCATACTGGTGTATGCATATATATTGAATCGATGATGTTATAAAGTAACTGGTACTAACTTGCATAAACAAAAAGTTTCTATTTGGTGCCTTACAAACTGACAAGCAAGAATATTAACAAATGTTTCACAAAACATGGTGTATCCAATATATATGCATGCATTAATATTTTAGTGCGCAACCCCCTCCCCCCTCCTCACGCGCTCACACACACACAAACAAGTGCAAATGCAAAAATGTGATCGCACTGATAACACATTACACACCACGCCAAACACTATAAACCAATACAAGGAGATAAGTTACTCGAACCCGCAGCAACGCGCGGGCACGTTTGCTAGTTATATATAAAGGAGGAGTGATGGGCACAAGCGTCTTTTCATAATTACATGCGAAGGACAAAACCGACATTTCATAATAGGACAAGAAAAGTAATTTGACAATGTAACCATCAATTCTTTAAGCTTTTAGTACAACATTATAAAGCTTCACTTTTAGTGAGATTACTCTTCAATCCTTTAGAAAACAAAAGGTTATTGTGTAAATATGTTATTATTATAGTGACTAAAACAAAAGGTTATGGTTTAAATATGTTATTATTATGGTGACTATCCACATTCTTAACTCTCATGTTTCATTATGTTTCTATTAACTTGTTAGCCTATATATAGTGGATTCATGTGCTTGTATTAGATATGCATACATACATGCCAATGAATAACAATCTCTCTTAACGGATCGTCATAGCTAACGTATGATTGCAAACTTTGGTCATACCTATCACTCACATTTGGGACGCCACCTGATGAAGCCACAATACGTTGAACATAATAACCTATAAAAGAAGATGTTATGAAGCCGTGAAATATGGAATGAGAAGTTACCATGCGCTATTGCATTTTACTTAATACTAACCTCCTCGATTTGTCGTTAACCCAATGGTGAGTTCGGTGGATTGTTTATGTTGTTGAAACGATGGGTCTAACATTCCTACGTGGTTAGTACGATTTTGTATGCTTAGGTCATTGAACCTTTGCGGACGTCCTGGTCGACGGCGTTGTGGCAATGCCGTAACGATGAGATTGACGTCATGAACAGTTTGTGTCGTTTATTACTGCGAAGACGGCGACGCGGGGTTGTAACCGAAGGTTGAGTAGGATTGTTTGGAATGTGTGACGATGAAAATTGTGGTGCTGGATTGTTGCTTGATGAGATGTTGGCAACGGAATGTGGGCAACAATATATGTCCTCTCTTTGCATTATTGTTGATTTTTAACCATAATAAACAGTTCAAGTTTCAATGTATTACAATTTTGTATGAAACTTCTTATTTAGCCTCAACGTTATAAAACTTTGTTTTTTACCACATTTAAATCATTAGTTTTATATAGTTTTAGTAATTATAATTACTCATATAAAATTCAGATTTCTATAAGAAATAAAGAGTCTAAATATAAATTAATAAACAAAAGGTTATGGTTTAAATATGTAATTATTATTATGGTGACTATTCATGTTCTTAACTCTCATATTTTGTTTTCCAAATTTCTGAATGTTATAATGTTGGGTTAAATGTAAACATAAAACCATAATCATGTAATTTAAACATGAACTATATACAATGTTAAATTAACAATGAAGCCACAAGTTTTAAACTTTATGCATCACATCAAATGATTTGAGAGTATTGTTTTGAGGAGTGGAGAAGAGGAAGACTATAAATAGTTAATAGGGTTTAGCGATGAAACCGCATGAAATGCATAAAGAAGGTAGCGGTCTAGGAAACCAAGAGCAATGCAATTATTATATATTATCATAATTAACAATGCTTTATTATGTGAACATAATGTAATTTAATTAATTGTGCATTATTATATGTACTTAATGTAGCTAAAAATCTATTGCATCCCTAAGGATTGAAGAGTTAATAATTATGATTATTAATATAAAATTCAGATTTCTATAATAAATAAATGTCTAAATTAGTAAAAAACAAAAGGTTATGGTTTAAATATGTAATTATTATTATTATTATTATTATTATTATTATTATTACGGTGACTATCCACGTTCTTAACTCCCATGTTTTGTTTTCCAAATTTCTTAATGTTATAATGTTGGGTTAAATGTAATCGGTTTGTTTACGGGTCACGGATCGACATCTTATCGGGTCACAAGGTCAGATAGTCAACTTCATTTCGAGTCATCGGTGGGTATATGTGATACCATCAAATATTTAACAGGACATGTGTGTGGAAGAAGTCTAAGTTGACCAATGTATGAGGTAGTGATTAGAGATCCGTTAAGAGAGGTTATTATTCATTGCTATATATGTATGTATATCTAATACAAGCACAAGACGCCACTATATATAGGGTAACAAAGTTAATGGAAACACTTTTCTAATTAGTTGTGGGTATTAATAGTTAATAGGTTTTGTTTAAACTATGATGTTTCTTTAACATAATGGTTCTATTTGTTAGTTTAGTCCAAGTTTAAAAAGATTCAAACTTTATTTAGGTTTCTGAAGGATTTGTCGGTTAAAAAAATTCAGAATCAAATTGGATGCATTCGTAGTTTTATTATGTGATGAACCTTACCAAAAACGAACCATCAAACCGACCCAACTTTTTTATCTTTGATTCCATGAAATTGGAGCATATAAAACCAGTGCACCCTCATGAAAAATTTTCTGGATCTGTCACTGGGCATAAGGACAAAAATCGATTAAAAAATAAAATATAAATATGTTAGCTAAAAAAATAGAGCCTGAAATCCGTTTAATGAATAAGTACGCAATTTTTAATTTACTCTAAAAATGTAGGAGAGTATGAATTTTGATACGAAACTATCAAAATTTATTGAAAAACTAATATTTGAAAATAAACGAAATCAGTGTAAGACAAATATAAAATTCTAAATTAAGATTTGGAAGTAATTAGTTAATTATTTATCATATATTTTAAACACGAGTACTACTGAAAATTCTAATATTGTTAAAAGGTTATATTAAAACATCTTCTTTGTAATCTACATATACTATTAAAACAATAGAGTTTGTGTCAGCATGACATTTTCCTATTGGTATATTCTTTATCTTTCCATTTATATTTACCACTTCTCTATTTTTCATCTCAATACAATAATTCTAAAATAAAATAAAATACTAGATAACCATTTATATTAAATATATATTCATTTCTATTACCTCTAATATATTATTCTGCATTAATAAACAAATAAAATAAAAACACAATGATTTGAATATAAGAAAATACTTCAAAGTTTGTATATTACACCTTCCAATTCCTGAGTAGATTCTGTTTACCTTGGATTTAACAATATATAGGTGTTCATCGAATCGGATAACGAATTATTCGGTTTAGTCGGTTCGGGTTACTCGGATTTGAAAATTTTTGGACGCTATCCGAAATCCAATTCGATCCAAATTAGGAATATTCCTATCCGATCCGAATCTATCCGAATTCAATTCGGATCGGATTCGGATAATATCCGAATAATCCGAAATTATCCGAATAATCCGAAACAAACCTAAAAAATTTCCTATTTTTTTGTTCATAACATTTAATAGTTTAAAATCACAATAAACATACAACCCGAAAAATAAGAATTACTCTTCACACAAATTTAAAATTCAAACTTCAAATAATAGTCTAATAAATATACCAAACCGGAAAATAACACTAAAACATGTTTTTTATTCGGATTAAATGGATATCTGAATAATCCGAAAAATCCGAATTTTTTAAAATTTAATATCCGAATCCGAATTATTTATTCGGATATTCGGATTGATCCGATCTGAATAAGAATTCGGATCAGTTTATTTGGGTTTCGGTTTCGGTTCGGATTTCGGTTTTTTGAGGATTTCGGATTTCTTGAACACCCCTAAGTATATGTTACTTTCCATCATTTTTTACTTTTAAAAGGGAAACATTTTAATTTCATTTTAATTTTAGACAAAACAACGTTGTTTGTTTAAAATACAAATCTTGTAGCAAATCATAAGCATTTGACTACGATTTTATTTAAATATATAAGTTTTTAGTAACATATTAAGACACCTTTTTTCCTTTAATTATTTCATGGGAAAATAGATACATTTAAGTTCATGCTTTAAAGTCATATTAAACTAAATAACTCATCATTTTATATTCATGAAATAAAACTCATACTCCATTAATTTACCAATTAACACCTATTTATGTATGCATTTAACTTCAACATTTCAATTGTCAATTAAATGGCAATTGAGTTACAAAATCTACACTATATAAGTTATTATCTTTACAAAATCTACGGACATGACCTACTTACCTCTCGACATCATAATGTTCTACATACTAACACGCTTGGATGCCATCGAAGTTGTTAAATGTAGGTCTGTGTGCAGGCAATGGCGTGACATGATATCAACACCGAAGTTTGTGGCCGCTCACTACTCCCGCTCGCGTATTGCAACAAAGCAAAGAACTATTTTAATACATGACTTCACCTATTCAACTTACTCGATGAACCTGAAACACAACACTTATGGTCCAGAGACAATAATTCATTCCCCTTCCAAAATGGCCTCACGGGTGTAGAAATACTAGCACAATTGGATGGTCTATTGTGTGTTTGCTTCAACGAAACCAGTGAGATGGTCCTCTGGAACCCAACGACTAATGCGAACACCCTTCTGTCCACAGATGCCGGCCACGAGTATTACTCAGACGCTACAAGTGCGATGGGGTTATACAAAGGTCCCGCAAATGACTAAAATGTTCTTCATATAACACAAACACCAGCTGCTGTTAAAGCCAATGTGTACTCCAACAACTCGCAAAGTTGGCGAAACATCCCTTTTGACACCAATCCTGAATATGCAAAACGCGCCTTTTACTTCTCACCTGGCACCGTTTGTGGCACCAACCTATTAGATGCTGATAAAGAATATTACAAGTCAATCGGGGTTGACCCATCAAATGTTACAACACATTAGCTAGAAACTTATTAAAATCCATTGTCGCAATACCTCATTATGATTATTGGTTATAAGCAGTTATAGAGTTAGATGTTTATAGTTTCTTACCTTATGATTCAAGAGGTGAACAATTACATGATATTACTTATTCATTGACAATGTGTTTTGATGCATAAGTTATAAAGATGGTACATCACACCCACGTTATTGATTAAAAAGGTAAGTTGAGCTACCGTCAAGCTACAAACACACATACTCTTAATTTTATTGAATTAGTGTTTTATAGCTCAATGTTTATTATCAAGATTCTTTGTTGTCCAAGTTATCTCATGGTAACCATAGTTTTGTTCATTTTCATGTTGCAACCCATAAAACCAAATGACTTATTCTCTTTTGAATAAATATTTTACCATAACGTAATCAATTCGTCAAATAAAAAGTAAAACCCATGCTGACCAATTGTATGAAAGTGGGTTGAAAATTTCCCCTAATAATGTTACCATAACAAACTATGTTTAATTTATTATTTTATTGAGAGTTTGTAGATGACTAAATGATGAATCACAAGTTTATGTCCTAAAGAGTTATAAGTATACAAATTTAGGGTAAGTTAAAATACAAAGTGAGATAAAAATGAAAAGCGTGAGAAGGATTTGTGTTCACACAAAAAAAAACCCTTAAAATCATAACTCAATATATATAAATAAAAACGAAAAAAATTTAAAAACCAAAATGTTTCCCCTGTCATTCTCGTTCACAAAAAAACGGCGAAAAGACACAATGCGAGAAAAAATACACAATGCCGAAATGAACAAACAACACAATGATAAACAAAAAAAGACATAATAAATCGCAAAATATAACGCAACGCTAGACTAATATAACACAATGTTGAGTAATATAACACAATATCAAGAAAAAGACACAATTAATGACGAAAATAAAGACAAAACACAATGATAAATAAAAAGACACAATAATCTTTTACACTCAACATTGTGTCTTTTTCAAGTTTTTTTTAGAATGAGGAAGATGGTGGAATCATTTTTGTGTTTTTACATTTTTTGTTTTTTTATTAAAATTTTAGTAATGATTTTTTTATTAATTTTCATTATTTTTTAGAGGTTTTTTTTTCTACAAATCCTTCTAATCGTTCTCATTTTTGTCCGCCTTTGTAGAATAACTTGACCCTACACATTAATTATATTCTTCGTGAAGGATATCCTATTGAATGCGCAAGTACATCGGAACCGATGAAAAATGAGAGGCAATTTGTGTTCGTTTTTGGGTGTTGATCGAGTCCATAAGGCTTGCACTAACAAGGAGTAATGCGATGTAAATTGTCCATGTTGCAACATCTCACAGGTTTCCTACTAGAGTGATTTGGTCTTTCTGAGATTTTTGATTTCTTTCCATATACACAATTTGTGTATTTATATAATGAAATTGTCAGCCTCATACCGATTAAATCATATACAGTTGACGTGGGGGCCCAATAAATTGATGAAATTAACGTATTAGACTTACACTGATACACTCGATACACACTACTACGCCTATTTTGGGATGGACAAGATAAAATGTGTAGAACCAGGAATTAGTTCATATGTAATACACTATTGCGCATATTAGTTGTATTTATATACCATATTAGTAAAATGTAAACTAGGCTTTCATTTGTTTTTTATTTTCGTTTTTTAACCAACTAACGTTTCTACCCCTTAATTTCAATAAAGTTATCATACATCAGATAATTTTTCCGTTTAAACAATAATTTATGTTACCGATTTCAAATCACATCCTTAGTTTTCTTTTATTTCCTTTTAAACAATATTTATCTTCTTTTTAGTCTTTTTTTATCAGTCTAACAATTCGGACCGTAATCCCGTTGACATTTTGAAACTAACATACTTTTCGTTTAACATTGTGTTATGACGCGTGTCACATGCATTGAAGCGTTTTGATTTAGTACCCATTTGGGAAACATTGAAAACTTGCTACACATGCTACTAACTCATAGAACCCGCAACATATCATACAACCTATGGTCTCTGTTTCAAGATAAGTGGATCCTCATGTTCACAACCCCCGCAATCCCCCCAATATCCTTGCACTGGTGGATCCTCATTTCCCGTTACATTACAAACAGAAACATGTTTGCTATGGCCGACACAACAATAGTATATGAGATTTGTGTCCTCACCAAACCGTTGGGACGTGTCTTTCACATGAATTGGTTTACCAACAAAAAAGGGTAGTCTTCACTGAGACCCTTGTCTCTCCCGCTATTTAAGTATGTCTGTCTTATGGTTTTCTTAATTCTTGTCGCATTCTAACTTGTCAGTTTGTAATGCCATAAATAAAAACCTTTTGTTTCTCTAAGTTAAGTACCAATCACTTTATAATACCATCTACCCAATATATGCATACGACAGTATGCATGTGCACAGTCAAATCACGTATGCCCACAACTTTACCATTTTTACAATTCGTTGACAGACAACTTTGTGGCTTTAATTTGAGCATTGCTTTCATGTCCTGATTAGATTTCAATTCTAACTACTCACCAATTAACACATATTCAATCATTTATGTTGATTAAAAATCACAAAACCCATAAACCTACTTTATTAATAAATATTTCACAAAACACAATGCATCCAATATATATACATACGTCAATATTTTAGTACGCACCCCACACAAAAAAATATAACAAACCATATGCAGTTCCGGCAATGCGGTCACACTGATAACCCATTACACACCACACAAAACAACATAAACCAATACGAGGGGATAATTTACGCGAACCCGCAGCACCGCGCGGGCACTTTTGCTAGTTTTTTATTAAACGGCGACTTTTATTAAATCGAGTCCAACCATTTATTCGGCTCACTCCCGGCCGCATAAAAGGGAAAATTCTCAAAATAAGTATTTTTAAAAATAAGTTTCTAGTTTTAGGTATCATTTGCAAAAAATCCAGAAATAATTACTTTAAACTAGTCGTGACTCGTGACGTCTAGATTTTATTAGTTTTAACAAGTAGTTTACAAAACTAGTTGTGACGACTATTTTTGGTAAAGAAAATTTCGG
This sequence comes from Bidens hawaiensis, assembly GCF_021521415.1. Classification (NCBI taxonomy): domain Eukaryota; kingdom Viridiplantae; phylum Streptophyta; class Magnoliopsida; order Asterales; family Asteraceae; genus Bidens; species Bidens hawaiensis. The sequence goes on along the minus strand of NW_027491112.1, from coordinate 1,030,486 downwards.
GGACGGGTATTTTAAAACACTAAACTTGTCAGGACGACTATTTTAGGTAAAAAATAGTTTGGACGAGTTTTGTTAAGAAAATTTTGATATTTTTCTTAATATTATATTATTATGTTTAATTTTACTCACAATTAGTTTTCTTTTATAACTTTTAAAATATATGATTTTACTAAAATCTAAATAGTGAATACACATTTGAGACCTGCTTTTTTTTGTCTGCGCACCGACATAAATTTTATCAATCAACCAGCGACATCCCGAACGAAATCTTGTTTCAAATCTTGGTCACGAATTTGGACCGATGATTTGAACAGTTTTCAAGTTAAGCATTTGAAAATAGTGAAGTTTTTCGGGTTCAAGATCGAAGAAGATAAAATGCTCATCCAATATGCTCTAGTTGTTTGCAGTTGACACCAGTCCATGCCAATTAATAAAATTTAATTTTGTTTAACATAAGTTTATGAAATTTAAAAAATATTCATAACTTAATATAAACATAATACTTGAAACATGTAAAAAGAATAACATTCGACCCGAAAATTGAAAGTTTCTGATTGCGCACTCGATATTCGTTTTTAAACAGAATGCATACAGAAAATGTGCTTGCACAAACCAGTACAACACAGCTTAGGGTTCCTTTAATTCATAAATAAAACCGAAACACACTTATTAAAGCGCGACAACATTTTGAACATTTTACTACATCATTAAGCTAAACCATTCAACCGGTTATGATTATCCGAAGCTTCATCTGATCCTTTGCCGGTGGTGATCTTATCATTGCAACTTTCTTTGAGTTCTTCGCTAACCGGAAGAGACTCGACTTCTTGATCCTTGCTTTTACCCCACACAACAAGATACAACCCTGCAACTATCACAATGGCTCCCATAACTCTTCCAAGGTACATTTGCTCGGCTAGAATAATCGATCCCATCACTGCCACAATTACCATGCTTAACGGGCTAAATGCAGTCACAAACACGGGACCTCTCATTTTCATTACTATTCCTTGAATGTAGTACGCTAGAGCCGAACATACTACACCCTGCATACACACAACACATAGTCAATAACTTTTGAAACGGGCCGAGCCGGGTTGGTCTACATTAATCTAAATCTTTGAATAAAACGATTTAGGAGGCTATATACATTAGCAATGGAGTTTGGGCACCTTATTCAAATTATGACGCGATTGAAAGTAAACGGGCCGGGTCGGGTTGATTTACAATATTTTAAATCTTTGAATAAAACGATATAGGAGGCCGCATACATCAAATATGGACTTTGGGCGGATTTACTCAAATTATGACGCGTTTGAAAGTAAACGGGCCGGGGCGGGCAGGGTTGATCCACAATAATTTAAATCTTGGAATAAAACGATTTAGGAGGCTGTATACATCAAAAATGGACTTTGGGCAGATTTACTCAAATTATGACGCGTTTGAAAGTATACGGGCCGGGCCCGGTTGATCCACAATAATTTAAATCTTGGAATAAAAGGATTTAGGAGGCTGTATGCATCAAAAATGGACTTTGGGCGGATTTACTCAAATTGTGACGCGTTTGAAAGTAAACGGGCCGGGCCATGTTGTGCCGGGCCCGGTTGATCCACAATAATTTAAATCTTGGAATAAAAGGAGAGGCTGTATGCATCAAAAATGGACTTTGGGCGGATTTACTCAAATTGTGACGCGTTTGAAAGTAAACGGGCCGGGCCTGGTTGATCCACAATAATTTAAATCTTGGAATAAAACGATTTAGGAGGCTTTATACATCAAAAATGGAGTTTGGGCGGATTTAGTCAAACTATGACGCGTTTGAAAGTAAACGGGCCGAAATTACTTACGGTGTATACAACTGCAACTAGTGATGTATCCCATTTTAGAGCCCATACTGCAGTGTTTCCTCTTTCCATTATTAGTGCAACTATTGCTCCCTCAATAGTTCCCATCACGCATATCCACGCCGTTAGTGATAGCTCAGCAGGATAAGACTTTAGTGTGATTGCCTACATGTACACCAGAAAAAAAGTTAGTAATCTGGCCTTTAGTTCTTGCCATACGGGCTTGTCAAGCGCGTTAGATAAGTGGTCAAAATGGGCCGGGTTGAAATGATTCGTTTGTAGGCCCGTGAGCCTAAACAAGACTGTTATTTATACAGTTTATTTAATATAAAATATTAAGCATTACTAAATAAAAAATTATGATAAAACGACTAAATAATATATATTATGTTATATAAAGATGTAGGCAATTCTCACTTGTAGAACCATAAAACCGGACCAACTGAAGCATCCAACCGCAATCATAATCGCACCCTTTAAAGAATGACGAAGATCTACGTGGTTTGCAACCTCATGAAAAGTCCTTTCTTTTGTCCAAAATAGCTCAATAATCGGGCCTTTCATCAGTGTCATCACCATTGCTCCTGCAACCGTTGTAACCGTCCCAACTACCTTCGCCTGGCTTCGTATGCCCTTCATGTTTAGCTTCTCAAGTCTGAAAGAATAACAATTCGGAAATTTTAAACTATTTTACTGAAATAATAATAATTTTAACCATATTCGGAAATTTAAACTATTGAATTGAAATAATAATAATAATAATAATAATAATAATAATAATAATAATAATAATAATAATAATAATAATAATAATTTCTCTAATGGTAATATTCAAACCTAGCTAATGATTGTCTTTTACAATTATAAGTCAATAACAAAGGTAATCTTCATATCATATTATTTTATTTAAGTTATTTTATTTAAGTGGTTGTGTGCATAAAATTATAAAATATTTCAACTTTAATAAGCACACACTTTTTCTTGCTTTTAATAATTACTATCAACTTTAAGTTACGTGCAAAAAAGAAACCGACTTATGATTTCTTATAGATTTTAGCAACCAATCTAATTTTAAGACAATTAACAATTAATAAAAAGTAAGTGAAAGGTGATCATTTTGTGCTTTAAAAAGACATTATATAAGTTTATTTTAAAAATAATCTTTTCCACAATTTATATTTTAAGCTGTCAACTATTTTTTGCAAAATAAGAAAAGATGGCTTAGCCGCCAAATTTGGTACTAACATATAACTTGGTTGAGGTCTTGTTTAATATTAGTTAATTAATAATTAGTAAATAAATATGTAAGAGTTTACTTATCATCGTTATGTTAGGCTATGGTTGTTTTCTCATATTTTTACTAGCTACATATTATGTTAGATGAATGACTACACTCTAAATTTATAAACGTAATAGAAAAAAATAAAAAATAAAAAAAATGAACCCAGTCTTAGAGGAGCAGACTCTCTATCCTTTTTGTGATAAGGTTAAGGTCTGTTCTCGTCATAGACCTTATCAATAGCTAATGCTGTGAGTGGGATTATAAATGATACGTTTGTTTGTTTAACATAAATTCATGCATGCATCCTTGTGCATGTTAATGACTTCTCACCTTAGAATGCATGCCATGACAAAAGTTATAGCAGGAAGAATATTTGTCATTGCAGCTGTAAATGTTGCTGTTGTAGCTTTCATTCCCATAAAAAACAAGTTCTGATCAATAACCGGCCTGCACGATATATACATAAACCCGTCATTCAAACATCTAACAAATCAGACATGTCTAGCAAACATCGGTTTATTTATAATTGCAAAACTTACTCTAGTAGCGCGAGAAACATAATCTTGATGAAAACCGAGCGTGTCATCTTTGGCCTTATTTTCCTAGTTTCAAAATAATGTAATATATAACACAAGTGCACACAAATTTATAATAAAATTAATTGGTTTGAATCAAATACAAATTAAATAACGTGCTAACTGTGAGAATTATGTAGTATAATTATTATATATACAACATCGTGTAATTATAGTGTAATTACAACTATGTTGTAATTACATTACGATGTAATTATATAATTACACTATTTGATTCGCATGTTATGTACAATTTTTTAGTTTGTACGTCAACTTTCCCCTACATATATATACCTGTCAAAAATAATAGCAAAAGGAGCCATGAGAATGGTGGCAACGGCATGGCGATAAACAACGAATACATAATTGCTTATGCCTTCATTCAAAGCCGCTTTTGATAATATGTCCATTCCAGCAAACCCGAATTGTATAAAGATGACAGCGAAAAATGGCTTCCCATTTTTAAAGAACTCACTCATGCACTCATGAAACTTAGTCATTTTTTGATTGATTAATGTGTGTTTGAAACTAAAGTTTTTTGTTTCAAAACACTTGTATTTGGTTGTTTAGAAATTGCTTGCTTCATGTGTTTATATACTACACTTGTGTGCCAGTCAAAACAAGCTTTGTAGCAATAAGTATTGCCGACCACTTTATGATAAAACACCTTTTGTACATGATTGTTTGATGAAATTTATAACGGGCTCAAGATAATGGTTAAAGAAATTGATAATGACACAGAAAGCATAAATAAACAGAGATAATAATTCTCATATTTTTAGATATAAGTTTTTTTTAGATTAAGTTTTAATGCATGTGTCACATAATACACAAGGAGCACTTGTATAGGGATTATTAGAATTTAGCATGACAAAATTTCGAAATTACAAATTAACTTATAAATATTGAAATTAAACCTATAAATAAAGACGTAAATCACGCTCATTACGCTCATCAGTCACGTTTCTGCTAAATATGAAGTCGTTTGAAGGTTGCAAAATTTGGGAAAAAATTTTGATTGGTGAAATTGGGATTTTAAATCAAGGAATTTGGATCTAACAGCGGCCAATTTGCCTATGGCGGGTTGTCACATAATCCGGCTCATAAAGAGTTTTCCTCCGACTGATAATTGGCCCCGTAACTCTGATTGTAGTATGAGTTATGCCCATTTGAAGTTCGGGTATTTTTTGCTCTACTTCTCCTTGTTCAATTGTTATTTGTGTGTCAACTTTTGGATAAGCTCCTCATCGGCAAATGATGTTTTTGCGCTTGCGTCAAATCGGTTACATTATAAATTACCGAGTTTTCAAAGATATCAAATTGTTAGAAATCATGTTTTGTAGCAAACATAATTATCTAGTAATCTAGTACAAGAGAAACAGAGTCCGGGTTTGTAAAACTACACAATGGTCTAAATATTGTTTGATTAGAAAATTTTGTAATGGCTACCAAAATTAATATGTCAAGCTAGGGGTGTGTAAACATCCATATTTGAAACCGAACAAACCCGAATTATCTGAATCCAAAATATCTAAAAATTCAGTTTTCTAAATTTTTGGATTCGGATTCGGATTCGAATAGTAATTTTAGAAAATTTCTAATATTTTGGATAGTTCACTTATTCAATATATGATATATACTGAAATTATTAATTAATAAATATCTTTTAAAACTTGGATATATGTTTGGATATCCGAATCCAAAACTTTGGATAAGGATTCGAATAATGATAGCAACTATAAGAAAATTCCGGATATATGAAATTCGGATATCCGATTTTGAATACTCCTATCTCACACTTCTTGTATTCAGGGGATATGGCGTGCCGAAAGGTTTATTTACTCTATTTTAGAGGTGGAGGACTTAAACCTTGTAAGTTGCACATGTAGATGATTTATAGAAGTATCTAAAAGTAGGATTATGTAACGTTTAAAAGATTGTATCTCAAGCTTCCTCAAACTTAACCCGAAAATCCAGAATTAACTTAATATTTTGACAATTTTCACCATTGTTTGGTAGCCTCTTAATTGTTGCATCTTAATAGTTCGTTACCTCTTAATCATTCAGACTTAAGGTTACCTATTAACCATTAAGAGGTAGTCTCTTACTGGTCATTAAATCATTAAGAGGTAGTCTCTTAATGACCATTAAGAGGCTACCAAATAGCCCTAAGTGTATCAGAGTACCACCTCAAGGGCATTAACAATCCAACACGACACCAAGTGATAACCTGAAGGGACATTTATTAACGTTGATAGGGCGCATAGGGTGCCCCCTGGCGATGATTAGTGGATGTGGCTCTGATGTGGTGGTGGGTAGTGATTTGGACGTTATCCAGCCACACATGGTCTAAGTGTGGAGGGAGCGGTTATCTTCATCTTTCACCATTCACTTATCTACGTAGTTGCCACATAAGATTTCCACAAATTCATCCCTAACCATCTTTCAAGTGGTGATATGGTCTCGTTCCATCTCAATCAAATTTCACCCATTTTATATTTTAATTTTCTTTTCACAAATAAACAAATTAAGTTCAAATTTCTTAAATTAATATAACATAATATCAAATTTAAATAATATTCTATTAATTAATGAAGTGATCAAGGATTGCTTTCCAAAACAAGTTGTGTTTTTTGTTGATTCCATTTTTCGGGTCCTTCTATCGAGACCCACACTTTGGCTAAATCCACCTATTCTTGATCGTTTTATGGTGTTGCCTTATTTTTCCTAGTGTTTTTGTTTTCTTTATGTGGAGCCGGATCTGGTGATTCGTAGGATTGTTCATTAGATGGGTTGTTTTGTTCATTGGTGTCCAAATCTTCAGACTCTTGCGTTGGTGTAGTTAAGGTTTTGAGATTGTTACGGGGTTGGGAGTAATTATATGGGACAAGCATCGGCATCGGCTCATGCAAAAGGTGGACAAATCCCGAAAATTGGTTTGGGAATGGAGAGGGTGTGGTTGGTATTTGAGATTGTTGTGGGAAATTTAGGTCCAGGACAAATGCAAATACGAGTCGTATTGTGACGTGAGTTTTGGAAACAGGATGGCATTTAGGACGACATCGACATTTGGTTTTGTGGGATTTGAACATTAAGCTTGTGATTACAAGAACTACTGACTTTCCCTTTTTTTTCAACCCTTGATTTTGCGAGAACAATCCATAGGTCGAATAAGTTTTGTAAAAAAGAAAGGAGTTATTTTGATGAAATGTTTGTGTAAAAGTGTTAAATGGTGTCTTTATTTATAGGTTTAATTTTTTTTTTTTTTAAAAAAAAACTATCCATTTTACAGCTATCAGGATGTTCTTCTTTCACGACCTAAGCAAGGACATTTTTTCTCGATAATGAAATAAACTGGATGGTGTTCCCATCGGTACCAACCCGTAGACACTCTCTTCACCCTTATGTTTTCAAATTAAGCACACTTGCATTTTGAAAAGTGAGACTATCCAATAACCATGACCTAATTAAATTCTCTAATCCCTTGGTCCTATAAATATAAAAGTGAAATTTTACATGATCTTTAACCTTTATTAGTCATGAAAACACTCAAGTCTAAGTAGGGTAGCATTGTAGCAATGATTGTACCAAAAATCATTAATCAGACTTTCCTTGTGTTATGGAAACATCTTATGCATGGCCTTCCTATCATTCATTCAAAAGATGACGTGTTAGCTAGTGATGGGTCTATATATCTTGATTACTCAACCCTTTTAACTCATAGGAAGTAATATTAGGCTGAGGGGTGTGGAGCGCTAGAGGGGGCGCGTGAGCCCATCCGCTCGCGCCCCGGGGCGCGAGCACCACACCACCGAGGCGCGAGAGGGGCGCGAGAGGGGCGCGAGCGCGGAAAAAGAGGCAGGCGCAAGGCCAGTAGCGGCTGGGAATGGGCGTGAAGGGGTCTTCGGAATGCGTGCATGACCGTTGGGGCTTTATAAATTGAGCCGTTGGCTCTTTAAGTTTATTAAAAAAAAAAATTTTAATAAACTAGTTATATATATATATATATAGAGAGAGAGAGAGAGAGAGAGATAGAGTTATATATATATACTTTTGGTAGAGGAAGAAGATGTGATTTCAGAGGGAAAAAGAGGTAGAGCAAGTGATGGAGACTGTCTAGAAGAAGAAGAATGGTGATGATGGAAGTCCATTGAAGGAAGACTGGAGACAGACAGAAGAGATATTTGTTCAAAGGTAGAGACAAGAAGTGAGTGAGATATATAGCAGGATGTGATTTTGGACTATGTGTTATGTTAAGACTTTGTTTGTATAATGTGTGTTTTTTTAGATATTAATGTGTTATTTTAATTAATGTGTGTTTTTTTAAATAATTTATGATTTTTTTAATAATACGTTTTTTTAATACATTTATAAATAAATAAAAAAAAACCGCTCGCGCCCCCTCTCGCGCCCCTCCACACCATGTCCCGGGGCGCGAGCACCACAACCAACACCCATCTTATCAAGTTTCTCTCTCTGCCACACGTCACAATATTATTGGCTGGAGCCCCCACTCGCGCCCCCTCTCGCGCCCCCCACACCCCTCAGCCTTATCTTCATATTCATGGGAGACATGGTATAGAGTATAGACACAGTCTAGTTCACAACTCACAATTTGATCAATTCAAATTGCCAAATGCCCATCTTTTCACCACAACAATATAAAAAATAATTTGTTTCAATAAAAGTACACGGAGTTACAACTATCACAGTTATAGGGCTTTTGTGTCTTGTAAGTTGTATTTTTATCTTTCGTTTGGTCTTTTAAAAAAATTGTAGTAAACCAACCAGAAACCCAAAATCCAGATTTTGAGTACCGAGACCCACCCAAGGAAGTTAGTGATGTCATTTTTGCCGGCTCCACTCCAACAACCGAACTCCCCATGATCGGTTCTACTGAGAAGAAGCCAAGGCCATAGAATCACACCAAAGAAACGGCGTTAGTGAAAGCTTGGGTCCGCATATCTAAATCCGGATAACTGAAACTTGATAAATATCAGATGACTTTAGAGTTTAGAGGGCTGGTTTTGTAAACGTTTCAAACAAGTGGGAGCTATTCACCAAACAAAGTCAAAGTGGAAGGACGTGCAAAGGAATATAAACAAACTAAACCTCCATAATGTTTGATTATGGAGTATGGTTCATTTAAGACCCTTCAAGGTTCTTGCGTGACACGATGGTCATGCAAATGAGCTATTTGAATACCACGCCACCCCCATCTCCCTCATGCAGGGAATGACCCAAATGACTACGGTTATGCACATCCTTTGAAGGACAGTGGAAGTGGGAGCCAATCAAACTTTTCGTTTTTTTCTATTCTTTTTGTTTCCTTTTTTTATTAAATAAAAAAGAAATGATGGAGAATGAATGAAATGGGTTATAATATGGATTGAGTGGTGAGGTTGAATGGTAGTGGAAAAGCTGAGTGGCACTAAGAGTCTAAGATGATACAAACGTGACAATTGATGAAAAATGAGAAGAATGTCACATAACACATGGTCTTACTGATTTTGACGCTCTAACCATCAAGTTTTTTTCTAAAAAAAAATAATATAACTTTTTTATCAAAACATGCACGTGCACTCAGAAACGTAGCTTTTATGTATATATTTGACAAACATCTATTACATGACTTATGGATAACTTTACTACTAGTCAAAATTATGTAATTAATAATTTAAAGCTTAACCAATTGGTTAATGCATAATACATAAGTTTCATTCGTGCATTCAATTAAGTATTGTTTAACGCACATAATACATATTGTTACTTTTTGTTAAATAAATAAAGGGTTAGGCTAAATGTACCCCCCCTGGTTGCTTGTCATACCCCCCCCCACTTGGAAAAACCAACTTTCATATTAACCCTTGAAATCATATAATTACCAAATTAGCACAAAAGTAAGGATTTAATATTATTTTTTTACAAGTTGCGTTTTCTTTTATGATTTCGAGTTTAGGGTTTCGGTTTTAGGGTTTAGGGTTCGGGTTTAGGGTTCGGTTTCGGGTTTCGGGTTTAGGGTTTCGGTTTTAGGGTTTAGGGTTCGGGTTTAGGGTTAAGGGTTCGGTTTCGGGTTTCGGTTTTAGGGTTTAGGGTTCGGTTTCGGGTTTAGGGTTCGGTTTCGGGTTTCGGGTTTAGGGTTTGGTTTCGAGTTTAGGGTTTAGGGTTTCGGGTTTAGGGTTTTGGGTTTTTGGTTTATTTTGTAAAAGATAAAGTGGTAAAATAAGGATATTATAAATATATATACTATTAAATTTAAAAAAAATATTATAAATATTTATTTAATATTAAAAATATTAATATTAAAAAAATAAATTAATAGTAATACTTGATAGTTTTTAGTTTGATATATGTAGTGGAGGTTATCAAATGAAAGTAATGTTGTAGGGACTAATATGTATATAAATAATATCAAGAGCTAATTGTAATTTATGTAATAAGTTCAGGGGGGGTATATTTAGTAAAAATGGAGTAAGGGGGGTACGTTTAGCAGCACCCTAAATAAAGCTTTCATCTTATGACTTGATGGAGCCCACATTTGGTGGATCTTAACTGTAAAATTAAAAGCTTATGGGATGTCTGGAGATATTTGGTAGTCTTTTAACATTGGCGAAGCTTAATGGAAAGCCGGGGTTTAGGGTTTGAAGTACACTTTGGTAAAATCTATTATGTTTTCAAGCACCTAAGAGCATGGAGTTCCAAAGGGGGTGGTGCCCCCATCGGGGTCCAAGGGCCAAAGCCTTAGACACAGAAGATGCTTTGACGTTGCATGACTGATGAAAAGTTGCATGTAACATGATCTTCAAGAGTTACATTCTTTCACATAGAGTTGCAATGCGTCAACAAATCGTTGTGATAGCTCCCCACATAAATAACGAATGTCTTTCGCCTAGTTATGTTACATTTTCTCAAAACACAACTTGCATATTTGTTCTTGTATTTCTCATTGAATCACGTGATTGATATTTATAAGTAACAACACAATATTTAAATCTTGAAGTGATCTTTACACGATTCAAAGAGATCCATATGGTTTGTATTTAAAGAGAAAAAAGTTACAAGGAAATGGATCAAACGGGTTGGAGGTAGTTAAATTCCAATTTTAATGCATAGTACCTCTGCAAGTTTTTTTTTATTGGCGATTAAGTCTTCATTAAACATTAAGAAAATGAACAAAAAGGGTTTTTGCCACAAGCCTACATCCCAACGTGGTCCATTTAAACTCGTATCAAACCAGTCTGACCCGCCAACAGACAAAACATACACATGATTGACGCTTGCCAGAGTCGAAAGGTCATTTGGCTCCATTAGTGACTACTTGTGCTTTCCTTATAGGCAACCCACCATTATAACCATCTTTCTAATCCAAAACCACTTTTGTCCCTCTAATTGTCTGATTTTGTTGATTCACATATCATTTCACCACTCCTATGGTGTCGTAAACATATCAATCGTAACTGTTGTAAACGTGAATCATATGGACGGACACACTCCCGCCCGTCAAAGAGTAAAGATGACACAATACAAGTGTTGGTTCATTTTTTTTTATTGATTTAGTGAATTATACATGGTGATTTGTTGAATGGGATTGCACTGAATATACTTTTAGTCAAAAAGCCATTGCTTTAAAGCTATTATGGAAAAAAATATTGTATGTCCAAAATGATATATCCTTTTGCCCTTTAATGTTTTTAAGGTGGAAAATTGGTCTGTAACAATTTACTTGATATATGTCGGCCCTTTTGGTTTTAACTATATTATTATAACATTAGTTTTAAACTTTTAATAATATTTTACTTTTTTTCGTATTCTAGCATTGGTGAATTATTTTAATGACACTATACCGACAGACCTATTGATGAAGATAGTAGTCAGATCTAGGCGAAACTTTTGACTTGATATCAATATATCATACTATCATAGTAACCAGCATTAATAATCACTTTCAATTTCTTTTAGTAACTGAAGAAACGTGGATCTCCTAACTGGTAGCAGATCTACTTTCCTCGGGTTTTGATTGTACTATTTCACCGATGGTTCTTCTGGATCTGTGTTCTTCCACCTACAAAATGAACAACGCCGTTAACTTACCCCTCAGAAAGGGACAGAGGGGTCCTCTTTGGGGTAACCCTCCGGCATGAGAATAAGTATGTGTAGGAGAAGATAATAATATGTGAGTAAGGGAATCTCAAGAGTATTGCTTAATAGCTCAATACTGTATGATTGTGTGACTGTGTGTTTGTATGTAACTGACTGTGAGTGAATGTAATTCAATATGATTGAATGTGATATCACTGCCTGTAACTGTCAATGATTGAGTATGAATGTCTCCATCAAAGTGGAGTTGATGCTGTATTTATAGTACTAGGGTTTCCACTGATTGGGCTCAGCCTCGTTGGCCTCCTCCAATCGCACTGCGCCATGTGTCCTCTGGGACACCTGGCGCTTTCTCGTTGGTTGTAATCACGTGGTAGCACATGTGTCATGCTGAGTTGTCGACCTTTCATTTGGCAGCTGTCAACATCAGCATATTCTTACTCCTTAAAAAGATACCTTCTAGAAGGTTGTCTGACGTGCACAATCAAGGTTGCCCTAATCCTGATTTGGATAAGGACGAGGTCGATTATGTGCATGTGTGATATGCGCCAATCCTGAAGATGCGCGAGGTCTTCTCTTTATTCTCACGCGCAGATATTTCATGCGCAGATGTGATATGCACGAGCATGTGATGTGCGCCGCGCGCTGATGCGCCGCGCGCATATGTGATGCGCAAGCATATGTGTGCCTGGGCATATGATGCCTGAGCATGTTTTGTATGCGCCATGCGCATAAGTTTTGGCTTTGTGCCTTCATAATGTCTTTATCTTGTGGGTTGACCCGCCTTGCTCGGTGTTGAGGCGGGTACATACCTCTTCAGTAACGTTTGGAACTACCCTAATATCCGGGTAAATTTTCTTGAAATGGGATATCGATGTTTATACTGACTTTGATGCTTTAGATCAGACTCAACCAAACACACCATCAAGGAGGAAACTCATAACTATGAAAAAAAAATCCCTAATTCAGGTTTTATGCCATAGACCTTAAGATCTCAAACCTTAACTGTTATTAGGGGTGCAGCGAGCCAAGCCGAGCTCGAGCTCGATTAGGATAGAGCTAGGCTCGTTTAACTTACACAGAGTTCGAGCTCGGATTGTTTCGAGCTCTATTTTCAAAGCTCGAGCTTGGCTCATGAGCAGGTTTTCAAGCTCGAGCTCGACTCGGGCTCGGCTCGTTTATTATTTATCAATTAATTTTTAGTTAATTATAATTATTTTAATATATTTTTTCTATTATAATTTATGTATAAAATAATATATATTATTTAGTTATTTATATTTTTTTTCATAACATTATACATATTACTTAATAATTATTGAATATATATTTTAAAAAAATTATATAAATGGCAGGCTCATTTAGGCTCGCGAGTTAGCTCGAGCTCGATAAGTAAAGCTCGGGCTCGTTTATTAAACAAGCTTACTTTTAAGCTCAAGCTCGGGCTCAGGATCGATTAAGCTCGACTTGATCGAGCTTTTTAACGAGCCGATCTCGAATAGCCCACGAGCAACTCGGCTCGTTTGCACCCCTAACTGTCTATAGCATGTCATTAGACAAAAAAAACAAAAAGGTCAATTGCATCACTTCAAAATAATTCTCATAAATTGTTGATTTTTTTCTTTTCTTAAACAGCTTAACTCCATTAAGGAAAAAAAAACCATCCATTAACAAAAGGCTAAATGGGCAATCACACTATCATTACATCACTAATATTGGGTTTTTCATCCAATATAGAAAACCTATTCTAGTCTTTGAAAACCGTCTAAATTGCTAAAAAAAATAAACCTTTTTTTTCCACAACATCAAATAGAAGAGAGTGATAAATTAACCATATCCATGTCTAGTTTTCAAAAGTTGATACCCAAATGCCCTCAAGCCATTTCAAACAATTACATAAAAACACAATTTAACAAGAAAAAAAACCAAAAATTAAATTAATCAGCCCTCAAACCTGTCAGGTCAACCCAAACATAATCCATTTTAAATGTATTCACGAGTGCCACCCAAAATCGACTCGACCCCAATTCAGACTAAATCCAAATCCGCAAGTTTCATCATTCGTGTTAAGTCCTTATCGCGTAGTAAATTAACACCTCTACGTACAACCAATCCGTTTCAATAAAGCATAAAGAAATGTAATAACTTTATCATTTCTCAACTTTATCTCCGAACCAACTCGTTTACGTAATAATTTGGTTTATATTTGACAATATTAACAAGTGGTTATCATATTCAAGCAAAATTTGTCACAAACAAACGTCTCTTTTAATACTTTCTTGTATTTTTGCATGATGTGAGACTCTACATGCTTCTAGGGTTTTGGATATAAAGATGCATGTCACTAGCTTGGGCTAAGTGATCTTTTTTCAAAGGTATGTCATGCATGCACTTCTAAATGTCTAATGTCATCAAATCATAATGTATGTATATAAACTTGTAAAAGTTTTGTACATTGCGTTACGTCCCAGCTTGTTCTTTTCATTATACGTTTTCTTTTCAAATATAAAAACTTGTCCTGAATTCGTCGGTGAATTGTTTGTACGTGGGTAATCCGTCACTGATCATAGTTTATTGGAAATCAGGTTGTGGGTAAGGACTTTACTGAAGGATCACCAAAAGACTTATCTTCACCAGTAGAAACCTACTCCAATAGTTCGTCGACTATATCATCACTGACAGATCATTGACGCTGACTTCAACAACAGATCATGACTTAATCCTTCAACGAGGGATCCCTAATTACGACATGTCACCCACAATGGGCTTTATGTCCCTAGGTTTGAATCTATGTGGCATTCATTGGACAAGCCTCATCACAAACTTTACTATTGTAGAGGAAGTTTGCTAAGTTGTAGTTCTTGGCTACAAACTTGTAACAAACAACCAAAGTGGGTCCCAATGTCTCATCCCTCTCTCATACACACACACACACACACATATATATATATATGTACATTATATATATAGTTTTAATAGTTTTTAATGGGTTTGTAGAGGTTTGTTGTTGTAGAAAAAAGTGGGGTTTTTGAGAAAAAGTTTAAATTTTGATGTGTCGGTTAGTACTAACCATTGTTAATTAGTGTTAGGTCCAATTAGATTAATGAAAAGTACACATATTGAGCTAACAAGTCATATTAGCTTACATAGAGTCAGTTTAGAAATTAACACCACATGTAACATGTAATCTTTGTGTTTGACACCGGTTTAATACAAAAAGTATATAAAAAAAATCTTAAATACAAATATTACAAACAAATATGATCAATTTTATAACTAAAATGAAATACAAATACAAACGTGACAATTGATTTAAACATTTAGTTGGTCCGTATTTCTTAAAATATGGTATGATCAACCTCCAATTGACCAAATTCATCGATGCGGATAATGATATAGCTGATTTAAAATTTCGAGTCCACCATTTACAACATTAATCGATCAATGTTCAGATACGTATGTAACTGATTTTAATTCTAATACCACCAATTCTAGCAACCTGCACGTGACATTTTTATTTCACACTACGACAGCATACATGGAATTCACCGGTTCATCACCAATATAAATAAGATAAATATATTTGTAAATGCTAAGTTATTCTAAAAATTGCTAATCATTAATTTAAAAAATGATATTCGTTCTTTAATATTATTGAAAATGAATTATGTTTTATTTTTTAAATTTAAATTCGACTCAAGCTGATCGACTAGATCCGATGCTGGCTTAGTTTGACCACATTTGATTGATTATTAGTAATAGGCAAAGTTAAAGTATGTTGTCTCGATACCATACCTTGTAACAATTACTCGAGTAATACCCGACCTTGTAGACCTACTTTTACAACATTGATTGCATGCAACAATATAATAATAATTAATTTATCGAGTTGGGTAAACAAACTCCCTAAGTAGTGTGTGATCACAATGATCTTAATAAAAAATAATAATAATAATAATAATAATAATAATAATAATAATAATAATAATAATTTAACTTTAACTTTTTGATATTATGATTGGTTTATTGGCTTTCGTCACCTACCTAATTCTTTAGTTGGTGATTCTTTTGAAATTGAAAGTATGTATTTCTAGTAATGGTAAAGAAGGAAGAAAAGAAAAAGAAAAAAAAAGATGTATTAAACTTTTATAGATAGGAACATACATGGAGAATTTGAGAACGTTACATGCCCTTTAAGCTAATAAAAAGAAAATTTTAGAGCTCAAATTTTGGAAGCAACAACAAGCAAATATAGAGATGGGCAAAACTTTGACAAAGTATGACAAAGTAAAGGAACAAGTACTTTACGAGAATTTTAGGGCATGATCACGACATATCACTCCCACGTATTGATACATATCCAACCCGTGGAGAGCATTAATACTATTAGATCTGTTTATGTGTTTATGTTTTAGTCTATGGATCATCGATGTTTATGTTTATCAATTCACTTGGTGAAAATCCTTGTAATTGGATATCTAATCCTTCTCGAATCGAATTAATTGGAAAATAGTTCATCTAGAATCGAGCTAACTATCATTGTTCTTGTCTATTTTAATAAACCAAATTTTCGGTTTCTATCAGTCACTTACCCGGCTATAGTGGTGCCAAATCATGTATAACTCAGCTGTAGAGGTGTCGGGTTCCCGGTACCTCTGTGGTCAACTTATATATGATTTGGCACCACTATAGTTGAGCTTGTCTCATTTCCCACGCGACACCACTTTAGTTAGGTTTGTCTAATTTCTCCACCCGACACCACTTTTGCGAAGGCCAAAGACATGTATTTTCCAGCTCTCTTGTAGCTGGGTAATATCATGTGCGAGATGTTGGTTGACCCCCTGGTTTTTTGTGTTAATACGTGACGACTACAAGGGTGCCTTGTATGCCAAACGAGCTTACTTGTCAAGCTCTCATTAAACCTTTTTGGGTTCGCTTGAAAACCCAATATACTATTTTAAAAAGAAAGTTGGTTAACTTGACCATTTTGAACATCTTTCCTTATATCTTACTACCCATTGGGTCACCCAATACATAAATACATATTCTCATACAAAGTCTACCTTTAAAAAAACAAAGCCAAACATTGTTGCAACATAAGCAAAGTAGATAAAAATATACGAATGTGACTTGCTTCTTTAACAATGTCCCTTGCAATAATACAAAGTTAAAGAAAAGATTATGAATCAAAATTAGTATGGACACCATGACTTTTAACATAATTTTATTCTAACAACGTTTGGATATACCCTTAATACCCGAGCGAGTCTTCCTAAAACATAATGTCAACCGTCCAGACTAATTTTGACATTTTAGGTTTGAATCACCCGAGAACACCATTAAGGAGGAAACTCACCAATGTGAGAAAACCCTTGAGTCAGGTTTCCAGCCATCACCCTCGTGTCATTAGACCAGTAATTTTCCTAACAAGCTAGTCTCTTTCATGACTCCAACTCATTTATTAAATCCTTTTTATCTCTAAAAACCAAGTTGGTCACACGTAAAAAACATGTAATCTTTGTGTTTGACACCGGTTTAATACAAAAAGTATATAAAAAAAATCATAAATACAAATATTACAAACAAATATGATCAATTTTATAACTAAAATGAAATACAAATACAAACGTGACAATTGATTTAAACATTTAGTTGGTCCGTATTTCTTAAAATATGGTATGATCAACCTCCAATTGACCAAATTCATCAATGCGGATAATGATATAGCTGATTTAAAATTTCGAGTCCACCATTTACAACATTAATCGATCAATGTTCAGATACGTATGTAACTGATTTTAATTCTAATACCACCAATTCTAGCAACCTGCACGTGACATTTTATTTCACACTACGACAGCATACATGGAATTCACCGGTTCACCACCAATATAAATAAGATAAATATATTTGTAAATGCTAAGTTATTCTAAAAATTGCTAATCATTAATTTAAAAAATGATATTCGTTCTTTAATATTATTGAAAATGAATTATGTTTTATTTTTTAAATTTAAATTCGACTCAAGCTGATCGACTAGATCCGATGCTGGCTTAGTTTGACCACATTTGATTGATTATTAGTAATAGGCGAAGTTAAAGTATGTTGTCTCGACACCATACCTTGTAACAATTACTCGAGTAATACCCGACCTTATAGACCTACTTTTACAACATTGATTGCATGCAACAATATAATAATAATTAATTTATCGAGTTGGGTAAACAAACTCCCTAAGTAGTGTGTGATCACAATGATCTTAATAAAATAAATAATAAAAATAATAATAATAATAATAATAATAATAATAATAATTTAACTTTAACTTTTTGATATTATGATTGGTTTATTGGCTTTCGTCACCTACCTAATTCTTTAGTTGGTGATTCTTTTGAAATTGAAAGTATGTATTTCTAGTAATGGTAAAGAAGGAAGAAAAGAAAAAGAAAAAAAAAGATGTATTAAACTTTTATAGATAGGAACATACATGGAGAATTTGAGAACGTTACATGCCCTTTAAGCTAATAAAAAGAAAATTTTAGAGCTCAAATTTTGGAAGCAACAACAAGCAAATATAGAGATGGGCAAAACTTTGACAAAGTATGACAAAGTAAAGGAACAAGTACTTTACGAGAATTTTAGGGCATGATCACGACATATCACTCCCACGTATTGATACATATCCAACCCGTGGAGAGCATTAATACTATTAGATCTGTTTATGTGTTTATGTTTTAGTCTATGGATCATCGATGTTTATGTTTATCAATTCACTTGGTGAAAATCCTTGTAATTGGATATCTAATCCTTCTCGAATCGAATTAATTGGAAAATAGTTCATCTAGAATCGAGCTAACTATCATTGTTCTTGTCTATTTTAATAAACCAAATTTTCGGTTTCTATCAGTCACTTACCCGGCTATAGTGGTGCCAAATCATGTATAACTCAGCTGTAGAGGTGTCGGGTTCCCGGTACCTCTGTGGTCAACTTATATATGATTTGGCACCACTATAGTTGAGCTTGTCTCATTTCCCACGCGACACCACTTTAGTTAGGTTTGTCTAATTTCTCCACCCGACACCACTTTTGCGAAGGCCAAAGACATGTATTTTCCAGCTCTCTTGTAGCTGGGTAATATCATGTGCGAGATGTTGGTTGACCCCCTGGTTTTTTGTGTTAATACGTGATGACTACAAGGGTGCCTTGTATGCCAAACGAGCTTACTTGTCAAGCTCTCATTAAACCTTTTTGGGTTCGCTTGAAAACCCAATATACTATTTTAAAAAGAAAGTTGGTTAACTTGACCATTTTGAACATCTTTCCTTATATCTTACTACCCATTGGGTCACCCAATACATAAATACATATTCTCATACAAAGTCTACCTTTAAAAAAACAAAGCCAATCATTGTTGCAACATAAGCAAAGTAGATAAAAATATACGAATGTGACTTGCTTCTTTAACAATGTCCCTTGCAATAATACAAAGTTAAAGAAAAGATTATGAATCAAAATTAGTATGGACACCATGACTTTTAACATAATTTTATTCTAACAACGTTTGGATATACCCTTAATACCCGAGTGAGTCTTCCTAAAACATAATGTCAACCGTCCAGACTAATTTTGACATTTTAGGTTTGAATCACCCGAGAACACCATTAAGGAGGAAACTCACCAATGTGAGAAAACCCTTGAGTCAGGTTTCCAGCCATCACCCTCGTGTCATTAGACCAGTAATTTTCCTAACAAGCTAGTCTCTTTCATGACTCCAACTCATTTATTAAATCCTTTTTATCTCTAAAAACCAAGTTGGTCACACGTAAAAAACATGTAATCTTTGTGTTTGACACCGGTTTAATACAAAAAGTATATAAAAAAAATCATAAATACAAATATTACAAACAAATATGATCAATTTTATAACTAAAATGAAATACAAATACAAATGTGACAATTGATTTAAACATTTAGTTGGTCCGTATTTCTTAAAATATGGTATGATCAACCTCCAATTGACCAAATTCATCAATGCGGATAATGATATAGCTGATTTAAAATTTCGAGTCCACCATTTACAACATTAATCGATCAATGTTCAGATACGTATGTAACTGATTTTAATTCTAATACCACCAATTCTAGCAACCTGCACGTGACATTTTATTTCACACTACGACAGCATACATGGAATTCACCGGTTCACCACCAATATAAATAAGATAAATATATTTGTAAATGCTAAGTTATTCTAAAAATTGCTAATCATTAATTTAAAAAATGATATTCGTTCTTTAATATTATTGAAAATGAATTATGTTTTATTTTTTAAATTTAAATTCGACTCAAGCTGATCGACTAGATCCGATGCTGGCTTAGTTTGACCACATTTGATTGATTATTAGTAATAGGCGAAGTTAAAGTATGTTGTCTCGACACCATACCTTGTAACAATTACTCGAGTAATACCCGACCTTATAGACCTACTTTTACAACATTGATTGCATGCAACAATATAATAATAATTAATTTATCGAGTTGGGTAAACAAACTCCCTAAGTAGTGTGTGATCACAATGATCTTAATAAAATAAATAATAAAAATAATAATAATAATAATAATAATAATAATAATAATTTAACTTTAACTTTTTGATATTATGATTGGTTTATTGGCTTTCGTCACCTACCTAATTCTTTAGTTGGTGATTCTTTTGAAATTGAAAGTATGTATTTCTAGTAATGGTAAAGAAGGAAGAAAAGAAAAAGAAAAAAAAAGATGTATTAAACTTTTATAGATAGGAACATACATGGAGAATTTGAGAACGTTACATGCCCTTTAAGCTAATAAAAACAAAATTTTAGAGCTCAAATTTTGGAAGCAACAACAAGCAAATATTGAGATGGGCAAAACTTTGACAAAGTATGACAAAGTAAAGGAACAAGTACTTTACGAGAATTTTAGGGCATGATCACGACATATCACTCCCACGTATTGATACATATCCAACCCGTGGAGAGCATTAATACTATTAGATCTGTTTATGTGTTTATGTTTTAGTCTATGGATCATCGATGTTTATGTTTATCAATTCACTTGGTGAAAATCCTTGTAATTGGATATCTAATCCTTCTCGAATCGAATTAATTGGAAAATAGTTCATCTAGAATCGAGCTAACTATCATTGTTCTTGTCTATTTTAATAAACCAAATTTTCGGTTTCTATCAGTCACTTACCCGGCTATAGTGGTGCCAAATCATGTATAACTCAGCTGTAGAGGTGTCGGGTTCCCGGTACCTCTGTGGTCAACTTATATATGATTTGGCACCACTATAGTTGAGCTTGTCTCATTTCCCACGCGACACCACTTTAGTTAGGTTTGTCTAATTTCTCCACCCGACACCACTTTTGCGAAGGCCAAAGACATGTATTTTCCAGCTCTCTTGTAGCTGGGTAATATCATGTGCGAGATGTTGGTTGACCCCCTGGTTTTTTGTGTTAATACGTGACGACTACAAGGGTGCCTTGTATGCCAAACGAGCTTACTTGTCAAGCTCTCATTAAACCTTTTTGGGTTCGCTTGAAAACCCAATATACTATTTTAAAAAGAAAGTTGGTTAACTTGACCATTTTGTACATCTTTCCTTATATCTTACTACCCATTGGGTCACCCAATACATAAATACATATTCTCATACAAAGTCTACCTTTAAAAAAACAAAGCCAATCATTGTTGCAACATAAGCAAAGTAGATAAAAATATACGAATGTGACTTGCTTCTTTAACAATGTCCCTTGCAATAATACAAAGTTAAAGAAAAGATTATGAATCAAAATTAGTATGGACACCATGACTTTTAACATAATTTTATTCTAACAACGTTTGGATATACCCTTAATACCCGAGTGAGTCTTCCTAAAACATAATGTCAACCGTCCAGACTAATTTTGACATTTTAGGTTTGAATCACCCGAGAACACCATTAAGGAGGAAACTCACCAATGTGAGAAAACCCTTGAGTCAGGTTTCCAGCCATCACCCTCGTGTCATTAGACCAGTAATTTTCCTAACAAGCTAGTCTCTTTCATGACTCCAACTCATTTATTAAATCCTTTTTATCTCTAAAAACCAACTTGGTCACACGTAAAAAACACATAAAAGAGTTGTAGTTAAGTGTGTATAACACACAATTATGTTTCCATGCAACCAATAAAGTAGCAACTTTTACAATTTTAGCATTTGATGTATGATAGTTTATGCAATAAATTAAAAAATGTTAGAAAAAATTAGTGCAAAACTTGTCAAAAACAAGCATCACTTATGTGTTTTGACCCTCTTTTCATTGGTGATATAAAGATGGCCATCACACTCACAAAGACCTAACTCATAAGTGATCTCTTTAAAGCTAAATGCACTTATAAATGTCTAGTGTCATCAAAATTTGTAGTCTTGTGAAAGTTTTAGTTGTATCCAGTGTGTTAATTTACTCGTTATAAACAAAATATTTTATGTACGTGTTGGTGATTTTAGTGTCATCAGACCATTTTGGGTAATAAGAATTCACTTAGGAGATGTGGAGTGCACACTTGATCAAAATTGTTCTAAAATCTGAAAACGGAGTACGAGACAACATCACCGGTAATTATAGAGGTTTAACCACTATCGGTAGTTATGGCACTTATATAACTGCCAAGGGGGTTTATGGTGGTTTACTTGGTTCTAAAACTACCAATTGTAAACTTGGTGATTTTATAAACCGCCAACTAAACCCCTATATAAGACGTCATTTGGTAATCGCTTGAGCACACCGGTTCACGAAATTCATAAACACACGTGCTCGTTTGTGTCAGAAGTTGAGTTTATCCAGTTTAAGGTTCAGGAAAAGCACCAAATTATTTCGATATAAAAGTGTTTCACGACACTCAGATTATCCAAACGTCACAAATCTTGAATCCCTCGACAATACATGCATATCTCTATAACTACTCGCAAAGACTCGGATTGACTATACATACAACATCCATGTATACATGACACTGGTTTCAAAAACTCAACTAACCAATATAAAGTTCAACCATCTGTATTGTACAAACATGGTTTGATGCATAACTAGTGTGCTGCAAGACTCGAAGCACGCCCCAAACACCTCAGTGGTGTCGCACATTGCACCAAAAACAAAAATTAGAACTACAGGACTTGCATAAATCACACATTGTATATATGACACGATAATTATTTATAGAAACAAAACAAATTTTGTGACAAAGTGTTTCGGGTCAACACAGCCAACACTCCCTCCCTCGACTTTACTACTATCGGCCGAAGTAAACAACATGCTGAAAATTGTGCGAAACTTAAATCATTCCTAAAAGAATTACAAGCTACAAAGTGAGAGCATGAAGCAGAAAATATTCCCACCTCCAAACTTGTTGCTCCGAAATTATTTAAAAAATTATTGATGTCTTTTCATCTCACAATTATTGATAGTAACTTTGACCATCTTTTCGCAATTTCATATTCTTTCCAAGCCTGCTTTTCCAAAAGATTAATCAAGTCAAGATTCCGTTTCTTTAGAAGGAAGTCTACAGGATATCACGATGGATCAGACGCGACAAAGTGACAGATATGTTAAATTAATCAATCATGAGAAGAACAACTTTAGCTTTAGAATTATAAGAAAACCTTAATAATCGCGTCATAAATGCACTATTTCAATGCAACTCATGTGTTTTATCCACAGCATGTTGATGATTTCTGGCCAGCTTGTGAACCTCCGGCTGCCTGATCCGGTTGGTTGATCTTAATTGTCTGAGGCTGTAATTAGAAATACCAAAAGGGTAAAAACATAACAAGATTTTAGAATAAGAATGATAAAGACATAAACGAGCATAGGAGCTCGTGAGCTACTCGAGATCGACAAGTTCGAATTGCGCCAAGCTTAATCGAGCTCTAGCCTAAAAATGAGCCTAGCCTGAACTCGAGCCTAAAAACAAGCCTTTTATATATAAAACTTTTATTTGATATCTTAAATATATACGTTTATATAAATATTATGGTAAAAAAAAACTAAATGGTATATATTATATTCTAGATAGATATAACTAAAATATCAATACACACACACACACACACACATACTTAACTGTATCTAAATTAATTAATTAATTACAAAAAAAAAAAAAAAAAGCCAAGCCCGAGTTTGAAAAACTACTCACAAGTGACAAGCCAAGCTCGAGCTTTATAAATAGAGCTCAAAATGAGCCAAGCTTGAGCTTAAAAACAACTCATGAGCCGAGCTCAAGCTTTAGAAATAGGCTCAAAACGAGCCGAGCTCAATAGTCAAGTTCGGGCTCGAATCGACTCATCTACACCCCTAGTTGAAACGAACCACATGGTTGGTTGACCAGCGAACACATTTTGTTCATTTCAAAAAAACATTTGTGCCTAATTAAGATGTTCACCTAACAAAACAGCAAAAATAATCTAATTCTTTGAATAAAATGATACAGGCCAACTTTAAACCTGTTTGACTCACTAAACTCGTGCACTTATAGCTACATGTTTTATTTCAAACAACCCAAATCGACCCATAATATGTTAGATTATTTAAGTTTACGTATGGCTCTCATTTTAAATCATTGGTTATAGATAATACAAAGATAACTGTAATATGCATACCTCAGGTTTTGTGTCCGTTTCAGAAAGTCTTTGTTTTATATCCGTAGCTATAGAGAAGAAGACATCCTCCACATTCATATTTGTTTTTGCACTCTGTTTAAATATTAATATAAGTAGCAATTTAGGCATGTACTGATGATGTTTGACTATCCATACATGTTTGACTTACAGTTTCAAAGAACTTCATTCCATATTCATTTGCAAGTGCCTGGCCTTTTGAGGTAGGAACAGCCTACACAAGTCAGCATGAATGATGATGATAAATTGATAATGATATAAGAAAGATTATATTTTCTGAATCATAATCTAATTCTTTTAATAAAATGATTTAAGAGGTCGTATGTATTAAAAGAGCATACCCTTTTGCTTTCATCCATGTCAGCCTTGTTCCCAACAAGTATCTTGTTCACATTATCAGATGCATGTTGTTCAATGTTACGAATCCAATTCTTGATGTCTAAACATATAAATCATCGTAATAAGACCACTTAAAAGAAAAAAATATTATGAAAAGTAACTAATTAAAGGTAAGAGGTATAAGCAATTACTGTTGAAGGATGATTCATCAGTTACGTCATACACCAGCAGAATACCCATGGCTCCACGGTAATATGCTGCAAAACACCAAGATTAGTATCCGAAAGATTATATAAAATGCCAGTGACCTACTTTATATCTGTAGGTTTAAATATTACATACTTGAAAGAATCTGTAAATTCTTATCACGCAGCCAGATTCTGATAGGAATCATGATCTAGTTCTAGTCTAAATATCATTTGTCTATTTTGGGGAAGGGTTAAGTGCAATTTATATTTCTATTAATAGGTATTAATAGCTAATAGGGAGGGGGGGTATGCTTATGTTGAATATGGCATTGCCATGGCTCCTGCTTATGCAGTGAGATAGGGCTAGGCCCGGAACTTGTAACCTTTACGTTTTCATTAATACAATCGTTCTTCCATCCTATCCCTATTATCCGGTCTTCACTCTATCTATCACAATCTTCACATATATCAAACCTTATCAGATTCTGCATTCAAATGCTTAAACATGTACTAAAATGTGCTCTATGACATTAAGCTGACTTAACATTGTGAAACAGAATACATATTAACAATCAAATGTTCTTCTAGATGGGTAATAGGATTAAATACTACATAATTAAAAGAATTTGACATCATTTATAACAAACACCTCATTAAAAGAAATATTTGTAGAAAAAAATATTTTCTTAAATACTTGGAGCATCCACAATGCAAAACAAAGTGGATGATCTAGTTATCCACTTCTCTCTCATCTCTCTACTTTTCTCTTTCATCTCTCTAACTTTTCACCAACTCCCCACTCACATAACTCATCCACACTTGTTCACTTTTGTGAACATGAAACACCCTCTCTCATCTATTTCTCTCTCATCTCTCATCCATGTCATTTGCCACCTAGACTAAATGAGAAAGTGGATACATGATTGGAGATGCTCTTACCAGTTGTGATTGTCCTGAATCGCTCCTGACCAGCAGTGTCCCAGATTTGCAGTTTGATTCGTTTCCCATCAAGCTCAATGGTCCTTATCTTAAAATCAATACTATATACATGAAGACCAAAGTATTAACCGTCAGTATTACCTGAGACAATTTACAACTAAAAATGTAAACATACGAACCCTATGGTTGTGATGAAACTAGTGGTGAAGGAACCATCCGAGAAACGTAACAGAAGACAACTCTTACCAACACCTGCAGTAGTGAACAAAATATAATCATTAACGTCTGAGTGATATAATACTATCAGTATATCTAGATTTTTAATCTAAAAGAAGATATCAGAAAAACTATGATATTTTGGTAGCAAAATATAATCAAAATGGGAAACACAATCGGTGTATGGAACATCCAATCGGTCCCTTCCATTAAAAAGAAAGCTGCCACTTCCATTTTTGGATTCTTAGCTGAAAGTATTCAACCTTAATCTTTTCCTAAGCGGATATGAATAAAGTCCTATGAATTCTATATGTTATTGTTAGGGGTGCAAACTAGCCAAACTGAGCTGAGCATGGTAGTCAATAGCAAATAGCGTCAACCTACCTATATGCTACACAGCGATAGCGATGGAATAGCGGGCGCTATTTCGAGTTTAGCGATACATTAGAAGAAAATTTTAAAAATATTTTACATATATATTTTATCAAAATCCGGTACATATGGATAAAAGAAATACAGTTCATTTTCAATCCTGAAACAAAAAACCCTAAAAAATCTTCCTCTCAATCGCTATCCATATTTACCTAAAAAGAAAACAGAAACCACTGTTTCTTGCGCTAGTAGGTCGCTACATGAATTTAGCGGGAAGATGACGATACACTATGCTAAATTCAATATTGAGCGTTATGAGCGCCATTGACAATTTGAGCTCGAGCTCGGTTTGTTTAACTTACAGAGAGCTGGAGCTCAAGCTAGGCTCGTTTTATTTCAAAAGCTCGACTCGTTAATTATTTATTAATTAGTTATATATATTTACAATTATTTTTAATTATATTTTTTTACAAATCTGTACATAACATAATATATATTATTTAATTATTATCATCATAACTTTATATATAACAATAACATTTAAATAAATATGTATTAAACATAATAAACAAAAATTATATTAACCATGGGCTCGTTTAAGCTCACAAGCCAGCTCGAGCTATTATACAAGCTTATTTATAGGCTCGAGCTCCGGATCGAGCTCGATTAAGCTCGGCTCGATCCGAGCTTTTTTTGCGAGCCGATCTCGAGTAGTTTAACTCCAAATGTTCCACTTCTGTTTCATCATTCTAATCAAAACATATAACAAACAGTTTGCATGCATAGAATAATCAAACAGCTTCTATTACTACTATTATCTATCATTCTATCAACAAAACAAAACATCTTCAATACGCATAACAAACAATTAACGCAAAAGGACGATCATTACATAATTATAGTACGTATATTAACCCTAAATCGAGATTCAAACAATGAATTGAATTACAATTACAATTACGTACCGCTGTCGCCGATTAAGAGGAGTTTGATTAGGTAATCGTGATCGGATCGACCTCTAGCTGGAGCAGCCATTGATTAATATTGATATTAATCAAAAGGAAACCCTAGGCGAGCTGGTAACTATATAAAATTAGGGGAAAATTAAATAAAAACGGAAATCGAAATAAATGTATGTATATATATGTATATATACGTTAGGGTTGTATGTATAGATTTACTAACCAGATGGATCAGAGAGACACAGAGAGAGAGAGAGATCTGAAACAAATATGAGAAGCGTCTCTGATACGTCAGCACCGGTCGGCCGTTGAAACTGGTTTTTTATTCTCTTTTATTTTAAATTTTAAAATAAATACAAGACCATGTTGGAATTACTTAAATGGGAATGGCATCGAAGATAGTTTATTTAACTTCGTCTGATCATTTAAAATTAATTAAAGATGGTTAATTCATATCTAACTTGAGCCAATTATGACTTAAAAATATAATGTAATCCATATTTCTATAATATAATATTAATAAAAATATCAACTTTTTTTAGTTAATAGTTAACAAATTTTAGAGTAATTTAGTATTTAAAAATGTAATATTCTTATTTAAATTGATATTCATTTATATTGTTTTAAATATTAGTATACATGCAACGACAAATATATAATATCCAAAATTTAATTTTTTTTTTTATATTTACCATTTCTGGGTAAAGTATTCCGAGTACACCAAAGTCTCAGTCGGTCGTCTAGGGTTCGCCTACAACCTTATATAAGATGTATATGTTTTCGTTTGGTTAAGTGTGTGTATGTGTGTGTGTGTTTTAACGGCAGGGAATCTCGTGTATAAACTTATCCTACTTGGGGCTATGTCCAAGGTCGACTCTTTAACCGTTGTGAGATCGTACCCCATGATGCGTGGAAACTGGATATGTGCGTGTGTGTGCATGTGTTAAGAGGAATGTTCAATACAAACACGAGTTTTAAGTAGAGAACTGCTAGAACCGCATACGTAAGACAGTTTTTACCTGCATATCCCACTACATAATCTTCTATCCAGCGTGTACAAGTGTTTACGTGATTATTGCAATTCTGTACTTAACACTGGTTTCATGACATCCACCATGTTTTGTAATTATATACATTCGTATGTGTGTAAGTATATATATATATATATATATATATATATATATATATATATATATATATATATTCTTGTGTTTGTGACGTTGACTCTGGTTTGTAACTTGAAGGGATCTGTATGCTGATTACATCGTCGAGAGCTTGAGGAGATAGGGAATGATGTTCGGTTCCAATATAACTGATGTTGCCATATAAACGTGTACCTCGCCTATAGTTTTCTGCCTATATAATGATAACGACGACTATTGAAAAAAGTACTCATGATATATGAGTTCATAGTACTGAAGAAATGGTTTTATTGTTACATATTTTTTCATTTTTTTTTCATTTGATGTATTGGCTATATGTAAGGAAAGAATCTATGTGTTTTGAAATTTATTAAAATTGTTTTTGATCTATTTTCAGTTTATTTGATATTATTTAATAGGAAAATTGGATTTAAATAATCCCACCTTTAATGCATTGGCCAATAATAATTCCACCTTCGGTATTACCCGCTGTCAGTCCCACATTTTTAATGTTTTTTGTTTTATAATCCTCCGTTAAAAAAATTAACGGGGTTAAGTTTTTGCTTATGTGGCGAGTGACATGGCATTTTTAATATCCACCTGGCTTTTCCCTTTATATTCCCCCCCTCCCATTACTTACGTGTAATACTCCCCACTTTCTCTTATTTTTTTACAACCGTAAATACTTAATCAAAATCCCAAATCATTTCCTAGAACAGAACCCTAATTCGAAGAACAAAGTCTTCAAAATCCCCAATTCGAAGGAAAATATTATCAGAGCCCTAATTGTTGTCCATTGGAACCCTAATTCGACGAAGACGATCCACAGAGCTTGCAATAAGGTATGTTCTTGAAATGTGTAAATCCTTATTATCCAAAATAAAGTTATTTATTTGCTTTAATCCTTATTCCACTTCTAAAATGATTAGAATAGATGACAAAATCAAAGTTAAAGCATGGCATGGTGGGAAGCTACAACCAAATCCGAAATTGCACTATGAAGGAGGTGATAGTTATATGTTTGAGGTGGAAGTAAATAAGATGTCTTATTTTGAGCTGATGGATTATTTGATTGAGACTAAGTCTTATTCAACTAGGGACTTTGAGTTGTATTATTTGATGCCTGGAAAGAAGTTTGATGGAGTACTTAGGGAGATTAAAAATGACAAAGATGTCATGGACATGGTGGTCAATTTGGGGGACAAAGATGTCAAGCATATCCTCCATCTCTATGCACAAGGTAACACCAAAGCCCAAATTGAAGCCCAATCCATTAACACCAAAGCCCAACCCATTAACACCAAAGCCCATCCAGAAAACCAACCTGTGAAAGGGTTTACTAAAGCTACTGCCAACAGAATCTTAACTCCTACCAAACTACTCTTAGGCGCCACTAGTTGTACCCTTCCCAAACCAATCACCAATCAAAACTTCCAAAGTGAGATACAAGTTAACAATGGATCTGCATTTGAAGGAGAGGCATATGGATCTGATGATGGATCAGAGTTAGAAATTGAAGAAGAGTTGAATCTAGGTGATGATGAAGTTTGGACAAATGATGATGATGATGATGAGTGGAGGGAATCTGTTGCTGCAATAAAAGAAAGTAAATTGGCAGAAAAGCAGTTGGTTGAAAGGTTATTAAAAAACTTCCATAGTGAAATTCAAGTTGAAGAAGCACATAATGATTGTAGCAGCTATGAAGATTCTGAGGGGGATGTCAACTCACCCGGAGAGAGTGAGGATGATGATATAAAGGGAAAGAAGCACAAGGTAAAAGTTTTTGTTGTAACTGAGTATACAGATTGGTCAAAGTGGGAGTGGGTAGTTGGTACAAGGTTCCCAACAAGGGAAGCTATTAGAAATGCTGTTAGAAATTATGCAGTTTGTAATGGGAGAAATCTTAGAGTTACGGTAAGTGACAAGAACAGGCATGGAAGATTAGGTTTTTGTTGTGTTAAGGATTGTCCATTCAAGGTGTATGCATCTTTCATCCTAGGAAGGGTTGTTTCTTGATCAAAACTGCAATTAATGAACACACTTGTCAGAGAAATATGTTGAAGAATAGACAACTTACTGCTGGCTTTATAGCTGACCAGTTCCTACCAATTTTCAAAGCTAAACCACATTGGCCTGCAAAGGATATACAGGATGCAGTTAAGGAGAAGTTTAATGTTCTAATTACTAACTGGATGGCTTATAAGAGTAAGACAAGTGCTCAAAGGAAATTGCATGGTTCAATGAAAGATCATTATTGTAAGTTGGGGTCATATTTAATAGTCTTGAAGCAAGTAAATTCAACATCTACCTTTAAACTTGTGACTGTCTCATCAGAGTATTATGGAGTTGATGGTGTGGAGGTTTTTTTTAGGTTATTTGTTTGTTTTGATCCAGTCAAACAAGGTTTTCTAGCAGGATGCAGAAAACTTTTATGTCTTGATGGTTGCTTTCTAAAGACATTTCTTGGTGGAATGTTATTGGCTGCAATTGGTAGAGATGCTAATGATCAGATATATCCAGTAGCTTGGGCTATAGTAGAAGGTGAGAACAATGATTGTTGGGATTGGTTCATGACTGAGTTGAAGAAGTGCTTGGATGTAACTGATGAAGGGAAGGGTTGGACACTTGTATCTGACCAGCAAAAGGTATATTTAATGGTTTTATCTTATAGTTTATATCAATTTCTTATTCCCTTCAACTATATGTTCTTTCAGGGATTACTGAATGGTGTTGCCTCTGTTTGGAGTAATGCTGAGCATAGGAATTGTGCTAGGCACATATATGCAAATTGGCATAAAAAGTTCAAGGGTGATGAATTAAAGGAGTTATATTGGAGGGCTGCAAGAGCATATAATGAGGCTGATCACAAAATTGCACTTGAAGATATGAAGCAAGTGAAACTTGAAGCATATGAAGTATTCATTAACCAAAATCCAAAATGCTTCTGCAGGTGTTATCTTCAAACTCATACTAAATCTGATGTTATTGTTAGCAATATGGCAGAGACATTTAACGGTTATATCATCAAGCCTAGGTCAAAGCATATAATTGATATGTTAGAGGATAGAAGGTTGGCAATAATGACAAGATTAATTACCAACAAAAATGAAATGTCTGCTAAAAAGGTTGTGGTATGCCCTAGAGTTCAAAAAAGAAAACTGGATAGAGAGAAGGACAAAGCTTATATGTGTACTGTGTACCTATCAAGCAACACAGTGTTTCAAGTTAAGTCCTATGATGATGCATCTGTAGACATCAAGAATAGAACATGTACATGCAAAAAATGGGACTTAACTGGTATCCCATGTCATCATGTATGTGCAGTTGCAGGATTTATGAAAAGGAATGCTGAGGATTTTGTTGACAGTAGTTACACAAAGGAGATGTATCTCAAGTCATATGAACACACTATTCCACCATTGCCTTCACAAAAATATTGGCCATGTGTTGAATTACCATTAAACCCTTCACCCATCAAGATTGGTCCTGGCAGACCTAAAAAAAAACAGAAAGAAAGATCCTCATTAGACCAAGAAACCTGGGAAGCTAAGTAGGCATGATTTGTTAATGACTTGCAAGAACTGCAATGAAAAAGGCCATAACAAGTCATCTTGTTCTAAAAATGCACCTCAAAGTTCTCAAGTTTCAAGAAAGAGGGGTAGGCCAAAAAAGTCAGTGGCAGCAACACAAGGTAATCCACAACCTTCTAGGGCCAGTCAACAAGCTTCTCAAGCCACTCAACAATCTCAGCCATCTAAAAGGTCAAAGGGGAAGGCACCAAAATCAGCAGCATCACAATCTCAACCTTCTCAGGCTACACAACAATCTTCTCAAGGCCAAGCTAAGAGAGGAAGGCCAAAAAAGGTTGCCAAGACCAAAGATGGACCAGAATGAAGTCTAGATGTTGTGTTATGTTTCTAACTTAATATCTATGAACTTGTTATGTGTTATTTGCCTTTTGTTATGTTATGCTTTTGTTCTAAACATGTGCTCTATGTACTTGGTACTAATGGTTTTTGGATAATGATGTGTTAATTATGCTATATGCCAATGCAATGTGTTTAGTGTCAATTTTGTCAATGTCAATACATGTGTAATCATATTGTGCTCAATTTGAACAATGCAATGCAATGTGTTTAGTGTCAATTTGGTCAGTACAATAGATTCATGGTAACCAATACTAAAGTTGGGCTGAAAATAACAAGAACATTGCAAACAATACACAAACAAATACTTAAACATAAGCTATATTTTGGCATTCACCTTGCATCAAAAATTGCAAATACATATCATAGTTCTACAATAGCCTATCAAACTAGTCTTACATACATTCTACTACAAAAGCCAAGAGAAGCTGACTAGTCTTACATTCATAGTCTTACAAAAAGCCAAGCTAACTAATCTTTCCCACATGGGTCAAAATAAGAAGTACATTGCAAACAATACACCACAAACAAATGCACAAACATATGGTATGATTGGCATTCCACCTTCTGTTTTTTTCAAGCTCTTGTTCTCCTCTACTAGCAACTTCTTCTCTAACTCTAGCCTTTGAACATTCATCTCAAGCATGGTGCAGTTGCACCGATTTGTTTTTAGAGCATCAACATCTTCTTTCCAAATAAAGAAATTGCAATCGGATCTCTAACAATAAACACCCATAAATTGCAATCGGTTAGAAAAAAAAAAGACATCTAACAACACAAAATTTGAAAGTAACAAATTTACAGGACATAACGAACAGCCATAAAACTCTTGACCTGGCCTGGAACTTCGTTTTCCGGCTACTCCGAGTGTCGCAACCAGGTCGTGCTTACAATAGACCTTCCCGTTGGTGTCAATCCTAAAAAGCTTAGGGTTTAGTGCGCGATAAGAAGAGGACGAACTCATTTTGGGATCCAATCGACAATTTTTGGTCTAAGGATTCAATCGGATTCAAAGGGAAAAGCTAATTAGGGCTCAGTGGTTAATTTTGGGGGGGAGTATTACACATAAGTAATGGGAGGGGGGGACTATAAAGGGAAAAGCCAAGTGGATATTAAAAATGCCATGTCACTCGCCACATAATCAAAAACTTAACCCCGTTAATTTATTTTAACGGGGGATTATAAAACAAAAAACATTGAAAAGGTGGGACTGCCAGCGGAAAATACCGAATGTGGGATTATTATTGGCCAATGCATTCAAGGTGGGATTATTTAAATCTAATTTTCCTATTTTATATGAAAACCCGAATAGGGTTGTTCAAGTTCGTAGCTCGCGAATTTGTTTGAATTTTATTTTTTTTAACGGATTTCTTATAGTTTTACCGTCCATGTTATTTGATCCATCAACACTTGAAAAGACGAAGCCTTATTCAACACCTTGATTCCACCACGCCTAAAAGTTCCCTTGAAATACGCTTGAGCTAATTGTCTCACCTTGAATACAAGCTTGGAATGATATCAACTCGTTTGCTGGTTCACTCGAATACATATTAAAAAAAACACTTATTTTTTCCTGGGTCAAATCGAATTAATTTGGAATTTGGATTTGATTGACTCAAACAAAGTCCTAACTTGTTCAACCCAATTAGTTGTTTCCCTTTTTTTAGCTCTGGTATCATAACAAATGTAGCCGAAACCGACCGAATTTGTGTCCAATTACAACCTTAATGTTCGGGACCGATAGCGCTTAGGTTTTACCAATGCTCGGGTTTACAAACCAAACAAACGTCGTTTTAAATAATTTAACTTTTTAAATGTTAATTTGACGAATATATTTTTTGGACGCTAAAGTTTTACTAATGGTCTATACCATAATGAGCGTTAATGAGACTAACTGAATTCGCATTACCTCACCGACCGAACGCTCGGGTTTTACCAACACCCGAGTTTCATCGTTATCAACTGCCCCTGGCTGAAAATCTAGTTAATAAAATAACTAGTGCCGGGACAGGTTTATAAACTTTGGGAGGTGGTAAAACCCAAGCGTTTAGACGGTAAGTTGACACGAATACGATCGGTTTCGGTTACGTGTGTTATTGTACTGGAACTAAAACAAAAAAAAATAATCTTGAGATAGATCAATGGGCTGCAGTCGGTCAGTAAAACATGATAGTTGGTAAAACCCAACCGTTATCGATCCCAGGCGTTGAGACAGTCAGTCTACACGAACTCGGTCGGTTTCCGTCACGTTCGTTACGATAACATAACTAAAAAAATCAGCATTTGGTTGAATTTCGTTACGGTACTAGAACTAAAACAAAACGATGTGAGTTTACACTTTACACGAAACCGGTCGGTTTCCATCACGTATGTTACAATACCGTGATTAAAACAAAACAAAATCAAAAACCCTAATTCCCAACACACAACCATCAAATCAACACCTGAAAACTCAAAATTGAACATGAATTCACCCAATTTCGACACCCATCTTCTCCAAACCCTAATCAACAAGCTCCAAATCAACCCAATTAACCCTCAATTAACCCCCAATTTAATCCAAACCCTAGAATTAGACGAATTAGACCATCAAGACGATGACTTTACCACCGAACCCATCAAAACCCATCTCGCCGTTGAAGAATTGAAGCTGGAGAAAGAGTTGATTAATATAATTACGAGTGGAAACGGTGAGGAAAAGTTGAAGGCTAATTCGGGCCAGGCGGTGGCGATCGGGGAGCATTATGTGTGTGTCGGGTGTTATTCGGAGGCGGGTTCGGAGTATCGGGTTTGGGAGTGGCATGGGCATGTGATGGTGTTTGATGAGGAGACCGGGTATGATCCCGAATATGTTTACGGGAATTATTTCGAGAGGGTGAAGGTGGAAAAGGTTGTGAATTGTGGGTTGAAGGAGTTGATTCGGTCGAGTGAGGGTGTCGGGTCGGGTGCTTCGGAGGAGTATGAATGTCGGTTCGTCGCCGAGGTTTGTTTAACGACCCTGGTTTTTCGGTTGAGTGGATTTTTGTTTGGATTTATGTTGCTAACGAATTATTGGTTGTTGTCGAAGGTGTTAAATATTGTAAATAAATGGTTGAATTCGCGATTTGGGCAAAACATGATTAGTGTTATGGTTTTGTTTATGTTTTGCAATCACATTTTGTGCAAATTGTTCTTTTTTACGAGTTGATTTGTACTTTGTAGTTAAATGGTGTGTGTTTATTTCTTAGAAGGTCGTTTAGCGTTTCATGTTTGTTAGGATACGAGGAATTTCGTCCACAAATATGCGTCACTGGTAATTAGACTATGAACTTTTTCTATTTTTAGGTTCCAATTGCAGTAGTAGATACGCCTGTATTTCTAAGATTCGTACGCGTTTAGGTTTTCTTATGAATATTTTTTCTAGTAATATTAATTGCATATGCATAATGCAATTATGCATGAGATTGCTGTATATAAGTATTGTTTGCTAAATATGATATTGTTAAATATTGTGAAATAGGTTATTAACATTGCAAATGGTTTTGTTTATGTTATATGATCACATTTTTGTGCAAATTGTTGTGTTTTTTGGGAGTTAGTTAGTAGCTAAAAGCTATGTGTTTTGTTTATGTTGTTTTTTTAATTGTGATTAGATTCGTATATTGTTTTTAGCTTGGATGGTAATTAGAGTATGCGTTTCCTCAGTTTTTGACGCCCTGCTTGCGGTGCGCGCATATAATGTATATATGTGTGAACCCTCGGGTGGGCAAAAGTAAAATTGCACTAATTTTGACGTTATTTTACTAATCTCGTGAAAATAACGTTAAAAGTGGCGGAAGGTTAATCAGGCATCATGTGGTGGCGTTGATAGCCGAAAGACAAGGGCACATGCACCAATCAGCCGGTGTCCCGATGATTGAGTGCTATGTGCCTTATGTCCAAGGCTTGATGCAAAACTACTATCGAGCCGGGGGTCTCACCGGAAGCAGCCTCTCTATCCCTATGGGATAGAGGTAAGGCTGTCTACATCTTACCCTCCTCAGACCCTACCATAGCATTGCTATTGGTGGGATATACTGAGTACGATGATGATGATGATGATGATGTTTCCTCAGTTTTTAGGCTCTATTTTTGGTAGTCGATACTCTTATATGTCTATCTAAGATTTGTATGTGTTTGAAGTTTTTCTGTGAATATATGATCTAGTAATATTAATTGTGTATGCATGAGATTGCTATATTTAACTATCGTGTACTAAATATGGTATTTATATAATGCTTTGTTAGCCAATGATAAAGCCAAAGTAGCAAAATATGGCAAGAAAACATAGGGATTGCCAGATCAGTGGATCTTGATTGAGATTTTAGATGCAATATTATATTTTTACATGCGTTTTGTAGGGTTATAGAACTATATGGATGTATTAGGTAGAGCCGTAGAAATCTTGCCAATATTTTATGACTTGTAAATGATATTTCGTGTGTTCTATAACTATGAGTACATAAAGGAATTTAGGCCACCCGTAGTGGGCGTGGTCTTGGGGTGAACTCCGGCGAGAACACCCCCCCCCCTTCTGGCGAATTGTGGGGAGATAGGGGGGGAGGTATTTGTTGCCGTTCTTCCCTTTTGATTTTATTATTATTATAATGGACTGTGTGTGGTGTATGTATATATATATATGTGTGTGTGTGTGTGTGTGTGTATTGGGCTACAACACCATTACACCCCAAAAACAATTTCCTACCCTTTGCTGACTGGGCGCTACGTGTCGCTATTCGCCCAATTTGTAACCTCTCCACTGCATATAGCCTTACAGACCAAGACAAATAAATTAGTATCATAAAGTTATTTGTAAATTGTAGTTATGATGATGAAAATATACATCTGATTCGAATCTTTCCAAGAAAAGAGTTACGGTAGTTTTGACGTGACACCCCACAAAACAAGAAATGATATCATTTGATTGTACATGCGTATTTTGGCATAATAAATAATAAATGCAGCAGAAACATCAAAAAGAATTGTTTGCTTCATCTTGTAAGTGTCTGAAAAATGTCGCCTTTCATTTGTGCTATATTATCATTCATGGAAAAAGTTAATATTCTTCCGCTTGCATACTCACTTTTTTTTATGCTTGGCAGCGTCTAGACGGCTCGTTTGTATAAAAAATGGAACATGAAGCCCCGTCTATGTGGAGACCATCAGCAAGTAGATTCTTAGCTCAAGATAAAGATTTTGATACTTCTATACTGTGTTAGTATTTTCGTATGTTGATAGACTAGTTTTTACAGATAATATGCTAAAAGGAATGATCTTTGTTTTCGTTTTTTGTAAATGGAAGCTTTGTTAAATATTTAATCCACCCTTGTTGAAATGGCTCTTTATTAAAGTTAGAACCTGTTTGGTCTCATACCAGACATGAACCGAATTACCAGTATTTATGTGTGGATTATGTTTGGAATCACTGTTACAAAGATCCGCGACTCAAGACTTGGTCTTTCAGTTAGGACATCATGCACAACGATTAGAATTTATAAGTGTCGGTGGATGCATCAATCAATCGTAAGTGCTCATAAGGCAATTCGCCCGCTTGAGAGCAGCCTTTAGTATTTTTAACTAGTGGCGTGTGTGTGCACTATTCAGTTGGATCTTAAATTTTTCTCATTGGATTTAGAGGTGCATTAAAAAACTCGGATTCTCATTGGATTTAGAAGCGCGCTAAAAAACTCACTTCCCTCTCCAAAACCGGTTTCACAAACAATGGGCTACTGACTCGTTGACCAGAACCGGAACCAGTTTTCAAAAGAAAAATAAAAGCTGGATTTATGCACCTCAAGAATTGCTATTTTAGACCCAGACACATTACGAAATCGCTATACGACTCCTTTTAACCAATATGCGATGTTTGGCCCGTGCTTCAACGACTACGAAACTGTAACAGTCTTCTTGTATCATAAGCATTCATCAAATCCAAAATAACAACAACCTTCAGGAGAAAAATTAACTATTAGATTTACTGGCTTTTAGCAAAACCATATTCACCGCTAATAATCCTTCAGGAGAAAAACAACGGGCTACTGATTCGTTGACCAGAACCGGAACCAGTTTTCAAAAGAAAAATAAAAGCTGGATTTGTGCACCTCAAGAATTGCTATTTTAGTCCCAGGCAAATTACGATATCGCTATACGACTCCTTTTAACGAATGTTATGCGATGTTTGGCCCGTGCTTCAATGACTACTAAACTGTAACAGTCTTTTCATATCATAAGCATTCATTAAATCCAAAATAAGTAACAACTTTCAGGAAAAAAACATTAACTATTAGATTTACTGGCTTGGATGTTCCGATGCAACAAAAAGTTATTTCAAGAGTGTGCGATTATTTAAAAACGAAATAAGTTGTTCTGGATAAACGATCTAAAAACTTACTAGATACAACACTACGATATCGTTTAATGTTTATTTATGATCTTATGGAATATAAACAAAACCTATTGTGACTGCAGATAACTAGGTAACTGATATGCAAGTCGATCCATGTGAATTGACAAAACTACCCTCCTAGAAGGACGACGATACCTGACCACAGGCTGCGCTCACAACTCGAAACCCATGTGTTAACCGGCTTGTTTTTTGTCTTTACCTTTACTTCCTCGTGACTTACTCTTGTTTTTCTGTTTGCTCTTCGAC
This sequence comes from Bidens hawaiensis, assembly GCF_021521415.1. Taxonomy (NCBI): domain Eukaryota; kingdom Viridiplantae; phylum Streptophyta; class Magnoliopsida; order Asterales; family Asteraceae; genus Bidens; species Bidens hawaiensis. The sequence goes on along the minus strand of NW_027491112.1, from coordinate 991,235 downwards.
TTCTTTCTACCATGCTTATTCGGCCTGTTGAATACTATGTGTAATGATGAAGCTGGGACTGGATCATAGACGTCTGCGGCCCACTTCACGGTCAGCTGTTTAGCCGGGCTTAATCCATGCTTCTCACGGCTGCCTTTCATGGCAGATACAGGCTTCAAACGTTCCTGCAACGATTTATTACAAAAAAAACATAAATATATATATTTAGATTCACAACAAAATCCAACAGTAAATCCCGGTTATGACAGGTTGGGCAGAGGCCATCAGCTTCTTATATAGTTAGTGTGTTAAATATGATTTAAAATTATCATTACAACTCTATAATACGCAAAAAAAAAAAAAAATCTTACAGTGATTATATCACTCTGATGAGACTCTAAACACTCGTTTTTGATCTGTTTTTCATCTTTCTTATGGAGCGGTATTGAAACCGAAACCTGTTCTACATCAACTTGGATATTCAAAAGTTTGGTAGCTCCATACGCAAGTTCATCCACTAAAAAATCACCCATGCATCGATAACTGGAACTCAGCGAATCCGTACTGAACACACGAAGGCTGTTAACATCATGAACCGGGAAACCAATGCGAGAGAAAACATCCATTTGCATCAAAAGGAACTGCAAATAAATATATGTAATAAGTTAATAACTATGAATCCATTGTAGGAAAATAGTTTGATCTTTAAAAGATCAAATGAGATTAATAACTAAGTCAACAATATGATCAAAACCATTCAAAAGATGAAATGAATCCACTAAACAACAGCTTGTTAAGAGATCGGTTATATAACGAGTATACATGTGCTTGAATTTAGAGGTGCAACAAGGCAAACCGCTCTTGAGCTACTCGAGATCGGATCAATAAAAAGCTCGAAAATAGCCGAGCCTTTTCGAGCTGCTCGTTTAGTCACCGAGCCTTGTATGGGAAGCTCGTTTAGGCTCTTAGAGCCTTAACGAGCTCTATGTAGTTTCAAGTTTTACCTCTTCTGGACTTCTATGTATTAATTTCACACTACACAACCGAGCTTTGGCCCATGTAAGGCGAACCTAGCCAGTGGCGAAGCTTGGACTAAGACACCTGGGGGGCCTCAAAATGTATAAAGAATTTCAAAAACGGAGGGGGCCAGCTGAAATTTTCGGTCGAAAACGGCTAAATTTACATTACGTATGAAAATTTTCTGACAAAAACATGTAAATTCACATTACACAAAAATAGGTAAATTTCGGCCCTCACTAACCTTCGCCCCTGAACCTAGCATAGGCACGTTTAAGATTTTTCTCAAAAATATATAAAATTAAATAAATATGTATACGAAAAAAATTAATAAAATATAATTAACGAGGCGAGCTCGAGCTTAAAAAAGCAACTCACGAATCGAACTCAAGCTCTCGTAAGTCAAAACAAGTCAAATTCGGGCTCGGTTTAGCTCGTTTACACACATAACTTTCACATATGAAATAATGAACAATGAATCTAAAGTAAAAAAGATATAATAACAAACAATCAAACAATTACTTGTATCCAAAGGTCTCAAAATAATAACAACGAAGAAGAAACTAACTAATTAATTATAATATCAAGAGCTATAACGAATCCATATAATAATAATAATTATTATTATTATTATAATATCTTGACTTGGAACATGGAGAACAAGATATTTGTGAATAAAGAACGGATAAGGTGTACGAATGGAACAAGATATTTGTGTACGTAAGGTGCCACGGAAGCAATATTTTATATTTCTTTCTTTTTTCGGTAGTAAAACGAATCCATATAATTATTATTCACTTTATCTCGTTCCGGACCGGTGGTCGGCTCGGGCTATCTTTAGTTAATGGAGGCTGTGTACGGAATACTCGACGTTACTTAGTTGGTCGTTCTAAAAATAAAAGAATAACGATAATTTTTGTGACTTGGTTTCTTCTTAAGGGCGTAACCTTTTATGTCGGGTTCTGTCGGTGTTCTTGTAGAAACCGATGTTAGTGTTTTCCGAGTTCATTTATGAAAAAGAAAAGCAGGGAAAAGAAAGTTTTCTTTTTTCTTTTAGCATCTTCTCTTTCTCTTCAATTTTCATTCATTTTAAATCTTTCAATTTTGAAAAGATACAAATTCCCTTATATTATCATTTTCTCTCATTTCCCCTCTTTTTTTATTTTTCTTTTAATGAAACTCGGGAATGCCATTTTTATTTTTCTTTCCTTAAATGAAACTCGGGAACACAACATATCATTTTCATCCCTGATTTTCTTTTCATTTCCTGTTTTAAATGAAACTCGGGAACACGGTGTTTATGAGAGACCAAGTGATTAGGTTTCATCTCTCCACATAGTTGTGCATTCGGGCAAGTGTTCACATGCATTAGCCTTAGGTGACATTTTTTTTCCAAATCGAAAGGCGAGTGTATATAGATGTGGTGAATCTACTGGGTGAATCTAACCAGTATTACATCAGGAGGACTTGTTGTTGGACTTAATTTTTGTCCTCGAGTCAATGAGACGGGTTTGGCCGACTCATCGAGCCTATGATGAGTTCGTGTCTTGTTTATCAAGTTGAGCATATGACTTGGTTTACATGGAATAAATTACTTGGTGAATAAGTCGAGCCAATGACTTGGACAACAAGGAATTTATTTATTAATTATTATTTAGATTTGTTTTTACCAATTAGTATTTGAATATAATTATGGTATTTGTATTCTAGTCTAGTTGGGTTTTGAAATCTAAATTAGTATATATACCCGAGCTTGTGGGTTATATCATTAAGAGTTTATGCATTATAATTTTCAAGCTAATGAAAATTGCAAAGATCGAACTTATGATCTAAATTTCGTTTTTTGTGTTTATTGATCCTGATCACCAAACTTCACTCGTTAGCCATTGCAAGAATAACTTACATTTTACACCCATTAAGCATATAAAAATTATATGTTTGGTCCTTTAACTTTATCAATTACATTATTCATTCTTTATGTTCAATGTTTTGTTAACACAATTTGTTATTTTCCACCAAATGATGTTAAATTTCACGTTACCTTGTGACGAATATCTTTATATTTCTCTTTTTTACTACAACTTACGGTATGTGATCGTGGGTTTGTGATACAGTAAAAGACCTTTCATTTTTTTTGGACGTATATTTTCTTAGATAGATCTCAAATCTTTTAAAAGTCAAAAGGAAGATAAAATGAACATTTGTAGACTAGAAAATCCAGGTGAGGTGAAGTAATTAAAGAGCGCGTTAATGAAGTACTAAAATTTATACATTTTAATAAAATGCTATAAGTGTTGTTAGTTGTCACTTTTACATTAAACCTCACTTTTTAAAAAAATGTATAATAGTTACCATTTTAAAAATTTATGTTTCAAAATTTATTAATTTAATATTTACTTCATATTTTTTTTCAAAAGGTCATTTGTTTTGCAAAAGCTTTGACTGACTTGAGAGAAGAAAGGTCAAGCTGAAGAAAGTCAACCTTAGCATTTTTGTTGCTTTTAATGATGTTTTGTTTTGCTTCATTTGCAGCCTCCATGTTTCTTGCTGCTATTATAACATGTGCTCCTCTTAGTGCAAGTACTCTTGATGTCTCTAATCCAATCCCACTAGCTCCTCCTGTAAAGTGTTAATCAACTTTTAACTTTTTTGACTTTTCGGGTCAACTCTCAAAATGAACATATCATAAATTCTAATATTACCTAATGTATAAATTAGGGGTGCGCATTGTGCAGTTTTGGGCTCAACCCAAAACTTCGGTTTTTGGATAGTTTGCAACCGTTCGGTTTTAGTTTTCGTTTTTTCCATTTGAGCTTGAGAATTTTAGACCGAAAAAAAAGTTGGCCGAAAATAATGAATTTAAGTATAAATAATTTTGTTAATTGTTAACTGATAAACTATTATGCATTTGACCAAAAACATTTGAGTTAGATATATATTAAAATCTTATAAATTAGTTAAAACAAAAAATACAAATTTAGGAATCCGGTTATGTTAGGTTTTTCCGGTTTTTATTACATGCAAAATCAAAACCGAACCGTTAGTTCAGTTTTTATAAAAACATAAAACCAAACCAACGGTTTTTTGTTTCGGTTTCGGATCGGTTTTTTCTGTTTCTTGCACACCCTTAGTATAAATGATTTATAACTAATATTTTAACACAAGTATTTATAAAGTTTTCATGTAATACTTAAATCCCGGTCAGCAAGTGAGAGTTACGAGGGAAACATTTGATATTTATAATTATCTTTGACTTTGAAATTGTTTTAAAGACTATTGTACAACGACTGTATTAATAGTGTTTAACGGGTTTATTGTTTCTTGTATACTGATTATTTTTTAAATATTGTATTTTCAAGAACTACCCGTGTAATACACGGACGTCAAACTAGTCATATAACATCTGGTTCACAACAAAATGAGAATGGAGGATTGACAAAGAAGAAGAAAAACAAATGCTAGGATTTTCTATTCTATATTTTTCTCATTACTAAGTAAAATAGTAACATAAATTTTAACATGTGCAAGGAGAATAGAATCATGTTGGATGAAAAAGGTTATTTCACTTCAAAATCTATAACCCAATCCTCCTATTGGCTAAAACCCACTCACAAGGATCACAATCTCCACCGTCCATCCTAAAACCCAATCCAACGTCCAAAACACCACCAACACAAAACCCACTCGGATCACCAACCCAAACCAAACCCATATAAACCCACACTCATTAACCACAATCCCACACACACTCACTCTCACACAAACAAAACAAAAACATTCACACATTGCAATGGAAGCCGGTGGAAAGTTGAAGAAAGGAGCCGCAGGACGGAAAGCGGGTGGTCCCAAAAAACCACCAACCACCCGCTCTGTCAAGGCTGGCCTCCAGTTCCCCGTAGGTAGGATCGGCCGGTACCTCAAAGTCGGTCGATATGCCAAGCGTGTTGGAACTGGAGCTCCTGTTTACCTTGCTGCAGTTTTAGAATACCTTGCTGCTGAGGTATTTAATTTTATTTTATTTCAAAATTATGCGTGGCATAGTTTGATGCGGTTTTGGCGGTTTTTGAATGTTTGAAACTGTTCAGTTTTTGTTTTGTTTCTGGTTTGATTTTGCCATTTGAGCTTGAAATTTTATGTTAGAAAAAAAGTTAAATTGAAACTAATGAATAAAGGTATAAATAATTTTTTTGATTATTAATTAAGTGATTGTTATAAATTTGACCAAAAATATTTGAGTTATAAATTTATTAAATTCTTGTAATTACTTAAAATAAAAAATAAAAATCTAGAAATCCGGTTTGGTTTGGTTTTTTTTGGTTTTTATTACGTGAGAAACCAAAACTGAACCATAAGTTTGTTTTTTTACACAAATATAACACCAATTGTCTGTTTTTGTTTTGGTTTGTTCTTTTTTTTTTGTTTTTGGATCGGTGTTTTTCTGTTTTTTTCACACCCCTAATAATATTAAGTTTGAAATTTCTAACATTTTAGGTTTTGGAGTTGGCGGGAAATGCAGCAAGAGATAATAAGAAGAGTAGAATAATCCCAAGGCATTTGTTGTTGGCGATACGAAATGATGAAGAGCTTGGAAAGCTTTTGTCTGGTGTGACAATTGCTCATGGTGGTGTGCTCCCGAATATTAACGCAGTTTTGTTACCGAAGAGGACGGGTGATAAGGCTGCCAAGGAGCCGAAGTCGCCAGCAAAAGCGACGAAATCGCCGAAGAAGGCTTAGATGAAGATTATGTAGTGGATGTGTAGTTTAGGGAGGGATAGAATGATTGTAAACTGATTTGGTTTTGTTGAAAGTTAAGTATGGTTTAAAGGAATTTATCTTTTATGGAATGAAATTTGTTTGATATTAATTCTATGTGTGTTACATTGCTTGTTTTTAATGTTTAAATATGGTTTAGTCAAATGAATTTAAACCGGATGAGTCACGAATCACTCTCTCGCATTGCTCCTATACTTTCATTTATAGTATTCGATGTTAAGTATATAATGAATAACTTGCGATTTACTTAAAAGTTTTAAGAGTTCCAAACACATTTATGTCACACGTCTCACATAGTCACATGACATTATTTTATTTCGTTTGTAAATGAACAAATTGTGATTTATCTGATTTGACGTTGGGGATGTTTCTAATCGAATAAACCAAGATTTACTCTTATGTTGGGGAATCTCTTAGATTTGATGTCACATATGTCTTGTGATTTAGTATTCGCTCAAGTGTTTCCACCTAGGCATGTTCAAAACGGTTTGGGACTTAGGAACCGGAACCGGTTCCTAACCGGTTCCTATATTCAAAACCCCCTTTTAAATCGGTTTCAGGCTCGAACCGGTTAGGGAATCGAACCGGTTCTCCCACCCTCGGACCCCTAACCTATCTAACCGGTTCTTACCGGTTCCTAACCCGGTTCCTGTACCGTAACCGGTTCCAACCGGTTACAGTGTAAAAATTTATTTTTTTTTTCGTTTTTCGTTTGCGATTTGGATTCTAAACTACGATTCGTATTTGTATAACATGAAAAATAAAAAAAACAATTAACATAAAAATAAACAATTAACTGATGAAGAAAAGACAACTACTGAAGATGTTTGCCACTGAAGACAACTACTGAAGGTTGCCACTGAAGACAACTACTGAAGGTTGCCACTGATGATAACTACTGAAGAGCCACTGATGACAACTACTGAAGGTTGCCACTGATCACAACCACTGAAGACTGCCACTGATGAGGAATACTCATCAGTGGGAAAGCTGCCACTGATGAGGAATACTCATCAGTGGGAACAGTCATCAGTTGAATCAGTGGGAAAGCTGCCACTGATGACAACTACTGAAGGTTGCCACTGATGAGGAATACTCATCAGTGGGAACATTCATCAGTTGCAGAGTTTGTTGTCACTGATGCAAAATATGAATCAGTGACACATCAGTTGCAGAGTTTCATCAGTCGGAACATCATCAGTTAAATATGTAACCATTGTACAATGTAAACTTGTTCATTGGATTTGCAATACAAGTGCATTTAGTTTTTTTTTTTCGTTTTTCGTTTGCGATTTGGATTCTAAACTACGATTCGTATTTGTATAGCATGAAAAATAAACAAAACAATTAACATAAAATTCATTTTATTTACTTTAAGAAGTTCAAAAAAAAAGGTTACATGTTTTAAAATCTTCAAAAACAAACTAACAAAACATTAAACTTATAAATATAAAGTTGTGACATATTATTTCTAGAAAAGCCTTCTTGTACGTCGTAATTATTGAGCGGCGACTTCTTCCTCGGAATTACTTGTAGAAATGCCTTCTTGTTCGCCGTGCACTCGAACATCAAGTGGTGTTTCATCTTCGAGAGTGGTTACGTGTTGAATACGATCGATTGAGTCCAAGTGATCTTTTAAGCAAATGCACATCTCCACCGACTCCGAATTTAGTCTTGTTCTTCTCACCGATATTACCCTGCCACTAAGAGAAAAGCGGATTCCGAAGCTACCGTAGAAGCTTGGACGGTTAGTAAATCACGGGCCATGGTGGCAAGAATCGGAAACTCGGTTTCCTTTACCTTCCACCAAGCCAAAACATCAAAAGTGTCATATTCCTCTTCGGATAAACCGGTAGAGTAATCATTTGCACTATACCTTCCTAGTTCGCTTGAAGGGGTGTTACCCCTTTGTTTTTTAGCCGTTACGTTGCGAACGGTGTTCATAAGGCTAATCATGGGATCTCGTACTCTAGTAGCACTTGAACTTGATGAAGACCCCCCGGCATAGGCATGTGTATGTTTGACCCATATTTATTTAAATAAAAGTCATACATAAATTTAAAATTAAAGTTAAAATCATTTTTTGCCTCTGTTGAAAAGTTTGGGTCAACTTCATGCATATCTAAGGCTGAAAAAATTTCGTCTATCACACATTCAACCCCCGTAACATTTAACATTGGGTTTAAAGTGGCGGCGCAAGTAAAAACCGGTGGCAATTCAAGAAAGTATTTTTTTAATTTAAACTTCATTGGTAATATGATGTTTGAAAACATTGGACTTTTATTTTCAAATTCTTTAAGATTGTTAACGATTAAAAATAACTCCGAAAGAACCAAGGGACTTGTCGGATAATACGTTCCCGAAAGTTTCGTAGTTGATGTTTTAAAAACTTCAAGAAAAGTCGATAAGTCATTGATAATTTCCCATTTCTCATTTGAAAAGGGGATTGCCAAATCATTCTCGGCAAGACTAGAATGAAACATTTGTAAAGTTTCTCTTTGTTTCAAAGCACTTTGAAACATTATGCAAGTGGAATTCCATCGATGAGGTACATCCCAATTAGCTCCCAAAGCTTTTCTTCCCGTATCTTTACAAAATTTTCTATATTCCATTTGTCTTTTTTTACTTTTCTTAAAAACTTCATGTATCATTAGTCTAAATTCGTTTATAACCGATGTAACCTCATCCGAAGCAAGTCCGTCTTGCACGATTAAATTAATGATATGTGCAACACACATTGAGTGAAAAAATACACCATTGCAAATCGGCGTATATTTTAATTTTAATTTATCAACCGCCGATGTATTATTCGACGCGTTATCAAATGCCATTGAAAATATTTTATTTTCTAGTTTATAAGTTTTTATAACATAATCTAAAATTTCAAACAAATTATCTCCCGTATGTGGATACTCAAAGAGTTCGAAAGCAATGGTGCGTTTTATCATTTCCCACGATGACGGGTCTACCCAATGAGCGGTGACACAAAGATAAGATTCGGGTAGACCATGTGGAGCCGACCAAACATCACTAGTTAAGTTTATTCCCGTATTTATATTTTCAAAATATGCAATTAGTACCTCTTTGGCCTTCTTCCACAATTTTAAACAATAACGTTTAAGAGTATGACGACTTACGTGAGTGTATTGTGGTTGAAGCGTATCTCGAATCATGGCGGTTAAGCGAGGGTTGTCGAAGTGGCTAAACGGCAAAGCTTCTTGAATCACAAACTTCGCCATACGATCTTGAACTCGATCAATTTGGTATGTAAATATTCCGCCTTCACTATCCATTTGCGTTTGTTGCGAATCGACGTTCTTTTTCAACGCCTTGCAATACGGTTTTTCGATGTGTTTCTTCAAATTTGAATTCGAAAGTGGGTTTAAATAAATCCCACAAAACTTGCACCGAGCCTTCAATGAATGGTCATCACTCAATTCAACCAAATCCCAATTGCACCAAATCTCTTGATTACGATTATGAGGTACAATACGAACGAAACTTGGTTCGGCGTTGGAACCTTGACCAACCGATGATTGTGAGGCAGCCATAACAACAAATATGAATATAGAAGAAGAGAAAACAAGAGATTAGAGAACTCAAAACGTTGTAATAGCGTTTTTTGTATTTTTTTGCGTTCGGGTTTGCGTTTTGAGTGTTGTGATGAACCCATGACACCAAATACCTATTTATACTAGTAGTGGGGTGCTTGGGGGAGCCAAAAAACGGCTATTTTTGACCCCAACGGTCAAAAAACGGCCAAAAAACGATTTCCAACGGCTATATTCGATCCAACGGCTAGAACCAGTTAGGAACCGGTTCCGGATGGTTCGGTTCCAGAACTGGTTCCGGTTCTGTTCCGGTTCCTACCCGCCCCCACTCAGAAATGCAAGAACCGGTCACGGATCATCGGGTTGAATCAGATAGGGTCCGGTTCCTACAAAAAACGGGTAGGAACCGGTTCGGGTCCACCGGTTCGGTTCCAGGAACCGGTTTCGTTGAACATCTCTATTTCCACCACATGTTAGGAAAGCTCAATCGTTTTATTGTTTTAAACTTTTAGATTGTTAAAAAAATATAGTCTATAGTCGAAGTTGATGTCAAATGTCTTGATATAGTATTTGTTTCGTATATTAATGGGTTGGGATTCATGTTAAAAGTGTACCAAACTTTGAGATATTTTGAAAACGACTCAAAACAGTATTCTATTTATTTTGTAACGAAAAACTTGATATCACCAATTTTTGAATCTTGAGTATTGAACTTTGAAATGTGTTAAACCTTCTTTATTTCTAAATGCTCAAGATATGTTTAGATATATATATATATATATATATATATATATATATATATATATGTTTAAGTTCAAGAAAGAAATCAAATTATTGCAAGAAATTAGAGAAATGAATATGAGCCATTAGTTTTATTTTAGGTTTTAATTATTTAAAAATAAATAAAAAAGATGTAAATGCAACAATAAATGCACTCTCTCTCCAATTAATACAACTAATATAACCATAATAAATATTTCTAATTAATATATTTAACTAATTTAACTATAATAATTAAAAAGATAAAAACACTACTTTAGTTTTATTTTTTATTTACACATTCTTCATTTTATTCAACATAAATACAATTTATTCATACAATACTATTTCTTTATATTAAAAAAATAATTTCACTCAATATATTAGCATATATCAACGTATTTAAGTTCAATAAATATACAACCTACACAAACTTATATAAACTACACTTGTTTTGAGCAATAAAAACGTACAACATACAAAAAGCATATAACTTACATATGTAATTCGACATCAACAATTATATAAACTACACAAAGATACACATACCCTACACATGCGTAGGTCATATGTTTTTCGTATGTAAGCTGTATGTTTTCTTATTCTTAGAACAAGTGTAGGTTATATGTTTTTGTGTAGGTTGTATATTTTTTATTGACATTTAATGCAACAATGTGTAAGATAGTTTTTTGTATTATTTATCACAATGTAACCACGTGTTGATGGATATTGATATGTTGAATTTGAAGAAATTGGTTTTTAAAAGAATTTAATGTATGAATAAATTGTATTTATGTAAGATAAAATTTTCGTGTGTAGGTTATATGTTTTTTGTGTGTAGGTTATATGTTTTCGTGTGCGTGTGTATTTATTGATGATGAATTTTGTGTGTAGGTTAAATCTTTTTCGTGTGTAGGTTATATGTTGTCTTATTCTTAGAACAAATGTAAGGTATTATTCATCATAATGTAAGTATGTGTTGATGGATATTAATATATTGAGTTCAAATAAATTAGTTTTGGATAAAAAGAAATTTTAATGTATGAATAAATTATACTTGTGTAGGATAAAAAATCAAGAAACAAAAAGTAAGTTATAAAAATAAATGAGTTATTAATATTTTCTAATTATAATAATTTAATTAGTTATATTAATTAAATAAATAGTATTATGGTTTATTAGTTATATTAATTGAAGAAATAGAATAATTAATAGTTTCTTTATTTAGCTTTAAGCATTTAAAACTTAAAACAAAACTAGTGATCCATATTCATTTTGTTACATTTCTTGCAATAATATCATTTCTCTCTTGAACCATCCTATATATATATATATATATATATATATATATATATATATTGGTAAGTGAATGATGTTTAGCTTACCTATGTGTCCCAATCACCGGTTTTGGTAAACCTTATTTTCACAAATGTTGAAAACGTGTTTATATTATTTGATGACAAATGTTTCTTATGATCTAGTATTCCTTTTATAAGACATAAAGAGAATGATTTGATATTTACCTAAAGGGTCACAAACCACATGTTAACGTCCAAATAGTATTAAAAATATAGATTTCCTGGAAACCATGTTAACAGTGAAAATGCTCAAAAAGTGTTTATTGCATGCAAGCAAATTATTATAACAAATTGGATTGTCGTCACCATTATTGACCAATTCCGAGGAACCATTCTTCACTATTGGATCCTCAAACTGATTAATACCCAAAAATCTATTTGTATTGAAGTCAGAGGCTATTTGCCACTTCTGAAATCTTAGTTAGGTAATTGAGGCTACACACACTATATGAAGTGATTTAACGAAAAGTAAATAACACCCGTCACGTTGGCATTGGGCACTCACTAAATATCACTCAAAAATGTGTAATTCTTTAACCGAAAGCGAAACTATTATTTTATTATTTATATCAAAATAAGAAATAGTGAATTTGGTTGGTTAAAAAGTGAGTGGCTCCAACTCTTTTGCCCTTGGAGACCACTTCTTTATATGGTGTAATGCTTTAACACTTAGCATGAATAGAGTGGTGAGGTGACACGGAGTGACGCCTCACCACATCCCTACTACACTCGGTTTTATTGTCAACTAGGCGACTACTTAACTAATAAAGTATTATACTTTGATTAGAATTTTCAGCTTAAATTTTAATATAACAACTTTTAGAGTTCAACAAAATGCATACTTATAAAGTATTATCAATGGCAATTCAACAAAACAAAATATGAGTAAGTCCTTTATATAACCCAAAAAACAGTTCAACAAAGATTTTGCCAACAGATAACATCATTGTTGTGCATTATACCTAACTTGGCTTACCCAAAATATTTCAGAAAAATAAAAAAACATACAATGCTAAAGAACTACAAAATATGAAAACAAGATTCATCTTTAATCCATAAAGATCATCACAACTAAGTTTTAACATATTCGAAACATCCTTTACGTTTGTCAACTGGGTTCCTACGGGTTTGCTAGTAAACGAGTTTTTTGACCCATTAGGGAGCCCAACTAGTACATGATCAGTTTTAGACCCAATAGGTACCACCTTTCTTTCTTCTTGCATACTGGGTAATGAAGAGGATGAAAATTGGCCTGTAACTGGCATGGTAGGTGAGAGTTTACGGGTGAGTGGTGCAGGATTTTCAATGGTGTTGACTTTTGTGTGGCGGTCAACATCTGCACCCTCCACCCATCTGACTACTGCAATACGAGAAGTGCGATTTGGGTCGTATTCGATCCGTTCAACAACACCGATAGATAAAGTGTTTCTTTTTAGATCAACTGTTCTTTGTAATCTTTTTGCTCCACCACCTCGGTGGTAAATTGTTATACGACCCGCAGAGTTTCTACCAGCAGATTTTAATTTACCCTTGACAAATTGTCTGAGTGGTCTCTCAGTGCTGACACCATGAGCACCTGTAGAAATATAAATTGTTAGCACAAGTAAAATTTCACTTAAAATAATTTTAAAAACCAACTACATGTTCATATTCTATAATCTGTAATTACGTGATGCATTAAACTATCATAAGCATTTGTTTCTATGTGATTAAACTAGCGACAAAATGGTGATACGAAACTACAAATTGGTAACGAAATGGTGAAAAAAAAAGCTGCATATTGGTAGAAAACTGCAAATTGGTTGGACAACTACAAATTGCCAATATGATTTGTGTTAAACATAAACAGTTGATGCAAATAATCAATTATACAGTTCCATAGTGCACACATCTATGTTGTCAAAAGCCCTTCAGGTGGGACCCTAGGTCCTCAGGCAAGGTAAGACGCAGAAAAAGTGCCTTACTGCAATCTAGGCCATCCCGTAGCGCACCGAAGCGCCCCGCCTGTAGGTCTTGAACTGATCAAATCGATTATAGAAAACGGGCAAAGGTAGAATGAACTTGAGTATCGCCTCAAGCGACACTTCGTTGGGGGGGGGGGGGGGGGCGAGCAATAGATTCCAGTGGTTGGATTTCAGTGAGATTCATGCAAAATCCTGAAACTTCTGGCAAAATTCTACAAATTCGAGGCGAACTGGTCTGAACCATCCAGGTAAATTGGTTCACCGTCTCATAAAGGTTGTAGTTGGAAATGGGGGAAATATCCGGTTCTGGATCGATGTTGGATTGACTCAGTCCCGCTAAAAACAAAGTTTCCATCTTTATTTGCCATTGTCCGACAGAAGTATTGCAAGAACATTGATTGATACAGACGGGTGGGAGATACGTTAGTGTGGGACTGAAGATGGGCTAGACTTACAAACAATCCAACAGAAAGGTGTGAACTTCAGGTTTGTCATGCTTTACTTAGTTCAATTAATATCACTAATGGAAGCAGGAAACGATAAGATTTTGAATGACGCTAACATGTGTCCTGCTCAAATCGTGGAGAATATAAAAATCCTAAGCTTCCTATCGATGGTTGTGAGATAAAAAAGAATTGAAGTAGATTTGATTAGATGATGTAATCGATGTTTTAAGCTTGTAAGTTAAAAACTTTTGCTTTCCGGGGCTAGTTGTTGCTTGCCCGTTTTGCGAATAAAACATAGTTATCAAATATGTTAGGCACACTCAAGGCGCGTAGGCCTCGCCTGAGGCCTAGGTGCAAGGTGCAAAAAAAAAGTGCTTGAGGGAAAATAAGCGCACTTAAATAAAAAAAATATTATGTATATGAAAAAATAATACTATTCTTGAAAAAAAAAGCTATCATATAAGATTAAATATCATCTAATTGGTACCAAAAGTTTTAAAATAGTCAAGATTCAAATGTAATTCCAAAACTTAAATAATAAAATGTAGCGCTCCCCTAGAAGCTAGAAGCACATTTGTGAAGCCTCACCTGAAAAATGGGCCTAGGCGCAAGAAACAAGGGCTTTTAGTAACTACAGAATTAAATACCGCCTTTTGATAAAAAAAATGGCCTGCAACTAGCCCTAACCAAACCTGAATTACGTCTAAATTCTAAAACCCCAATAATGGTATATTTAAGCTATGTGTCTTGCTTATCATGGACCCTCGTGTTTTAAACGCCTTGCACCTGGGCCCACGAATCACCCTTCGTGCCTTGCACCTTTGACAACTACAGTCGGATCTAGTTCTTTCATTAGCTCATTGTAAAATCAAAAGCCAATACTAATACGGGTAAACACTTAATTTTCTTAAAAACACAACAAAATGTCAATTAAAAAAAATACACAATATAACATCTAAAACCTAGGGGAAAGTTAACTTACAAATTCAATTAACGTGCTAATTGTGAGAATCAAGTAGTGTGATTATATATACAACATAGTGTAATTATGTAATTACATCGTAGTGTAATTACACTACACTATAATTACACTACGTTGTATATATAATCACACTATTTGATTCTCACAGTTAGCACGTTAATTTAATTTGTATTTGATCCAAACCCTTAATATCTAAAAGCTAATCCTAAGACAATTTTACAAATTAATTTTCAATCTCAACTGATAATCTAAAACTACAATCCTAATATCATCACCGCCTTAATACCTTATTAAATGAATAAACAAATAACACAAATGTGTCTACTACACTAATAATAATAATAAGTTGGAAATGAAACACTTACGGCTGAGGGAGTGTTTGGATCTCATCTGTGATGAGATAATCCGTGACGTGATCAAAGAAGACGATCCATTAATAAGCTTTCGAATGGATGATAACGATGATGAAGAAGCCATTTTCGATTATTCAAATCGGATCTTCGAGTGATTGAATACGGGCTGCTGGTTAGGGTTTGTTTTTGTTAAAACTTTTAACATTTTCCACCCTCGACTTACGTAGTTTATTATTTACACCCTTTTAGATTTCAAATTTTCCGTACTTTTTTAACTGAAGTTACTCGTTTAAATTTAACTCGGGACAAGTTTATAAGTTGTCTTACTCCAAATATTTGCACTCTTCGATTCATTCACTTCCTTAGTTATGGAGTTCACTTCACAAAACGCCATCTCACCAAACAAGTTATCGGGCCCTCGTTTTGTCATTATATCATTTACTGGTAGGGTCTGGGGATGGTGGGATGTAGAAACTTTATCTATCCATGAGGATAGAGAAATTTCTTTCCATAAAAGACTCACTAAAATGTTAGTACCAGATTATGTAATTGGTAACTCTCTAACCGGTTTACACCCGAAAAAAAACGTCAATTAGTAACCGGTTTTTCATTTCGGCCCCCAAACTGGTTAACAAAAGCAATGTTGCAAAAGTCGCTAGGCTGACCTTAGGCGGCTGACTGAGAAATTGGGTGTATTCGGAGTACTCAGACATGGTATATATAAAGAAAATTAGTTTTTGGATATTACATATATGTCAAAGATTATAATTTTACTAATATTTATAAGAAAATAGGTGAATATTAATATAAATAAAAAAATTATATTTTTAAATAATACAATATTTTGAAAATTGCTATTCATTAATTAAAAAATAATATTTTTTCTTTAATATTATTGAAATACGAATTATATTTTATTTTTTTGAGTCAAAATCGACACAAGTTAACTGATAAGACGTGATTTTGGCCAAGGTTAACCACCTTTGATCGATTCTTAATAACTAGGCGGATTTACAGAAACTCGCATCGGCGACATACATTATAACGAGTAATAGGAGAGTACCCGGCCTTGTAATCCTACTTTTATAACATTGAATAAAAGGTTAAAAAACCGGTTAGCCGAACCCGGTTTTAGGTTTTTTAATTACTTTTTTTGTAAAACCGGTTTTTTCCCGGTTACCCGGTTCGGGTATACTCGAAACCGGTTAGGGTTAATGTTCTTGAAAACTGGGTAGTAACCGACCCGATTAACCGGTCTAATCGATTAGTTGACCGTTGACCATTAACCGGTTTTTGAATAATCGGTTTGTGCATGTCTAAATTTCCATCCATACAAGCCCATGGGCTATAATATTATAATAGCCCATTTAGCTTTCGAGTGAATTTACAGCCCAAAACACACCACCACTGCAAACTGCTGCAACCACTTCGTCTCATATTCTCAGTTTCAAAATCAAATCAAAGTAACAAAAGCAAACCCTAGGGTTCAGTCATCATATTCAGCTATGCAATCACCGGTTTTCGTTCTCAGTAAGTTTTATTATTATTTGCTACGTTTATTTCATCATAATGTTACTGTTACTTATTCGTACCTTACGTTGATTTCACATTATTTTAGATCTTGTTAATTAATTAGGTTTATCATTTCCAGAACTGTAATTATATTTTTATATAATTAAAATTAGTTTGCTAGTCTCCATCATTTTTCTATTGGTACATGAAACATAAAACTGTGTTATAGACATGAGATATAAAGTAGTTAATCGAGTCCTATTCATGTTTCGTACTGTCTTAATTGCATGCATTTTTAACGCGGACGGCGGACACGATAAGACCTGTTTTGCCAGCCCTAGTTTTTAGTGAAATGATAAGTTTAGATTTCGAATATGTAGTCGATATCACCGTTATCGGTTTCTTAGCAAAATATCGGTACCGATAATATCGGTAATATTGACCAATATTTGACGGATATATCACCGATATTTTCGATATCAGTGTTTTAAGTCTTAACCAGTTCCTACTTGTTACGATTGTTAGTGTTTGGCAAGGTGCAAAAGGTTAATTTGTTAATAACCGGAGAGTATACTAAACGATTAGTGTTATATTGCTATTTATATGAAATTTACAGGATATTAAAATTACGGATATACCACCGCGATAACCGATATTTTTCCGCATTAACTGCTTAGTTTGATTTTAAATACCATGAATATATGAGTACATGCTGTATGGGTTTTCTTTAAAGATTTTAATTACACGGTTAGGTGTGTTTCAATGGAATCCGGATTTGAAGTCTGTAATTACATTTCACATGTGGTCCAGAAAATATTTATGCATTGACTGTCTCTAAAAATAAGTGTTACTGACTTTTAAATGGAAAAATTGATTCTTTAATTTTATTGTTAACATTATATGTTTAAGCACTCGCGAATCAGTTTGATGTGGTTGTCAAATATCAACTATAAGTTTGAAATTCTTAACTATCATTGATTGAAAAGCTACTAGCTTATTTTACGAAAGCTAAGTTCATCTCTTTCTTTTGTTTTTTTCCGTAAGGAACACGTTTTTGTGGAACTACACGATTTACTGTTTCTTTGCCGGGGTGTTTTTTGAACCCTGTTTCTGAAATAACTACATTACACTCGCTTTATATATTACTTCAGTTATGAAAGCTTAAGGCTGTAAGTTTATGTGAGGCAGAAATTGGGTGCTATCTTTTTTAAAAAAGATTCTTATTTGGATTAAAACTAAAAGAGTACAAAATATAATAATGATTTGGATATGAGTCATAGTGAGCTTTGCGAGTCCCACTCCCACATATCACACAGTGTGCATCTATAGTGAGCTTTGCGAGTCCCACGTATTACACACTGTGCATCAATTAGCATTGATCATGTACATAAGAGTTTGTAGCAGTTAGGTTCATTACAGATTTCATACATAGAGATACTGTAAATATAAACACAGCACTAAAAGGGAATAAGTGCATCTAAGAATGCTTCACGAGAGGTTGAACCTTGGTGTTACGGGAAATTATTGTAACACAAGAACATCGCTAAAACATGTATATGTTGCATTGAAAATGCTTGGGCAAAACATATTAGAAGCTTACATTGAAATGTCAACTCATATTTGTATAATATTTAAATTTGGCAGAGGACTCTCTCACTCGTGAATCTGGAAGCAAGGTGCATCATGCAAATATCCAAGCTTCAAAGGTGTGCACAAATTCACTTTCGTAAAACTGTTGTCATTTATGTTCTTCTAGAAGTTGCTTCTATTAAACTATTTGTTTGTCCATGTAAAGAAAATCTGAAGTTATTCACAGAATCTTATCAACGTCCATGAATGATAAATCATAGATCGAACCGCCGGATCGGAAAAATCGGGTTTTGGCTGATTCATACATTAATTTCGAATTCATTTGACAGCACTAATTTATTTATTATTCGAAATAGGATAATTTTGTTTTATAAAATTTCATTACCTTCTTGTCAAAGTCATGTGTTACAACTAGGACGTTCATCAAAGTATCTGATTATCTTCCATAAATCAATGTTACTAATTATATAGCCTTTACATAAACCACATATACGTATCAACTGTTGCACGACTTGATATGCTACATCGTTTGATGCTCTCTGTAGTATGTCTGGATTTAGATGGCCAACCTAATATTTTTGTAAAATCTTTTCCGATTCTTAGGAAATCTAATATCTAAAGAGGTTACAACTATCTGTAACACAAATTCAATTTTTGTTTTTCAAAATGATTTTTGTAATGTTGTTTTGACTCACAAGCAAATGGATGTGGATGGTCTCATTTTAGAATCCACCATATTTCATTAACCTTTACATTTGATTGGCAACTGGTATCATTGTATATTTTAGATGAATGTAGTAAAACATACTTTAAATAGGACAAGAAGATTATTACTAACGAGTTTTCTTGCTAAGTACACTTATAACTTGTAACTTTCAAGTCCATGTTAGAACTATAATTTCGTTTTCTTTCTTATTTATAGACCGTGGCTGATATCGTTCGCACCACTTTGGGTCCAAGGTCGATGTTAAAGATGCTTCTCGACGCTCAAGGAGGTGCTTAACTTTTATAATCTATCAACACATTGGTCATGTTTTTTCATCATGACTTTGAACTTTTGATCATTATTAAATGTGTATTTTAAATAGGAATTGTGGTCACTAATGACGGAAATGCCATTTTGCGCGAGTTGGATATTGCTCACCCAGCTGCAAAGGTATATATGCTTGTGGAATATATTATATAACTTAAATATTTATTATTGAATCGTCACTTGTTTTACTGTGTTTCTTAATCATATGTTTTTTCTTCTTGTTCTTTTAGTCCATGATTGAACTAAGCCGCACACAGGATGAGGAAGTTGGTGATGGAACTACATCGGTCATTGTTCTTGGTAACTGTTTCCTCTTAAATTTTTATATTTTTTCAAAGTTTAAACAACATAGGTTTCATTTATTCTACTTCAAGTTCCTAATTGTTAAAATTGGAAATTTGTAGCTGGTGAGATGCTTCATGTTGCAGAAGCTTTCATTGACAAGAAATATCATCCTACAGTTATTTGCCGAGGTATCTTATGTTTAATGTCCAAATTTATATCTTAAACCCTGCAAAAATTACAAGTTACAAGTAAGGCATTATATATTTGCAGCTTACAACAAGGCTCTTGAAGATGCTCTTGCTGTGTTGGACAAAATCTCCATGTCTATTGACGTGAATGACCGTAAGCTCTTTTTTCACGTTTCATAAATGTTATGTGCACTCCCTAAACTCAAATTTTTGTCTATAAGAACCACACTGATATAAAATATATGATAAATTAGACAATTACAGATAAATAATGTTTAAATTTGTTTTTACTTTCGAATATTGAGATTCTTGCATTGCAGGCTCAATGATGCTGGGCTTGGTTAAGAGTTGTATTGGCACAAAATTTACCAGTCAATTTGGGAATCTGATTGCAGTAAGTATTTTATTCGTTCTTTGTTTCTAAAACCGACACATTTTTATATTTCTTTATAGAGTTAAGTGCCATTTTAGTACCTGTAGTTTGGCCAACTACGCAACTTTAGTACCTATTCTTTATTTTGTGCAAATGGCTACCTCAATTTTAAAAAACTTGCATTTTTAGTACTTTTTTTCTAACCCCGTCTATTTTTTCCGTTAAGTTAGAGATAATTTGATAACTTCGTTATTTTCTTTTGTTTTTAACGCTTATATCTTGTAAAACCCTAAATCCCCAAATCATAACATCAAAATCCAAATTCTAAATCCCCAAATATCGTTAAAATTCAAACTCTATGATGATATGGAGAAAGGGTTTGGGGATTTAGGATTTGGATTTTGATGTTATGATTTGTGGATTTCGTGTTTACAAGATATAAGTGTTTAGAAGAAAAGAAAAAAAACAAAGAAAATAACGAAGTTACCAAATTATCCCTAACTTAACGGATGATATAGACGGGGTTAGAAAAAAAGTACTAAAAATGCAAATTTTTTGAAACTGAGGTAGCCATTTGCACAAAATAAAGAATAGGTACTAAAGTTGCGTAGTTGGCCAAACCACATGTACTAAAATGGCACTTAACTCTTCTTTATAATTTGGTAATATGTTTTAATGTTCATTTTACATTTGCCTACTTAGTGCTACTTTGATAAGTAGACACAAGGTACATTTTGTAGATCTCTATGATATTAATTTAGTTTTGTTTTGTTACCGACCGTAATTTGTGTCACGTTCTAGGATCTAGCGCTTGATGCAACGACTACAGTTGGCGTGGACTTGGGCCAAGGAATAAAAGAAGTGGATATTAAAAAATACATCAAAGTTGAGAAAATTCCAGGTGGCCAGTTAGAAGATTCCAAAGTCCTCAAAGGTGTTATGTTTAACAAAGACGTTGTCGTCCCTGGGAAAATGAAAAGAAAAATCACAAACCCGCGAATCATTTTACTAGATTGCCCTTTGGAGTACAAAAAGGGCGAGAATCAAACAAATGCCGAGTTAGTTAGAGAAGAAGATTGGGCTGTTCTTTTAAAAATGGAAGAAGAATACATTGAAAACCTTTGTGCACAAATACTTAAATTCAAGCCCGATTTGGTAATAACCGAAAAGGGGCTTAGTGATTTGGCGTGCCATTATTTTAGTAAAGCTGGAGTTAGTGCTATTAGGAGGTTGAGGAAAACAGATAATAATAGAATTGCTAAAGCATGCGGTGCGGTTATTGTGAACCGGCCAGATGAACTTCAAGAATCGGATGTTGGGACCGGGGCTGGGCTTTTTGAGGTTAAAAAGATTAGTGATGAGTTTTTTGCGTTTATTGTCGATTGTAAAGACCCTAAAGCGTGCACGGTTCTGCTTCGAGGCGCCAGCAAGGATCTTTTGAATGAAGTCGAACGCAACTTGCAGGTATATTTGAACTGAGTTTGTATCCTATTGACCTGTTTTCTTTAAAGTTAGTGTTTTTAGTTTTTTACAACTGAAGTACATTTAATGTATAACGTTTTATTGTTTACTATAGGATGCAATGTCGGTTGCTCGGAACATTCTAAAGCATCCAAAACTTGTTCCTGGTGGTGGTGCAACTGAGTTAACTGTTTCTGCTACACTTAAGCAGAAGAGTTCATCAATAGAAGGCATTGAGAAGGCAAGTTCTTTGCTTATATGCATATACATATATGTGTATATAATTATATATACTGTTTTGACATTTATCTTTTTTGTGATTGAAACAGTGGCCTTATGAAGCTGCAGCTGTAGCATTCGAGGCTATTCCACGAACATTGGCTCAAAACTGTGGTGTTAATGTCATTAGAACCATGACTGCTCTTCAGGGGAAGGCAAGTTTATCTATAAATGCCCTCTCTTTATACAGAGAAGTATTTGCTTATTTATTTATTTATTTATTATTATTATTATTATTATTATTATTATTATTATTATTCGTGTCAGTTTTCAGTCGAAATCTGTTGCCGATAATCTTCTTAAATTATAAAGTTTCGTATAATGTATTGTATGTTTTGCCTTTTTAGAAACATGTTTTTTGAACGATTTTACTTGTTATTTGTTTACAGCATGCAAATGGCGAGAATGCGTGGACTGGAATAGACGGGAATACAGGTGAAATTGCTGATATGAAAGAACTAAAGGTGAGAGATTTTGATGAATTTGTTTTTGTAACCATAGTGAATACATTAATTATGTTTTAAAGAAATTAAAGCTTAACAAAAGTTTTTATGAATGTTCAATATTAACCTTTTTTGGTTTGTAGATTTGGGACGCATATAACGTCAAGGCGCAGACATTTAAGACAGCCATTGAGGCTGCTTGTATGCTTCTAAGAATCGATGATATCGTGAGTGGAATCAAAAAGAGGCAAGCTCCTGGATCTAACCAACCATCGAAACCTACTATTGAGACCGAAGGGGATGCTGACAACGAGCAGATGATTCCCGAGTGAAGAAAACATTAATCTAGTATGTCATTCTTAATTTGTTATGTGCTTCTGTTATTGCTAAAGGCCTAGACTACTTGGTTGCCTGAAATTTTGATCTGTTATGGCATTGTTTCTTTTCTTATTTAACCACTTTTGATTCCAAGTATTTACTGTTTGTTTTGTAATCTGGACATTGTTTATTAGTTAATTTGTAGCAATTTGTATCCAATGTAGGGGAAGGAATAGGGCTGAGCACAATTCGGTTCGGTTATTAGGCGAAACTGAAACCGAAGTAATCGGTTATTTGAGTATACAAACTGTTAGGTTTTCCGGTTATTTTCGGGGTTTTAATTTCAATTATGTGTAGACATTGCAAAATAAAATAAAAAATGAAAATGAATATTTTAAGCTTGTATAAGAATGTATTAGAGTACCACATATATATTGAGTTCAAAAAACAAAAATAGACTTGTGTTACTTGGAACTATACGAATACAAAGTTGCTAAATAGAGTTTAAAATTCAACAAAGTTCTTAATTAAAAAACATTATAAGTTTAGTCCCAATTCTCATTCATCATCTTATTTATCTTTAAAGTTTAGTCAATTCCTCATCATCTTAATGATCTTTATCACCATCAATCGGTTCGGTTTGGTTTTTTCGGTTTTTTTAAAATGGATAATTGAATCGAAACTGAAATTCGGTTTTTCAAAAAAAACAAAAAATTAACCGTCGGTTAAGGTTTTTTTATTCGGTTTCGGTTCGGTTAATTCGGTTTTCTGCTCACCCCTAGCTTTAACCCGTTTTTTACAACATGTCAATCTAGCTAACACGCTCATAACTTAAGATGAATGAGCTCAATATGCGTTGTTCAGGTTACTCGATTGTAAGTGCGCGAGTTAGGATCCGTTCTTTTGACAAGAATAAAAACACGAGTCTTGGTTGTTTTTGTCCGATCAACCCGACATGATTGACATCTATAATTTAATATTTCTTTTTAACCTTGAGTACTTAGGAAATTAAGTACTCATTTATTGTCCATTAGGATAGGATGTTGACTTTAACAGGTGTATCATTGTCCATTAAGATACTAATTAATATGTTGAAATTAAAAAGTTTGTTAATATTATGTTTAGTGACTCACACATTTAATAAAAAGTTCGTTATTATACTTATATATTAAAAATTAAAATAAAAGATAATCAAAGTCAACACTAAATATCCCAACTAATATTTTGACCAATCATATGCAGTTTGCAAGAGTAGTTAGTCCACTTTCTCCTCAACTCACCACACAACCAATACACATTTCATAAGTTGTTGGATTGGTTCATCAGCTTATCCTAAACCAAATACATATACATATGTATACATATAAATGTGCAGTTGTGTACACATATTCTTAATCCTAGAAATCATTGAAAGTAAAAAAAAATATGATACTTTCCTCTTGTTTCAATTCATTTATAGACCGGTTGTCCAGGCGATGGCCATTACTGGTCTACGCCACCACCTGGACAACCATTCTAACCGTTACAGTAGCAATAACCTCATTCGCGCCAGAATTTGCATTCGTGTGGGCCATAGCCCCGTCGTCTTCATTCTCTCGGATATGTCAAGACCAAAGAGAAGGCTTTGTGCATGTTCCTTTCGACGTCCCGTCTGATATCTTTTGTCTACCCGCCGAAATGTTTAAAAAGTCGAAAATGGACTTGATCGTGCCGCCTGTCTTCGCAGCCATCGTTGTGGCAGCCTCGGCGTGCTTGGTTCGAGCTTTTGGTTTGTGGGAAGTGGATGAAGTTGAGGCTCAATAATATTCATCATTAAAAGATTAAACTTTAAACACAAGTGTTGCACTTTTATTTATTTTTTATTTTAGTTAAGATAATATTCAAGTTATAATGAGATTGAATACAAACTTATGCATTGTTAAACATTGTATATTATTAGTAATGTGTTTGAAGAGCAGATTGAAGCAGTTTGTTACTGTAGTCCCAAAGCTTCTTAGCCAACATAGGGTCTCTTGCATAATCACTTGCAGGCCATTCATTGCAGTCCGAAAGATACTTTCCGCTCATGCCTTTCATATACGGATGCACCGCTACATAGCATGTTGTTGCTGCCCCCTATTTTATCAACATTTGTTCGCGTTAATTACCCCGAAATGTAACTTACCTTAACCTTTTTGTCATTGTTTCTGAGAAAGTATGCTTTGTTTTCACATTTTATGTTACTTTCAATCATTTTGTATGTAAGTAAACCTTTTACGTTTTTATACTTTTGTAAAATAAAAAAATTAAGGAAAAAAAAACTGAAAGTATGTTGCATACAATGTAAAGCTTAATTTTTGTTTTATTATTATTATTATTATTATTATTATTATTATTATTATTTGCATAAAATGACAAAAAAGTGTCGTCTTAACCCCTTGAAGGCGACTAAGCTGTGTTGTTAGTAGGGTATTGACGGGACCGCGAGTTTTCAATGACATGTAAAAATTGACAAAAAATTATATTTTGGTGTTATAAACCTTTAAGTTCATGTATATAAAAAATATACTTGGATTTAAAGGTATAAGAAATGACATTTTTCACCTTTTGTCACTTGAACACATCACATTCAATAATTTGAAATTGTGAAAATGGAGTTTTTATGAAAAAATTCTGTGCTGATATCAAAGAGAGTACCTGTGGAACATTTTTCCATAGAACATAAGTGAGCAAGTTCATAACTCCTGCAAGAAATCATACATAAAACACATTATTAGGACTGTAAGCGAACCAGACGTCTGACTGTCCGTTCGGTGGGAAGTTCGTTTATGTTCATCCGTTTAATAAACGAACAGAACACGGACAAAAAAAATTGTTTGGTAAGCTTCACGAACGAACACGGACAAAGGCCACGTGTTCCTGAACGTCCAGTAACGTCCGTCCACTTACGTCTGGTAACGTCCGTTTAATAGAGTTGTGTATGTTGAAATTCCTTGAATAATGAAGAATTTGAAGCTGATTTCTCGTGAAACACTAGAAGTTTGTGGATTTTGAACACCAAAACATTATTTTGATATGATTCTGTGTTTGGTTACTATGGAAAGTGTTAAGTATTTTGGATATCATGTGGTGTAATGTTCATTAGTGTTTATGTTAAGTATTTTGATATATTTATGTCTGTTTGTCCGCTAACGTTCATTTCTGTCCACTGGTGTTAATTTGTTTGTCCATTAGTGTCTGCTAGTGTCTGTTAGCGTCCGTTTACAATACTAACGAATGAACACAAATGGACATGGACAAACTCAATTCATTAATGAATGGAAACGGACACGAATTTCGTTCAGTAGGGTGTTCGTGAACTGTCCGTTTGTCCGACTAAAGCTTAACAGACGAACATGGACAAGGTCTCGTCAGGTTTAGTTCAGTCTGCTTAAAGCCCTACACATTATTCTTCTACATGTACATGTCACATTTATATATGATCATATTCACACGCGTACGCACACATGTATACACACTTACTCATGAGTCATGAGATTTAAAGAATGTTTCATAAGATTAGTCATAATCAGCCCCGGGTGAACCGAGTTCACCATAACATTTGCACCCTCTTCCTGCATTTCCACTCAAGTAATCAACAAGATATAAATTATAAAACATCCCAAAAAAAACAAAAAAAAAAAAAGAAAAAAGAAACCAAAAACCACCTTTAAGATTCGGGAAAGCTCGTTCGCGTGCAATAAATTTGCCAGTTTCGACTGCCCGTACGCCAATTTGTCCGAATAACTGGTTCAATCAACATTTGTTGCATCTTTTTAAAGTTATACAAATTTTTTATATTTATAAGCATATAGAAATATAAGATTTATAAATTTTTTTTATAAAGTTATAAGCATGTTACCTGTTTTTATCATTAATGGTATCAAATTTGATCCCTTCTTTATAAGTGTGGAGATGAGCTACAGAAGACAAATTGACGATTCTACCCTCGATACCGGTAACTGAAGCAGTGTACTTCATCTTGTCAAGAAGTAGGTTTGTCAAGTAAAAATGACCTTAAATGGTCATTTCATAATGATCAAGACAATGAAATGTTAATAAATATATCATGAAATTATTTAAGAAAGGAAAGTGTGATGTACCAATGTACCTAAATGATTTGTTGCGAACTGCATCTCGATACCATCTTGCGAAAGTTCGTAAGGACAAAACATAACACCGGCGTTGTTTCTAACAATAATCCGATAATCGGTTAAAAACGAAAATGTAAAAAAAAAAAGAGTGAACTGCAGTTTTTGTCATTGTGGTTTGTCTAAATCTACGGTTTCAGTCAAATAGTTTCAAATTTGCGATTTTCGTCCTTGTGGTTTCATTTCACTTGCAGTTAAACCCGACCCCACTAACCACACTAAGTCTAGTCGTTAAACCCATCAGCGTGCCCCTCATGTGAAGGGCAATTTTGTTCCTTTTTCCCCCAAATACATCCCAACCCCTCATGTGAGGGGGCTTACGAATCAGTGAATTAGGACGGGGTTTATTTGGGAAGAAAAATGACAAAATTACCCTTCACGTGAGGGGCACGTTGATTGGTTTGACAACTACATTTAATAGGGTTAGTGGGGTCGGGTTTAATTGCAAGTGAAATGAAACAACAGGGACGAAAATCGCAAATTTGAAATTATTAGACTAAAACCGCATATTTGAACAAACCACAGGGACGAAAACCACAGTTTACTAAAAGAAATAAAAATAAAAAAAAAAATTAAGGACTCACATCAAGATGTTGAGGGGAAGGTTAAGGGCTAAAAAGTCATTTGCAAAAGCTTTGACTGACTTGAGAGAAGAAAGGTCAAGCTGAAGAAAGTCAACCTTAGCATTTTTGTTGCTTTTAATGATGTTTTGTTTTGCTTCATTTGCAGCCTCCATGTTTCTTGCTGCCATTATAACATGTGCTCCTCTTAGTGCAAGTACTCTTGATGTCTCTAATCCAATCCCACTAGCTCCTCCTGTAAAGTGTTAATCAACTTTTGACTTTTTTGACTTTTCGGGTCAACTCTCAAAATGAACATATCATAAATTCTAATATTACCTAATGTATAAATTAGGGGTGCGCATTGTGCAGTTTGCAACCGTTCGGTTTCAGTTTTCGTTTTTTCCATTTGAGCTTGAGAATTTTAGACCGAAAAAAAAGTTGGCCGAAAATAATGAATTTAAGTATAAATAATTTTGTTAATTGTTAACTGATAGACTATTATGCATTTGACCAAAAACATTTGAGTTAGATATTTATTAAAATCTTATAAATTAGTTAAAACAAAAAATACAAATTTAGGAATTCAGTTATGTTAGGTTTTTCCGGTTTTTATTACATGCAAAATCACCGTTAGTTCAGTTTTTATATAAACATAAAACCAAACCAACGGTTTTTTGTTTCGGTTTCGGATCGGTTTTTTCTGTTTCTTGCACACCCTTAGTATAAATGATTTATAACTAATATTTTAACACAAGTATTTATAAAGTTTTCATGTAATACTTAAATGTTCCCGGTCAGCAAGTGAGAGTTACGAGGGAAATATGTTCAAAGTTGGGATTGTCTGTAAACATTTCTTGAGTTAGGATTAATCCCGATCCAATCAAAATAATTCATATAATGAATTCCAGTTATAGATTAACTTCATCTAATTGTAATGTTAATGGTATGATATTAATCAAGTATTTTTCGAGTTTGATAAAAAAGTAATTATTTTAGCAAGTTTTTATATATTATTTTAATAAATTTTTTAGCAAGTTTTATATTTTATTTAGCAAGTATTGTAATGTTATGTTTATTTATTCCAAAAGTTTATTTAATGTATAATGATAAAACTAATAATGATGATAACAATAATTATAATTAAAAAACTATTAACAAAAAAAAAACATTAAATCAATGTTTTCTTTATTAGTTTACCATCATTAACTCATTATTAATGATACTAACAATAATAGTGTTAACATTAATGTTAATACTAAATAATAAATATATAAAAACACAACAAAGCAAACAAAAAAATAACTTGTGTTTTTATAAGTTGTTAAATGTATAAATGATGAATGTATGTGAACCTGTAATGACTACAGTCAGATCAGATGCATAGATTCCTTCGGTCACTTGTTCGGCAGTGGTGGCTGACCCGAAGCCACTAGGGCCTGGCCATCCAGTAACCAACGAAACGATCCCCATTTTCGACTAGTTTGATCGGACTAGTTTATTATTATATGTGCATGAAAGTTATGAGAGCTAGCACAACTTGGATAACTGAATGTACAGTTGATAAAGAGTGTTGTGAACAGAAATATAAAAGCTAGGATTTGAGAACTGGTACATTTATGAGAGCCATTATTATTATTATTACTATTATTATTATTATTTTCCATTTTAATGAGTGTCTACATGCAGGTAGGGAGGCTAAGGTGTTGTTTGTTTTTTTAGAGGTAAAATGTCTGTAATTTGCGAACCAGATTTGCAGACATTAAAAAGAATGTTTGTTTTTCAACGTTTGTACACTGCTAAAACAAATTGGTGGTAGTGTACAAAATGTGGTAGTGGGTGGTGGTGGACGGTGATAGTGATAGTGGACGGTGGTGGTGGTGGGCGATGGTGGTAGACGGTGGTGGTAGGTGGACAACGGTGGTGGTGGTGGTGACAGACGGTGGAGGGTGGTGGTGGTGGATGGTAGGGGTGGAAGACGGTGGGTGGTGGTGGTGGCATGTGGTGATGGCCGACGGAGGGTGGTGGTGGCGGACGATGGGTGGTGGTGGTGGACAGTGAGTGTTGGTAGGTGGTAGTGGTGGACAGTGAGTGTTGGTAGGTGGTGGTGTTTAACCTTCTTCAAACTTAAAAGATCTTAGAAGTGGATGAGCCAAGTCTGTACAAAGAAGAGTTCGCGTAGACGTTTTTTAATGAAAAGTCTTCGGAAAAAAACACACACTTTGCAGATGGCAATGTCCGCGCGTGGTCTCCATGGCGCAGACAAAAGAGTATGCACATACATTTTTTAGAAAAACAAACAACACCTAAGTGAATTGAGATTTCAAGTTATTTCGTTTTAGTAGTTTGACAGTTTAATAGTCCGGTCTAGTTTGAAAGTTGGAAGTGAGCGTGTAAAATGAGTCGTGCGTTTATCGTTTATTATTTATATATTTTATTCATTTTATCGGAATATGTAGTTATGCATACGTATTATAATTTATGTATCATAATCGAACCATCAAATTGGCAGATCAATAAAACAGAATGGGGATGGCATAAAAGCTCGGGCGCGACATGTATACCTGAAACCCAATGGGTATTGGATCGGATATTGGATTGCATTTAAAAGTTTTTGCAAGTATAGGACGTGCATGAAATTAGGTGATAATCAACTGGATTATGCGAAACCACATACCCGCTAACCCAAATACTTTATTTAAGATCGGTTATTATAGCTATGTTTATTTGTGACATTTTAATATACAAACAAGTTATAACATATGTTGGTTTTATTATTTATAACCTTTCTTAATTAAGCTGTTATTTATTATAAATAGTAAAAAGAAATAAGAGAAACATTTAATTCTAGTTCTTGTTTTAATTGCTTATGGCCGAAGGTGGTATCCCTTGCATTTAAAATATAGTGGTTGGTTGCTAGCGCTTTAATAAACTGAAAAAAAATATATATATATAATTAAAATAATAATATTTGTGTGTGCAAGGGATGAATGATTTTGTGGTCAAGGGTATCCGAGAACATATAGATAGATAATCGATGGGTTTGGTCAATGCAAGGGATGAATGATTTTATGGTCAAGGGTGTCCGAGAACATATAGATAATCACATGCTCTCAAACGGTTAGGAAAACTATTTGGTTCTCTTGTCTACCTAGGAAGATTAATATTTGTGGGTGGTGAGTTTCAGTGGCGGAGGCACGGCTTGGACACCGGGTTCGTCTGAACCCGGTCTTTTTTCCGCTTTATATATAGTCTATAGTATTGAATTAACGAGCGAACCCATTTGTTTTCGACAAACGAACCCGATAGAAAAGGAGAAGGAAGTAAGGGGAAAAGGAATACCTGTTGTGTTTTGGATTTACAGGTGTGTGAAAAAGAAGACGAAACACGTGTGATCTCATTTCAGCATCTTTAATTAGGGTTAATTATGTTTTGGGCTATTCATAAGTCCAACGTAACACTTTTAAGTTTAAACCTTTTTTACACATCCACTTTGATTATTTATTATGTTTTATATTTGCTTTATTATTTTCGTTTAATTTAGTGAGTAATCTACACTTTTAAAAGAACTATATTCTTTTATTTGAACTTTTCTTATGTTTGGTAAACAAAAATTTTATACAATAATGAATTCTAAAAGAAAACTTGTGACCGTTGTTTAAAATTTTTTAATTCAACCATTGATTATGTTAATTGTTAAGTATTAGTGCATTAGGTTTGAGTAACATTAGTTCTATTTGATAGTATTCCTTCTAATCCAAAAGCCCAAATCTAGTATATACTTTCGGCTTCCCAACCTTAAACGTTTAAGTTCTATCACTACATCCATCCATCTTTCTTTAGTTTTGATTTTCAAATAACCAAATCCTATATGAGAAATAAAAAAAAAATTAGTTTTTGTTTGATGGGTGATGATTATATGAAGGACGCTTGAATTTGTTATATTGAAAATGAGTTCTTTTTAAGAGTCGCGATTGAAAATGTAAATAATTGTTTTAAAATATGAAAACGCATAGGGAACATGACTTGCATTTTATTGGATGTTTAAAACGCACTTTTGTTATGAAAGTGATTGCATTCTATTTATCTGACCTAGCCTACCCGGGCCCAAAAACTTTGACGCCAGAAAAAAAAATTATTGCGCCAAAAAATCTCGAACCCATAGAAAGGAATTCCTGGCTCCGCCATTGGCGAGTTTTGTGTAATCGTATCCCAACTCGGTCAAATTTAGTGGCTAAAGGTATTGAGGTTCCGTCTATTTTATGCCCCTTGTGTAAAATAAAATTTGTTCTTCATGTGTTTGGGGATTGCAACGCGGTAAAGAACATTTAGATTTTGGTTGAAAGGTGGCTTGATGTGAATTTGCCAATTTTAAGATTTCCTTCAAATTTGATGGATTTGGTAGACAACTCTTTGTTAGGTGTGGCTAAGAAAGAATTTGTAGGTTCGATTATATATGTGACTTGGTGGACTATTTGGAAGCTTCGGAATGATTTGGTCTTCTTGAAGAGTCGATTAAAAAACGTGTGGTTGTTTGATGATGTTATTTATTTTTCTTTCTATTGGTTCTTGAGTAGAAACATTAGGTGTAAGCCTGTAAGGTTTATTGGACAGAGTGGATAAAAAATCTCATGCTTTTTTTTTCTTTGCTTGTCTAGCTTCTGACTGGTCGGTGCTTTATAAAATTTCGCCGTTCAAAATAATAATTAATAATTAAAATAATAAAAAAATTAGTTATTATATAAGCATATGGCTGTCTTTAACGAGATAAAATGTAAAAGAAAATAGTTATATGTATACATGATGAAACCAATGATAAACATTGATCACTAGCACATTTATTACATATGTGTTGGTCTATATGAAGTATAAACTATATTTTGTTGATGTAGATGCAATATAGATTATTTTGATCACTTAGAAGAGTATGTGACATTTCAACCGATATAGATTCTGAATTTTTTAAAAGCTTGTTACGGACTGATACTGAAAATACTCAATTTGATACCGTAGCTAGATATTAGATCAATACAAGTACTAAATCGTATCAGTTCAGTACCGGTATTCGATGCCATTTGTTCATGTATATCATATGTTTTGAACAACTTTAATTATAAATTTATATAATCGCATAAAACAGATAAAACAGTATAAATATATTCACACGATTAAAAACTTAACTTATGTTGAGTTGACCATTCTATAATCTGAGTGTTTTTTTCTTCAAAAAATTACCATGGCATGATCACACGATTAAACTTGTGTTTTTAAACAAGCTTATGATATAACATACCATCAGACGTTTTGAATTTAGATGGATGATAAAAAGTTAAACGAGAATTATTATTAGTGGTAATTGAGGTCATTCACATAAAAATTCTACTTAAAATAACTTATTTGTGGAACCGAAGAACTGACGACATTTATAGCTTCTAGTAGAATCGAAATACTTTAATCTGATGACGATTTTATCAATACTCTGTAGCGATATCCAAGGCCTACGAATTCCGAAACCTACATACGGTTTACGAACGTTAATACCTAACAAACGACTTAGAATTTATTCCCTTATTAATAGTCTAGTACCAACTTTTTGCTACATTTATTTTTATGATATTTTTTTTTAACATGGCATTCTATTACATGGTGTTACATTATGTTTTATGTTAAGCAAGTTATTACATATATTTATAATAATATTTAATGGCTGAAAAATAATTTGAATTACACTTCACGACCATCAAACGTTTTTTTTTAAATTTGGGGGAACGGTAGATTTCACTAAAACAAAAAACACGAAACTTTTAGCAAGAAGCTAGAGCCAGAAAGGAAAAACAATTACATGTACGAAAGCCGAAAGGGACTTTTGATGCACAATTTTTACATTTTCAATAATGACTAGTGACTACTAAACCATAAAAACAACGAAAAATGTTTAATATCATCTATCATGGTTTCTCTTTGGTGACGTTTCTTCATAAAAGTTTTTTCAAGTTTTTAGTTATTTCTTAGTAACCTACATAATCAGTTTTTGTTGTTTGCCAAAATGATAAAAACAGTCAATTTGAATAAACGTAACATGTTATTAAACAAAAGCTAGTATTAAAGTCTAAAAATGCTACATAATTATAACATTAACATGATAAATAATGCAACTTTTTAAAGTTACACTCTAAAGATGTAACCGGAGATAAATAAATTTACTTTTTATGTAATTAACATTTTATATTAAGGTTGTTGGATTTAAATACTTCCAACTAAATAAATGTTATCCACTCTCAACTTTCACCTTATTTTTTCATGTCCGTGTTATCTAACTGTTGTTATTTTGATAATTGTTTTATTATGTCTAGAAATATCACTTGATGACCATCCAACTCTTTTCAAGCTTCGTTTGCTAGTGATTGTAATAGAGGTGATCAGAGAAACCGAAAACTAAACTATAATAAAAAAAATTGAATCAAAACAATTAAACCATTTGAGAAACTGATGTTGCGTAAGAGAATGATTCGAGTAAGAACCAGTTCCAGGTAGGGTTTGGGTTTTGACCACTTAGACCGAAATTTTTAACAAATTTTGTAGGTTGCGAATTTGACCGGGTAAAGATGGGACCGGTTCTGATTTCTTTGTTGAACTGGAACCGATATGTACAGAAAATTTAGGTAGGGTTGGTTCCAGTTCAGGTACACAGAGTTGGTTCCAGAACTTTTGAAAATTGTTGCATACAGTTACTGCTAGCGAGTCGTTCTGTGCGTATTGATGTAATTTACGTAATTTACGAAAATCTAAATGGACAATAAAATAATTTGTAACGTATATCCTCGTTAGTTATATTTCCTAATTACTATCATGTTTGAACTTTTAGAATTCATAAACTTGAACATCTAAGCATGGCTGGTGGAGTCATGGGTTTGGGTCATGATGAGTTATGAGTAAAATAAGTTTCGGTAAACAAGAGTCGGTTCCCCCGCTCTATTGCCATAGCAAGTGATGATCTTTCATGTTTTAACAACCAAAAATCCGCACTACATTATTACATGTTTAATGTTTTGTGATTAAAACGTTAAAAGCATAGTACTTGATCATTTAATCAAAGTTAACTTAACCAAAATGCTAACAAATCCACATCAAGTAAAGCCTAATTATTCTAAAATCAACTTCTGTTATGAGAATATGAGATTCTTAACGGTCAAAACACTAAATTTAACGAAACAAATCACACACAATTGGGCTTTGTTTTTTATAAATGGGCCTTTGAGTTTGTGTAAGTGTGTTAAGCAAGAAAGGTGGGTCTATCGGGCTTTAATTTCGGCAGTTGCACACTCCAATTGGGCTTAATGTGATAGATATGTAATTAGAGAAGCACAAATAAGGTATTTTCAGGACCCGGTAGGAAATGGTTCCGCTTATAGTCAACAAAATTCAAGTATCGGGTTAGGTAAAAACCAATTCCGATTATGGTCGGTTTTTATCGGGTTTCGGTCCGGAGTGAGTCCGGGTTTTGATTGGGTAGAGGTGGAACCAGTTCCGACAGGTTTGGGTCGGGTCCTGGTATGATTTTTAGTGGGTACGGAAACTCGATTCGAACCCACGGATCGAATTGGGTAGGAACCGGTTCTGGGTCAGGTCTTGAACCGGGTTTTTTTTGCCACCTCTGTATGTACGTATCAAGTTATCAATGGATCATATTTATTTATAAGGTAAGACACGATTCATTCATGCATTTTTATAAAATAAAAAATTAAAAATAAAATCTAGGTTTCGAGTATCCTAAAACAATAAGTTGTTTTCATTTATTGTCATTTTAGTCATAGTCTTAAGGACATGTACAAACGTATAAAGCTAAGTATGGGAAGCATGACTTTTAGAAAATTTGTTAAAGATAGAGGTGTGTAGGTGATAGAAATCGATTCGAGACTGTCAATCTCCAATCAACCCATAGAGTGTGTTAGGTTCGTAGCAAGAGAATAGAAGAGAAAACGAAGTTAGAACAATGTTATGAGTGTTTTTTTTTATTCTTTTTCCCAAATAAATATTACAATTTATAGTAAAAACTAAAATATAAAATAGGAAAACATAAACAATAAGAAAACTTAAATATAATATAATAAGGATTACTGAGTACAGATAAACTTAATTTATATATATTAAACTTAATAAATATTTAAGGTCATATTAGTAGGATGCAACGCCTAAGAGTCGTGAAGTTAATAAAGCGAAAGGATGGACATGTTGGGTAAAGGGTAAGTTGATACAACAAAGCAACATTCGGTGGCAACCATGACCCTGGGTTAATTTGAAAAGCTATGTTGTATATGGTTTTATTTGCGTCACTTTAAATTATCTAACGGGTTAAATATGCCACCATAAATTAGACAACGAATTAAATTGGGTTACCTTAAATTAGTCCACAGGGTCAAAATGGTTAAGTATTATAATTACAAAAGATCAAGTGGCAGAGTGGTTTTTTTAATCTTAGACATGTTAACTTGAAAAGGTCAAATTAAGCTTGTGTGATGAGTTATTTAAAGATTTGAGATTGTTGGATATATATTTCGGAAACATAGTAAAATGTGTGACTAATGTATTTGATTTAGAGTTTTAGACTTTAAATTAAGATTATGAAAGATTCTAATAAATAATAATCAAATATGTAAACAATATTTGTCTAGAAGTTATCCAAGTGTGCATAAAACTAGATGTACTGGTTTTCTATTCGTATAAATTGGATTGGTGGATAAGAGTTTTACAATAACGTTTGCTAATTAATGTTTTGCTAAACAAATTAAAATATATGCTATATTTATAACCTTCAATAAATAAATTTTTACTTATATTAAAATAATAAAAATGAGTATAAATCATTAAAATCTGAAGATTAAAAGTGTGGGAGAAGTTGTTCCTAGCTTGTTTTAATTGCTTGTAGTTACAGTTATGGGCGAAGAGAGTAGAGAATGAATACAAAGGAGAAACGTATGGAGGTAGGGTCGTATGTCCATACACAATTTAACACTAGTTACACGTTTACGTTTAAATATACATATATAGACTACTATACGGGATGATAAATAAATTAATAATATTTTTTTTAACATGTCACATGATTTGAAGTCTATGGAGGGCAAGAAATTTGGTGGTGTTTGAGGGTAAGCCGACTTGTTTAATTAAACAATATGATAGGAGAAATCAAGACCCTAAGCTACCGTTAGGGTTAGAAACCGTGGCAAGAATCCGTCTTTAACGTCGTGAGAGAGGTGGTGTGGTTTCTCCTTTATTATGTAACTGGGTGGGGTGGGGTGTGTACCCAGCTACCCATTGTATTCGGAGGTAGATGGTAGTAGTGTATGTCATTGGGCGGTGGTTTGTAAATATGTTATTGCGAGTATCTTGCTTGTAAATATGTTTTCCTCATAACAAATTTATTTAGTTGGTCGATCAAAAAAAAAGATTCATTTTTCGCATCTGGCTTGAAGCCATGCCATAACACATCTTAAAGCGTAAATTTAACTTGAGATTTAAATAAATTACTTATATTGAAACATCTGAATCTATAACCAAATTGATCATGTAATTTTCAATTTTCAGTGATAAATATAATGTTCATTGCCTACGGTGGCATGACCATTATACCATAAACTAGAATCGCTACTTTGTAATATTACTCAAATTAACTTGAGTTTAATGACATGTTATTGCAATCAACTAATAGCCAATTACTCGGAAGTGTAAAGCTTTATATACCCTATGAAGTGTGTTGTTACTACACCAGTTATATGTGTTGTATAGCCATATATATATATATATATATATATATATATATATATATCTTAGCGAGTTAGCGGTATACATATGACGCCCATTGCTTACGGTGGTATCTCTTGCATAAAGTTTAGATGTTAGTCTCTAGGCTCCAAAATATTTAGGAATAACTCGTGAATTATTATATAAGCATACATAATCCAACAATATGTATTCAAGCCTAGCACAAATGATCTCAAGTCTAATGCCAATACGAGATGCTATTATGACCAGTATTATTTCTTGAAACTAGAGTGTGTTTTGTAGAAATAACAAAACTTGAGTTAAGAGCATCAACAATAAGGATGCACAAGAACACCCAAAATTAAACATTCATATCATAAAAACACAATATTTAAAAGTACTCAAAACTCATCCAATAAGAATCCTACAAACATTGTTACATTATCACCGTTTTTTATCTTTAAAAATATTATTATAATTATTATTTTATTCACTGACCAATCCCCACTCTAGTATAAATATGTCTCCCAACTTTTTAACATGGAGAGGATTTCAAGGAACCCTTTAATTCTATAAATGTGGAAAATTGGTGTGTATTTTATTTATATTTTAGTATGTTGTTTGTTTAGTAATTGTATTAAGAAATACTATTATAAAGTGGAAAACACTAGAATTGGAGTCAGGCCCCACCATCAACGGGTCCATTCCAACTCATTTTTTCTAGTTCTTGATGAAGAACTTCTTAGAAAGACAATAGAGAAAAAAACCCTAATTGCGAATGCTCGACTTTGCAAGAAACATCTAATAGCCGATCACCCAACATTCCAACATGTCTAAAATTTACCTCACCATGTTTAGGTGCTATAGTTTTTTTTTATGTCAATCAACTTGTTATATGTGTTGTGTTAATTAGTAGCTAAAGTTTTACATGCTATATAGTGTATTATTGTATTGCTTCGTTAACTATAAAAGCAATTAACACATCATACTTCAGCTTACAATAATAAATAAGTGCTAATAAACTTCTAAAAACTATTTTATAAAAAATGCCACATTTTAAAAAGAATATCTTTAAAAATGTCATGTCATCCCAGGCTTGAAGCCATGCCATACGACATCTTAAAACACTTATCAAAATCAGTTTGGATTTTTTTATATACGTGTGATTACATCTCACCAAGACGCCAACAAATTGAAACATGATGAATTTAGTTTATAATAAAACATCAAAATTATAAATCAATTTGTCCACGTATATTTCAGTGGAGTATATACGATACCCATTGTATACGGTGGTATACCTGGCACAAATTTAAGAGGTGATAGTCGGGATCTAATAAATTTGGAAATAAAGTATTAAAATATTATACAAATATATTATATGAATAATATATTAGTATGCCTTCAAGCCTAGCACAAATTATCTCAAAGCCTAATGCCAATATTAGATGCATTTAATTAGGACTAACATTATGTCTCAAAACTAGATGTGGTGCTTTGTAAAATTATTAAAACTTGTGTTTAATGACTATTGCAAGAATCATCCAATAAAAAATTATGCAAGAGTTTTATATGCTCTATATGTAGTGTGTTGTTGCTACATCAGACTGCCCGTAGTGGACAAGAAAATGGGGCAAAATGGGGCGATTTTGCATTCAAACCCCCCCCCCCCAAAGGGGGCGAAAGGGGGGAGGGGGGTGACAGCCCAGCTTCCTTTTGTTTTTATTATTATAATTGTTTGTGTGTGGTATGTATATATGTATGTGTGTATATGTGTGTGTGTGTGCATATATTATGCTACAACACCATTACAACCAAAAAACAAAAGCCTATCATTTACTGACTGTGAGCCACATGACGCAAAACGTCCCATTTTATAGTCCATCAATACACATAGCCTCATGATTGGGGTGTTAAACTTTGCTGATGTGAACAAACCTACAATATGTGTTGTGTTGTTAGCTAAAGTTGTACGTGTTATATATGTCGTGTTGGTAACTACAAAAGTACTTCATCTTACGAGAGTAGATAAGTGTTGATATATAAACTAATAATCATTTTATAATAGTGCCACAATTTTTTTAAAGAAAACGTTTAGAAATGTCTTGTCACCATTGGATTGTAACTAGCGCGTACCACATCATAAAACGTTCATCAAAATCAGTATGGATGTTTTCGCAAGGAGTAACTACGTCCAACCAACAAATTGAATTTCGAATATCTTTTTTTAATAATAAAACATCTAAATTATTAACCAAAATCGTGATGTATTTTTCAGTGGAATAAATATGATGTACATTGCCAACGGTGGTATCCCTTTGTATAAATTTGAGAAAGTAGTCGTTGTGGTCTAATAAATTTGGGGATAACGTATCAAAATATTTTATAAGCAAATAGAATCAACTGTCTGGCTTTAAGACTAACACACATGATCTTAAGTTTATTGCCAATACGAAATGCGTTTAAGATTAGCATTATGTCTCCAACCAAAAGTAGAGCTTCGTAAAATTACCAAAAATCTATTGCATTAATCATCAATCACCTAATAAGTGTAACTTTTTACGTGTGCCATTATCTACGCAGAGTGTTGTTACTACGCCATTGTTAAGTGTTAAAACGATCTGATGTCAACGAACCTATATGTGTTGGGTGTTAGTTACAATGTTACAGGATGTATCGTTTGTTAACTTCAAAACTGATTGACATATGTTGACATACCACATCTTATATTTATAAAAACTAGTTTGCTCTAGGAGTAATTGAGTCTCACCAAAAAAATTGAAATTATGAACAATTATTCTATTATAAAATATCTACATTAAGTAATAATCATATTATGAAAAATGACATCTGTTTAAAGTAGACATTTAAAAATGTCCAATTGCCTTAGCTTGAAGCCATGACATACACATCTTATAGTCTTATACTCTTATAACATTCATAAAAACTAGTTTACAGTCGTTCTTAACTGGGTGTCTCTGACAAATTAATATATCATATATGTATAACTTATTTTATAATATAACATCTGAATTATTAGCCATGGTCGTGTATTTTTCAGTGGAATAAATATGATGTTCATTGCTTATGGTGGTATCCCTTACATAAATTTTAGCGGTTGCGTCATTGGGCTCTAATAAATTTGAGGATAATATATTATATCGATATACATATAATAATCAATCTTCCTTCAAACCTAACACAAATGATCACAACTTCTCATGTCTAATGCCAAATACGAGATGCATTTAGAACTAGCATACAGCTTTATAACAATACCCAAACTTGAGTTTATACTTATAGGAGTATCTTGCAAGAATCAACTAATATAGTGTGTTGTTTCTACATCTTGGTTAGGTGTTTAAAGTATTCTGACGTCAACGAACCCGCTAAATGCATTTTGTTGTTAATTAAAGTTTTACGTGTTATATGTATCGTGTTATAACAATCATTAGCTTGATTTAGTGGTAAATGTGTACGCTTTACAACTAAATGATTGTGGTTTCTAGTCTCACCTGAGACATTGAGCGAAACAGGTAGAAAAAATTAACTCTTCAAAAAAAATATATGTGTATCGTGTTATTAACTACAAAAGCGATTTACCTGTCGTACTTCATCTTATGAAGAATAAATAAGGGTTAATCAAGTAATATTCATTGTATGGAAATGTCACTTTTTAAAATTAGGCATTTAAAAAGGTTAAATCCCCCTTGCTTTAAAGCCATAAAACATTTTTAAGATCGTTTTTCATTTTTTTTAATAAAGTCTGGTTATTTGGGGTAACCTAATGAAAAAAGGCAGCCCAATAAGCCTATGATCGCTAACACGCGTTGAGTAGTCTAAACTCATCATCTCATGTTTCAAGGAAAACCCGCCGCCTAAAGGCCCACTACGGTAAAACCCGATTGAGATTGAATTCAAATTAGAGACCTTAAAACCTCCAGTCTAAATATTTAAAGCTAACGCTAAATGGTAGAAACGTTTTTAATAACGAATTCAAATATAGATAGCGCGCGCGCACACACAAATATATATATAAGAGAAAGTTAACGTACAAATGAAATTAACGTGCTAAACGTGAAAATCAAGTAGAATAATTATATAAATACTCTATGATATAATTACATAATTACTCTATTTGTATATATAATTACTCTACTTGATTCTCACGTTTAGCATATTAATTTTATTTATATTCGATCCAAACCCTGTATATATATATATATATATATATATATATATATATATATATATATATATATATATATATATATATATATATATATATATATATATATAAGGGTTCAAATAAAAAGAAAGAGTTTCCTAAGAATGATAAGAACCAATAGATTCTTGACAAGTGGCATTACAACATATGGTGAAAGAACAATTCTAAGAAACTA
Source organism: Bidens hawaiensis (assembly GCF_021521415.1). Taxonomy (NCBI): domain Eukaryota; kingdom Viridiplantae; phylum Streptophyta; class Magnoliopsida; order Asterales; family Asteraceae; genus Bidens; species Bidens hawaiensis. The sequence goes on along the minus strand of NW_027491112.1, from coordinate 949,677 downwards.
TGTCGGTTATAGTGGTGAAAGAGTAATTATAGAAAACTATGTCGGTTTTTGGTAATTTTAAATCTCAACCATTGAATAACATGATCCAATGGCTATAATTTATTCCTAGTCTTCCTATGAAACTACTTATTTTTAATATAACCCATCCCTATATATATATATGATAAAACTTCAATGTTACTTATGAAGATGGTCATATTAATGAAATAAATATGATGCTCAATTGCCCATTACCTAAGGTGACACCCCTTGTATAAATTTTAAATGTTGGTTGCTACCTGCTAGCTCTAATAAATTTAAAAACAAAGTATTCATATATTATACAACCATTTAATTGTTACTATTGGGATCGATTTAAAACATGTGTATATATATAAAATTAAAGTTATCATTTATAAATAGTATTTAAAAAATAAGAAAAATATGTAAATCCAAACCCCTTAGTTAGTACAATCAACATATTTCTTTCCTTGTGTCGGAACTTTGTTGAGTGAAGATAGACATATAACAGATATTGCCAAAATAGAATAGACCGAACATGACCCATTATCATTTGGCAATCAAAATCGTAAGAATAGTCTACTTGACTAACATTTTTAAATAATTTAATAATATAAATATATAATGATCGTTCATTTTTTGTTTCCAAATTATATTTGTGACGGTATAAATAATTATCTAATGGAAACATACGTGTCTACAAAATGTGTTTTTTTATCTACATATATAGATCTAGAAGTTTAGAGAATTGGTTTTTAGGTTAAATCGGAACGGTTTTAAAGTGGTTTAAATCAAGCCAAAGAAAGTAAAAACCAGACCGTCTTAAACCGTTTTGAATTAGAAACTGGTTATTAAAAAATAATCTGGTTTGATTGGTAATTGGTTTATTGTGGTTTGGTTTGACAAAATTTAGTTTCCAACAAAGTTTATGTATATTTTAATTTTAACATGAGAACGTAGAAAATAATACCAATTTATAAAAAAAATGAGAACATGAAAAACAATACCAATATACATAAACAATGATTTGTAATAACCAAGAAAAAAACCTAAAAATTACAACAAAAGAATCAAAATAAAGAACAAAATAATAACAGCAAATACCAACAAATACTTATAACAGCAAAGAAAAAAATCTAACAATAACAACAAAATATAAATCAGCAAATACTTATAACGTCTCATAATCGAAAATTGGCAAATACGAACAAAAAATAGCAGCAAACACCTATAAAAATAAACCTAGTAATAACAACAAACTGGTTCTCACTGTTTTTCTGTTAAAAATAAAATATATTTGAACTAAATCAAAAAACGCTATTTTAAGGAATTGATGCATGAATAACTGATACATTACAATCACACCTAGATCTTGATTAAAACTTTTATCAAAATGTCGACAAGAATAAGCATATTGCAACAACACGTTTGAAGGGTGTAACATGTTCGTCTATTGTTGGTTCAAGAACGGAATTAATAATATGTGTAGGTAAAGATGAACGAACAATAGTGTAAAAACCGTAAAACCATTTAAATTGCCAAAAGTCACATGGATGATGATGATGCATCAAAAATAATTTTATCAAAATGCAAAGTTGTAAGTTGTAACTGCTTAAAGTAACTTCATTAGCTAATGTATATAAGCATAAATGGATATGTTTTGTGGATGTTCTCCCCAGATATATTATAGATGAGAACAATAATTGTGACATGCAATCAAGATTAAACACACGGTTGTGAAGTCCTACATCAAATTACTGTGGATGATTTTTCTATAATTTGAGGCACGACACCAAAAATATAACTACTTCCGTTGTTGTCTCGTCAAAATTATAATGTAAGACGTGTCTTTTGAAACACACTATCACGTGGGTAACATTGGTTGGAGTTTAGTAGAAGTGAAAGAGGTATGTTTTGTCATATTTGAAGGACAATGAGAAATAAAAACTATTAAGTATTTTTTATTACATAGTAACAAGAATGATAATTATCTAACGTACGTATAATAATAATAATAATAATAATAATAATAATAATAAAGCTCAAACAGTTAGATTTGGAGTTCGACCGGGCGGAGGTTGGAGATATTCTACCGATTTCTAAAGCACATAAGGAGATTTCTTCTTATGTGGATTCTTTATTATTAAATAAAGAGAAGAAATACTTAGAAGAAACGAATATATTCGCGGCATGGGGGTTCATTTAAAAGAAAAGAAATGAGGTGTATTTTTAATAAAAACGAGCCTATTGGTCATTATATTAAGGCTTTTGTGCTTCTATGGGATTCGAGTAGAAACGTTAAATTTTAAATTAGTTGGACCGAGTAATTGGAAAACCAGCTTCTTATTACTTAATTTTCTTTTGCCCCATTTAATATCTTTTTAATCCGTGTTTTATTAATATATATTTACTCTTTAGGTGGTAAAAAAAATACATACACAATTGAAAAGAAAAACAACAAAGCATTGCCTCTTTTGTATATTATTATCATAAAACAAATAAAAAAAATGAACAAGTGTGTGGTATGAACAACCCCATGACCTAATAATAATTTGTTAGAACACTCCACTACTTATCATGTATCAAAGCCAATGGACAATTAAATTTGGTATTATTGATATGGACACATCTTTTGACATTACCCATAATTGATTTGGCTCAATGTTCAACATGTATAAATCAAAGACAACTTCATTGCCTAACTAATTGACAGAAGATGGACAATTTGATACCAAACATTCTGATTCTGCCATCTTAGTTAACGTGTAGAATCAGTTTACTAGATTCATTCACTCATTTTTAATACAAAAAATATAAAAAGAAAATAATTAAAATACCTAATTAATTAATCTTCTACACGGGTTTAATAATTTGAAAGTTCTGGATGTTTTACGGTTATTATCAAGTTAGAAAATGTCATGTCATGTCATATACTTCCGAAAACAGTTGCTACTAAACTTTAATGACGTTTCAATTGTTGAATGATGCGTTACAGAGAGCGACTATATTACAATTAAATTTCTTAAAAACATTAACGCTAGCTACTAATTACTTACAAATACAAATGATTTAACCTATCAATCCAATAGCTCTCGCGAGTTTTATGAACAAGAAGCACAAATAAATCACCAAAAGTCCACCTCCGAGTGTGTGATCGAGTCGCATCTCTCTTTTCGTCAAAATCACAAGTGCCCAGAGCAATCCGACCATCAGAAACCCTATAGTTTCACACAAATCAGGGTCTTCTGGAATGACATACGTAGCAGGATATTTCGACCACGACACGAACACGAACGAAAACCCTAAACCGATAAGAACATTAAACAAAGGTCCAGCGTAACACCCTGACATCGCGATCTGAGCCCCGTCGGCCCCACCGTAAATTGCCAAAGCCACATTGGCTACAAGGTCTCCAATTGAGTTACCCCAAGCTAGAATAGTGAGCCCTATGATTGCAGGGTTCATTCCTATAATGTTTCCTAGTGACTCTAACAAAGAAACCAACTCATTACAAGCAACATATGTCCAAACAACACTCATTAGAAACCCACATGCATACCAAAAAACCAAACACTTTTGTGGTGGCATGGTACTACTTGTGAAAGCATATGTACAAGTCCCTAAAGCAAACCCAATTGAACCCATCACAAAGTATGTCACCAAGGTAGCCTCCAACCCAAGATTACCCCCTTGTGTGTTCCAAACTATAGCCACCATGATTGGTGCCAACACCATTGAAATTACCAAATAGGGTTTTGACCATCTTTCCTTTATTACTACCGGTATTGTCACCCTTCTAGGTAAGTAGACCGGTAAATTCATAACATAACAAACAAAGTTGATGACACGCCTTTTCTTGTCATACGGTACAACTTGTACTTGTACGTCCTTTTCTGAAGGATGTACAACAGTACCACTATCAATGTTGTGTTCATCATTAAATGAATACAGCAATGGTACTGTTATGACATGCTCATCTCCATATAAACCAAGCATTGCCTTGTGTTTCTTCATAGTGACGAAATGCATGTAACAGGCTAACATAATATAAACCACGTACGTCGAAACAAAAGCAATCGACGCTAACAACCCAATCTCTCCAATTACCACGATCACGAGCACATTCGTGAGCGTTACGAGAAGAAACACGACGTCCCGAATAAAATTCGGTTTATCGATAACGACAATTTGTCGTCGGTAAGCGATTAACAAGCTTAAAACACCGACGACGACGGTGGAAATAAAAATCGAACCGCCTAACACGCTATTCAATCCGATATCACCGCCGTCGTCGGTGCTAGTGAACGCGATCACGCTCGAGAAAACATCGGTCGAACCGTTCCCTAATGGAAGCAAAGTTGTCCCGGCTATCGCGGGCGACAAGTTAAGCGATTTCGACAAGTGTTCGACAGCCGGACAAAAGTATTCGGATGCCGTGTTACTTAACACGTAAAAAAGTATAACGAGCCATGCTAGCAAAAGAATAAACCCCAATTGAGGAAATGATGAAAAGTTACAATAATATAGTTGGAGGTAATTTATGTATCCTTTTGGGTCACAACCCGGGTTCGACTTGACGTAAGCGCACCGCGATGTCTGGCTATGGATGTCGCTACATGTCGCGGTGTCAGCGGTTGCGGTGGAGATTATGATTAGGAATAGAGGGAGTGAAATTTTGGGTTTGAAAATAGATGATGATAATATCATCATTTAAAATATTAGCGGCGTAACTTGTTGACTGTTTGCTTTCTATAATGCTGTTTTTTTTTTTTTTTTTTTGGTGACAATAGAAGAGTTGGAGAGAGTTGGTTATATGAAGTTGATGAATGAATGGTGATTTTTGGTGATTAAATTGGCGTAGAGAAATTGAATTATTGGGTAGGATTTATGATATTATGGTCCAAGGAGATAGGTACATGCTCGTGTGGTTGATTATCTGTCCAAGTGCAGGTTTTGAGTTATGTAATATATATATATATATATATATATATATATATATATATATATATATTTATATTAATATTGTTTATAACCGTGAGAACTTGTTAATGAAGTGGACTAATGATGAAGATCATGTGTGAATTTATATTTATGGGACTTGTTAATATCCTGTTAACGTGTGACTAAAAAACAAAAGCTGCTGAAGTAGTCAAATTGAATATGATTTTGGTATTCGTCGAGTGTTTGAAGGTTGGTAACACAAGTAAATGTTATAAAACAAAATTTGAAATTTAAACATGACCTAGGCTGGACGGTGTGGATGTTCCCTCTTGATAAACTTCTTTATTTTCTTCTTTGTGTTTACTTCATTCTCGCATCCTCATCTTTCACCTAAGTTTTATCGGAACCTAGTTAGACGTGTGTTGCGTGTTATTGAGCTCATTCTACCCTTTTAGAACAGAACATTCGGTTTTAATTTTTAAGTCAAAAGTAGTGGCTTAGAGTTTTTGATTATTGTTTTCATAAATGTTATTAAAACTTTGTTAAAACATATATTATTACAATTTTATGAAATATCATATATATTTGTGATAAGATAATTTTTTTTACAGTTTTAAATTACGGAATGAACACATGATATGAGATGTACTTGAGGTGATGCGACTGATGATTCGAGTAAAATATGTGAGTAAAATGTGTGACGGTTTATTTTGTTAACTTTATTTTAAAATAAATTGACTTAGTAGTATGCACTATAATAACTGGAAGCCAACAACTTGCTATTTCACAATTCACACCATCCATTTCACGTTTGACAATTATTTTAAAGATATTGACATTAAAGGTTAGACTTAATATTTTTTATTATATTGTCATTCACATCTCTTCCTTTCCCTTCTAGATGCAAACCAATTATTTGATTTAATAGTCTTTAGCCTAATGATATAACGATGGTTAATATTTGAAATCTTAAGGTCTTAAATTTAAACCTGACGAAATGAGATTTTTCTATCGTAGTGGGTTTCTTCATTGATGCTGTTCATGAATAAGTCTTGTTTACAGTGTCAAAATCAGCATGGACGGTTAACATCCAGTCTCATTGAATCTAACTAGTGTATTGGGGGTAGGAGTGTGCAAACAAGTTAGACTTGTGAGATCAAGAACCGACCCAGACCGGTTTAGTGGTATTCTTAATACTCGGGGTCCGACCGCATTGTAAATAACCGAGTCAGGTCGGTTCGGGTCTTACCTGATTCTGTCAAGAGAAAATGTTCAGACCCGCGAGACCCAACCCTAACCCATTTAATGGCATTCTTAGGACCTAAAAACCTACCATATTGAAAATAACCAGACATGTTTCGAGTCGGATCTCACATGTCTTACCCGGTTTATGTTTACCCCTAATTGGAGGTAGTTCCAAACCCGTTAAAAAATACAAGTTTGATATATATTTTATAAAAAGGTAATAAAGAGGTAACAACAAATATTTTAGAGGAAAATTGGATTTAATAATCTCAACTATTAAATATTGACAAATAACATTTCCAACTAATGAAATGTTTGCTAACACTTCTACCTTTTAACATATTTTCCACCAACGACCATCACTAACAGAATCCTAACACCGTTAGTCGCTGGAAGTTTTATTTTAAAAAACTCAACATTCGTAGGAAAACTCAACCTGAACACTACAATCACCACTTGAACACAGGCGTTGACAACCACCACCTGAAAACCACTGTTGTTGCTAACAATTACCTGAACTTCACCATCAGCCAACCACCACCACCACCACTTGAGCACCATTGATGGCCACCACTAACCAACCATCACCATTTGTACACCCCACCTCTGACCCCCACCATTGTTGTTGACACCCACCGCTGACCCCCACCACCAATTGACTAACCTCCGCCACTTGAGCATTACCAACTAACTCCGATAGTGGTTGTAGACTTGTAGTATTTTGACGACCTTAATAACTAGACTTTTAATAATAAAAAAAGGGTTCATAAAGGTCTGATCTTAGGTTACAAAGAGGTTTTGGACGAAAATGTGAGTTTTCCCACCAAAAAGGAGTTTTACGGCGACTAACGGTGTTAAGATTCTGTTAGTCAGTGTCCGTTGGTGAAAAATATGTTAAAGGTGGGACTATCAGTAGACATTCATTAGTTTGGATTGTTATTTCCAATAATAAACAGTTATGATTATTTTAAATCTAATTTTCCTATTTTAAACATTAAGATTGTTGATATATTTTTGTGTAGTTATTGATTTTTAAATTTTTGTTATATTATAACAAGTTTGATGACTACTAACTTATAGCGGATTTATGTATATATTTTTTTCTCATATAAGGTGGTTTGGTGTTAAATTATCAAATTAGTGTTTTTAACTTACCTCGAAACATGCTTTCATTCATATATTTAAACTTTTAATTAGTGAAAATCAAGTCGTTTGAAGCATTATTTTACGATAAGTTTTACATCAATCAACTCACATCTTATTTTCCAATTCAAAGTCCTGAAATATCGATTTGAAATTCATAAAAAAAAACTTATTAACGGGGTTCAATGAACCGCTAGCAACATTTTTTAAGATGAAATTATATCGGCCAACCTCCTCATAAGGAGAAGATTAATAAAGTCCATTTTTTAAAATGCAGAGAATATATATTTCATGAAATGCGATATTTGTGACACCATGATTTTGCATTTATAATCTTAAAATAAGAAACGAACAAATGATTTGAGATGTACGTGACATGATCTGACTAGATGATTCGAGTCACATGTGTGAATAAACATGTTAAGTCTTTTTATAAAATAATTTTTTTTATTATATATCAGGGATAATGCTATAAATAATGACGTACATATTTGTTTATTTTTCTTTTGCTAACTTTATTTAAAATAAATTGACATGGTAATTATATTCTGAAAAGTTTGATAATTTCAACTAATAGAGGACTTTATGTTTATTTTTTATTCTCATGAGATGGTTTTGCAATAATTTATCAAAAACTAGTGTCTATAAGAAAATGAATGATTACTAAATTGCCACATTTTAGATATATTTAATTATTTATGTACCAAACTAGTCTCTCTTTTGGATCAGGATCTTACACTCATACATTTAATTACTCAACTAGTTATGCCAATAGTTTGTTAATTACATTATCAATATAGCATATTTATCGCAATAATTCTCGTTATAGTGGTTAAGATATGACACCCAAATATTCATTTTAAAAGGAGAATGTCTTATGTTTAAGTCCCACATATGACAAAATAGGTGTTTCAAGTTGTGCCAATGAGTTTTCTCACATATAATGGATTTCCTCCTGGGAGTGGCATTCGGGTTGGAACTGAGAGGCTTCCCTTTTATATATAAATATTATGAAACTTAGATGTGACCGGATGTATGTGTTTCATCCCATTTTATAAGGAATAACTTTTATTTGATTTACACAATTATCACCTTGAATAGATTATATTAAATATAAATCTTAAGTATCTTCAATGCATGCTAAAATGGGTTAGCATTTATCCGTATACTACTCATTATACACTAGTTTATGAATTTTAAAGAACATGCCATATTAAAATCAGTTTGAACTTTGAAGTAATATCCTTTATCATGTCAAATTCTCGTATCTTTTACTATCGTTAGAACTTAGAACACCTTGACGTGTTCTCTAGAACACCATGCGGGTATGTTCTCATTTGCTCGAAGGCTTTTCAGACACAAGAAGTCCACGATGTCTTGTGTCGAAAGCCATAATTTAGCAATCAGTTACATTTATAGTCACTTTAGGGATTTAGATAAACTAAAAGTTTTTAAATGTTTAACTAAAGTCATTAATTGTTTTCTTATGTAAAGTCACTCTTAACTAAAGTCATAACCAAAAGTTTTTAAATGTTTAACTAAAGTCATTAATTGTTTTCTTATGTAAAGTCACTCTTAACTAAAGTCATAACCAAAAGTTTTTAAATGTTTAACTAAAGTCATTAATTGTTTTCTTATGTAAAGTCACTCTTAACTATTCAACTATATATTTAGTAAGTATAATATTTGTGCAAATGTTTAACCCTATTTGGTTTTTGGTTTGCTTTGAGAACTTATCTATTTCAACTCATTGGCCTTGGTGCAATTGTTGGTGTTATTTTGGGCTAACTTTGAGACAACATTATCTTCATCTTCATACTAACTTTGAGAACATGTTTATTTCTTCAAGAAATAATATGAAGTTAGTATAGTTTCTTAATTTTATTAACCTTTGAAAAAAAAAATTATACTTCATCAGTCTCATTAAAAGTGTTCATATTTTTTTTATTTGTCTCATTACAAATGTCCATTTTCAAAATTTATTAGCCAATATCCAAATTTACCCTTAAACACACACAACTAGCATTATGGCCACCACCCGTAGTGGTGGCGAATGGGGGCCGAGAAGAGAGTGAGATTGGGAGGGAACACCCCCCCCCCCCGAGAAATATTTCTCGTCTAAAACATGTGGGCCCACTCAATTTTATTATTGTTTTTATTTGTATACCCACTAAAACTATGATACCTCACCTTTCAATCTCTCTCACACCACTACACCCTAAAATATAATTTATCTTCTTGTTAATTGGGCGTCCTGTGACACATTTTCCCTTCATTCTCCCTCTACCACTACTCATGGTCTAATAAACAATATTCATGAACCCAATTTCAATGGCATTGTTGTCATTTGATAAGCAAAAAAAAACAATCATTTAATGTGTGAAGTTTTTGTGTTTTTTAAACCATGACACTTAAAAGATGTATGGAGTGAGTATTATTGACCCAAAAAAATATATGTTCTTTACGACGTAGTTTGTAATATAATTGCTTATATTCATCTGTTTCAATCCATCGTGTTTTTTAATTAATCAAACCTATTTTTATTTATTTCAACAAAAATACTTTAATACTTATACTTCACTGAATAAACCACCATTCTTTACATACTTTGATAAACTGTATTAGAACATTAAACCAAACAAACTTAAACGGATAAACAACCAATAACTTAATCAATGGCGGATCTCTATTATATAATCAAATATGAGGGTAGTGTGTGCTAAACAAATTTTATTCACAGGTTACTGGTTCGTAAAACAAAGAAGAAAAGAATTCACACTAAAATTATACTTTGTCAATAAAGTTAAGGGGTAGCACCGGCTATTCCTCAACCATGGCCTCCGCACATGAACTTAATACAAAAATAAGTAGCAGAAATTCTAGCGACTTTTTAAGTTTAAACTTTAAACTTACAAGTTACTTGAATAGTGAACTGGTTCGAAATAAATTACACATATTTTAGTAGATGCTTCATGCTTGATGATATCAGGTTCTATTATGTATTTTCTGTATAACCTTTTCATTACTTATTAATCAGTTTATTTGATTATAGTACTGAAAAGAGTGATAAATCTCTATTTTAGATATGTAGTACAAGTGAACAACGATGAGAACGGGACAAGTTGTTACTCTCATTTCTTTATCTGATTGTAAACTGTGTATCATCTTCAGTCTAATTCCCATCGAGCGCGTATCTGATTATTAAATATACATATTAGTTTGTTAAAAATACCGAAGGAATTCTAAATATATTGCTTACTACTCTAAATTTTATATAATAAGAAAAAATGTATACGGGCATGTTTCGAGTAACATGGCCGGGCATCGCCTAATACAATGCCCATACACTCAAACTTTTATAAATCTATCTCATACTCGAATACACATTCCTAATGTTTCGAGTTTGAGTTTGCGTGTCGGGTTCAGATTCGTTTGTCTTATATAGTGAGAACATAGTCTTATCTATATAGTATAGGGGGTATTTATGTAGAAAACCAAACATTGATAACGTTTATCTCACACCGTCACACGTGATTGGCGTTTCACCGTTAAATAGCTTGACGACAATCTTTCACCGTTAGCCGAATCTTTGTAAGGGTGTTAATTACAAGAAAAAATGTATATGTTTATTTATTTTTCTCTTAAGGAATTTAAATATAATATTTTATTCAACTTCTTTGACATTTTGATATAAACTAATATATTATCACAAATATTGATTTAATTTAACACACTTTTATTTTGGTCGTGGAGTATATTTTTGTAAGTCTTCTTTAAACCCATTATCGTGTCTCTCGTATTAGAGACAATTTTGTCACTTTTTCCCCTCAAATACATCCCAACCCCTCACGTGAGTGGGCTTGCGAATTAGGACTGGGGATTATTTAAGAAAAAAGGCAAAACTGCCCCTCAAGTGATAGGCACGCTGAAAGGTTTAACGACAAGGCTTAACATGGTAGTGTAGTCGGGTTTAATTGTAAGTGAAATGAAACCACGGAGACAAAAAACATATATTTGAAACTATTAGACTAAACCGCAGATTTAGACAAACCCAATGGACGAAAACCGCAGTTTACTCGAAAAAAAATTATGACATAAGCCATGCATGTAGACGGGTTTTCGTAATTATTACATATTGAAAATGTTTAGCTACATAAATAAATTATACATGTAGTAGAACGAGCGGGATGCTCATGACATGCGACCCTAAGCGGGAACACTATGCCATTGCCAGTGGCCCCGCCACTTATATCCCAAGCGGGAGGGCGACACTGTGACTCGAGCTTTCACATCGCGCCATAGTTATTGATCGTTACCCTTATTCTAAGATTTTTGACCATTTGAAAATACCCAAACGGCCAAAAGTATAAAAAGTTAACAAGTCTTGTACATAATTATGGATATAAATTCTTTGCTTTTATATCAGCCAACAAAGTCTTGTACTAAGCACCCTTTCAAATAGGTGTGCTTTTCGCATGGAACCCCTTCGAATATGCACCAATAAAGTTAACTGTCACTCGAACCATTACAATTATTTAACTCTGCATGAACCATATGCCAAGTTACGAACCATCACGACTGTCTGTTAGTTGCAACCATCAGGTGCAAGAGACTGCTAATAACGACCCATCAGCAACATCTAGACCATTGGTAGGAAGTGGACTAGTGATAGAACCTCAAAATTAAGAACTTGAATACTGAAATTAAAATGGATAGTGGCCGATTCGTGATGGGTGATCTCCAGTTTACAAGGTTAACAAACCCTAATTTTAATTAACATAAACATCGACATCCCAAAATAAATGCAGAATATGTTATAAATACTAATCCTAACTAACAGTTATTAAACTGCTCCACTACTCTTATTTTTGCTGAATAACCGGTTTCCTATCAACTAGCCTACCACATGTCCAACAACTAATTCATATATGTTAAATATATATTTGATTGTAACAAGTGTATAGATACACTTTATTCTTCTTATAATATATATTGTTTTGATACTTTGATGTCTTTCACACTTAATCAGTTACATAGACAATCTCTCTTTTTATACATTCTTATCCTACTTTGTTTTAAGGTTAGTTTCATAACACGTTATCGGTATGAAACAAACAAAATTTATCTCTATAAAGTCTTAAATATTGAAGTTCTCAATCAAGAAAAAGATGATGCACAATTTTCCGTTTCATGTGGCTGTGTGGGACTGTGGGGGTCCAACAAGGGTAGAAATTGTGGCCTCCTTTCCACTTGGGAACTGATGGGCTGAGCCCAGTGATGAGGACCCAAGTTTTTTATCATTCATGATCAAAGTATAAAAATCATATGAATGTTACATGTAGAGAGGCACAAATCAGGTTTTTCAAATACCCGGTTCTGGATATAGAACCGGGTTCGAGTATGATCGGGTATTAGTATTAGAAAATAGGGTATCGGAAAAACCTGGGTCGAGCCGGGTAATGCCTCTAAAAACCATACCCTGCATCAGGTTGGGGTCGTGTATAGAACCGGGTATATGAATACCCTATTTCTAGGTATTGAAAAACCCATTTTCGGGTTTTTGGGTATATATTGGATTTATTTTAAGGGGTTGCACTTTTTGGGGTATTTTCGGGTATTTTTCGCGTAATTTCGGGTATAATTCAGGTATTTAAAAAACCCGTTTTCGGTTTTCGGGTATTATCGGGTATAAATCGGGCCTGGTTCCGGGTATGAGTTTTGGTACTGAAATGCATACCCTATCCGTACCCTGCGGGTAGGGTCAGGTATTAAAAACCCCGGGTATAATAAAAACCGGTTCCGAGTATTTTTTTACAAGTCCGGTTCCGAGTTCAGTTTTTTGTGCATCTCTAGTTACCTGTGCTTGTAAAGTAGAAAAATATAAAGTACAATTTATGTATCACTAAACTAGGCTAAAAACCGTGTATTATACAAGTTAAATAAAAAATATAAGTTACTAATAAAATTTAGAAATTAAATAAGAAAAGCGGAAACAAACTTACTTATTGGGTGAAGAAAAAGAAGCAAGAAAAGTAAATGATAGTTGATAAAGATTTAGGTTATTTATAATAGGAAAATTGGTTTTAAATAATCCCAACTATGCGCTATTGGCAAATAGCAGTCCCAACTTCACACTTGGCTGGTGGCAGTCTCACCTAAAGGTGTATTTGTTGATAACGATTCGTAACTAACGGATTACTAACTTCGTTAGTCTGATGATGATGTGGCCATCCCAGCTGTCAAAAAAAGTCTTACGTGGCACGATTACGTGGCGCTGGACTCTTAATCAAGATATTTGATGCATTATTCAAAGAAAAGTTTCATCTCCACCTCTTTTAATCCCACCACCCACCTCTCACCACCACCACCAACGTCTTCTTCTTCATCCTAATTGGTACACATTTTCATCATCTTCATATTCATTTTGCCATTTCTTTTTCTTCCCCAAATATTGAACATAAGCCCTCACATAGGCTCTATCAAGACCCCCACATCTTCTACTCCTCAAAAAAGTTCCACGATCCATCAGCAATTTCATCACAAAGCCTAGAATTTTAACAACACAATCGCCGGAGACGACCTTTCTCCGACGACCTTGAACAAGATTCCTCCACCCCATCCTTCACCGCATCTACAGTCTACACATAGTCCACATATCCCCCGGCAGTGGATATTTCCCCTCACCGTCGCAATGTATGCAGCAGTACACTATTTCGTGTCATCATACACTATTTCGTCAATCCATAACACTCGCATATCCCCTCACCGCCACAACGTATATCTTTGTCCCCCTTATCCTTTACCGTTATCTATGTCGCGAAATAATCAAGCCTGATCCCTAATTCTCGAGCTATATAAACCATAACCCAAGAAAAAGAAGTGGATGATGAAGGGGAATAGGATTAGGGTTTAATGAATGTGACGGTAGGTGCTGACATAGTAGTGGTACTGGAAGCGGCGGATCGTGGTGGAAGACCGGTGGTGGTGGAGAGAGAGAGAGAGGGAGGAGAAGAGAAAGTGTGTTTAGACTTTTGAGAGCGGTGTGGGTGTGTAAAATGCCACATAAGCTTGATCTTACAACGTATTTGCCATATAATCATGTTTTTGACATGTATGCACGCCACATCATCATCAAACTAACGGAGTTAGTAGTTTGTTAGTTGCGGACCGTTATAAACAAATACACCTTTAGGTGAAACTGCCACCAGCCAAGTGTGAAGTTTGGACTGTTATTTGCCAATGACGCATAGTTGGGATTATTTAAAATTTGGCCGCCACCACCACCACCACCTCCCAGCACCACGTCTCGCCACCACTGCTATGTTGCTCTCCCACTGATGACTGTTTGATGTCGTCTGGCTCCGATTAACTGTTGCCGGAGCCCTAGGACGGTGGTTACGTTCGTGGCTCCGATTGACTGATATCTTATTCTATTTGGGAACCCTAGGTGACGGTGGTGATGGAGGTTCGACGGTGATGTGCTGCCACTGTCATCTTCCATCTTCATCGCCGGTGCCTTACGATGATTCGCGTCAATCGATCGAGCAGGTATAAATCTTAACTGTTTAAATCGTTATTATTGAATTAGGTTATACGATTTTATGTGTTTCTTACTTCATAATAGAAATTCTGAGTTCACCATTGTTCATTACTGTTAGTTTGTGTACAATAATTTTTGCGATAAACTTACATAAGCTTCAAAGTCAAAGCGTAGGCTAAACACAAAGAGGCACTCGATTATTTGCATTTGCATTTTCATATGCAGCAACATGGAATGAACCTAAGAGGAACCTGCACTTTATGTTGATGTTATAACGGGTCAGTGAGAAACAATGTAGGGATGTGATATTGTAAAAATGCAAAATTTATTACTTTCAGTTATTGGCTTGAAGTGCCCTGAAGCGCATAAAAAATTTAGATGTTGTAAAACAGTTTACAGTGATTGCAGGTTTAAGATTCCGGAAATTCGATCTCGAAGGAGGGTGCGTATCAGATAATCAACGGCGAGTTGATGTTAGACAGGAATCCGAAGGTGATACTGGCGTTCTTCGTGAAGACGTGGATGGGGCCTCAATGTGATAAGCTAATAATGGCTGCAATTAATAAGAATTACATTGATATGGATTAATATACTACATGTTCTTGGTCTCAATCGTTGTTGAAGTCGTGCTTTATTGTATGAATGTGCTCGAAGGGATGAAACAATTGAATGCTGATGCATATAGCAACTCTTAATCCAAGCGGGAATTTGTTCCTCCTTGAGGTTAATCGTGACATTTCTCCTTTTTTGTTGCTTTTGTTCGTTACAGTTTTTTGTTTGTATATTTTGTGGATTCAAATGATTTTAGGTGACTAATTTAAAAGGCAAATATATTTCTATTGTTTAATTGTTTGACTTAGAACTCTGTAGAATGAATGGCAACTGGAGATTTGGAGCATGAAAACGAGTATGGCACAGAGGGCCAAAATAAAGTGGTGTAAAAATTGTATTCTAAAATAATGCAAAAACCATGTCAAAAAGGGCAGAGGTGTAAAGACATCAGGTACCGAATCCTGTTAGATCCGTAGAAAACATTACTATAGAGGGGAGGAGGGGTAGAGGACGACCGAAATTGACTTGGGATGAGAGGATTATGCATGATTTGATAGACCTAAACCTCTCTGAGGACATGGTTGAGGATAGGAATTCGTGGAGAAGTAGAATTAAAGTTAAGGATTTTTAGAGAGAATTGAATACCTTAGGGCTTAGACTTAACTTATTTAGGTCACATACCATAATGGTATTTCCCTTACATATATTATTATTATTATTATAATTATTATTAGCTTTTATATAGCTGTTAAACTGTGATCTTATTATTAATATTATTATAGTTAATAGTAGTTTTTATATAACTGTTAAACTTTGATTTCCTTTATTTTGCTTCATACACGTGTACTTAGAGTCGAGGGTCTCTCTGGAAGCCACCTCTTTATTCCTTTGAATAGAGGTACGGTGTGCCTACATCCCACCCTCCCCAGACCCTACTTATAGCTTTGCTGTCGGTGGGATTTTACTGGGCATGATTGATTGATTGATTGATGTTGATCAAAATTCTTCTATGTAGTCACCTGCTTTGGAAGAATGAGGAAAATATTGACTAGCATTAAGCATTAAAAATCTGTTCCAAAGTTGAAAGATTATAAACCCTCTATGGTCACCAGTGAGTGAATAAGTCTCTTTTAACACTTTCTGCAATTTATGTCATGTAATATTGGTTATTTTAGGTCTTGGGAGTCAAAATCCTTTGACCACAACTAGAAGAGAAGAAATCGGTTCATCATAGCTCAAGAAATTTTAGGAAGTGAATTACATATAGGTGTACTTAAAGGCTTGCTGTAGGATGTTTATCATTGACATAAAAAATATAAAGGTTAGGTCGTGTAACATGACAAGAATCGTTAACTTTTATACGGGAATGCAAACAAAATTGGCTTTTGGTCAGGACCGTATTCATGTTCATGAATACGTTTTATCATAAAGTGTATGCAGAGCTTTTAGGTAAACATGTCATTTTTCGAAACTATGTTGATCGATTGGTTCTTGGTCACCAAGATTTGAGCTTCAGTAACCATTGCTGCGGCGGGTCAAAATTCTAGTTACTAATAATAACAACCTAGTACGGTTATTGAAGCAAGCAATGGAGGTGGTCAAGTCAAGGTAAGAGTAAATGGTCTTTCGAAGAGATGGTAGCCATGATAGTTCCATATAAATCTTAGTTACAAAAACATAAATAGATCTCAATATAGAATCGAAACCAATATTCATGATGCTTTTGCGTATTGTTTCACTAAATAAAAAGTTTTTTGGCGCCGTAGTTCATACAACCAAAGTTGTAAAATACGTTGGATATAGTGTCTTTTTGTAAGGCCCCGAACCCGGTGGCCCTACTTTCGTGTCGGATTTACTCATAAACACAGTCCTTCAAATCAGAGTTTATTAAAACTTTTCGCGGAATATAAAACATCATTCATTTGTTACAAAACATTAACTCTTTTCTTTGATACCATAACACAAAACTTTATATTTAAAACATCTTTACTTCTTTCTTCAGATGCCAGCCGTTCAATCCATGCCGTGTGTCAACCTCATGCTAACTCTATAATCAGCTCACCTGCGTGCATACTAAAAGTCAGCTACGCTGAGTGAGTTCTAGATAATCACATAATCATACCATTCACATAACATTATATTCTTACATTCATACTTTCTTACTTTCTTTTGTATTAACTTACTTTCATATCTTATATTATAAAGAGCATTAAGCCCTACATTCCTCGAGTATTATTAGGGCTCGGTACCCTCTTTCCTCGAGTATTATTAGGGCTCGGTACCCTCTTTCCTCGAGTATTATTAGGGCTCGGTACCCTCTTTCCTCGAGTATTATTAGGGCTCGGTACGCTCTTTCCTCGAGTATTATTAGGGCTCGGTACCCTCTTTCCTCGAGTATTATTAGGGCTCGGTACCCTCTTTCCTCGAGTATTATTAGGGCTCGGTACCCTTCTTCCTCGAATATTAGTAGGGTTCGGTTCCCTAGTTCTCGAATATTAGTAGGGTTCGATTCCCTCTTCGTTACCATACAACCATACATCATACCTCGAGTATTATTAGGGCTCGGTACCCTTTTCGTAACCATACAACCATACATTATCATTTCTTTCTTCTATTATCTCTATCATGTTCATACACATAAACATACATAACATACTTACCTTATACATAGCGTTACAACCTGACAGTACGTGCAATATCCGAAGATCGTTCACGTACCATCAAGCAATCATTCATACATTTCACATTATCCACATAAGGCATACACTTATCTCTTAGGATAAGTGTATTAACAAACATATTGAGTATGCACACAGCCCCGAAAACGTAACACATAAATGGGGCTAGAAACTCACCTGAATTCTGCTTCTTTTTCTGATAGCTGTAAATCCCTTCTCTATCTGAGCTCGGCTGACTGTACAAGTTACACGTATCAATACTCGCCTGATCTAATCTGGTGGTCTAGTATTAGCTTACTTTTACTTATCACTTTTTAATTTATTTTCTAATCAAACTTGGCTTTAGGCGAAGTTAACCCTCGGGCGAACTTAGCTTCAGGCGAAGTTAAACCTTAGGCGAACTTGGCTTCAGGCGAAGTTAAACCTTAGGCGAACTTGGCTTCAGGCGAAGTTATCCTTAGGCGAACTTGGCCCTAGGCGAAGTTATCCTTAGGCGAAGGTACGCTTGAAGGCGAAGTTACGCTTGAAGGCGAAGTTCATCAGGCGAACTTAATCTTGCAGGCGAAGTTATCGCGCTGCAGATCTGTTTGCCCATAAATCCTTCGTTTCTTAGCCAAATAACTCGATTTTGGTACCCACGGAATCGTATGATCGGCGCCTACAAATCCCAACCATCAAATCGGCCTAAAAACGACGTTTTAGGGGTCCGATTTGGGCAGTTTGGGTTTCGGGTCCGGTTAACCCATCCAATCCTAACCATATTCAGTAATATTAGCTTTGTTGGATTTGTTCTTACCTTACCAACTCAGATCTATCAACAAAATCTCGGGTCTCGGCTTCGAATCTTGATCGGTTAGAATGTGTGTGTTTTGAGTGTGTGAAGAAATGGATGTAATGAAGATATTTTTGGGATTTTGGGGGTATTTATATTCCTGAAATCCCATTCTCATTTAACCCATCTCAATTAATCCAAATCCATAACCAACGTCCATTACCCGACACTAGCCCGACCCATACCAACTCATATTCTATTATTTATTTCCTAATAACCCGGGTAAACTTTCTCTCTAATATTAAGTAATATAATTAATATTATCTTGAAATTTCGGGATGTTACAAGTCTTCCCTCCTTAAAGAGGTTTCGTCCCCGAAACCTAACTTATTCCCCATAAAAGGAAAACTTCTTATATTTACACGCTTTATTGAATCGCCTTCGCTTTCTGAGTTATTCCTCTTACTCCTGACTTGTAGTCATCGAGCGGTGATCATGTGTTTTAGCTATTACGGTAGCTTGTCCATGTAGCCCTCGATGTACCAAGTCTCGTATCGCCTTCCCGAGGAACCTTGTTTTATATAATAACGCTAACTCCTAAGGCGACGCTTTACCATCACACAACTATTTATTTCCAGCCATCCGTATTCTTAAAGGGACAACACAAACATCATCACTCAAGGAACTATTTAGTACAAGGATAGTAAGGCTAACAGGTAATAACAGTGGCCAGTTGTGACTAGCTGATCACGTTACTTTCCGTGTCCTATACACTTCCCTTTATGAGTCTATTTGTGCTGGTTCTACTTAAGCAGTTTGTCAAAGTAAACAATCAATTATTCCTATCCCTGCCGTTCACATATCTTTCCTTTCTCATTAACATATATCATTTAATCATACACCTTACCTTTACTGTTCTTGCTTGAGCAACACATGGCATTCTTGAACTGGCATCTTCTTTCCTTTCTTACTTATATCCCATACTCTGTTCGAGTCTAAGCATGTAGGACGCTTAAATCTCTCGAACTTTGCTCTGATACCAACTTGTAAGGCCCCGAACCAGGTGGCCCTACTTTCGTGTCGGATTTACTCATAAACACAGTCCTTCAAATCAGAGTTTATTAAAACTTTTCGCGGAATATAAAACATCATTCATTTGTTACAAAACATTAACTCTTTTCTTTGATACCATAACACAAAACTTTATATTTAAAACATCTTTACTTCTTTCTTCAGATGCCAGCCGTTCAATCCATGCCGTGTGTCAACCTCATGCTAACTCTATAATCAGCTCACCTGCGTGCATACTAAAAGTCAGCTACGCTGAGTGAGTTCTAGATAATCACATAATCATACCATTCACATAACATTATATTCTTACATTCATACTTTCTTACTTTCTTTTGTATTAACTTACTTTCATATCTTATATTATAAAGAGCATTAAGCCCTACATTCCTCGAGTATTATTAGGGCTCGGTACCCTCTTTCCTCGAGTATTATTAGGGCTCGGTGCCCTCTTTCCTCGAGTATTATTAGGGCTCGGTACCCTCTTTCCTCGAGTATTATTAGGGCTCGGTACCATTCTTCCTCGAATATTAGTAGGGTTCGGTTCCCTAGTTCTCGAATATTAGTAGGGTTCGATTCCCTCTTCGTTACCATACAACCATACATCATACCTCGAGTATTATTAGGGCTCGGTACCCTTTTCGTAACCATACAACCATACATTATCATTTCTTTCTTCTATTATCTCTATCATGTTCATACACATAAACATACATAACATACTTACCTTATACATAGCGTTACAACCTGACAGTACGTGCAATATCCGAAGATCGTTCACGTACCATCAAGCAATCATTCATACATTTCACATTATCCACATAAGGCATACACTTATCTCTTAGGATAAGTGTATTAACAAACATATTGAGTATGCACACAGCCCCGAAAACGTAACACATAAATGGGGCTAGAAACTCACCTGAATTCTGCTTCTTTTTCTGATAGCTGTAAATCCCTTCTCTATCTGAGCTCGGCTGACTGTACAAGTTACACGTATCAATACTCGCCTGATCTAATCTGGTGGTCTAGTATTAGCTTACTTTTACTTATCACTTTTTAATTTATTTTCTAATCAAACTTGGCTTTAGGCGAAGTTAACCCTCGGGCGAACTTAGCTTCAGGCGAAGTTAAACCTTAGGCGAACTTGGCTTCAGGCGAAGTTAAACCTTAGGCGAACTTGGCTTCAGGCGAAGTTATCCTTAGGCGAACTTGGCCCTAGGCGAAGTTATCCTTAGGCGAAGGTACGCTTGAAGGCGAAGTTACGCTTGAAGGCGAAGTTCATCAGGCGAACTTAATCTTGCAGGCGAAGTTATCGCGCTGCAGATCTGTTTGCCCATAAATCCTTCGTTTCTTAGCCAAATAACTCGATTTTGGTACCCACGGAATCGTATGATCGGCGCCTACAAATCCCAACCATCAAATCGGCCTAAAAACGACGTTTTAGGGGTCCGATTTGGGCAGTTTGGGTTTCGGGTCCGGTTAACCCATCCAATCCTAACCATATTCAGTAATATTAGCTTTGTTGGATTTGTTCTTACCTTACCAACTCAGATCTATCAACAAAATCTCGGGTCTCGGCTTCGAATCTTGATCGGTTAGAATGTGTGTGTTTTGAGTGTGTGAAGAAATGGATGTAATGAAGATATTTTTGGGATTTTGGGGGTATTTATATTCCTGAAATCCCATTCTCATTTAACCCATCTCAATTAATCCAAATCCATAACCAACGTCCATTACCCGACACTAGCCCGACCCATACCAACTCATATTCTATTATTTATTTCCTAATAACCCGGGTAAACTTTCTCTCTAATATTAAGTAATATAATTAATATTATCTTGAAATTTCGGGATGTTACAAGTCTTCCCTCCTTAAAGAGGTTTCGTCCCCGAAACCTAACTTATTCCCCATAAAAGGAAAACTTCTTATATTTACACGCTTTATTGAATCGCCTTCGCTTTCTGAGTTATTCCTCTTACTCCTGACTTGTAGTCATCGAGCGGTGATCATGTGTTTTAGCTATTACGGTAGCTTGTCCATGTAGCCCTCGATGTACCAAGTCTCGTATCGCCTTCCCGAGGAACCTTGTTTTATATAATAACGCTAACTCCTAAGGCGACGCTTTACCATCACACAACTATTTATTTCCAGCCATCCGTATTCTTAAAGGGACAACACAAACATCATCACTCAAGGAACTATTTAGTACAAGGATAGTAAGGCTAACAGGTAATAACAGTGGCCAGTTGTGACTAGCTGATCACGTTACTTTCCGTGTCCTATACACTTCCCTTTATGAGTCTATTTGTGCTGGTTCTACTTAAGCAGTTTGTCAAAGTAAACAATCAATTATTCCTATCCCTGCCGTTCACATATCTTTCCTTTCTCATTAACATATATCATTTAATCATACACCTTACCTTTACTGTTCTTGCTTGAGCAACACATGGCATTCTTGAACTGGCATCTTCTTTCCTTTCTTACTTATATCCCATACTCTGTTCGAGTCTAAGCATGTAGGACGCTTAAATCTCTCGAACTTTGCTCTGATACCAACTTGTAAGGCCCCGAACCAGGTGGCCCTACTTTCGTGTCGGATTTACTCATAAACACAGTCCTTCAAATCAGAGTTTATTAAAACTTTTCGCGGAATATAAAACATCATTCATTTGTTACAAAACATTAACTCTTTTCTTTGATACCATAACACAAAACTTTATATTTAAAACATCTTTACTTCTTTCTTCAGATGCCAGCCGTTCAATCCATGCCGTGTGTCAACCTCATGCTAACTCTATAATCAGCTCACCTGCGTGCATACTAAAAGTCAGCTACGCTGAGTGAGTTCTAGATAATCACATAATCATACCATTCACATAACATTATATTCTTACATTCATACTTTCTTACTTTCTTTTGTATTAACTTACTTTCATATCTTATATTATAAAGAGCATTAAGCCCTACATTCCTCGAGTATTATTAGGGCTCGGTACCCTCTTTCCTCGAGTATTATTAGGGCTCGGTGCCCTCTTTCCTCGAGTATTATTAGGGCTCGGTACCCTCTTTCCTCGAGTATTATTAGGGCTCGGTACCATTCTTCCTCGAATATTAGTAGGGTTCGGTTCCCTAGTTCTCGAATATTAGTAGGGTTCGATTCCCTCTTCGTTACCATACAACCATACATCATACCTCGAGTATTATTAGGGCTCGGTACCCTTTTCGTAACCATACAACCATACATTATCATTTCTTTCTTCTATTATCTCTATCATGTTCATACACATAAACATACATAACATACTTACCTTATACATAGCGTTACAACCTGACAGTACGTGCAATATCCGAAGATCGTTCACGTACCATCAAGCAATCATTCATACATTTCACATTATCCACATAAGGCATACACTTATCTCTTAGGATAAGTGTATTAACAAACATATTGAGTATGCACACAGCCCCGAAAACGTAACACATAAATGGGGCTAGAAACTCACCTGAATTCTGCTTCTTTTTCTGATAGCTGTAAATCCCTTCTCTATCTGAGCTCGGCTGACTGTACAAGTTACACGTATCAATACTCGCCTGATCTAATCTGGTGGTCTAGTATTAGCTTACTTTTACTTATCACTTTTTAATTTATTTTCTAATCAAACTTGGCTTTAGGCGAAGTTAACCCTCGGGCGAACTTAGCTTCAGGCGAAGTTAAACCTTAGGCGAACTTGGCTTCAGGCGAAGTTAAACCTTAGGCGAACTTGGCTTCAGGCGAAGTTATCCTTAGGCGAACTTGGCCCTAGGCGAAGTTATCCTTAGGCGAAGGTACGCTTGAAGGCGAAGTTACGCTTGAAGGCGAAGTTCATCAGGCGAACTTAATCTTGCAGGCGAAGTTATCGCGCTGCAGATCTGTTTGCCCATAAATCCTTCGTTTCTTAGCCAAATAACTCGATTTTGGTACCCACGGAATCGTATGATCGGCGCCTACAAATCCCAACCATCAAATCGGCCTAAAAACGACGTTTTAGGGGTCCGATTTGGGCAGTTTGGGTTTCGGGTCCGGTTAACCCATCCAATCCTAACCATATTCAGTAATATTAGCTTTGTTGGATTTGTTCTTACCTTACCAACTCAGATCTATCAACAAAATCTCGGGTCTCGGCTTCGAATCTTGATCGGTTAGAATGTGTGTGTTTTGAGTGTGTGAAGAAATGGATGTAATGAAGATATTTTTGGGATTTTGGGGGTATTTATATTCCTGAAATCCCATTCTCATTTAACCCATCTCAATTAATCCAAATCCATAACCAACGTCCATTACCCGACACTAGCCCGACCCATACCAACTCATATTCTATTATTTATTTCCTAATAACCCGGGTAAACTTTCTCTCTAATATTAAGTAATATAATTAATATTATCTTGAAATTTCGGGATGTTACACTTTTGTCTGAATTTTAGAAATGCGGGGTGTGGGTGGGGGGTGGAGAGCGAAATTATGTGATATAAGGTAAATCTATTGACACATGGATTTTCATGTTGACCCGAAATTGATGACGAAGGTACTTATTCTCTAGCGATGGATATACTAAATTTTTGATGTCTTGTTGATATTGTAATATAAAGTGAGAATTGTTCCTTGATTTTAAATTTTATATGAAGCTCTATCAAGGATCTAAATTACTAAAATAATGTAAAATAAGATCGAGACAACTGTGATTGTTGTATTCACATTTAGATCCTAATACGTTATCGTTTTTTCATATGTAGATGACCTTATATATAATTAGATTTTTTGATAAACTTCCTAAGATATTTTAAATACTCTGAAAATAAATTTAAATGAAAGAAAATGTACCCATATCCCAATAAACTATGTAGTATGTACATGAATGATAATATATATGAATTTTGGAAATAAACAATTGCTAATGTAGCCTTTGCATATAAAATGGACATAATAATAAATGTATCAATGAGGAAGTTTATATGCCAAAACACCTAATAAGAGTAATAAGTATGTATGTAAATCCAAATTTAGAAAGAAGCATCAAGTATGTGACAAGCATTAATATCACCAAAAGAACTGTGTTCTGTAAGGTTAAAACGATACGTATGAACTAAACAATCTAATCAAGTGTGGTATGCTTGATTTGGTGATTACCACTATATATAGGGGGATATAAATAGAATGTACTCCCTCCATTTTTTTAAATTATTATAAGAACAATTTCACGTTTACATATCGACGATAAACCAAACCTGTCCCAACCCGTTACCCGTCTTGACTTGAGACCCCTTTTGACCCAAAACCGATGTCGTCCCGAAACTTGTTCCAACCTGAAACTCGTCCTAACCCGAAACCCGTTTAAACCTAAAAACATGTCCTGATTTGAAACCAGTCCCGAACCGAAGCAAAACCTGTCCTGACTTGAAACCATCTTCGACTTGAACAAATTAACTCTTTTGCTAATCCACCTTTTGCGAACCGAAACCGACCGACCCAACTTGTTTGTTAGTCTTAAGGGTACGGGGTACGAGAAGGAGGATTTCAATCCATTAATGAGTTTACTAACCGAATACATTATGAATTTTTCAAAGAATCCATTCCATTCCTATTCAAAATCCAATTGCATTAGCATCAAAATACCTTCATGATCACTCCGCACCTTTTGAATAGTGAATTTTTCTATCCGAATCCAAATATCATTTATCCGATCAGATAGTGAACCAGATATTCGAAAATCTGGAAAAAAAATAATTAAAAAAAAATTCAAATAACTATTTTCAAAAATATTTCGGAAATCCGAAGAATCCGAAATTGTCCGAAAATTATCCAAAATCTATAAAAAAATATTTAATTTAATAATTTAAAAATATATTCCGAACTATCCGAAAATTTTCAAAATAACAATTCGAATATTCGAATTCGGGTTTTCTGATATTTTGCATACGGATTTAGGTTAGGATTTTTATGAACACCGCTAGTGACAATGTGATCATATTTGTAAATTGCAATGTATTAAGATTTATTTATTTATTTTTATAATTTGAAACAAATGAAGAAAAATAAACAAATAATAAAAAAATATAAAATAATAAAAAATTTGTGCCCATCGTTTCAGATAATAAAACACTCATTCCTTCACTTGTTCATTTCATTTCATTTCATTTCATTTCTTCTCCAATCCATTCAAACCTGTAAGTTAGTTATATTATATTCTGTAACTATATCACATTACAGTTACAAACCGTCGTCAAATAGTATCCAATTCATATGGCTACACTCACTAGCTGCAGTTTCACCAGCACACCAAACCTAGGGTTCCGTACCGTCCGGTTAAAACCTAACCGTAATGACTTCACGGACCGGTTTAAACTTTATGACAGACGGAATTACGAGAAACATATTAATATTTTGTTCAGTAACTGTCGAATTGTAGGTTTGAATGATAATAATAATAATAATAGAGGTTTATTTGGTGGATTTGAGTGTTGTGTTACTGGTAGTGGTGATAATAATAATAATAGTGGTGGAAGTGGTGGAGAGGAGAAGGAGGTGTCTCAGGAGTCGAATTTGGTTACGATTTCGACGGAGGAGAGTGCGGCGGATTCGGAGAAGGATGTGGTGCCTCCACCTGCTTCTGTGTCTTCTAGGGTTAGTTTTTACTTGTTTAGTGTATATATTGCTTACATGTGTTAGTAGTTTGTGTAAATGAAAAATGAATTGTTAACTGAAGAAATTAATTGGAATAAAATGCAGTCGAATGAAGCTGATTGGTTATGGTTAAGTGAATCGGAATAACTTCGGTTATGGTTTCGGTTAATGTGCATTTGCTAACTGACTTTAACTTAAAACAGTTAAACCGAAAGACCGTTAACCGAAAATTTGACTGAAATTAATTGTAACTGAATGAAACGTTATGGTTAAGTGAATCTGAATAACTGACCATTCGGTTATGGTTTTGGTTATTGTGTATGTGCTAACTGACATTAACTTAAACAGTTAAACGGAAACCTAACCGAAATACCGTTAACCGAAAATTTGACATAAATTAATCGTAACTGAATGAAACCGATCAGTTATGGTTAAGTGAATCTGAATAACTGACCATTTGGTTATGGTTTATGTTAATGTGCATATATTAATTGAATTTAACTTAAATGGTTAAACCGAAACCTAACAGAAAAACCGTTAACCGAAAATTTGACATAAATCAATCATAACTGAATGAAACCGATCGGTTATGGTTATTGGTTAAGTGAATCTGAATAACTGACCATTCGGTTAATGTGTCTTTGTTAACCGACTTTAACTGAAACCGAACCGTACAGAACCTTATATGTTTGTGTTTGTTAAAATTTTAGACATCTATTTGCATATTTTATAGCTCCATTGCTAGTTTCGAGCATTTAAATTCATGCCACAACTGTCTATAACCGAGCTTGGAACACCATAACCAAGCTTGGAACGGGCATATTTTAGCTTTGAAACTTAATAGTTGAGCTTGGAACACCATAACTGAACCGTTTCCTACAAGAACAAAATACATTGGACAATTAGCCAAACTTAACTATAAATGATGGTTGATCGACATTCGGTTATGGTTATGGTTAAGCCTCCATAACCGAACCGACTTTGCACACCCCTAGTTTAACCTGTTTATTTAAATCACTGTTTGTGCAAAAATATTGAAATACAACAATTCCTTGTGGATAAAATATGGATATCTGCAACTACACTTGTCAATTTGCCCACAGTTGTTCACTCATACAAGCTCTTCAAATTACTTTGCATAAATATAGAAATATTATGGATAAAATATGGATAGTTTCAGTCACATATGTCAATTTGTTAGTTTAATGACTCAAAAGGAAACTACTCCAATTTTATTAAGTTCCGTTTTTTTAAGAGAGTTACAAATGCAGAAGAATGAACTAGGCTTGTAAACGAATTGAACAATCACCAATGGGACATGTTCATTCTCTCTCGTTTAACTTTAAGCGAACAAACGATCGAACATGAACAAGTAAATGAACAGGGTTTTCTTGTTCGTGTTCGTTCGATAAGAAATTGAGCGTGTTCGTGTTTGTTTTATGTTTGTGTGTTAAGTGTATAAACAAATGGTTCACGAACGTAAACGAGCAAACATAATTGAACTGACATAGATGAACGAACATGACCGAGCGAACATCAACTAAAAGTAAAAACATGACTATTAATCTATCTGGTCTAAAAAACTATAAAACTAGACTAAATTGTAGTCAGTCTAAAAAATTTAAATGAACGAACGAACTTAAACTAACAACCATAAATAAACGTATATGAGCCAACATAAACAAGCGTAAATGAAGAACATATGCGAACGTTCACGAACTTCAACGAACGAACTAGACATGTGTTTATGTTTTCATTTGCTTAGCTAAATGAGCAAAAAAATTGTCATGCTTGTTTGTTATTTAGATAAACGAACTTCTTGCCGAACGTCTCCCTCAATGTTTGGTATGTTTACCGGCCTATAATGAACTCTAATGAAACATTACAAGTATTTCTCCCTTGTGATTTTTTTTGAAATGCTAAAAGAACACTATAGTTTGCTGGAAAAAGTGATTTTGGAGTTTGGATTATTTTTGGAAATCTAAATACCAAATGCTCCATTTTTTTATTATGCAGCCGCCAACGATTTCTCCAATTGGTTCAACATACACCAATTTTCAAGTTGACTCGTTTAAACTCATGGAATTACTTGGACCAGAAAAGGTTGACCTGGCTGATGTAAAGCTCATAAAGGACACACTTTTCGGTTACTCAACTTTTTGGGTAACAAAAGAGGAACCGTTTGGAGATTTTGGTGAAGGCATTCTTTTTCTAGGAAATCTTAGAGGAAATCGAGAACTTGTATTTGCAAAACTCCAGAGTCAGTTGACTGAAATAATGGGCGATAAGTATAATCTATTCATGGTAGAGGAACCCAACTCAGAAGACCCGGACCCGCGTGGTGGCCCACGGGTCAGCTTTGGTATGCTGAGGAAAGAGGTTTCAGAACCCGGGCCAACAACACTTTGGCAATATGTTATTGCTCTGTTGTTGTTTGTTTTGACTATCGGATCCTCTGTGGAGCTAGGAATTGCATCACAGGTACTTATCTTGCTCCTATTTCTTTACTCATAATATTAATGCATCAAAACTTATATTGTTTTATTAATAAATGGTTTGTGTTGACCAGATTAATCGTCTTCCTCCTGAAATAGTTAAGTACTTTACGGACCCCGATGCTATTGATCCGCCCGATATGCAACTGCTTTATCCGTTTGTTGAATCAGCTTTGCCTTTAGCATATGGAGTTTTGGGTGTTCAGTTATTTCACGTAAGATGATCCATTTTTAATATTATTCTAAAAACTTTAATGCTCAAACTGATAATATGGTAAAATATTTAAATAATTGTTAGCCTTTTCAACTACCATGCTCATTTTTTTTGTTATAAGGATACCATTATAGTTATTCCAAATAGGCCTGTAAATGAACCGAACGAACATTTTCGTGTTTGTTCCTTTAACTTTAGCCAAACAAACAATCAAGCGCGGACAATTAAACGGATGCGATTTTCTTGTTTGTGTTCATTTATGTTTGTCCGTTAACAGTATAAATGAACGGTTCACGAATTAACAGTATAAATGAACGGTTCACGAACAAACATAACTGAGCAAAACCAGTTAATAGTGAATATGAACAGCAATGTGTTGGGCTTATACTATAGTTAGGCCTCCAAAAAGGTTGTGCCTGCCTTGATGTGTTTATGTTCGTTTATTTAGTTAAATGAACAAAAGTTTATCATGTTCGTTCGTTTATTAAATAATCAAACTTCCTGCTGAACGGTTCACTGAACTTTCGGTTCCTTTACAGGCCTAACTTCAAAGCATTTTTTTTTCTTTCATTCATACTTTTTAACACAAATAATGACTAGCATAATCTATAGTTTTCTTGTTATTTTGCCTGCAGGAAGTTGGGCATTTTCTTGCTGCATTTCCAAAGAAAGTAAAGTTAAGCATTCCATTTTTTATTCCTAATATCACTCTTGGAAGCTTCGGGGCAATTACTCAGGTTTATTTCTATAAATCTATGAAGCTAAACATCTACTTACTGTTTATTACTTTGTGTTCAAAATGATATATGTTTCTTGAATCTTGCAGTTTAAATCGATTCTTCCTGACAGAAAGACGAAAGTAGACATTTCTTTAGCTGGTCCGTTTGCGGGGGCCGCGCTATCGCTTTCAATGTTTGCTGTTGGGCTGCTGCTTTCATCAAAACCGGATGCTGCGGCCGATATGGTGCAGGTTCCAAGCATGCTTTTTCAGGGCTCGTTACTTCTTGGGCTCATCAGTAGAGCCACATTGGGATATACGTATGTTATTTTAAAAAAGAACTTATGTATTCATTCATCATAACTGGATTATAATGTTTTTTTTATCCTGATTATTGTGGTAATGTTTATTATTGTTTATGTAGTGCGATGCATGGAGCCACAGTGTCGATCCATCCGCTTGTAATTGCTGGCTGGTGATGTACTGTTCTTTGATGTTATTAATATTTTAGTCCAAATTTGTTGTTTTCAGTCATGTCTGCTTAATTGTTTCAAAATATAAAGCTATATTGATGCTACATCCAAAAGTTTCTTCTCAGCTTAAAATTTGGTTTCTTAAATTGGGATATTGACTTTGCAGGTGCGGTTTGACTACTACGGCTTTTAATATGCTTCCAGTCGGATGTCTTGATGGCGGAAGAGTGGTTCAGGTTTTAAACTGATTGAACTATTATCATATGGGTTTTTATATACGTTTAAAAATTTTAATTTTGAAAATACCGTTGTGGATCTAACAGGGTACTTTTGGGAAGGATGCACTCGTTGGATTTGGTTTGACCACTTATTCATTACTCGGGTTAGGAGTGGTATGTTGACTTTTTAATTCCTCTAAATATATTTTCTTTTAACTTCATCAAAACCCGGATCTTTTGGCAAATCAACATCGTAGACATGATAATATTATGAGAAAGGCACTGTTAGTGTATTGATGTCGTCTGGTATGCTCTTGTGAATGCAGCTCGGGGGACCGTTATCGCTTCCTTGGGGATTGTATGTGCTGATATGCCAGGTATGACTGCAAGGTCAAAACTACCCTTACAAGGATTATTATCGGCATACAACTTTTAGTTGTGTCTTGACAATGACAACTTTACCTTTGTATCTTATAAGCATTATCCATCTTTTCTTAAAAAGTAAGGGTAAAGTTGTCAAATGACGACTATTTCTCGTGCGTGAATCACTTTTTGTTGTATACTCTAGATACCGGTTCCGGTATAATATGAGTTATTCTTGATGTTGAATTATTATGATTTGACAGAGGGCACCGGAAAAGCCTTGCCTGAATGATGTGACGGAGGTTGGGACATGGAGGAGAACGGTCGTTACAGTGGCCATATTTCTAGTTGTTTTGATACTGCTACCGGTATGGGACGAGCTGGCAGAAGAGTTGGGTATTGGTCTTGTAACCACATTATGAAACAACAAAATAGGATATAAAGAATCATACAAAATGTAGTATTCATATTTAATCAAAAGCAAGTCAAATGTATTTTTTGTAATTGTTCTTGTTAGTATTTATGCTAAAGGGTCCCACTTTCGCTCTCGATGTCTTCTTTTCTTTCTTAAAATGGTTGGGAAAGTTAGGATCAAAAGTCAGATGTAATGGACCAGTTCTGGTTGCTGTAATAGACCCTGGAGTCGTCTGCCACCGCGAGTCTATTGATCAGCTGGTTCTGCACCATTGCTGTTCCCAAGCCCCAATTACCTTGTGCACTCCAGCAAACCTTATGGTTCATTGATCTGAGCGAAAACGAGGTCCAAAGATGCACCCATCAACACACCTCCTCGAGAACTTGCACGCTCTGCAAGGGCCCAGCCTGTTGAGTCTGATCCTGGTGAGTGGTGACTCCTACTTACCATCTGATAATCAACTTATAATCGTTACTAAAGCTTATTAGTACGGCCCATAACTTCAAGACGAGTTGTGATAGATGGCGTATTTCTTTGGGTTAGGTTAGAGGTGTTGAAAACAACCAGCCTGGGCCCGGCCAACCCGGTTTATAAAATGGCCCAGCTCACCAAAAAACCGGTTTGGAATCCGGGTTAGACAGTTGGGAATCCGCCTATGGCCTTGAGACCTTTCCGGCTACTACTTATGAGTTATGGGCCCGTAACGTATTTCAACTAGCCAAGTTGTACTCGTTTAACTTTTGCATCTCATATCTGAATCCAACTAGCCAAGTTGTACTCATTTAACTTTTGCATCTCATATCTGAATCCCGGGATGCAAGCTGCTCGTTATACATGTTGCATATCATATCTGAATTCTGGAATGCTAGACAGTGTAGACACGGCCTAACCCGGCACCAATACCAGCTCGTAGTCATTGTAGCAACAGTTATTAACTAACTTCTGAATACTCAACCGACGAAATAACATTGATCCGCCTTTAGTTAATATCCACAGTTACACATGAGAGCAATCCGCCGATCTAATTAGTATATTCCAAATTTCAAAACTACTGAAAAAACTCGAGTTTCATTACTAACTCATAACAGAAATCATTATTACACATTATTGTTACAATGCATGTCACAAAAAACAGTAACCTACAACTAAAAACAACCCTAATCCTCTTTACAAATCGAATTCGTCGGAAGATTTTAGTACACACTTATTTGCATACTGCAAGTAAAGCTACCGCTGTGTGACTGCAGGCTCAACCGGAGACCCTTCACTACTATTCCAAGCATCCTGAACTTGTGCAGCAAATTGCATATTCCATAACATAT
The DNA here is from genome assembly GCF_021521415.1 of Bidens hawaiensis. Classification (NCBI taxonomy): domain Eukaryota; kingdom Viridiplantae; phylum Streptophyta; class Magnoliopsida; order Asterales; family Asteraceae; genus Bidens; species Bidens hawaiensis. Next base: position 916,857 of record NW_027491112.1, on the reverse strand, counting down.
CCTCCACAGAAGGTCTTTCTAACGGATCGTCGGCCAAACACCTACTGCAGATCTCCGCCATTGTCGTTACGGATTGATCAGAACACGCGTCACGAACTGCTGGATCAACCATGTCCTTTACAGCTGCATCATCAGCAAGTCCGGTCTGAAACTGTTCTTTTACTGACTCTACTTCGTTCGGTGTGCGTAACGGTCTCCCCGAAATGATTTCGAGTAGTATCACACCGAAATCGTACACGTCAAGTTTCTCTGGATTGCTAAAAGATTTGAGGAAAGTGTAAGAAACTAAGAACACATGAATTGGTAATACAATAGTTTTGTATGTGTTTGTTGCGTACCTCACGCGTTTTGGTTCTTTTAATCTGTTGAAATAACCTTTCACACCGTCCTGTTGAATCTCGAATATCATAACTCATTAGACAAATGTTAAATTGTTCTATCGTGAAGTAGGGGTGTGAACTTCTGACACAAAGCAAATTTGCGGATTTGGGTCTGGTATACACAAGTTCGGGTCAGTTTCGGGTCGAGCCAGCGAACGGGTTTAACTAAATGGGTCGGGCTCGCGGGTTGGCCTGCCAAACCCGTTTATTTATTTTTTATTTTTTAAAAATGTTTTGTATGTAATAAATTAAATTGCTTGGGTATTTTATATCAAAATTTAAAACTAAAAGAGAAATTGACTTAAGACCTTATTATAAAAATGTAATTGTTTTATAAAAATTTGTTTTTTTTGGCTGTAAAACTTGTAACTTTCAAGTTGGGGGTGGCAAATGTGACCCATTGGGTTGAATGGGTTGTAATAAAATTTATATAATGGGTCGGAATGGGTCAAACTAAAAAAAAGAAAATGATTGAAACGGGTCAAAACAGGTTAACATTTCTCGAGTTTTTTTTTTAAATGGAACAAGAAAAACTGAGGAAACTTTTTAGTTTTTTTATTTTTTAGTTTTATTTATATTTTGAGTTATGATTTTTTAATTATTTTTTTTAAAAAATTTTAATGATGGGTTTTTGAAATGGGTCAAAATGGGTTGAGATTTCAGAAACCCCTCAATAAAAAATTCAAAAAAATAAAATAATTACAAAATTATAACTCCAAATATAAATAAAAAAGTAAAAATACTAGAAAGTTTCCTCCGTTTTTCTCGTTCCATAAAAATAAAAAAAAAATATTAAAAACCTCATGAAATGTCAACCAGTTTTGACCCGTTTCAATCATTTTCTTTTTTTAGTTTGACTCATTCTGACCCATTATATACATTTTATTACAACCCATTCAATCCAACGGGTCACATTTGCCACCCGTACTTTCAAGTATTAATATGTGAAAACAATAAAATATAAAAAACTTTCGGGTCAAATGGGTAGTGTTCGGGTCAACCTGCGAATATGCAGATCATGTTCAGGTTCACGTATCTTACACGATTTTGGGGTTCGGTCGTTCGGATTGTGTTCGAATTGGACCCGCCAATTCACAAACACGACCCGTTTAACACCCCCATGACGTAAAGTATTTCCTCATGATTACCTTTTCGTAATGCTGATCCAACAATGGCAGATTGTAGCAACTAATCTTTGCAGCAAGATTCTGATCCAACAAAACATCCGTTATCTTCAGATTCGAGAACATTCGTGGAACAATACCGGAATGCAGAAACTGAATCCCCTTCACTATGCCGATTGCAGCCGCTATTCGTTGACTCCCCGACAACGTTCTTCCACTGTTCTTTCCTATCAAAACAACTCAATTAATACTTTTTTTGTTTATACTTATATATAAACATTTTTATAAAGTTTACCAGAAATCCAGTCTCTAAGCGACCCGTTCGGTGCATACTCGAACACCACAAACAACCTGCTGACACTTGAATCATCAAGATAAAACTCGATGCAGTGTCCAACAACACTTACTAAATGCTGGTGTCTAAGCTTTGAGACCAACTCTATGTGACGAGTAAGCGTTTGCGTATTATGATTTCGTTTCATTTTCATGCATTGTATGGCTACATATGACCCGTCCTTAAGTCGGCCTCTGTACATCTAATATTCAAATAAGAAGTCATCATAAGTTCATAACCGAATTTGATGTTAAAAGAAACAAGCAATATATATATATATATATATATATATATATATATATATATATGTATGTATGTATTCTTTTATTTTTTAAAATATTTTTTTAATAAGTTGGTAAAATGACTAATTTACCCTCATGTGCAAGGCACATGACCAGACTTAACGATAAAAACTAACTGGGTTAGGGTTAAAGGACAAACGGTGTAACATTTGGAAACGTAAAGTACAAAATATGTTACTATTAAAGATAAATGACAACTACTGAAATTGAGTGTAAACATAAAGGACAATTTCTGTAATTCTGTCTCATATTAAATAATAAAATGTACCTGACCATGAGACCCTTCACCCATGAAAGTAGATGTATTAAATCCATTAGTCGCTTCCTCGAGCTCCTCCAATGCGAAGGCTCGGTGAGCGGGCACAGCAAGTGATCCAAGCTTCATTGTTTGACTTACATATCCTTTGAGATGGAATAATTAGTTGTTAAATGAGTGCAAACAAGCGTATAAGTAATTTTGTGATACCGAATAATATGCCTGTAAACGAACCGATCGAACATGAACAAGGGCATGTTCGTGTTCGTTCATTAACTTTAACCGAACATGAACACGAACACTTAATCGAACACATATTTTGTGTTCGTGTTCGTTTATTTAAAAAATGAACATCTACGTGTTTGTTTGCTTAAAATCTAAACGAACAGTTAACGAACATAAATGAAGATAAACAAACTTAAATGAACACAAATGAACAAATATAAAATCATTAAGTATATAAATCTTCTAGATAGTGTTTAATATTGCTATTAATATGTAAACGAATATAAATAAACGCACATAAACGAACATAAATAAACGTTCACAAACATTAATGAACGAACGAAACACGTGTTCATGTTCGTTAATTTAATTAAACGAACACAAATCTTTTGTTCATGTTTGTCCGTTTATTAAATAAACGAACTTCCCGCTGAACAATTCACAGAGCGTTCAATTCGTTTACAGGCCTACCGAATAACCTAATGGTATCAAGGTGTTTACATAGTGAGTGTGTCAGTTAGCCGTTCTAAATATAAATAAAAAAATAATTAAAAAATCATAACTCGAAATATAAATTAAAATCTAAAAAAGTAAAAGTACTAAAAAATTTCCTCCGTTTTTCTCCGTTCCATAAAAAAAATCTCGAGAAATGTCAACCTATTTTGACCCGTTTCAATCAATATTTTTTAGTTTGACCCATTCTGACCCATTATATACATTTTAATACAACCCATTCAACCCAATGGGTCACAATTGCCACCCCTAAATGAACGTAAACGAACGTTCACAAACATAATTGAACGAACGAAACATGTGTTCATGTTCGTTCATTTAATTAAACGAACACAAAGTTTTTGTTCATATTCGTTCGTTTATTAAATAAACGAACTTCCCGCCGAACAGTTCACAGAACGTTCGATTCGTTTACAGGCCTACTGAATAACCTAATGGTATCAAGGTGTTTACATAGTGAGTGTGTCAGTTAGCCGCTCAAAAAATATATATAAATAAATTTAAAAAAAAAATCAGTTAAAAAAAGAAACTTACTTGCATCTGAAAGCATCTTTGAAGTATAATAAGAAGCTGGAGCATTTTCCGGTACTGGCTGCATTGGCGGTTTCACCGCCTTTTTACCGTTAACTTGTCGAAAAATCAAGAACACTACACCAACTAACAATATCCCGCCAATAACCCCTCCGGTGAGCCCGAAAGCAAGAGCTACTTTCGAGCCCATACCGTCTTTATGATGTCTAGGAATGATCCCAACAGCCAAAGCCTCATTGCTACAAAACGATATCGGCTTTTGATTCTTAACCGCATTGCCATTGTTTGAACTCAAACAGTTCCCATCATAAACCACATTCCGAGCCTTCGATGACACAAGACAGCCCGGTAAGCTCCCGGTCAAAAGATTAGACGACAAGTCAACGAATTCGAGCTCGGGGTTACACGCTAGATCGTCGAAAAGCTTACCCGTAAACCGGTTCCCTTCGATGTTGATATAAGTTACCGAAGGTAACGATAGTATAGAACTCGGAAACGGTCCCATGAATCGGTTTAAAGCAATGTCTAGCTTCTTAAGTTGATAAAACGAATGTAGTTTGTCGGGTAGACCCGCGGTAAATTTATTATCTCTTAACACGATGGAAATAATTCTATCTGTGACCCGAGGAAACTCGGGTCCCAGAAAATTACCTTCAAGTTCAAGAACTTGAAGGTTTCTCAAACTATGCAAATCGGGCACCGGGCCCGATATATTATTATGCGAAAGCATAAGAACCCGAAGATCAACTAAATTTTCTAACGATACGGGCAACAACCCGTTTAACGAATTGTTTTTCAAACTCAAAACCGATAAGTTTGATAATAATCCAACACGGGCCGGGACCCAGCCCGTGAACTCGTTGTTATCAAGTACTAACGATTGGAGACCGGTCAACGATGTGATTTCGGGTGGGATTGTACCGGATAAGTGATTCGAACTAACGTTAAGTATTTCTAGCGACGAGAGTTCGGTAATAGTGGCGGGTAACCGCCCCCATAGTCCTAATGAAACAAGTTTAAGTACTTTTAAACTTGGAAGCGTTACGAGTGTCGCGAAAAACTCGTCTATAGAGAAATCTTTAGGCAACGGGGGCGGTTTGTCGGTATTGATAATGTGAAGTTGTGTCACTATATGTTCATAACAAACAACTGTCACAAATGAAGTTTGAAGTGTGTTGCAAAAATCAGTTGCATTGTTCCAAGTACTAAGAACAACAGGGTAATATAAAAGATGTTGTATCCTTAAAAGAGTTTGTTGTTGAGTAATATTATTATGTGGGTTGGAACAATGTAATGGTACAAATAGAATAGCCACGAGTACAACTACGAGTTGCGGCGAATAAGTGGTCTTTGCCATTGGGTTTAGAACATATCAAGATCCTACAAACATGAACAGATTGTTATCAATTTTTTGATGAGTTACACAAAACCATATGTTTATGCCATAGTTATCAAAAGCGTTAGGCGCACGCAAGGTGCATCCACCTCGTCTAGGGACTAGGCGCAAGGCTAAAAACGAGGTCGTGAGAAAAAATACATACAATGAAAAAATAATAAAAAAATATATATTTTGTATTAGAAAAATAGTATTTTTTTGAAATAAAGTAAACAAAGGCTATTATATAACATTTAATATCATCTAGTTAGTACCAAAAGTTCTATAATATTAGTGTAAAAACTTAGTTTTCCTTGTATAAAAGTAGGGTTGTCATTTTTATCCGAAACCCGACCCGCATCTAAAGCCACCCGAACCCGAATTAGAGAATACCCGAAAAACCTGAAACCTGATCAACCGGAAACTTAAATGGTTCGGTTATTAGTTACTTTTTTCCAACAAAAAACCCAAACAACCTGACCCGCAAAGCCCGAAACCCAAAATCCCAACATTTATCATCTATTTCTTATAAAAGCGTTTTGGGACTTTTGAACATTATGATATCATACCATCAAATGATGTTTAAAGTTTGATAATATTTTTCTATGGGCAATGTGCATTTTGATAATATTTTTTTGTCTAAAAAAACTAAAAACTTTTTTTTTTCATCATTTTACATCTAAACCCAAAAACCGAAAAACCCGACCCGACTAACCTGAAATTTAAACGAGTCGGTTATCGGGTCACTTTTTCCTTGCCAAAAACTCAAACAACCCGACCATAAAAACCCGATAAAAGTAGAAATCTGGCAGGAATCCTGCCGGGATACTCGCCTGAACCGAAAACTAAGGCGCAATTGCCTCGCCTCGCCTAGAAACCGCGCCTTATCGCATTTAACAACTATAGTTTATACATATTCAAGATTAATTTAGAGGGTTACCTTTGAATTTGAGTGCTGATGAAGCAATGTTGTTATTGCAACTAGAGATGCTAAGAATGTAGATGAAGGTAATTAGTGGGACCAGTTGAAAACATGAGTTCCTATATATATGTTAGGAACATTAAGATCAAAACCAATTAAAACCACATGATATCATATGCACATAGACAAAAATACACAACTAGAAAATTAAATTATTAAAACAGTGGAACCTTTGAAATGAAGTCAAATAATAATCACCTTGACCTTAATAATAATAATAATAATTTACTAAAATGACAAGAGACCAAACTAGCTACAAATTTAGTTGAGGTTTCTCTATACAACATTTGTGTCACACACACAGTGATATGATAATATGACAAGAACACACAGTTAAGGTGGTTGCAAGATGAGATGAAAAAGTGAAAGGTTATGTTTTTTAAGATTCTTTCTTGCACTTTAAATGTTTCACCTTTATGTGTGTGTGTTTAATGCATGTCCAGAAAGGCAAAGGCTGCAACACACACACACAGTGTATAAAGATACACAAGTTGTATAAACTATAAATGATGATATAATCATATATTATTATTATTATTATTATTATTATTATTATTATTATGACCGCTTAAAAGTAAGAAAGAATGACCCGGTGAATGATTTGAGCCATTTCTTAAACAAGAGTTTTTCGTGGTACATAAAATTTGACTAAATACATATATTATTATTTTTTTCATATATAGATATACTATAATTAGAGATTTTACTTTTTAACACATGAACCGTGCCTTATCATGATATAAAACTTGAATACAAGACGTCTTATTTTATAAATTATAATCTTCAGTTGCTTTACATTTATCACTTGAGCCGAGGATCATTGATATATAACATATAGTTACAACAAAATATATATTATATAGATCATAATATCATATATATAGTTAAGGAACAAATTAATTAAAATAATTAAGTATGAGTTTAAAATTAAAATAATCTAATGTTTCTTAAATGAAAGGAAAATTACCGTTTAATAATATAAACTACTGTCTATTGGCCGATAATAAAGCATATTTACTTATACTTTGACCAATGATAATATTCTCTTTTACTTTCGTTGTCAAGAATAATCCTTTTAGCATAATCATCATAGATTTATACTTAACTTTCACTCGATTTCTCTCACCATAATGATATATTATGAATGAAATGGAAAAGCATACTAGCGAAATGAAACATAACTTAAATGTAAATTAAGTGTAAAATCTACGATGATTATGCTACCAGATTGTTCTTGTCGACAGTATAAAGGTTAGAATTATTATTAGTCTAAATATAAATATAAGTTATCATTATAACTTATATTTTGTATTATTAAAATCTAATTTTTCGAAATTAAATAAATCAAGTTCATGTTTAAACAAGCTCATGTGAGTATGTGAGTCAAGTAGCTTAGACTAAGGGGTGTGGGGGGCTTTAAGAGCCAAGAACCAATAATATTATGACGTGTAGCAGAGAGGGAAACTGGATAAGGGGGTGTTGGAGCCCCTGGCCCCTGGTGTGGAGGGGCTCCAGCGAAATTTTTTTCTATTTTTTTTATAAACATATTCAAACAACGTATTAATAAAAAAACTCATAAATTATTAAAAAAACATATTAATATCTAAAAATAAAATAAAAATTAAAGTACTAAAAAGAAACATTCTTCTTATTCTTCGGCTTGGTCTTCTTCGATCAACCTCTTTCGGATACGTTCCTTTTGCTTTTCCATTAGCATTTGATCGACTGGATTTAGGTTACTGAAGTCTCTAGTAAGAAAGTCCAAATCTCTCATTCGACTTTTTTCCTTTTTGTCATAAGAGACCACCTCCATGGTTTTGTTGAATTTATTGAGGGATTCAACAAGGTTGGTGATGTTTACGGCTTCCCCCTCAGCCGGTTTTTTCCCCTTGGCGTCCCTTCCCAATGGCCGCCTCCTCGGTGGTGAAGACGTTTCCTCCTCCGCAATGTTTAGGTCGAATCTAACGCGGCAATCCGACCCGGTTGAAGTGCTATACGCTCCAGACGAACTAGTTTTAGTCCGTTTCGGCCCTACTTCCGCATCAAAGTCCGGCGCCACCAGCTCAACCCACTTGGAACACCTTTTCAACCTGTCCCACAACTTTAAATCGTCCCACGTCTTCACCATCCCATACCTCCGCAAACACTCCTGCTTCCACTCTTCGACCGTGAAATTGTAAACCGCCAAATCATCACTGCCACTTGGTCTCATACGACCGCTGTTCCTGTTAAAAAGATTAGTAAACAAGCCGACAAATTTTCTGATTTCGGACCACCGACCCGAAATCATATCGGGGTTCCGCTCTGTACTCCCAACGAGCATGTAGAACGTCTCCTTAACCTTTGTCCAAAAAATCTTTCTCTGTTGGTAGTCGGCTGCAAAATGAATAAATAAATTAGATTTCCATTTAACTTTTTTATTTAACCTTTTTATTAAAAATCTTTTTTAAAAACGTTAAAACAATTACCGCAACGCCGATCCTCAAAAATGACTATCCAAGCCCAACACAAGGCTTCCTTCTCATCCGATGACCACGGAGTGGCTTTCCGTTTCGTCCTCGAAGTCGAAGCCGGTCCCGACCCGTCCGTTGCAACTGGTTTTTTCCGGTGGACGCGTCTTTTTGGTCCCGTAGCTTCACCGTGTGATTCTTGTGTCTCTGGAACAACAAAGTTAGGAGACGGTTGTGTGTTGGATGGTTGAAAGCCGGATGATTCTTGCGGCTCCGAATAAAACATCGGTTGGTGCGGTGACGACCATAAATCGTCGTCAAGATAATCTGAATCAAGGTTTGGGAACCAATTTCCAGCCATTTTTTTTTAAAAAGTTGAGAAGATGAATTGATTTTGGGTGAAGGTTTGAAGTTTTGGTATAAAAATGGGTGAAATGGAGCATAATTATATAGGAAAAATATTTTTTTTTTGGTTTCTTTGGCTCCCAACGGTCCAAAAAACATAAAAAGATGTGCAGCTCTCTCTCTTCTCCCGCTAACCGGCTCACGTCTGCCTTGGTTTTCCCGCTAGCACCCCGTTAGCGCCCCCGCTAGCGCCCTGGTGGTGTGGTGTTAGCGCCTGGGGGGCGCTAGCGGAGGGGCTCTAGCGCCCCCGTTGAAGCCCCACACCCCTCAGTCTTACATACCCTCCTATTAGTGGCTATGCTATAGTTATTTTCATGTAATAGTACTTCAAAAAAGAAGTAAAATGATCATGTTATAGAATATATTTTATTCATGAGTGATGCATGGTTACTTATTTATTATATTTTATTGGTGTACTATATATGGTTGTCATAATCTGGACAGCTATGGATTTCTACTACAAGGTCAAGTCAAGTGCTATATGAGTGTTCTACGTGGTTCACTGGTTTGTCTATTTTGTTTCTTTTTTTCTTAAGGGTTTTTATTTTGATATTTTAGTTACATACCTCCATGTAAAGTAGTATATATTAATATAGTACACGAATATATTATAAAATATACATACAGATTTGATGAGACAGGCTATTACTAAATAGTTATATTTAGTTGATAAATTGCAATTGAAGATATTGTTGTGCGTGGAGGACCGTATTTTGGGGACTTCCAGTGGAGGTTGGCCTTCTTTCCTATGCGTTGCGGAGGCTTAGGAATTTTCTTGGCTGAGGATGTCTCTGCATATGCCTTTGTGGCTTCCAGGGCCCAGTCGTGGAAATTGCAGGACCACATCTTGCGAAGCGCTGGGGTTATGGGGGTACATACTAACTACTCCCTTGCACTTGGTAATATTGGAACAACTCTTCCGGACCTTGATCTAGGTGGTTTTACTGATAAGGAGACCGCCCCCAAGAAACCTCAACAAACCTTGGCGAGTGCTCTTTATGGTAAACACGTACATGATTTGAAGGACCGATTCGATATGACACCGAGACAAAAGGTAGTTTTTGCTTGTCTCAAGGGGGCTCATGCCCAAGATTTTTTGACTGTTGTGCTCATTGAAGGTCTTGGGCAACGGATGTCGGCAGTTGAATACAGAGCCATCCTTAAATACCGGCTCATGATTCCTATTTTCCCTCCAGACGAATCAAGTCCAATTTGTAAAAAAGCCTGTTTGGATAAATTTGGTGAGCATGCCCTCCATTGTAAGGAATTGTCGGGGTTCAAGTATCGTCATGACTGGGTTAGAGATGTCTTATGGGATGTGCTTAGGCGTGCCGGGATCTCAGCCAAAAAAGAGGCACCTGTTAACTTTCTGACTGATCCGAGAGAGGGAAGATCTACACTGCGTCCTGCGGACGTTCTTGTGTTTGGATGGGCAGAGGGTAAGCATGCATGTGTCGACCTCACTGGGATGTCCCCGTTGGTGGGGCTGAGAGATAGTGGTTTCGTTCCGAGACAGACGGTTTTGAGGGCGGAATCTAGGAAGGTTGCTAAGCATGAGGCAGCGTGTTTGGAGAATCAGCACGTGTTCATTCCATTTTCCTTCGACACATTTGGATCTCTAGCTCCCGAGGCGGTTCGCTTCTTGGAACGGGTGCAGAAGGTGGTCCACTGTGACTCGCAGAGCCCGAGAAACCAAGGATTTATATTTAGTAGAATAGGCTTTGCGATCCAAAAGGGGATAGCAGCGCAACTTGTTGCTCGCTTACCCATTATCTAGATGTAGTTTGGTTGGTGTTAAATGTTAATAAAAATTACAAGGTGGATCTCATTGCAATTGAATAAACCATTTATTGTTACGGATTAAATATTAAATGCAATTATTGATTAAAATATCTATATAAAACTTTTAATAAACAAAATTCTAATTCTATCAAACACAATTCAAAAAGTGAAAGGAAACAAATATAGGATCAAGGAACTTTGCACCAAAACAATTTTGCCTGAATAAAACATCTAAAGTTCATAATATTTCATATTTGTTGGTTTGTTTAGGCTAATTAAGCTATAGAGCCAAAAACTTAAAGCGTGTCATACTTTTAATTTTATTTGAGGTATTCTTATTCATAACCATGTGTTAAAAGTATTATTTCTCTAATCAAAATCATTTTTATTACTTTGAACATTTTTTTCTTTTTCTTTTTTTTATTTAGCAGTGTTTATTTACGAATATATATATATATATATATTGAATTTTATGTAACTAGAATGTATTTTTTACTAAAATTGATTTAGTTTTTATTATTCAAATTGGTTTAAAACTCAAGAAAATAAGAAATAATTAAAGCCAATGTAATAGAAAATAAAGTAAAATTTTCATATAATTTTATACTATAAAGAATGTAGATCTAATGCAGAATAAGTTACATTTTTTAAGTCAATTTAAAAAAAAAGAAAGTTATAAGCCGGCCTTAAGACCATACGCTATGGGGCGCCAAGGACGGCAAACATCGCAGGGGGCGCGAACGGAGAGTGGGCGGCGAGGATCCGGTCTTTTGAACAGCCGGCGCGGTTGAACAAAATTAGCGGGGCCCCTTACTTTCCTCTCTCTCTCTCTCTCCACACGTGTATATATATATATACATATATATATATATGGACGCTAATGGCCTTTAAACCACAACGGGGCATTATTGGTTGGGGGCTTCGAAGCCCCCGATGATTACGTGGCGCTGACGTGGCACTAGAGAGGGGCTTCGAAGCTCCTCATCATAAAGGATGTTCTAAAAATTGAGAATTAAAAATCTGAAGCAACTCTAATTAAGCAAAGAACTTTGGATGCGGAGAACGGAAGGTGGGTATCAATTACACGTAGGACCTTTTGTCTTTTCACAATTTCACCAAAACTTAAGACAATTGTGAAGTAACATACTATCTATATTGTAGTCCTAAATGAACTTAAAACAGGTCGATCTAAAACATGAAATAAACATGATTTTAAATGTATCCGAAAGACGATGCGATGGATGGTTTAACATAATTAAATATGCATGTAATTATAGGCCAGAGTTTCTCACAAGTATGGAGACGATTTGTATCCGATTGAAGGCTTGAGAAATTGCAATATTGTGCGTTGTTAGTCTCGTCACATGCGCGCGGGGGGGGGGGGGGGGAGATTCTTGTGACCAACCTTCGACGTGAGAATCAATAAAGAGATATGAGAAATGTAAATGAAGGTGAAGAATTTTTTTTTTTTGCTTGATTGGAGACTTTCTGTTTATACTAAATGTGGGTAAACGTCACTCTCATTGAGTGGGTCCCTTTTGTTGAGAATAATCGTTTCTGGTTACGGCCCCTCACATCTGATTTGTCCAACTATCTTCGCACAGAGCCAACCAAGGTCATGGTAGAGTAAAACTAGCCGTTGATTTTGTGACACGCTGGATTTGATCTTTGGCGAGATTTTAACTTCCGGGTTGACCCATATAGGATCCACATAGAGTTTGGGTACCATATTTCTCTTCACTAATTATTGTGAAAAAAATGAATGGAAACGAAGATCAGAGTTAAATTATGTTATGGAGAAGAACTTGCTTATGAACAGAAAACAAAGTTGCAAAATGTTGTAATCTATAATCTTATCACTCTTACAATTGCTTCAATGAGTAATTAGATTAAATCACAAGAAAACAACATTAAATAATGTTTTGAAATTATAAAACTTGATCGTTTGAATGATTATTGATCCCAGATTTATCTATCCCCGTTACGAATGTTTGATATAAAGACACGTTACATCGCTTTTTGTAAAGGAGTTCTAGCCTTTTAGGCATTTAATATTTTTGTATCGACCCAAAACAGAATATCATATGTTGTAAAAATAATATGGATTTAAATGAATAACGAGACAAATGTACTTAAATAAATTTTGTTTGATAATAAAAAGAGAATGGTTCCCACCAAACATGAAAAGGTAAAAGAAACCCATCACGTTGCATCATGCACCATTTGGTAGGGTAGAAAAAAAGAAGCCAATGGTACGACAAAAGGTAGTGGGCCCTTAGATGCAACTCTTATTATTATTATTATTATTATTATTATATTTTTTTCCCAGCATAAAAATAGAACTAGGTTAAAATCACAATTAAATTAGTGTTATAATCAGGTCGTTAAACGAATCAAAAGTTTAGTGAAGTTCATGATTCGTGAATTGTTTGACGATATGTCTGTTAATGTTCGTTGATTAACGAATGAACATAAACAAAAAATGTGTGTTCATCTGATAAAACGAACGAACATGAAACACATGTTTCGCTCATTCATTTATATTTGTGAACGTTTGTTTATGTTAGTTCATTTATGCAGTGGCGAAGCTTGGACTGAGGCACCCGGGGGGGGGAGCTCAAAATTTCACAAACGAGGGGGGGGTCGGACTCAAATTTTCGGCCAAAAAAGGTTAAACTTACACTACGTATAAAACTTTTCGGCCGAAAACGGGTAAATTTACACTACTGCACAAAAAAACAGGGGGGGCCGGGGCCACCCCTAGCCCCAATGAAGATTCGCCGCTGCATTTATGTTCGTTTCAATATTAATAGAAAATAATTAAACAATATTTGTATTTTACAAATTATATCACCCTAATATGTTTTATATTTGTTCTTTTGTGTTCATTTATGTTTATTTATATTTGTTTAATTATATTCATCTATGTTCGTTAATCAAAGTTGTATCGTTACTCAAATGCCGAATTGTCGTCTCTTCAATCACATTGAAGACTTGAAGTCAACAATGTAATTAAGGTTGTATATAAAAGGCTTCTGATGGGCCAGTAATAAACTATTCAAGGTCCATTGGGCTAAGCTTTAATAGTTTGAACTAGAGGGGTACAAAACCGTTTTTTTTTTCAAACCGAACCGATTTCTAAATCGAAGCGGTTTGGTTTTTGCATGGTCAAAACCGGTTTGTCCCAAGTCCCAACTGGTTCGATTTGGAAACCAGTCTCAGCGTAGAACTTGTCAAACTGATCAACGCCGGTTCGTTTTGGTTTAGACCCGGTTTTAGGCAAAAAAAAAAAAAAGAAGACGGGTTTGATTGTGAAAGGGCCGAACCTCTATACGAATCGGCAGTTTGGTTCGGTTTGGGAACCGGTTTGACTGAAACCGGTCCGGTTCAGTTTTCGGTTAACCAGTTCCAGACGGTTTTTTTACAACTCTAGTTTGAACTTTGATGCATCATTAGGCCCTGAATGCTTCGACCCATCTTCAATTAATCGCCTATGCACATATCGGGATTTTAAAAAACCCGGTTTCAGGTTTGGTCAACAAGGTCAAGAACATGGTCAGTAGGATCTGGTTCTCGATATGGTCGGGTTTGGGTTTTTGACAAGGTTTTATTGGTTTTTGGCCAGGTGGGGTTCAGGTTATTACTGGATAGAGGTGGAACTGGTTCCGGGTATGGTTCTCTAAGGGACTGAGGGAGTGGAACTTTATTTGTGCCCGCGAGTCCGGAAAAAGGGTTTTGCCTAAGTCTACCTCTAATCCCCACATCTTCTTTAAATCACACTTAAATTAGTGTCATACACCAAGAGTTACAGATTTTAATCTAAAATGGGTTTAGCCACCATAACCTTCTCATTTGCATCTTCTTTCTCTAGTTATCTAAAGAGAGATAGAGAGAAACCGGGTTCTAGCCACGGTTTTGTGTTTTGAATCAGTTTACAAGTAACTCATTCAAAACCCCTTAATCAATTCAGTGCCTTTTGTCCTTCTTGATTATTCGAAGAGCCGGAGACCTCATCACACTCCACTAAATCCAAGATGGCTAGATGGGAACGACAACTATGGCGATATACTTCGATGCAAATATTTGTGGCAATTGACGATCGTATACATATTGTGATTGTTAGTGTGAATCAATGAGCGGTGGTGACAATGAAAAAATGGAGAGAGATGATTGTTGGCACTGCTTTATACGCTATCACCAACTCTAATAGAGTAATAGCGTATATTTAAGTTGTTGCAGTTAAAAAAATATAAAATAGTGACCATGAAGTATATGTGTAATTAAGTGTATAATTATAATATGTTGTTTGGGGTTTGTTATATATGATTAATATCATTGCTCAAATACCAAAACTTCTTTGTCCTAATGATTTTCAAATGTTCTTGATTTATTAAGGTTATATACAAATTATAAAAAATGCTTCTGATGGGCCTTTTATAAATTACTTTTAGCTCAGTAGGCTAAGTTTTAATAGTTTGAAACATGACTAAGTTTTATAAACCATTTATGGTCATGAAATATGTAGCTGATTTGTCGTTAACTGAATTACGCGCTAATATGTGAATTTTTGGTCCATACGTTTCGCGGCTAGAACGTGAGAGCGATCCTCTGTACTCCACAGTAAGATTATGTATTGATCGTGACGTTGATGTTGATTTTGTTAATTTTTGACAAATGGGAGGCATACTCTATGAGCATCTAGCCATGTATGTATCTTAAATTAACAATTAACATCTATGTTTAGACTTTTATAAGTTTTAAGATCATCAAAATAAATAATTTTCGTTTGGCATGTATCCACTAATAAACATCATTTGAAAAAATCGCGTTTGACAAGATCATAGAAGGTCGCACATTAAGCAACTTTAATTAGATACGCGTTTAAAAGAGACTAAATGCAACACCAAGTCTCAGATTAAATTTATGATAATTACTTTCAGAGAAGTAATTAATATGAATAATCCTAAATTTTGGATCACTAAGCTGAATTATGTTAGAACTTGTGTAAAAAGTAAAAAAACAAAAAATAAAAAAATAAAAAAAATTAGGCATTATTGATGAAATGATAAAAACTAAAATATAAAAGGTTTACAAGTTACAACACAAAGTAATAACTTAAACATTGCACATTAGAAACGTTTTACATACAACAAGCAAACGATAAAACAAACACTAAACACGAGACATCGCATCAATCGATCTTCGAGAGCGAATTTTTATTCCTTAACTAAGCAACAAGAACGAAAAACTGCTTTACAGACTAAACTCCACAATCTTCCGACCAAGATACGCGACACTATCCATTTTCAGTGACTCTCTTGGAACTTCAATCTCCTTTAACCATCGATAATCCTTGCCGTCTTCTTTCTTCATCGTGTTTTCATCTACCAAAACATTTGAAGTAAATCGTCAACCAAAATTAAAAAATCTTATTGTTCGATCCAATTGACTTATTTCTTAAATAATCATGTTTAACCCAAATTTCTTTAAAATGTATGCAAATACATATTATAGACAATAAATCAGATGTTGACACATAATCCACTTGGGCATCGCTAGACACCAATGTAGCCCGCCAACACATATAATGATCAACCATCTCAACTAGGTGACACATACACTTAAACATTAAAAAAAAGGGGCTACACAGGTGTCTTCTCTTTCAAGACTCTAGAGGTGCCCGTTTATTCATGTTTGGACACCTCTGAAAGCCTGTTGAGACACATGTCATGTTAGGGGAGCTGGGGATGTGCCAACTCACTTTTGCACGAATTTTTGTCAAGCATTATTTGGTGTCTAGTGGTGCCCGAGTGTGTATGTGTTGAAATTCTATTGGCCTAGTCTATTTTTTTAAAAAAAATTACTACGCCTATTTTGCATAAATTTGTATCAGAATGTCTATTCTGATAATTTTCCTGTTCTTAAAACTTTTTTTTAGTGGTT
This sequence comes from Bidens hawaiensis, assembly GCF_021521415.1. Taxonomy (NCBI): domain Eukaryota; kingdom Viridiplantae; phylum Streptophyta; class Magnoliopsida; order Asterales; family Asteraceae; genus Bidens; species Bidens hawaiensis. The sequence goes on along the minus strand of NW_027491112.1, from coordinate 900,255 downwards.
AAAGATAAAACATTACCGAAAATATTTTGCATGCAACCCCCGTTCGCCTTTTATATGTAATATTCTAAAATATGGACTGCATTTATATATGTAGTTGATGATTGATTGCTTACTTGGTGGGATTTCATGTGTGACATCTTTATAGTACAAACAATCTCGACCTTCTTCTCTAGAGAAAGGCGGTCCGGCCACATCAAGGATGGCGCATGGTGTTATAGCCGTGAACTCGTGTATGTTTCCTCCTGATGTAGGAAACAATACTTTAGTTTCGCATGGGGCTGTCAAGACACCTTCCTCTTTCAAGCATGCCAGTTTCACTATAATAAATCAAACAACATTTAGCAACACACAAATATAACATATTACCCATATATATTGTGTAAACTAGATCAAACACTTACATTGGGACGACGATGGGCCGTTATGATCAATGGCATTAGGATCATTAACGAAATCATATGCTTTCATGTGCACGTCTCCAATCAAAAGCTTGCTGAAAACAGTCATCCCAGGATGGCTATGGAGAGGTATGACTGCGTTTTCCGGCAAAAAGAGAACATACACCTACAACAAAATGGCATAGTTAGAACGTTGCGGCCTTAAACACAAATGTTAGAATATTCACATCTCACACTTTGTATTACTATTTATCGAATATATAGATTTTTACTTATTTAGCTTCCACATCACATTCTTATTTCTTACACACTATTACTTTTTATCGAAAATATAGATTTTTTACTTATTTAGCTTCCACGTCACATTCTTCATTGTAATCTCCGTGTCTTTAATAGTTTAATAAATAGCACAGAGTAATAGTAACTTATAAATCACTATGTATAATTATGTGAGTAGAAAGAAAAAGAGTAATAAAATAAATATTTATAAGTAAGATTTTTCATTGAAAATAAATTTTTTTACTTGTTTAGTTTCCACATCACATTCTTCATTGTAATCTGACTAAACTCCATCTCTTTAATTAATATATAGCACAGAGTAATACTAACTTATAATCACTCCGTATAATTATGTGAGTACAAAGAATAAAAATAGTAATAAAATAAATTTTTATAAGTAAGATATAGATAGATGTTGAGAATTGAATGTGAATTTTTCTGAAGTACAAACAAAATTTATAGAAGATGATGATTTTAGTTAAATTATACAGATAAAAACGAAGAAATAATGAACAATAATTATAGTTTCTTGAAAAATATCTTTACCATAATATGGTTATATGATTTTATTATCTTTTTTTATGACTTTACAATTGTCTCCATTTAATTTTACAAATAGTTGGTCAATCAAAACATTACCATTTAGTATGTGTGATCAGTGGACACTCTAAATGACACCACCTAAATCTGTTACTATGATTGTTAATATATTATTACTCATTTTTTGAACGACCAACGAATAAACCTGAATTTACAAATCATGAACTATATATATAATGAGAATTATAATAAATAAATACTAATTTGTGATGAACATTACCATAAAGTTTTCAGACTGGCATATGACAGTAAATAGTATGGTACCATCCAAATCAATAAATCGCAGATTCTTCCTTAGTCCAAAATCATCCGGCGATAAACCATCTACAACAAAACTTGTTAAATATTATTATGATCGAAATTGGCTCAAAAAGAATTAGTCAAATGCAAATTTAATTCACTCACCGATAACAAAACGAAGCCACTGAGCTTCAGAAGGTGAAGGAACAGTGCCAGCACCTTTAAACACATCCAAACACGACATATACAGCCTTTGCAAAGGAAACATGACAAGAGGAGGTTGCACCTTCTGCTTAGTTTCCCGACCACGTTTCTTCTTCTTGGTCCTCTTATCAACATGGTTGTCTTTAGCATTGCCATTGATCATCGGCTTCTTACCCGAATCACTCGCCTCGGTCCTCATATTTGAACAATAACACGATTTGAAAATTGAAACCAAACCTCTTGGATTCAATAATCGACAACTTTTAACAATTTGCATGCTACCCAGTCTATTAATATTGACAAGGAATTGATAGGTGGAACACACATGTTGATCTATGCATGATACGTGGATTAAAAGATCTGTTTAATACTGTGAGAAAAAACCAGGGGCAGTTATTAATGTAAGAAGTTGTTGTTCTAGAGAGAGAGAAAGATTCATTATCAATCCACTAACCGTACATAGTTTAGACTTATCAGTTGTAAGGTAATTAGTTTACAAATAAAAGATATTATGTGAACTCATGCGACTTTTTGAGGAAAATTTGGAGAAGTCGTTGGATAACCTTTTCAACTAACAAAAAAACAAAAAACAAAAAAAAACAAAAGTTATATTAAAATAATAAGAGTTTATTTTATAGTTTCTCTAATCAATTGATTATTTATTCGCTAAAAGCATATATTCTTTCATCTCTAACTTTTAAAAGCTTTTTACACACCTGACACCTATAAATATGTTGGTATACTACTTAATATAATGTGTCACACTTTACATATATACATACACATACTAGTGTGTTTTAGACTATAAAACACTTTACACTTTACATATGTTGTTACATAAAAGCTCTAAAACACAACTGAATACTATGGATACAATGTATGTACAGGTTGAAGCCTAGATATTTATAGGTTGAATGTATACAATCTCAATCATAAACAAATTGAAACCACCAAGATACTTAGAAAATTTTTTACTATGTGTGCTTGTAGTTACACTCACGCACATAGTCTCTTGATCATAAATAAATATGAGTCAGATCGGATTATAATACGAGTTTGATGTTGGGTTTTAAATTTTCAAATTAGTTTAACAGGATCTCAATTTCGGTTTTCGAATCAAGTTCAATTTTGTGATTTTCAAAGTGACTCAAGGAAAATAATCAAATTAAAAAATTATAAAAAAAAATTCTACAAATATATTTTATTTATTTTATATGTTATTTTCTTATTTAAATCAACTCCATTTTTTTTTCAAAATAATGTCACTTTTAGGCACTATGTAGGCAAAATTAAATTCACCCCCCCCCCCCCCCCTCTTTTAAATCAAATGTAATGCTATATATTTTCAAGGGGTGACCATCCAGTTTCAAAAAAAAAAATTCACAATGGTAAATAAATATAAATGGCCATCAATGCTACTAACTTAACTTTGATAATTGAAATACTATTTAATTTATTTATTTTTAACAATTGTTTATTTATTTAATTTCTTCTTATTATTAGTTAAGTTTAAAAAATCCAGGTTAGAATATGTTGTGTGATCTTGAAATCAAGAAATTCATATTTTAAAGTCTTTCATACAAAAGCTAGGAAAAATAGAAATGGTACTTGTTCTTGAAAAGTATGACTAATTAATAATTATTGACTTGCATCATTTAGATGATTAAATTCTCCAAACAAATAAAGACATGCACATTATTGGTGATGAAAAGTTCAAATTGCAATACAAAAACGTTTACAACACACGAGTCTGAAATTAAACATACACATTATTAGGAACATCTGATGTACAACAAGCCAACGATAAAAACACAAACACTACAACGATAACATAAACACTACGACAAGACTAGACTGGTAAAACACAAACACTACAACGAGCAGACTTGAGAGACTAGACTGGTTTACACATAGCATCGATGGATCATTTAGGGCACACGGTACGTGAACTTTCCTCAAAAGGAAGTGATTGAACACTCGATTGACTATTCAATGATCCTAAGACCGGTATAATCCCTCCATTCCATTTTCAATAACTCTTCCGAAAATATAGTCTTCTCTAACCATCGATAACGCTTGCCTTCTTCTTTCTTCGACATGTTTTCATCTGCCAAACCATTTAAATTAATTAACAATCAACCAAAGACATATAATGTTCAACCCATTCGACTTGTTTCTTTTGATCTTATACTTTTTTTAATTCTGAATTAATTTTTACCCGTTAAAGATAAAGCATTACCCAAACATATCCATTCACAATCACAAGTAAATGAATAGATGTTGCATTCAACCTCTAAATTGTTAGTACACCTTTTATATGTAAACATTCTAAAATATGACTACATGTACAAATTACAAATCTTTGTATGTACTTTGTACAGTCTAAAGTCTAAACCACCTTCTTTAGAGAGAAGGGCCCCACCAAGCAATATATCCATTCACAGTCACATGCAATGGATAGAGACATTGCTTGCAACATTAAAATTGATAAGTTGCATATTTAACGTTTTGTAATTCTGGACTCCATGTATGCATATACAAATCATAGTTGATTATTAATTGCTTACTTGGCAATACAGCATCCGCGACATCATTGTAGTAAATACAATCGCGGCCTTCGCTTTTAGAGAAAGGCGGTGCAGCCACATCAAGAATGGCGCATGGTGTTATAGCCTTGAACTCGTGTATGTTTCCTCCTGAATTTGGATACAACACTTTAGTGTTGCATGGGATTGCCAAGACACCTTCCTCTTCCAAACATGCCAGTTCCACTACACATTACATAAAAAATCGAGTTCGTTTATTAAGAACAATGTAACATGCATGTTACCAACATTGTGTAAAGATCAATAACCTACATTGAGGTGATGGTGGAGAGTATTGATTAATGACATCAGGATCTTCAACCATATCATATGCTTTTATGGACACTTCTCCAAGCAAAAGCTTGCTAAAAACAGTCATTCCTGGATGGCCATGGAGCGGTATGATCGCATTTTCCGGCAAAAGAAGAAGATACAACTGCAAGAAATGACATATATAGCTCAAATTGTTAGCAATGTATATATATGATTAGTCTCCTTTGTAATTTTTCACATTCTTGTGGTACTATTACTAATAATTTTAATAATATGCAATTGGACATTCTAAATATACATGATGATAATTAGTATGATAAAGAAAGATTAAAACTAGTATCTATATTAATTAGGTTTCCTTTGTGATAAGAATATTTGTCCATCACTAATCGAAATTATATTAATTTTTCATAAATGTGTTTCAACCATTGATAAAACGGTCATACTTCCTTCATCTAAAACATAACTTAATTTGACAGCTCTTTCCAAGAGATATTAATATAAATAAAAAACATAATTATAATGATACACAATTGAACATTCTAAAGTCCATTGTTACACATAATTTTTACTCATGCATTGTATATTATTATTATTATTATTATTATTATTATGAAGTATGATAAATAAAGACTATGTTATGATGAACATTACCAAAAAGTTATCATTATGACATATGACTTTGTATATCACAGTAGTATCATTATCAACGAATTGAAGCCTCTCTATTCCAACATCATCCGGCATCATACCATCTACAAATTAAATTAAAACATCGTTAAAAATAATTATGCAAAATTAATAACATGCAGAATAAATTCACACTCACCGAGAATTTGGCAAATCTGTTGTACACCTGGAGGTGAAGGAGCCATGCCGACGTCTTTAAACACATCCGTGCATGATATATACAACCTCTGTAAAGGAGGTTGTAGTTGAGACGCGATAACTCGAGGAGGAGTTCGTACCATGGCCATGTACCTTCTCTTCCTCTTGACCCTCTTTTCATCATGGTCACCACGGTTAATGACTTCTTCATTGATCTTCGGCTTCTCATCGGTTGGTTTCACAGCCATCGACATTGTTCGTTCAAGCGGCATTATTTGATCAAGAGCAAATACAATTTAGAGACAAGGGTTGTTCTTATTCTTAGATTCACAACAAGCTCTTATGAGAAGATATGAATTATGTGAATGAATTCTTAAAAAATTTATAGGGAAGGAAATTAGTAGATGAAGGACACCTGGTGTCATTGATGTAGTGTAGCTTTCTAGAAAGAGAGGATGACTTCTTCATAATTAATCTGTTAACCGTTTAAAGATTAACTGTGTAAATATATTGAATTACATTTATACCCCTAGGTGTTTTATTAAATTGGTAAATTTTCATTCACACCCCCTGGCTACTACGTGAAGTCAAACTTTTTTGATGAAAAATAGGAGAACACGTTTGGGCCAGTTACTTTTATTATTTTAGAACTAAAAATTAAATAAAATGAAAAATAGCTTCCGTCAGGTCAAATAGTTTATATCTATAATCTCATCTCTATCATGTTTATGTAATTATATATTCAAGCACCCTTTGTTAACAAAGTAATTATATAACTATTAATTAGGTTTTCTTTCATAGTCCTAAAACAACTTGTGATATTATACATAAAGAGTCAAAATACCATTAAAAATTTGTGTTTTTCTTATTTAAATTGATCTCAAAATTTTGAAATTTGAATTCAGCTGGATTAATTAATCAAATTTGGTTTTTTGATTTTGGAATTGGGTGATTTTTATTCAACCCAAATATTTAAATTCGAATTATAATTACTTTTTTTAACTACATATATTTTTATTATTTCACATTAACAAAATGATGAAATAGGTTAAACAAGGGCTTTACTTTTTTAGATAACTGGTAGTGACGACTTGATGCTTGACGTTCAAGTAGGCGTGTCCATTAACTTATTTAGTCATTTACAACAATAACTAAATATAATATTAGTAGCAGTTGATTAGAATATATTGTTCATAACATCAAAACTCATGTTCATGATACACTTTTTTGATAACTAAATCCTATAATCTCCTTTATTAAAATTGAGTAAACTACATTTTTGGTCTATATAATTTAACATGTTTAATTATTTTAGCATGTTTAACTATTTTTATGATTTACATCGAATTAATTGTAAAACTTATATATACAATGAAAAACAATATATTACTAACAGAAACTCCTATATATGAGGAGTAATAATCTTAATTTAGTCATTTACAACAATAATTTTTTTCTTTATTTTATGTTTCTAATATTATATTTTATGTTGTCATAAAATGTCCCCAAGCAGGTTGTTCCTAGTAACGAGACCAGAAAGAGAATTAATAATTAGATATATGGTATGGGTAACTTACTTATAATATATGTTAAAATATTTAAAGTAACGATAACCTATATGTGGGTCCAAAAGAACCAATATGCTATACTCTTCACAACAACAAACATTCTCTTAAGTATATTAAATATTAAATTATAATGATTTGATTTCTAATTTTCTATTAGTTTCTTATTTCTTATTTAAATGCATATAAATAGAGAAATTCAGAAAAATATTAATTTTTCTAAGAAATAAGGGTCTAATTTAAAAAAGGGTCTAATTTAAAAAAGTATAAATTCTTAGTAAAACTATATATTCTTCCTGTTTTGGACACACATGGATTACAATCAAGATCTCTTTGTGAATGCAAAAATTATATTAACATCTATCACTAAATCACTAAAATAGTAAGGATATAAAAACATGTATAGGTTATTGGATAAGGTTAACTTAGTTAACTAATCAAAATACTAAGATGTGTTTCAAAATTATAATTAAGGGGAAATATACTATTTAGAAAGTATAAAACCTATGACAACTAAATGCTGACCATTAACAAAACTTATTTCTAATGAGATGATAGTTCGTAAATTTAGACATACCATCACTCGAATGAGTAGTTAATCCAAAAATCATGATTCATGAACCAAATTACATGAGTTGCTTCCACGTGTAATATTCGCTCACTAGTATCTCTAGCAAACTCCTTAGATGTACATCACGATTTCACGATCTCTCTTTATATCTTTGTTTTCTTTCTTTCTTTCTTTCTTTTCCTTTACTTTCTTTGTATTTAAATGGCTTCATTATCTACCTAATCCATGTCTTTATGTAGCAAATCAAGGTTTTAGTTATACATGACTTCAAATAAATATGTTTAATATCTTGAAACACCCGGTTATCATTACCAATATTGATATGTGTTGGTGAGTAAATGCCATGTAGATGTTTAGAGACGTTTTCTAATGCCACATGAGTGAAAGGGTGATATGACATTGTTGATTGCGTATAACATACATTTACACATGTTTTTTTAGCTAAACAGGAAACTTTTTAACTAATAATTTGACACTTAGCCAACACGGTGATACAAGGAAAACCAAGCGTCTAAGCGCAAAAATAAAATCTCATAACTTTCCAATTAAGGAAGTTGTATTCTAGGGCATGCATATCATTGCAATATTATATATTCGGTGGCGATTCGTAACTAATTCCGATTTCCATCTTAATTTTTAGCTAATTCTATAGTTAACCTAAATTCGATTACAAACAAATACAGTTACACAAACAAATGGATCACACAACAACGAATGAAACAAATAGCTGATTCAATAACGTCTTTCGTCCGTCCACGACCATTGACATTGAAGACGATAAAGAGTACAAAGATGATATTTGAAAACTCGTTTCAACGGAATTTAACATAACGTTTTATTCGAAGGGGAATTAAGTTTCACGGCTTGTTTACGTTAGTCGAGCATGTATGAAAGCTCAAGATATTGCGGTTTAATTCGTAAGATTCTGGTTGTTACCACTATCCACACAAGTTCATTTTGTTGTTTTTTATTTTTATTTTGTAAAGTCAAAACTCATGCTACTGAACTCACAAGCCGCGACTGGTACCAAACATGAGATAAAAGCCAAATTATATAAGTGCTTCGTTAATTGGTTAGTTAAATACGTGAGACACTTAAAATAATAATGAAAGAAAGTATAAAAAAATGACTACACTGGCAAATGAGGTTGAGGTACTATTAACCCAAACTTTTAAAATTGTTATACGTATAATTTTCAGCTAATATATCTAAATAAAACAAAGTGATTTGAGATAAGTTACCATTTCATGATTCTTATAACTTGAATTTGATCCCATAACGATACCCAAAAGTATTTCTCTAGTTAATACATGTAATAAGAGGTATGTTTAGTTACAAGTAGAGATGAAAAATTTTGGTACCGGTACCGATACCAAATGCTTCAAACTTTCGAGATCAGTACCGGTACCATCCCGAACTCATCCCTAGTTACAAGTACATGTGTAACTGGGTTTTGTACTTTTTTTTGTAGGTCTTTAGTTTGCTTGCAAAGTATAAATAAAAAACATGTTTAGGTTATCAGCGGAAGTTGAGTATGTCCTTTTTAATCCAAACAAAATTTTATAACTCTTTTTCGAAAAACCGTAAGTTAATAAACACTTTTAACATAAGATACTTTTGAAGTTAAATAAGCGATCCGGACACCCTTTAACAATAATATGTGTTTCAATTCAACAAAACCTTAAGTCACTTTTTTTTTTGGACGACGAATTTTCACAGTTAAGTTAGATCGCAACTCTTCGAAGAGGAGCCCCACCACCCAACTCAAGCCAGACTATGTTGTCTTAACCGGGCCCACGCTGGCATCCAAGTTTGGCTTGACGTTCCCCGAGAAAATTTTCAGCCACCTGCCACATGAAAGATATTGTACCCTCCACAAGAGATTAAGTCACTTCTTTTAATTTTCAATCCCAATGTTTCAGATTTAAAGAAAAAAGAGAAAAACATATCAACTATATTTATGATAGATATCAATATCATAAAGAACTTAATCCACATTAACCAAATGCATGTTAGTGCACTGCCGCAACGCGACATGTACAGTCCTTGTTATTGTTATTACAATAATAATATAAGGGTGTTTGGGATTGTTTTTATTAAGTAGTTATTGGTTTTCTTAAAAAGCTATAAAGTCAACTAGGTGTTTGCGTTTGACGGAAGTGATTATTGTTTTAGTCTTTTGGTATGAGTTTAAAAGTTGTTTATGAAAAGACACAAATATTGACCTTTTGGTTTTGTTATTAGCTTTTAGAATATCAAATTACAAATATACCCACCCATAACACATAAAGTACTTTTTAAGTTAAATAAGCAATCCGAAACACCCCTTAACAAATAAGATGTGTTTCAAGCTATGCAGACGATATCGCCGGTATATCAGTGATATATTGGTTATCGGTCATTGGCTATATATAAATAAAAATATCGGTTTAGAATATCTGTACCGATAATATCAACAATATTGACCGATATTGGACTAATATTTTACTGATATATCACTGATATTCCCGATATCACTGCTTTTAAGTCTTAATTATCAACTTTTGTATTCAATGTTAGTGTGTTTAAGTCTTAATCAATTTTTACTTGCTACGATTGTTAGTGCTTTACAATTTGCAAAAAGGTTAATCTGTTAATGGTAGGAGACTACTATACTGAATTATTAGTGTTAAATTGCTATATATATGAATTTTACATAATATTAAAATTACCTATATCCCCCCGACATCTTACTGTTGTCTGTAATAATTGATATCTTAGATATCGTTCCTTAACCTATAGGCCTGTAAATGAACCGAACGTTCGGTGAACTGTTCATGAACCGTTCAGCGGGAAGTTCGTTTATGTTCGTTTATTTAATAAACGAACGAACATGAACACAAAATTTGTGTTCGTTTAATTAAATGAACGAACATGAAAAAATGTTCCGTTCGTTCATTTATGTTCATGAACGTTCGTTTATGTATTAATAGAAAATAATTAAATATTATCTGGACATGTCTTAAAGGTTTTATATTTGATAATTTGTGTTCATTTATGTGTTTTCAGATTTAAGTCTGTTTATGTTTGTTTGTGTTCATTCACATTGGTTCATATATATTTATTTATGTTCGTTTATCTTTGTTTAGCTATGTTTGTTTAGATTTTAAACAAACGAACACAATTGTCCATTTTTAAATAAACGCACATGAACATAAATATTTGTTCGATTAGTTATAAAGTTAAATGAACGAACACGAATATGCCATTGTTCATGTTCATTCGATTCATTTACAGGCTTTCAATATTCACATTGATGAATACATCGGTGATCTTATTCTCATCCTCTACCGATTTTATTTGTGTTCGTGAACCGTTCGTGAACACATTAATTTTCCTAATGAACGAACACGAACATAAAATCTCGTTCGGTAAGTGTTCGTGAACACAATATTTTCTTAACGAATGAACATGAACAAGGCCTTGTTCATGTTCGATCGGTTCGTTTACAGCCCTATTAACCGATATCCGATATTTTTAAGTCTTAACCCCCGTTGTTTTAAGTTTTAAGTCTTTTAACTTATAATCCCAATAAACCCTGTAACAGCTCCAAAACACACGAACTGCGTGTGCGCAAAACTAAAAATATATTCTCACGCGATCGATCACTCAACTGTGCAAAAGTTGTTGATAAATAAACAAAATGCACACACACACGTGTGAATTGATCGGAAACATGCAGTCATCATCGGAGACGAAGAAGAGAAGCTTTGAATCGATGATGATGATGATGATGATGAACGATGCTTCTAATTTAACACCGTAAGTCTTTTTAATTATTGTTTAATAATTATTAATCAGTGTATGGAGTAATGTCATTGAGATTCGAGCTATTTCAATAGCCCTAGGTGTTTAGGTTTGGATTAATCAGTGTTAGTGTTGTAGAACTCGTTAGGTGCTAGACAGGTGGTGGTACGGATTAGCTATTATTTATAATTAATTAATCGGATTGGAATTTTATATACAGTTTTTCAAATTATAGGATCAAATTCAAACAGCTCGCGTGCTAGGATAATTTTAATCGGATTGGAGTTTTATATATAATCAGTAAAAATTATGGGATCAAATACGAATACGAACAGCTCTTAACGTGAGAGGCGTGTAACTCAGTTAGGTGATAGTCGGGCAGTGGTGTTGGCTAGCTGTTACTAATTAATTGGATTGGGATTTTATATACAGTTTTTCAGAATTATAGGATTAAATACGAACAACTCTTAACGTGAGAGGCGTATAACTTGCTAGGTGATAGTCGGGCGGTGGTGTTGGCTAGCTGTTAATAACTAATCGGATTGGGATTTTATATACAATTTTTCAAAATTATAGGATCAAACACGAACAACTCTTAACATGAGAGGTGTAGGTGTGGCTAGCTATTAATAATTAATCGGATTGAAATTTTATGTTTAATCTTTAAAAATTATAGGATCAAATACGAATAGCTCTTAACGTGAGAGCGTACAGCTTGCTAGGTGCTAGTCGGACGGTGGTGTTGGCTAGCTATTAGTAATTAATTGGATTGGGATTTTATTTACAGTTTTTTAAAATTATAGGACCAAATACAAATAGCTCTTAATGTGAGAGGCGTACAGCTCGCTAGGTGCTAGTCGGTCGGTGGTGTTGGATAGCTATTAGTAATTAATAGGATTGGAATTTTATATACAATACAGTTTTTCAAAATTATAGGATCAAATACAAACAGTGAGAGGCATACAACTCGCTAGGTGCTAGTCAGGCGGTGGTGTTGGCTAGCTATTAATAGTTAATCGGATAGGAATTTTATATACAAGTTTTCAAAGTTATAGGATCGAATACAAACAACTCGTGCACAACTCGCTAGGTGCTAGTCAGGCGATGGTGTTGGCTAGCTATTAGTAATTAATCGGATTGGGATTTTTTATATTTTTTATAGGATCAATAAGAATAGCTCTTAGTGAGAGTTGCTAGCTGCTAATCGGACGGTGGTACCAGCTAGCTATTAATAATTAATCGGGTTAGAATTTGAAATTTTAATCTTTCAAAGTTATAGGGTCAAATACAAACACAGGTAATTATTATTACTTTTGGTGGGATCCGATACAAATGAAATTAACCTACATACATACATACTAAAGATGCAAATAACTACATATTTGAACTAGAGTAATTACACTACAAAAAATGAAGTAGAATAATGATAATCACTTAGTGTTAACATGTAAAAGTTGTTTGTATTTGATCCTAAAACTACATATACACACACACATTTTCAAAATTATATATATAATTTTGAAAAAATATTAATTGGATTGGATTGATAAGTATAGTTGTTCAAATACTTCAAAGATTTGGAGCAATTTTGACAATCGAAATTTGACCAGTTGTGATCGATTTTGACTGAAATTCAACTGATTTTGAATGATTTGGACCGGCTTTGACCGAAGACCGATTTGTTGGTCCGATTAGGTGAAATCAAACATACAAACGATAGCATACTGATTAATGGCGACTAAATGCGATTTTTACAACACTGGGCTTGATTATGTTTTTGATTGATTAAACTGTATTTTAATTTGACAATGTTTCTGTTATTGTTGAATTTAGGGATCAGTTGGATGTGTTTAAGGTAGCAATGCTGCAAAATACTATAGCACATATTGACTCCGGTGCGAGAATGATAGCCATCATGATTATTAAAGAAGTTGCAATTTCTCTTAAAAAACAACTGTCTAAGAAGAAATTGATCATCTTCTTAACTCCAACTCGTAAACATGTTGAACAGGTGTACTATGATTATCTTACTAGTTAGTCGTTATTTAGTATTTATACCTCTTAACAGGTTTGACTCTAAGGTCGAATTTTGTGTTGCAGCAATTCAATGTTCTTAAAGAAAACACAGATCTGTTGGTTGATTTTTATCATGGGAGTAAAGTGACAACGGTTGATGAAAAGAAGGTTGATGATTGGGATGCTGCGATTTGGGAAAATGAAATAAATAAAAATGAAGTGAGTTTGTTTTTAAGTTTTTGGTTTCGTAAAGCGTATTTTATAAAATTTATGTTGAAATGATTTCACAGGCAATGGTTATGACACCTATAATTTTGTTGAACGCGTTGAGGAATAAGTTTATGAAGTTTGAAATGATTTGTTTATTGGTTATTGATGAGTGTAATCTTGCTACCGGTAATCATCCTTATGTTAGCATAATGAAGGTAAATTAATTATTATCAATCAACATGTTGGATATATTATATTTGTGATTCTGTGATTGAAAATATGTTGATGAGAGTTTTATCTTTTTTGTGAAGGAATTTTATGTCAAATCTGTTAATAAGCCAAAGGTTTTTGGCATGACTGCATCCCTAGAGACTAAAAAAGGTTAGTTTATTTTTCTTTGCACTAAAAGAATTTTAAAATTGATTATAACAACGCCAAGTTATGATTCATGTTGGCTCAACGGTTGCATCTCACTATGCGTCGCTCAATATGGATGCAGTATATGGATCATATTTAGTGATGCAGTTTGAGAATGTAACGGGGAACTCTTGGATGATAGATGTTAGGAAATCCTATGTAGTTGGATTGGGGGGTATCGTAGTTACTTTCTATATGTGTTACTTTTAAATTAATTAATGTTTTATACTTTGATTTAAAATAACAAGATTTGGTTCCTTGTTTGATGGGTTAAAAAGTTACTTAAAAGACTGATATCCAATAGGTAGGTAGATTTTTCTACTGTATAAGTAAATCTTCCTTCATAGCATCTTATATACATATTTCTGAATTCTAAAATTGTCCAATTAGAGGTGGAAAAATGGATAGGTTTGGCTTAGGGCTGTAAATGAGCCGAGCCGAGCCAGGTTGGGATCATGCTCGAGCTTGAATATAAATGAGCCCGCTCGGCTTGGCTCGTTTATTTTAATGAGCTGAAAAGTTGAGCTCTTTGTAAAAAGATCGAGCGAGTTTGTATTTCTTTTTTCACTTTATGTTTATTACACATATTGGTATATGGAAAAAAACAATCTTTTAGCATATACTGTATATACATAATGCAAAATGTAGTTAACTTTAGAATTTATAATACTATTTGTTCTATTTTTGTTTTCAACTTTTTAAGATCAAGAGGCAGATTCAAAATATTATATGTATTATATTTTTTTATAATTATATATCTTATTATTATTATATTAAAATTTGGGGTTTAGTTTAAAACTTTAAATGAGCCAACGAGGCAATTAACAGGCTAGCCTCGAACCTAGCCGAGCTAGTTTAACTAAGCCGTATCAGCTCGTTCACAAACGAGCTTTTTTCGAGCGAGCCATGAGCATTATGAACAGCCATAGTCAGGCGAGTTGGGTAATGGCTTTAAATGCTTTCTCTTTGATAAAAAGTAGTTTTTAGGTTGGGTTGAACCAGGAAACCCTTTTTTCATTCACTTACTAAGATAATCTTTAAATAAACTATTGTGTGAAATATGATTACAGAAACTACATTTTGGAATAATATCTTCCTTTTAAAGCGATTTTGGAGGTAGTATGCATTAAAATAGATATTGCTAGACTTTCGACCCATTTGACCTTTTGTTTTCCTTTTTAGCTAAATTAATTGATTTGACCCATTTGCGATCAAACATAACCCAGTTTTTCTATATATTCTAATCTTAATTTTCTGCACGCATGTTCAAATATTTATACTAATTAACATATTATATGCATTTTTGTAATATGATTTCTGCATTAGGTGTCTCTTCGACTGGAGGCTGTGAAGCAAAAATAACCATGCTTGAAAATATCTTGGATTCTCGGGTATTCTATAAATTTAACCCTTTAATCCAAACTTATTTTTGGAACAAAAAAATTGACGGAAAAAATATGCAGATTTGCACAATACAAAAAAGAACAAAACAGGAGGATGTCAAACCACCTGCTGCACAAAAGAAATCTTCTAAAATTGCCGAAGAACCAGCTTCTGGTGCAGGTAGGACCCGCTAACTAAAATCTAACACTTTCATTGAAATCTATGGTTATTTTAGTTAATATTTTGTTATAGGAACTACCAAGAGGAAAGAATTACATGGGACCATACCGATTCGAGCGGTATCCGGAACTTGGGGCGATAAAGTTGATGATGGCGTTGACGTTTATGCCTACAAAATCAGTTTCGTGTGTAGTGTTAAAGATGTTAAATATTCAAGTTTTGCTCTTTTGCTTGAATCAAAGCTTGATGACGACGTGGCAAATCATGAAATGAAGTTATATCTAGTTTCAAAGTTTGTAAACTGCAAAGTCTCCTCGTCTGTGAAATTGCATCTTGATGCCGAACAGGTTTGACCAAATTTACTATCTTGTGTTCAGTATTAGATTTTTTATTGTTTAATGAGTTATTAATTGTTGTTGTTTATACTAGGTTGCAAAAGGCAAGTGCTTTCAAGACATGTTCTTTAATGGAATATTTGCTCGGTTTTTACCAAAAACCGACCAAAAATTGTGGACCCCATCATACATGTACTTACTTTTGCCACTAGAGTCACTTGACCCGTTTAAAATAAGTTGGACCATGATTGACTCGTGTGTATCCGCGATTGAATTTGTGAAGAAACCTTCTGATTCGATCCCCGATAAACAAAATATTGATTCATTAATGACATGTTCTGAAAGCACAAGTATGCTTAATTTTGCCAACCGATCGGTTCATAAAGATGATGTCACAAATATGGTAGTTTTGACGATACATACAGGAAAAATATACTCTATTCTTAAGGTTCAACAAGATGCAAATGCTGATAGCCCTTTTGATGGAGACACTAAAAAATTTCCATCGTTTAAAGATTATTTTAAACAAAAGTATGATATTGATTTAGTCTACCCAAAGCAAAACATGGTGTTACTTAAGCAAAGCCATAGGGCGCATAACCTTCTTGTGGACTTCAATAATGAAGGTTTGTTTTCTTTTTTATCAATAATTTGACGTATTCTGATTAATGATTTATTTATTACTTTCTGATTTTTGAAGGCATTTTGCATGGAAAAAAGATAAAGTCCGAGAGTTGTAAGGTGAATACGGACAGACAGAGATATTATGCTCGTTTACCACCTGAACTTTTGATTATTATCGACGCGAGAATTGATGTTGTGAAACCTTTCTATTTGTTGCCATCATTAATGCACCGGCTCGAGTCATTAATGTTGGCTAGCCAGCTTCGTGAACAGATCACGGGCCACATGACCGACATACACGTCTCAAGCTCATTGGTTCGTGTGATTATTTTGTGGGTTGTACTCAGATGGAAACTGCTTGTTTTTATTTTAATGTTGTGGTTTATTGTCTCGTTTAGATATTGGAGGCTATTACAACTCTTCGATGCAACGAAAGCTTTTCAATGGAGCGATTGGAGTTGCTCGGTGACTCGGTGCTCAAATACGCAGTGAGTTGTGATTATTATCTTCGATACCCGAATGAACACGAAGGACAGCTGTCTTCCGGGCGATCATTGCAAGTTTGTAATTCCACATTGTATAATTTGGGAATCGGTTGTCGGTTACAGGTAATGCTACATAGATTGTAATCTATGCGTATCTAGTTGTATATTTAAAAAACCCTTGATGAACGATACTGTATGGCGTTTGTTTACAGAATTACATAAGAGATATGGCATTTGACCCAACCCGTTGGGCCGCGCCAGGTCAGCTTCCACAACGACCCTGCCCGTGTGATCATGGTGTTGAGACAATAGAGGTGCCGATTGACGCCAAATATCATAATGATGACCCGAAAGTATTGACTGGGAAATGTTGTGATATGGGTCATAGGTGGTTGGGCTCAAAGACCATATCGGACTGTGTTGAGGCTCTTGTTGGAGCTTACTTTGTGGGTGGTGGGTTGACCGGTGGTCTACACTGTATGAAATGGCTTGGTATAAGTTGTGACCTTGACTCGTCACGTGTCGATGAAGCTATCAAAATCGCTTCACTTCACTCGTACACCCCAAAACTTGATGTTATTCAAAGTTTGGAGGCGAAACTCGGTTATGAGTTTGTGGTCAAAGGTTTGTTATTGGAAGCCATCACACATGCATCCGATCAAGATCAACAAGTTGGATACAATTACCAGGTGAATAATTGTAGCAGTTAGTTTGTAATTATATGATTAGGAACAGTTATGACTATTCTTGTTTAGGGGTAAAATGGTCAATTTTTAAACAAGGGTAAAATGGTCATTTTAACACAAGTTAAACGGTCATTTTCAAACGAAGGTAAATAATAACTTTTAAACAAGTATAAAATGGCCATTTTTAACACATGTAAAATGGTCGTTTTCAAACAAGGGTAAATTGGTCATTTTTAACACAAGTAAGATGGTCATTTTTTAACAAATGGTCATTTTAAATAATAGTGAAATGGTCATTTATAAACAAGGGTGAAATGGTCATTTTCAAACAAGGGCTAAATGGCCGTTTCAAGCAAGAGTAAAATGGTCGTTTTTTAAAAAAGGTAAAATGGTCGTTTTTAAACAAGGGTAGAATGTTCGTATTTAACGCAAATTAAATTGTCATTTTTGACAAAAGTTAAATGGTCATTTTAAAACAAGGGTAAAATGGTCATTATTAATACAAGGTTAAAATGGTCGGTTTTACACAAGTTAAATGGCATTTTTAAACAATGGTAAGATGGTCATTTCTAAACAATTGTAAAACAGTCAATTTTTAACACAAAGGTAAAATGGTCATTTTTAAAATACTAACATACAAAGTTAACACAAATTAGTTGAAAGGATGAATAGTATGACGATATATGAACTGATATATGAACTTCAGGGACGGTTTTTGTATCTGTTGAAGTAAAAGGACATGATCTTACCCAAACATAAAAGATGAAAACTGTAAATTATCCATTTATTTATTTATTTATTTTCTTACAGAGGTTAGAATTTCTCGGTGACTCGGTATTGGACTTGCTAATAACACAACATCTTTTTAATAAACACAACATTGATCCGGGAGAATTAACAGACTTACGGTCAGCGTCTGTTAATAACGAAAACTTTGCATATGCTGCGGTTAGAAGAAACCTTCACGGATACCTCCAACACCATTCAACTTCTCTCCAAACACAAATTTCAGATTATGTAACGTTTGTTGCTACGTCATCAACCGATACAAACTCACTTCAAACCAAAAAAAGCCCGAAAGCACTTGGTGACTTAGTGGAGAGTATTGCAGGGGCTATATTAATTGATACAAAACTTAATCTGGATGAAGTTTGGAGAATATTTGAAATGTTACTAACGCCAATAGTGACACCGGATAAACTCGAGCTTCCACCTTTACGGGAGCTAATAGAGTTTTGCGACTCGAAAGGTTATTTTATAAAAGATAAGTGTAGAAGTATAGATGATGGTGTAGTAGCGGAGTTAAAGTTGCAGCTTGAAGATGCCTTGTTGGTTGGAGAGGGCACGGGTCCCACCAGGAAAGTCGCGAGGGGTCAGGCAGCTCTTAAATTGTTAAGCCAACTTGAGGTTCGGGTCTTTATTTAACGTTTCTTTTAACCTAATATAAACCATTACTAGAGTCGTTTTAAACGTGTAGAACATGACACGTTTAACACGACTAGTGTACCCGAACACAGCAAGTTTAAGTGTTTAACTAAACGTGTCATTTTTTTAACACCGGCAAAGACATGTAAAATATGCGGGTTACACGACACATTTAACACGAGTAAAGGTAAAAAATTTCAATTACATGAACGACCCGACATGTCTAACATGATTATTGACATGATTAACCTGAACATAGTTAAAAAATAATATCAGTTACAGAATTTTTTTCATATTTGATTACTTTTAGAACAATGTTGTTTTGATGAAAGCGTAACGTGTTGTGTCGATCTTTAAACCTAATTAACACGATAAGTTAAACGTGTTATGGTGCCATAAACGGGTAAGCTGGCTGAACCTGTTTAGACATGTTTTTAATCGTATCATTAACATGTTGACCCGTTTATATTCTGATCCCATTTACCCCAAACGCTAGCACGTTTAACTTCGTGTCAAGTCACTTGGTGCCATAATTGCAGACATTATTTTCTACAACTATGTTTGTTACAGTTTATTATCTGATTTTAATCCAAACACTCCTAATTAGACGATCAAGCTCGTCTTTGACATGTTCATATCGTTTCATGTGGCAGAAACAAGGAATTTTAAATAAGAATCATCAAGATAATAATGACGGAGAAATTGCTAATAAAAACATCAAAGAAAGTGACACAGTCCGATCGAAAAGAACTCGTTTCGATCCTCAACCAGCTGCAGATACAATAATGAAGGAAGAATCAAATTCCAAAACCGAAATCCCCGGTAAGCATCTTGAAAATTTATTTATTATTATAACAAACCTTTCATAATCTTATTTTTAATATTTATGTTCGTTTAAATTGCAGTCTTAAAGTCAATTGACTCGAAAAAAGGTGTACCAAGATCTTCACTCTACGAGTTATGTAGAATCATGCAATGGCCAATGCCTATCTTGACTGCATCAGAGAAAAAATCAAGGTTAGTAAATATTTAATTCACATTTTCATAAACCTTTTCTTTTATTATTTTTATTAGTAATTGAATTATGATTTTGCAGAACTCTGATTGAAGTCGGTGAAGGTGTTGATAAACGAACTGCATTTAATAGCTTCGAGTCGCATATATGCTTGACTATTCCTAGTTATGGTGTTATTGAACTCACGGGTGATCCACGAGCGGATAAGAAGAGTTCTTTCGACTCGGCTGCTTTACTCATGCTCTATGAGCTTCAGAGACGGGGAATGGTCAAAATCGAATAAGACGTCAACAAATTTCATGACTTATAGACAATGTAAAAATAAATTGGGATGTATAAACTTATGCATTGATTTCAAGTGGTATTTAGACATTATGTTATGGTAAAAATGCTATAATTTGAACATGCTTTAATTGTGTCAAGGTTTGTATTATAACTACAACTAGGTGTCTTACCGGCGCTCTGGTGTTGTTTGGTTGTTATATGTGGTGAATGTGTTAGCGTGTAGTGGCGATCTTAGACGCGAATTCGGTCGGGTTACAGTATCATAATTAAACAAAAACATAATTTTGTCTAACAATTTTTTTTTTAATTTTATAATGACATTTGTGTCCCTTATTAATGTTATACCTCATGCATATTTGATTGTAAATCCCTTAATGTAGAAACATAAATATTACATCAATATAGCAGGTAGGCGGGCAACAAGTTGCGCCGCCACCCCTTTCTGAATTGCAAACCCTAACCTGCTAAAGACATACCCCTGCCCCTTTGGAGTCGACACATTGCTATGCACAACCTGTTGGACCCTGGTTAGAAAACGGATAGCTTCCGGTGCCAAGGAGCCAAATGTATCAAAAGCCAGAGGGACAAAAACATGTTGGTTCTCTTCGCAGGCTTTAGCATGTTTCTCCACCTTCGTTTCAGCCCTTTTCATTGCTTGCCCAGCTACAAACCCATTATCCCTCAAACCAGCTAAGGGAGATACTCCTGTGAGGTCAACACAAGCGTGTTTTCCCCCGGCCCAACCAAAGACGAGCAAATCTGCCGGTCGTAGAGTGGATCTCCCTTCCGTGGGGTCTGTAAGGAAGTTTACGGGGGCTTCCTTTTTAGTTGATATCCCAGCTCGCCTTAAGATGTCCTAAAGAACGTCCCGTACCCAATCATGTCGGTATTTGAACCCAGGCATCTCCTTGCAATGAACCGCATGCTCTCCGAATTTATCCAGGCAGGCCTTACGGCAGATCGGACATGTTTCGTCTTCTGGGTACATTGGGACCATCAAACGGTACTTAAGAATGGCCCTATACTCGACCGCAGACATGCTTTGGCCCAAGCCATCAATCGGGATAACGGTCAGAAAATCTTGGGCATGAGGACCTTGTAAGCATTCAAAAACCGCCTTCTGTCGAGGGGACAATCCAAAAACTTCTCCCAGGCTCTGAGCGATTTTTCCAAAAAGGGCATTCGCCAAAGTTTTTTGAGGCTTTGGTGGGGCGGTGTCCATATTAGAGAAACTGCCAATGTCAAAGTCTGGGAGAGCGCCATTTAGGCGTTCCAGGGCCTGCACGTAGTCTGGGTCCAGGTCGACAACTCCGCTATTCCTTAAGATGTGATTCTGTAGCTTCCAAGACTGAGCCCTTGACGCTACAAAAGCGTAAACCCCAACATCATGAGCCGAAAGAAGGCCTAAACCCCCTAAGCGCATCGGTAAAGATGCAAGTCGCCACTGAAGATCACCAAAGAACGGGCCTCCACATACAACTATGTCTTCGATGGCTTCTCGTAGCCCCTTATCAAAACAGGATACCGCATCATCCATCATATGGGGGTGGCATGTTCGTAACCCAAAAAGCAACTTAGCAACCCCCATGCAAGACCTAAGCAGGAGGAGTTCGCTCTGGGGATCCCTAAGGCAAGGTAAGAGTTTCATAAGATCAACCGCACGAGATGCTCTCCGCCTCGCCAACTCCGTAATAAAGTAGGGATCTCGACTAACAGCCCCTCCAAGGAGCTTTACCCCTCTCTCTGGTCTACCAATCCCACTAGGGAAGAGCCCATCTTTGACTTTCACCCATTACACGCTGGCCAAAAAACCTCGGTTTTCTTAATATTAAGTTGCAGCCCCAATGATGGCCCTTCCGAGTTGATAATGTCTAGGGCTTTAGCGACTTCGTTGGCACCACCAATAATAGTCCCATCATCCAAGTACCAAGCATGAAATGGGAGGTTACAGTCATTTTGTACCCGGAGAACAAGAGGGTGTAATGCTAAGGCAAAGAGGAGGGGCCCAAGGGGGTCTCCCTGCTGAACCCCAGTAGTAGCCCCTATACAGTCATCATCAACGTACAACCTAGCCGGCTGGGCATAAAGGAACTGGACCCATAGATAGATAGACGGGCAATGATGATGAACCTCTCGGAGAAGGGCTGTGCGGTCGACCATATTGAAGGCGTTGGAGAAGTCCACGGTAAGCATAGCTAAAGAGCCGTCCGCGTGAAAGGAGTTAAGAAACCGGTTCGCGCTGTGAAGCACCGCCTCTTCCCCATTAGGTGTCCCCACCCCAAACTGAAAGTCCCCTAAATACTGAGTCATTTCCTTCCCAACCATCTTCATAGCCACTTTAGAAACCAACCTACGCCAGATAGCCCCCACAGCAATGGGCCGAATTCCATTATCCGGCTTTAATAAAGGGGTAAGGGGGGCCGAAGCAATAAACTCAGCGAGCACCTTGGGGCACAGACCCCCTAGCCATAAGTTGACGACTTCAGTGATGGCTGAGAGCAGACCCATGGAAGTCACTGATCCCTCACCACTAAGAGCGTCCAACAAGTGTTGCGCCCGCATCCCGTCTCTCCCGCATGAGGTCCCTTTAGGAAATGATCGGATACATCTAAGCACACAGTCCCCATCCACAGAGAGAGTAGGCAGGACGACAGAGCTAGAAGGCAAGGACGGAGGCGGCACCACTGGGTGTTTATCAATGAGGGCTTTCATGGTTGAATCTCCGAGAGGGGCAACCCCACTTGAGCATAATACCTTGACTGCAGCTGTGAAATGACCATCCCTGACTTTCCTGAGACATTGTTTAATATTAAGGCTGTTTTCAGAACCCTCCTCCCCTCCGACCTCTCTTTTAGAAAAAGTGCCCCCCCCCCACGTTATCAAAGAGAGAAAGAACCAAGTCAGCAAAAACAGATCCATCTTTCCACACCGCAAGTGCTTGCTAAATGCTACTACATTGCAAAGACTTTCAATTCCCTGACCTGCGTTCCTGCCTAGTGGAAGGTTTCACCACCCTTAAAGTACAACGCGGCAACAATAGTAATTTGACCCAATTCTCAATCGAGCCTGGTGAATCCACTACCTTGCGTAAAGCGCATGCCAAAGTCTGAGCAAACGCCAAACGACAACTTGGGGGGATGCTCTTAACCGTTTGAATGGGAAGGGAGAAAACCCGTTCCAAAAGGGATACATCCCCAACCACTCCTACAGATGGACTTGGGTCCCTATCCACAGACACACGATTAGGTTTCTGGATCCCAACAATGAATTCTCCAGCATCTCCAGAATCCACAGAAAAAGAATAGACACCATCAGCATGCTTGCACCCCCTGCTAAGGGCATGCAACGTCATGCACCTCCCACATAACCATTTATCCCCCTCCCGAAGGGCTTCCCCAACATCTATAAAAAGGTCCAAATCCTTAGAGATAGCGTCTTTTAAAAGGTTCTTCCGAGTATCCGTTTTGAAATGGGTACTTTGCATGTGCTCAATTAGGCGGAAAAACCCCGAGGACCCAGGTCTACCATCCTTACACTCGTGGAAATGCTTAAAGGGGCATGGCCTTAAACCGTAAGTGGAGCTAGGACCAAGCCCTCCTGTATTTACGTTTCGAATTCTTTTTATGGTAGCCATGTACACACGAGAACAGAAACAAACAAATCACAAAAGACACCGGACCCCTAAAGACCCCGACTCGAGATGAGTTAGAGCAAAAAACAGAGACCAAACCCCTCACACTCCAAGGAGGGGAGCAACTACGGGTTGCTCACCCCCATCTAGCACCCCACAACAACCGCTAAGGCATAAGAGGAGGAAGGTATAACTCCAAAACAAAGCAAAATGGGTAGAACTCCAACTCAAAATACCCCCTTAAGCACCCAAAAGGAAAATAGAAAGAACAAGAGTGAAAAATCAAGAAGTTTGGTTGAGGCAAAAGGTCGAACAGTTGGTGTGCATGACAGAAAAAAGGTAATTTTATATTTGGGATGTGAATCAAATAGTGTCAGATTAGAATGGATAAATAAAGAGGATGATTGGAATGGAGCATTGAAGGAAGTAGTTAAACATCGGGGGTTTCATTGGAGTTTGGGAGTTTCATTAGATGTGTAATTTTATATTGAACCTATTAATAGTTGATTAGTAAAAAGCGTGTGCGGTGAACTAACGTGAATTAGTTGGCACTAATAGTAACAAAAAAAACTCGCACGTTGCACTAATGATCCAGATTCGGTCGGTATCAGGTTATAACACTAGAATAAGCAAAACTTGTCAACACATACAACAAATACATGTTTAAAACAAAAACAAAAAAATCTCGCTTGTTGTGGCAACGAACCAACACGAGTTGGACGGTATCGACGGTAACAAAAAAAACTTGCAGAATCCGATTAGTATCGATACTAAATCAAAAACATAAAATTCGAAAATGGGAAATATACAAAGAAAAATAATCGTCGACACCCATATACAACAAATACATATTTAAAACAAAAAAAACCATGCATGTTATTGCACAAGCCAACACGAATTGAACGGTATCGACAGTAACAAAAAAAACTCACGCCTTGCGGCCGCAAGCCGACGCGAGCTCGGTCATTATCGATGGCAGCAAACCAATACGAATTGGACTATCGAAACTAACAAAAAAAATTTACGCCTTGTGGTGATATGACGAGTTGATCCATCCTCCAACGATCGAATGTAACGATGATATGACCTTTAAAAAAAACAATTAATTTATTAATTTATATATGTTTAAACCAACCAAACTCATTCGTTGACCGAAAGAAAAAAAGTGGTTTATATAAACAGAGACCGCGAAGCCGGACAGGAACAACTAATGAGAGATTACTTTAGTGAAGATCCAAAATTCAACAAACATAAAGTTTCGGATGTCAAGACCATTATTCTTACAAATTGTTGCCGATTTGGAGGCAAACTTTTAAATGTTTTCAGCAACGTAATGATGTTAGGGGGGAACAAATTTTGGGGGCATTTTTATATATACTTGTGCAAAAATATATTCTATATACATATGCAAAACTAACAATATAATATATAGGGACATATGGATTTAAATACCTCAGTCGAACTGAAATAAAAGAATCCGTATACTTTAACAAGTAACTAAACATATAAGCAAATTTTTTTAAACAAAGATTAACATTACAGTTAAAGAAATGTTTTGGGCCCAATATATTTAAGATGATTAAGATTATAGCTATTTTATATAATTTATAAAATATATACAAAAAATTTTGAACCCTAAAAATTATGGGCCTCGGCCGGTTTCCGGCTTGCACTATCCTAGGGTTGACCCTGACTTCATATGTATACCCTCACAAAATAGTTAAAATATCAAATATACTCAAATTATCAAAAATATTTAATAAATGATCATTTTATCCAAACTTTTCTAAAACTTTGAAACGTTTTACATATCTATGTTAATTTTTATATTTACCCATGTCTAGCTTAAATTTTGTTTTTGTTTTTTTCCCCCTATTTTAAACTTAATTTTCTTTATTCATAAACACTAGTTTTCTCAAAATAATAGACTGCTTATCGTTCGATTGTCATGCAGTCAAATATGGTTAATTTGATTACCTGATTGAAACATAGAAAATCGATCTTTAAATTATATATATGTCATTGAGAGAATTAAAGAGAAGAGACAACGGTTAAATTTGTCCGCTTGCTTATCGTTGATGTCGATCGAATTCCAAGTAAAAAAGTAATGGAAAGGAATAGAATGGTCATTAACTAAAATTTCATTATAGTTTGTATACATAATATTTTTAGTTTAGTTTAGGTTGAGTATATATGAAAATTATAGGTAAGTTTTATAATATGGTAGACAAATGATTTGTGAGATTATAATTTGTAAAATAAAATGGGTTGTGATATTAATTTGGCATGTAGTTTTTATTGTCGTCAGAAGTTTGTTTTGATAATTTAATGCTAATAAATTTTAAAACACCTTTGTTTATATCGACAAGAGCAAGTGGTCTTTTAACATAAGCATTGATTTCAAGTTGTCTTTAACATTATGTTATCAGTTTGAACATGCTTTATTGTGTCTTAAGGTTTATAATATCTATAATTATATAACCAGCCTCCTGATTATGTCTTATCTAGCTCTTTAACTAAATGATAAAACAATTATGTTTTTAAAAAATAAATTGTTTTCTAGTTAAACATTGTATTATTATAATATGAGGAATAAAAACTAGTTATTATAATATATATGACCGTTGATTTATTTTCCCATTGAAAAACACATACGCTTTTTGTATGTTAATTTATTTCAAAAATTAGAAAGGAAAATTAATAATAATTTTCAATATCCAGACTTAATATTTCTAAATAATCAAAATAAATCGAATATAATAATGATGCAATAACTTAATCTTTTTGTGTTTCTTTATAGGATAAACTAGTTTTTACCTCCGCGGGGTTGTTTTATATTTTTTGTTTTCACTATTTAATAATTTTTTGAATTTTTATTTTTTTATTGTATGAAAGTTAATAATATACTTATGGTTTCACGATAAATTATTTAACAAATAAATGAGATATTATTATCCGGTTTAAAAGTTATATGGGTTTGATGAGAGACCCAAGACCTATTTATTTTTTTACTATAAAATTGGTTTTTTAATTATAGATAATATATATTTTTATTAAATAAACATATATTAATTTTTGATATATCCTTACTTTATAGGATTAGTTTTTAATTTAATAAAATGTTATAGCACGTTTAAAAAGTCTCTGGGTTTGATGAAACTCATACCCGTGAATTTGGTTCAATGCATAAGAATGCCCATTTAAAAATCAAGCAAATCTGATGATTCCAAAAAAAAAGGAGAGCGGTCACATCGCGACACGTAGGATTTTTATGTTTTCGTTTATATATATTATAGATGTAAGTTTTTAAGTGTAACGTCCTAAATTCCGTATTTAATAAAAGAAAGTCGCGTCTAGTTATTGGGCCTGAATAATAAATTAGTATTTATAAAGATCATGGACTTGGACTAACTAAGATGGATTAAAGGGAATGGGCCTTAGGTTCATGGGCTTTAAGGGATATAAATACCCCTTAAACCATCCTAAAACCCTAACTATCATTTCCATCTTTCATAAATCTCTACACACTCAAAATACACACACACACCCTACACCACTATATTCGGCCGTGAGCTAGGGGAGAGGAACGAAGCCAAGCAAGCACTAGTTGGTGATTAGATCTTTAGCATACAAGATAAACACAAGATCTAGAGTTCATAATCAAGCCAAACGAAACCAAACGAACCCGTTAAGGTATGTTTTGATCCTAAAGAGTACGTTTTTATAAACGTTTAGTCTTGAAACTTAGAACGAGTATAGATCGGATATAAATGAAACGTAAAGTTGCGAACTTGATAATAAAACGAACTCGTTAGACCTGCGAATATGTGCGGCTCGTGTAAAATGAATCCTAGATCTAGTATTAAACGTTTAAGCATTAAAGTTTCATGCTTTATGCTATTACGGGTCAAGTTTTATCCGAAAATGAACATGAGAATGTTTACGGGTTTGGTTAAACTCGCATTCAAGGATTTCGCGATGAAACGATTATGATTAAGGGGTTTTAGAGCGAACAGTAACCCCTGCTGAGCAACTTCCCCTTCAAGCTAAGTTCGCCACTGCTAAACTTCGCCACCTTAAGTTCGCTGAGGTATAAGTTCGTCTGTTACCAAGTTCGCCCATGATAACTTCGCCTAAGGCTAAGTTTGCTAATGCTTAACTTCGCATGGCATATGTTCGCTTAGGGTTAACTTCGCCGAACACTAATTTCGCCTATGCTTAAGTTCGCTAACGATAAATTCGCTTAAAATTAAGTTCGCCAAAAGTTAAGTTCGCTGGGAAATAAATTAAAATCCTAATGAAAAATGTGTTAAGACAGCTAATGAAAATAAAATTTTTCCAAGCTGACCTAGCAGCTCGACCCCAGCCAGGGGCTCTGCCCCTTGGACCGTGCTAGGGGCTATCGCCCCTAGAACCCCGCTGCCAGGGGCGCTGCCCCCGGACCCCCTTTCGTTGTGGGTTATAATTGAACTAGAAACACAATATAGATAGCGATAGATGATTGATACATGTATTGTTATACAGTTAACCGTGCACAGCTCAAGAAGGGAATAACAATTAACGGTGAACGTAACTGCGTTCAGGTGAGTTCTAGCCCCAATTATGTGTTATGTTTTCGGGGCTGAGTGCATACTCAATATGTTTGTTAATATGCTTATCCTAAGAGATAAGTGTATGCCTTATGTGAATAATGTGAAATGTATGAATGATTGCTTGATGGTACGTGAACGATCTTTGGATATTGCATGTACTGTCAGGTTGTAACGCTATGTATAAGGTAAGTATGATATGTATACTTATGTGTATGAACGTGATAAAGTTAATAAAAGAAGGAAAGGATGTGTGACAATCGTCAATTTCAGGTTAACTCCGTTAACTCAACTCCGTCAATTCAAACTTAAGATCACTAAATCTATAACGCACACTTCATTACATTTAAACTAGGGTTTAAATGACGCTTAACACTTACTACATGTGTAGTCTTTCGGGATTTGCACCAAAACGCAAACGAGTTGACGCAAACGATTGATGAATAAACGAAAAACGTCAAAACAGTAATTATGTGATAATTATGTGTTAGACTTATGTGTTACGTGATAACATGGTTATGAACATTAACTCAAGATGTAAACTAGTTAGTTAAGTTAGAAAAACAACAATTGAAAGTAGAGGGACTTGAGTGTAACTTGTATGTTTATAAATATAGCCTTAATAACTTAACCCTAACTTATTATCATAACCCCACAAGCTCCGATCGGCCTCTTCCTCCTTGCTCCCTTGGCTGCCGTCCACTATACACACACATACAACCCTCAATTCAAGCTTTTGATTGAAGAACTAGGTGCTAGGAAGGTATAATTGATCATCCTTTACATCCTTGTTACTTGATTTTGATGTTTAATGGGTTAATTGAAAACCCTAGCTTGACCGATTTCATGTATGCATAGTTAATATGATTTGTTGTTGATTGGATAATGAATTGATAAGTAGAATTGATATTGTAACATGTTGATTGTTGTGTCTTTGATTTGAGTTCAAACAAAAACCCTAATCTTGTATGTAATGTGTAATTGATGTGCATGGATGTGTTTATGGAGTCTAGAGGGTTATATGAATGCATGATAGTTCATAGATTGTTAATATGTTGAGTTTGGATACAAACAGTTTCTGGACAGAATGTGTTATTGATGTTTAAGTGACTGTAACAAAGTGTAAAGATGAAAATTGGTTGAGGTTATTGGTACTACAGTAAACTAGGTTGAGTCTAGTTTCTATAGAGTATAAATTTGTAATTTTTGGACAAGTAAAGGTTAACTTTTATGATTTTACAAAAACATTGTGCAAAGCTGAGCTGTTAGACCTGCTGTTAGGTTGTGTTGTAAATGTTATATCTCATGAACTACGAGACCAATTGGGTTGGTTTCACTTCTGGAAGTTGACTTATTGAGTTAGGAACTTAACCCAAGTGGTCTTGCATTTATTGAATTTTTCGTTTAACGGGAATTGCAAATAAAATTCTGTTGCGCATGAATTTGACTGTTATGAGTTTGCTGTAATGATTTGATGATTGTGAGAAAACTATGTGGAATAAAAATATAATTAAATATGTTCTGGAAACCTAAGACATATGTGCTTCTGTGATGATTTTTGGTAAATTAATTGAGATGCAATGATCGGTGAAATAGTACAATCTTTCTAGTAGGATTTCTGTCTTGGTGAAACTAGCTGCTGAGTTGTGTAAAAATGCATGAAACATGATACTTGCTATATAATTGTTTTGTTTTGACCAAAATACCCTTGCGGGGAATAATTGCTAATTGATTGCCATGATTTGACCAAATTGCCCTCATGGGGAATAATGGCTAGTTAATTGTTATTTGTTGACCAAAATGCCCTTACGGGGAATAATTGATAGTGATGTACTTTATGAATACATGACACGTATATGATTGCTTACACATGTAATGTGTCACAAAAACACTTGTTTAAGTCACACACGATTCACAAACGAAACACGAAACATGTTATGTGCATAGGTATTATGTGCCGGGTCTAGAGACTCGATAATATTCCGACACTTAGAAAAATCTCTTTATTGTTTTAGAACGCTAGAGAGAGTTTTTCGGTGGCGCGCATCTTGGTGATTTAATTTGGGAAATTCTTCGCAAACAGTGAGTTTCACTTTCCCCTCTTTAAACTGTTTTCAAACGCTTTTCACTTGGGGGAGATAACAAACTCCACAACGCATTTAAGATTTTGTTATAAATTATATATCACTTGTAAAGGCTAAGTGGCAAACGAAACATTTGAAGTCCTACACATCGAACCGGTTAATATTTTGAATAGCTAGTCACTGTTGAGTAGTACTACTGGGTTTGACAAACCCCACCCAACGCTAAACTCGACTGGAGGTCGAGCGGGTGTAATTTTGGCTAACACGTACCATGGTCTGGATGACCTGGTGACAAGGCACTTAATAAACGAGTCAGCTTCGGTGTCGAACACTTAGTAATACTTGTTGTATAGACTAGCTACCTATCGATATATAATTGACATAACACTATCTGGTAACGCAAAACGCTGTAACGCAAAACGCTGTGACGCTGTAACGCTGTAACGCTGTAACGCTATAACGCTGTAACGCAAAACGCTGAACGCAAACGCTAAACGATTTATTTTTATATAACTTGTGAACTCACCAACCTTGTGTTGACACTTTTAGTATGTTATTCTCAGGTAGCCGAGGCGGACGCGCGGTTTAGGAACATGCATTGCTTGAAAACGCTTTTATTATGCAAACTTATTTTTAACGGTTATCATTGTTTTTAAGTCGTCCTTCGTGACGCAACTTTTGATTAAAGGTTTTTACGCTTCCGCATTTTATTACTCGTAAACGTTTTCATGGTTT
This sequence comes from Bidens hawaiensis, assembly GCF_021521415.1. Taxonomy (NCBI): domain Eukaryota; kingdom Viridiplantae; phylum Streptophyta; class Magnoliopsida; order Asterales; family Asteraceae; genus Bidens; species Bidens hawaiensis. The sequence continues at coordinate 868,826 of NW_027491112.1, read as the reverse complement.
TTGAAACTTTATTTTATGGTTTGATTATAACTGATGATTCCGATCCTGTTAGTTCACAACCTCTGACAGTAAAACTCCGTTAGTGGATTTTGAGGGTGTAACATGTTGGTATCAGAGCCATTGGTTATAGCGAACTAGAAGCTGCATGCATACTAGACTATAACCGCGACGACCCATTAGTTATAATGATACGCACTGCATAGATTTGTGTAGTCTTTGTTATCCAATCTCTTTACCTCTTTCACTCATACGCGCGCGCATACACGGCTTACCTGTAGGAATGTCGACGCCACCCTCATCATCATCCGATTCGATGACGCATGCTCACGGGAAGGAACCGCAGTTACCTACCGCATCGCCACCCCGAGTAGTCCCGGAACTCGAAGCTCCCGCACCGAAGAGGTACCGCCTATCCGGAGGCATATACGAAAACGACGTTAGCTGGGATTGGTACCCTAACATGATTAGACGTATGGTCTATCGCGAACAAGTTCCCCCATTACCCCACCCTACCACCCATAACCGAACCTGTAGAGCGAGTTCTCGCAGCTGTTGTTTTATGCTTGGAGCGTGACGTGGGTTACATGCGCTATACGAGAGCGAAAGTTTCCGGACTATTAAAAGACGGAACCGAGACTAAGGAGGAGATTGCCCGCATGGCAGCGGCAATAAAGGAAATGCAAGAGGCTAGTGATCAACAGATGAAGATCATGAGAAAGATGCAAGCCGAGATGATAGACTTTCAAGAGCAACTCCAAGTAGCAAGGACCCGAACCGAGATAGCTTTAGAGCGTTGCGATGTCTTACAGATGCAATTGCTCAGAACGCAGCGGAACCTGAGGCAGAGCCTGAAGGGGAAACCAAGGAAAATCTCGAGGAGGAACCGGAGACATCTCGGGATGATAATACCTAGATGGCTGGAAGAAACGCTGGACACGGACGTGGTAACATCAACCTGACTGCAGCAGGAGGAAGAACCGGAGGAAGAACCGGACACGGAACCGGAGGAAGAACCGGCTGAGCCAGAGGCACACTCGGACGTGTCCTCAGGCGACGACATCTCGGGATGATAATACCTAGATGGCTGGAAGAAACGCTGGACACGGACGTGGTAACATCAACCTGACTGCAGCAGAACTCCAAACTCTGCTGAACGACCACGCGGCGGCCGCTTTAGCCGCACACGTTCAGAATCAAGCTGGAGGTCCAAGCGGAACGTGTACCTTCAAGAACTACCTTGACTGCAAGCCCAGTACGTTTAAGGGCACTGAGGGAGCTATAGGCTTCCTGCGTTGGGCTGAGAAGGCCGAGTCGGCATTTGAGATGTGCAATTGTCCCCCCTGCCAGTAGGGTCAAATTTGCTGCTGGAACACTTGAGGATTCTGCCCTCACTTGGTGGAATTCAAACGTGCAGATCCTTGGATTGGAACTGGCTAATGCTATGAACTGGAAGGAGTTCAAAAACATGATGCGAGAGGAGTACTGTCCGAGAGAAGAGATTTCAAAGTTAGAGTCGAAATTTTGGTCACTGAAGATGGTGGACTCAGAAATCGAAGCCTACACCACCCGTTCTCACGAGTTGGCTGTGATGTGTCCGCGGATGGTGGATCCGCCGAGTAAGAGGATTGAAATGTACATTGATGGGTTAGCACCGCAGATTCAGGGCATGGTGACGTCTTCCAGACCAGCCACGATTCAACAAGCGATCCGTTTAGCTCACAAACTGACGGATCAGGCTGTGACCCAAGGTGCGTTACCACCTAGGGGTTCAACTACTAATGCCCGTGACAACCCGAATAATGACAACCACAGCAACAGCAACCCGAGCAGCGGAAAAGGAAGTTTGACAACACCAGATCCTCGTCCTCGAACCTCCAACCGCAACAACACTACCGTAAGCCCGAATTCACTCGGAGCTTTAACAATCAAAGTCACAACAACAATAATAACGGTAGCGGGCAGGGTTCGAGCGGATATGCTGGGAAATATCCGAAGTGCAATAGGTGCAATTATCATCATGTTGGCCCGTGTAACCGTGTCAAGTGTCAGAGATGCGGAAAGTTGGGTCACCAGGCGAAGGAGTATAGAGGAGACCTTGCGGCAGCGGGTGCTCCTAAACCACCTATGACGACGAAAGGATGTTACGAATGTGGGCAGGAAGGTCATCTCAGGAAAGATTGTCCCAAGCTGAAACAGAACGACAACAATTGGGGTAATGGAAGTGGCAGTAATGGTGGAAGCAATGGCAAAGGAAGAGCGTTTGTAATTGGGTCGGGTCAAGCCCACAATGATCCGCACGTGGTGACTGGTAAGTTCCCTGTAAACGATTGTTTTGCTTCTGTATTGTTTGACACTGGAGCTGATAGGAGTTTTGTGTCGAAAGCCTTTAGTCAACTCTTAGACTTAACTCCAACTCCGTTAGATGCTAAGTTTCCTGTTGAATTAGCTGACGGTAAGACTATAGTGACGACTCATGTACTTGCGGGATGCAAGTTAAAACTGTCAGGTCATGTCTTTGGCATCGACCTTATTCCTTTTTACGCTTAGTAGTTTCGATGTCGTTGTCGGCATGGACTGGTTATCCGAGAATCGAGCGGAGATTATATGTCACGACAAGATAGTTCACATTTCTACCCCTTCTGGCGACATCATTTCGGTCCGAGGTGAGAGAAGCGGCATGACCACCAGCGTCATTTCCCTTATGAAGGCGCAGAAGTACCTACGAAAGGGTCATCCGGTAGTTTTGGCGCAGATCATTGAGAAACCCGCGGAGGAGAAACGAATTGAAGATATACCTGTTGTGCGAGACTTCCCGGAAGTTTTCCCGGAGGATTTGCCCGGACTCCCTCCTGTACGACAAGTCGAGTTCCAAATCGAGTTGACACCCGGTGCAGCACCCATAGCACGAGCCCCGTATCGGCTCGCACCGGCGGAGCTTCAGGAACTGTCCACTCAGTTGCAAGATTTGTTGGATAAGGGTTTTATCCGACCTAGCTCATCGCCGTGGGGAGCCCCTGTCTTGTTTGTCCGAAAGAAAGACGGGACTTTCCGCATGTGTATCGACTACCGGGAGTTGAACAAGGTGACGGTCAAGAACCGTTATCCTTTACCCCGAATCGATGATTTGTTTGACCAGCTTCAAGGATCGAGTTACTACTCGAAGATCAATCTGCGATCCGGTTTCCACCAACTGAGAGTGCGTGAAGAAGATATTTCAAAGACGGCCTTCAGAACACGGTATGGTCAATACGAGTTTTCGGTTATGCCTTTTGGCTTAACCAACGCACCAGCCGTATTTATGGATCTCATGAACCGAGTATGCAAGGCGTACCTCGACAAGTTTGTGATTGTTTTCATTGATGATATTCTCGTCTACTCCAATAACGAAGCTGACCACGAAGAGCACTTAAGGATAATTCTGGAATTATTGAAGAAGGAACTACTGTATGCTAAACTCTCGAAGTGTGAATTTTGGCTTCGCGAGGTTCACTTTTTAGGGCATGTGATCAACGAGAATGGTATCCATGTCGATCCCGGTAAGGTAGAGGCCATCAAAAACTGGGAAGCACCTAAGACTCCGACTGAGGTGCGACAATTCCTAGGACTGGCCGGCTACTACCGGCGTTTCATCGAGGGATTTTCAAAGATTGCTCAACCCCTCACCGCTTTGACTCACAAAGGTACTAAGTACAATTGGGGTGATGCGCAAGAATCCGCTTTTCAACTATTGAAAACCAAACTCTGCAGCGCCCCTATTCTAGCCCTCCCTGAGGGAACGGAAAAATTTCGAGGTACACTGTGACGCATCTATACAAGGTCTCGGTTGTGTGCTGATGCAACTCGAGAAGGTTATAGCCTACGCCTCTCGACAACTACGGGTTCACGAAAAAAACTACACGACCCACGATTTGGAACTTGGAGCTGTGGTGTTTGCTCTTAAGATATGGAGGCATTACTTGTACGGTACCAAGTTTACCATTTACACCGACCACAAGAGTCTCCAACATATCTACGATCAGAAGGAGCTGAACATGCGACAGCGCCGTTGGGTTGAGCTGCTCAAAGATTACGATTGTGCCATCAAGTACCACCCTGGCAAGGCCAATGTAGTGGCCGACGCCCTCAGCAGAAATGAAATAGATAAACCCAGACGAGTGCGAGCATTGCAACTCACGATTCATGCCAACTTGCCCGATCAGATTCGCGATGCGCAACTTGAAGCTTTGAAAGATGACAATCTTCCATCGGAACTCATGCGGGGCATGAACAAGCAACTTGAAACCTGATCGGACGGGGTCCGATATTTTGAGAACCGAATTTGGGTTCCACGATACGGAGAGTTGAGAACTCTAGTGATGGACGAAGCTCACAAGTCCCGATATTCTATCCACCCTGGCTCAGATAAAATGTATCATGATTTAAAGGCACTTTACTGGTGGCCGAACATGAAAGCCGACATTGCCACCTACGTGAGCAAATGCTTGACTTGTGCCAGAGTCAAGATAGAATACCAGAAACCATCTGGTCTACTACAACAACCGGAACTCCCAATGTGGAAATGGGAACATATCTCAATGGATTTTATCACGGGTTTACCAAAGACACCGACGGGATGCGATACCATCTGGGTGATCGTTGACCGGTTGACTAAGTCTGCACACTTCCTAGCAATTAAAGAAACGGACAAAATGGAAAGACTGACTCGCGTCTACATGAAGGAAGTAGTGTCTAGACACGAAGTGCCTGTCTCAATCATTTCTGATCGAGATTCTCGTTTCACTTCGCACTTTTGGAAGTCGCTGCAAAGCGCACTAGGCACCCGTCTTGATATGAGCACAGCATACCATCCTCAAACGGATGGGCAAAGTGAACGAACTATTCAGACCCTGGAGGCTATGTTGCGTGCCTGCGTATTGGATTTCGGAAAAAGTTGGGAACCTCACTTACCTTTGGTAGAGTTTTCGTATAATAACAGCTACCACGCAAGTATTAAAGCAGCGCCGTTTGAAGCGCTGTACGGACGGAAGTGTCGATCACCACTCTGCTGGGCAGAGGTGGGTGACAGCCAAATCACTGGTCCGGAACTGGTACTCGAAACTTCGGAAAAGATTGTTCAAATCCGAAATCGCATGGCAGCAGCACGAGATCGCCAAAAGAGTTACGCCGACAAGCGCCGAAAACCTCTCGAATTTAAAGTGAACGATCGAGTGTTACTCAAAGTCTCACCTTGGAAAGGTGTGGTTCGCTTTAGTAAGCGAAACAAACTCAACCCACGATATGTTGGTCCTTACCGGATAACTGAGCGCATTGGTCCGGTGGCGTACCGACTGGACCTACCAACGGAACTCGGTGGCGTACACAATGTATTCCACATGTCCAATTTGAAGAAATGCCTATCTGATGAAACCCAAGTAGTCCCTTTGGAGGAACTACAAGTCGATGAACAGTTACGCTTCATTGAAGAACCAGTCGAAGTTTTGGATTGGGAAACCAAAACACTCAAGCACAGCAAGATTCCAATCGTTAAAGTTCGATGGAACTCGAAACGTGGACCGGAGTTCACGTGGGAACGCGAGGATCAAATGATGAAAAAGTATCCTCACCTTTTTGAAGGGCTAACCAAACACAGAAAACCGCGAAACCCGGCAAACCGTCAGACATCACCGGAGGTATGAATTAAATTTCGGGACGAAATTTCTTTCTACTAGGGGATGATATGACAAACTGAAAATTTTTCTTACTTTTTCAGACACTCATCACGACTTGACTCAAATTTTCGGGACGAAAATTCTTTAACATGGGAATGATGTGACAATCGTCAATTTCAGGTTAACTCCGTTAACTCAACTCCGTCAATTCAAACTTAAGATCACTAAATCTATAACGCACACTTCATTACATTTAAACTAGGGTTTAAATGACGCTTAACACTTACTACATGTGTAGTCTTTCGGGATTTGCACCGAAACGCAAACGAGTTGACGCAAACGATTGATGAATAAACGAAAAACGTCAAAACAGTAATTATGTGATAATTATGTGTTAGACTTATGTGTTACGTGATAACATGGTTATGAACATTAACTCAAGATGTAAACTAGTTAGTTAAGTTAGAAAAACAACAATTGAAAGTAGAGGGACTTGAGTGTAACTTGTATGTTTATAAATATAGCCTTAATAACTTAACCCTAACTTATTATCATAACCCCACAAGCTCCGATCGGCCTCTTCCTCCTTGCTCCCTTGGCTGCCGTCCACTATACACACACATACAACCCTCAATTCAAGCTTTTGATTGAAGAACTAGGTGCTAGGAAGGTATAATTGATCATCCTTTACATCCTTGTTACTTGATTTTGATGTTTAATGGGTTAATTGAAAACCCTAGCTTGACCGATTTCATGTATGCATAGTTAATATGATTTGTTGTTGATTGGATAATGAATTGATAAGTAGAATTGATATTGTAACATGTTGATTGTTGTGTCTTTGATTTGAGTTCAAACAAAAACCCTAATCTTGTATGTAATGTGTAATTGATGTGCATGGATGTGTTTATGGAGTCTAGAGGGTTATATGAATGCATGATAGTTCATAGATTGTTAATATGTTGAGTTTGGATACAAACAGTTTCTGGACAGAATGTGTTATTGATGTTTAAGTGACTGTAACAAAGTGTAAAGATGAAAATTGGTTGAGGTTATTGGTACTACAGTAAACTAGGTTGAGTCTAGTTTCTATAGAGTATAAATTTGTAATTTTTGGACAAGTAAAGGTTAACTTTTATGATTTTACAAAAACATTGTGCAAAGCTGAGCTGTTAGACCTGCTGTTAGGTTGTGTTGTAAATGTTATATCTCATGAACTACGAGACCAATTGGGTTGGTTTCACTTCTGGAAGTTGACTTATTGAGTTAGGAACTTAACCCAAGTGGTCTTGCATTTATTGAATTTTTCGTTTAACGGGAATTGCAAATAAAATTCTGTTGCGCATGAATTTGACTGTTATGAGTTTGCTGTAATGATTTGATGATTGTGAGAAAACTATGTGGAATAAAAATATAATTAAATATGTTCTGGAAACCTAAGACATATGTGCTTCTGTGATGATTTTTGGTAAATTAATTGAGATGCAATGATCGGTGAAATAGTACAATCTTTCTAGTAGGATTTCTGTCTTGGTGAAACTAGCTGCTGAGTTGTGTAAAAATGCATGAAGCATGATACTTGCTATATAATTGTTTTGTTTTGACCAAAATACCCTTGCGGGGAATAATTGCTAATTGATTGCCATGATTTGACCAAATTGCCCTCATGGGGAATAATGGCTAGTTAATTGTTATTTGTTGACCAAAATGCCCTTACGGGGAATAATTGATAGTGATGTACTTTATGAATACATGACACGTATATGATTGCTTACACATGTAATGTGTCACAAAAACACTTGTTTAAGTCACACACGATTCACAAACGAAACACGAAACATGTTATGTGCATAGGTATTATGTGCCGGGTCTAGAGACTCGATAATATTCCGACACTTAGAAAAATCTCTTTATTGTTTTAGAACGCTAGAGAGAGTTTTTCGGTGGCGCGCATCTTGGTGATTTAATTTGGGAAATTCTTCGCAAACAGTGAGTTTCACTTTCCCCTCTTTAAACTGTTTTCAAACGCTTTTCACTTGGGGGAGATAACATACTCCACAACGCATTTAAGATTTTGTTATAAATTATATATCACTTGTAAAGGCTAAGTGGCAAACGAAACATTTGAAGTCCTACACATCGAACCGGTTAATATTTTGAATAGCTAGTCACTGTTGAGTAGTACTACTGGGTTTGACAAACCCCACCCAACGCTAAACTCGACTGGAGGTCGAGCGGGTGTAATTTTGGCTAACACGTACCATGGTCTGGATGACCTGGTGACAAGGCACTTAATAAACGAGTCAGCTTCGGTGTCGAACACTTAGTAATACTTGTTGTATAGACTAGCTACCTATCGATATATAATTGACATAACACTATCTGGTAACGCAAAACGCTGTAACGCAAAACGCTGTGACGCTGTAACGCTGTAACGCTATAACGCTGTAACGCAAAACGCTGAACGCAAACGCTAAACGATTTATTTTATTTATATAACTTGTGAACTCACCAACCTTGTGTTGACACTTTTAGTATGTTATTCTCAGGTAGCCGAGGCGGACGCGCGGTTTAGGAACATGCATTGCTTGAAAACGCTTTTATTATGCAAACTTATTTTTAACGGTTATCATTGGTTTTAAGTCGTCCTGCGTGACGCAACTTTTGATTAAAGGTTTTTACGCTTCCGCATTTAATTACTCGTAAACGTTTTCATGGTTTTTGAAACTTTATTTTATGGTTTGATTATAACTGATGATTCCGATCCTGTTAGTTCACACCCTCTAACGGTAAAACTCCGTTAGTGGATTTTGAGGGTGTGACAGGATGGTTGTATGGTTACGAAAAGGGTACCGAGCCCTAATAATACTCGAGGTATGATGTATGGTTGTATGGTAACGAAGAGGGAATCGAACCCTACTAATATTCGAGAACTAGGGAACCGAGCCCTAATAACACTCGAGGAAGGAGGGTACCGAGCCCTAATAATACTAGATGAAGGAGGGTACCGAGCCCTATTAATACTCGAGGAATGTAGGGCGTAATGCTCTTTATAACGTAAGATATGAAAGTAAGTTAGTATAAAAGAAAGTATGAAAGTATGAATGAAAGAATATAAGTTTGTGTGTATTGTATAATGTATAATTAACCAGAACTCACTCAGCGTAGCTGACTTTTAGTATGCACGCAGGTGAGTAGGATGAGGCAGCTCGCTTGAGGAGACACGTGGCATTGAATAAGAGACTGGCATTAGAAGGCTCAAGACGTGATATGTTTTAATTACTTTGTTTTTGAAAGACAGGTTGTTTGTTTAAGACAAGTTTTGGATTGTTACGAAATGTTTTATGAAAGTTTTTAATGTTTCGCGAATGTTTTAATTAACTCTGATATTTAGAACTGCGATTATAAATAAATCCAACACGAAAGTAGGGCTACCGGTAACGGGGCCTTATATTAAGAGCTTTGTTACACTATTTTTTAATAAAAAAATATAGGTATAAAAACAAGCTTGACTTAACATAATAAAAAAACAAAGAGAAAGACAATAATTAAATACAAAAACTGTATAAAAAGTTAAATAGTTATTAAAAACATCTATAAAAACTTAAAAAAAAAATACAATTAAATGCATGATCAGTTTCATTTAAAAAGAGTGAAAACTAATAGTTAAAAAATTTGAATTATTATAATTCAACTCATCTGATTCATGGGGTTTTAACTTAGTTTATAAACTATAATACCAGTAGACCATGATTTGTGACATGAAAATTTGTACAATGACTTGTAAATTTTTTATTAATTGTTGTAAAAGTTTATTTTGAAATTTGAATATTAGCTAGATGCATGCAAATAAATTCCAAATGCATGCAAGTGCAGTATATAGCGACAAGAGCTATAGCTGTGATCATTTAATTGCTTTCGAGTGTCACATGTTAATCTTGTTACGTGTCAACGGTCTATGTCCACGTTGCCTTACATGCATACATGTACATACGTGGGTGTTACCTTTGTACACATGTATGTTCCTTCACTTGGTTTCTGTGTTTGCATGTTGTTGTTTTGTCACTGTGTCCTATGTTTGTTTGATAGTGGGACAGTTGGTTTCTAATTTCTATACTTGTTTTGATTTTTTCATTTTTTTATGGATTTAAGAAGAGCATGGGAATCTCCAAAATAATAATAATAATAATAATAATAATAATAAAGTAAAATCTGAAAGATTAACCATCTCGAATTAGCTTATATTATTTTAGTGCTACTACTTTTTTATAGGCTTGTTTCAGTTTTTAGAGATTAAAGTTTTCAGAGTTGCCGTTGCCGTTAAACAGTAATTTCAATGAATCGATTTTGTCATTTAAAATAAAGTCGATGCACAGCTTGTTACTCGCTTACCTGTCTCTTTATTGTAATCGGATATTTTGTTCAATTTGAATATGTTGGTAAGTGGTAGCTTAGTCTTTATTTGGATCGGAAAAGTTTGGTAGAATTAAAAATAAAATAACATCTGTCAGGTTCAGGTCATTGGAAACTTTTTACCTTGTTGAGCTAGATTTTGTGTAGGGCAGTGATAGAACCATAAATTTTTCACTAATATAAAAAGTTACTCTTTTACCATGTATAACAAGTTTGAGAACGACCCACAAGGCCACAAGTTGCAATTACAACACTTGAAAGTTTCATGTATTAACATAGTTATAAAGTTGTTTAATTTTAAAGGTGTTATTTATTTTGTTAAAGTTGAAACCCTTTGGCTACATTCGTGCAGTTGGTATTATGGTCTAATGATACATGGATGATTATTAATGCTAGAGGTGGCAAATGAGTTGGGTTGGGTCAAACGAGTCATGAGTTGAAACGAGTCATGGGTCAAAACGAGTTTGGGTCAGAATGAGTTTGGATCAGAACGAGTCAACTAAAAAGGGTTGTTTTGGTTTGAGTCGGAATAAGTTCGGGTCAAACCGGGTTTCGATTTTTTTTAATTTTTTTATTTTTTTTTGTGAACGAGAATAACGGCGTAAACATTTTAGTTTTTTTAGATTTTTTGTTTTTTATTTATGTTTTAAGTTATGATTTTTTTTTAATATTTTTTTTTGAATTTTTTTGTTGAGGGATTTCTTTTAAGATCAAAAACCCTTAAAAAATATTCAAAAATAAAAAAAAAACACTAAAATGTTTCCTACGTTGTCCTCGTTCCATTAAAAAAAACCACTGAGAATCGAACCAAAACCGAAAAAATCGACGAAAATGAAACAAAAAGCCAAAACCGAACCACGTCAATCAAAATCGAAAAAATCAATCAAAACGAAACTAAAAGAATTCAAACCGAACAAAAACGAAACGGACAAAAACGAGTCCGGAAACAACCAAAAAGAAACAAAAGAAACCAAAACCCAACTGGTCTCGCGTTGGCTTGAAACCTGAACCGAACCCGTTTCAATCTGAACTCATTTCGTGTCGAAACCTGTGTTGTACGAAAACTCGTTCCGATCCGAAACCTGCCACTTTTTTTAGGACACTAACCCACATCGACCCATTTTTTTGAACTTGTCGACCCATTTTGACCCGAAAATAAAAAGGATAGAATTTCAAATGACTCATTTTGACCCATTTAGTTAAAACATTTTACCCAAACCAACTCATTTAATTTTTAAAACAACTAAATTTGACTCATTTGAGAGAGTTTGTGTCAAGATTGTCACCACTAATTAATGCTTTAAATCTTAATGTATTAAATTTGAAACCTAGCTCATGGGTTTTTCATAGGGTTTCCTCCTTGATGGTCTTGGATGACTTAGACAGTTAGACCTGGAGCATCAAAATCAGTATATACTATTACACCACATTTTAGGAGGACTCACCCAGATATTGAGTTGTTCCAAACGCTGATAAAAATATATAAATAAAAATAAATAAATAGCCTTGTCAGCGAAGTTTATTGCGAAATAAACAATAATTTATAATTATGTTGAAATCAAATAAAGATATAAATTTAAAAAAAACATGTAATAAAATGTTTAAGCCATGCTTTATTCTAAATAAATAAGCTAATAAATTTTAAAAATAAATACATCTAAAGTCTACAAAGCAGTTTCAATTTTATTTGATTGGATTGTTGCAATTTTCTCATTAGTAACTTAATATAATTTAAAAGGGATATTTGAAAAAAAATGCCTTCACTGTTAAAAAAGAACTAGTAGCAACCTTGCCGTGTTCATTGATGTGAATTCAACTGGTATCAGTTAAGCAAACGTTAATAAAAACATATTTTAAAAGACATGTAATTGGTTGGTATAACCCACATGTTACTGAACTAACCCCAAGAACGAATTTGTCAAAGGCTGAATACAAGAAGTTAATATATTTAGAAATAATAAAAAACTACACCTTGTGGTGGTAAACTGACGCCGAATTTGATCGGTAGGGGTGCAAACGAGCCGAGCCTGAGCCCGACTAGGCTCGAGCTCGGCTCGTTTAACTTACACAGAGCTCGAGCTCGAGCTCGGCTCGTTTCGAGCTCTATTTTCAAAGCTCGAGCTCGGCTCGTGAATGGATTTTGAAGCTCGAGCTCGGCTCGTTTACTATTTATCAATTGTTTTTTTATATAATTATAATTATTATATATATTTTTTCTATTATAGTTTTATGTATAAAAGAATATATACTATTTAGTTATTTTTATTTATTTTTTCATAGCATTATATTTATTAATTAATATTTATTAATATATATTTTTAAAAAATTATATAAATGGCAGGCTCGTTTAGGCTCGCGAGCCGGCTCGAGCTCGATAAATAAAGCTCGGGCTCGGTCTCGTTTATTAAACGAGCTTATTTTTAGGCTTGAGCTCGGGCTCGGGCTCGATAAAGCTCGGCTGGAACGAGCTTTTTAACGAGCCGATCTCGAGTAGCTCGCGAGCAGCTCGGCTCATTTGCACCCCTATTGATCGGTACCAGGTTAGATCACCAAAATTAAATAACATAAAAAAAAGGAAAAGGTAAGAAAAGTGCTTAGTGATGTGGTGAAAACAGTTAATTAAATATTAACTAAACTAAACAAGTAATAAAAACTAGACTAAGACTCAACTACACAAAACACCGGCAAGTGAACCGGTCAAATGTACTAAAGCTAAGTAAGTCCGGAATATCGAACCCACAGGACTCTATAAATTACGTTAATTAACTAATTAGACTCGACTTACGACACAACTATTTATTATTAATGTTTAAAGGGGTTTTTAAACTAGGATTTAACTAAGAAAGCAAATAAACAAGTAAACAAGAAATAAGCAATTAAACACAAGATCGAAACCAATCAGAGAAGGAATCTACGTAGGTAAGAATCCCATGCATCAACAATCATCAAGCAATGGACAAATAACATGATTATGGAAACTGATTTCTAAACATATTCATCTAACAAACCCTAAGGACCCTTGACTGAATCAAACGAAATCCCAAAGAACAATTATTAGATTATTAAGCAATCAGTATTATTAATTTCCGTAAAGTCATCAATTAGATTTAATTAATAGTATTTAAAGCAAGAAATCTTACGAAACACTAAACCCTATATAACTTGATAAACTTAACATGACATCATGAACATGGATCAACACAATAAGCAAGAATATTGTCACTACTATCCTAGCATGCAATTGACCAAGACACATGAATAACTCCTCACCTCACAGCTATTGGAATTTAGCAAAACATTCAAAATCCTAATTAACGATTAATAAGCTTCTATGATCTAATAGGCCTATTCAACCATAATAATCAAAACACCAAGTAATGATTAAACATGAACCCTAATATCTAAAGAACACAATCAATAGAAAGCAAGATCCATGTGAAGCAATAACTAATAATCAACCAAGATAATAAACATTGTATGCATCATGTAAACAAAATCAAGTCTTTTACTATTAATAAAACGAAACCATAATCAAAGCATAAGTCCAAAGCAAGAATCAAGTCTCAAACATGTTCATCAAACCTAGTTAGACATGAAGTCTAGCCTAGCATCATTATTAAAAACAATACTAAACAAGTCTTAAAAACAAAGAGGCAAGACATGACAAATAATAAACAAGGAACGAAAGTTAGAGCGATAAAACCCTTTGCAATTGATCCTCGAACACCCGGATAAAAGCTCTCTTGATCCTCCTTAGTTCCTAGCTTCAAATCACCTTCAAATCCTTGGAAAAACTCTCAAAATCGGCTACACTTGTTGTTTCCCATCGGTTAGGGTATAAAGATGTTTGTATATCGAGAAATCGGGCTTGAACTTGCAAAAACGGGCTAACCAGAAGGCCTAGGCGCCCGGTGACCGCCTTGGCCCTTGCCTTAGCGCGGCGCGGCGCCTTTCTAGAGTAGCCCACGAGTTTTTTGTGTTATTTCTTGTTATTTGTTGCTTAATCATTTTAGATATCTTCCTTAGCTTCCAAGCAACGACATGAACCTTCTAGATCTTCTTTACCTTGACTCTCAAGCTACCAACTATACGAAAACAAATCAAAACTCTAAGTGAACTAATCATGTAATCATTGACGAACAAAACGAACATAACTTCGCATGAAAAGATAGAAAGAATTAAAGTTTTACATGCAAAACACCAAAAGATTTAAAACATGATAAATGTATATAAACTTGACTCAAAAACCTTAAATAATAAAAGATGAACTAAACATGAACTAAAACGAACTTGAAACATTAAAGAAACACAACTTTACAAGGGATTCGAGATGTATAAATAGATGTATATCACTTATCTCTTTATTTTTTTTAACAGTCAATGAATCCTCTAAATTGGCTACTGGCTATATTCACCACGTCGTGATGCACTCGTCTTTTGATCCGGGGAAAACTCTCACTAAGGCCAACACCCGTGAACACTCGTCTAAAGGCACGACGGCGCAGTTAGATAAAACTCGTTTAGTTCAAGGATCCAATTGTTGAGCGTCACCTACTCCGCCTAGTCTCTCATCATCACTTTGGTGCTACTGAAACTAAATGCTGACAACAAGAATCGAACTTTAATCACATGAAACACCAAGTCTCTTTCTTACCACTCTACCACTAACTTATTTGCATAATCACTTAATAATTAGTTAAATGGCACAACCGCAATCCACAATTTATCTCTGCAAAGCATCATCCCATGAATTTTTATCTTATGCATAATTTCACATATAATTTAGAAAATACCATAAAACATATATAAAGCAAAAAAAAAATTAATTCTAATAAAATGATAAATATAAAATAATATTTTATTTAACTACTTACACCCACCAGCTCTTGCAATAGTTATTATTTTATAATATACTTGTTTTCACATTGTTTTATTCATCCACTTGTATTTTATAATATATTTGTTTTCCATTAGTTATTTATAATACGTATCACATCATTTGCTAGAAACACGATTCCTTCACTCTTTTTTTCTTATGTGGTTTTTCCTCTTCGGGTCGATGTTAAAATTTCACTAAGATCAATCGAAATTAGATCGCATATGTACTAATAAAGAAAAACAAATTCATGAGGTGCGAACGACCCCATGCCAACCCTGGGTCCACCCTTCGAGAGTTTGACATATATGGTCTCCATATCAGGTCACCGTAATTTTATGTTTTTACTTCTTTTTTTAACATGACCAACTGAATTTAAAAAAAAAACATATTTACCAGTTAGAAAATCCAAACTAGGAAGAAAACGTAAAATTACATACTAAGTGACGGATTTTTTTCCTCTTTTTGCCACGCTACCTAGTTCAATTTAAAATGACAATTTCAGAAGAAGACCATCAAAATCAAATTTTAAGTCTTTTTGATCAAATTTCACGCCAAAAATCACCTCGATTCAATTGTTGCAAATAAGCCATCAAGCTGTGAAGATAATCACCTCAATCAAATAATTGTTCTTCTTCATTCATTTAGACGAATCCAACTAATTCACAATATTTTTCGAACTTAAAATAATGGAAAATCCACCAGCCACCAACGACCAATCAAATTTCAAATCCTTAAAGCGATACTCTACACCCACCAAAAACATGATCCACATTCTCCACAAAAGACGATTCAAAAATACCCGCCAACTTAGAACCAGTAATCTTGTTGGGCACGAATTTGTTCCATCTTGTAACGCAAATGGCACCCGGTAACTCCAGCATGTCAAGAGACTTTCTAATTTCTTAACCGATAAAATGTCATCAAGCTCTAAATATCTTTCCAAAACAAAGTCTGATTGCCATTACCCACTTTTTTTCTCATACCCGAAAGGGGCAAATGATCTTCGTCATGTAACATATTCACGACCTTAATAGCACGAGGCCGAATACCAGACCCTTTTGTACTTCGAGACATACCATCTTGTTTAAGTATCGGTCTATAAATCGTCTTAAGAACCCTCACCCATAACAAATTTGACAAGATATTCATATTTGTATCATTCTATGTATTCATCAATATTTGTTATTCTTTATACTTTTTCATTCTTTATTTCTCTCATCCTTTTATACTTTTATTTATTCATACCCTTTGTTTTTATTTTGTCATAAACCCAAGAAAACATTGTACTATCAATTGTCGATAACCAGGAAAAAATAGATTGGAAACAATGTTTTTAGACCCAGCCTGAACGTCTTACCGGGTCAAAGGTTAAACCGACCTCGAAGGTTGAACCGGTGTTTGACCCAGATGATATCATTAATAGTTTTAATATATATTTACATATGTATATATATAATTCATATACATATAAAAAATAATAATAACCAAAATTAATAATAATAATAATAACAAACTTTAATGTTTATTAATGTTTTATACATTGTTTTTTAATATATATGATATATGTTTGATTAATAAAAACATCAATGAAGCTTGGTTGGTTGGCTCTTGGGAAATTATTAAAGTTAGTATCTCTTAAATGTCTCAAGTTTGAATATCGGCATCCACATTTCATTTTGAATTTAGTGAAAAAATTAGTTTTACCGGTTCACCCGCTGGGTCAATCGGTCGGACCGGTCCGGGCCGACTGTCCACTCGCAAAACCGCCCGGGTTTTTTAAAACGGCCCAAATACGCTGACCCGACCCGGTATAGGCCCAGATGAACCGTCCCGACCGGCCGGGCCGGGTCGGGTTTCAAAACACTGATTGGAAATGCATGCTTTTGAAGTTTTAAGTTTGTTATCAAAATGACACCATGCCATAAATACCATCAAGGAAACCAAGTAATAATTAAGATAAATGAGTATAGTTTTAAGTCAACTAAATGTTCATAGTACCAATGTGTTATCGAAATATTCAATATTTATTAGTTGTACCAATGAGGGTTTCAACTTCCAACACTATTTAAAAGCACGAAATAACAAACATCAAACAATACAAGATACACTAATATCAGTCGGATAGTTCGTAAGTGTTCTATTAGGCCATTTGGCGTAATTAAACGGTCTATGAAATTTATATTTTCATTTTTTGGTGGTAAATTATATTTGTTTTGTTTGAAAATATTTTTTATATCTTTTTGTACAACCCTTGATTCCCCCGCATTGGCCTCGGATCATGGCCGGTCGTGTTCTGTTTTATATGACACCGTTTTTTTATGTTATGTTTTCTTAAATACATTAATCTGTTGTATTTGGGTGTGGACGGATTTTTTTTTTTATTAACTTTCGGTGTTGTAACCTGATACTGATGAGTTCGATTCCGTTCGCCACCGCAACGCACAAACAAGGTTTTTTTGGTTCACCGTTGTTTAAAGTTTATTTTTTATTATTTTTTATACATATGTTAGTTTGTTGTATTTGGGTGTCAACAAATTTATTTTTTGCTTAAGTGTCGGTGTTGCTAACAATTAGTTTCGACTCCGCTTGGCATAGCAACAAATGGTTTTTGTTATGCTACCTTTTTCTATTTGGTCGTTAACAAACTTATTTTTTGTATCGGGTGCCCAAACCTAATATTGATTGAACTTACGTCGATTCGTAGTCGCGACACGCATGTTGATAAGCTATACAACTAGCAGTACCATCAGCCCAGCGCACCACGCAGGGTTTGAAAACTTTCTTAAGCTTCAAAATAGAGATGTACATAACCGTGTTTTTTTCCCAAACCGGTTCGGTTTGTAAACTAGACCGGTTCCTTAAAAGCATTTTTCACCGATTTGGCCCAAATCGGTTCCGTTTGGGAACCAGTTTCAGTGATCAAGAACTCGGACTGGTCCTAACCAATTACGGCGGGTCTGAACCGGTTCGGGCGCAAACCGGTGTGGTTTTAAACCTGTTTTTCTTTTGAATTATTAGGCTTATTAGAGTGGACTGGACTGCAGTTAGAGATTTAGAGTGGATTGCAGCAGTGAGCTTCCTATCGGGCCTAAACTGCAGCCAGCATGGGCTTATGGGCTCTGAACCTGAAGTGGCTGCGGGCTGCCTGCTATAAAGCCTGTCCAAATTGCTGATTGCAATTTGCAAATTATATTTTACTATATACAATTAAGGACTTTGGTGCCGCTAAGTCCCGGTTGGCTGCTTGGCGAGTTGGTGGTACCGTATTGGTCATTGACATTTCTTTTAGTTTACGGTACCGTAACTAATATAACAGTGATCGACCGAACGCCATTTTTGTGTTTTTTATGTATACTTTAATTCCGATACAGTAATAGTAATGAGCATGACGATAACCGACTAAATTCACCAACCAAACGTCAATTTTGTGTATTTTTGTTTGTTTTAAATTTCGGTACAGTAACAAACGTCAAGGAAACTAGCCGAATTCACGTACACTTAATTCCTCAACGCTCGGCTTTTACCAACGCCCGAGTTTACCGACATAATTCGTGTCAACTTACCGCCTCAATGCTCGTGCCCGACAATGCTTGAGTTGTACTGTACCACCGCCCAGGTTTACCAACCAAATAAACGTCAAATATTTCGGTTTTAGTTCAGGTACAATAACGCATATAACCAAAACTAACTAGTTTGCAATATAAGCAAAAGTTATTATAGAACCAAAAAAAATGCAGATGCAGAGCCAAAAAAAAACTAAAAATTCGTGTTTTCATTCATTTAACGATTACCGACATTCGTTACTTGAAACTAGAACGCTTAGATAATAAAACCATAAATCTTCTTTACTCGACATTCGTTTCGCCTAAACTAAAACTCCAAAGTTATTTTGTTATTTTTAACTCTTTATTCATTGGCTCGACAATCATTTTGCTTAATCTTCAATCTTTGCCTCCCGAACTAGAGCTATTTCTTTGGTACTCATCATATGCGTCTTCATTTTCGGTCAATCCGGTTTCCACCTCGTCATGATATATTTCGCCTTCGTATTCGAGTGAAGAAACATCTTGTTTTCGTTCCAAAGCATCCAAGTAATCCTTCAAGCAAATTGCCATCTCTATCGATGTGGGAGTGAGCCTTGTTGTTCGTAAAGATATAACCCTGCAGCTTAAAGGTGGGATAATAAACTCCCGATAAAATAGTTGTGACGATTTTGAAAACAACAAGCATATTGGGTATTTGTTTGATAATAGCCCAGCTCGATGCTCGTTGTAGAGAATGCCTTAAACGCACGAGGATCACGGTTCACAAGCATACCATGATATGAAATTGAACTTTCTTTTCGTATAATAGC
This sequence comes from Bidens hawaiensis, assembly GCF_021521415.1. Lineage (NCBI taxonomy): Eukaryota > Viridiplantae > Streptophyta > Magnoliopsida > Asterales > Asteraceae > Bidens > Bidens hawaiensis. The sequence continues at coordinate 849,532 of NW_027491112.1, read as the reverse complement.
TTTCCAAACATTGTACATGTTGAATTCCATCTTGAAGGTACATCCCAATTCGGACATAAGCAAATGGAACCCGCCTCTTTACAATATTTGCGTATCTACTAAACGTTTTTTTAAGCTAAAAATGTCACGTAACATTTATTTGAAGTTCTCTCGTAACATTTTCAATTGCTTTTAAACCATCTTGTAAGTTGTACCGACAAATTTATGATGTGTGCAACACATCGACTAATCGATTATATTTCAATTGAAGTTGTTTTATAACACTCATATTGTTCGATGCGTTATCAAATGGAATTGGTAGTATTTTTTTCCCAACTTAAAACGCTAAAATGTCACGTAATATTTTTTATTATATAAAATAATTTTTCACCGGTGTGAGGATAATCAAACAATTCAAACGCATTCGTACATTTCATCATCCGCCACGTTTCGGGTTCTACCCAATAAACGGTGACACATATGTACGAGTCCGTTGAACCATGTGAAGCCGACTAAATGTCACAAGTCAAGTGAATACCGGCTTGTAAGTGATGGGCCATTGGGCCGCAATTAAGAGCTTTTGTTCTTCACATTCAATTCTCATATATCTTTTTGCATTAACTTTTTTTCTTTAACGGCGCTTTCAATGTTTGAACCCTTACTATTTTGACGACGGGTAGTCTTTATTACTACTTACAAGCCTTTTCTTTAAAGTCCTAACATATAAAATAAACCTCAGTTAACAAAATAAAAAATTAAAATCAAACAATTACATATACACTAATCAAACATAATCTTTACATAAACTTCTAAACTACTATAAAACTTCATCTCAATTTATTTAGATAACACCACATTTGATGGTATATCCAAGAACAAAAGAACTTGTAATTTAAACTACAAATCACTCACTTTTCTGCCTTGAATCTTCAGGTTTATTATGTGATTTTTGTACTTCAACCGGGACAACCGGGATCGAGTCCCACCATCCTTTCAATCGCCGGTTTCCCATTACATTTTTCTTTTCCCTTCGGTCTCTCGGCTTTAATGTCATTACGGTTGCTGATAACACGAGTGTTATGATAATATATTTGAGAGGGATAACTACTAATATTACTGCACATCCTAGCAGGGCGGTTATCGCCACATCCGTGTGCTGCATAAAGTCATCATACGATTTTGGATAAATTTACAAAAAAAAAACAATTTGAATACGCGGTGTGCGTGGCGGTTTTGGGCTAAAACTAAAGGAAAACCAAAACTTCGGTTTTTGGATTTTTGAAACCGTCCGGTTTCGGATTTTTTGGTTTCGGTTTTTGTTTTGGCTTTTTGGTTTTTGCCATTTGAGCTTGAAAATTTTAGGCCGAAAAGAAAGTTGGCCGAAAATAATAAATTTAGTGTATAAATAATTTTGTTAATTGTTAACTAATAGACTATTATACATCTGGCCAAAAGTATTTTGAGTTACATAAATATTATATTATTATTATTATTATTATTATTATTATTTTTATTTACTTAAAATAAAAAAATAAAAATCTAGAAATTCGGTTCGGTTTTTCGGTTTTTATTAAATGCAAACCCAAAACCGAACCGCTACTTCGGTTTTTACAAAAACATAACACCAAACCATCGGTTTTTGTTTCGATTCGGTTTTTTCGGTTTTGGATCGCTTTTTTCGTTTTCTTGCACACCCCTTAATTATGAGATACCTTGGGAGTTTTTGCAAGCCATATTGACCATATTTTGAGTAGTGAAACGTTGACCAATTGCAAAATCTCATATATAGTGTTGACTCCACGTTGTGCTGCCACTATACTATCCATCGTCGACAGATCAGAGGGCGGCGAGACAACAAACTTGGTTCGTTTACCTACTTCGTCTTTTTTCGCCTTTAACATCTTTGAAACCATCCACAATAACAATCCTGCTATCGCCTGCCCGACCCACTCTCTACAAACAAATTATCATTTAACTAAAATTTGTAACGAAAACTATTAAAAAAGGCTTATATCTTGCAAATAAGTGAGTTGAATGCTTCAGTCATATTATTATGTTACTTTGGTTTCACAAGTTACTTACTTGTAGACAACTATTAGCGAACTACCGATCACCATAATGGTGGTTGTGGGTCTTTCCCACGCAATAACCTTTTGGAACCACGGTAATGCACTTTTGAACGGCTTCATTAGCTCCTGCACAACATAAATAAAAGGTTATAAAAATAGAGTGCCTTAAATATGATCAGTGTATCTATTAGATTAAATTAAAGGTAAATGTTTGTGACAGTTAATACTACAAAAAAAATTAAAAGTAATGCAGGTGCTAGTAGAATACGATAAGTGTCGATAACCACTACTAGAGACGTGAGTTTCGAATTGGCCACATTTTATTTCAAATGGGTCAAATCAAAAAGAATTTCACATTATAACCTTAGAATTCACAAGCTTGAAATTTTCATATACACCCAACCAAAACTAAAAATATCGTATATACCCAACTTTTATAAAACTTTACTTAATGACCATTCCACCCTTTTTCCATTATATTTGCTTAAACCCTATTTATTATTTGGGTTTTGATCGCTATTGAAGATACGCAAGCGAATTGAACCGTCGTCTCTTCTCTTTTGTTCACTTGACGGCAGATGAACGAGCAATCGAATCTGTAAGTTCGAATCATTTAATCAAACTCGAACCAGATATAATTGCATGAGAATTGAGGACTATTGTTTATGGGTAAATATAAAAAAATAAAACTTAAAAATGGGTTACAAAAGAAACTTAAGCTAAAAAAGGGTAAATAAAAAAAAATTGAAGTTAAAGGTGGGCGTATATGAAATTTTGAAGTTTTTGAAATATAAGGGTAAAGTGGCCATTTATTAAATTGTTTTTAATGAATTGGGTGTATATGATTTTTCCAAGTTTGTAGGGGTATATATATGATATTGGCCCAATAAAAAAAGTCTTAGCGGGTCAACCTAACCCATCCCGACCCATTTAAACCCGTTACCAAACACTCAAACTATAGATTTTCAAGAAATGTACCAACAATACAAGAGCACTGTCGCCAATCCCGTCTTCTTTCACTTCATCAGCAGTAGCTTTGGCAGTATTAATCTCTTTAGCTTCCTCCCTGACTTGGCCAACAGCCGTTTCCAAAGACGATATATTATCGGGCTGGTTACTTACAATCTCAGACTGTGCGGGGCCCACTTCTGACTCAGCACACGGAATACACACCTGCGCGACATTCAAGTTTCTTAATATCGAGCTAGCGCTACACGGGTGTCCGCTTTTCACTGATTTTAAGCTCTCGGCTAGCTCTTCTAACACATTACTTCCTGTTGGCAACTCATCAAACAATGCAAAAATTAGGAAACTTTTGGGATTAGGTGGCGAAATCCTGAGCATTTCTCGGGCTGCATGTAGTCTTATAATCCCTAATATAGTTCTTGCATGCATGTCCCATGCTTGTAGAGGCGAGTCAACCTTAAACTTTGCTAAAAACTTGTGTAATAACATAATCTCGTTCACGAGAGCAAGCCAATGGTCCCGTCTTGTGGAGCTGGTTAATTCTGGGAACTCAATTAGAAAACCTTCTTCCCTGAAAAATATCCTACAAATATCAAACGCTCGAACATGAACAAGGCATGTTTGTGTTCGTTTGTTTAGCTTTAACCGAACAAATGATTAAACACGAAGGATGTTTTCTTGTCCATGTTCGTGAAGAAAGTGAGTGTGTTCAACTGTTCATGTTTGTTTATGTTCGTTCTGTAATAGTATGTAGGGATGGGTTGAAGAATGTAAACGAACATAGCTGAATAAAGATGAACGAACATTACTCAGCGAACACTGATTAAAAGTAGATGTGAGCGTCGTCAATCTGACCTAAAAGTTTACAAAACTAGACTAAATTGTAAAAAAAAATATGATATTCTAACTTTTATAAAAGAGACCAAATTGTAATGGGCCTAAGAATTCTAAATGAACAAACTTAAACAAGCGTAAACTAACGAACATACATGAACACATAACAAAAGAAATAAACAAACGAATCATGTGTTTGTGTTCGTTAATTAAACTAAATGAACAAGAAAGTTTTGTTCCTGTTTGTTCATTTATTAAATAAACAAACTTCCCGCCAAATGGTTTATGAAAAGTTCACTAAGTGTTCGGTTCGTTTACAAGCCTAGATATCTTGATTTAAAGTGTCCAACACAACGACTACCAAACATTCTGGCTTAATATAATCTAATCAAGTAACGGGTCAAAATGATGACATGGTAGTAACTACCTTAAAACAAGTTTTTGCCTACAATAAGTTGGTTACCAAAAATATAAATCAAACCACATTTGGTTTAGCTATTTATCCATTAGCCCTTTAAAATATACTAAAAATGCGAAAACTCTATCTATATGGGTCGGGCCCACAAAGTTTTAGATAATTAAGCATGAAGAAGCAGCTATCAGCATACTAGATAATAAAAACTGAAATAGTACATGAGGTGGTAATTAATCTCACAGATCAGCAGACTCATAAACAATGGCTTTGTCGAAAAGAGGAGCACCAAATGGGCCTGTGGCTGTTGATTTTATTGACTGCTCGGTGTCCTTTGACAAGTCAAGTTTGACTGCATCTTGATACGACAGTGAGCCCGATGCCTCGAAGTAGAGCGCATAATTGGTTAATGTAAGCCTACCTACAAAATTCATAATAAATGGGTTGTTAATTATTACGTCACGTCTCTGAAGAACTAAAATAAAAAGGGTGTAAAGTAAACTATACAAACCGGGCCAGCTTTGTTTCCCTATATGGCGAACAACTCTTTGTGAACTCGCAGTACCCTCAACGTGCAGAATAAACTCATCATCAGCCATTTCAATATTCTTTGGCGTTGCTTGCTTTTGCAAATGGTGTACACATCTGGTTACAACAGCCCGCAAAATTAAAATATCAAATTGTAGATGAACTTTTAAGATTGCGCATTTTGTATAAAGGAATAATATGAGATGAATTACTTGTCAATTTCTTGAAGGAATTTGTCATAAGCAGGAAAGTAAAGACGGTTTTCTGTAGATGATGTTAGTGTCTCAAAAGTAAACCTCCCGTTAATGAAATCAGCCACCAAAGGAACTAATGATCCCAACCACACAAATGCATTTTCTCCAACACTTGGTTTATCGTTAACCTACTAACACCACTTATACAATTACAAAAGATATAAAAAAAACTATTGTAAAGATATAAGAAATATAGTTAACTACACTTGTTTCTTGGAATTGTAATTCAAGCGTAAATCTTTTACTATGTATTGTTTGTTAGATAATATGTAAAATGGCACAAACAAAAAGTTGAATGCTAACACGATGTTTGAATGCGAGAAGGTGACTTACAAGAAGTGGCAGGATGTCTGAATAGAACAAGGATGTTTCATCCTGTTTGTTAGGAGGTTTCTTCTCTTCTTTCTCCTTGGCCACAAATTCCTAACCGTCAGAAAGAAAAACAACATTGAAAAGCCACTTTTCTAAGACCAAAAATGTTAACAGGACTCAAAATCCACACGCAACACCGAAATACAAAGTCAATAAGTATATTTATATGTTTGTTCCCTAATATTGTGCAACCGACATAAATGGGCAAAAAGTGGGACCCAGCCGAGGCATTGCGCCATTAGACTCAGACTCCTATTTATGTAGCGGCATTCTGGTAACCATCGAACTTCATAACTCAGCACATACTCTTAAGCATGGTTCAATGGGTAAAACAAGTTGTCAAAGGTAATAAATATGTAAATCATTGGGGCATTGACTATTTCACATTCATTGTATTAACTAGTATATACAAGATACGTCGGACCACAATGGATAAATGATAATATTGTTGAAAATAGTTGGTTGTTCCCTAACCCTATGTATGTTTTGTTTTACAGTCTTGACGATGAAAAATGATACGGAGAACACAAATTAACTACTATGTTAACCAAATCCATAGGTACCACAGCCTCCTTTGTAGACTGGTATTGAGATTATTATTGTGTAAAACAAGATTGTTCCTCGGTACAATTCCTTCAATATAAAACTCACTTTTAGGGGTTTAATCTAGTGCCAGTCGGAGATTGAACATTCACTAATGCTAGCCTATGCACACATGTTTCATAACCGTATTGAGTCTTACTTCGGTTCATTCAAACTGCTTAAACCTAGTGAAAAATTCAGCTTAAATCACTCACTTGAGACCATCAATTGTAAATTTCAATCAATTGCGAATCTCTTTCAGAATTCAGTTTTGGACCTAAATCAAGAACAAACTAACTAATGTAACAATCATTGGTCGCTAGTCGGGCGATGGGGTGGGGACTATCGATTAATCGGCATTAATCAATGATTACTCGGCGCCTAGTTGGGATTTTTACAACACTGAATATAACTCACCAAAACGAAAAAGTGCACACTAACGATTATAGAATAACTCTCAACATTATCGCGTTGAGAAAATCTCACTCAAAAACCTCTCTTACACATAACTTATGTTTCTCTTTTTAAACCCTAACTCGGTATGTCTTAACAATAACTCGATTTATATAAACTAGCCTAACTTCCTAGCCAAAAGCATTACCAGTTTTAATTACAATGCAATTAGAAAACATATTGTGATTTTTTGTAGAAGTAAACAAAGCATGTAACCAACTACGACCTACTTGTCAATATCAATCCCTCAAGTTTACTGACTTGTGATTTGGAGTTCAAAATTACCAGCACTAAATGATAATAGGTTCTAGTTTGCATAAATCTGAGATAAAATTCGGTTTCTATGTAGCATATGTTAGTATGTGAAGCCTTTTGAGCCTATTCTATTTAGGCCTATTACATGCTTACAAAGTTAGATTCCCTAATCCTAAACTATTTATACCCTATGATGTAACTGTAATATGTGTAGTTCACGTGTGACCGAAACTAGTGTGACCGAAACTAAATAATATAGGTTCTATTGCATGCTTACCAATTTTAATTGCATTAATGTAATTAGAAACACATAATGTTACTAACTGCGACCTACTTGTCAATATTAGTTCCTCAAGTTCACCGACCTGTAACTTAAAGTCGGAAACTCGGTTTCTACTAACCGTAAACAATAACTAACCAACAATCAAAAAACGAGTACCGTATCATGAGACTGTTCTTCGACAACCGAAGGCTTCTCCCAGGCGAGCATCATATCGAAGCTCAAGAGACTAAACGTTCCTTCTCGAATCGTCTGTTCGACATCTTTACACATCTCGTAAAGCGTTTTCGAGGCGCAAAACTCGACTAGTTTCCTCGAGTACTCATCCTTCTTCTCGCCTTTCCATCCGCCTTCAAACTCATTCACCAGTCCGCTCACCGGCGTCTCTAACCGCCTGCAAAATAATAATAATAATAATAATAAAACAAATGAACACGAAATTAATAATAATTTGTAAATGGATTGGATGTGACGTACAGAGCGCATCGTTGAAGAACGTCGTTGGCTATTGAAGAGAGATGTGGATTATTCATTATTATTATTATTATTATTATTTGTTGTTGGATTGATTATTAGATTGTAATTGAGTTTGTAACTGATTGTGGATCTGAAATGGGAGTTTGGAGTGGTGTGTCATGTTAAAAGTGATGAAACACGTGGTGGACATGCATCGTTTTAAGTTGCTTTAAAAAGTGTTATTGTTATTTATACGTCAAACAAAGGTCTAACATTTAATGGTATGTTTGACAAAAAGCTTTTAGGAGTTTCAAGCTTCAAGTTTTTAAGAAAAAGCTCATATTTAATAAAACATTTTGTTTGGTTGAGTAGCTTCAAGCTTCTAGATTGGTTGAAAAAGCTCCATATTTAAACGCTAGTATTGGTAGCGTTTGAGAAAAAGCTAGCTACAAGCTTTTCATTTGAATTTACAAGTTTAGTACTTGAACTTCTATCAACTTTTGTTAATTTATATAATAGTTACATATTCAACCATAATTCAAAACTAACTACACCACGACTTTTTTAGGGGTCATAACTTTTTCACACGTTAATATATTTTTAAACAAATTACATCATAAAAGCGAGCATTTTATTCTCTTTAATTTGAGTATGATATTGTTATACTTCTTTAACTTTAAAAAGTAACATAATATGTGATTATCGGTTAGGATTGGTAACAAGTCGAGTCAGGTGAGCTCGAGTCATGTGTAAGACCAAATTAGGAGTCGAGTCAGATGAACTTGAGTCATGTGTAAGACCAAATTAGGTACAGAACGAGTCGATACAAAAATGGTTAAATTAGTTCGGTTCGTGTCGGTACGCTTTTGAGTCAAAATGGGTCCGGTCAGAACACGTTTCAGATTAGAACAGTGCATGTTCAGAGAGGGATTCATATGAAAATAGGTTGGTTTAAAAAATTATCTATTTGAAATTACTGTATATTTCAGCTTTGTTTTTTGATTTTCACCATCAGTTACACGCTTACTGCCTTTCCATGAATTACACGTCTACATTCAGGTTATGTATGCACTGTCATCAGGCGAATCATGTACCGACACTGATTATGCGGTTGATGTTAGGTTGTGCGCCCATTCTGCCGCATCACGCGGGCACCCATCTAATTTTTTTAAAAGCTTCTGCTACTCTGCCAAACACCTAAATAAATTTAAAAAGTTACAGCTAACAGCTACCAGCTTCTAGCCTTCAGCTACCGGCTTTCAGCCTCCAGCTTTCAGCTTACAGCCACCAGCTAATTTTGCCAAACATACCCTAAATGTTAATGGTTAATTATAACTTATAACTTAAAGAGTTAGAGGGGGGGCAAATAAACCGGTTAATTAATCTTACTCGAAAATTAAACCGAAAATCAAATCGGTTTAAAACTGATTATGTAGAAACTGGTTTGGAAACGATTGAAATCGTAGGTTCGGAACCGGTTTGTAATTTTATCTACCAAAACCGGTTCCAAGACGGTTAACCGAACCGAAACCTATCTAAACCGGTTTTTGACTTTTGTTGACCAAAATGCTCGTCGTTTGACGTTCTTTCGTCGCTTGTTCGGAATTTGTTTGGAAATGCTTGTTTGATTTAAGCTTGGTTTGGAAATGAGTCGTTCGGCTCGTTTCGGTTTGAAAGCAAGCCAAGCACGAGCAAAGCCTTGCTTGGTTCAGTTCGTTTTTCTCGAATTGCTTTTTATTTATTAATTAATTATATTTTTCTATGTATATGTATTAAAAAAGTATTTTCAAACTTTTTAAAATTTAAAGTTCAGTTTTAAACTCTAGTTGTTCGTTTTATATATATTTTTTTGTTAATTTGAGATTTAGACATTTTAGAGTTAGAAGTTTAGACTTGAATTAATGATATTTTGGAGTTTAGAAAGTTAGAATTGAAAACTTTGTTCGAAATCAAGCCGAACCAAGCCGCTCAGTTTCAAATCAACCAAGTTCAAGCATAAAAATATCGTTCGTTTCTTTAATATCAATCTGCTTGGTTCAACTCGCTTTCAAACCAACCAAGTATGAGCAAGGTTGCGTCCGGTTTGGCTCGGTTAATGAACAAGCCTAGCATTGATTAGTGCAAATCTACAAAGAAGGTGTGGGCATTGATTAGACCGTTATATGCGGGGGCTTCAATAGGGCCGGCAAAACTAATGTGGCATATGTGGTAACTGGGCTTTAACATTGTGTTTGGGTGTTAAGGCAAGGGCGTTAAACAAGGAAACCCTAACATAGTAACGTGGCTTTACAAGAAAATGATGGGGTTTTAACATGATAACGAGCTTTAAACTATAACATGGTGTTAAAGAGGTGTGTTAATTAAAGTCCCGTTGCTTACATGGAAGTAAGGTAGCGTTCTTTAACTTAACATTTAAAGCTATGGATATTTTAATTCAAAGTTAACACTTGGTTTATATAATTTTCTTTTCTGATTTTGTTTGTTTTATATTTTATATTCAAGGCTGGTCTTTGTACAGGAGTTGTTGGACTCTTGTGAGCTGATCAAGAGTAAGAGGAAGTTGGGCTGTAGGCTAGTCAAATAGGAGAAGGCCCAATTGGGTTGCTAATTGGTAATTGCTATTAAGATCTATGAGTGGAATGAGATGGAACGTCTAGTAAGATAATTGAGTTTTAAAATGTTTTAAAAACTGATTCAAACCGGCCGTATTAGTGGTTGTACCGGTTATATGAGACATCACCGGTACGATAAGGTCTGGTCTAGCTGGGTTTAGATATAGTTTTTTGTAAGGCCCCGTTACCGGTAGCCCTACTTTCGTGTTGGATTTACCCATAAACGCAGTTCTAATATCAGAGTTAATTAAAACATTCGCGGAATATAAAAACTTTCATAAAACATTTCATAGCAAAACACATCTTGTCTTAAAACAACATCTTGTCTTTCAAAATAAACAAAACGTTAAACTTAAACGTCTTGAGTCTTCCGATGCCAGCCTCTTATTCAGTGCCACGTGTCTCCTCAAGCGAGCTGCCTCATCCTACTCACCTGCGTGCATACTAAAAGTCAGCTACGCTGAGTGAGTTTTAGTTAATCATACATTATACAATACACACAAACTTATATTCTTTCATTCATACTTTCATACTTTCATACTTTCATACTTTCTTTTGTATTAACTTGCTTTCATATCTTACGTTATAAAGAGCATTATGCCCTACATTCCTCGAGTATTATTAGGGCTCGGTACCCTCCTTCCTCGAGTATTATTTGGGCTCGGTACCCTTCTTCCTCGAGTATTATTAGGCCTCGGTACCCTCTTTCCTCGAGTATTATTAGGGCTCGGTACCCTCTTTCCTCGAATATTAGTAGGGTTCGGTTACCTAGTTCTCGAATATTAGTAGGGTTCGATTCCCTCCTCGTTACCATACAACCATACATCATACCTCGAGTATTATTAGGGCCCGGTACCCTCTTCGTAACCATACAACCATACAACCATCCTTTCCTTCTTTTATTAACTTTATCACATTCATACACATAAGCATACATATCATACTTACCTTATACATAGCGTTACAACCTGACAGTACGTGCAATATCCGAAGATCGTTCACGTACCATCAAGCAATCATTCATACATTTCACATTATTCACATAAGGCACACTTATCTCTTAAGATAAGCGTATTAACAAACATATTGAGTATGCACACATCCCCGAAAACATAACACATAAATGGGGCTAGAAACTCACCTGAATCCTGTTACGCTCTCCGTTAATCGTTATTCCCTTCTTGAGTTGTGCACGGCTGACTGTATAATATTTACATGTATTAATTAACTACTACTACTCATGTCGTATTTCTATCTTTATATAACCCACAACGAATGGGGGTCCGGGGGTAGCGCCCCTGGCAGCGGGGTCTAGGGGCGGCAGCCCCTAGCAGGGTCCAAGGGGCAGAGCCCCTGGCTGGGGTCGAGCTGCCAGGTCAGCTTGGAAAAATTTTATTTCCATTAACTGTCTTAACACATTTTTCATTAGGTTTTTAATTTATTTTCTAATTTGCTAACTCCAGCGAACTTATCATTAAGCGAACTTAACAATAAGCGAAGTTAGTGATCGGCGAAGTTATCATGGGCGAACTTATCACCAGGCGAAGTTATCAGTTAGGCGAACTTGGCCTTAAGCGAAGTTATCAGGTAGGCGAACTTGGCCTTAGGCGAAGTTATCAGCTAGGCGAACTTGGCCTTAGGCGAAGTTATCAGCTAGGCGAACTTGGCCTTAGGCGAAGTTATCAGCTAGGCGAACTTGCTTGCAAGCGAACTTGCATGAAGGCGAAATTATGGCTTGCAGGCGAAGTTATCAGCTAAGCGAACTTGCTTGCAAGCGAACTTGCATGAAGGCGAAGTTATGGCTTGCAGGCGAAGTTGCCCAGCTGCCGTCTCTGTTCAAACTTAATCACCAAAATCACCCTTATTTCATCGAGAATTTCTTGGATATTACGTTAAATAACTCCGCGATCATTCCCATGGCCTAGTTCGGGTAAAACTTAGCCCAGAAAGACATAAAGTTTGGAGCTTTCGGCTTAAAACGTTTAATAACAAGTCGCCGTACATGGTCATAGGTTTGTCAAGTTCTACTTTACGTTTCGTTTAGACCCGATTTACTTTATGTTTAAGTTTCAAAGCTAACCGATCCTAAAAACGTAAACTTTAAGGTAAAAGGCATACCTTTACGCGTTCGGTGCGGTCGCGGTTTGCTTGGTTATCTCGTATCTAGCTCGTATATCGAAGGTCTAATAATGGTTGGCTTGATTTTTGGACTCGAATCCGCTCTCTCTCTCTCTCTCTCGGCCGTATGAGGTGTAGTGTATGTGTGTGTTTTTGAGTGTGTATAGATTTATGAAAGATGAAAATGATAGTTAGGGTTTTAGGATGGTTTAAGGGGATATTTATATCCCTTAAAGCCCATGGACCTAAGGCCCATTATCATTAATCCATCTTAATTAATCTAAGTCCATGATCCGTTCTTTACTCGGTAATACTTACTTAATAACGCGAAATCACTAAACGTAACTTTCTTTATTTATCATTATAATATTCAGGATGTTACATTTTTTAATCGTCGGAAAATCCGATATTACTGGTGCATACCAATGAACATACCATGTTTAATTTGAGTTTTAATTTTTAAACTCCCATTCATTACCTAGCGCTTTTCCAATTTCCATTGTTATATTTTAGTATATTGTAGGGAACGAAAATAGTTATGCTTTTGTTGATGAGGATGGTGATGATAGTGAATTTTATCTTTTAAGCGACCGTGAACTTGATGTATTCAACACTCAAATACCGTGAACTTATTATAGACTTTTATTTAAAAAAAAATACTTTGGTGGATTGATTTTCGATTATGGATGTAGTTTTGAGTTATTTTCTGAGTCAAAGCTGTATTTTTATAAACTGATTCACACCGGCTAGTAATAGTATTATTGGTTGTGCCATTTCTGAGCCCGGCCTGGTTCTGTATAAAAGCCGGTTTTTAAAACATTAACCCATTTATTCTAAAGAGTTCAGGGTTGAGAAGATCTTGATCTGATGTGTTTCATCTTCATCTTGTTTCTAAGTGCAATCATATTAGAGTGTTCAAAATTTATCTTGTTTGGTATCATTCTGTTTGTTTTGTTTTGATTCGTTTTGCAAATGGTTTCTTTATGTTTTCGTTCATTTATACTATTTGAATGATCAGTTGATTATTTGTATTGTTGAAGAACTCATAAATTGTGTGAATTCTTCTAGGGTTGATGGTATTTTTTTGTTTGGGTTGAATATTCTAATAAAGATTTTTGTCACTTTTTATCGCTATTTTTGTGTTCTTGTGTAAATATATATTTCAGATATGGTGTAAAGTCCGGCGGTTCGTCAATAAACAATAGCTCAGTAAAGGATTTGCTTTAAGTTCAAAGCAAGTTATCAATGCCAAAGAAGATTTGCATTCCCAACGTTATGATGCCTTGTAACCACAAGCTAACAACGTTAATTGGTTTGAAGAAGATAGAAACAAACCCGTTTATATGGATAAAGTCAAAAGAATATATGACATACCTTTGTTTGAACTTGTGCTTCCTCGGCTAGCTTCTTGCTAGTTGTCATTTTGCGGTATATAATTTTGTGTTAAAAAGATATTTAATTATGAAATTCATGTTTTAATAGTAAGAAAATTACCAATATATACTATTTAAAAATACTCGTATACTAATGTCTAATTATGTATTAATAAAATATACAAATATGTATAATAACATATAGTCATTTACCGAGTCCAACAATGATTATCTAATACAAGTAAACTATATTGTATAATTCTTAAGATGCTAAAAAAAGTATCTACAACTCATCAAATTCCAATATTCCACTTTTGCTTTACCTTTTCTTTTGAATATGTCTTTATTTGCTTCAAGGCATTATTTTGTTAATGTTTTTATTAACATGTGACAACCATAATTTGCTTGCAAGTTTGCTTAATTAATGTTGTAAATGTTTAAAGTTGTGACATTATGTTGCATTTATTTATTTTAAAATTGGATCAAGGTATATCTTCTAAATCGTTTACAATCTGTTAAGAGTCAAGTGGCGTAACGGAATCAGCACACATGATGCACAAATGAATTAACACACACAAACACAGGCTACCGACAGGTATTATACTAACTACTAAGCTCATGTGCAAGATTACAAGTACAATATAAAAGATTATGTATAGGTAGGAGAATATTAGGGCAACAATCTTAGAAACCAATGAAACTAAAACGGGCCATAAATAATTAAACTGACTCTCCTCTAGTCGGCCGTTTCCTAGGTTGGTCGGGCCTCAACCGCAGTTGTTATCAAGAGAGGTCCGGACAATTAAAAATATATATATGATTTTTTTATGGGGAAATTAGGGCGTTTTCTAAGCTAGGGCCTGATTTATTTTCAAATGAAACATTAGCCCAATTACTTAAGCTCACAATCATTATTTACTTAATAGTTAAAATCAGACGTTAAAAGTTACTCAAGTTAGCCCCAACAAATCTAATTGTTAATAATTAGCACAATAGACTATTTACCCTCGGTTTGATTAACTTTTTTTGTATTTGTTTATTGTTAACACAATTATCATCGATCTTTCAAAAATAAACTTTATATATAAAGGCCTTTTCTTTATACTCGTTTGGGGCACCTGAAATATCGGAGACGGTCACTCAATATGTCAACCACAATAAACCAGGCCCAAAAGGCCGTCATCAAATTGTAAACCCAACACAATCAACCACTGTAAAATATAAATATAGGAAAAGTATTCATGTATTTCTTAAAAAGCAAAAAAAGTTTAATTTACATATGAAAGCTACCTATTTTTTTTTTGTTGGTCTTTTTATAATGACTTGTATTTGTTAGGCTGAGGTTGTTGCAAATGGAGCAAATCCCACATGACATGTTTTCCAAACATGGTTGGCACATCAATGTCTTTACCGTACTTGCTTGCTTACAAAAGTTTATTTCCTTAAATTAAAAAACTAGTTGCATTTTGTATGTCACATCAAAAATAATATTAATAAGTTCTTATGATTGTGATCGAGAATGAGAAAAGAACAACTACCAAGTCACAACCGAAATTTCATATCCGACTTTTGGTGTTAACAACGAGCCATCATAATTCCATTAACCGTCTAACTGTTAGATGATACAGTATATTTCGGTAAATGAAAAACTAGACATGCGGGATTGGACTTTTTTTAGTGGTTTTAAGACTTTTAGCGGTTTAATAGTTTGAAATTATTTTTTTGTTAATTTTTTAAATCGTCGGGTTGTATGGAAAAACTTAAAATGATAAAACTTGGTTGTTGAATATAATACATGCATATAATTGAAAATACCAAAAATGAAAACGGGTATAAAAAAGTGTTGCTTGCGTCAACTTATTGACTTAGACCCGAGCCAACTTAAACTTTTACATCAGACACCTTAAGTCAGATGCTAACTTAGCATATTCATTTTGAACCTGAAAAACATGTTAAAAAGGTCAACTATAAAAATCAATCGATGAGTTCGCAGGTTTTTTAGTTAACAAATCGTTTGTTATGCACACGAAATACGTAAATAACAAGCCCACAACCAAACCTTGACGGTCTATGTCACACGCAATGTTGTTAAAAGGCTAAACGACCGCTTAAGTTTACAAAGTGAATTCTAAGTTCCAAACAGTCAGTTAGGCCGTTACATTGTCAAACCTTCTCAAAAGAACCATGAACCAGACCACATAAACCTCAAACCAAGCAACTTGCAAAAATGTAAACAGTTCAGTCAGTTTCAACGTCTTGTGAAAACCCTTTACCCTTATACGATAATTACGCGTACATTACTATATTAATTAATTACCATTCATATAATCATATAATCATATTACATGTGAAATTGGAATCAAACTTGTTATATATGATATATCCAACATAGTAACTTAACCCATTGTGTGTCTTTGAAGTTATACAAATTTTGGACACTTAATAGAACAAGTCAAACATTGTTTTTAACACCAACATATGACATTACATTGTAACAGCCGGCACTTGTAATACTTATACTTATACAATAAACTAATTGTTTTCTTCATTTTCCAAAACCACATAGGATCAATGGACCGGTTGATAAGTTTAGAGCCATCAAATGTGGTTCCATTACGGCTCGAACCGGGTGAAAAATGTAGTGGTAAGCTCATTTTACGCAACGTTATGTACACAATGCCGGTTGCATTTCAACTTAAACCGGTTAACAAGTTCGGGTACACGGTTAGACCACAAACCGGGATTATTCCTCCGTTGTTAACGGTTAGGGTTGAAGTTAGTTATGACCTCCCGCCTAATGCGACCATTCCCGAGTCATACCCGTATTCTGATGACGTGTTTTTATTACATAGTGTTGTGGTCCCGGGTGCGGCGGTTAAGACCGCTTCGATGAATGGTTCGGTCCCGAGTGATTGGTTTACTACTAGGAAAAAACAGGTGTTTATTGATAGTGGTATCAAGGTTATGTTTGTTGGCTCGGTGGTGCTCGCTAAGCTCGTTAGTAACGGTTCGGTTGATGACATACGAGACGTGTTGGAAAAAAGTGACCCGTCTTGGAAAGCGGTCGACTCTGTTACCCCGGATGGTCAGACTTTACTTCATTTAGCGGTTAGTCTAGGTCGACCCGATTTAGTTCAAGTGTTACTCGAGTTCAAGCCCGATGTAAACGCCCAGTCAACTCGGTCAACCCGGTCAACCCCGCTTGAGGCTGCGGTCGAGTCAGGTGAAAGCTTGATTGTGGAGCTTTTATTAGCTAACCAAGCAAACATAAACCGGACCGACCCGTCCGCGTGGGGCCCGATCCATTTAGCGGCGGGTGCGGGCCACGTTGACATTTTGAGACTACTTTTGGTCAAAGGAGTAAACGTGGACGCGGTTACGAAAGACGGGAACACCGCGTTACACCTAGCCGTGGAGGAACGAAGACAGGACTGCGCCCGTTTGTTACTAGCCAGCGGTGCACGGTTCGATGTTTGTAGCGCGGGTGCGGGTGAGACGCCATTGCATATAGCCGCGGCTCTCGGTGACGAGCACATGGTTAACCTTTTAATCCAAAAGGGTGCTAACAAAAATATACAAAACCGAGACAAGAAAACCGCGTACGACGTGGCGGCCGAGCACGGTCACACGCGGCTATATGACGTGCTCGGGTTAGCCGACACGTTATGTGTAGCGACAAGGAAAGGGGATATTAAAACCATCAAAAGGGTTATTCAAAATGGGGTGACACTCAACGGGCCCGACCAGAACGGATGGACTGTTTTGCATCGGGCCTCGTTCAAGGGTTGGGCTGATATAACCCGGGTTTTGATAAAAAACGGGGTTGATATCGATGCACGTGATGAGGACGGGTACACAGCCCTACATTGTGCTGTCGAATCGGGACACGTGGATGTGATTGAATTATTGGTAAAAAATGGTGCTGATGTGGAAGCAAGAACTAATAAGGGTGCAACTGCAATGCAAATTGCAAAGTCATTGAGTTATATAGGGATTATAAGAGTTCTTATGGATTCGAGTCAAACGGGTCGTATGGGCTCGATTAAGAAGAGGGGGGCTCGGGGTCTAGCGATTCGGGGTAGTTTTGACCAGTCGGCTGAACCGTTGACCGTGAACTGAGCGGGTCGGGCCGGGTTTAATGCTTCTTATGATTGATGATTTTTTTTTGTTTTTGCACAAAGAATCAATGATAAGGTTATGTGGCTGTTTATTGTTGTATTACTTACAAAACATGTATACTGTTGTATTATTTGTTCTTGTTTAACCCACAAAAAAAATGTTACATTTTAAGGTTATTGTCTGAACTCATTTGAAAAATGAAATGAATTGTGGTTTTGGTATTCATAATGTGTTAAGACTTTTAAGTTTTTTGTTGTAGAATGTGAGAATAAGTTTTCATCTAAAAGCTCTATCCTTAACCGAGTTTAGTGGTGTAAATAAGCTGAGCCGAGCCTAAACTCGACTAGTCTTGAGCTTAGCTCGTTTCAAACTCTATTTCTAAAGCTCAAAATCGACTCATGAGTAACTTTTAAAACTCGGCTCGCGCTCGGGCCCGGCTAGCTGATTATGTATAATTATTTTATATTTTTTGTAATTATAATTTCCTATATAACATAATATATACTATCTAGTTATTTTTATCATAATTATATATATTTTAAAATGAAACCACATGAACAAAAATCGTAGATTTTAAACTATTGGATTAAAACCGCATATTTGAACAAACCACAGGAATGAAAATCACAGTTCACTCTTAATATTAAGTTAATTTAAAATTGACATATTGTTAATTAATTGCTAAAGGTGTTTAGAAATGTCTGCGGATCGAGTAAACAATTTTATGAACACAATTTGAAGCAAATGACAAGACAACTTTTAAGAACAGTAAGGATATTCTACAACGATTAATATACTCTTCATGTTACAAAAGTAATTTGACATGTGACAACACCAAAGTTCTTCCCATTCTTTCTGTTAGTTATTTGTTATAGTAAATTACGTCAGTCGTTCTATGATATGTTACAGTTTCAGTTTAGTCTTTGACTATGAGAAATTATGGCTATACCGTTCGCTCTTCACCCAATATGTACACTTTTCGACCTTATTATATTTTTTTTGTTTAAAAACCGTATACCCATTTTCCATCTTTCGAAACAACACGATTAATGGAACGAAATAGTCGATTTAACGCAGTTGTTTCCACGCTCTTACCAATGGGGCACAAAATACATATTTATTGTTCTAAGTAAAGGTAAAAAAAAGAAAATTCCCAAAATAATCCAAAACAAGAGAGAGAAAATTAAAAAGATCTTAATTATGTCAAGATTCTCAAAACAACCCAATAAATATGTACTGGGGCGACGCTTTGGGAAAATAAACGACGTGATTTAAAAACCAATCAACATGTGACATGTGTAAAGGATCTGACACACCAGACGGGATTTTTAAAAATCACGTCTATTCCGACCAAATTTTATACTTAACTCACTTTTTAAAAAACCGTCTCTCCAGACGGTTTTTTTATGTTTCTCGTCTGGTCCGTTCATATTATTTTTTTCTTGAGATTTGAGTTTTTTTAATAACGTCTTGGTAGACGCATTTTGATTGAATTTCGTCTTTCAAGTTCATATTCCCAAGTTTCTTATCTTTTAAGTTAAAATCCTATTTTATTCTCTTATTATATCTTCTTATATCTATATCGAAATTTCTATAACCGATCCATCAATCTCATAACAGTTTTAGCGAAATGAAGTATAAGAGAGGAGATCGAGTCTAGGTTGCGGATTTGGGTCCTGGGTTTTTGAATCGAGTCGAGGTTACCTTAAACCGAGCTTCAAGTAAACCCAACAACTTCGAATGGTTGATGTTTGAATCAAGATTGACACCTCCCCGTTTACAGCTTGTTGGAACATATTCACAACTTCCATCATTATTGTTTTGCCATTTACCACCATAACAAACAACAATATTATCAAATTCCATAAAACCTAATCGAAACCTAACTAGATAAATACTTGAAGAAGTTGAAGATAAAATGGAAGAACATGAACATGAAACATGAAGATGAAGATTGTTATGTAAACCCGACCCGTTTGTAACCCGAACATTTCAAATATATAAAATATTGGATCTTGTCATTTAAAATATATAAAATATATAAAATACATTTTTTTTATATTATGCATTGTTTGACCATTTAAACATACCCATTTTTATGCAAACCATAAAAGAATCTTTATACCCAACCCTTCACTCCTTCCCTATATATACACACCCATCTTCTTCATTTTACTCTTGCTACATCTCCAAAAACTCTCTCAAACTCCATAGATTCAAGGTTGTTATTTCTTATGTATTCTTGAAGTTTTGACTTCTCAAGTCAAACTAACTATAGTCTTTCATTCTAACTTGTTCATCTAATTTTACTAACTCTTGAATATGGTGGTACAACATATATATAATACACACCCCTTGTTTCCTTTATTTGTTACTTCACCGACTTTGGTTGGTTAAGTTTCGAATGTCATAAGGCAAGGCTTCATGGAGGACTTCGTGTTCTTGATATATATTTACACACACATAACTTATTATACATATCACTTATGACTAACTTCTAACCCTTTAGTTTGTTCATCTTATTTACAAGTTCCATGGTGTGGGTTTGTATAAGACTAACCTCGGTTTAACCGAAACTAGTCCAAACCGGAAACCGAACTTTTGTTTACTAGTTTTGTTAAAATAGTTGTTTAAACATGTTTATTGCTATATTTGAGTTTCAAAAATCATTTTTACAAGTTCTTTGATATTAAGCATATGGAATCCATCTATGAACTCGTTGGGAGATGGAAACCGAACTAAACCGAAACTTTTGCTTAAAAGACTTGTAGTTAACATTTTTTGTTGTAAAATTTAAGTTTTCTTCATTTATAAACCAATATACAAGTTCTATGATATTTGGGCATGTAGAAACCATCTATGAACTATTTGTGAGATGGAGACCGAACTATATCGAGTTTTACTCGCTTAAGACACACAAGTGTGTTTTTGGTTATCAATACTTGTATATTTCTTTAAAAAAATAGTTTACAAACTGATTTTAATTATTTTCTTAAGTACTTGGAATAGTTGGATCCAACTTGATCTCATAACATAGCTTGGACCGACAAAACCGAACACTCGCTTAACGTGCGTTGTTAGTTCTAAACAATAAATCTACATACTTGGTTAAGTGTTAGTATGTTTTAATAAGTTATCTCATAACAATTAATATTTTGGAAAGTTGACTTTGGGTTTGACCATTTGTCAAGACCCGAACCGACAACCCGAACACTCGTTAAAAACCCGTTTTAGTATCTTTAGCCTAATGGAACTTGCATTTTAGCATTTTCCCCACCTTATTACTTAACATTGGTTAAGTAAATATTAAGGTTAGATACTTTAACCCGGTTTTGAGCAAACTTACATTTTTTAAAAGGGTTATTATTATAAATTCTTAAACAGTTACATTTTAAACCTTGAACTTTAATTGATTAGTTTTTGCAACAATTATTTTATTTAAAGATCTTCAAGACAACCTTTCTAAATCCAAGACTTTCTTTTATTTAGGCTTCATACGTTAAACTCGTCGTTCCGGCAAATCTCCAAATAATCAATCTTTCAAGTTTATTACTTGAATGTGAGTAACTTCATACCCCGTTTTCTATCTTTTATTTTGGGGGTGACATTTCAACTTATCTAAACTAAATGTTTTATACTTGGGTCTTAAACCACAAACGTTGTTGTATACCTTACTTGAATAATTGCTCGATTTGGTGTTCTATGCTTATTTGACTATGTGTTTATCGCTTTTGGATGGTGGAACTATAAATCCTAGACCATTTGGCAACCCCTCATGGCAAGGTGTCGTTAACGTAATGCAATTAACGATAACTATAAAATCCTAAACTATTTGGCAACCCCTTATAGTTGGGTGTCGCTAACTTGTTAGCGATAACTATTTATCCAAGTTTATAGCTATTATTTATGGTTTTGTATACTAGTTTTGTGGCTTTTCATACTATATATCTATTGTTCAAACTTATGAATTGCTCACCAACCTTTGTGTTGATAAACTTTATTTTATGAAATGTTACAGGTTTGCATCTAGGTTGATTATGGAGTTCGGTGAAGAAAACGTCACAAATACCGTTAGGATATTAGCAAAACTGAACAATATTTGATTTGCTATATTTTGTTATATTTTGTTGTATTTGAGTTATGAATATTTGGGTATGTGACATTTTCGATGATGTTAAATGAAATGAGTTTGTTAAATATTGTCGCTTTAAATAGTGTCATGCGCTTATGAGCAATCGTTGCACCCCGGCATGTTCCGACGCCTTTGGTCGGGGTATGACAGAGATGATAGTTTAATTTAGAAAAGTGGGGTCTACCTAAAACATAATTAAAAATACCGTCGGATTAGACGGAATAATAAAAGACATTGTCGGTCAAGACGGAATACAAAAAATCCTATCGGTCCAGACGATATTTAAACTTTTATAAGCACTAGATAAGAAACTTGGGAATATGAACTTGGAATACGAAATTCAATCAAAATGCGTCTACCAAGATGAAATTAAAAAAGCTCAAATCTCAAGAAAAATTAATATGAATGGACCAGACAAGAAACATAAAAAAACCGTCTGGAGAGACGGTTTTTTAAAAAGTGAGTTAAGTATAAAATTTGGTCGGAATAGACGAGATTTTTAAAAATCTCGTATGGTGTGTCAGATCCTTTACACATGTCACATTTTGATTGGTTTTTAAATCACGTCGTTCATTTTCCCAAAGTGTCACCCCAGTATATATTTATTGGGTTGTTTTTAGAATTTTGACATAATTAGAATCTTTTTAATTTTCTCTCTCTTGTTTTAGATCATTTTAGAAATTTTCCCTAAAAAAAATCTATTGTAAATGAAATATATGCACAATGGTAAGTTTAATAATCTTCAAGTTGCAACTTGTAGTTGTCACATGTCATTTTCATTCATAGAAGAGAACATGTTTACACAGTCTGACCCATTACCAAATTTAGGTAGCCCATTCTGACATACCTTTGGTTTTACTCTGCACATTCAACTAATACAAAACCAATGCAATTTTATTGGGTGTGAATAAAACCGAGAATACTGATCTAAACCAAAAAAATCAAACCAAAACAAATACTAATGGTTTGCTTTTATATTTTTGTAATAAAACCCGAAATAACCAAACCAAACTTATAAATTTTCATTTTTTACTTTAGCTCAAATATATAAAAATCAACCATTTTATATTTTTTGAATGACAAGAATTATATTAAAAAACTTCCACTTGTAAGAAACTATAGAGGACGAAACAAGAGCCAATATAAATACAACCCATTTTATGATAATCACAAAAACATGAGCAAGACTAAAAGATAAAAAAAACACTAAAAATAACTAGACTCAAAATAAAAAACGAGGTCCAAAAAGGACAAAACAAAAACGATCTACCACCCGCCGCAATATGTTACAAATACAAAATGATCTAACCGACATCTGATTTCTTCAAACTCTTGCACGTTCTTAATTAAGGCACAAAACAATCTAACAATCAACTAGTTATTAATTATTAAAATGATTCAGCCCAAAATTTTCAAGCTTAAACGGCAAAACCAGAAAAACCAAAACTAAACCATCCAAAAACCGAAAAACCAAAACCAATAAAAACGAAACCAAACCATTTTAAAAAATTAAAAAAACAAAGTTCATTTTCAGCTAAAAACCAACACAAACTCTTCTTTCCCAAAATAACAAATGATCATACATCATGTATAAAAAGTTTTGTGTTGTATATGTGAGTTGTCATGTGACAACAATCACCGACACAAGACCACCGACAGTACCGTTGGTCGGCAACCTACGAAGATGCCGGCGGTTACCGTGTTGACGTAATGCCTAAACGAATTCCAAAGGAATATTAAAATTCTGACATTAATAATCGAGTTGAACATAACCCGTATCACTGTATCAGCTTTGTGTTTGAAGATTACTCCATTTGATTTACAAATTTACCAAGAGAGATTAACAGGATAATAATAATAATAATAACTAATGATAAAAATTAAACGTCTATAACTATCCAAATAATCAAAGAGACATAATAAAAACTAAAAGACAAACTTAAAGATAAATGATAACTTGGTATGGGTCTGAACTAGCCAAGCCGCTTGTGAGCTACTAGAGATTAGCTTGCAAAAATGCTCGAACAGAGTCGAGCTCAAACGAGCTCAAGCTCAAGTCTAAGCTTCCAAATATGCTTGTTTAATTCATAACATTATATATTATATATTTATTTGACAATAATTCACTTGCAATTGAACCCGGCCACACTAACCTCGATAAGTCTGATCGTTAAACCCATCAACGTGTCCCTCACGTGACCCAAATACACCACAACCCCTCACGTGAGGGGGCTTGCTAACTAGGGTTGGGGTTTATTTGGGGAGAAAAGATACAAAACTGATTGGTTTAACGATCAGACTTAACGGTGTTAGTGGTGTCATGTTTAATTGCAAGTGAAATGAAATCACATGGACGGAAATCACATGTTTATAACTACTGAACTAAAACCATATATTTGGACAAACCATGTAAACAACCACATTTATATTAACCTAATTCTTTATAGGGGAAAGTGAATACGGTGCTGTCATACACTTAACCTTAGACGAAAAACCTTTCAAAACTATGTAATTTTGATTAAAAGTTACTAAAATTATTTGAAATCTCCATATCCCTTACTATATATTATGTTCTGATTAAATAAAAAAAATAAAAAGTAACTTATAACTTTTTTTTGAACGACCAACTAAGTAACGCCGGGTACTCCGTACGCGGCCCCATTGGCAAAAGGTAGCCCGAGCCGGCCACTAGTCCGGACAGACGAAGCCCCTAGCGGTCCACCTATTGAGGGATTCACCGGATAAAACCCGACCCCCACGCCCGCCAAATGGCACGACAACGAGGAGCCGGTAAAACCGGGTGAGATCAGGACCCGAACCCTGGCAAGCCAGGGTCAGCCCTCATATCTCCCATATAAATTGGTGATAGTGAGATTTGAACCTCCTACCTCTCACTAATAAAGTGAGTGCTCTACCATTAAGCAACAACTAAAATTAGTTTTAATTACCTTTGTTTTAATTGAAGCTGAAAACAATTAAAAACCCTAACCCTAAAAATGTTGTTTTTCAATTAAAACTTCAAAAAATAATACAATTATAAAGCAAAAATATTTTTGTGATGTAAGAATTCCCATTTTGTAGCGTGCAATCTCCAGTCTTGCGTGACAGGGTTGGTTTTTTTTTTTTTTCTGTTGCTTCCATTCTTTTTCAATTTTAACTAAAGTAGTGAAGGTTATGTTTGTAAAATGTTAAAAAATAATCTCATAATTATTGTTTACATGAACTATCTCGTAAGCTTTGCTCAACTGCGATAGAAGAGCCATGAAGAATCTGAAAAAAAAAGTAAAAGATATGAAGATTTCAAGTTAATTTTGGTAGCTTTTAATCAAAACTACAAAGTTTTAAAAGGTTTTCCGTCTAAGGTTAGATGTGTGTCAGCACCGTACTCACTCTCCCCCTTTTTATAAGAGAGAATAATTTGTATGATTATGACGACTCGGTGAAACCTTTAAAAGTCAAAACGATAGATTTTTGACCTTTGACTTGAATTAGTATCAAAACACTTAAACCCCACTCACATTCATAGCAGTAGTAGGATTCACGTTGTTAATAAAATATTAGGAAAGAAAAATATCTTTCTTATCCATTTTTAACCTTGCATGTCACCAACAATTGCAATAGTATAGGACAATAAATAATAATACAACTCGAGGGCATAAATGGAACAATAGATATTAAAATTTTAAAAATAAAATATTGTTATTGGAGCCTACCACGACAGCACGGCCATGTTCACCAACCTCAACAACCCTCTTGTGTGCTTTTAACGATATTTTGTACTTGTGTGATTAATTTCACCATTTACTTTTCTTTTTTATATGTTACATACAATATATGTCATATGTGACGGTAAGAATATATATATATATATATGTTATATGCACGTAACATGTGATATGTTACATGCAAGTAAGTAACATATGATATACGATATACAAGAACACATGACATATATTGTATGTAACATGTGGGAGTGTATGTACGTATATCATATGCTAAAGGGTAAAAATTTCTGAACTATTCAATTGAAATGTAATAGTTGGATTAACTAGCATGACGCGACAGAAATTCAGTTGGTATCGGTGCAGATTGTTACCGTATCGGCACATGTTATAACAATCGAAAAGGAAAAATCAAAGAATAAAGTTGTGATATGCCCAAAAGGAGATTTGTGAACAAAAAGCGAACATCATCAAGGACTAAATCGAGAGATGAATATGAAAATATGAAAACTTCCACACAAAACTAAAACCCTTAACTTTGACGAAGATAAAAATTTGAAAATGAGACCCTAATTGTGACTTACATAATACGGATGGAATTGTCGAACGCCATGTTTCAGGTTTAAAAGAAATCGTTAATGGTGAAAGTGGGGTGTGGTGGAGGCAAAATTGAGAGAAATAGTGTGTGCGAGAGAAATTGTATAAAGTGAACCAGATTTTTTATAATAAGTTCACCAAGTGGATTATTTTAAAGGTATAAATATGTTTACTTATGCTCCCTATGGTTACTTCAATGGATTGCATTCAAATACAACTATACAATAGTATACATAGCAACCATAAAAAAAGTTATTTAAAAAAAAATTAATCAAAATTAATTTCTAATAACCGAAATAGCATACCATCGTTTAACATGAACATGACATTCCTTTTTTGTGTTCATAGACGACAATCATGTTACGATACCACGCTCGTCATCGAATAAACAAGGACCACTATCATTACCAACCATAGACCTATTTTTGACAATGTGGAGATAACCGTTTCTTTAAAGTTGTCAATGACCGTTTTATAAATCTCTATAGATGACTTCAACCCTTGTCTATCATGACCACCATCATTCCAATATTCAACATCCGTTTGCAATCGGTGTAGGATCAAATTGAAGATAATTGCTATTAATATCATGTTTATTATACCATGTATTATGGTTGATGGATAGTTAAGTTATATGTAGTGGAAGGCTACAAAAAGGGGGAGGGGGATTTCGACACGTGGCGTCACGCCAACAAATAGACTCTTTTCATTCTAGGGGTTTAGTGGTGGTCAAGCAAAAAATCGCAACCCCCCCACCACTTATTATCGCCCAAATATCGCCTAAGAGAGGGGGTGTTGTAACCTTTTATCGCCCAAAAAACCAACAACTTGTCGCCCACTACGTTCACTCTTAATGAAAAGTGATGCCATGTCACTGCCATATAGGCAGTGAGCTGTGAGCCATTAACTAACCGGCCCAAAAAAAAAAGACAAGTGTTATGGAATGAATCAACCAATCAAATGGTAAGATTTGTTTTAAAAGTGATGGAATGTCGTGCTTTGGTAATAAGAAGGGGCCGAAGGGCTATCTCCCATCATGCTTGCGTGAAGGTGAGTGGCGCCCTTGATGATACCACAACATATGCAATCAATATTCGTGATGATATTATCAGGGATATTGATCGATAAATCATCAATTTTCTCAATATCAGTTTTTAAGTATTAAGTCAATTGTTAGTGTTTCGCACGTTGCAAAAGAATAATTTGTTAATGATATGAGAGTTTATATATATATATATATATATATATATATATATATATATTCTGCATGATATTAAAATTACCGACATCCCACCATGATAACTGATAGTCAGTGACCATATACGATATTTATCCGCATTAACCACATATCCCACAACACTATAGGAGTGTTCTATGGGTTTTTGGTTTTTCGGGTTTCAAAGTTGTAGATCCAGACCTGAAACCCAACCCAAATATCTCATGGTTTTTTTGAGTTAATCGGGTATCGAGTATCGTAGAAAGAACACTACATTTCTAAATTTAAATTTAACATATTCTTCTTTACTCGTAATGTAAATAAACTGATAACAAAACAAAAATAAACCGATAAAACATCATAAAAAGCGTAAAATTTAACAAAGTTCAACAATAATAAGAAAGACCGGCATAATTGTCTTCAGTATGCCGTGATTAAAGTGTTGGATTATAAATGCTTTTAATCTTAAATTGAAGCATTAATAAACAATCGATTCGTAATATGCGGCACGAGAACTAGTAAACAATATTTAAACTAAAAATTTATTCGGATTTATTCGAAACTTATAATTCAAACTTCAGGTTCGGGTACGAATTTTTCTCAGATCGTAAACAAAATTTAATCAAGGAACGTAAATCAACGCGATGTGGTTGGTGAGTGTGCGCCCACCAACCAAGATGCATAATAATAATAATAATAATAATAATAATAATAATAATAATCTCAGATCTCATATACTAATATTATTACTAGCCACCACCACCCAGTCACACATCACCATCTCTCACCCACTCCCCTTCATACCCACCTTCTATAAATACCCATCTTCTCTCATTCTCCCAATTCGTCTCCGCCAATAATACTCTCTTCTCTTCTCTCTAACCCGGAAGAACCATATCACTCTATTCGGATCTTCCCGTTTTCTTAACCCCTTCACAGGTACTCATTCACCACTTAACTAATAATAATAATATCGATTAATGCGTGAAATTATATTATTTATTTATCATACACGATTAATTCAGATCAAACAGTAGATTTACAGTCTTTAAAAGTTAAAACCCTAACAACATCATATCTTTCTTATGGTTATAAATAACCAAACACTATAGCTAGATCTAGTGACCTAATCATTCGATCTCATTATTTACCGTTGGTCAATTGTTACCGAACCCTAATTAGACATCGATTAACTGAGGGTCCCACACATGACTAATTTAACGCCACAAAACTCGTATGGTTGCCTAAGTGTAGACGGAAACGTAACTGTATCTGTGTTCCGTTGCGTTAGTTTAGTGATCTGTGGGTCTTACAGTTATTTGGTCAGTTTTATGGGTTTAATTAGGGTTTAGTAATAAGTGACAAACCGTAAATAATGAGATTAAATGATAAGGTCACTAATCTAGCTATAGTTTGTCGTTGTTTATATCTATAAGTAAGATAGGAGGTTTCTAGGGTTTTAAAAAGATTAAATCTACTGTTTGATCTGAGTTTACCTTTAGATCTGTGTATTTTTCATTTGAATCGGCAGTGCAGTTTCGTAGAATCGTTTAATTTTTGTTGGCCATGAGTGAAAGGGTGTTTTGTTAACTTTAAACAATTAAAATTTTAAATTATAAATAAATGGGCTTACTTGGTTATTATTTGTGTTGTGCAATTAGTTTTGTTCATAAAATAGATTTAAAAGAGTTGAGTAATTGGATTTCAATATTTAAAAAATACACTTTTTTTTTCATAAAAATATAATTTTTTTACAAATTTTTGGGCTTAGCGTGGTGGCGGTTGAGAGCCGGCCTTGTGAATCGGTTTGTATTGGAATGATTTTGTTTGGATCAGCGAAACAACAAATTTTAATCTGATTCAGATTTCTAAAGTGCAGTTTTTTATTAGGTATGTTATAAGGATGAGATTGATATAGTTGATTTGAAGTAAGGTTGACTTTTTTAGTGATTGTTGGCTTACATTGATCTGAGTATTTGACCTTTAATTTGTTGCTGTATTTGTACATCAGACAACTAGCTTTTGTTGTTGGTGAATTAACAATTAGTTTTTATGGTTGGTGGGTAGTTGGATCACACTTGCTTATGAAAAACACATTTAGTTTTAAATAAATAGTTTTATTCTCTCTCTAAGTTTTATTAAATCTAGCTTTCTGCAATACATTAGTTCAGGATTTGTTAAGTTTTAGCAAGATCTTAGGGATGATCCATGTTAAGATCAGTGTTATAGAACTTACTAGGCGCTAGTCCGGACTCTGAGGTATCGACTAGTGATTAATCCGATTAAAATTTTATATGTATACGAAAATTTTGAAAAATTACATATAAAAGTTCTCATAAATACTTCAAAGTTCGCAAGTATAGTTCAAACATAAACAATTAAACGTAAACGTAACAAATCAATGAGAAAAACCAATAACTGGGGTTAACGGGTTAAAACCAAGACCCAATTGCTTTTCAAAAAAAAAGAAAAAACAAACTTGGGCCGGCTAGCGATTACTCGCACCGATTAGCTGAAAATTATTAAGCAACCTACTGATTAGCGATGAATTTCGATTTGTATGACACTGGTTGTTGGTGAATTAACAACTAATTATTAGAGTTGGTGGGTAGGTAGATGCCACTTGCTTATGAAAGCCACAATCGGGTTCCTAAATAAATAAATAGTTTCATTCTCTCTCTAAGTTTTATTAAATCTAGCTTCCTATACTGCATTAGTTCATTTGTATGTAGTTCTTTTCTTGATCTATTAAGTTTTTGCAAGATCATAATGATGAGAACTGATGATACATATGAACATCAACTATCTAATTAGGGGGTGTTTGGGATTCATTATTTTTGCCTCCTTATAACTTTTCATTAAGTTGATAAGTTACAAAAGTGCAACTTATGGAACTTTTCCTCTCACAATATAAGCAATCCCAAACGCCTAATTACTTTTCAAAAAGTTTTTAAATTATAAGTTGATGAAAATAAGCAATCCCAAACACCCCCTTAGATCCAAACTTTCAATATGTGTTGCTGTTTTTCTTGTTTTGATTAAGTAATTTGAGTTGTGATTGGTCAGATCAATGGCATCCCACATTGTCGGTTATCCCCGTATGGGCCCCAAGAGAGAGTTGAAATTTGCTCTCGAATCTTTCTGGGACGGCAAGAGCACTGCTGAAGATCTACAAGCAGTTGCTGCTGGTCTCAGATCATCCATCTGGAAACAAATGGCTGACGCTGGCATCAAGTACATTCCTAGCAACACTTTCTCTTACTATGATCAGGTTCTTGACACCACCACCATGCTCGGTGCGGTCCCACCAAGGTACAACTGGAACGGTGGTGAAATCGGTTTCGACACTTACTTCTCAATGGCCAGAGGAAATGCCTCTGTCCCTGCTATGGAAATGACCAAGTGGTTCGACACCAACTAGTAAGTCGGTTTGCTGTTAATCTTATTTTTTTCATAGTTAAATTATATAATGAAATAGATAAATAATATTTTTTTGTGCTTTGATGTCTAGCCATTACATTGTCCCTGAGTTGGGCCCGGAAGTGAAATTCTCATATGCTTCACACAAGGCTGTGAATGAATACAAGGAGGCTAAAGCTGTATGTGCTCTTTATATGTACTTTATAAGAGTTGAATATTATTTGTGTATTAAAGTCTAATGTTGGTTACTTCTTTGTGCAGCTTGGAGTTGATACCGTCCCGGTTTTTGTTGGTCCAGTCAGCTACTTGTTGCTATCTAAACCCGCAAAGGGTGTTGAGAAAACTTTTGATCTTCTCTCACTTCTTGACAAAATCCTTCCAATCTACAAGTATGTTGCCGTTTTATCATTTTATTTACATTTGCATCATGTGAAATAAACTCTTGTTAACAAAGTTATAATCTTGCAGGGAAGTGATTGCCGAGTTGAAGGCAGCTGGTGCGACATGGATCCAGTTTGATGAAGCTACTCTTGTGAAGGATCTTGAAGCTCACCAATTGCAAGCTTTCACCAAGGCTTATGCCGTTTTGGAATCGGCTTGTTCTGGTCTTAATATTCTTGTTGCCACCTACTTTGCTGATGTTCCTGCTGATGCGTTCAAAGTTCTAACCACCTTACCTGGAGTCGCCGGTTACACTTTTGATTTGGTCCGTGGAGAAAAGACCCTTGATTTAATCAAGACCAGCTTCCCATCAGGCAAATACCTATTTGCTGGTGTTGTTGATGGCAGAAACATCTGGGCTAATGATCTTGCTGGATCTCTTAGTGTGCTCGAGTCTCTTGAGGCTATTGTTGGCAAAGGTAGTTATAATTTTCCATTTGATCAATCCATTACAATCATAGCCCAAATTGTCTCGTTTATAAATATATATGCCTAGGGGTGGCAAATGGGTTGGGTTGGGTCGAAACGGGTCATGGGTTGGAACGGGCTAGGGTCGAAACGGGTTAGGGTCAGAATGGGTCGACTAAAAGGGTTGTTATGGTTCGGGTCGGAACGGGTTAGGGTCAACAGGTTCGGGTCAGAACGGGTCCGGGTCGGAATGGGTCCAAGTTGAAACGGGCCAAAATGGGGTTCGGGTCATTTTTAATGACCGAGGACAACGGCGAAAACATTTAGTTTTTTTACTTTTTTCGTTTTTTTATTTATATTTTGAGTTATGATTTTTTTATTGTTTTTTTTGAGGGTGTTTATTAAGATAAAAAACCCCTAAAAAATAAAAATAAAAAAAACAATAAAAAATCATAACTCAAAATATAAATAAAAAACAAAAAAAGTAAAAAAACTAAAATGTTTTCGCCGTTGTCCTCGTTCATTAAAAAACACCCGACAAATTAACCGAAACCAAAAAGTCGACGAAAAACGAAACAAAAACCGAAACCGACCAGTCCAAAGCAAAAACTTGAAAGAAACCAAAATCCAACCCGTCTAGTGCGAAAACTCGTGTCGGCACGAAACCTGATCCGAGTCAAAACCTAAACCGATCTCGTTCCAATCCAAAACCCAATATTTATAATATGGAATGTGATTTATGCAGATAAACTTGTTGTGTCCACCTCATCATCACTCCAACACACTGCTGTGGATCTTGTGAACGAGACCAAGTTGGATGACGAGATCAAATCTTGGCTCGCATTTGCTGCTCAAAAGGTTATTGAAGTTGGTGCGTTGGCCAAAGCTCTTGCTGGTCAAAAGGATGAGGTAGTTATTAAACTTATTACTTTGTTTATCCGTCTCTTTAATAATCAAGACACACCGATTACTAATCCTTCTATATTTTTACGTTTTCCAGGCATTCTTTGCAGCTAATGCTGCTGCTCAGGCCTCAAGGAAAAGCTCCCCAAGAGTCACCAACGAAGCTGTCCAGAAGGCTGTAAGTGATATTAAATATTAATCATTTAATCCCAAATCTTACGTCACGTCTAGTTACTAAAAGTGTGCTCGTTTTGGTTTTTCAGGCGGCGGCTTTGAGAGGTTCTGACCACCGTCGTGCCACCAACGTGAGCGCCAGGTTGGATGCTCAACAAAAGAAGCTCAACCTTCCAATTCTCCCAACCACCACCATTGGTTCTTTCCCGCAAACCATTGAGCTCAGAAGAGTTCGCCGTGAGTACAAGGCTAAAAAGTGAGTAATGCCATATATTAATATTTTTATTCTTTAAATAGCTTATGTTCTCATAAATTCATTTGGTTTATTTTAGGATCTCTGAGGAAGAATACATTAAGGCCATCAAAGAAGAAATCTACAAAGTTGTCAAACTACAAGAAGAGCTTGACATTGATGTCCTCGTTCATGGAGAACCCGAGGTACATCCATCATAATATCATATAATCTCATATTTTATATTCCCTTCTTTTTATTAAAAATATTGGTTAAACGATTTTTGTTTGTTTATTGTAGAGGAACGACATGGTTGAGTACTTCGGTGAGCAATTGTCTGGTTTCGCCTTCACCGCCAACGGATGGGTGCAATCCTACGGGTCCCGCTGTGTCAAACCCCCAATCATCTACGGTGATGTCAGCCGCCCTAAGGCCATGACCGTCTTCTGGTCAACCATGGCTCAAGAAATGACCAAACGCCCCATGAAGGGTATGCTCACCGGTCCAGTCACCATTCTCAACTGGTCCTTTGTCCGTAACGACCAACCTAGGTATTAATAGATTCTAATCCATTTCATCATAATAAAACAAAAAAACGCATAACATGATAATATTATATTATATCTATTTATTAATTTTTTTGTAGATTTGAAACTTGCTACCAAATTGCTTTGGCAATTAAGGATGAAGTTGAGGATCTTGAAAAGGCCGGAATCACCGTCATCCAAATCGACGAGGCTGCCTTAAGAGAAGGTTTGCCACTAAGGAAAGCTGAGCACGCTTTCTACCTAGACTGGGCGGTCCACTCGTTCAGAATCACCAATGTCGGAGTCCAAGACACCACCCAAATCCACACACACATGTGCTACTCAAACTTCAACGACATCATCCACTCCATCATCAACATGGACGCCGATGTCATCACCATCGAGAACTCCCGATCCGACGAGAAGCTGCTTTCTGTTTTCCGTGAGGGAGTCAAGTACGGTGCTGGAATCGGTCCTGGTGTGTACGACATTCACTCTCCAAGAATCCCGTCCACTGAGGAAATTCACGACAGAATCAACAAAATGCTTGCGGTTTTGGAGACCAACATTTTGTGGGTTAACCCTGACTGCGGGTTGAAGACCCGTAAGTATGCCGAGGTTAAGCCTGCACTCGAGAACATGGTTGCAGCCGCCAAGAAGCTTCGTGCTTCTCTTGCCAAGTGAGGGGGACTTGATCCGACAGCGGAACACGATGAGGATGATATGATACGAGGAAAATATTATGTTA
Organism: Bidens hawaiensis; assembly: GCF_021521415.1. Classification (NCBI taxonomy): domain Eukaryota; kingdom Viridiplantae; phylum Streptophyta; class Magnoliopsida; order Asterales; family Asteraceae; genus Bidens; species Bidens hawaiensis. Next base: position 815,350 of record NW_027491112.1, on the reverse strand, counting down.
CAGTGGCGGAATAATTGTGTTTGTTGATGACATGTGTTAGGTTTTGAATTGTGTTCATCTTGTTTTATTTTTTGTTTTGGTTGTTATGTATCTTTTATGGAGGGCTTTTGCATACCCTCAATGGATCCATTTCTAAAGATGATATTTTGTTGGTTTGCAAACATAAAAAGAGTTGATAACACAAGAAACCGGTTCGACCTTACCCGACAGTTTGGATAGCGGTTCCCCCTCTTGTGGCCCAAACCGGTTCATAATTCGACCAAATATCACAAAACAGGTCTAACGTTGACCAGGCCGTCAGTTTGTATACTTGAACTAGTTCCAAACCCGACCTTAACCGTTTCGTATGTGTTCTAATATTTTCCATATAACCTAGTTTAGACCTGAAACCGGTTTACCCTCAAAACTGGTTTTGACCAAATTTGACCAAGCCTATTCGGTTTTGTCACCCAAACTGGTTCCCATAACCCATTTTGTACAACTCTATGTTTTGATCATATAAACCTAGAAGTACTTGGAACCAGTCGTGTAAATCAAACTAATTATTTTATCTTTTTTGTTTGGAGTTAATGGTCATTTTCGTATATATGGTTTGCCTTTTCTTTTAAACTAGTATAAAACCCGCGCGATGCTGCGGCGGCAAGAATTTGTAATTTGATACTTGTTTATGTTAGTTTATTAATCCTCTCATGATATAATGTATAGTATTTATCCATACATGTTCATGCTATTCTATAAAAAGTAAATAACATTGAGAAATATGCAAAGGATTTGTGCTCATAAAAAAACCCTCAAAACAATAATAAAAATTAGAGAAAGAAAGAAAATGAATAAAGAATATACTAAAAAAAGTCATCACTCAAAATTTAATTAAAAGCGAAAAAAGTAAACAAAAAAAAATAAAATGTTCCTCTCGTCTTCCTCATTCTAAAAAAGAATGTTGAAAAAAATATCATTGTGTTTTTTGTTTATTTTCGTCATTGATTGTGTCTTTTTTCTTAATATTGTTATGTTAAGCAACATTATGTTATATTTTTCTTGGCATTATGCTATATTAGGTTTTTTTTTATTTATATTTTGAGTTATTAATTTTTTAATATTTTTCTTTAAATTTTTTAGGGGTTTTTCTTTCGAGGTCACAAATACTTCTCACACTATTATTTTTTGTCTCCCTTTATAGATTAACAGTTTTCCTATACTTATGATAGTTTTCTTAATCGTTTAATGTTTTACAAAAGTTTATTACGTTAATTGTTGAATTGGTTCGGTTGATACAATGTATGTTGGGTTGTCAATGAGCCGAGTTGAGCCAAGCTCGACTCGAATATATGTCGAGCTAGCTCGGCTCGAGCTCGAAACTTTTAGCGAACTGAACATGGGAGCTTAAGCTTGGCTCATTCATAAATTAAGCCAGCTTGGGTCAACTCGAAATGGCTCGAAACCTTTTCTATTGAGCTATTTTTTGGGTTTTCATTAGTTTGAACCTAGCCATAATATCTTACATTGAATTAATTGTTATGACCATTATTTTTAGAGGCCATTCAAGAATGCAAAGTTTTAGAGTATATCTGAGAGCCAGCTGACGTAGGATGCAATCATGCAAAGAAAATGTGAAAAATAATTTGGGAGAAACATGTTTTGAACTCGGGAGGAAAGCGACATTGCGTGTACCAGTGTTGAGAAGTAGCAAGCTAAATTAGCTTGAACACTTTTGATATTCAAAGGTTGAATATATAAAAAAAATACTCTACATATGCATGTTAATCTATCTACAGAGCCGAGCCACCTGGACTCAATTACAAAACAAGCCGGCTCGGATCGATTGCTAATCAACCTTTTCCGAGCGATTTTTTTTTCGAGCGTTGGGTGAGTCGCGGGGTATTTGGACACCCATGAATGTATATGTCACCAAAAGAACTACAACTCATATCCAAAATAATATTAATTGGAGTTGATTTATTTATTTTTCTTTTGTAATTTGAGTTATATAAATGGGAAGACTGGTTTTTTGTAAATTCTAATTTGGTAAAGTCAAACAGAGGGCATCTTTATGCGTTTAAACCATTTTATAGGTTCATAATGCATATCTAATTTGTACTTTAATGTTTATTGACTTGTAAATTATAATATACACAATGGTGTTGAAATTTTTTTATATCTAAACGTCGACAAAAGCATGCACGCCGTAATATAGGTTTTGGTTCTATTATAAACATAATATATTTAAAGATATTGAGGGAAAAAATAAATATATAAATTTGTCAAATTATTGGCTAAGATGATGAGTAAAATATGTAACAATTCCTAAATATTACAAAAGCCATATAAAGTTTAAGGGTAGTTATTGTAAATATAGTTAGAGAATGTAAATTTATTTATAGGTTTATAGTTGCATATCTAACTTGTACATTAATGCTTCATTAACTTGTACATTATAATACACATATTGGTTTGGAAGATGTTTTATATCTAAACGTCGACAAAAATTAGCACGTCGTAATGGTATGTTCAGTTTTTTTAAAACATAATATATTTAAAGATATAGACGGAAACAATAACATAAACAAATTTGTCAAGTTTTTGGATAAAGATGAGGGTTAGATGTGTAACTATTCTTATAAATTACAAATGATATATAAAGTTCAAGGGTAATTATTGTAATTATTGAATTAAAATGAAAAACTAGGTTAGTGAGTGTTGAGTAAAAACATAAATACCCTCAAATTTTTAAAAATATAAGCATTTATAATTATACATGTTGCATACTTGATTGTACCTCTTAATATTTAAGAGGTCGTTATATCTACATCTCATTATATTCCAATATTCCACTCTTGCTTTGCCTTTTCTTTTAAATATGTCTTTATTTGCTTAGTGACATTATTTTGTTAATGTTTTTTAAACATGTGACAACCACAATTTGCTTGCAAGTGCCCACAATCAGTTATTTACTTAATCATTAAAACCTGTCGTTAGAAGCTACTCAAGTTAGCCACAACCCACCTAATTATTATTAATTACCCAGTAGACGTAACTCTTTACTCTCGGTTTGATTAACCTTTTTTGGGTTAATGTTAAACTTTGTTTTGTATTTGTTTATTGTTAACACAGTTATCACCGATCTTCCAAAACCAAACTATATATATAAAGGCATTTCTTTATACTCGGTATAGATATCTAAAATCTCGAAGACGGTCGCTCAATATGCCAACCACAATGAACCAGGCCCAAAAGTGAAATATTATATCGAATATTATATCTGATTATTAAGCTAAACAATGTAAAGTAAATAATAAATTAAAACTCTAAAAACATGAAATGAAGTTAAGTTATACCAAAGTGAACAAATAAATATTATATATACTTTATTTATTTGGTTTTTAAGGTATCGGGAATTGGGAAGTGTTGTACACCACATATCAAAAACCCATTATTTAAATACGTGAAGTATACAAATCAATCATATTCTTTCGTTCGTTCCGTCATACAAGTCTCGCCGAAGGCCAATTGGAAAAACTCCTGAGACTATTTTCGCTAATCACTCTAACCGGGCAACTTTTATACTTATAGTTAAGAGGCTAAAATGAAAAGAAAGGTTCTTGATTGAATAATCCGGTTTTTGAATACTAATATTTACACTTCTACCCATAAAAAAACAAGGGGGCCCAGGTTCCGGCCCTGTATAAGATCCGCCCATGCACCTAGCATGTCCGAATCAGGTTGTATTTTCTCAAATTTAACTCAAAATTTTGATTATAACCGACTCCAAGCCATGTACACCCCTAAACTTATTGTTTAAATTCTTTATTTTCATTTTATATAAAGTTAATTTAAATAAACAATTTGGGAATGACCATGAGAAAAATCATACTTAAAGAGAGAACTTGAAAAATCATTCTTAAAGAGAGAACTTGAAAACTAATAAAAAAACTCATGAAACTTATAAAGGTAGGGTAGCGAAAAGCTCCAAATGCCCATAAAGGAGTACCCTTGGGTCACCCAGGACTTCCTCAGAAGTCACCCGCGGAACATCCTTATCACCCGAATAACTCAATTTAGAGAAAAGATAGCGAAAAGCTCCAATGATCATGATGTAAGATCCACGAGTCACCCATGACTTCCTCAGAAGTCACCCGCATCCAAAGAAGACATGCATCACAAAAGTATAAAACAGATAAGAATCCTCAAGTGCGGAATGATGACATGATGACATTAGCAAAGCAGTTGTAACTAACTTTTTTCTAGAAGGTTTACACAAATATTCTCTTGTAAAGGTACGTGACACATCAGACAATTAAAGAATGACAGCTGGAAAGGTTGTTATAACCGTGCACATGACCAGCTGTCTCAAATGAGGACACGTGTCCAGTTTGTTACAAGGAATATCTTCTAGAATGGGACAACTGTACTAATAATATTTACTTAACCACCGGCTATAAATACTCACTTTATCATCATGAGGTAGTCAATCACACTCCACATATTATATCAACCACTTAAGTACTTTCTCTCTACGACTGTACTTATTCTCACGTCGGATGGTGGATACAGGAAGACCCCACTCCTGTACTTCCCGTAACGAGCTCACAATGTTATGTTTTGCAGGTTATCATCGTCAGAGTTGTGGAGCTGTTACTCGTGTTAACGTATTACTTGTAACATAATCCGTACCTGGTGGAATCATCGGTCTAACCTATTCGGGTTTAGATAAGTGCTTCTTCAAAACTTGACTCAAGCATTTTTTTTATTTTTACAAAAAAGGTTGTCATTTCTTTTATTATAATGTTATATTTATTAAACAAAAGTCGATCGTGATGTTTGACATATTACATATATGTAATAATGCTACATTACATATATATAATATAGCAATATTGTTGTATACATAAATGTAATATAACACTATTACGTGTATATAATACAATAATATTACATATATGTAATACAACAAAATTACAATATATATGCAATAAAGCAATGTTATATTTAGTGGCGGAGCCAGGAAATTTTTCCTATGGGTTCGGAATTTTTCGGTGTTTGTATTTTTCTTTTCGCCATCAAAATTATCGGACCCAGGTAGGTCAGATATATAGAATACAATTTCACTATCATAACAAAAGGGCATTGTCGGCGTTCAACAAAATACAAAGTCATTTTAAATAAAAAAAAGTATATTACATTCTTTGAAAACGATTGTTAACATTTTTAATCGTGACTTTCAAAAAGTAATTATTTTTAATATAACAAATGCAAGTGTCATATATATAATCGTCACTCATCAAATAAAAACTAAACTTGTTTTTTTACTAAATTTGATTTGGTTATTTTAAAATTAAAACTAAAGAAAAATGGATAGAAAAAATATGGATAGAAAAAATGACAGAAATTAAACATTTAAGTTGGGCTGAAGGATATATGTTAGATTTGAACTTTTTATTTAGAAAAGACCCTATCAAATAGAAGTAATATTAGAAACTTAATTGACTAATGCTTAATTAACATAATAAGAGGTTCAACCCAAACTTTTAAACAAACTTATAAACTAGGAATCACTTAAAGATTTTTGAAGCATAGTTTGCTCACTAAATTAAATTAAATTAAATGTAAAGGAGTAAAGAAAGTATAAATTGTCTTGCACTCACGACAAAATAAATGATCAAAGGGGATGTGTGAAAAGGGTTAAAAGTATTAGGTTGGGCATAGAAATGACCCAAAACACAATTAACCATAAATAAGGCATCTGGAAGGTTAAGCATGCATATTTCAATATTTCATTCTTTCTTCTTCATTTTCACGGCACCTACATATCTAATTCATAGCAAAGATACCTTTTCTTTCAACGTATTTCGCCTTTGTTACCGGGTTCGCTCGTCGAAAAAGAGTGAGTTCGCTCATTAATTCGATACCAAGGCTATATATAAAACTGAAAAAAGACCGGGTTCGGACGAACCCGGTGGCCAAGCCGTACCTCCGCCACTGGTTATATTATACAACAATACTGCATATATGCAATACAACAATATTACAAATATATGGATATATGTAATATCGCGATCATTCGATCAACTTTTTGTTTCTTTTTCTAAATTTTGATAAAGAATAAAAACATATAAGAAAGACAAAAGAAAAAATAATTCAAATATATTTGTTTAAATTAAGTATTTAAGAGTTCTTTATTAGCTCTGGAGTTCTCTTTTTAAAAGTGTTCTCTATTCTTTTGAATCAGTCTCATAACAAATATCATAACAATTAATAGTACTTGTTCTTGCTGTGCCTAGTTGGTGCTTCTCTCTTCTATCTTTGTATTATTTTATTATTGTAATTAACTTTTTACGGATTCTTACAAGAAACATAAAAGGTACTATAAATACAAGTTTACAACCTCTTATATCAAATTGAAGAGGTAGGTCCCAGTAGAGCCCATTTGGTCTCGCAAGACTCACCTTAAACAGGGACGTCTGCGCAAAAACCAACTGGATCCGCAGGACCAACCATGCTCAGAGACGTGACGTCCTTACGCGCAGTACGCAAGCTGTTCCCGCAGGAAATGCCTCCCATGGTGGACTCCGCCTGTTCCCGCAGCCTCGGATACAAGCCATGAGGGAAGGCCACCCGCGCAGCATGGCTACACGCACTAGGTACTTAGCTCTCGATCATTCAGTGTCACCTGAAGGAATGAGCAAAGCCGGGAGCAATCCCGCACAGAGGCGGGAGGGGGAATACTCCCGCCCAAATAAGCCAGTCTGTATACTGAAGGACCTTTTACTGTACCTGACGAGGTATGGGCGAAAGATCTGATCAGAGATACGACAGCTCACTGATACAGCATGGCGAGCAGCATGCTCCTGTACTGTATCACTATTAGCCGCTGCCTACTCACCAACTACTGTCATACCACGTGCGTAGCCGGCAGTTGGTGGAAAGGGAACAGTATACAGCAGGCCTGGTCACTATCAGCCGCTGCCTACCCACCAACTACCAGCAGGGCACGTGCGTAGGCTACTGTTGATGAACAGGAACACTGTTGCAGCCGGCCATACCTCCTTGGAAACCTACCTTCGGCTATAAATACCCCAAATGGTATGATCATCGACACATTACATTATCATATTATCATCATAATATACCTGATATCTGCTCTAGCAATCTCTTAATATACTTTTATATTTAAAGAGCAATCTAGTCTGATTCTCACGCCGGAGGGTGGTCACAAGGAGGAACCCCCCCCCTTCTCAGTGACGAGCTCACGGTGTCTGTTTTGCAGGTTATCAGAAGAACCATCTTCCAAGGGTCTAACCCCTCGTGGGAAACAGCTATCCAACCCCCAGGTTACCAGTAATCTGTCCGGGGTCCGGTTAGTGTTTCTTCATTGGCGCCATCCGTGCATAAAGCTAGAACTTTATTTTTCTCCAGTTTTTTCAAACTTCTACAAAGATGGTTAGAGAAATTCCGGTAACCACAACCCCAGCTACTGGGATGAACACCGGCAACACAGTTTTTACGAACACTACCCCGGCTACCGAAGCCGGGGCAAGTGAAGTAAATTTTACGAACACTACCCCACTTACCAAAGCTGGGGCAAGTGCAGTAAATGATCACCTATTGGGATCCACCGATATCCAGTTTGAGAAACGAAGACTCCCCCGCCAGACTCTCGATGAAGTTAAGGCATGGGCGGAGGCACGACAAAAGGAATTCCAGGCTGAGTTGGACGAACGCTTGCGTTCCGTGCAACAGGCCGACGAATTCGAATACTGGGAGGATGACTCGGAGGAATCCGACTCCGACGCGAACCCTCGCCATAGGGCAAAAGGGAAGCGTAAGGAAACGAAATCCCAACCGAAAAGGCATTTTGGACAAGCCTTCAAACCAAAAAGCACAGGTGGAAGTCCACGGGACTTCTCTAAAACGTTCAGACCAAACGTTGCAAATGCAGGAACGTCCAAATTTGCAAGGGACATTGCTGAAGCAATCGCCCCAAAGAGTGCCAAACAAATGCCTAACATAGGCACATATGACGGTGTATCTGATCCAGACGATCATTTGAACAGGTTCATAGCGGGGGCAACCGTCAGTAATTGGACGGAACCCACGTGGTGTTACATGTTCCAAATGACGCTGGTGGGGGCTGCTAGAGCATGGTTCGATCGTCTACCGGTCAACCACATCTACGACTGGGCAGACTTCCAACAGAAGTTTAGCCAACACTTCAGCCAGCAACGAAAGTATACCGAGGAGCAATGGACAATCCTCAAATGCATACGAGAGGAAGACGAATCTCTGCCAAACGTCATCACTCGCTTCAACTCAAAGAAGCTAAGTTTGGGCAATATCAGCGAAGATCTCGTTCGCGCTGCCTTCATCCAGGGCGCACATGACCCAGAGCTCATCCGCACCCTAACGGGTAAAGATGGCATGCCATCCACATGGGATGGCATCATGACAGCAGCAAAACGCTATGCGGAAACAGAGAAGCAACTGGGTAGAGATCTCCCACAGAGCACAAACCTCTACACCCAGAGGACGAGAGAAGACAACGTCCTCACCGCCCGACTAAATAAAAAACGAAAGCTAGGCATTTGGCAGTCAAGGGTAAACTTTGACACCTCATCCGGCTTGCAACATCGGTTGGACGGAAGGGATAATGTACAGTCGCACCGGAACTCCAGATGGACGCCACTCACCAAAAGCGTCACTGAGATATTCGCCACTGAAGAGCTCCCATGGCCAAAGCCTCCAATAATCCGACATCGTCACGATGCTGATCGGAGCAAATACTGTGACTTTCACAAGACAAAGGGCCACAACACTGAAGAATGCATAGATGTAAAAGATATGGTCGAAGCATTTGTCAGAGATGGGACGCTCGCGCACCTCGTGGCGTAATAAAGGCTGAGCAGGCGAGTGCGTATAGAACCCCAGCTGGGAAAAACACGAATCAATTCCAGCTTCAAAATCGAGACTACATGCTGCGTAAAGAACGAGATCCCGAACCAGGTGCGTATCGGCTCGATGGCACTCCCATCCCAACATGGAAGGGAGCTCATTTACACAGTGCATGTAAATCAATTCCAATTTGTAAAGAAAAGGCCAAGAGCCACTTCTAATGGAAATGATTCTCTTTAAGAACACCGAAGCTGATGATTTTACATTTATACTTTTCTGAACTAATATGCCGGTTTTCACCGCATAATTACGTCGTCATTGCATGGGAAGGCGGTCCTACCCGCACGAACCCAGCAACGTGACAAACCTTCACGCAGGTCAGTTGAAGGGGAAAAAGTTCAGCACCCAAAAATGAAAGTGTCGGTCTATCCGCATGAATCATTAAGAAAACTGAATAATAACCTATCAACAACCGCGCATCGAACGGTTAAACTATCCAACACTGGTGACGGCATTCACATTACGTGAAGTCGTTGCGTGGGAAGGCGGTCTTACCCGCACGAACCCAATAACGTGGCAAACCTTCACGCAGAGTCAGTTGAAGGAGAAATCAATTATCCTATTAAATGAAAGTGCCGGTTTATCCGCATGAATCATGAAAGGAAAATGAACACTAACCTATCGACAACCGCGCGTCGAACGGTTCAAAACAAAATTCTTAAAAAGGATAAGAAAAACCTACACGCAGGTCAGATAAGGGTAAAGTTTTGCCATCCTACTAAGTGCAAGTGACGGTTCTACCCGCACAATCACGAAAGAGGAAGCAAAACTTCACACCTATTATCAACCACGTTCAAAGGTTAACTTATCCTCAAAAGGTAAGAAAAACCTACACGCAGGTCAGATAAGGGTAAAGTTTTGCCATCCTAAGTGCAAGTGACGGTTCTACCCGCACAATCACGAAAGAGGAAGCAAGACTTCCTGTTATCAACCACGTTCAAAGGTCAACTTATCTTAATGCCTTAGAAATTTCGAAAAGGAAAACCTACACGCAGGTCAGATATAAGTTAAAGTTTAGCCATCCTACCAAGTGCAAGTGACGGTTCCACCCGCACAATCACGAAGGAGGAAGCGAAACTTTAACCCACTATCAACCACGTTCAAAGGTTCTTATTCTAAACACTTGGAAAATTGCTAATTTAAACTAAGTATGCAAGTCGTAAGTTTATAAAGCAAGGAACCCAAAGAAGGAAATAACAATCTTATACGCAAAAAGATTAATATTTCAAGAATATATTACAAGAATGGCCGGGAAACTACCCGCCTAAAAGAAAAAAAAAAAACTATACAAGTCTTAGCAATGGGAAGGGATCTTCAGGATCAAGCTTTAGGGACGCTTCCACTTGGACCCGCTCCGTCAGAAGAACGGGGTGGTTCGAGGAACGCTTTGAGGACAGCTAACCCATCATCAGCAGCAGCTACTTCGTCCACCTTCTCCACCACTGGATGCGGGAAGGCGGCGTATTGGTTCAATGCTTGGTCATAAATGGCTTCGGTATCCACATTGAACAAAGGGAAGTTGGAAGGCGGGACGCCTTTCTCAACAAACCCTAGGCCAAGCAAGAAGCCGGCCTTTTCCCCATCCTCATGAGAAGGGTTGAGGGCTGCGGTCATAGCATCATCGTAAGAGGTCTCTGAAAAGACCCGACGCACAACCTACAAAGAAAACACAAGTATTAGAACCTTTTCTTACAAAAGAAAAGCGTGAAGATAAAACTAAACATACCTGAGGCAACGCTTCTCGAAGAAGCCATTGGAGGGCAGCTTGAGCTTCGTTATGGGCGCGTTCGGCTTCGCTCTTGTTAAGGTTGGCAAGTAAAACTTCCTTTGCGGCAGCCTCTTCGACGCCCTTAAGCTTCCGCTGGGTCTGGTCAAGCACCCCCCTCTGGTCCAGGATTTCCTGGAGTTTCTTGGCATCTTCCATTGCCAAGGCATCATGAGCGCGTTGGAGAGCCCCTAATTTGCCTTTCAGCTCCTCATTCTCCACACGCAAAGGCTCAGCAACGGCTTCAGCCTTGGCAGCCCTCTCGGTTGCGTTTCGCGCAGTCTCCCTGGCCAGCCGAAGCTGTTCATTCACAGCTTGGGCAGCCTTGGAGCGGGCCTCGAGTCGCGCCTGAAGTTCAACCTCGAGGGCCTTGAAGGCCTTCTCCTTGTCGGCGGCAGCTGCCGCCAGCTGTTGGTTCTCCTCCCGAAGAGCACGCGCCTCAGATATGTCCTTGGCGCGAGCTGCTTTCAACTTGTCGTTTTCACGACAAAGCAGCTCGACGCGCGGCTGCATCCGGGCCTGGAGAACCCGAAGCTCATTAGTTAGCCTACCCTCCTGGTAGCTAACCATGGCTTCCCCCAACGCACCCGGAGGAGCAGCGTGGCGAGCCCAGTCCACGCACTCCACAGGTGTGCGAAGGGTTGTTCCTCGGCGTATGTTCCATCGAGGAACATACACTTCATTGGAATCCGACACTGCAAAAGAAACAAAGGCAGTAAGGAAAAGATGATAAAAAACATAGGGGAAAAAGAAAGGAACCCTACGCACCTGTAGGGTCAATGACAGGCCGATAGCCGCCAAACCCATCACCTGAACCTAAAGGAAATCCATCCAACAGGTCAGGCAGACGGGAAGGTGGCAAAAATCGACGGGAAGCCCTGCGCGTACCTGATGGTCCGGCCATCGGTGCCGGTGGCGCGGGCATGGCGGCAGCCGCCGTGGTCGCCGTTGTGGTCGCCGCCGTGGTCGCCGCCTTGTAAGCAGCAGCAGTAACCGCCGGCTCTGTGAAGGATGCTGTAAAAATCGCACTCACAGCCGGCAGTGACGTCATCCCTGCCGGAACAGTTGGCTCAAAGGAATGAGCAACTGGACCAGCGGATGCAGGCGCAGGCGCCTGGGTCGACGCCTCAGGAAGGCTGACCGAGCCTACCGTCATTGGCGGGGGGATACTCCCCTGCGCTTCACCCCGGAATGCGTCAACACCCACGCCTGCACAAAGAAGAAAGTGTTAAATTTATAATGATAAATCTGCAGACATTATGATTGTACTTACGGGTTTTCTTGACCCTGAACGTACGGACGGGCGGGGAGGAACCCGATGGAGCCGGCCTCTTGGTACCGGTCACCGTCGTCTTCGTTGGTTCTCCGGAGGTAACGGTCGTAGCCTCCGGAGTAGTGGTCTCCTCACCACCGGGCTTCCCCGCCACCTCTTCACTATCTGACTCCGAGTCAGAGAGAACCACTGGATCAGCTGTGGAGGCCTTCTCCTTCCCCTTCACGCCGGCAGCAGCCTTCTTCTTCCGCACAAGGGGAGGACCATCTGCGGATTCCTCAGAAGAAGACAGGATGTAAGGATTTCCAGCAACGGGTACAGCATTGAGGGGTTCAGGATAGAATATCTCCTTACCTGGCCGCCGGTGGCTCAGGATCTCTTGGCCCGGCGGATAGACCTCCACAAACCTATCCGCCGTTTGCTCCAGGATGGGCAACTCATTGTCGTCCAGAGCACGAGTGCCCACCCGCACGGGACTGTCAGCTTCCCGCGTGAACAGGAGCGACTCCAAATTATTCCCCTCTGAAAGAAAAAGAAACAGTTAGAAAATTAACTAATATCAGCAAGAAAGACAAGACATACCATAAGGAATAGAGTTCAAACCATATTCAAGAAGGATGGGAAACCGGGACGCATCCTTCCATACCCGGCTCATCCCCAGCAACACCATCCCGGACTCCGCAAACCGGTAAACCGGAGATTGGACCCGGGATATCTTCGCGAACCATTCCGCCTCCTGGTAGCTGGAAGCGTGAAGGCTCGGAAGCGCTTGACCCTTCTTGAACTTCATAGCAATGGGGATGGCGCGGGCAGAGATGTAGAAGAACTCCCGCTTCCACGATCGGAGACTGCGCTCGGTCACGCAGATCTTCAAACCCTTAATACGGGTTGTCAGGGTGTACCACCCCTGGACGCACCTCCAAGTATAAAAGGTCATCAGGCGGTCCACGTAGGGCTCAATACCCAGAATCCGACACACCCACTCGAAGTGCCGGACCTTGGCAATCGCCATCGGATGCACCTCGGTCAGGTGCACCCCGTGCCTCTCCAGGACACGGTACACAAACTTTGTCAATGGGAACCTAAGGTTCCCATAAACAAAGAATGCAGCATATACCCCGATCTTGCCACTGGGGGCATCGTACACAGTCTGGTGGGATTCAGGAAACTCAGGCTCGAGAGACTCGAGCATGAACTTCCTGACGATATACTGGTACTGATCGACAGGTAGAGCACACTGGCACTCGCCAGCAGTACTCCTATCGTCGGCTACAGCTTCAGCATCATGAGAAGACATTTTTGCAGAAAGAAGAGTGATTTCGGGAAAATGCTTGCCTGAAAAAGGGGAGTATTTGCCGGAAATCACTAAGAAGAAGAAGAAGAGAGGTGAAAGTGTGGATTACAAAGAGGCCTCTCCCCCTTTATATACTAATCACAATTAATGCGGTGAATTTAATGCGGAGGAGAGAGAAATCGAAGGTGCAATGAAACTATGACACGTGGCAAAAAGCAGGCTGGCAACAGCTGTTGACAGGACGTGTGCCAGTAATTTCGCGGCCACGCGCCCGAAAAATCGTGCCCACGCGCCAGGAAAAGCGTCTGGAATGACCATGTTCTGTCACGTCACCATAACTTCCTGCACGTCCTGACAGTCAGAAGAAACCGTCGCACGACGTTTCATAGGTTTGGACTGTTCTTATCTTTTCACCAACTCTTCGAATTTCAAAATTCAAAAAATTTGAAAATATTAAAAGGTAAGCGGGAAAATACCCCTTACCCCTTGGCAAACAAGTAACCGTAAGACGGATGCGGGTACAGTGTAAAGGCAAAACCCTTCACATACCTAGCACCCGCAGGGAATTGAAGCCAAATAAACCTTGGCAAACAAGTAACCGTAAGACGGATGCGGGTACAGTGTAAAGGCAAAACCCTTCACATACCTAGCACCCGCAGGGAATTGAAGCCAAATAAACCTTGGCAAACAACCGTAAGACGGATGCGGGTACAGTGTAAAGGCAAAACCCTTCACATACCTAGCACCCGCAGGGAATTGAAGCCAAATAAACCTTGGCAAACAAGTAACCGTAAGACGGCCGCGGGTACAGTGTTAAGGCAAAACCCTTCACATACCTAGCACCCGCAGGGAATTGAAGCCAAGTATTCCTCGGCAACCAAGTAACTACAAGACGGGTGCGGGTACAGTGTAAAGGCAAAACCCTCCACATACCTAGCACCCGCAGGGAATTGACGCCAGGAATACCTTGGAAGTAAAGTAACCGTAAGACGAGCGCAGGTACAGTGTCAAGGCAAAACCCTTCACATACCTAGTGCTCCGCTGGGAATTGAAACCAAGAAGGATCTTCTGGGCAATGCTAGCGGAAACGGAAATAACATCCCCGCATAGCGGGAACGTCGAGAACTACGTTGTTTGAAGCTCCAGGATGGAATTGGTGGTCTTAACATAATTGATCACTATGTTCAAAACTACCAAAACCTCATGGAAAATCCATACAACTGGGACTCAATGCTCCTGACTTGCGAGGAGGTTACAGACCTACCCGCATCATACCCAAAGACCAAGCAGGAAACTCGGGCATTTCTGCAAGTGACAAGGACTTCCGCGGAAAGAATCCCCATGGAAAACCTTACAAAACCCTTTTCAAAACCCTTTGCTCAAAGTCCAAAAGTTCACCTCACTTTATTAAACACGCATGAGAAGAACATTGGACTGGGGGGACTTGAAGAGGTAGGTCCCAGTAGAGCCCATTTGGTCTCGCAAGACTCACCTTAAACAGGGACGTCTGCGCAAAAACCAACTGGATCCGCAGGACCAACCATGCTCAGAGACGTGACGTCCTTACGCGCAGTACGCAAGCTGTTCCCGCAGGAAATGCCTCCCATGGTGGACTCCGCCTGTTCCCGCAGCCTCGGATACAAGCCATGAGGGAAGGCCACCCGCGCAGCATGGCTACACGCACTAGGTACTTAGCTCTCGATCATTCAGTGTCACCTGAAGGAATGAGCAAAGCCGGGAGCAATCCCGCACAGAGGCGGGAGGGGGAATACTCCCGCCCAAATAAGCCAGTCTGTATACTGAAGGACCTTTTACTGTACCTGACGAGGTATGGGCGAAAGATCTGATCAGAGATACGACAGCTCACTGATACAGCATGGCGAGCAGCATGCTCCTGTACTGTATCACTATTAGCCGCTGCCTACTCACCAACTACTGTCATACCACGTGCGTAGCCGGCAGTTGGTGGAAAGGGAACACTATACAGCAGGCCTGGTCACTATCAGCCGCTGCCTACCCACCAACTACCAGCAGGGCACGTGCGTAGGCTACTGTTGATGAACAGGAACACTGTTGCAGCCGGCCATACCTCCTTGGAAACCTACCTTCGGCTATAAATACCCCAAATGGTATGATCATCGACACATTACATTATCATATTATCATCATAATATACCTGATATCTGCTCTAGCAATCTCTTAATATACTTTTATATTTAAAGAGCAATCTAGTCTGATTCTCACGCCGGAGGGTGGTCACAAGGAGGAACCCCCCCCTTCTCAGTGACGAGCTCACGGTGTCTGTTTTGCAGGTTATCAGAAGAACCATCTTCCAAGGGTCTAACCCCTCGTGGGAAACAGCTATCCAACCCCCAGGTTACCAGTAATCTGTCCGGGGTCCGGTTAGTGTTTCTTCATATATCAAATTTAAGGACGAGTCACAAGAGAGAAAAAATCTCTCTAACCCCAAAAATGGCCTTCTTTAACCACATTATGGTTGTTATGACCATTTTATTCGTCGTACTACTTCCAGCTGCCACCACAACAACTGAGTATGTAGTTGGAGATGACAACGGTTGGACCTTCGAGTACGATTATCAATATTGGGCTAAAGATAAAATTTTTAAAGTTGGGGACACCTTAGGTAAAACAATTCCGTGTATGTTAATTCTATATTAAATGTGCCACTATATGTATTACTTTTCATAACAGTTTTGACGTTATTTTATGTTACAGTGTTTAATTATCTTAAAGGGATGCATAACGTGTTCAAAGTGAATGGTACTGAGTTTGCGGATTGCATCATTCCACCACCGAGTCAAGGTTACACCTCCGGACACGACGTTTTAGAGCTCTCGGCACCCGTCCAAACAGGGTTTATACGTGGTGTAGGGGTACATTGTTCTTCATTTAACCAAAAGTTAGCCATAGATGTTAATGGTTGTTACTTTTGTTTAAGTTAAAATACCGTCATTAATAGTAATGAAGAAACACTAATCGACCCCGGGCAGATTACGGATAATCTGGGGGTTAAGTAATGTTTCCCACGAGGGTTAGGTCCGGCAAAGAAGGATGTTCTTCGAATGACCTGCAAAACAAACACCGTGAGCTCGTCACTGAGAAGGGGGGGTTCCTCCTTGTGACCACCCTCCGGCGTGAGAATCAGACTAGATTACTCTGAATATAAGTGTATATTGAGAGAAATAGCTAGTGAAGGTAAAATACCAGATGATCCTACCGTTCCAAGGTGTTAGAGTATTTATAGCCGAAGGTAGGTTTCCAAGAAGGTACAGCCGGCTGAATAGTATTCCTGTTCTACCAACAGTGGGTTACGCACAAGCCATGCTGGTTGGTGGATAGGCTGCGGCTGATAGTGACAAGGCCGGCTGTATACTGTTCCTTTACTACCGGCTATGCACTGTTCCACCAACTGTAGGCTACGCACGTCCCACAGTGAGGGTTGGTGAGTAGGCAGCGGCTAATAGTGACAGTACTAGAGGGTGCTCCTCGTACTGTTGTCGGTGAGCTGTCACCCTGTGATTGGTTCAAGGGCTGTTTTGGTCAGATCTTGTCTATTTTGCCCATACCTTGGCAGGTATAGTACAAAAGATCTTCCAGAAGCATACGGACTGGCTCATTTGGGCGGGAGTATTCCCGCCCTGCTCATTCCTTCAGGTGACTACTGAATTATTGAGAGCTAAGTGCCTTGTGCGTGTAGCCTTGCTGCGCGGGTGGCCTTCCCTGATGGGATAGCACTCCCCGCCCTTCACGCCCCAAACTACCAGGAGGCGGAATGGTTCGCCAAGATCTCCCGGATCCAGACTCCGGTGTACCGCTTTGCGGAGTCTGGGATGGTGATGCTTGGGATGAGCCGGGTGTGGAAGGAGGCGTCACAGGTTCCCATCGTCCTCGAATACGGTTTGAACTCTGTCCCTTACGGTATGCTTTGTCTTATTTGTTTATATAGGTTTGTCTTCTAACTGTTTCTTTTATTTCAGAGGGGAACGACTTGCAGTCTCTCCTGCAGCCGTGGGAGAGTGATGGTCCCGCTCGGATGGGTACTCGTGCTCTCGATGAGAACGAGTTGCCCATCTTGGAGCAAACGAGTGATCGGTTTGTGGATGTCTACCCGCCAGGCCACCCTATTCTGAGCGCCACGCGGCCAGGTAAGGCGTTATTCAACCCTCGACCTCTCAATGCTGAAACCTCTGCTGGAATTCCTCTAATCTTGTCATCTTCTGATGAGGAATCCGCAGATGGTCCTCCGTTGGTGCGGAAGAAGAAGGCTGCCGGCGGGAAGGGGAAGGCGTGGATGCTACCGCATTCCAGGGTGGAGCGGGGAGGAGCACCTCCGGACCCATGACGGTAGGCTTGGTCAACCTACCTGAGGCGATGACCCAGGCGGCTGCGCCTGCTTCAGTTGGTTCAGTTGCTCACCCAGTTGAGCCGACTGTTCCAACTGTGATGACATCTCCGCCGGCTGTCAGTGCCATATTTACTGAATCTTTCACTGAGCCGGCGGTGACTATTTCTGCGGGTACTTCCGCAACGGCGACCACGGTTGTGAGTTCACCTCCGGTGAGTTCACCTCCGTTGGTTTCTACCGCGGCGGCCTCTATGCCTCCTCCGACGTCGGCAGCTACGGCCGATCCTTCAGGTATGCTTGGGGCTTCTCGCCAACCTCTGCCTCCTTCCCATCTGCCTGACCTCTTGGATGGATTTCCCTTGGGTTCAGGTGATGGGTTTGGCGGCTATCGGCCTGTTGTCGACCCTACAGGTGCGTAGGGTTCTTTTGGCCTTTTTTTTTTTTATATATCTTCTTTTCCTAACTGCTTTTTGTTTTTTGCAGTGTCGGATTCCAATGAAGTGTATGTTCCACGATGGAACATCCGCCGAGGAACAACCCTTCGCACGCTTGTGGAGTGCGTGGAGTGGGCTCGTCACGTAGCTCCCAGTGGTGCGTTGGGGGAAGCAATGGCTAGCTACCAGGAGGGTAGGCTAACCAACGAGCTTCGGATTCTCCTGGCCCGGATGCAGCCGCGCGTCGAGCTGCTCTGTCGTGAAAACGACAAGTTAAAAGCAGCTCGTATTCAAGAAGTAGCTCAGGCGCGGGCTGTCCGGGAGGAGAACAAGAGGCTTACCGCAGTGGCTGCGGAAAAGGAGAAGGCCTTCATGGCCCTCGAGGTTGAAGTTCAGGCCCGGCTCGAGGCCCGTTCCAAGGCTGCCCAAGCTGTTAACGAACAGCTTCGGCTGGCTAAGGAAACTGCACGGAACGCAACTGAGAGGGCCACCAAGGCTGAAGCTGTTGCTGAGCCTCTACGCCTCGAGAATGAGAAACTTAAAGCCAAACTAGAGGCGCTCCAACAGGCTCATGATGCCTTGGCGATGGAAGACGCCAAGAAGCTCCAAGAGATCTTGGACCAGAGGGGGGTGCTTGACCATACTGAGCGGAAGCTAAAGGGCGTTGAAGAGGCTGCGGCTAAAGAAGTGTTGCTTGCCAACCTCAACAAAAGTGAAGCCGAACGCGCCCGTAACCAAGCTCAAGCCGCCCTACAGGAGGCTCTGGTTGCCAAGGAATGGCTTCTTCGAGAAGCGTTGTCTCAGGTATGTTTAATTTCATTATATCTTTACGCTTTTCTTTGTAAATAGAAAAGGTTTTGATACTTGTATTTTTTCTTTTTGTAGGTTGTGCATCGGGTCTTCACGGATACGTCTTATGACGATGCTATGAGCGCAGCCCTCAACGCTTCTCATGAGGATGGGGAAAAGGCCGGCTTCCTGCTTGGTCTAGGGTTCGTTGAGAAAGGCATCCCGCCTTCCAACTTCCCTTTATTTGATGTGGATACTGAAGCTTTATATGACCAAGCAGTGAACTAGTATGCCGCCTTCCCGCATCCGGTGGTGGAAAAGGTGAACGAAGTTGCTGCTGCTGATGATGGGCTAGCTATCCTTAAAGCTTTCCTTGAACCGCCACGCTCTACTGATAGTGCGGGTCCAAGTGGAAGTGGTCCTGAAGCTTGATCCTGAAGATCCCTTTCCACCATTAGAGTAGATTTTTATTTTTGTATAGCTTCTTTTGTATGCGGGTATGCACCCAGCAATCTTTGTAATATTTGAATTTTGATGGAATAAAGATTATGTGCTAATTCCTTGCCTTGTTTATTTTACGCATGTTTTGATTTAACTTAGTAATTTCTTTAGTACTTAGATAAGTTAACTTTTTAACGTGGCAGATTATAAGTTTATGTTTCGCTTCCTCTTTCATGATTGTGCGGGTATGACCGTCACTTACACTTAGTAGGATGGCTAAACTTTACTTAAATCTGTCCTGCGTGGAAGTTTTCCTCATCTTTTCCTTAGAAATTTTCTAAGTATTTTGAATAAGTTAGCCTTTGTACGCGCAGTTGTTAATAGGTTAATGTTCAGTTTCCTCTATCATGATTGTGCGGGTAGGACCGTCATTTTCATTTAGTGGGATGACTAAACTTTACCTACAACTGACCTGCGTGAAGGTTTTCCTTATCTTTTCTTTTGAAATTTTTACCGTTTTATGTGTTTATGCGGTTTTTGCCGCCTTCCACACGTAACGACTTACTTCTTCCCATATTTATGCGGTGAATACCGGCATATCAGTGTGGGAAGTTCATAAGTATAAAGGTAAGGCTATTAACACATTGTGAAAGGAGAATCATTTCCATTAGAAGTGGCTCTAGGCCTTTTCTTTACAAGTTTGGATTGATCTACATGTAACATTTGCGTAATTGAGCTCCATTCCATGTTCTTGGGATGGGAGTGCCATCGAGCCTTTCGAGCCGGTATGCGCCCTTTCCCAGAACTTCTTTGATAATGTATGGCCCTTCCCAGACCGGGGCCAGTTTTCCTGGGCGTTGTTGATTCGAAGCCTCGTTGTTACGCAGTATGTAGTCTCCTACATTGAAGTTGCAGAGTTTTACCCGCGTGTTGTAGTACTTTTGCATTTGTCGCTTGTAGTTCTCTTCACGCACTGCGGCTAAGTCTCTGCGTTCCTCGGTTAGCATAATGTCTAACCGTCTTTCCGCATCATTGTCTTCTGGCTGAATCAAGACCCTTGGTGAGGGTAAACCAATTTCGACCGGGACCATGGCTTCAGTGCCATAAGTGAGACTGAACGAGGTTTCTCCCGTACTGGCCTTTTTCAGCGTTCTGTTTGCCCAAAGGACGTGCGGAAGCTCGTCCACCCAGCCGGATCTGTGTTCCAAGAGTCTTTTCTTTATGCCTTCGACGATGCTCTTATTTGCTCTTTCTACCTCACCATTACCCTGCGGGTGCGCCACTAAGGTAAAGGTGTGGGTGATTTGAAGTTCTTCCAGCCACTTTTGTAGCTTCTTGTCAGCAAAGTTGGTGCCGTTATCGCTCACCAAATTCTGTGGAAGTCCAAAACGACAAATAATAAATTCCCAAATAAATTTTTTGATATGTTTCGCGGTTGTTTGGGCTAAGGGTTTTGCTTCTATCCACTTGGTGAAGTAGTCGATGGCTACCACTAGGAACTGAACATTTCCTGCTGCTGTAAGAAATGGGCCTGTCACATCGATGGCCCACTTCTGAAATGGCCATGAAGAGGTGACTGGAACAAGTTCATTCTTCGGGCGATGCGTGTTGGGTGCGTAGAGCTGACAAGACCTACACTTTCTGATGTATGCCAGCGCATCCGTATGCATCCCCGGCCAAAAGTATCCCGCGTTGTTTAGCTTAGCTACAACAGCGCGTGGACCTGCGTGTACTCCACAGATGCCTTCGTGTACTTCCCTTAGGAGGTAGTCAGCATCTTGGTTGTCCACACATCTTAAGAGTGGGCCAAGAAAGTTACGTCTGTAAAGGATGTCATCGATGAGTTGATAATTCAGTGCTTTACAGCGTAGTTTTCTTGCCTGTATTTTTGACTCTGGTAGTATACCTGCCGCAAGGTAATTTATTATTGGTTTCATCCACGTTTCTGTGCCGGTTTGGATGACACAAATTTCCTTGTGCGGGACTGAAGGTGCCTCGAGGAGTTCAATGCGGATGTCCTTTCCCAAGTGGGTGAAGGCTAATGATGCAAGCTTGCTTAACGCATCCGCAGATTTGTTTTCACTACGCTTGACGTGTATGACTTTGCAATCGTTAAAATCGCGCATAAGGGTTTTTGCTTGTGCGAGGTACAGGGCCATTGTGTCGTTCACGGCCGTGTACGTCCCGTTGATTTGGTTGGCTACTAACATGGAATCCACGTGGGCTTCCAAGTATTTCACTCCCATCTTACGCGCAATTCTCAGCCCGGCCAAGAATGCTTCATACTCGGCTTCGTTATTCGTACTTGGAAAATCCAGTCGAATAGCGTAAGTGTATTCTTGGCCTGCTGGGTTGGTTAGTTTCAGCCCTGCGCCTGAACCCTCGTTACTGGCTGCTCCATTAGTGTAGAGTCGCCAGACATCATTGATGTCCCGTGCTGGAGAGGGTTGAGCCTCTTCCTGGCACTCTTTTTCCCGCGATGCAGGCACTTCCGCAATAAAGTCGGCCAAAACCTGGCCTTTTATGGCTGGTCTTGGCTTATACTTTATCGCGTATTCCCCCAACTCAATTGCCCATTTGGCTAGGCGTCCCGATAACTCGGGTTTGCGTAGAACGTTTGCAAGTTTGAAGTTGGAGAGAATGGTGATTGGGTGACCCTGGAAATATCGTCTTAACCTGCGTGAAGCGTGTATAAGTGCTAAGACTAATTTTTCGAGGGTAGAGTACCGGGTTTCTACGTCTGTTAGGATACGGCTGACATAATAGATTGGCATCTGGATGCCTTTCAGTTCAACTAGCAGGACCGCCCCGGTTGCTCTATCTGTTGCGGAAAGGTATAGGATTAACCCCTCCCCCGCTTCTGGTGCTGTGAGCGTTGGGAGTTCGATCAAGCGTGACCGAATCTCCTGAAAAGCTGCTTCCGCTTCTGGTGTCCAGCGGAAGTGCGTTTTCTTTAAACAGTTTCTCAACGTTGACACGAAAGGAAACGACTTATCCGCGTGGTTTGCCAAAAAGCGATTAAGTGCGACTAGTCGTCCATTCAGTGTCTGAGCCTGTTTGATGGTAGTAGGTGATTCCATTTTGATAATGGCTTCGACCTTTTCAGGGTTCGCTCTGAAGCCATCTTTAGTGACGATGACCCCCAAGAACTTCCCTTCTTCCATTCCAAAGGCACACTTGCTCGGGTTGAGCTTCATGTTTATCTTCCTGAGCGTGTTGAAAGTTTCTTCGATGTCTTTCAACATCGCTTCTGCGTCAGGGCTTTTGATGACCAAGTCATCCATATAGACTTCCAAGTTCCTCCCAATTTGGGCATGAAACTGGTTGTCCATCAGGCGTTGGTATGTGGACCCGGCATTCTTAAGTCCAAATGGCATCATTTGATAACAAAATGTGCCATCGGGCGTCCGAAAAGCGGTTTTGTCCTGATCATCAACGGCCATGTGGATTTGATGGTACCCCTTATACGCATCCAGGAAGCATTTAAGGCGAAACGGTGCTAACGAATCCACCTTAAGATCAATTTCGGGTAACGGATAACAATCTTTGGGGCATGCTTTGTTTAAGTCCTTGAAATCTATGCACATGCGCCATTGTTTGTTATTCTTCGGTACCATAACGGGATTTGCAACCCATGTTTGATATCTGCTAACGCGTAAGATGCCTGCGTCAAGGAGTTCCTTGACTTGGGTTCTACACACGTTAGTTTGTTCTGGCCCCATTACTCTGCGCTTTTGTACGACTGGCGTAACAGCCGGATCGCACTTGAGCTTATGCTCTGCCTTACTTCGGGGTACACCAGTCACGTCAGCTGGTGTCCACGCGAAGATGTCAGCGTTTTCTGTAGTAAGCGTTTGAGTAAGGTGCGCGTGGGATCAACGACTGTTGGGCTAATGGTAACGGCCTGGTCAGGGTATTTGCCATTGAAAGCCCATCTTTCCGGTTCGGTGATGGTTGGTTTAGCCATCTTTGGTTTGGGTTTAGATGAGACAGATGCGATGCATACCTGGGGAATGCCGGTGATCATCGCTACACCCTCAGCTGTTGGCCATCCCATCATGCCGTGGACTGAAGATACCACGGCGTTGAATCTTGCCATTCCGTCTCTCCCGAAGAGAATGTCGTATGTGTGGTGTGGCTTCCTCATCACGACCAAATCCACATCTTCTGTGCGTGAGTGATTCCCGTCCGTAAGAGTGACGGGGAAAGATAGGATACCCAGGGGGTTGTTTGTGCTGCCGTCGAACCCTTCCATCGAGGCGTAGACCGTTTCCAGGCGTTCCTTGTCTTCGTCATCTAGCTTGTCGAAGAACTGCCTGTACATCACCATTGACGAGGCGCCGTTGTCAGCAAGAGTGCGAGAAGTGATGTAGTGCCCCAGCTGGCTTTTGATGACGATAGGGCCTTCTTTGCTGGGTCCTCCTGGCACTCGCGGGAAGCGCACCTCAGCTTCCTTCCACGCGCATGGTTCTGTCGCTCGCCTTTTTCTTCCTCTGATGTTGCCATGAACCATGTTGATGCTGATGTCAACGGGCTTTCGTCCGTTGCCTCTGTACCGGTTATCATTCTTTCCTCCCTTCTTGATTGATGCAACAAGGTGTGCAAGTCTTCCATCCTTGACGAATGTTTCAACAATATCCTTCAAGGATGTACACTCCTCCGTACTATGACCCTTTGTCCCGTGGAAGTCACAGGATTTGCTTTGATCCGCATTAGGTCGCTGCCGGATCATTGGAGCCTTTGGCCATGGTAGTTTTTCGGTGGCAAATATCTCCGTGACGCTTTTGGTGAGTGGCGTCCACCGGTGTTTTCGGCTTGGAAGGTGTGTGTTATCCCTTCCGCCAACAAGAGGGCGAGAGCTGGATGAGGTGTCAAAGTTTACCCTTGACTGCCAAATACCTAGCTTCCTCTTTTTGTTCTGCCGGGCGATCCGAACATTGTTTTCTCTAGTCCTTTGCGTGTAGAGGTGTGTACTCTGGGGAAGATCCCTTCCCAGTTGCTTCTCTGTCTCGGCAAAGCGCTTGGCCGCCGTCATGATGGCATCCCATGTGGATGGCATGCCGTCCTTACCCGTCAATGTGCGGATAAGCTCTGGGTATTCGGCACCCTGGATGAAAGCGGCGCGAACAAGATCTTCACTTATGTTGCCCAGACTCAGCTTTTTGGAGTTGAAGCGAGTGATGAAGTCTAGTAAAGATTCATCCTCCTCTCTAACGCAGTTGAGGATCGTCCACTGTTCTTCAGTATATTTCCTCTGTTAGCTGAAGTGCTGGCTGAACTTGTTCTGAAAGTCCGCCCAATCATAGATGTGGTGGACCGGTAAACGATCGAACCATGCCCTGGCCGCTCCAACCAGTGTCATCTGGAACATATAACACCACGTGGGTTCCGCCCAGTTGCTGACGGTTGCCCCCGCAATGAATCTGTTCAAGTGATCGTCTGGGTCGGATAGGCCATCATAAGTGCCGATGTTGGACATTTGTTTGGCACTTCTCGGGGCGATTGCTTCCGCAATGTCCCTTGCAAACTTGGACTTTCCTGCATTTGCAGCAGTTGGTCTAAAGGTTTTGGAGAAGTCACGTGGGTTTCTCCCCGCGTTCGTTGGTTTAAAGGTTTCTCCAAAATTCCTTGTCGGTTGGAAGTCCGTTTCCTTACGCTTCCCTTTCGCCTTATGGCGAGGGTTTGCGTCGGTATCGGATTCTTCCCGCTCATTGTCCGAGTACTCGCACTCACTGTTCATGTTGAGATGTTGGCGAGTACTGCCGAATTCGTCAGCCTGTTGAAGTGAACGCAAGCGTTCATCCAACTCAGCTTGGAACTCTTTCTGATGTGCTTCGGCCCACGCCTTAACTTGATCGAGTGTTTGGCGAGGGAGCCTCGTCCGTTTCTCCAACTGGGCATCAGTGAACCCCAGTGAAATATTGTTTACTGCACTTGTCCCGGCTTGGGTAACCGGGGTAGTGTTCGTAAAATTTGCATAACCGCCGGTGTTCCCCCCAGTTGCTGAGGTTGTGGTTACCGGGGTTTCTTGGTCACTTACTGGCTTTGGGACCGGAGTAACGTTAACCATTTCTTCAGAAATTTTGAAAAAACTAAGAATTAGTTCTAGCTTTTATGCACGGATGGCGCCAATGAAGAAACACTAATCGACCCCGGGCAGATTACGGATAATCTGGGGGTTAAGTAATGTTTCCCACGAGGGTTAGGTCCGGCAAAGAAGGATGTTCTTCGGATGACCTGCAAAACAAACACCGTGAGCTCGTCACTGAGAAGGGGGGGTTCCTCCTTGTGACCACCCTCCGGCGTGAGAATCAGACTAGATTACTCTGAATATAAGTGTATATTGAGAGAAATAGCTAGTGAAGGTAAAATACCAGATGATCCTACCGTTCCAAGGTATTAGAGTATTTATAGCCGAAGGTAGGTTTCCAAGAAGGTACAGCCGGCTGAATAGTATTCCTGTTCTACCAACAGTGGGTTACGCACAAGCCATGCTGGTTGGTGGATAGGCTGCGGCTGATAGTGACAAGGCCGGCTGTAGACTGTTCCTTTACTGCCGGCTATGCACTGTTCCACCAACTGTAGGCTACGCACGTCCCACAGTGAGGGTTGGTGAGTAGGCAGCGGCTAATAGTGACAGTACTAGAGGGTGCTCCTCGTACTGTTGTCGGTGAGCTGTCACCCTGTGATTAGTTCAAGGGCTGTTTTGGTCAGATCTTGTCTATTTTGCCCATACCTTGGCAGGTATAGTACAAAAGATCTTCCAGAAGCATACGGACTGGCTCATTTGGGCGGGAGTATTCCCGCCCTGCTCATTCCTTCAGGTGACTACTGAATTATTGAGAGCTAAGTGCCTTGTGCGTGTAGCCTTGCTGCGCGGGTGGCCTTCCCTGATGGCTTGTATCCGCAGCTGCGGGAACAGGCGGAGTACTTCACCATTGGGAGGCATTTCCTGCGGGAACAGCTTGCGTACTGCGCGTAAGGACGTCACGTCTCTGAGCATGGTGGGTCCTGCGGATCCAGTTGGTTTCTGCGCAGACGTCTCTCTTCAAGGTGAGTCCTGCGGGTCCAACTGGGCTCTGCTGGGACCTACCTCTTCAAGTAATAACAATAATCATTTGAAGTAATTAACACCGTGTATTTATAATACATGTTAAACAATTAACTTCTTCATTTCTATTTTGATATGTTGTTAAAGCAAAAGGTAGAAATAGTTGGTGTGATTTTTATTGGTGGTACAACTTAATTATTTGAATCAGTGGAAAGTGAGCATTGGTTTAGCGTCAATAGAACTTGATGGTTCCCACTAATGTTACTACTAATTGCTAGTAGTTAATTCGGCTTTCAGTTACACTCTTTCACGAAGAGGTGTAACGTTCACCCAAACATTGTAATGATTTGGCGTATATGAAACAATCATCTGGAATGATTGAATACAACAAACTTCATACTTTGTTTTCATAGAGATGAATTCTCGGGATCTGATAAATACTTAATGTCTTATCCAATTATTGATCGTGTATCAGTTAAATATTTTAATCTGGAAGTAAACTCTATCAATCATTCAAAAAGCTATGCAACTCATATGGAATTCAAAACTCACGATTTTCAAAAGTTCTATTTAAGTTATGTATTACATTTAGAAAAAAAAAATATCAGTGTGTTACGGTTTTCATTGTAATCTAACTTAAATTGGTTTTACATATACATTAGATTGTTTTCTTCATCACTCTTGTTTTTGAGTTTTTTAACCAAGGAAAAAAAAGGAAATGAGAGGGAAGGATAAAAAAAGGAAGGGGAGGGAAGGAAATTTTTTTTAGTTACGTGTGTTCTTGAGTTTGAAGGAAATTAGAGGAAAGGAAAGGATACCTATGTTAAATAATAGTTATCCTTAGTAATCATCCCATTTTTGAGAGGATAACTTATTAGGAAAATACATTAATTTAATCCTTCCTAACTCCTCCTACTCCTTTCTTTTCCATCCTAAAAAAAACTCAAGAACACCCATTTTTTAACTATCATTAGTTTTCCTTTCCTTTCTCTCCTTTAAAAAAACTCAAGAACACCTTAGCCCGATTTTAGATATATCTTTTTAAAACAACTAACTCATACATCTGAACAGACTCTTAAATTTACACAAAGTCCCAAATCTATGCCATGAAATTAGATACCTAAACCGTTTGAAGGGTTTTGGGTTTGAATATGTATCTGATTTGATTCTTGAAAATTTTGAAAATCCAACTTCTTTTTTTCAAGAAAAATGAGGCTATCCAAGATATTAAAGATCGATTCCTATCATTGTTTCCTGGGAATGAAAAAGTTACCTAAGTTGCCAAATCTAATTAAAAAGACGTAACAAAACTATTTATAATGTGTTGAATGAGAGAAATCAGTGATTGTGAGTAATCGAGTTAGAAAGATCAAGAATTAGTACAAGTTTGAGCTAAAGGAATCAAGTGGTTGAAGCCTTGAAGGTTATTTACCTATGCATCTTCAAGAGAATGAGTTTCTCATAAGCATATTCTATATCAGACCTCTTTTCCTATATACGAGTACAATTTAATACTACTCTCCTGTACACATTAAAATCTACTATTTAATTATTTTATAACTTTATCAAAATATATGTAGTTTACTTTTATATCTTATTATAAACCTAACATACTAAAATAATAATAATTAAAACACAACGTACCCGCCACTAATAGTTAACATGTTAACAAAATTAATACTCAATACATACTTCCATCACGTTATAAAAATCAACTTAATAGCTAAATGAAATTTGAACCAAAATCCATGGTGGGTTGCTCCTAGTCATGTGACACAAGAGTACAACGTACGTTGGACATAAGTTCATAATGATGGGGAATGTTCATGTACATTTTAATCTTAACATGAGAACGTAGTAAATAATACTAATTTATAAAAAACTGAGAACGTAAGAAACAATACCAACTACAACACCAATCTACATAAACAATGACTTATAATAATAAAGAAAAAAACCTAAAAATTACAACAAAAGAATAAAAAATCAAGAACAAAATAATAACAGCAAATACCAACAATACTTATAACAGCAAAAGAAAAAAAATCTGATAATAACAACAAAATATAAATCAACAAATACTTATAACGTCTCATAATCGAAAATTAGCAAATACGAACAAAGAATAACAGCAAACAACTATAAAACTAAATCTAATGATAACAGCAAATTGGTTCTCACTGTTTTCATGTTAAGAATACAATGTATTTGATCATGGTTCTCATAATGATATAATAAACAGACATATATATACAAACACACATGTTTGCTTTTCTGAACGTCCGATGTTTTGTATACCAAGTATGGCTAAATTAAATTAATTAGTTTTAGTGATCATAATAATAAAAATAACAATTGTTATTGATTCTTTTAAGTGGTTTTAAAGTACGTTGTATAGTTGTTCAAGTTACATGCATTTCTCATAAAAGTTGATGGATCGATCACCGTCACGAAGCATACTTGACAAACTAGTTCAAGAGCAAAATGGTAGTCATATAGATATGATAGAATTACAAATTTTGTCATTTAAAACATCAATTTATGGATCGAATCCTTTAAAAAGTTTTTTTTGCAGGCGGTGTCTTTTACATGACATGTTTGTTTAATTTTCGTCTTTTTGACTAACTGGCTTCTAAAAACCCCGTCAAGTCTTGGCATGTGAGAGCATTTAAGTCTTTTTACGCAAACTATTTAAGTATTTATAATTAAAAAACAAATTAAATATATTATTAAAAAAGAAACTACATAAAATATGTTAAACAAAAACCCCGTTAAGTTTTGGCATGTTTGGATACTGGGTTTTTGGATGACGATTAGTGTAAAGGACAAAGGCCGAAAGTATTTTGTTATATAAAGGACACCGCCTGCAAATAAACTTTTTAAAGAACTTGATCCATAAATCGCATATATTTAAAGGACAAAGTTGTAATTCTATCTATAGATATTTAGCAAAAGCAATTACACCCGTGCAACCTTTAAACGAGCCTAGTTCCAATTGCATCCGCAGAAGCAACTGAAAATGTAAAATTCCGGTTCCTATATCATACAAAAAAGCCACAAGTTAAGGAGGAATCTCACGTACCTATTATTACTGCATATCAATTATGTTCCATAATTCATGAGTACTCTCTATAGCTATACACATAAAAAAAGCCATAACATTTTAGATCTCCGAACACGTCGAGGCATTGAGTCGGCCCTGTACATGAAAAGTGTGTTTAAAAAAAGCGCACCCATGATATCAGAAAATAGGTGCAATGCGTGGTGATAAATAGGGGTTGTCAATCGTGTTGGATTAACATTTTAACAGGTTACAGGTTGGCGGGTTGATGGGTCGAAATGTTCAACCCGAACCCAATCCATATTATTATTATTCGTGTCAAAGATTTCAACCTTAATCTGCACACAAATAAATTCAGGTCGAACGGAACACAATCTCCTGAAATTAGAGTAAGTTGAATTTTAGTAAAAATCTTGAAAATAAATTGAAAATTACAAGTGTATTTTAAGAAAAAACGGAAAACTAAAAAAACAAAAACAATAATAATATTATAAAAGTTTTTTTAACTTTTACTTAATCGGGCAACCTGAATATGACTTTTTTATTAAACGGGTCAACTCAAATCTGACTTGGATTATAAATGAAACAAAAAGTTCAGTGTAAAAGAACAAGAAAAGCTTGTATAAACAACATCGTGAAGTTTGAGACTTATAGAAATTGCTCTCATCTCTTTCAATAGATAAATCTATAAAAAATTATCGACACAAAACAAATTACACGAGGCCCTTATGTTGCTAGTTTTTGAGTTTAAAAAGTAGCATAACAAAAGCTAGGCTCGTTTCGATTTACGAGAGCTCGAGTTCGATCTCGGCTCGTTCCGAGCTTTTTTTCTAAAACTTGAGCTCGTCTTTTGAGTTGTTTTTTCAAGCTCGGGTTTGGCAAGGGCTCAACTCGATTATTATTTATTAAATATAAATATATATATATATAATTAATTATATATGTTTAAAAAAAACTTTAACGAGCCTAAACTCAACTCAAGCTTGTGTAGTACGTTAAATGAGCCAAAGTTTGGCTCAAATTCGATTATGCAAGGTAAAACCAATACTTAAAAGTCTAAAAGAAGAAAAAACTTTTAAAAATATACACAAGGCACATAAAAGCTTGAACAACCTAAACGCTTTACATACAGGTTCGAGCTCGGGCTTAATAACTAAACCAACTTTATTATATTAAATTGTACACTTAGAGAAGTTTTGCCTCGGTGTCTCGAGAAGAAGTTCTCGGAGATGACAAGCGTTCTACGTGCAGTAGTTGTACGTATAGTGAGCACGGTTTTAGAAAGCCGTCTTCCTAATTTAGTTGGATCGGTTTTGCCATTCAAAAGGGATGACGACGCAGCTTGTTGCATGCTTACTTGTCTCTCTATTGTAATTGGATCTTTTTATTTAATTATTTAGATAAAAAAAATATTTTCAAGATTAACGGTAACTAGCTACTAGATTTTAGAAATCCAAAGTTTTTATAATATATTCAAACACATTAACTTAAGGTACAATAACTGGATTTGAGGGAACTTCAAATATTATTACAGAGTTTTGGCATTCACTTTCGCTTTTAGAGTATACTGCACAACCAGCATTGTTCATCTTGACCACAAACACAGTTTGCATATGTGACAATGTCAGGGCCGGTTCAACGACCTCGGAGGTCTAAAACTAACTAAAATGTTGAGGCCTTTATATTTTCTTTTCTATATGCGTATAGCGCTAGAGAATATACAAGAATTATAGAAAATGGCCCACCTAAGATATTGAAAAATGATCGATCATTTTGATCAAATTTGAAAAAGTCTTTCTCACTATTTAGAACAGTGGAACTTTCGATCAAGATGTTCTCACCTCCCCCGTTTGGGCTCTCGCTCGAATCGGAACCAGTAGGCCTTCGACTCAATCTAATATCCTACCTACCTGGCGCCAATACAATAAAAGATAAAGTTTGCGCATGGGCTCATTATCTGATGCAGAACCGATGCGAGAGGGAGAATCAATATGGGAGAAGCGGGGATTGAGAGCTTTCAAGAACCAGTGGAAAGGAAAGACTTGTTCCCTGCATTCCTTTCTTTCCAAAGAGAGTCATAGTGCTAGGGCATAAAAGCTTTGATTGAATGAACGCCACCTTGGTTGTATTGTTTTCAAACAAATCCAATGTTGGGCCGGTAATAGCATTCGATGATACGCTGTGATAATGGATATGAAACAATCATCCTTAGCTTGTGACTTATCATTGACTTACTAATTCTAAAAGAACTCTACTTCCAAAATCTCATAATACATAACTCTTATTTAAGATGGAGGCCTTGTAAATCTGGAGGCCTAAAGCCATTGTCTCATTTAGTTTACCCACGAGACGGCCATGGGCAAAGTGCAAAGCCATGGGGGATTGGGGGATACCACGATGATCACATAGGATCCGCTGGTCTTTTATGTATTTAAATACTCGTGTACGTATACATACATATATGTAACTTACTTAGAAATTAGAATACCATTCTATATAAACAGGGTGTGTGTAATAATGTTCTTTCAAACCTAAACTCACTTCACAGTTCACACACACACACACACACACACACAAACAAATTAAATGAAAGTCGTTGGTGCCATTGCCAATGAAGGTTCTGCTCCTAGGCAGTTTTCGGGTCAACTAAGGTTAAGCAAAATAAGAGTTCACAACTCATGATACATTTAAACCTTAAATATATCTTCATTTAATTTTGAAACTTTTTTATTTTGCAGTATGATGGCTGCCAAGGCCTTAATCCTCTATACCATCCGGCATCTTCCTTGTTTCTTTTATTCTGTTCATCTGCGGATTCCTTGTGGGATTTCGAGTTTCTCCATCAAAGCGGCGGCTGGAGGTCATGGAAATCTACGAGCTGCCTTCTACACGGCATGCTTGTTGATCCTGATTGATGTTCTAGTCACCTTCCTAAACAAGAAGAAGATATTGTAATAAACAAACTTATCATAATGTCGTCATTTGTGTTTTATATTTTAAGTCATGGTTGGTAGTACGGACGTTCTAATTTCGTAGATATGTGTTTTGTTATTCAAAAGGGGGGGGGGGGGTCGGCACAACTTATTGTCCGCTTACCTGCCTCTATAATGTAACATGATCCTTTTATTTGTTTTAAAAGAAAAAAAAAGTTCATTATGTTATAGTGGGATATTATTATTATTATTATTGTTATTATTATTATTATTATTATTATAGTTACGAAGAAAATATTCTATGTTACAGTGGTGGAATAATTGTGTTTGTTGATGACATGTATTAGGTTTTGAATTGTGTTCATCTTGTTTTCTTTTGTTGTTTTGGTTGTTATGTACCTTTTATGGAGGGCTTTTGCATACCCCCAATGGATCCATTTCTAAAAGATGATATTTTGTTGGTTTGCAAACATAAAAAGAGTTTATAACATTAAAAAATCGGTTAAACCGATTCCAATCCAACCTTACATGGTAGTTTAGATACCGGTTCCCCCTCTCGTGGCCCAAACTGGTTCACAATTTGACCAGATAACACAAAAACAGGTCTCGTGTTGACCAGGCCGCTAGTTCGTATACTTAAATCCAGTTTCTAACTCGACCTAAACCAATTTGTATGGGTTCTAATATTTTCCATAAAAGCCGGTTTTGACCCGAACCGATTTACCCTCAAACTGGTTTTGACCAACTTTAACCAAACCTATTCGGTTTGCTACCCAAACCGGTTCCCATAACCCATTCTGTATAACTCTATGTTTTGATCATTTAAACCTAGAAGTACTTGGAACCGGTCATGTAAATCAAATGGATTATTTTATCTCTTTTATTTGTCTTGTTCACTTTGGAGTATGTAACTAAAATGTACAAAAACCATCAAAGTCGAACCATCATTAAAATGTTAACTAAGAATAAAAATTCAAACCGTCAAAGTCGAATCGTCAAACCGTCAAACCATTCAAACTAGCAGGGTTGGCCTTGCCACCTAACATGTCCGAATCGGGTTGTCTTTTCTCAACATTTTCCCAAAATTTTGATTATAACAAACTAACAATCTCTAGGCCATGTACACCCCTAAACTTATTGTTTAGATTCTTTATTTTCATTTTATATAAAGTTATTCTAAATAAACAAATGGGGAAGATCCAAAGGATTATGAGAAAAATCATCCTTAAAGAGAGAACTTGAAAAAAAATAAAAAAAACTCATGAAACTTGACTCAAGCATTTTTTTATATAAAAAAAGTTGTCATTTCTTTTATTATAACGTTACCTTTATTAAAAAAAAGTCAATCGTGATATTTGACTTATTACATATCTTATAATCTTACAATACTAATAAAAGAAAATGTTAAAACTTATGTGTCAAGCCTACATTTATTCTAAATTCTAATTTCTCATCTCATTCATTCTACCTATCCATTGGTCATAGGTCAATACTATTTTGTCTATTGGGTTATAAGATAGTATGGATTATATTCATTATTGAGTTAATTGTCATTTTTATACATAAGGTTTGACCATCTGCACAACTTTAGTACTTTTTTTAAATTTATTGCAAATCAACACCTGACGATTCCAAAATCATGCTATTTTAGTATTTTTTTTTTTGTTAACCCCGTTTGTTTTTTCCATTAAGATAGGGATAAAATAGTGATATTTTTATGTCTCATTTGCTTAACCCTATGGTAAAAATAAAGGAGTCGAACTATTTTTAAGAAAACTACATGAACCGAACTACTTTTTTAACAAAAATAAACTAACCGAACCATATTTTTTTAGCAAAAATAAACGAATGGAACCACTTTTTTAACAAAAAAAAAATAAACGAACCGAACCAACCGAAATATAATTCATAAGTTCTACTTTGTACATTAAATAATTCACAAGTATTTTGAAAATCACAATTGAAATAACGGACCTAATTTAATTTTATTATTTGACAAATCCCGTGTATAAGGTCAATTCAAGAGAGAACTCGAGAGCTAATAAAGAACTCGTAAAAATTTAACTTACCCAAATATTTTTAAATTTTTTTCTTTAATACTTCTTATTTCTTTTTATTCTTTATCAAAATTTAAGAAAAAAAAACAAAAAGTTGATCGCGATACAACATATATCACATATATGTAATATTGTTGTATTACATATATTTAGTATTATTGTATAATATAACATTGTTTTATTACATATATGTAATATTGTTGTATAATATAACATTGTTTTATTACATATATGTAATATTGTTGTATAATATAACATTATTAATATTGTTGTATAATATTTGGGTAAGTAAAATTTATACGAGTTATTTATTAGCTCTTGAGTTCTCTCTTGAATCAACCTCATAAACAAATAAAATAACAATTAATAGTACCTTGTTCTTGCAGTGCCTAGTTGGTGCTTGTCTCTTTCTATCATTGTATTATTTTATTTTTGTTATTAATATTTTGTGGATTCTTACAAGAAACATAAAAGGTACTATAAATACAAGTATACAACCCCTAAGACCAAATTCAAGAACGAGTCACAACTCACAAGAGATAAGATATCTCTTTCTAACCCCAAAAATGGCCTTCTTTAACCACATTATGGTTGTTATGACCATTTTGGTTGTCATCCTACTTCCGACCGCCACCACAGCAACAGAGTATGTAGTCGGAGATGACATTGGTTGGACCACCCAATACGATTATCAAGCTTGGGCTAAGGATAAAAATTTTAAAGTTGGCAACACCTTAGGCAGAACATTTTTGTGTATAAATAGTTTTGTATTAAATGTGCCACTATATGTATACTTTCATAACAGTTTTGACGTTATTTTTATGTTACAGTGTTTAATTATCATAAAGATATGCATAATGTGTTTAAAGTGAATGGTACTGTGTTTGCGAATTGCATCATTCCACCACCGAGTCAAGCTTACACCTCCGGACATGACGTGATAGAGCTCTCGACACCGGTCAAGACGTGGTTTATTTGTGGTGTAGGGGTACATTGTTCTGCATTCAACCAAAAGTTAGCCATAGATGTTAAAGCTTGATTGCAACTTACCAAGAGGGTGTTAAATGTTCATGGAATAAATCATAGTGGTTATTTTTGTTTTCAGTTAAAATACCATCATTAATAATAACAACATTAATCATTCGATGTAATTCACACCGTGTATTACTGTATTTATAATACATGTTGAACAATTAAATTCTTATTTTTTTTATTTTTTATTAACTTAATAATGATCATTTGGTTTATTGGTAGGTCACTGACCCACCTGATTATGTTTATTTCACCATTAGGAGAAAACCTCATGGTCCAACTTAAAACGCCTTTTTTTATCACCAAGTAAAATTTAAACCTAAAACCAACCTATTTCTATGAAGAAGTCTTTTAATGTCTTACTTTAGTCATTTAAGCTATGAAATATGAATCATTTACATTTTGATATTTAGTTAGGGGATATTTGTTGATTTTTATTGGTTTATTTGAATAAGTCAAAGATTTGTTTTTGTATTGAATTTGTATTAATTAATTTCATTGTATTTAGCTATTCTAGTAAATTTGTTATAATACGAAAACAATGGATCCTTGATTTCAGAATGTGAAATCATTCATAATTTTAATCTCATCGAGTTTTCTTTTTCTTTTTTTCCCTTCATAATTAAGAACTGCAAATAGTTACTTCGGCTTTCAGTTACACTTTTTCACGAAGAGGTGCAACGTTCACCCAAA
The DNA here is from genome assembly GCF_021521415.1 of Bidens hawaiensis. Classification (NCBI taxonomy): domain Eukaryota; kingdom Viridiplantae; phylum Streptophyta; class Magnoliopsida; order Asterales; family Asteraceae; genus Bidens; species Bidens hawaiensis. The sequence continues at coordinate 779,215 of NW_027491112.1, read as the reverse complement.
CGTTGTAATGATTCGACCTATATGAAACAATCATCTAACATGATCGAATACAACAAACTTCATGCCTTGTTTTCACATAGATGATAAATACTTAGTGTCTTATCCAATTATTGATCTCGTCTATCAATTAAAATTTTTAATCTGGAAGTGAACTCTGTAAATCATTCAGAAAGCTACCCAAATCATACGAAATTCAAAATTCACAATTTTCAAAAAGTTCTATTTAAGTTATCTTATGTATTATTTAAAAAATATATATATTAGTGTGTTACGGTTTTCATTGTTACTAAAATTGGTTTTACATATACATTAGATTGTTTTCTTCATCACTAAATTGGTTTTGATATATCTTTTTAAAACAACTAACTTATACATCTGAACCTACTCTTAAATTTACACAAAGTCACAAATGTATGCCATGAAATTAAATACCTAAACTGTTTGAAAGGTTTTGGGTTTGATTATGTATTTGATTTGATTGACTTCGTCTATCATGTGATTCTTGAAAAATTCAAAAATCCAATTTCCTTTTTCAAGAAAGGACATCACTTACACGATTATATGAGAATGAGGCCATCCAAGATATTATAGATCGATTCCTATAATTGTTTCCCGGGGACGAAAAAGTTACCTAAGTTTCGATAGTATATGTCAGTCCGACTATGTTAACGATATTACAAGTGATTGCATATGGTGATCGTGTTATAGAAGCAAAGATCATTTATGAAAGTAATTTTGGGACTCATACTTTTACACAGAATTTGCATGACACCTTCAAATATTAAGGGGGTGTTTGGGATTGCTTATTTTTACCAACTTATAACTTATTAACTTTTTGAAAAGTAATAAGGTGTTTGGAATTGCTTACGCTGTGAGAGGAAAAGTTCCATAAGTTACACTTTTGTAACTTATTAACTTAATGAAAAATTATAATGGGATAAAATAAGGAATCCTAAACACCCCTTAAGATTCCTTTTTAATTTAAAAGAGTTGGTTTCCCCTATGTTGGTAATTTCCATATTATTAGGCCCGGTGACCGGGTTGGATCTATTGGGCCTATGGAATTTATTAATGATGTAATAGGTTTATGGGGTTGCAATTGGGTTTTTATATTTGGTAATTACTTGTTGACCAAGTTAGAGTCTCCCTATAAATACACAGTCATGTTAGGGTTATTGTATGAGTAGGGGGATTATTGTATTCAAGTTTTTTGAGAGTTTCTTGATTATAATAATACGTGAGTTTACCCTAATATTGTGTGCTCGTTTGTGTTTCCGTTATCAATTCGTTCTTGAATTGGTATTAGAGCAAGGTTAAGGTATTCGTGTTAGTCAATCAAAGCTGTGGTCGATTAAATCATCCTGCTCGATATCACCATAATCGAATTCAATATTGTCGCCGTTAAAGATTGATTTTACAAGAAAGGGAAGTTTGATTTAACACAAACGAGCACACATTTAGGGTTAATTCACGTATTATTATAATCAAGACCCTAACCATATTTTTCTGCAATAACAATAAATAAGAGTAAAAGTCAAATCACTTTTCAGGGCATGGTTTTATTTACAACTAAGAGTAGATAGAGAGGAACTACTAATTTTAGATATAGATTTTGAAGTTACGAATAAAACATCACATATTATATACAAAGAAGTAGTATTTAAGGCTTTTGAATCATAGCTATAACTTTTCTTATTTTAATATTATATGTAATTTCATTCATAAGTAGTTATAAATTAATGAATTATAAGACGTTTTTGTTTTTCCTGATAATAATCTTATATTTTTCGGATACATAATAATCGTGTATTGTTATCTCATATTAAGAGCGTTTTTTCTTATATAACAGTGTATCCTTTATTCACCTCATGTATACATGGGTCATTTCACCTTAAAAAATCTATGCCAGCGTTCAAATCTTTCGACTATTTTTCTCTCAATTAACATCCGTAAAAAACACTTAACGTTTTCGAATTTCAAACTGATGTTTTATGACTATTGATCAAAAGAAAGATACAAGTCGACTAATATAAAACTTATCTCGTAATGATTGATTCAAATAACTTGCTTTTTTTTGGAAATTCAAACACCCGAATTGAAACATTGTTTCGTCATTTATATCATCATTTCGAGATAAGTTTTACATCAGTCGATTCATATTATTGTTCCGATCAAAACTCTAAAACATCAGTTTGTAATTCAGATAAAAAAAACTTAACGCAGTTAACTGTTTTTTAACGGATGTCAATTAAGATAAAAATAGTCGAAAGGTTGGACCGTTGACATAGATTTTTAAATGTGAGATTATTATCAGCCAGCCATAAAAGGTGAAATTATTAATAAATAATTTTTCTAACAAAATCTGAAAATTTCGATTTAAAACCTATTATAGGCCGACCCAGAAATTATAAAATCTGCCGAACCAGAAATTCTAAGGTAACTATGAAGTATGAATACAAGTATAGTGTCTTTTACATTTTAACTTTTTCTTAGGCCGTTCTAAAATAAAACTTATTGTTATTAGAAATATCAATTTTTCTTCAATCTCTCTTATTATTTACGTTTTGCTACTTGTCCTTATATTATCACATGATTGCCGGAATAACAATATCATGTCTTGTGGATATTTTCAAGAAATACAAATCTTTATAAATAGAAACTTTTGTTACATATAACATTCAAATAACCAAGTAGTCAAGAATCTCAATACAATAAGCCATGACTACTTTTATCCACATCATTGTCGTTTTAACCATTTTGGTTGCGGTGTTACTTCCGACGACCATTGTGGCAACTGAATACGTGGTTGGGGATGGCAGCGGTTGGACGACCAATTTTGATTATCAGAAGTGGGCCCAAGACAAAACATTCTACGTCGGTGATAAGCTAGGTGAATTATTTGATTTTTCTGAAACCCAAATTTTTTATATTAATTTTTTTTGCTAAATCATTAAATTAACTCTTGCCATATTTTTGTGGGCTTAAGTGTTCAACTATCCGCAAGGCGCACACAACGTTTATAAAGTGGACGCTAGTGCCTTTGCTAATTGCACCGTCCCGGCACCTAGCACGGGCCTTACAAGTGGAAACGATGTTGTGACCTTGGCGTCACCAAGCAAAAAGTGGTACATTTGTGGTGTGGGAAACCATTGTGCCGAACAAAACCAAAAGTTGGTCATAAACGTACAATGGTCTGCCCCAGCACCGGCACCAAGTAGTGCTACAAAGTATGGATATCAGACTTTTATAGCGGTGGTTGTCGTTGTTTTGTCGATAATCGTCATACTTTAAGTTAAGCGTTTAACATGTACTATTTATCGGTCGACACTAATATGACTCGTGTAATAATAGTAATAATAAAAGAATGACTATTTGATAGTCCATTAATCAAACAAGATTACAATTTCAATAATAGCATATTACATGTTATAGTTCCCGATTTTTTTAACTAACGCATCACTAGTATCGAGTTGTATGTATACAAATTTACCCGCCTACGATAAGAGAAGTAACACAATTACAAAATGTCCCAAGAGAATTAGTCATGAATCAATATTAGATTTCATGGCTAATGCAAAAAGCAAGTCTCTATAATCCCCATGTGGAAAGCTCTCCAATATGTCATTAGTGAGTTCCACCATATATATATTCTTGTAATATTCTCTTACTTTATTCATACATGTCTCACTTTGACTCTGAAGAAACACTAAGTGACCCCGGGCAGATTATAGGTAATCTGGGGGCTAAGTAATGTTTCCCACGAAGGTTAGGTCCAGCAGAGTAAGTTGTACTTCAGGGAACCTGCAAAACAGACACCGTAAGCTCGTCACTGAGAAGGGGGGGGTTCCTCCTTGTGACCACCCTCCGGCGTGAGAATCAGTCTATATTGCTCTTTGAATATAAAAGTGTATGAATACTATTAGAGCAGTTATCAAGTAAGTTATACGAGATAGTAGATGATGAAATGATAATACCATTTGCTGTCTTTTATAGCCGAAGGTGGGTTTCCAAGGGGTTTAGCCGGCCCAACACGCTACCAACTGTAACCTATGCACGTGCCCTACCTGTGAGTGGTGGATAGGTAGCGGCTGACACAGAGCAGGCGTGCCGTGCACTCTTCGTCTTCTACCAACTGCAGGCTAGGCACGTGGTCTGGCAGGAGTTGGTGGGCAGGCGGCGGCTATTGGTCACAGTGCTGTGGCGTGCTGTCTGCCACGCTGCTGTCAGTGAGCTGTCGCATTCTTGGTCAGATCTTTTGTCTTTACCTCGTCAGGTATCACGCAAAAGATCCTCCATCATACGGACTGGCCCATTTTGGCGGGAGTTTTCCCCCTCCCGCCTTTGCTCATTCTTTCAGGTGACACTGAATATTTGTAAGTGTTAAGCCTTATGCGTGTAGCCATGCTGTGCGGGTAGCCTTCCCTGATGGCTTGTATCCGCAACTGCGGGAACAGGCGGGTTACTTTACCATTGGGAGGCTTTTCCCTGCGTATGCAGCTTGCATACTGCGCGTAGGCTTCTCTGAGCATGGTGGGTCCTGCGGGAGTAGATGGTCTTTGCGCAGACATCCCTGTTCAAGGTGAGTCATGCGGGACCAACTGAGCCCTGCTGGGACCTACCTCTTCAAGTCCCCCCAGTCCAATGTTCTTCTCACGAATGTCTAATAAAGTGAGGTGAACTTTTGGACTTAAGCAAAGGGTTTTGAAAAGGGGTTTTTGTAAGGTTTTCCATGGGGGTTCTTCCCGCGGAAGTCCTTGTCACTTGCAGAAATTCCCGAGTTTCCTGCTTGGTCTTTGGGTATGATGCGGGTAGGTCTGTAACCTCCTCGCAAGTCAGGAGCATTGAGTCTTAGTTGTGCGGATTCTCCCTGTGGTTCTGGTAGTTTTTGAACATAGTGATCAATTATGTTTAAACCACCAATTCCATCTTGGAGCCTCAAACAACGTAGTACTCGATGTTCCCGCAATGCGGGGATATTACTTCCGTTTTCACAAGCATTGCCCAGAAGATCCTTCCTGGTTTCAATTCTCAGCGGGTGCTAGGTATGTGAAGGGTTTTGCCTTTACACTGTACCTGCGTCCGTCTTACGGTTACTTTACTTCCAAGGTATTCCTGGCGTCCATTCCCTGCGGGTGCTAGGTATGTGAAGGGTTTTGCCTTTACACTGTACCCGCACCCGTCTTATGGTTACTTGGTTGCCAAATATTTTGGCTTCAATTCCCTGCGGGTGTTAGGTATGTGAAGGGTTTTGCCTTTACACTGTACCCACACCCGGCTTATGGTTACTTGTTTGCCAAGGTAAGGGATATTTTCCCGCTTACTTTTTTGAACCTTGGTCTTCAAATTTTTAAATTTTGAAATTTGAAGAGTTGGATGGATAACAACCCAATACCTCAAACGTCGTGCGACGGTTTCTTCTGACTGTCAGGACGTGCCAGAAGTTATGGCGACATGACATTATGTGGTCATTCCAGTTGCTTTTTCAGGCGCGTGGGCACGGGATTTCGGGCGCGTAGCCGCGAAATCTCTGGCACACGTCCTTTTTGACAGCTGTTGCCAGTTTGCTTTTGCCACGCGTCATAGTTTCATTGCACCTTTGATTTCTCTCTCTTCCGTATTAAATTCATCGCATTAATTGCGATTGCTATATAAAGGGGGAGAAGGTTATTTGCAATTCACACTTTCCACTTTCATCTCTTCTTCTCCAGTAATTTCCGGCGAATTTCTCTTTTTCAGTAAAGCATTGCTCTGAAATCTCTTCTTTCTTCCACCATGTCTTCTCACGATGCTGATGATCAGAAGACTGCTGGCGAATGCCAGTGTTATCTTCCTGTCGAGCTGTACCAGTATATCGTCAGGAAGTTCATGCTCGAGTCTCTCGAGCCTGAGTTTCCTGAGCCCCACCATACTGTGTACGATGCCCCTAGTGGCAAAATCGGGGTTTATGCTGCATTCTTTGTCTACGGGAACCTTAGGTTTCCGTTGACAAAGTTTGTGTACCGTGTCCTAGAGAGGCACGGTGTGCACCTGACAGAGGTGCACCCCATGGCCATTGCCAAGGTCCGGCACTTTGAGTGGGTGTGCCGGATACTGGGCCTTGAGCCCCTTGTTGACCGCCTGATGACCTTCTATACTTGGAGGTGCATCCAAGGGTGGTACACTCTTACAACCCGTATCAAGGGTTTAAAGATTTGTACCACCGAGCGGAGTCTTCGCTCATGGAGAAGAGAGTTCTTCTTTATATCCGCTCGAGCCATCCCTATTGCCATGAAGTTCAAGAATGGCCAGCCGCTTCCGAACCTTCCCGCCATCAACTACGAGGAGGCGGAATGGTTCGCGAAGATATCCCGGGTCCAGTCCCCGGTTTTCCGTTTTCCGGAGTCGGCGATGGTGATGCTGGGGATGAGCCGGGTGTGGAAGGCGGCGAATGCGGATAAGGTTCCGATCGTCCTTGAATATGGTTCGAACTCTACCCCTTATGGTATGTCTTGTTTCTTTTTTGCTGACTACGATTTTTTCTAACTTTCTTGTTGATTTCAGAGGGTAACGATCTTCAGTCGCTCCTGAATCCGCGGGAGGAAGATGGTCCTGCGCGGATGGGTACTCGTGCTCTGGACGAGAACGAGTTGCCCATCTTAGAGCAGACTGCGGGTCGGTTCGTGGAGGTTTACCCGCCAGGCCAAGAGATCCTGAGCCACCGACGGCCAGGTAAGCCTATCTTCTACCCTGAACCTCTCAATGCTGTGCCTGCTGCTGGAGTTCATGACATTTCTTCTTCTGAGGAATCCGCAGAAGGTCCTCCACTGGTGCGGAAGAAAAAGGCTGCCGTCGGGAGAGGCAAGGAGAAAGTGGCCTCTACGGCCGACCCGGTAGTCTTATCTGACTCGGAGTCAGATAACGCAGAGGTGGCGGGGAAGCCCGGTGGTGAGGAGACCACCGCTCCGGAGGCTGCAGGTGTTACCTCCGGGGAGGCAGCGACGACGACGGTTACCGGTGTCAAGAGGCCGGCTCCATCGGGTTCGCCCCCGCTCGTCCGTGCGTTCAAGCTCAAGAAACCCCGTAAGTACCCCCATAATTCCTGTCTATATTTGTTGTTTCGAATAAATTTTTCTAACACTTTTGCTTGTGCAGGTGTGGATGTTGACGCATTCCAGGGTGGAGTTGGAGTAAGTATTCCCCCGCCAATGACGGTAGGCTCGGTCAGCCTTCCCGAGGCGTCGACCCAGGCGTCTACGCTTGCTTCCGCTGGTTCCAGCCTTCCTGAGGCTGTTCCAGCTGAGAAGGTGTCTCCGCCGGCCGTGAGTGCAATTTTTACAGCATCTTTCACGGAGCCGGCGGTTACTGTTGCTGAGGAGACGGCGCCAACAATGGCTACCACGGCGGCTGCCACTATACCTGCGCCACCGGCACCGACGGCCGGACCATCAGGTACGCGCCGGGCTTCCCGCCGATCTACGCCACCTTCCCGTCTGCCTGACCTGTTGGATGGATTTCCTTTAGGTTCAGGTGATGGGTTTGGCGGCTATCGGCCTGTTATTGACCCTACAGGTACGTAGGGTTCTTTTTTCTTTGTATATTTTTGTCATCTTTTCCTAACTGCCTTTGTTTCTTTTGCAGTGTCGGATTCCAATGAAGTGTATGTTCCAAGATGGAACATACGCCGAGGAACAACCCTTCGCACCCCTGTGGAGTGCGTGGACTGGGCTCGCCACGCTGCTCCTCATGGTGCGTTGGGGGAAGCCATGGCTAGCTACCAAGAGGGTAGGCTAACCAATGAGCTTCGGGTTCTCCAGGCCCGAACGCAGCCCCGCGTCGAGCTGCTTTGTCGTGAAAACGACAAGTTAAAAGCAGCTCGCGCCAAAGATGTATCTGAAGCGCGGGCTCTTCGGGAGGAGAACCGGCAGTTGGCCGCTGCCGCAGCCGAGAAGGAGAAGGCATTCAAGGCCCTCGAGGTTGAAGTCCAGGCGCGACTCGAGGCCCGCTCCAAGGCTGCCCAAGCTGTGAATGAACAGCTTCGGCTGGCCAAGGAGACTGCGCGAAACTCAACTGAGAGGGCTGCCAAGGCTGAAGCTGTTGCTGAGCCACTTCGCGAAGAGAATGAGCAGCTTAAATGCAAATTAAAGGCTCTTCAGCATGCTCATGACGCCTTGGCAATGGAAGATGCCAAGAAGCTGCAGGAGATCCTTGACCAGAGGGGGATGCTTGACCGTACTGAAAGGAAACTCAAAAGCGTCGAAGAAGCTGCCGCCAAGGAAGTTCAACTTGCCAACCTTGATAAAAGCGGAGCCGAACGTGCTTACAAAGAAAGTCAAGCTACCCTCCAATGGCTGCTTCGAGAAGCGTTGCCTGAGGTATCTTTATCTTTTTCTTTACGCTTTCCGCTCGTAATTAGAAAATGTTCTAACTTGTAATATTCTTTTGTAGGTTGTGCGTCGGGTCCTTTCAGAGACCTCTTACGACGATGCAATGAGCGCAGCCCTCAACGCTTCTCATGAGGATGGGCAGAAGACTGGCTTCCTGCTTGGTCTAGGGTTTGCTGAGAGAGGCTTTCCGCCCTCCAACTTCCCTTTATTCAATGTTAATACTGAAGCTGCTTATGACCAAGCTGTGAATCAGTACGCTGCCTTCCCGCATCCAGTGGTGGAGAAGGTGAATGAAGCTGCTGCTGCTGATGATGGGCTAAGCATCCTTAAGGCTTTCCTTGGGCAGCCGCGCTCTGACGGTGCTGGTCCAAGCGGAGGTGGCCCTGAAGCCTGATCTTGAAGATCCCTTCCCCCTGCTAGGATAGACAGCCTTGTATAGATTTCTTTTAGGCGGGTAGTTACCCAGCCATTCTTGTAATTGATTGTGAAATATTAATCTCTTTGCGTATAAGATTGTTATTTCCTTGGGTTCTTTGCTTTATAAACTTATGACTTGCATACTTAGTTTAAATTAGCAATTTCCCAAGTGTTTAGAATAAGAACCTTTGAACGTGGTTGATGATGGGTTAAAGTTTCGCCTCCTCCTTCGTGATTGTGCGGGTAAAACCGTCACTTGCACTTGGTAGGATGGCTAATCTTTACCCTCTATCTGACCTGCGTGTAGGTTTTCCTTTTCGAAATTTCTACGGCATTAAGTTAAACCTTTGAACGTGGTTGATAATGGACTAAAGTTTTCGCTTCCTCTTTCGTGATTGTGCGGGTGTAACCGTCACTTGCACTTAGTAGGATGGCTTTAACTTTAGACCTATATCTGACCTGCGTGTAGGTTTTTCTTATCCTTTTAAGTGTTCATAAGTTAACCTTTTAACGTGGTAGACGGTAAGTTAAGTTTGGCTTCCTTGTTCGTGATTGTGCGGGTAAGACCGTCACTTGCACTTACAAGGATGGCTAAACTTTACCTACATCTGACCTGCGTGTAGGTTTTTCTTATCCTTTTAAGTGTTCATAAGTTAACCTTTTAACGTGGTAGACGGTAAGTTAAGTTTGGCTTCCTTGTTCGTGATTGTGCGGGTAAGACCGTCACTTGCACTTACAAGGATGGCTAAACTTTACCTACATCTGACCTGCGTGTAGGTTTTCCTTAGAACTTTTTAACATTTTGGCGTTGTGTTTATGCGGGTATTGCCGCCTTCCACACGCAACTACTTCTTCCCGTAAGGGAAGTTCATAGGTTACAAGCTATTAATACATCATGAAAGGAGAATCATTTCCATTAGAAGTGGCTCTAGGCCTTTTCTTTACAAGTTGGAATTGATCTACATATAACATTTGCGTAATTGAGCTCCATTCCATGTTCTAGGGATGGGAGTGCCATCGAGCCTTTCGAGCCGGTACGCGCCCTTTCCCAGAACTTCTTTGATAATGTATGGCCCTTCCCAAATCGGGGCCAACTTTCCTGGGCGTTGTTGGTTCGAAGCCTCGTTGTTACGCAGTATGTAGTCTCCTTCCTTGAAGTTGCAGAGTTTTACCCGCGTGTTGTAGTATTTTTGCATTTGTCGTTTGTAGTTTTCTTCACGCACGGCGGCTAAGTCTCTGCGCTCTTCGGTTAGCATAAGGTCTAACCGTCTTTCCGCATCATTGTCTTCTGGTTGGATTAAGACCCTTGGTGAGGGTAAACCGATTTCGACTGGGATCATGGCTTCAGTGCCATAAGTGAGACTGAACGGGGTTTCTCCCGTACTGGTCTTCTTCAGCGTTCTGTTTGCCCAAAGGACGTGTGGAAGCTCGTCCACCCAACCGGATCTATGTTCCAAGAGTCTTCTCTTTATGCCTTCGACGATGCTCTTATTTGCTCTTTCCACCTCACCGTTACCTTGCGGGTGTGCCACTGAGGTAAAGGTGTGGGTGATTTGAAGTTCTTTCAGCCAATGCTGTAGCTTCTTGTCAGCAAAGTTGGTGCCATTGTCGCTTACCAAATTCTGTGGAAGTCCAAAACGACAAATAATAAATTCCCAAATAAATTTTTTGATATGCTTTGCGGTTGTTTGGGCTAAAGGTTTCGCTTCTATCCATTTGGTGAAGTAGTCAATGGCTACCACTAGGAACTGAACATTCCCAGCTGCTGTTGGAAATGGGCCTGTCACGTCAATGGCCCACTTCTGAAATGGCCACGAGGAAGTGACAGGAACCAGTTCATTTTTCGGGCGATGCGTGTTGGGTGCGTAAAGCTGGCAAGATCTGCATTTTCTGATGTATGCCAACGCGTCCATATGCATCCCCGGCCAGAAGTATCCCGCGTTGTTTAGCTTGGCTACCACAGCGCGGGGGCCTGCGTGTACTCCACAGATGCCTTCGTGAACCTCCCTTAGGAGGTAGTCAGCATCTTGGTTGTCCACGCATCTTAACAATGGGCCAAGAAAGTTACGTCTGTAAAGGGTGTCATTGACCAGCTGATAATTCAGTGCTTTACAGCGTAGTTTTCTTGCCTGTGACTTCGACTCTGGTAACGTTCCTGCTTCAAGGTATTTTATTATTGGGGTCATCCATGTTTCTGTACCGGTTTGGATGACACAAATTTCCTTGTGCGGGACTGATGGTGTTTCGAGGAGTTCCACGCGGATGTCCTTCCCCAAGTGGGTGAAGGCCAGTGATGCAAGCTTGCTTAACGCATCCGCAGATTTGTTTTCGCTGCGCTTGACGTGTATCACTTTACAATCATTAAAATCGCGCATGATGGCTTTGGCTTGGGCAAGGTACAGGGCCATTGTGTCGTTCACAGCCGTGTACGTCCCGTTTATTTGGTTTGCCACTAGCATGGAATCTACGTGGGCTTCCAAATTTTTTACACCCATCTTTCGCGCAATCCTCAATCCGGCCAGGAATGCTTCATATTCAGCTTCGTTATTCGTACTTGGAAAATCCAGCCGAATAGCATAAGTATATTCCTGGCCTGCTGGATTTGTTAATTTTAACCCTGCGCCTGAACCCTCGTTACTAGCTGCTCCATCAGTGTAGAGTCGCCAGACTTCATCGATTTCGTGTGCTGGGGAGGGTTGAACCTCCTCCTGGCACTCTTTCTCCCGTGAAGCGGGGACTTCTGCAATAAAATCAGCCAGGACCTGACCTTTAATGGCTGGTCTCGGCTTGTATTGAATCGCATATTCTCCCAATTCAATTGCCCATTTGGCTAGACGTCCCGATAACTCGGGTTTGCCTAGAACATTTGAGAGTTTGAAGTTGGTGAGAATAGTGATTGGGTGACCCTGGAAATATCGTCTCAACCTGCGTGAAGCGTGTATAAGTGCCAAGACCAGTTTTTCCAGGGTAGAGTACCGGGTTTCCGCGTCTGCCAGCACGCGGCTAACATAATAGATTGGCATCTGGATGCCTTTTCGTTCTACAAGCAGGACTGCCCCGGTTGCTCTATCTGTTGCGGAGAGGTATAAGATTAACTCCTCCCCCGCTTGTGGTGCCGTGAGTGTTGGGAGTTCGATCAGGCGTGATCGAATCTCCTGAAAAGCTGCTTCCGCTTCTGGTGTCCAGCGGAAGTGCGTTTTCTTTAAACAATTTCTTAGCGTTGACACAAAAGGGAACGACCTATCCGCATGGTTTGCCAAAAAGCGGTTAAGCGCGACTAGTCGTCCATTAAGTGTTTGAGCCTGTTTTATGGTGGTAGGTGATTCCATTTTGACAATGGCTTCGACCTTTTCAGGGTTCGCTCTGAAGCCATCTTTAGTAATAATGACTCCTAAGAACTTCCCTTCTTCCACCCCAAATGAACACTTGCTCGGGTTGAGCTTCATGTTTATCTTTCTGAGCGTGTTGAAAGTTTCCTCAATGTCTTTCAACATCGCCTCTGGCTCGGGGCTTTTGATGACCAAATCATCCATATAGACTTCCAAGTTTCTCCCAATTTGGGCGTGAAACTCTTTGTCCATTAGTCGTTGGTACGTGGACCCCGCGTTCTTAAGTCCGAACGGCATCATTTTATAACAAAATGTGCCATCGGGCGTCCGAAAGGCGGTTTTGTCCTGGTCATCTACAGCCATGTGGATTTGATGGTACCCCTTATACGCATCCAAGAAGCATTTAAGGCGAAATGGTGCCACCGAATCCACCTTGAGATCAATTTCTGGCAACGGATAACAATCTTTGGGGCATGCTTTATTCAAATCTTTGAAATCTATGCACATGCGCCATTGTTTGTTATTCTTCGGTACCATTACGGGATTTGCAACCCATGTTTGATATTTGCTGACGCGCACGATGCCCGCATCAAGGAGTTCCTTGACTTGGGTTCTGCACGCGTTGGTTTGCTCGGGCCCCATTACTCTGCGCTTTTGTACGATCGGCGTAACGGCCGGATCGCATTTGAGCTTATGCTCTGCCTTTCCCCGGGGTACACCAGTCATGTCGGCTGGTGTCCACGCGAAGATGTCTGCGTTTCGCTGCAGTAAGCGCTTGAGTAAGGTGCGTGTTGGATCAACAATTGTCGGGCCAATGGTAACGGCCTGATCGGGATATTTCCCATTGAATGCCCACTGTTCAGGTTCAGTGATGGTTTGTTTGGCCATCTTCGGTTTGGGTTTAGAGGAGACAGATGCGATGCATACCTGGGGAATGCCCGTGATCATCGCTACGCCTTCAGTTGTTGGCCATCCCATCATGCCGTGGACTGAGGATACCACGGCGTTGAATCTTGCCATCCCGTCTCTCCCGAATAGGATGTCATACGTATGATGTGGTTTTTTCATCACAACAAAATCCACATCCTCCGTGCGTGAATAATTCCCATCGGTGAGAGTGACGGGGAAAGATAGGATGCCCAAGGGAGTGTTCATGCTGCCGTCAAACCCTTCCATTGAAGCGTAGACCGTCTCCAGGCGTTCCTTGTCTTCATCATCGAGCTTGTCGAAGAACTGCCTGTACATCACTGTCGACGATGCGCCATTGTCAACGAGGGTGCGGGAGGTGATGTAGTGCCCCAGCTGGCTTTTAATGATAATGGGGCCTTCTTTGTTTGGGCCTCCCGGCACTCGCGGGAAGCGCACTTCTGCTTCCTTCCATGCGCATGGTTCGGTCATCGGTCTCTTTCTTCCTCTGACCTTACCATGGACCATGTTGATGCTGATGTCGACGGGCTTTCGTCCGTTACCCCTGTACCTGTTGTCGTTCCTTCCTCCCTTCTTGATAGATGCCACGAGGTGTGCGAGCCTCCCATCCTTGACGAATGTCTCGACGATGTCCCTCAAGGATGTGCACTCCTCAGTGCTATGGCCCTTTGTCCCATGGAAGTCACAAGACTTGCTCTGATCCGCATTGGGTTTCTGTCGGATCGCTGGGGCTTTTGGCCATGGCAGTTTTTCCGTGGCAAATATCTCCGTGACGCTCTTGGTGAGTGGCGTCCAACGGTTTTTCCGGTTCGAAGGATGCGTGTTGTCCCTTCCGCCAACCAGAGGGCGAGAGCTTGAGGGGGTGTCAAAGTTTATCCTTGACTGCCAAATACCTTGCCGCCTCTTTTTGTTTAGCCGGGGCGGTTCTCACATTGTTCTCCCTTGTCCTCTGTGTGTAGAGGTTTGTATTCTGGGGGAGATCTCTTCCCAGCTGTTTCTCCGTTTCGGCGAAGCGCTTGGCTGCCGTCATTATGGCATCCCATGTGGATGGCATGCCGTCTTTACCCGTCAGAGTGCGGATAAGTTCTGGGTACTCAGCGCCCTGAATGAAAGCGGCTGCGAACGAGGTCTTCGCTGATGTTGCCCAGACTCAGCTTCTTGGAGTTGAAGCGGGTGATGAAGTCCAGTAAGGATTCATCCTCTTCTCTCACACAGTTGAGGATCGTCCACTGCTCCTCAGTGTGCTTCCTCTGTTGACTAAACTGTTGACTGAACTTGTTCTGGAAGTCTGCCCAGTCATAAATGTGGTGGACCGGTAAACGGTCGAACCATGCTCTGGCTGCTCCTACCAGAGTCATCTGGAACATGTAGCACCACGTGGGTTCCGTCCAGTTACTGACGGTTGCCCCCGCAATGAACCTGTTCAGATGGTCATCTGGGTCGGATAGACCATCGTATGTGCCAATGTTGGACATTTGTTTGGCACTCCTCGGGGCGATTGCTTCTGCAATGTCCCTTGCAAATTTTGACCTTCCTGCGTTTGTAGCAGTAGGTCTAAAGGCCTTGGAGAAGTCACGCGAGCTTTTTTCCGTGACTGGTTGGAATGCTTCCCCGAAATTCCTTTTTGGCTGGGGATCCGTTTCCTTACGCTTCCCTTTCGCCCTATGGCGAGGGTTCGCGTCGGTGTCGGAGTCTTCCCTCTCGTCGTCCGAGTGCTCGTACTCACTACTCATGTTGAGGTGCTGGCGAGTACTACCGAATTCCTCAGCTTGTTGGACTGAACGCAAGCGTTCGTCCAACTCAGCCTGAAATTCTCGTTGACGTGCCTCGGCCCATGCCTTCACTTGATCAAGTGTTTGGCGAGGGGCTCGAGTTCGTTTTTCCAGCTGGGTATCAGTGAATCCCAGTGGAATATTTACTCACTTGCCCCTACATGAGTGACTGGGGTAGTGTTCGTAAAATGTACTTCACTTGCCCCAGCTTGGGTGGCTGGGGTAGTGTTTGTAAACATTGTGTTGCCGGTGTTTACCCCAGTGGCTGGGGTTGTGGTTACCGGAATTTCTCTAGTCATCTTGGAAGTTTTGAAAAACTGGAGAAAGATGTAGTTCTAGCTTTATGCACGGATGGCGCCAATGAAGAAACACTAAGTGACCCCGGGCAGATTATAGGTAATCTGGGGGCTAAGTAATGTTTCCCACGAAGGTTAGGTCCAGCAGAGTAAGTTGTACTTCAGGGAACCTGCAAAACAGACACCGTAAGCTCGTCACTGAGAAGGGGGGGGTTCCTCCTTGTGACCACCCTCCGGCGTGAGAATCAGTCTATATTGCTCTTTGAATATAAAAGTGTATGAATACTATTAGAGCAGTTATCAAGTAAGTTATACGAGATAGTAGATAATGAAATGATAATACCATTTGCTGTCTTTTATAGCCGAAGGTGGGTTTCCAAGGGGTTTAGCCGGCCCAACACGCTACCAACTGTAACCTATGCACGTGCCCTACCTGTGAGTGGTGGATAGGTAGCGGCTGACACAGAGCAGGCGTGCCGTGCACTCTTCGTCTTCTACCAACTGCAGGCTAGGCACGTGGGTCTGGCAGGAGTTGGTGGGCAGGCGGCGGCTATTGGTCACAGTGCTGTGGCGTGCTGTCTGCCACGCTGCTGTCAGTGAGCTGTCGCATTCTTGGTCAGATCTTTTGTCTTTACCTCGTCAGGTATCACGCAAAAGATCCTCCATCATACGGACTGGCCCATTTTGGCGGGAGTTTTCCCCCTCCCGCCTTTGCTCATTCTTTCAGGTGACACTGAATATTTGTAAGTGTTAAGCCTTATGCGTGTAGCTATGCTGTGCGGGTAGCCTTCCCTGATGGCTTGTATCCGCAACTGCGGGAACAGGCGGGTTACTTTACCATTGGGAGGCTTTTCCCTGCGTATGCAGCTTGCATACTGCGCGTAGGCTTCTCTGAGCATGGTGGGTCCTGCGGGAGTAGATGGTCTTTGCGCAGACATCCCTGTTCAAGGTGAGTCATGCGGGACCAACTGAGCCCTGCTGGGACCTACCTCTTCAACAATACAACAAATCAAAAGAGTAATGTGTCAATTCTGTTCATGAGGTTTGATCCCTTACATAACTTTAGTCCAAAAACTTTCTTTTACATTTGGACCCTTAAGGTTTCAAGTTCTTGCCATTTTTTATCAAATCATTAACTCCGTCTATATTCTAACGTTAAGTCACAGGCATTTCTATTTTTTACCTATTTGAAGGAAAGACAATTATGACCAAACGTATTTTAAAAGATGAATATTCCATGTTTAACCATCTGAATATACTTTATTAAAAAATGTAGTATATCATTTAAGAAATTTGTCTTTCCAATCACACTTAATCACTTTAGGTTGAGTCCAAGCTTATTATCATCAAATCCAGATTCCTTTCTCCTTCTGGTTTAACAGCAATATTCATAGACATATCTAACCAGATATAAAAAATAACAAAGACTCATGTTGTTTTAGATATATAATTTAAATGAAACAAACAACAATATCCAAATTTTCAACCTCATAATTACAAAAACCAAAACTGGATTAAAATATCCAAATCTTCAACCTCTACAAAAACAACATAAACTTTCAGCACCATTGTATTCAAAAGCCTCCTTATTTAGCTACTACCTTCCTCAGGGATCAAATTAGGAAGACTTTGTTCTGTAGGCGATCCCGGAGCATACGGTACAAAACCACGACCACCAAAAACCGGACGCATGAACGCATTATCAAACTTTCTCCAGTAATAGTGAACTGTGTGAGATGGCTTTGATAGGAACACCTGTAAAGCTGACTGGTAACCGGCGTGATCAGCTTCTGGATCCCGCATATTTCCTAGAAGAGGAACATTAATGAAAGCTTTTGGGCTTGTTGGCTCAGAGGACTGCATTCGGGATATGTTTCTCGATGATGGAGGCAGCAGCAGTCTCACTAGAGGCTTAGTTATCAATCCAAAGACCTGTTACAAACAAATAAATATATAAATATACTTGAATTGTTTCTGTTATGTTTATGATATTTGATGTTAAAAAAATGAGAACTTACCATTGTACTAAATAAAACAACACTGATGGTACTTGTTATCATGATCGCGTTCCCACGCAAATGTGTATGCCCTGACCTTGTGAACTGCGACGTTAAGAAAATAATATCGTTTAAATGTGATTTTGCTATTAAAAAATATTATTAAACTTTAAAAGTTAAAACCATAAAACTGACCTGGTTATAGGCCAGGGCCATAGAAACAGCACCTCTCATAAGACCGGCCCACCAAATCAAAACCTTAAAAAACAAAAGTTAACATTAAAACGGTGACGATTTGTTTGATTGTTTCAGATTTGTGTTATACTAAAATAACATGAGGGAAACGTGTAACGAGTTCATACCTGCTGCTTACAAGTGATTTTTTCTCTTTCGTTATTTTTTGTCAAGTTGGATAAATATGATAATGGGAAAACAAAGCATCCTCTTCCAACCAAAACCAATCCCAACAAAATGGAACTCACTGCCACTGATGTTCCCGGGCTGGCATTTAAAAAACCAGTGATTATTATGACAGTTAACAAACAACATTATATAGAGTAAATTAATATCTTCAATAAAACGTACGTGTCTTGTACAAAGTGCCACTTTTCAATATCCAATGCATCCATACCAACATAAAGAAAGATAAATAGCTCTGAAATGAACGATAGTGTTGCAAAAGCGTGCCTGAAAGAACGAGTGAGTACATACAGTTGAACTTATCAAGTTCTGCAACATGATATAAAATAGATAAAGCAGTTATATGTTTAGCTCGTTGATTTGTAACATACTTGGTTGTGACTCTTGATTTCTCGGTGACATTATGCCAAGTGTAGTGAGACATCACAATTCCACAAAAGAAAACCGTAAGAATGCCACTTAAATGAAATAACTGCGAAAAAAAAAGTGAAAACTTTTAAGGTTATTTAACCGTACAGACGATAACAATAAAGTTTACAATATTGGACATAAAGAAAAGTCTTACTTCAGCTAACATATATGAAAGGTAAGCCATTAAAATCATGATGGCAACTTCTCGATCCGTTGAATGCCTGCAAACCAAATAAGGTATGAATATTCTTCAAATAAAATATCATTTTTAATAAGTATACCTTCCAAAGTATAGTGTTTTAATGACATATGCACTTAGTAGTCCAGCCTGCAAGAATAGAAGTAAAATGTCATATGATTATGCCTTTCGATATAGCTTTTGAATAAAATGGAAATATGTAAGTATGTAAACGTACGCCGACTCCTAGAACTGTGCTTGTGACAAATAAATAAAGAAAATCTCCAAGTAAATGAAACGCGTCACTCGTTGTGATCTGGGAGAAATCAAAGTGTTGGACCGCATTGAAAATCACAACTGATGTAGCATCATTCACAACGCCTTCACCGAACACCAAACTGTATAATAAAGGGGTTTCGTCTTGATTGAGCACCTGCAAAGTGCAAACAGAATCTGTTGCAGAAAAGATTGCTCCTAATGCTGGAACAGAAGACGGTTGAGAATATTAGCAAATGAATAAATATTATAAAATGTGATGAAATAAAAGAGTTTAAGTCATGAAACCTAGAAAGTCTCCTAGATCAAGAGAACCGACATTCATTCTTTTGAAAATTTGTGTAGCCCCTGTAAAGAAGTTATTAAAACTAGTTCAGATTGGTAAACCATGCAGTATTCCTAAATACGACATTAAACGAAGAAATATATTCGCATAAACATAATTAAAGTCAACGATTCCCGTTTCAGGATATGGATTTCGTAATTGATATCCCTCGTTTTATATAGATTTTGAACTAAATAGGTCACACGTGTTTGTTACAGATATAGTTATAATTTGAACATTCAAAATTTAAGCAATCTAGTATAACTAGCAATTTAAACAAGAAGTTAAGTGTGTACCAAACGATATGATGGTGAAGGATATCACGGTCCCAATAGCACCAAATAGCACAATGGTCATGAAGTTGCGAAAAAACTGTTTCTTCTTTACTTGGAACCTGTTAATATATCATTGCAAAGATAACAAGAACAAGGTAATAACTAATAACCATGAAAAATTAAGAATTTACGGATAAAACAGCAACTAAAAGATTGTTCACATATGTAGTGGTCATGAGCAAATCAATAAAAACACAAGATCAAATTTTAACACAAATGTAGTCTAGGGTCAATTGACAAATGCATATTTCATCCATATGGCACCATCATAGTAGACAATGTAAAATTACCAAGTGAATAATGCAAACGCACAACCAACCTAACTTGATGAACACACCAAGATTTGAACACAATGTTCGACTTTTTTTACATATTGAAAAAAAAACTTGATACAAGAACAATTAGCCCTAACAAGCATTAGGAAACACAATCAAACTCAAATTTAGATTCAAACTATTTTAACTATTAGTTCCTAGACTTTAGATCTCCAGACCGCCCCTTCAGATCTTCCATACCACCCTTCTTTATTCAACATTGGACCAATTTCAATAGACCATGCAAAGCAAATCCAAGGAATTATATACCGCTAGTTGACCCACAACAAAGATCATAGCTATAACTTAAAAGATCAATTATTGCTAACTAATAATTAATAAAATTTCTAGTTAAAATTCCATTTCAATGCAAAGCCGACATTACTCAATTAATAAACACTCTCCTAATCTTAGATTCTTGTTATGCCTAAATCGTAACGAACCTTCCGAACACCGAATATACTAACTG
Organism: Bidens hawaiensis; assembly: GCF_021521415.1. Lineage (NCBI taxonomy): Eukaryota > Viridiplantae > Streptophyta > Magnoliopsida > Asterales > Asteraceae > Bidens > Bidens hawaiensis. The sequence goes on along the minus strand of NW_027491112.1, from coordinate 759,386 downwards.
TAAATCTACAAATAAGCAATAAAAGCAAATAAATTAAACTCACCCGGCGTTAAAGATAATTGGCGGAAGAAGATAAATAAAGAACAAGTCTTCACTAAACACAAACAAATGTGAATGTTTTCCTCCAGTACTTAGTAAAATAATAGCTCCAGTGAATAGACCCTACAAATACAAAATAATAATAATCAAATTCAAATAAAACAAATTATTTCATTACAAATCTATTATCACAAACACGCTTACAATCAAAAGCGCGGTGATCGATTCATTCATCCAGCGGCTCTCCTCCAACAAATGTCCGATCACGATACACGCGCAAAGAAGAGCAACAAACAGGTTCATATTCACCACAGCAGCATACTCAGATGCAGCCAGTGAGGTAGTGTTCATCTTGGCCATCAATAACCCTAAATCCGGCAACATTGTGTCCAGTCTAATAATTTCAACACACAAACAAAATGAATCTATTGAATCATATATTCACATAACCTAAAGAAACAAATACATGCAATATTATTGAATCAATGATTTTAAATTACCAGAATGTGACAACAATAGATGGATTTGCGAGAGATGAATCGATGTGTGACTCAAAATGTGAAGGTTGTATGTGAAATGTGAAGGAACATTAATATTAATACTAATAATATTAATAATGAATATTATTATTATTATTAGGTTTTCAAATGATGATGTCACGAGAAGAACAAGAGGGAAGGTGTTTATATATATATATATATGGAGGAAGGAGGGACAAAGTTTAAATAATGTTCGATAATTTAGGACCTTGTACTATTTAACTTTTTTAAATTTGGTCCTAAATATTTTAATTTTGTCAAATTTTATTTTCAAAGTTTATTGTCAACTGATAATTGTATTGAAGTCCATAGTGAATTGAGTTTTGGAAAATAAGGAAGTATGAGTGGTAGATTGTAAATAATTGTGTTATGAGATATTGTCTATTAATTTCAATATTTTTTGGTTTTAATTAGTTTAGTTTATTTCCATAACTAAATTTTCTTACATTATTTGTTTCCTTAATTATATAGATTTATTACATCTTTTGGAACACTTGATATTATTCCTATATGCATCTAAAATATTAACCTTAAATTAAGCTTAACTTATTTAACATTTGTAAACTGTAATTACTTTTAAAATATGAACTTGTGTTGCGATGATGTTAGTTTTATTTTGTGTGTTTTATAAAGTTTGTTTCAGCTATTAAAAAAAAGGAAGATCGAGGGGGTCATACACGACGGAGACTTACATGAATTTGTGTATGTTTACTCTTTATGTTTCATATAACTTATAACAAGTTTTATGTTTTTTGTATTTAGGTAAATATAGAGAGTATGATATTTTGATATTTTGAAAGTAGTGGTTGGAATTTGGAAAGGTGATAAATGGTTGGAATGTAAGAGTTGTAATAATAAATAGGAGGACTAATAAAGGAAGAAAATAAAAGTTGGAAGGCTCTCTAGTAAGTAATAAGTTGTCTATACGAGGATACACGTGTTAGAATCCATTTTTGCATGGTGACCACTCATTGGATGGTTCATACTTTTGCTCTCACTCGCTCACTTTTTGAGTTATTTAGGCACCAACTTTGGCCTTCCTTACACCACTTTTACTAAGTCTACACTTCTAAATCACAATATTATTACCCTCTACAATGGAGTGTTTTTCATGTGATTCAAATATATTAGTTATTAAATAGGTGTAGTTTTTTAAAAGGAAAATTGGATTTTAATAATCCCAATTTAATGCAGTTGGCTGATTATAATCCAAACTTTGAAAGTAGCTGTTACTGGTCCCAACTTTCACACTATTTATTTTCATTGGACCTCCGTTAAAAAAAACTTAACGACGTTATGTTTTTTTCCAAATTTCAAACTGATATTTTAGGGTTTTTGATCGGAATGAGAATACGAGTCAATTGATGTAAAACTTACTTCTAAACGGTGGTTCAAACGACTAAAGGATGCTTCAGTTTCGGTGTTTAAACATTTAATTAACAAAAATCAAATTGTTTGAAGCGTCGTTTTGAGTTAAGTTTTACATCAATCGACTCGTATTCTCATTCCGATCAAAAGCCCTAAAATATCAGTTTGAAATTTGGAAAAAAAACATAACGTCGTTAAGTTTTTTTTAACGGAGGTCCAATGAAAATAAATAGTGTGAAAGTTGGGATCAGTGACAGCTACTTTCAAAGTTGGGATTATTATTATCAGCCAACTGCATTAAGTTGAAATTATTAAAATCTAATTTTTTTTTTAAATATTTATTGAATTTGTTGGGGTGGTTTGATAAATCATAAAAGTGTGTTTTAAGAACTATTAATAAAAAGGTGTAGTTTTAAGTTTTAACTCGTTATATTTATTTTTTACCAATAAACTATACTTATTTTTTTAATCATTTTATACCCTTTTAACCTTTTTTTAGTCATAACAAAGGCATGAGTGAGTGCATGACCGGTGCTTAGACACCGCTAGAAATTGAGGCATTTGTGACTATCCGTTTCAGTCGCAAAACAGTCGCAATTACCCTTTTGCAACCGTTTTGCGACTAAAAAAGTGGTCAGAAAAACACAGGTCGCAACTGCTCTGTTGCGACCATTTTGCGACCGCTATCACATTGTGACCGCCGTTGCCATCGCAAACATTGCTACCTCTGCAGCGGTCGCAAATTTTGCGACCACAGCTGCAGTTGCAAATTTTGCGACCACTGCTGCAGTTGCAAACTTTGCGACCACTGCTGCAGTCGGAAATTTTGCCACCCCTATTGCGACCACTGGCTAATATTTGCGACCTCTTTTTATTCCAATTACTTATTGGTCGCAACCTGTCAAAATATTCTGACAATAAGCATTACAAATTATATTTATACACACTCACATACACAATCATATACACAACTAAAACTAAAGTTTCTATTATAGACATTCAATATAAACATGTTATTCAACGTTTATAAGCAAACAAAATGTTATTCCTACCATTCTTCTATATCCAGTTACATGAGCAACTTTTGACACCAACTAGTCATTCGGATATATTTGGGTCTTTAAAGATGGAAAATGATACCTGCCAAACACATACTACACGTTTAGCCATACCTTTTAACTCAATAAGGGGTTTAAAATATTACACAAATGATGAAATGGAACCATAGATCAAACCTTGAAGAATGCTAGCGTTGTACTCCATTGTTCCTTGAATATCTAAAACATGATACCGGTGTTGTTAATGTTTGTATCGTAAACCTTGGTCCTAAACGCAACCTACACACATATAAAGAATGCAAAGACCAAATCATCAATCCAAATAGATGGTTAAGTTAATAACAAACATTAAAACAATACTAAATTAATGATTATAAAGTAACCTGAGAAGCCATAAATTGGAGTGACTCAGCCATCTTGTTTGCATGTGAGGTACTGAATTCCATTTTTTCTGCAACTCAATTTGCACTGGTCAAAGACTGAAAGACGAGACTTCTCTTGACCGTTTACACACCAAACCTTTTATAAAAACAATTCTTGGTGTTTATTATTTTTTTTCTGGGATAAAACCAGGGGCTAGATCACAGATTTAGGATTGTAAACGAATTGTACAAGCATGAACAGAGAATGTCCGTGTTCGTTTACTTTAGCCGAACAATTAATCAAACACTAACAAGTAAACTAAAAAGGTTTTCTTTTTTCTTGTGTGTGTTCGTTCGCTAAAAAAATGAGCATGTCCTTTTTCGTTTATGTTTGTTCGTTATTAGTATAAAAACGAACGGTTGATAAACGTAAACGAACAAATGGCACCAACTGGACATAGATGAGCGACATACATAAGCAAAAACCAATTTAAATATAACAGTAATCTAAACAATGTGCCGGACCTAAAAAGTTATTAAAAGTAAACTAAATTGTAATCAGCCAAAAAAATTAAATGGATATATTTAGAAACAAGTGTAAACAAACATAAAACCAATAGTTATTTAAGGTCTCACAATTGTAGTACCACTCATCTTGTTAGTTATGTTGTTGGATAGCCATAAGGTAAGACGGGCATATAAAAGCTTTTAATAGATTACTGTATTAACAGAGGCTACATATCTACCAAATATTTGCAAAACAGAAATTTTTAATGCGTTATATTTACCATAGCACAACTACAGGTTACGTTTATCCGCAGGGGTTGAAACTATCAGCAAATGCAAACTGTAATAAATTCCCCCCCCCCCCCTCTCTCTCTCAAAAAGGAAAAAAAAAACTAAAAATGTAATTAGTTCTAGATGACTGTTCAAGCTATTTATGTTACGCAAAAGGCCTACAACCATGCAGCAGCTACCAGATGATCGCTAATTGTAAAACATGAGTATAACATATAAACAAATAATCAAAAAAGTCAATTTAGCCTTACACAATGAAGGGGCAATCAATACTCAAGGAGACAGTAGCAACCTAGCAGGTCCTAAATCTATACGGGCCTGCAAGGACTGCTTTTTGCACAATGTAAGGGATATGTGTGTACAAAACTCGTTATAGAAAATCTGGCAGCTTAACTTCTAATACTTTACCCACATATATACTCCACAAACAACCAAAAAAAACTAACAGGACATTTAGCCAACAATTTACAAAGTACACAACAAAAACTCAAACCAACAAAGAATCCACTAAACATAAAGGGCAAAAGCAGTAAAAACACTGAAACAAAAGTGTTTCAATTAGACATACCTAACTGTTTATATGCAATCTGAGCACAACAAACTTCAACCAGAATGATGATGACTTTATTATACACAAAAACCCCACTTTTTAATAAACTTTACAACTCTATCTATCTATCAATCAATCATACCCAGTGAAGTCCCACCAATAGTATAGCTATAAGTAGGGTCTGGGGAGGGTGGGATGTAGGCACACCGTACCTCTATCCACATGGATAGAGAGGTGGCTTCCAGAGAGACCCTCAGCTCTAAAATACATATGTATGAAGCAATACAAAGGAGATCAGAGTTCAACAGTAGTAGTAATAATAATAATAATAATAATAATAATAATAATAATAATGATGATGATGATGATGACAATAATAGTAATAACAATAATAATAATATTAATAATAGGCCATAAATCCTAACGCACCAAATCAAAATAAAAACAAATAAAAACCAATATTAAGAGTACATTGTGCTCATATACACAATCCTAAATGCCAAACCAACAAACTGACGGCTGATCGATTAACCAAATAACAGCAAATATAACACCATACCTGTGGTTCCAAAAGCCGACGATGATGACAACGCACAAACACTCAAAAAGCAGAGGAAACAAGAACTGATCACCCTACCAACAAAAGAAGATGTAATTATTAATAACCCAAATGTGACAAGTGGCTTAAACACGCGCAAACCAGAGCGAAAAGCTCAGCAAGACCTGACCCTACCAACAAAAAAAGGTAAACAAAAAAAACTACTGTCGACCTGTCTCGAACTCACGGAAAACACGGAACCATAAAGAGTTAAGAGAAGTCACAAAGACCATCTCAACACCAATGGAGAATGAAACTGATTCCAATAAACATATTTTATATCCTACAAATTAACAAAAGAAATTCTGTCACGAACCTTTAATATTTAACAACTTAAAATCACTGCCTAATAAATGATAATTACCTCCCCATCTTGTAAGTTCAATGCATATAAACTGGTGTTAGCAATACACATTCTTGAATGAAGTGTAACTACCTCCCTATCTTGTAAGTTCAATGCATATAAACTGGTGTTAGCAACACACATTCTTGAGTGAAGTGTAACTACCTCCCCATCTTGCAGGGTCTAACGAAAGGCTTCCAATACGTGCTTCTGACACACGATTCCTGCCATGTAAACAATATACATAGAAGCAGAAATATTTACCAACTTAAAATCAAAATGCAACATAAGAAGTATAAACTTGATCTAAAACTATTTTGAGAAGGGATTAACTATCAAGCTTAACTCATAACAAACAAGATGATTCAAGATTATTCGCCTAGTCATTTCCATCTTAGTATCTAGCACCAGGTTACCACTCGCTGTATTTTTTGCTCATCACAGTTCCAACAAGATGATACAAAGATTCAATGATTATAAACCTAACCTTTGATTTAAACCTATTTATACAATTTCACAGCATATAAAACTGCAATAGCTCAAACAATCGTTAAAATCCAGTTTGATGATTAGATGCTAAGTTACAACAAGATCATTCATAATTCAATCACACAAACCCTAATCCTACAATTCTGAGTAAAAACTCCAGAAATGCATCAATTTTGGTCTACCTAGGGTTTTGTTATTGACCAGAGGGATGCATCGATTATAATAAACTGGACCAGGAACTCGTAATCACGGCTGAATCGAAACAGACGGATAATAAGAAAGGAATTACGGACCGATTTTGAATGGATAATAAGAAAGGAATACACAACAAGAACATCTGCAACACCTAATTTGATGAAATTGAAACATAATTAAGCAAAACTTGGCCCGATTTCATGAAATTGAAACAAAAGTAAGCAAAACAAGACCTAATTTCACGAAATAAAAACATAATTAAGCAAAACCAGACCTGATTTGATTAAACTGAAACAAAATTAAGCAAAACCAAACCTAATTTCATGAAATTGAAACAAAATTAGCAAAACCAGACCTAATATCATGAAACTGAAACAAATATAAGCAAAACAGGAACTAATTTCATGAAATTGAAAAAAAAATAAGCAAAGTTAGACCTAATTTCATGAAATAAGCTGTTACAAGACGTATAAGTAGAAATTCCGATCAGTCGATTTACCGGACCGGCGAGTCTAGCTGAAATAGGAGGAATGCTTAACAACGATCAGTTTTAAGTTGAACGAAGATCTGTGGAACGGCGGCGATGTCATCGACGGGATGAGAAGAGAGGCTTCGTTGATGGCGAACGGTGTTTTCTGCCGAACGGTGATGTCGAGGATCTACGATGAACACTGTTGATGGCGAAGCTTCGTTGAGATACTGTTACGACGGTGATGGACGGACATTGTTCGAAGAAAACAGTTGATGTCGACGGGAAGAGGCGGAGGCGATAACGGAGGGCATATGGACTGAGAATGAGAAACGGTGGTTAGGGTTTTTGAAATTGGGGGAATTGACGGGGAGATTTCTTTTAATAAGAATAAAAAGTATTATCTTTAATATCTTTTATTTTACTGTTGCGACGTCTAGAACGGTCGTATGTTTTTCATTTTGAGACCGTTTTTTATAATTTAATAATTTTAATTAATTAGTTTTAATGATTGTTGCGACCAAAAAAAGCGGTAGCAGAGTTTGCGATTGTTTTCCGACCGAATATGTTTTGTTTGTTTATTTTGCAACCAATATGATTTCGGTCAATAATTTTGCCACCATCTTTTTTTCGGTCACAAATTTTGGTCGCAAATGCCAAGTTTTCTAGTAGTGAGATTAGATGGCACTGTGGTTTAAAATCTTTTCTTTTATTTGCCATTTCCTTTCTTTTTGTACCAACTTTTTTTTTACAAATCATCACTGCATTTGCTATCGGTATCGATACTCATATGAATAATAAATAAGCTGAAATGGTCCGAGTATCAGTACATGAGGGGTACCGAATTTACCAAATTAGTATGGTATTGGTACAATACCAGCGTTCAATAAACTATAAGGCCAAAACCGCAAAAACAAAACAAATAAACCATATTACCAAAGTAACCCTTGATATCAAACGGGTACCGAGTACCTTAATACCCCCCCCCCCCCTTGAATATACGCATGGTTTGGGTTTCCCAATAAAACTCTACATATTTTAAACAGGTATCGGGTACCGAAATGCCCGTATCCGTACCCCGTGACTCCGTGAGTAGCGAATACAGAATTTCTAAAAGCTTGGTACCAGTTCGGTACCAAATATGTGGGTACGGGTATTTAGTAAAAAAAACTCATCCCAAAATCATAATTTTCAAAGTTAGAGATCGAAAATCGAAACTCACTTATACAAAACATTAATCATCTCAATCAAATATTAAACAAAACTCCTTCAAAGTAATTGACGGATTGACACATTAACCTGTTTAACTCAGTTACGGTCTTTAACTCAGTCAAGCCATAAAAGAAATATAAACCAAATAGGCTCAAACAACATCGCCTATAAAACCCGTTTAGCTAAAGTGGTTGTATTCATTTCAACCCGACAGGTTCACACGTTTACCCATTTAACCCGGTTGCAGTCTTTAAGCCGTTCATTCCATAAAAATTAAAAACCAAATATAGCGAAGTGTTCAAACGAGAACACAAACTCAAACAAAAAGTGAGTACTGAGTATGCAAGGCACTGTACAAACTACAAACAGCCGCAAAATCCGAACATATCATTGGTTACGGTACGAAGAGAAAGGATCGGTACAAGAGAGAACCGTGCCCTTTCTACTTCAGCCATAGCGTTCCAAAAGTACAAAATCTTCACCGCATAAAAGGCTTAGCAAGAAACCAAGGCTAACCGACCAAGACGATTGATCTGACTGTAATACGTGTATCGGCTAGAAATGTATACATCCATATGAGAGATCATTACATATCATATAGATGCAAGTATGCACATTGTAGTACAGTACATAAAAAACAAACATCTATTCAAATATACCTACAACAAATACAAATGGATAAAGACAGACACATCTCAGTTAACTCAAATCCATGATATAATTACCAACAGTCAAACCAAATATCAACTTTTTTTTACAAAAGTCAACAGCACTTTCCCCTTTTTACCCCAACCAACATAATAACCAGCAAGTAACTTGCTCATGAAAAAACACAAACACATGATATTAACCAACAACCTTAAATTCCATTACTCATGTGTAGCATCAAAACTACCACCACCACCCATCGTGTTTGTCCGCTTTCTGTCCCTCCGATTCTCTCCCACCCAAACTTTAGCCTCCGCCACCGCCCGTTCTCTATCAAGATCCCGGTTCCTAGCCCGACCCGTATTCACAGGACTATCCTTTTCACAATCCGGGTCATCCACCAAACCCCATTTCCTACCCGACCCATTACTGCTTTCGCCGTTTCCAACATCGGGCCGAGTACTAATTTTTCTGTAATCAGGTGAGTTTTTGCCGGTAGAAGGGGACCCGGTGTCGCGACCAGCGTCGACACTAGGGTTCCTAGTCCGGGTCCTGGGAGTGCCTGACCCACTGCCTCGGGCTCGTTCAGTGCGGACTGCTTCGGGGTCGTAGGGCTGAGAGGCTAAGTAGGTTAAAGCGGTTACAACGTCACCGATTAGAGGGCGTGTGGAGGCTTGTTCTTGTAAACACATTGCTGCCACTGCAAGTGCTTGGTAAAGCCCTCTCACTGGGTAGCGTCCTTGTAATAACGGGTCAGCCATTTTTGGGAATATCCTCCGGTCTTTGAAAAGCGGTCGGGCCTACAAATTATTACAAGAAAAAAGTGATATACGATCTCCAGTGAATATCAAATACCTGATTCTTATCCTTCTTATTTTAGAGGTGCAAATGAGCCAAGCCGAACCAAGCCCGACCTCGGCTCGGACCTCATCTCATTTATTACTTACTAATTAATCTATATGCATTTATTTTTATTTTTTTATCTATATATATAACAGTATATATGTTAGTTATTTTCTATCATAATTTTATGTATAAATGTATAGTAATAACTATTATACAAATATGTATATAATATACTGAATAAAAATTATAAAAATAATAGGTTCGTTAAGGCTTGCGAGCCAGCTCAAGCGTGATAAGTAAAGCTCGGCCTCATGCTCCTTTATTAAATAAGCTACTTTTAAGGCTCGAGTTCGCTTAAGCTCGTATGCATTTGATCTTTAAGCGAACCACACTCGAGTACCTCATGAGCGGCTTGGCTCCGTTTACACCATATTATTCTCTTCGCGAGGTGGAAAAATGGGCGGTTGGTAAATTGTCAAGCATGTGTTAAAGTTGGTAATTTAATATTCAAATCAAGCCAGGTTGAAACAGGTTATCTTTAATAGTCGTTCATGTTGGTGAAAGTTGGTTTGACCCGGCAACACTGTCTACCTTTTTCCAAAAAAAAATAATAATTATGTATTTGGGTGGCAAACTGGCAAAGTATACTCGTCTTTTCAAAATTTTAAAAGGCATTTTTGTCATATGAAACCAAATACATACTAGAGTGTGCAAGTGGCCTATAATATACTTTCACTGTATAATAAAATAAGTTGAATAACTGGCTTCCGCATACATTATCTCAAAGTCTTATTGATAATTAATATATTAAATATGATTATAGAAACTGCATTTAAACAATAATCTGACTATGTGTTTGACCCATAGGAAATATATGCAACTTGACTCTTAAAAATATCAAAAAGTGAAGGTTCGTAAATTTACACGCACACACACACACACTAAAGTACAGGGTCAAATGGGTCGTCCAGCATCAACCGAAAGTGTATTTTCAGACTTCAGTGCATAAAGCTACTAGCTTTTTTTTAAAAAAATTTGCTGAAATTATATTATTCTCATCACAAGTACTTATTTTTTTAGTTATAACAAATAGTATTTTGACTCATAAAAAATAAAAATGGTCCGTTTTGACCCGTTTCCCGCCCCTCCCATTTTACCACTTTTACATGTAGATTTGACAGTTGAAACTTAAAAGTTAATTGCAATATAAAACTTACCCAAGCAACAAGATTATGTTCTCCAGGAGCACGGGTATTGTCAATGGCTTTTCGTCCAGTAATAAGTTCAAGAAAGACGACACCAAAACTGTAGACATCGGATTTCAAAGTGAGTTGACCGGTCATGGCATATTCAGGAGCACAGTAGCCATATGTGCCCATAACCCTGGTGGAAACATGTGTTTTATCGCCTACGGGGCCCAGTTTCGCAAGTCCAAAATCAGAGAGTTTAGGGTGGAATCCTTCGTTAAGAAGAATGTTGGATGATTTTAAGTCTCTGTATATGACAGGCGGGTTTGCTTTGTCGTGTAAATATTCCAAACCCTTGGCTGCACCAGCAGCTATTTTCATCCTTGTGTTCCAGTCTAATGGTTCTTTATCTGGTGGAAGATCTGAAAAAAAAATGAGTTTCTTTAACAAACGAGCCCGAGTCGAAGCTTCACTTGTTGACCTCAAGCAGGCATAAAGGTTTAAACAAGCCTACTACTTATGTTACTTTTATATAATATATAAATATATCTATATAATAATTAATATCGTATATAGAATTATGATGATAAAAATGTAACTTAAATTCATATAAACTAATTAATAAATAATCAACAAGCCGAGCCTGAGCTTGAAAAACTACTCACGAGCCGAGCTTGAGCTTTAGAAATAAAGCTCGAAACGAGCTCTTGTAAATTAAACGAACCGAGCTCGAGCTTGCGCTTAGGTGAGCTCTGGCTTGGCTCTCCATAATTACACACGTACTAAATAGTATGCAAAAGGGATGCTATGAGTATATTTTCTTATTCTTATTTGTATGTTAATTATGCAAGATATGGATAAACAAACAATGAGACGTAAACTGCGCGCGTGTGCAATGAAAGTTATCCAGATTGGGTTCCTCGTATGCCTCCTATTAAATTATGACTACCAAAGAGAAGTCTTAACTTTTTAACTAAAAGATAATAACACCCAGGAAGGCCTAGAGGTGCCTAGGTGGCAAAATGGGTGGGTTGGGTAGCGGGTCAAACTGGTAATTTTTATACAGGTCAGGACGGATTTACCCAAAACGCATCGTTTAAAAAATATTATAATGCATGATGTGTCAAATGTCAAATATGATTAGAAAATTGATATTATTTCATTATTAACCTTATTAACTAAGTTATTTATTTTACCCCTTTGACCCATTAGAAATAATGCATAACCTGAATCGAATTGCTATCCTTACTCAGGGCCAACTAAATGATACAACAGCCAATGTTCTAGCTTCACTAATGGTTATATATAGCAACATAATGAAATAAATAAATAAATAAACGCCATGGATGATTAAAAATAATGAAAATACTTATAGAAAAAGTTCTCTAGTTGTTCTTATCAACAATTAAACGACATTAAAGTTAGGCATGAATGCTAAAGCAGGATAGCATGCCTACAAAAGCTGTTAATGAATTTAATGATATTAAAAGTCTATCCATTTTCTATTTCTTTTTGCCAGTGGTGTTTTTTAAGCATTTACATAAATATGTTAGTCATTAATAAGAGAAAAGAATTTCGTCAAGTACAATGAGATAAAATGCTAATCTCTCCACATGTGATACATTAGACGCCAACTCTACTTCAACCCTACACGTTGACTCATTGTTATAAGTTCTCTAAAAAACGAGTTCAAACCAGGTCTCGTATGTGGTAAATTTGGGCTTTGATGACTTATGGGTGCATTTGTATGCTTACTAATGTTCAACTTAGAAAATAATGTCATATCATGGTTCCATCTACTTTGTATGTCATGTCTAAAACTTTTTAGGTAACAAACTTGACGCCATTGAAAACATTTCTAACGAATAACGATGCATAAAAAATTAAATGAACAAAGAAAAGAATATGACCATGTAAATGATCCTCGAGCGATCCCAAAGGCATAAACTCATAAACAAGAAGCCGTTGGTCTCCATCCGCACAATAACCAATCAAATTCACAAGATTCGGATGATGTAACAAGCTAAGCATCAAAACCTCCACCAAAAACTCTCTATTCCCTTGAAGACCATTTCTATCAAGCTGTTTCACTGCAACCACCTGTAACCAACTTACTTTCATCATTCACGATGACAACGATTAATATTAACATCACAATACATGAATTTCAAAATGTAACTCACCTGTCCCGTGCTATCCAAACGACCTTTATAAACCCGCCCAAAACCACCTTCTCCTAACAACGATTCGGGCCTAAAATTCTTGGTCGCTGCAGCCAGCTCACGAAAAGTAAACGTTTGCGCTGCAATGTTCGCGGGCGGTGCGTCTTTCGTTACCGTTTGTTCTTTCTTAGGATCCAAATTAACCTTAGATTGAGATTTCGATTTTCCTATCACAATTATAAAACACAAAGCAGATCTTCAAATTACATTCTTGAACCATCACATTACTCCAAACCAATCCAAAATCAAGAAAATCAAGAATCTAACCAACTCAACAGATCAATTACAACCCACAAAAATTACATTAAAAAAATCAAAACTTGATGATGAAAAGTGTTTATTTAATCAATTACCTGAACTAACCCTACTGACATGATTCAATTGATGACCAGCTGAACCTTCTTTCCCAATATCCTTCTTCACCACTTCTTTCACACCATTTCCTTCTTTGTTTGATGACCCAAAGCATGGAAAACACCCACCCATGCCAAAAAGATGCAAACCCACTAATTATTTCAGATGGGTATGTGTAAAAACACCTCCTTTTGCAATTATCTTGAACACCCACAAATTATATCAGATGGGTATGTGTAAAAACACTTCCTTTTGCAATAATCTTGAATACCCACAAATTATTTCAGATGGGTATGTGTAAAAACACCTCCTTTGGCAATAATCTTGAATACCCACAAATTATTTCAGATGGGTATGTGCAAAAACACTTCCTTTTGCAATAATCTTGAATACCCACAAATTATTTCAGATGGGTATGTGCAAAAACACTTCCTTTTGCAATAATCTTGAATACCCACAATATTTCAGACCCAAATCAAAAACCCATGAATAATTTGAGCTGACCGATCATCAACAGTAAGTAACAAAAGTAGATCAGCAAATTGAAGAAATGTTGTTGTTTTAATAATAATAATAATAATAATAATAATAATAATAATAATAATATCTTGTGGTGAAAAAGATTGGATTTTTAGGGCGTTAATGTAATGTAAATATGTAATGAGATGAAGAAGAATTAGGTGAAGTAGATAGTAGATATTATAGTGTCGAAATCTACGGTCATGGGTTTGGATTTGGGAGCAAATTACGGGTTCGGGGCATCATTAACGGCTCCGGTGGGTTTTGTGATGGGTGGGTGGGTGGTGGGGTCGGCAAGATGTATGTGTGTATGTGCTTTCATAATTCTTTTATAAGTATATAGTTTTTTAAGTAAAAGGAGATGAGACTGGAAATATATGTTGGATACAGTTTATATGGCTTTTGACTCGTGTAAGATGCTTTAATTATCTTAATTAATATTATTATACACTTTGTTTTAAATAAATTAATTTTCTTCTTGTACTAGATTAAACTATTAAAGACATGTGTTAGACTATAAGACCATGCGGTGCTTGGTTCTACCACACAAGTGTGTGTGTGTGTGGTGTTGGGTGGGTGTGGGGGGGTGTGGCACCGCAACAATGGAAAAATGTGGCAGGCGAGATGGTGGAGTGCATGAGCGGGGATCATTACATAAGGATGAAAACTGAGCAAAAAGATGGGGTGTGATGGAGCAGTTATGGGGAGAATTTCCGTCTGGCTAGCATGACATGTGTGGGGCTTGCGATAGTGTGGCGTGACCATTGCACATGCTTAAGAGAGTTATAAGTTTGGATAACAGTGGGATTATATTATATAATTTGTATTTCCTATTAGAATAATGTATGGTCATTCATTATCACCAGGTACAACGTTTCACTATATGTTAATTTAACATATGCTAGTTTGATTAACATACAATAACAACACGCTCATGCACGCGCACCATTTAAAACACAATCCAAACAAATTTAAAAAAGATCTTAATATCATGTGTAATGAAAGCCAAGGGGGAGTCAATCAAATGATACCATTTAACTATGAGTGGCACCCTCTTGCGTAACCACCACACATAGTTGCAGCACAAGAGTACAAGGCCACTGCCCACGAAAAAATGTTGACTAGAGGTATGTTTACGTAATTGCATTGGAATTTTTTGTATTTTTTTATATTTATGCATCACTAAAAATTATAATATAATATTTTTCTATATAGAAATTATTTGGTATTCACAATATAATATGTACCGTAAACATATTTTAGTCATCAAATGTATCTTATCACGTTATTTGTGTGTGTGTCGGTGTGTGAACAATTAAGGGTAAAATAATTATGAAATTTGTGCAAATCATAATGTTTCCTTTGTTTTTAAGTGTACTTTTAACATAATTAGACCATATATTTCTATGAGAAGAATAGAGAAACATATAAAAGGGATCATAGGGATCATAATGATGTTTTTAAGGACTAGTGTTTAGTATTTTGGTTGGTTTATGAAGAGGTAGGTCCCCGCAAAGCCTAGTTGGACTCGCAAGACACACCTTGAAGAGGTACGTCTGCGCAAAGACCAACTGGTTCCGCAGGACCCACCATGCTCAGAGAGATGAAGACCTTACACGCAGTAAGCCAGCTGTTCCCGCAGGAAAGCCTCCCTTGGTACAGTACCCTGCCTGTCCCCGCAGTTGTGGGTACAAGCCAAGAAGGAAGGCCACCCGCACTAACAGTAAGGCTACACGCATAAGGCACTAACTCTTAATACTTCAGCAATGTCACATGAAGAAGGAATGAGCAGGGCGGGAATATTCCCGCCCAAAAGAGCTAGTCCGTACGCTTCTGGAAGATCTTTTGTACTATACCTGCCAAGGTATGGACAAAATAGACAAGATCTGACCAAAGCAGCCCATGAACCAATCACAGGGTGACAGCTCACCGACAATAGTACGAGGAGGAGCACGCTCCATTACAAAATGTCACTATCATCCGCTGCCTACCCACCAACTCCCATCGTGGCACGTACATAGCCCGTAGTTAGTGGAAAAGGAATATTATACAGCTGGCCGTACCTGCTTGGAAACCTACCTTCGGCTATAAATACTCCAACACCTTAGAACGGTATGATCATCTTATCTTCTCTCTAGCTATTCCTCTCAATATACACTTATATTCAGAGCAATCTAGTCTGATTATCAAGCCGGAGGGTGGTCACAAGGAGGAACCCCCCCCCCTTCTCAGTGACGAGCTCACGGTGTCTGTTTTGCAGGTCAAGAAGAATAACCATCTTTGCCGGACCTAACCCTCATGGGAAACATCTACTTAACCCTAAGATTATCTGTAATCTGTCAGGGTCATTTAGTGTTTCTTCATTGGCGCCATCCGTGCATTAAGCTAGAACTAATTCTTTTTTTCAGTTTTTTCAAAATTTCTAGAAAGATGGTTAAGGTTACTCCGAGGCCAAGGCCACCGAGTGACCAAGAAACCCCGGTAACCACAACCCCAGCTACTGGTGGGAATACCGGTGAATACACGGTTTTTACGAACACTACCCCAGCTACCCAAGCCGGGGCAAGTGCAGTAAACAATCCGCCCCTGGGATTCATTGATACCCAGGTGGAGAAGCAACAAACGAGGCTTCCCCGCCAAACACTAGATCAAGTTAAAGCTTGGGCGGAAGCACGTCAGAAAGAATTCCAAGCTGAGTTGGATGAACGTTTACGTTCACTCCAACAGGCCAACGACGAATTCGGAAGCACTCGACAACAGCTCAACACGAGCAATGATTGCGAGTATTCGGATGACGATTAGGAAGAATCTGACAGTGACGCAAACCCTCGTCATAAGGCGAAAGGGAAGCGTAAAGAAATAGACTTCCGCTCGAAAAGAAATTTTGGAGAAACTTTCAAGCCAAAGAGCGTGGGGAGAAACCCACGTGACTTCTCCAAAACTTTCAGACCGACTGTTGCAAATGCGGGAACGTCCAAGTTTGCAAGAGACATTGCGGAAGCAATCGCTCCAAAGAGTGCCAAACAGATGTCCAACATAGGCACTTATGATGGCGTATCCGACCCAGACGATCACTTGAACAGATTCATAGCGGGGGCAACCGTCAGTAATTGGACGGAACCCACGTGGTGTTACATGTTCCAAATGACGCTCGTCGGGGCAGCCAAAGCGTGGTTGATCGTGTACCGGTCCACCACATCTATGATTGGGCAGACTTCCAGCACAAGTTCAGCCAGAACTTCAGTCAACAAAGAAAATATACTTAAGAGCAGTGGACGATCCTCAACTGCGTCCGAGAGGAAGACGAATCTTTGCTAGACTTCATCACTCACTTCAACTCAAAGAAGCTAAGTCTAGGCACTATAAGCGAAGATCTTGTTCGCGCCGCTTTCATCCAGGGCGCCGAGTACCCAGAGCTTATCCGCACTTTGACGGGTAAAGATGGCATACCATCTACGTGGGATGCCATCATGACGGCAGCTAAACGCTTTGCCGAGAAGGAGAAGCAACTGGGTAGAAATCTTCCCCAGAGCACAAATCTCTACACGCAGAGGACCAGAGAAAATAACGTCCGTACCGCCCGACAGAATAAGAAGAGGAAGCTTGGTATTTGGCAGTCAAGGATAAACTTTGACACCTCATCCAGCTCTTGCCCTCTCTCAGGCGGAAGGGACAACACGCACTCACCAAACAGGAATCCCAGATGGACGCCACTCACCAAAAGCGTCACCGAGATATTTGCCACCGAGAAACTCCCATGGCCAAAGGCTCCAATAATCCGACAGCGTCATAACGCTGATCAGAGCAAATCCTGTGACTTCCACGGGACAAAAGGCCACACCACAGAGGAGTGTACGTCTTTGAAGGATATTGTCGAAACATTCGTCAAAAATGGAGAACTTACACACCTCGTGGCGGCGATTAAGAACGGAGGGAGAAATGACAATCGGTACAAGGGCAACGGACGAAAGCCCGTCGACATCAGCATCCACATGGTTCATGGCAACGTCAGAGTAAGAAAACGACGAATGACAGAGCCAAGTGCGTGGAAGGAAGCTGAAGTGCGCTTCCCGCGTGTACCAGGAGGGCCCAACAAATAAGGCCCCATAGTGATCAAAAGCCAGCTGGGGCACTACATCACTTCCCGCACTCTTGCTGATAACGGCACTTCGTCAACGGTTATGTATAGGCAATTCTTCGAAAAGCTAGACGACGAAGACAAAGAACGCCTAGAAACGGTCTACGCCTCAATGGAAGGGTTTGACGGCAGCACAAACACCCCCTTGGGGATCCTATCCTTCCCCGTCACTCTCACAGACGGGAAGTACTCCCGCACAGAAGACGTGGACTTCGTCGTAATGAGGAAGCCACACCACACGTACGACATTCTCTTCGGGAGAGATGGGATGGCAAGGTTCAATGCTGTGGTGTCGTCGGTCCATGGTATGATGGGATGGCCAACAGCTGAGGGCGTTGCTATGATCACGGGCATTCCCCCGGTATGCATCGCATGTCTCATCCAAACCTAAACCAAAGATGGCTAAACCAACAACCTCTGAGCAAGAAGAATGGGCCTTCAATGACAAATACCCTGACCAGGCTGTTACCATTGGCCCAACGATCACTCATCCCACACGCACCCTGCTCAACGCTTGTTGCAAAAAAATGCTGACATCTTCACGTGGACACCAGCCGACATGATTGGTGTACCCCGAAGTAGGGCTGAGCATAAGCTCAAGTGTGACCCGGCGTTTACGCCGATCATACAAAAGCGTCGCGTGATGGGGACTGAACAGGCTAACGCGTGTAGAACCCAAATTAAGGAACTCCTTGACGCAGGCATCGTACGCGTTAGTAAATATCAAACATAGGTTGCAAATCCCGTCATGGTACCGAAATCCAACAAACAATGGCGCATGTGCATAGACTTCAAAGACCTAAACAAAGCATGCCCCAAGGATTGTTACCCGTTACCCGAAATTGACCTTAAGGTAGATTCGTTGGCACCGTTTCGCCTTAAATGCTTCCTTGATGCGTATAAAGGATACCATCAAATCCACATGGCCGTTGACGATCAGGACAAAACCGCATTTCGGACGCCCGATGGCACATTTTGTTATCAAATGATGCCATTCGGACTTAAGAATGCTGGGTCCACATACCAACGTCTGATGGACAAAGAGTTTCACGCCCAAATTGGGAGGAACTTGGAAGTTTACATGGATGACTTGGTCATCAAAAGCCTTGGGCCAGAAGCGATGTTGAAAGACATCGAAGAAACTTTCAACATGCTCAGAAAAATAAACATGAAGCTCAACCCGAGCAAGTGTTCCTTTGGGATGGAAGAAGGGAAGTTTTTAGGAGTCATCATTACTAAAGATGGCTTCAGAGCGAACCCTGAAAAGGTCGAAGCCATTATGAAAATGGAATCACCTACTACCATCAAACAAGCTCAGACACTGAATGGACGACTAGTCGCACTTAACTGCTTTTTGGCAAACCATGCGGATAGGTCGTTCCCATTCGTGTCAACATTAAGAAATTGCTTGAAGAAAACGCACTTCCGCTGGACACCAGAAGCGGAAGCAGCTTTTTAGGAGATTCGGTCACGCTTGATCGAACTCCCAACGCTCACAGCACCAGAAGCGGGGGAAGAATTAATTCTCTACCTCTCCGCCACAGACAGAGCAACCGGGGCAGTCTTACTAGTAGAACGAAAAGACATCCAGATGCCTATCTACTATGTTAGCCGCGTCTTGACAGACGTAGAAACCCGGTACTCTACCCTGGAAAAATTAGTCTTAGCGCTTGTACAGGCTTCACGCAGGCTAAGACGATATTTCCAAGGTCACCCAATCACCATTCTCACCAACTTCAAACTTGCAAACGTTCTAGGCAAACCCGAGTTGTCGGGACGCCTAGCCAAATGGGCAATTGAGTTGGGGGAATACGCGATAAAGTACAAGCCAAGACCAGCCATAAAAGGCCAGGTCTTGGCCGATTTTATTGCAGAAGTCCCCGCATCGCGGGAAAAAGAGTGCCAGGTAGAGGCTCAACCCTCTCCAGCACAAGACATTAACGATGTCTGGCG
This sequence comes from Bidens hawaiensis, assembly GCF_021521415.1. NCBI lineage: Eukaryota > Viridiplantae > Streptophyta > Magnoliopsida > Asterales > Asteraceae > Bidens > Bidens hawaiensis. The sequence continues at coordinate 739,499 of NW_027491112.1, read as the reverse complement.
ACTCTATACTGATGGAGCAGCCAACAACGAAGGTTCAGGCGCAGGGTTGAAACTAACTAACCCGGCAGGCCAAGAATACACTTACGCCATTCGGCTTGATTTCCCAAGCACGAATAACGAAGCGGAATACGAAGCATTCTTGGCCGGGTTAAGAATTGCGCGTAAGATGGGGGTGAAAAACTTGGAAGCCCACGTAGATTCCATGCTAGTAGCCAACCAGATTAACGGAACGTACACGGCCGTAAACGACACAATGACCCTGTACCTCGCACAAGAAAAAGCCCTTATGCGCGATTTTAACGATTGCAAAGTTATGCACATCAAGCGAAGCGAAAACAAATCTGCGGATGCGTTAAGCAAGCTTGCATCGTTAGCCTTCACCCACTTGGGGAAGGACATCCGCATTGAACTTCTTGGAGCACCATCAGTCCCGCATAAAGAAATTTGTGTCATCCAAACCGGCACGGAAACATGGATGACACCAATCATAAATTACCTTGCAGCGGGTATACTACCAGAGTCGAAGACACATGCAAGAAAGATACGCTGTAAATCACTGAACTATCAACTTGTTGATGACATACTTTACAAGCGTAACTTTCTTGGCCCACTCCTCAGATTCGTGGACGACCAAGTTGCCAACTACCTCCTAAGGGAAGTACACGAAGGCATCTGTGGAGTACACGCAGGTCCACGAGCAGTTGTAGCTAAACTAAACAACGCGGGATACTTTTGGCCGGGGATGCACACGGATGCACTGGCCTACATCAGAAAATGTAGATCCTACCAGCTTTACGCACCCAACACGCATCGCCCGAAGAACGAACTTGTTCCAGTCACGTCGTCGTGGCCATTCCAGAAGTGGGCCATCGATGTGACAGGCCCATTTCCCACAGCAGCAGGGAACGTTCAGTTCCTAGTGGTAGCCATCGACTACTTCACCAAGTGGATAGAAGCAAAACCCCTAGCCCAAACAACCGCAAAACATATCAAAAAATTTATTTGGTAATTTATTATTTGTCGTTTTGGACTTCCACAGAATTTGGTAAGCGATAACGGCACCAACTTTGCTGACCAGAAGCTGCAAAAGTGGCTGAAAGAACTTCAAATCACCCACACCTTTACCTTAGTGGCACACCCGCATGGTAATGGTGAGGTGGAAAGAGCAAACAAGAGCATCGTCGACGGCATAAAGAAAAGACTCTTGGAGCATAGATCCGGCTGGGTGGACGAAGTTCCACATGTTCTTTGGGCGAACAGAACGCTAAGAAAGGCAAGCACGGGCGAAACCCCGTTCAGCCTCACCTATGGCACTGAAGCCATGGTCCCGGTCGAAATTGGTCTACCCTCACCAAGAGTCATAACTCAACCAGAAGACAATGATGCGGAAAGACGGTTAGACCTTATGTTAACCGAAGAACGCAGAAACTTAGCCGCAGCGCGTGAAGAGAACTACAAGCGACAAATGCAAAAGTACTACAACACGCGGGTAAAACTCTGCAACTTCAATATCGGAGACTACATACTGCGTAACAACGAGGCTTCGAACCAAGAGCGCCCAGGAAAGCTGGCCCCGATCTGGGAAGGGCCATACATCATTAAAGAGGTTTTAGGAAAAGGCGCATACCGGCTCGAAAGGCTCGATGGCACTCCCATCCCAAGAACATGGAATGGAGCTCAATTACGCAAATGTTACATGTAGATCAATTCCAAACTTGTAAAGAAAAGGCCTAGAGCCACTTCTAATGGAAATGATTCTCCTTTATCACATTGTGTTGATAGCCTTACCTTTATACTTATGAACTGACCACACTGATATGCCGGTGTTCACCGCATAAATAAGTGTGAGAGGAAGTAAGTCGTTGCGTGTGGAAAGCGTCACAACCCGCATAAACACAAAAACAGTAAATATTTCTAAGGGGAAGATGAGGAAAACCTTCACGCAAGACAGATATAGGTAAAGTTTGGTCATCCTACTAAGTGAAAGTGACGGGTGTACCCGCACAATCATGATTGAGGAAACAGAACATTAACCTATTATCCAACACGCGTCGAAAAGTTAACTTATTCAAAACACTTAGAAAATTGCTAAGTTAAACTAAAATATGCATGAGCAAATCATATAAGGTTTACAGGGCAAGGCGTTAACAAAATATTTATATTCACAATAAAAATTCAAACATTACAAGAATGGCTAGGTATCTACCCGCCTACAAAATTACAAATCTATCCTAACGGTTGGAAGGGATCTCAAGGTTCAGGCTTCAGGACCACTCCCTCCAAACCCACTCGAACCCGCACCATCAGTTGTCTGCGGCGGTTCGAGGAAAGCCTTGAGAACAGCTAGCCCGTCATCAGCAGCCGCAATTTCGTTCACCTTCTCCACAACCGGATGCGGGAAGGCAGCATACTGGTTCACAGCTTGGTCGTAGGCAGCTTCAGTGTCTACATCGTGTAAAGGAAAGTTGGAAGGCGGGATGCCCTTCTCTGCAAATCCTAGACCAAGCAGGAAACCAGCCTTCTCCCCGTCCTCATGAGAAGCGTTGAGGGCTGCACTCATGGCATCGTCATAAGATGTGTTCGCGAAAATCCGATGCACAACCTACAAAAAAAATATATATATCAAAAACTTTTCTAAGTATAAAAAAAAGCGTAAAGCAAAGGAATTATTAAGTTATGCGTACCTGAGGCAACGCTTCTCGTAGAAGCCACTCCTTAGTGATTAGAGCTTCTTGGAGGGTAGCTTGAGCTTGATCGCGGGCACGTTCGGCTTCATTTTTGTTGAGGTTGCGAAGCAACACATCCTTAGCAGCAGCCTCTTCAATGCCCCTAAGCTTGCGCTCAGTGCGATCAAGCATACCCTTCTGATCCAAGAGCTCTTGGAGCTTCTTGGCATCTTCCAAAGCCAAAGCATCATGAGCCTGCTGAAGCTTCTCTAGTTTGGCTTTGAGCTCTTCGTTCTCAGTGCGCAGAGGCTCAGCAACGGCTTCAGCTTTGGTGGCCCTCTCGGTCGCATTACGCGTGGTTTCCTTGGCCAACCTAAGCTGTTCATTGACAGCTTGGGTAGCCTTGGAACGGGCCTCATGCCTGGCCTGAATCTCGACCTCGAGGTCCTTGAAGGCCTTCTCCTTCTCCGCAGCGGTGGCAGCGAGCCTCTTGTTCTCTTCCCGCAATGCTTGCGCTTGAGCCACTTCTAGGCTACGCGCCGTCTTTAACTTGTCGTTTTCGACAAAGTAGCTCGACACGCGGCTGCATCCGGGCAAGGAGGATTCGGAGCTCATTGGACAGCCTACCCTCCTGGTAGCTGGCCATTGCCTCCCCCAACGCACCGCTTGGGGCGGTGTGGCGCGCCCAGTCGACACAGTCCGCAGCCGTTCGGAGGGTCGTTCCCCGGAGGATATTCCACCGTGGAGCGTACACCTCATTGGAATCTGCTGCAAAAACAAACAGTTAGGAAAAAAATGACAAAAATGGGTGATAGGCCAAAACAACCCCACGCACCTGTAGGGTCGGTAACAGGTCGGTAGCCGCCAAACCCATCACCCGAACCTAGAGGATATCCATCCAAAAGGTCAAGGAGATGGGAAGGAGGCAAAGATTGGACCCCCCTCATCAACAAAGGTAAGTCCAGGGGTCCCAACCCCAAACATACCTGAAGAACCAGCCATGGACGAGGTAGCCGCTGACACCGGAGGGGGCATGGTAGAAGCCACCGTGGTAGAGACCATCGGAGGTGAACTCATTGGAGATGAACTCACAACCGTGGTCGCCGCTGCGGATGAACTCGCAGAAAAAGTCACCGCCGGCCCAGTGAAGGATGCGGTAAAGATGGCACTAACGGCCGGCGGAGACGACATCATAACCGGAACAGTTGACTCAACAGTATGAGCAACTGAACCAGCACTGGAAACAGGCGCAGCCGCCTGGGTCATCGCCTCGGATAGGTTGACCAAACCTATCGTCGTGGGTCCTGAACTGCTTCCTCCCACACCGCTCTGGAAAGCGGATACATCCACTCCTGCGTGAAGACAACAAAAGATTAAAAACAATGGCGGAAAGAAATGCGGGAAAGGTAAAAAATTATACTTACGGGTTTTCTTAATCTTGAAAGACCTGACTGGCGGAGACGAACCCGATAGAACTGGCCTCTTCACGCCAGTCACCGTCGCAACGCTTGGTTGCTCGGAGGTGACAACCGTCTCAACCTCCAAGACAATGGTCTCGCTACCACCAAGGTCCCCCGCCGCCTCCTCACTCTCAGTATCAGAATCCGACTGATTCCCCAGGTCGACGACGGAAGCGACCTTCGCCTTGCCCTTCCCGCCAGCAGCCTTCTTTTTCCTCGCAAAGAAGGGCCCATCTGCGGATTCCTCATCAGAAGATGACAAAATCAGAGGAATTCCGGCAGAAGTTTGAGCATGAAGAGGACGAGGGTTGAAGAACTTATTACCTGGCCGAGTGGCGCTCAGGATCTCATGACCTGCCGGATAGACTTCTACGAACCTATCCGCAGTTTGCTCCAAGATGGGCAACTCGTTCTCGTCAAGATCACGAGTACCCAACCGTGCGGGACCACCAATCTCCCGCGGATACAGGAGCGATTGTAAGTCGTTCCCCTCTGAAATAAGAAAAGATAACAGTTAGTTGAAAAACCCTAAACCAACACAAAAAATGGAGCATACCGTAAGGAATAGAGCTCAAATCGTATTCAAGGACGATTGGTATCTGCGGCGTCCCGGACCTAGCATATTTCCACACGCGGCTCATGCCGAGCATAACCATCCCAGACTCCGCGAAGCGATAAACCGGAGTCTGGATCTGGGAGATCTTGGCGAACCATTCCGCCTCCTGGTAACTGGAGGCGTGAAAGCTAGGGAGCGCCCTCCCGTTCTTGAACGTCATCGCGATGGGGACGACGCGAGCGGAGATGAAGAAAAACTCCCGCTTCCAAGAACGAAGACTACGCTCGGTAGCGCAGATTTTCAACCCCTTGATCCGAGTGACCAGAGTATACTAACCTTGGATGCACCACCAGGAGTAGAAGGTCATCAGGCGGTCAACGCGGGGCTCGATGCCCAGAATACGGCACACCCATTCGAAGTGGCGAACTTTAGCAATCGCCATTGGGTGCACCTCCGTCAAATGCACACCGTGTTTCTCCAAAACACGGTATACAAACTTCGTTAATGGGAATCTAAGATTCCCATATATAAAGAACGAAGCGTAGACCCCTATCTTGCCCTTAGGGGCATCGTACACCGTCTGGTGAGGCTCCGGAAACTCAGGCTCATAAGGCTCGAGCATGAACTTCTTGACGATATAGTGGTATAAATCGACAGAAAGAGTACACTGGCACTCGCCAGCAGTACTCTTATCGTCCTTATCAGACGTGGACGTCGGGTTCTCAGGGTATACATCGGACTCCTCGACAGTAACCTCGGGATCATGTGTAGAAGAAGACATTTTTTAGATGTTAAAGAAAGCGATTTCAAGAGAATGCTCGACAGAAAAGTTAGAGTATTCGCCGGAAATCGCTTAGAAGAAGAAGAGTGAAGTGAAAGTATGGAATGGGATACACCCTCTTCCCCCTTATATACTCATCGCAATGAAAGCGATGAATTTAATGCGGAGGGGAGAGAAAACGCAGGTGCAATGAAACGGCGACACGTGGATAAAGCAAGCTGGCAACAGCTGTCAAAAGGACGCGTGCCATAAATCTCGCGCCCACGCGCCTGAAAAAGCGTCCGGATTGACCACATACTGTCACGTCGTCATAACTTCCTGCACGTCCTGAAACCGTCAGAAGAAACCGTCAGGAGACGCCAACGTCACTTCAACCGTTGGGGCTGTCCTTATCCTTTCACCAACTCTTCGAATTTCAAAAAAGATTCAAAAAGATTCAAAAAGATTCAAAAATAAGAGGGAATATACCCCCTTACATTGGGAAGCAAAAAACCGTAGGACAAGCGCGGGTACAGTGTCAAGGCGAAACCCTTCACATACTTAGCACTTGCAGGGAATTGAAGCCAAGAAGGATCTTATGGTTCATGCTTGCGGAAAGGGAAATAACACCTCCGCATGGCGGGAACGTTGAGAACTAGGTTGTTTGAAGCTTCAAGGTGGAATTGGTGGTTTAACATAACTGATCACTATGTCCAAAACTACCAAAACCTCGTGAAGAATCTGTACAAGTGAAACTCAACGCTCCCGACTTGCGAAGAGGTTAAACACCTACCCGCATCATAACCAAAGATCAGGCAGAAAAGTCAGGAATTTCTGCAAGTGACGTTAGGAAAACTGCGGGAAGAATCCCCGCGGAAAACCTTAGAAAACAAAAACTCCTCTTTAAAACCCCTTGCTTAAAGTCCAAAAGTTCACCTCACTTATTGACAATTCATGAGAGTAACAATGGACTGGGGGGACTTGAAGAGGTAGGTCCCCGCAAAGCCCAGTTGGACCCGCAAGACACACCTTGAAGAGGTACGTCTGCGCAAAGACCAACTGGTTCCGCAGGACCCACCATGCTCAGAGAGATGAAGACCTTACACGCAGTAAGCCAGCTGTTCCCGCAGGAAAGCCTCCCTTGGTACAGTACCCTGCCTGTCCCCGCAGTTGTGGGTACAAGCCAAGAAGGAAGGCCACCCGCACTAACAGTAAGGCTACACGCATAAGGCACTAACTCTTAATACTTCAGTAATGTCACCTGAATAAGGAATGAGCAGTCTGGAAGATCTTTTGTACTATACCTGCCAAGGTATGGACAAAATAGACAAGATCTGACCAAAGCAGCCCATGAACCAATCACAGGGTGACAGCTCACCGATAATAGTACGAGGAGGAGCACGCTCCAGTACAAAATGTCACTATCAGCCGCTGCCTACCCACCAACTCCCATCGTGGCACGTACATAGCCCGTAGTTGGTGGAAAAGGAATATTATACAGCTGGCCGTACCTGCTTGGAAACCTACCTTCGGCTATAAATACTCCAACACCTTGGAACGGTATGATCATCTTATCTTCTCTCTAGCTATTCCTCTCAATATACACTTATATTCAGAGCAATCTAGTCTGATTCTCACGCCGGAGGGTGATCACAAGAAGGAACCCCCACTTCTCAGTGACGAGCTCACAGTGTCTGTTTTGCAGGTCAAGAAGAATAACCATCTTTGCCGGACCTAACCCTCGTGGGAAACATCTACTTAACCCTAAGATTATCCGTAATCTGCCAGGGTCATTTAGTGTTTCTTCAGTTTATTTTTGGGAAAATTCCCAAAATAAACGTTTATGAAAACGTTTTTCAGGTTTTAGGTGCCATTTGCAAGAAAGTTCCAAATAGGTATTATAAACCAGTCGTGACGAGTAGTTTATGATTACACACGAGTAGTTTGTAGAACTAGTTAAAACTTGTCACGTGCCCTTAAACTAATTGTAATGAGCAGGTTCACTAATCATTTGCTCGTCACGAATAAATAATATCCATGCCTTGTAATCAACGCCCACGAGTAATTCATAAGTTATTTAGTCGCGAGTCGCGACGACTAGTTTACCTGGTTTACATTCCCACACGAGTAGTTTATTAGTAATTAACTCGTCGCGACTAGTTTAACTTTACAATCTACTCGTTTCGACTAAAGAACTTATGAACTACTCGTGAGTGTTGATTACGAGGCATAAAACTTATATAATCGTGACGAGTAAATGGTTAGTAAATCTTTTCGTTACGGTTAGTTTAAAGACACGTGTCCAGTTTTAATTGGTTATACAAAATACTCGTTACGACTATACTATAATACCTATTTTAGGAATTTAAAGCAAATGACACATAAAACCTGAAAAGCGTTTTCATAAACGCTTATTTTGAGAATTTTCCCTTTATTTTTTATTATTCACTTCGGCAACGGTTTAATATATATTATTCATTCCAACTTTATTTTTAACAAATGTTTGCATGACTGATTCATTGATATTATTCACGTCAACAACACTATGCTTGTTTTTTCTTCCAAACAATTCTCTAATGTTCATTAAACATTTTATATCTACATCCACCGGCGCCGAGACCTACCTTCACAATATGTGAACGTATGTGGCAAATACACAAACCATGCATATGATTAGATATTTAGGGTCTACTACAAGATATACCATTATAAACCGGGATGGGTTGGATATTTAAACATATACTTTTGTGACATAGCTATATAACCTACCACTTAACCATAAAAAGTTTTATTTACATTGTGGTCCATTTCCTATCACCATCTCTTTCGCAGCTACCGTCATCTAGATATGTTGCATTTTACATGTCATCTCGTAAAGTTTGTCATTATAACGACCTCATTCATCAATTATGTATATAACTTTATGCTATCTTTAACAACCTCCCCGTTTATATAACATTTGTTCAACCTCTCAACATCTCCTAAACTCAAAAACTTGTAAAATGTAACAAAAATATATTTAGTGTGAGATCTTGGTCATGCTAATATTATGTCGAAATGAGTCGACTATTAAGTGTTAACTTAATGATACGTTTTGCAAATCCTTAAAAATGAACAATGCTTTGATTGAATTGGAATTAAGTGAAATATTAGCAAAGGTTTTTACTATTTCATTAAAGATTATTTTATTTTATTTAATTTACCTATTTATTTATCACTCAGATTCACTCTAGTCCTTATATTTTATTTTTTTAACATATTTTTCAACCGGTTGATCAATGAAGCGATATTCATATGATAGTTAGTTCAACGACCGGTCTAAAAACAATGCATATTATATATTACTCTTAGTGCGATTTGTGATTTGAAGTTTTGCTACGAAGGCTGTCATGTCATCATCTAAAAGTTATACATCATCTAGAAGGCAGGCATATGCGACAAGAATATGCTCCCTAGAACTTTCATGATATAAGAATATAATTATTATATTATTTAATAAAATTATTTTATTTTTTTAATAATGTTCTGATATACTTAATACTCGAGTTAGTTTTTCTAGGACAAGATCTTAACCCATACTGATTTTGAATGACACTTCAGGTCTGACTCACCTAGAAACATCATCAAGAAAGGAACTCACTATTGTGAGTAAACTACTACTGAGTCATGCTTCGAACTTAAGAAATTAATATCCAAAGCCTTAAACATCATATACATGTCACTGGATCACAAGACAAACTACAATACAATTATTTTATATTTATTACACTTTCGAACCATGGCGATACTCTCATTTATGATTTTTCTAGTGGATACATGTAGACAGACGAAACAATCATATACTTTTAACTATTTGCATAAAACTTAACAGCATATTTAATAAACAAAAAGTTATCATTTGGTTTAGTGGACATTTTTGAAAGAATGAAGGTTAAAGTGGAAAATATTATTGGAGTCATAAAATCTCTTGCCTTCTTGCGTTTAAAAATAGGTTTAAGTGCAGATCGATAAGTTGATCTAGTTTGTGTAATTTTGTTTTTATGCAATTGTGTTTTCCCTTTTATAGCAGCCTCCGGGTTGTGGAGGTCGCACGGCAGTGGTGTTTTGTTGGTGTTTTTACTTATTTATAAAAGTTTACAGTTCGAAAAATTTGGTTTAACAGACGGGTTAATTGGTATACATAAATATTTGATTTTTTCTATCATTTTGGTTTATATATATTAAATAAAAAATGAGAAATGGAACAAAAGAATACATAACTTCATATAACTAAAAAAAATACAATGTATTAGTTTAGTATATTTCTTCATTATTTATTTATAGTTATCACTTGTAATTCATTATTTGTATTTTATTATTTCATATAGTTATCACTTAGTTCTTTTCGTTTTAGACGAATAAATAAAGTTGTCACATTACATTAAAACAAAAAACATTTACGAGTCAAACCGAGAGATAAGGCAATGTGAAACTTGAGCTAGAAAAGCTTACAGGTTATGAACCAAGCAAGCCTAGTTGAACACTGTTTACAACGAGCCAATAACAAGCATCTAAGATAAAAAATATATGTTTTAAAATCCTTTTAATCAACTTTTGGTGGACAAAGACAGGTTCGATACCCTTCAGTACCGACAGGAACATCTCCCACTGGTGGCCAGTACCAAGACAAAAGAGCAACTCGATTGGCTTGGCTTTGCCAACAACCCCCCCCCCCCACCCCCACCCCCACACCCTTGATGTAAAAATAGGTGAAGCCGTGAAGCAGAGAGCGGTGAAAGATGAATTTTTTAGAATTTTAAAATAATAATAATAATAATAATAATAGATAATGGTGGTGCAAATAGAATTGGTTTAGAGTCATGTACTGCAAGCACACGACTCAATAACTTCCAAAATTCATGTTCCACATAACCTGAATATTTCAGTACAATTGCGTATACAAAAACCGCAATCAAATTAGCTTAATTAATAGTTCAGACTCCATCATTTTCTTTATTATTATTATCCATGGAGCAAAGATGGTGGATAGTATTGCTAATTACAACTTCTCTATTTGTTGTTGGTTCAACTGCTAGAGGTAACAACAACAATTCTAAAGACTTAATTTTGCCCTAAAGTTTATTACTTTATATAAAATTCAATCTTTTTATGGACACAGGGATTAAAATCAAGCATAAGGTTGACTCACCTGTGTACAATCATACACTCACTACAATTATGGTGGAATATGCTTCTGCAGTAAGCTCTGTTTATTATATTAATTGCAATCGATATATATATATATATACACTAGTTTTTACCCCCGTAAGGTTGTTTTATATTGTTTGTTCGAATATTTATTTATTTTTTGAATTTATATTTTTTTTATTGTATGAAAGTTAATAATATACTTATGGTTTGATGATAAATTGTTTCACAAATAAACGAGATGTTATAACCCGGTTTAAAAGCTATATGGTTTTGATGAGACCCAAGACCCGTTTATTTTTTTTACTATAAAATTAGTTTTTTAATTATAAATAATATTTATGAAAGTTAATAATAAACTTATGGTGTTATGAGACACAAGACTCGTTTATTTTTTTTACTATCAAATTGGTTTTTTAATTTAAATAATATATATATCTTTTTTAAAATAAATAAGATATTAATTTTTAATATATCCTATTTTTTAGGATTTTTACATCAATAATTTGGTGAGAATAATTTTTTATTTAGTGAGATGTTATAACCCGTTTAAGGAATATCTGGGTTTGGTAAAACCCATACCCATGAATTCGGTCAAATGCATGAGAAGCCTCCATTTAAAAATCAAGCAAATCTGGTGACTCCAAAAAAAGGGGGAGCGACCACATCGCGACACGTAGAATTTTTATATCTTCGTTTATATATTATATATATATATATATATATATATATATCGGTTATCAGTCCCTTGGTAAAATATCGCTCTCAGCGATATTTGACTGATATATCAACAATTTTCCCGAGATCAGTTTTTTAAGTCTTAATTTTGTCACTTTTTAGTGTTTAATGTTAATGTTTTAAGTCTTATCAGTTCCTACTTGCTACAATTGTTTGTTAGTGTTTTGTAAGTTGCAAAAGGTTAATTTGTTAATGACGGGAGAATATACTGGATTGTTACTGTTAAATTTTACTATTACCGATATCTCACCGTGATAACCGATATCTCAAATATCGGACTTTGACCGATATCCGATATTTTTTCGCATTAACTGCATAGTTAATTATATAATAAGTTGATAAGATATTACTGTGGGATATTGCAGGTTTACATTTCGGATTTAGCGGATCTTTTTACATGGACCTGTTCAAGATGCGATGGTCTAACCAAGGTATTTGTTGGTGTATAATTTATCGTGCATACAATCTTTCGGTCCATAAGTCCCAAAACTTCGTGTTTAGTAGGATCGGTTTTGCTATTCAAAAGGGGGTTGCCCGTTTAGTTGTCACTTTATTGTAACCGTTTGAAATTAATGGTAAAAGCACGTTGAACTTATTGTGATAGTTGCACAATGTGTTCGTTTTTTAAGAAAATAAAATGAAATTATAAGTACAAAACAGTTTTAAAAATAATGCTCATGTTTGGTGTTATTATCTTGAATCAGGGATTTGAAGTTATAGAGCTCATTGTTGATGTTCAGAACTGCTTGCAGGTACATCTGGTTTGTACTGTTTTAGTGGCATTAACTTGATAACTTTATAATTTATATTGATTGTATACTATATTGCAGGCATTTGTTGGGGTTGCAGATGATCTTGATGCTATTGTTATTGCATTCAGAGGCACTCAAGAAACCAGGTATTGATTTGGAATATTGATAATGATTAACTGTTGCTCACTTATATTTTGGTTCATGTTTGAGTAACTTATTTATGATCATCATAGTATAATGAACTGGATTGCGGATCTGTTCTGGAAGCAGCTTGACTTTGACTATCCTGGTTGCACAGACGGCAAGGTGCTTGTTGCAACGATTTTGCTTATTGTGTTTGCACATGTGATATTATTATAATTTCATCTTTGGTTTCATTGTTTCAGGTGCATCATGGGTTTTTTAGTGCTTACAGTAATACAGTCATGCGTTCGGGAATTCTTGATGGTGTTAAAAGAGCAAAAGACGCATATGGAAACCTTAAAATTATGGTGACCGGACATTCGATGGGTGGGGCAATGGCGGCTTTTTGTGGATTGGATCTTGCGGTAACTATCATTATTATTCCGCCCCTTAATTTATTATGTATCTTTTGAATCTATATTAACGGATTGTTTACGTTTCCACAGCTTATGTATGGATCAAATAACGTTCAAGTTACAACCTTTGGACAGCCTAGAATCGGGAATGCTGCTTTTGCATCATATTATAGTAAACTTGTACCAAATACGTTTAGAGTGACACATGCGCACGATCTGGTCCCGCATTTGCCTCCTTATTATCAGTATTTCCCACATAAGACATATCATCACTTTCCAAGAGAAGTAATCGTGTTTGACAACATTCTTGACTTTTAGCATTTTCTATACATGCATTTCAAATATATTATTTACTTTTCATTTGCAGGTATGGGTTTATAACATTGGATTAGGGTTTCTTACGTATCCCGTTGAGATTATCTGTGATGGTTCTGGTGAAGATCCTGAATGTAGCAGGTAGGTCAAACAACTTAATTTTAGATATATGTAACGATGAAATTTCAACTGCTCGTTGAATATTTTCAGATCGGTGTCGGGAAACAGTATTTCAGATCATTTGACTTACTTTGGTGTTGAAATGGGGTGTGATGTACCAAGCAAATGCAGCATTATTATGACCCCTGATCTTGCTTCTTATGGAGAAGTAGATAATAATGGTAATTTTGCCTTGAAGAAGGAACCAAAAGTGAGCGCTCAGTGAATCAACTCGTTTCACGATTGTGTATGTATATGTTTAACAGGTTTTTATGCTCGAGCGGAGGGGCTCTAGCGCCCCCGTTGAAGCCCCACACCCCTAAGTCTAACAGGTTTTTATGCTCTTAATGGATTGTTTTCATGGGATTTGGTGTTTCAAAGTAGAATGTATATGATGATTTATAGAAGTATTTAATAGTTTAGTTTGTCGTGGAAAAATAGTCTAGGAATATATTTTTTGTTGGTTATGGAAAGTATTGTTTGTAATAAGTTATTTTATGTGTATTTGAGCTGCTTTTATTTGAAAATGTAGGCTATCGGTATGACTAGAAACCGAATCATGTGATTGGATTAAAGTTCAAAATATATTTTTTGAAAAGATTATTTAGTAATCTGGTTGATACTTTAAATCCTGTATATAATTATTTAAGGGTATACTTTATTGTAAATAAAAAAAAGTATTTTGAACTTCTTATTATTCTTCGGCTTGGTCTTATTCTTCGGCTTGGTCTTCTTCGATCAACCTCTTTCGGATACGTTTCTTTTGCTTTTCCATTAGCATTTGATCGACCGGATTTAGGTTACTGAAGTCTCTAGTAAGAAAGTCCAAATCTCTCATTCGAGTTTTTTCCTTTTTGTCATAAGAGACCACCGCCATGTTTTTGTTGAATTTATTGAGGGATTCAACAAGATTGGCGATGTTTACGGCTTCCCCCTCAGCCGGTTTTTTCCCCTTGGCGTCCCTTCCCAATGGCCGCCTCCTCGGTGGTGAAGACGTTTCCTCCTTCGCAATGTTTAGGTCGAATCCAACGCGGCAATCCGACCCGGTTGAAGTGCTATACGCTCCAGACGAACTAGTTTTAGTCCGTTTCGGCCCTACTTCCGCATCAAAGTCCGGCGCCACCAGCTCAACCCACTTGGAACACTTTTTCAACCTGTCCCACAACTTTAAATCGTCCCACGTCTTCACCATCTCATACCTCCGCAAACACTCCTGCTTCCACTCTTCGACCGTGAAATTGTAAACCGCCAAATCATCACTGCCACTTGGTCTCATACGACCGCTGTTCCTGTTGAAAAGATTAGTAAACATACCAACAAATTTTCTGATTTCGGACCACCGACCCGAAATCATATCGGCGTTCCACTATGTACTCCCAACGAGCATGTAGAACGTCTCCCTAACCTTTGTCCAAAAAATCTTTCTCTTTTGGTAGTCGGCTGCAAAATGAATAAATAAATTAGATTTCCATTTAACTTTTTTATTAAAAATCTTTTTTAAAAACGTTAAAACAATTACCGCAACGCCGATCCTCAGAAATGACTATCCAAGCCCGACACAAGGCTTCCTTCTCATCCGATGACCACGGAGTGGCTTTCCGTTTCGTCCTCGGAGTCGAAGCCGGTCCCGACCCGTCCGTTGCAACTGGTTTTTTCCGGTGGACGTGTCTTTTTGGTCCCGTAGCTTCACCTTGTGATTCTTGTGTCTCCGGAACAACAAAGTTAGGAGACGGTTGTGTGTTGGATGGTTGAAAGCCGGATGATTCTTGCGTCTCCGAATAAAACATCGGTTGGTGCGGTGACGACCATAAATCGTTGTCAAGATAATCTGAATCAAGGTTTGGGTACCAATTTCCAGACATTTTTTTTAAAAAAAGTTGAGAAGATGAATTGATTTTGGGTGAAGGTTTGAAGTTTTGGTATAAAAGTGGGTGAAATGGAGTATAATTATATAGAAAATATAATTTTTTTTGTTTTTTTCGGCTCCCAACGGTCCAAAATAACTCAAAAGGTGTGCTCCTCTCTCTCTTCTCCCGCTAACCAGCTCACGCCTCTCTTTTTTTTCCCGCTAGCGCCCCGTTCGCGCCCCTGGTGGCGTGGTGTTAGCGTCTGGGGGCGCGAGCGGAGGGGCTCTAGCGCCCCCGTTGAAGCCCCACACCCCTAAGTCTAACAGGTTTTTATGCTCTTAATGGATTGTTTTCATGGGATTTGGTGTTTCAAAGTAGAATGTATATGATGATTTATAGAAGTATTTAATAGTTTAGTTTGTCGTGGAAAAATAGTCTAGGAATATATTTTTTGTTGGTTATGGAAAGTATTGTTTGTAATAAGTTATTTTATGTGTATTTGAGCTGCTTTTATTTGAAAATGTAGGCTATCGGTATGACTAGAAACCGAATCATGTGATTGGATTAAAGTTCAAAATATATTTTTTGAAAAGATTATTTAGTAATCTGGTTGATACTTTAAATCCTGTATATAATTATTTAAGGGTATACTTTATTGTAAATAAAAAAAAGGTATTGTTACATTTTATTTTGAACTAGATGTTTTCACCACACGTTGTGCTGTGGTTGTAAGGTTATTACACCGTAATAGATTGAATATGTTGTTTGTTTATAGATGTGCTTTGAGCTAATTAGGATGTTAAGCTATAAGTCAACTATAATCAAATGAAAAATATTGTCAAGAATTAGAACCTTTCTTCTTTGTTTGTTCGTTGGAATCTTTGCGAAATCGAAACATAAAGGTATATTCGGATTCCAAATGTGAAACTTAAAGCTATATTATACGTGGTAGAAGCCCAAAATAAGACTATAATAATAACTGACGTACACCGGAAAAAAAAACAAATTGTAAAGACCTAATATGCTACATTCTACTGGGCTATATATGCATAAAGGAAATTGTTACCGTAGCATCTTTGGTTTCCTATTATATATAGGATAATTCGTTCTATGTTTATATAATTAATTTTTATTTATGACTGATCAAATGTTAGCAAGTCGTTTTATATTCATCAAGTATTGCTTTTATTTATGTCTTGGAAGTTACGTTGTTTCTCGAAATGTGTTAATAGTTGAGTTAAGTTAGAACAATAATATGTTATGAAATAGAAACTATACGAGAAAATAGGTAGGACAAAAAGAGCAACAAGCTTACAAAAGCCCAAGTATATTTTAACTATGGTCAGGGGCGGATATACACCCCTCAACTTTCCCTAGCAAAATTTTATTTGTTTTTAATAGTTTGCTATATCAGGACCCTTGCGGGAAGATTAGGTTACCCTAAGCAAACATTATATAAAAGAGAAATTGTAAAAAGTTTCATCTATGTAGACTTGCAGAAAAGTGAAAGAGGATGATAAAGGTTGAAGATGGGTTTTGGTTTACAAATATCGAGGTAAAAATAGTGGGAACGGAAAACTCATGTCATTGCATTTGAGTTATTATTAAATTATTAATAATATAATATATATTTTAAAATAATAACCGTGAACCTGAGAGTTCAATTGTTTTTCAATTATCGATATTGAATTTGGATTTCTTATTTTCCATAAAAAAAGTAATAAAATTGGATTTTTATTTGTTAGTTATTAGTTATGTATTTATACATTTGTTGGAAACTTGATATATTTAATTTAGTTGATCTTATTTGCTTTATTTTTATAACGACTAATGAATAAAGACAAGTTGTCCGAGGTAATGAATAAAGACCGGTTACCCGAGGTAATACACTAGCAAAAGGCCCACGATGGCAGACAATATTGGGTAACCCGGACCAATCATCTTCTGTTACGACGTGCTTATTTATATATACGTATCGATATAAATTTATTCACAACAATCATGTGTATGTTTCAATGTAAATTTTATTCAAAATGAGTTGGGTCAAACATGATGTTATAAATAACTAGATACGTTAGACGTTAAACCCAATTTAAAATTTGAAAAATAAAAAAATAGGGGCTCACTGTTACACTCGTATAGGACCTTGAGGGTTTTTTGAATTCTCATAGATGACCTTGTATGGATGTACGGTAAAAAAAATTAGGTTACCCCTGATTTTATTTTCTAGATCCGCCACTGACTATGGTATTACATGGATTTGTGTTGTATATTACCATGATTCCTCCATAAAAGGACATGGATTTCGGATGATACAGATACAGGAGCGGAGGTCAATAGTCACATATAACACATATTTACGTATGCATTAATTGTTGTTACACGGGCAAAAGTAGATACACAACTTTGGATTCGTGTATGTCATGACTATAAACATAAATTTCGAGAATTCCATTGGGATTGTTGAAGCATAAATCCGCTATGGAGCAGTTGAATGTCATTACGCCTCAAAGAGACGTTACCAATAATCTCCACAAGAACAAACCCCATTCTTGAAATGATGAAACCGATGCAAGTCTCTTACAATAATCTCCCTGTTCTCAACAAGCGATATAAACTTAGTCGCAGCATGACAATCGCCACACACACGAAGGTTCTTTCTAATATGTATAGTTGTTCCTGGACGCGTATTCAAAAGCCCAAAAGCAATAGCAAGTTTCTCACTATGAGTACTCACCATTTGTTCTTGCAGATCATCTTCTGCATCATGCATCAAATCACTAGCAGGCACGTAACCGACACCTTTAATCTTATCAACCAATTTTTCAAGAAAATCATAAATCTTGCTAGAATCATAATGCCATGAGCTTCCAGAATAAAAGGTATGAACTTTATTTTCTAACTCAACTGAACTATAACCAGGTGTTTTCTTTATCCCTCTTTCTTCCATTTTACCCCTGATTTCACTCACTTTATCCCACATCGAAGCCGTCGCGTATATATTAGCTAAAAGTACATAATACCCACCGTCATTCGGGTTCAACTCAAACAATCTACCTGCAGCCATTTCTGCAAGTTCAACATTTTTATGAATCTTGCAAGCACCCAACATTGCACCATAAACATTGACCCCCGGTTCAACGGGCATGTCCTGAATGAAATCCCAAGCCCTGGTTAGCTTACCTGACCTACCTAACAAGTCCACCATGGCTCCATAGTGATCCATTGTCGGCTCGATCTCATACTCGTTTTTCATTTTTGAAAAATACTCAAACCCCTCTTCCACAAAACCCGAGTGGCTACAGGCTGAGACGATGCATAAAAATGTTATCATGTTTGGTTTTATGTCTCCGGCTTCCATTTGTTTAAACAGTTTTATAGCTTCTGTTCCATACCCGTGGGTCCCGTACCCATCAATCATAGCATTCCATGTTGTTACGTGTCGGTCATCCATTAAATCAAATAGCTTTCGAGCGGTAGTAATCGCTCCACATTTAGCGTACATGTCTACAAGCGCGGTTTTCACAAATACATTTTTATCCAAACAAGTTCTTGTGACGACCCCGTGGACCCACTTTGCTTGGCGTAATACTGAAAATTCCGTGACTGCTGCGATGATACTTACCATGGTGAATGAATCAGGCTGGATGTTTTTGACTTTCATGAGACGGAAATGATTCAAAGCGTTGACTATTTGACCATTTTGCGCGTATCCAAGTATCATCGCGTTCCAGGATACAACAGTTTTTCCTTTCATGTTTTTAAATATTTCAGAAGCAATATCAACACGTTTACACTTGCAGTACATGGAGATTAAAGAGTTCATGACCGAAACATCACGGTTTAGACCTAATTCACCGACTAATGAATGAATGAACTGCCCGCGAGCGAGATCACCTGAATCAGCACATGCCTGTAAAGCTGCCATAATAGTCACACCGGTTGGTTTAACTCCATCATCCAACATTTTCTCAAAAAGAGATATAGCTTCAGCATAATCACCATTTTCTGCATAGCCACCGATCATAATATTCCACGAGACCACGTTTTTACCACGCATCTTGTCAAATATCACACGCCCCATGCTTAAACACCCGCATTTCGTATACATGTCAACTAACGCAGTGGCAACATTTGCGTGTCGGTCATACCCTGACTTCAAAACATATCCATGAACCGATTTCCCAACTCTCAAATAACCAAGATTACCAATAGCCGGCAAAACGGATATAACCGTGACGGGATCCGGTCTTAGTCCTTCACTTAGCATCTGTGAAACTAACTCCAACGATCTCCCCGCAAAGCCATTCTGAGCATAACCCGCAATAATCGTGTTCCACGACACCACATCTCTCTCAGGCAATTTAACAAACACCTTATATGCATCATCAATTAACCGACATTTCGCATACATATTAACCACACATGTCATAGCATAAACATCCCCTTGATGCCCATGAACAATCATCATCGCGTGCACCTTTTTCCCTTTGCTAACAAGCGAATTCTCACCACAAGCCTTCAAAAGATTAGTAAAGTTATACACCACCGGCTGCACACCGTCGTCCATCATTCGACAAAAGAACGAAAACCCATCAAAAATATAAGAATTCTGAGCATACCCTTTAAGCATTGTGTGATAAAGAGCATCGTTTTTATGTTCGATTGGTTCGAATACACGGGCGGCTTCGGTTAAGCTGTTGTACTTGCAGAACAAGCTTACGAGCTTGGTTTGAAAGAGGTGTTCTTGGTAAAGGCCGTTTTTGATGATTTGTGGGATGATTTGGTGAAGCTCTTGGATTGAAGTGCAGAGTTCTAAGAGGAGTGCTGCTGGGTGTTTGTAAATGTGAGATGGGATGTGGGTTCTTTGAGTGAGTGTGTGTTGGATGCGAGAAGACGGTGATGATGGTATGGGAGTTGTGGAGAGTGATGCAGAAATGGAAGTAGCCATTTTTATTGTGTTGTATCCAATATCAAAATACTATATTATCAAGATGGATGATGTTTTGAAATGAAATGGGCTATCCAGGATTCACACATTATTGATGTCATGTGTATATTAATATGTAAGGGCTATCTAAGCTACTCGTTATTCGACATTTGTTTGTCGCTTGGTCGGTAATTGCTAAAAATGTACATTTTATTTCGGCTTGGTTTGAAATGAGTTGTTAGGCTTGGTTCGGTTTAAAAACAAGCCAAACATGAACAAAACCTCACTCGGTTTGGTTCGGTTTATTTTGCTTGAATTAGTTTTATATATAAAATTTATGTATATATATATATATATATAAAAGTATACTATTTTTTTAAGTTTTTAAAATTTTTCTCTTTGTGTTGACTTTAAAGTTCGAATTTAAACTCACTTGTTTTATATATGTTTTCTGTTAACTTTGAGTTTTAGACATTTTAAAAATGAAAGTTTAAACAGTTATAGAGTAAAAAGTCTTGAATTAATAATATCTTAACGCCCTGCTTGCGGTGCGCGCATGTAATGTATATATGTGTGAACCCTAGGGTGGGCAAAAGTAAAATTGCACTAATTTTGACGTTATTTTACTAATCTCGTGAAAATAACGTTAAAAGTGGCGGAAGGTTAATCAGGCATCATGTGGTGGCGTTGATAGCCGAAAGACAAGGGCACATGCACCGATCAGCCGGTGTCCCGATGATTGAGTGCTATGTGCCTTATGTCCAAGGCTTGATGCAAAACTACTATCGAGCCGGGGGTCTCACCGGAAGCAGCCTCTCTATCCCTATGGGATAGAGGTAAGGCTGTCTACATCTTACCCTCCTCAGACCCTACCATAGCATTGCTATTGGTGGGATATACTGAGTACGATGATGATGATGATGAAAATTTTGTATAGAACCAAAGCGTTTGGTTTCAAACCTAACCAAGTTCAATCATAAAAATATCGTTTGTTTCTTTAAATTAATTCGTTCGATTTGACTCGCTTTCAAACCAAACCAAGTATAAGCAAACCTGCGTTCAGTTCGTGGAACGCTTTACCAGTCCATTAGTTAGATTGGTCCAATAAGTCCGACCAGAACCTGATAACACGATGTTATAGGGTCACACCCCGACCAAAGGCGGCGGAACATGCCGGGGTGCAACGTGATTGGACAAATACACAAGACACTATTAAAGTGACAATATTTAATCAACTCATTAATTTCATTCAATCACCAAAGTAACACATATTGTTCATACAAATAACATCAAAACATAAGAAATAGATATTGTTCATTCTTCTAATAACCTAGCGGTATCAAAATAGAATGACGTCTTCAAACTCCAACTCAAGTAATAATCAAACCTGTAACATGCATAAAATAACATTTGTCAACACGTATGTTGGTGAGCAATTTCATAGTTTTGAGCATATATAATATGAGTGAAATCCACAAACGTATATGAGACTATAAATAAAAGCATCAATCATGGTATATAAAACATATGTAAATGAGGATCCTTTCTAATCGGTAAGAATACCGACATACTTTGATAATGAGGCCCTATTCTACTAGCACAAGGCTAAGTAGTTAGGGGAGCGTATGATCATACTTAAGGTTCATTTACTAAAACCGTACCGTTCACCACATCGTTGGCAACTTGAGCTTGGTTGGCGTTCATCATAAAGGCACGCCCTTGGTTGCCGTGGTTAACTTGTTGAGCCGGAGGAGGTGGGAGAGCTTGCATGGCTTGCAGGTGTGATGGAGGAGGAAGGGCATGCATGGCTTGGATCGGTTGAGTGGGAGGAGCCAAAAGTTGCGGGATTTGGGGTTGGTAAGTTTGAACTTGGTAGGCTTGGGTTTGATAGTAGGGTGTGGGTGTGATTTGGGCTTGGTTAACAAGAGCAAGTCGAGGACAAGCTTTGCGGAAGTGATTCGGGTTGCCACAATTGAAACAAGCTCTAGGTTGAGAAGGAGGGTTTTGAGCAAAAGGAGCGGGACGGTTTTGGTTGGATGGGGCATACCTTGGTGGAGCGGGTTGCCCACGAGAGGCTTCTCGACACACGTTGTTAGTGTGACCATAGCGGTTACACTTGGTGCAGTGGCGACAAGCAGAGTAGGAGGGATGATGACGTTGACAAGTGTTACATAATGGGTGCGGGCCGGAATACGGTTTTCGGTTTTGGAGTGCGTGGGATTGAGATTGAGGTTGTGATGGGTGGGTGACAGCATAGTTTCGGTAGTTTGGTTTGATTTTCTTTTTGGTGTGGTGGGTGGAATTGGAGTAGTTGATGGCTTGAGGTTGTGGGTCGACTTTAGCTTGAGGGGTTGGTTCGGGCTTACTCTTGTCACTCGTTTTCTTGATGGAAAGGGTACCGTCTTTGACATGGTTTTCAGAAAGAGCACCGGCGAAGGTAATAGCATCATGAAGGGTTTGCGGGTTGCGACTCATCACCGAGTCGCGGATTTGCATAGGCAAACCTCCGACATACTTGTCAATAGCCCTTTCGAGGGGAGTGACCAAGTGAGGAACCAAGAGACTAAGCTCGTGAAAGCGGTTGGAGTAGGTGGAGTTGTCACCACTCTCTTGCTTGAGTTCCCAAAATTAGGATTCGAGTTTTTGAAGTTCATGTTTTTGGCAAAACTTTTTCATCATGACTTCTTTGAGCTTGGTCCATGAGTAAGCCATAGCTACGTCCGCTCCATGGTTGAAAATCTCGCTATTCCACCAAGTGCGGGCGGTATTCTCAAACATGCTAGAGGCATACGTGGTCTTTTTGAGTTTTGGGCACTCACAAAGAGTAAACACACTTTCCATTTTCTCGAACCATTGTGACAAAGTGGTGGAACAGCTCGTACCAAAGAATTGAGATGGGTTGGCACTAGTGAAGTTTTTCAAAGCAAAAGGTATGGGGTTGGGTGTGGTTTGAGCAACGGTGGGTTGGGTGGCTTGGATTTGAGTTATGAGTCCGGGAATCACAGCGGCGATTTCTTTTGCTACCATGGCGGCCATCCGACGACCGGAGCTCGGCTTGCGTAGTTGGCGACGGATTGGAGGCATTTTAAAATAATAAAAGAGAAATGGTATAAGTTTGGGGTAATTGATATAAGTATGAGGGAAAAAGAGTAAATGTAGGGTTTAATGATTGTGAATCTTAGAGTTATGAGAATGAGAATGTTAGTAAAAACCATTTTATACTTACATCAAAAGATAAAAATGTATATATATTTATAAGTTTCAAACTTTTGCCATTCAAAAATTGGAGGTTTTGAGATTTTGAAATTTATATATATAGTCGGGAAAATCGTACATGAAATCACCAGGGTTTGATATCCCGACAAATAAAGTTGTATAAAATAATAGGTGGAGTCGAACATGTGCACGTACCATCGCGTCTTAATTATGTTGTTGTGACTCAAATAACGAAAATAACATATAATAAAAACGGAGATACAACGAGATGTTAAAAACAACTTGTATTTTTAACACCAAAAAATATAAGGAGGCAACCGGAACTCTTGCATTCGACAACTTAAAGTATTGACATGTATAACACGATTCGTAGGCCTAGAAAACGCACACTATAATTCAACCATCCCAGGTAAGTATATCACCTTCGATTCTTGGAATCTTTTTGTCAAATGGTCGTTTCATAGTGTTTCGCTTTCCATGATGGCTACAAACCCGATATAAATGCAACCTTTAAGGAGATCTTAAATAACGGGATCGAAATTAAGTTTGTGATCCATAAAACACAATATAAAAACTAATGTTTTTGCGTTCTAAGGTAAGGATACCTTGGAATACTATGAGAGTGTGTGCATGTGTATATTTTTGAAGATTAAATGAAATAAATAAGCAATTAAATGTATAAGTGTAATGAACAATCAAGTAGGGTAACACGTATAAGCAACACGTATAAGGACCCTAAAGCAAAACTATACTAGGCCGTTACGTATAACCACCTATCTTACAGTCTTGGCTCTGATACCAATCCGTCACACCCCGACCAAAGGCTGCGGAACATGCCGGGGTGCAACGTGATTGGACAAATACACAAGACACTATTAAAGTGACAATATTTAATCAACTCATTAATTTCATTCAATCACCAAAGTAACACATATTGTTCATATAAATAACATCAAAACATAAGAAATAGATATTGTTCATTCTTCTAATAACCTAGCGGTATCAAAATAGAATGACGTCTTCAAACTCCAACTCAAGTAATAATCAAACTTGTAACATGCATAAAATAACATTTGTCAACACGTATGTTGGTGAGCAATTTCATAGTTTTGAGCATATATAATATGAGTGAAATCCACAAACGTATATGAGACTATAAATAAAAGCATCAATCATGGTATATAAAACATATGTAAATGAGGATCCTTTCTAATCGGTAAGAATACCGACATACTTTGATAATGAGGCCCTATTCTACTAGCACAAGGCTAAGTAGTTAGGGGAGCGTATGATCATACTTAATGAGGCTCAACAACAACATAAAAATAAACACTCACGCACGTAAAGCATATGAGACATATAACACACAATAGAGCAAGTATTCTAGCATCATATACCCTAAAGTTTGTGGTTTGAGAAATGAGTATAATATAAATCATTTTTGTTTGAATAAGTATGCATGTTACCCCCAAAAGATAAAAGTGAAAACGGGGGATGAAATGTACTCACGTTAACTAAGTAACTTGAAAGATTGATTCGTGAATAATCGGAGATCGGGTTTAACGAGCAAGACCTAGATTAAACGGGTCTTAAGTTAGTAGGTAGTCTTGGAAGGGTTTAAAATAAAATATGACAAGTAAAGTAAATAAATGAAGTTTATGGTTTAAAAATGTAAATACTTGGGAAATTAAAGACATGTTCTAAAAAGTAAGTTTACTCGAAACCGGATCTTGGTATTTCATTCATAATTATTACTCAACCTATGTTAAGTAACTTATGTGGGTTATAATGCACTAATGCAAGACCCTTTGGGTATATGAACACCAAAACAAGGTTTTAATCGAGTGTTCGGATTTGTTAACTTGGGTCTAGATAATTAACTAAACTCAAAGTTAACTTTCCAAAATGTTTTGAGATAACTCAATAAAATCGAAAGACTTAACCAAGTATATAGTTCTATTATGAAGAACCTTAACGTCCGTTAAGTGTGTATTTGGTATCACCGGTACAAGCTTGTTATAAGATCAAGTTGGATACCGACACACCAAGTAAGTTGATAAAATACTTAAAATTAGTTTAAAATACATTCTTGAAGAATAGATGAGTTTCGATGGCCAAAAACACACTTGTGTGTCTTAGGCAAGTGAACTCGGTTTAGTTCGGTTTTGGTTCGGTCCTTGACTCGGAATGATACCGAGGATGGTTGCCACATACCCAAATACCATAGAACTATCAAAATGGTTTTAGAAGTTACAAGGTTCAAATCTTTCATAAACATGTTTATTTAACTATTTTAAACAAAACTAGTAAACAAAACTATTTAAAACAAAAGCTAGTAAACAAGAGTTCGGTCTTGATTCGGGTCTAATCTCGGGATGAAACCGAGACTAGTGACTTCATACCCAACACCATGGAACTCTTTAAACATGAATTAAAACTAAACTACTTACAATATAAACAAAAGTATTAAAGGGAAATAGTATAAACAAGACTAGTAAACAAGAGTTTGGTCTTGGTTCGGTCTTGATTCGGGTCTAATCTCGGGATAAAACCGAGACTAGTGACTTCATAACCAATACCATGAAACTCTTTAAACATGAATTAAAAGCTAAACTACTTACAATAAGAACAAGACTAGGAAAGCATTAAAGGATAATAGTATAAACAAGAACTACAAAGAGTTCTCCATGTAGCCTTGCCTTGTAGCATATCACCTCCCGAAGAAGATGAAAGCCGAAGGAAACAAGGGGTGCATATTATATGTAAGGCCCCGAACCCGGTAGCCCTACTTTAGCGTCGGATTTACTCATAAACACAGTTCTTCAAATCAGAGTTTATTAAAACTTTTCGCGGAATATAAAACATCAATCATTTGTTACAACACGTTAAACCTTTTCTTTGATACCATAACACAAGACTTTATTTTTAAAACATCTTTACTTCTTTCTTCAGATGCCAGCCGTTCAATCCATGCCGTGTGTCATCCTCATGCTAACTCTGTAATCAGCTCACCTGCGTGCATACTAAAAGTCAGCTACGCTGAGTGAGTTCTTGTTAATCATACAATACCATACAATACCTTATTACATACATACGTACTTAACCTCATAACTTTCTTTCATACACACATAAGTACTCATATCTTCATTCTTACTTACATACTTTCTTTCTTACTTACATACTTGCTACCATACATACATACATATCTACAATCACTAACCTCAGTCTACCGAGAGTACGTTCATAGTTCACCGTCTATACCTGTACTCAAGGTCGTGAACACGTACAAAGGTCCGCAGTCCTTACCTATGTTCACCCTTTATGGTACGTGCAAGGTCCGCAGTCCTTCCCTATACCATCCTACATCCACAACACGTACAAGGTCCACAGTCCTCCCCTATGTTGCAACCTAAACCATAGCACGTACGAGGTCCGCAGTCCTCCCCTATGCTACCACAATACAACTACAGCACGTATAAGGTCCACAGTCCTTTCCTATGCTGATGCCTATCTATAATACGTATAAGGTCCGCAGTCCTTAACTACGTTGTCGTCTATTATCTGTAACACGTATAAGGCCCACCGTCCCTATCTACGTTTACATCTATCATCTACTTTACGTATAAGGCCCGCAGTCCTTAACTACGTTTACATCTATCATCTACTTTACGTATAAGGCCCGCAGTCCTTAACTACGCCATCACCAGCCGAGTCTATGTCCGACAAAAGCTAGAGGGATTTGCCATCCTAACTTACTATGTCGAACGTAGAACTCACATACCATTCGTGTACCTGTATACACCTACTTCACATATACAATAATTACATCATAGCATAAGAACACCCTAGGCGTTCTTTACATCATTCATTTAACAACCATACCTCTTGTCGATACGTGCAATATCCGAAGATCGTTCATGCCCCGACAAGTATTCATTTGAAATATTCATACATCTTCGATATATAATATTAATACCTTTATTTTTAACCTGACAGTACGCGCAATATCCGAAGATCGTTCGCGTACCGACAAACAATCATTCATATCTATCACACATATCACATATGACATACACTTATCACTTAGGATAAATGTATTAACAACACATCGAGTATGCACACAGCCCCGAAAACATAACAAGGAATGGGGCTAGAAACTCACCTGAATACTGTTACGCTCTCCGTTAATAGTTATTCCCCTCTTGAGCTGTGCACGGCTAACTGTATAATATTTACACGTATCAATTAGCTACTACTACTTATGTTGCGTTTCTATCTTTATATGACCCACAACGAACGGGGGTCCGGGGGCAGCGCCCCTGGTAGCGGGGTTCTAGGGGCGGCAGCCCCTAGCGGGGTCCAAGGGGCAGAGCCCCTGGCTGGGGTTAAGCTGCCAGGTCAGCTTGGAAAAATTTTATTTTCGATAACTGCCTTAACACATTTTCCATTAGGTTTTTAATTTATTTTCTAAACGAACCTCACTTCAGGCGAAGTTAAACCTCGGGCGAACTTGGCTTCAGGCGAAGTTAAACCTCGGGCGAACTTGGCTTCAGGCGAAGTTAAACCTTAGGCGAACTTGGCTTCAGGCGAAGTTAAACCTTAGGCGAACTTGGCTTCAGGCGAAGTTAAACCTTAGGCGAACTTGGCTTCAGGCGAAGTTAAACCTTAGGCGAACTTGGCTTCAGGCGAAGTTATCCTTAGGCGAACTTGGCTTCAGGCGAAGTTATCCTTAGGCGAACTTGGCCGTAGGCGAAGTTATCCTTAGGCGAAGTTACGCTTGAAGGCGAAGTTACGCTTGAAGGCGAAGTTCATCAGGCGAACTTAATCTTGCAGGCGAAGTTGTCGCGCTGCAGATCTGTTTGCCCATAACTCCTTCGTTTCTTAGCCAAATAACTCGATTTTGGTACCCACGGAACCGTATGATCGGTGCCTACAAACCCCAACCATCAAATCGGCCTAAAATCGACGTTTTAGGGGTCCGATTTGGGCAGTTGGGTTTCGGGTCCGGTTAACCCATCCAATCCTAACCATTTTCAGTAATAATAGCTTTGTTAGATTAGTTCTTACCTTACCAACTCAGATCTATCAACAAATCTCGGGTCTCGGCTTCGAATCTAGATCGGTTAGAATGTGTGTGTTTTGAGGGTGTAAGGAGTGTGTGTTAGGGAGTTTGGTGAGAAATGAGATATTTTGGGATTTTGGGGGTATTTATATCCCTGAAATCCCATTCTCATTTAACCTATCTCAATTAACCCAAGTCCATAACCCACTTCCATTACCCGACACTAGCCCGACCCATACCAACTCCTATTCTTTTATTTATTTCCTGATAACCCGAGTAAACTTCCCATCTATTAATAAGTAATATAATTAATATTACCTTTGAAATTTCGGGATGTTACATTATATATATGTTGTGCCACAAGATATGAATTAATAAGTAACAAACAAGAATTAAAGAAGGTTATTGCTTGATTATTAAGAACCTTAGAGGTTAGAGATATGAACTTTATTTGGGAGAGAAAGAAGATGAATGAGCAAAGAATAATGAAGATGATGGGGTTGTTTATATAGGGAAGGAGTCAAACTTGTGTTCCTTGTTTTATATCAATACTTGCATGTGTTTTTTTTTATAAAAAAAGGTTTAAATAATACAATCTAGTAACAAATCCAAAAGGTAAGAGATGATTATGAAACATAAAAATCCAACAATTTATATTAGTGAATGATTTGGTTTACAAATCGGGTCGGGTTTTGATACAAATACAAATACAAAAAAGATCGAAAATGACGAATGTTACAGTCTTCCCCACTTTAGGAAATTTTGTCCCGAAATTAAGAAGAATCCGTAATAAATAAGTGCGGGTACTTTTCCTTCATCTCGTCTTCTCGTTCCCAAGTAAATTCAGCGCCACGCCGTGATTCCCAACGGACGTTAACTAAACGGATGCGGCTACATTTGGTTCGTTTCTCATCGCGGTCCACGATTTCAACGGGTTTTTCGATCATTTGCAAGGTTTCATCGATACGTACTTCGTCGAGAGGTATATGGAGGTTACCTTCGGCTAAGCACTTTTTGAGGTTTGAGACATGAAAGGTGGGATGAACACCGGCAAGTTCTTGCGGTAAATCGAGTTTATAAGCCACTTTTCCAATCCTTTCGAGGATTTTGAATGGGCCTACAAAACGGGGTGCTAATTTGTCTTTCTTTCCAAAACGGACTACCCCCTTCCAAGGGGATACTTTGAGAAGGACAAAGTCGCCAACATTAAACTCGAGAGGTTTTCGCCGTTTGTCGGCATAACTCTTTTGGCGACTTCTAGCAGCAAGGAGATTTTTGCGGATTTGATCGATACGATCGGTAGTGTCTTGAACCATCTCGGGACCGATGATTTGGGCTTCACCAATCTCGTTCCAACAAATCGGAGAACGACACTTACGACCATAAAGAGCTTGTAAAGGAGCCATCTCAATGCTAGAATGATAGCTATTATTGTATGAGAATTCAATAAGTGGGAGATGAGCATCCCAATTTCCACTAAAATCAAGAACAGAAGATCGAAGCATATCCTCGAGAGTTTGGATTGTACGTTCGGATTGGCCATCAGTTTGAGGATGGTAAGCGGTACTAAGATCGAGGCGAGTGCCCAAAGCTTCTTGAAGTGATTTCCAAAACGGGATGTGAAACGAGCGTCACGATCAGAAATGATGGTCAAAGGAATACCATGGCGGCATACAATCTCACGAACATAGATTTGAGCGAGTTGTTCAACGGAGTACTTCTCGCGGATCGGGATGAAGTGAGCCGATTTGGTTAATCAATCAACAATGACCCAAATGCTATCATTTTGCTTTTGAGTGGGAGGCAATTTGGTGATAAAGTCCATAGCGATGCCTTCCCATTTCCAAACGGGGATAGGAGGTTGCTCGAGTAAACCAAAAGGTTTTTGATGTTCGGCTTTAACCTTTGAGCAAGTAACACATTTCGAGACATAAAGTGCTACGTCCTTTTTCATACCCGGCCACCAATAAATAGATCGAAGATCTAAGTACATTTTATCCGCACCGGGATGTACGGAATATCGCGACATATGAGCTTCGTCGAGAATGAAAGTACGAAGTTCATCACGATCGGGAACCCACAAACGATTGAGGAAATAAAGCAAGCCATCGGGTTTGGTTTCAAGTTGAAGTTCGGCTCCACATGACATTTCATAATACATATTGCCTTCATCAGTGGAGGTGCATTGGGCTCGATAGATGCGATCTTGGAGATCGGTTTGAATGATGATGCTATGAAGCAGAGTGGATTTAACATTAACTTTACGACTAAGGGTATCGGCTACAACATTTGCTTTACCGGGGTGGTAGCGAATTTCGCAATCGTAATCACTAAGTAATTCGGCCCATCGACGTTGTCTCATGTTGAGATCTTTTTGGTCAATGATGTGTTGTAGACTTTTGTGATCGGTGAATACAACATATTTTGTGCCATAAAGATAATGTCTCCAGATTTTGAGAGCGAAAACGACGCCACCAAGTTCGAGATCATGAGTCGTATAATTCTTTTCGTGATCCTTGAGTTGCCTTGAGGCATATGCGATAACTTGACCGCGTTGCATGAGAACGCAACCGAGACCTTGGTTGGATGTATCGCAAAATACCACAAAGTCGTCGTTTCCATCGGGAAGGGTTAGAACAGGAGCGTTGCAAATCATATGCTTTAGAGTTTGGAAAGCTTCTTCTTGTTTCGGTCCCCATTTGTAAGGTTCTCCTTTATGAGTTAGTGTGGTGAGGGGTAACGCGATTTTAGAGAAGTTTAGAATGAATCGCCGATAATACGCGACCAAACCAAGGAAAGATTGGATTTCCGTGGGTGTGGATGGAGTCTTCCAATCTTTTACGGCCTCGATTTTGGCGGGATCAACATGAATACCTTTATCGTCGACGACATGACCCAAAAATTGAACCTCTTTTAACCAAAATTCACATTTGGAGAACTTGGCATAAAGTTGTTCTTTTCTTAGGAGATCGAGAATGGAACATAAATGATGTTCATGTTCGGCTCGGGTTTTGGAGAAGATAAGAATGTCATCGATAAAAACAATCACGAATTTGTCCAAGAATGGTTTACAAACATGGTTCATGAGGTCCATGAATACCGTGGGTGCATTGGTTAATCCGAAAGGCATAACCAAAAATTCGTAATGTCCATACCGAGTACGAAAAGCAGTTTTAGGAATGTCATCTTCATGAACATGCAATTGATGATAACCCGATCGAAGATCGATTTTGGAAAAACAAGTTGCGCCTTGAAGTTGATCAAAGAGGTCGTCGATGCGAGGCAAGGGGTAACGATTTTTAATGGTGAGTTTATTGAGTTCACGATAATCGATACACATGCGAAACGAGCCATCTTTCTTTTTCACTAAGAGGACGGGAGCGCCCCAAGGAGAAGAGCTTGGACGGATAAAGCCCTATCGGAGAGTTCTTGAAGTTGGTTCGATAACTCTTGCAATTCCAAAGGAGCTAAACGGTAAGGAGCCTTGGCTACGGGAGTCGCGCCGGGCACAAGGTCGATTCGAAATTCAACAGGACGAACGGGTGGAAGACCGGAGACGTCTTTGGGAAAAACGCCTGGAAATTCACAAACAACGGGAATGTCTTGAATCTTCTTTTCTTTTGGATCTTTCACCACCGCTTGGGCTAGGAATGGAACGTACTTTTGGCGCAAGTACTTACGAGATTGAGATCAAGACATAAGGTTGAGTTTCTTGGGGATCGTTTTGCCAAATACTTTGAGAATTTTGCCATTGACGAGCAGGATACGAATGAATTTGTCATAACAAATGACTTCGGCACGGTGCAAAGCTAACCAATCCATGCCTACTATGATGTCGAAGCTTCCCATTTGCATCGGGATGAGGTCGATCGAGAACTCGTGCTTGCAAAGAGTGAGGATACAATCGCGAATGGCCGAATCGATGATGATGGAATTTCAGTTGGCGACTTCGACAGAAAAGGGGCGAGAAAGTTTAGTGCGAGATACGCCAAGAATAGATTCGAATTTAGAAGAAACAAAACTACTATCAGCTTCGGTATCAAATAAAATTGAAGCTAAATGTTCATTTACAAAAAACGTACCGTTCACCACATCGATGGCAACTTGAGCTTGGTTGGCGTTCATCATAAAGGCACGCCCTTGGTTGCCGTGGTTAACTTGTTGAGCCGGAGGAGGTGGGAGAGCTTGCATGGCTTGCAGGTGTGATGGAGGAGGAAGGGCTTGCATGGCTTGGATCGGTTGAGTGGGAGGAGCCAGAAGTTGCGGGATTTGGGGTTGGTAAGTTTGAACTTGGTAGGCTTGGGTTTGATAGTAGGGTGTGGGTATGATTTGGGCTTGGTTAACAAGAGCAAGTCGAGGACAAGCATTGCGGAAGTGATTCGGGTCTCCACAATTGAAACAAGCTCTAGGTTGAGAAAGAGTGTTTTGAGCAAAAGGAGCGGGACGATTTTGGTTGGATGAGGCATACCTTGGTGGAGCGGGTTGCCCACGAGAGGCTTCTCGACACACGTTGTTAGTGTGACCATAGCGGTTACACTTGGTGCAGTGGCGACAAGCAGAGTAGGAGGGATGATGACGTTGAAAAGTGTTACATAATGGGTGCGGGCCGGAATACGGTTTTCGGTTTTGGAGTGCGTGGGATTGAGATTGAGGTTGTGATGGGTGGGTGACAGCATAGTTTCGGTAGTTTGGTTTGATTTTCTTTTTGGTGTGGTGGGTGGAATTGGAGCAGTTGATGGCTTGAGGTTGTGGGTCGACTTTAGCTTGAGGGGTTGGTTCGGGCTTACTCTTGTCACTCGTTTTCTTGATGGAGAGGTACCGTCTTTGACATGGTTTTCAGAAAGAGCACCGGCGAAGGTAATAGCATCATGAAGGGTTTGCGGGCCGCGACTCATCACCGAGTCGCGGATTTACATAGGCAAACCTCCGACATACTTGTCAATAGCCCTTTCGAGGGGAGTGACCAAGTGAGGAACCAAGAGACTAAGCTCGTGAAAGCGGTTGGAGTAGGTGGAGTTGTCACCACTCTCTTGCTTGAGTTCCCAAAATTCGGATTCGAGTTTTTGAAGTTCATGTTTTTGGCAAAACTTTTTCATCATGACTTCTTTGAGCTTGGTCCATGAGTAGGCCATAGCTACGTCCGCTCCATGGTTGAAAATCTCGCTATTCCACCAAGTGCGGGCGGTATTCTCAAACATGCTAGAGGCATACGTGGTCTTTTTGAGTTTGGGGCACTCACAAAGAGTAAACACACTTTCCATTTTCTCGAACCATTGTGACAAAGTGGTGGAACAGCTCGTACCAAAGAATTGAGATGGGTTGGCACTAGTGAAGTTTTTCAAAGCAAAAGGTATGGGGTTGGGTGTGGTTTGAGCAACGGTGGGTTGGGTGGCTTGGATTTGAGTTATGAGTCCGGGAATCACAGCGGCGATTTCTTTTGCTACCATGGCGGCCATCCGACGACCGGAGCTCGGCTTGCGTAGTTGGCGACGGATTGGAGGCATTTTAAAATAATAAAAGAGAAATGGTATAAGTTTGGGGTAATTGATATAAGTATGAGGGAAAAAGAGTAAATGTAGGGTTTAATGATTGTGAATCTTAGAGTTATGAGAATGAGAATGTTAGTAAAAACCATTTTATACTTACATCAAAAGATAAAAATGTATATATATTTATAAGTTTCAAACTTTTGCCATTCAAAAATTGGAGGTTTTGAGATTTTGAAATTTATATATATAGTCGGGAAAATCGTACATGAAATCACCAGGGTTTGATATCCCGACAAATAAAGTTGTATAAAATAATAGGTGGAGTCGAACATGTGCACGTACCATCGCGTCTTAATTATGTTGTTGTGACTCAAATAACGAAAATAACATATAATAAAAACGGAGATACAACGAGATGTTAAAAACAACTTGTATTTTTAACACCAAAAAATATAAGGAGGCAACCGGAACGCTTGCATTCGACAACTTAAAGTATTGACATGTATAACACGATTCGTAGGCCTAGAAAACGCACACTATAATTCAACCATCCCAGGTAAGTATATCACCTTCGATTCTTGGAATCTTTTTGTCAAATGGTCGTTTCATAGTGTTTCGCTTTCCATGATGGCTACAAACCCGATATAAATGCAACCTTTAAGGAGATCTTAAATAACGGGATCGAAATTAAGTTTGTGATCCATAAAACACAATATAAAAACTAATGTTTTTGCGTTCTAAGGTAAGGATACATTGGAATACTATGAGAGTGTGTGCATGTGTATATTTTTGAAGATTAAATGAAATAAATAAGCAATTAAATGTATAAGTGTAATGAACAATCAAGTAGGGTAACACGTATAAGCAACACGTATAAGGACCCTAAAGCAAAACTATACTAGGCCGTTACGTATAACCACCTATCTTACAGTCTTGGCTCTGATACCAATCCGTCACACCCCGACCAAAGGCTGCGGAACATGCCGGGGTGCAACGTGATTGGACAAATACACAAGACACTATTAAAGTGACAATATTTAATCAACTCATTAATTTCATTCAATCACCAAAGTAACACATATTGTTCATATAAATAACATCAAAACATAAGAAATAGATATTGTTCATTCTTCTAATAACCTAGCGGTATCAAAATAGAATGACGTCTTCAAACTCCAACTCAAGTAATAATCAAACTTGTAACATGCATAAAATAACATTTGTCAACACGTATGTTGGTGAGCAATTTCATAGTTTTGAGCATATATAATATGAGTGAAATCCACAAACGTATATGAGACTATAAATAAAAGCATCAATCATGGTATATAAAACATATGTAAATGAGGATCCTTTCTAATCGGTAAGAATACCGACATACTTTGATAATGAGGCCCTATTCTACTAGCACAAGGCTAAGTAGTTAGGGGAGCGTATGATCATACTTAATGAGGCTCAACAACAACATAAAAATAAACACTCACGCACGTAAAGCATATGAGACATATAACACACAATAGAGCAAGTATTCTAGCATCATATACCCTAAAGTTTGTGGTTTGAGAAATGAGTATAATATAAATCATTTTTGTTTGAATAAGTATGCATGTTACCCCCAAAAGATAAAAGTGAAAACGGGGGATGAAATGTACTCACGTTAACTAAGTAACTTGAAAGATTGATTCGTGAATAATCGGAGATCGGGTTTAACGAGCAAGACCTAGATTAAACGGGTCTTAAGTTAGTAGGTAGTCTTGGAAGGGTTTAAAATAAAATATGACAAGTAAAGTAAATAAATGAAGTTTATGGTTTAAAAATGTAAATACTTGGGAAATTAAAGACATGTTCTAAAAAGTAAGTTTACTCGAAACCGGATCTTGGTATTTCATTCATAATTATTACTCAACCTATGTTAAGTAACTTATGTGGGTTATAATGCACTAATGCAAGACCCTTTGGGTATATGAACACCAAAACAAGGTTTTAATCGAGTGTTCGGATTTGTTAACTTGGGTCTAGATAATTAACTAAACTCAAAGTTAACTTTCCAAAATGTTTTGAGATAACTCAATAAAATCGAAAGACTTAACCAAGTATATAGTTCTATTATGAAGAACCTTAACGTCCGTTAAGTGTGTATTTGGTATCACCGGTACAAGCTTGTTATAAGATCAAGTTGGATACCGACACACCAAGTAAGTTGATAAAATACTTAAAATTAGTTTAAAATACATTCTTGAAGAAAAGATGAGTTTCGATGGCCAAAAACACACTTATGTGTCTTAGGCAAGTGAACTCGGTTTAGTTCGGTTTTGGTTCGGTCCTTGACTCGGAATGATACCGAGGATGGTTGCCACATACCCAAATACCATAGAACTATCAAAATGGTTTTAGAAGTTACAAGGTTCAAATCTTTCATAAACATGTTTATTTAACTATTTTAAACAAAACTAGTAAACAAAACTATTTAAAACAAAAGCTAGTAAACAAGAGTTCGGTCTTGATTCGGGTCTAATCTCGGGATGAAACCGAGACTAGTGACTTCATACCCAACACCATGGAACTCTTTAAACATGAATTAAAACTAAACTACTTACAATATAAACAAAAGTATTAAAGGGAAATAGTATAAACAAGACTAGTAAACAAGAGTTTGGTCTTGGTTCGGTCTTGATTCGGGTCTAATCTCGGGATAAAACCGAGACTAGTGACTTCATAACCAATACCATGAAACTCTTTAAACATGAATTAAAAGCTAAACTACTTACAATATGAACAAGACTAGGAAAGCATTAAAGGATAATAGTATAAATAAGAACTACAAAGAGTTCTCCATGTAGCCTTGCCTTGTAGCATATCACCTCCCGAAGAAGATGAAAGCCGAAGGAAACAAGGGGTGCATATTATATATATGTTGTGCCACAAGATATGAATTAATAAGTAACAAACAAGAATTAAAGAAGGTTATTGCTTGATTATTAAGAACCTTAGAGGTTAGAGATATGAACTTTATTTGGGAGAGAAAGAAGATGAATGAGCAAAGAATAATGAAGAGGATGGGGTTGTTTATATAGGGAAGGAGTCAAACTTGTTTTCCTTGTTTTATATCAATACTTGCATGTGTTTTTTTTTAAAAAAAAAAGGTTTAAATAATACAATCTAGTAACAAATCCAAAAGGTAAGAGATGATTATGAAACATACAAATCCAACATTTTATATTAGTGAAATATTTGGTTTACAAATCGGGTCGGGTTTTGATACAAATACAAATGCAAAAAAGATCGAAAATGACGAATGTTACATATAGGGTTCTGGTCAGACCTCTTGTACCGATCTAACTAATGGGCTGGTAAAATGTTCGGTTATGAAGACATTGCATATGGATAATTGGATGATAGTAACGTAATGCCCACATAACATGAAAAAAAAAAGTTCATCAAAATCTTATGTCTAATGAAAAAATGATCATATGAAGGGTATATGAGATGATGTCTAACAAATCATATGAAATTATAAT
The DNA here is from genome assembly GCF_021521415.1 of Bidens hawaiensis. NCBI lineage: Eukaryota > Viridiplantae > Streptophyta > Magnoliopsida > Asterales > Asteraceae > Bidens > Bidens hawaiensis. The sequence goes on along the minus strand of NW_027491112.1, from coordinate 702,305 downwards.
ATGATTGATTCACACATAAAATAATTGATGTGACCATTGACGAGCGTATAACCATTAATCATACGATGTCATATGGGACGCATGACATATACACCGGTGTACACATTTGTATTAATGTGTCTAATGTGAGAAAATATATATAATAATCACGAATCGCAACTAAGCTTTAAAAATCAAACAATCTATCCTAGTTCATACAAACGGCAAGTGTACCGGTCGCGTATAGCAAAGATGAGGAAAGTTCGGATATCGAACTCGAAGACACGTGAGAACGGCTCAGATTATAAACCCCAATCCAAGTCCTACCTTAAAATATTTAATTGATATTATTATTCTTTTATTTTTTTATATTTTATTTTAATTAGTTTAACTAACTTACTTAAGTTAACGAAACTGACAAGAAAAACTTAATGGCACAACGGAGCTCTCAAATATGATGAAGGTGAACCACCCAGGTAAGGTATCTTAACGACTATCAACGACGCTCAGGTGACAACGAACACATAAAACCGGGTTATAAAGATGATCTCACTAGACAATAATTAGGGAAAATAGGTCCCCACGGTCAGTTTTACTAAAGACCCCTAAAAACGTCTAGAAAAGAAGAAAAAACACAGTTGATTTTCTAAGTACCCAATTGATTTATTACTTGGTCCGTATCAAAATCACAAATTCCTCTAAAGCTCGTAATCTTAACAAACTTAAGGAATAAGGGGTAATTCAATATTAAAGATTAAATAATTCGGCTTACAAATTAACCTAATCAACAGCTAGAAAACCGCACGTGATCTCGCAACGGCTAACTAAATCGAATATACCAAAGAGACAAACCACTCCTAATGTCTTGGTCCAACTAAAAGGAGATGAACCATTGAGAAAAACAATTCTAACCTATCAAACCCTATGGTGACGTCTACCACAAATAACCAAAAACACCAAGTAATTAGTCTAACATGCAATCCTAAACAAAACACGAAAGTAATTAATGTAAAGATAAAATCACACGGGGTTTAATTAATATAACATTGAACAACTCAATAGCAATCATATAATAAAATCATAATAATATGAACTTGACACTAGAAAATCAATTATATGTTTGTTACTCAACCCGAAACAATCGTCAACACATCGTCAATTAACCAAACCTAGGTAGTTCTAATAAGTTTAGCTACTCATATTCAATGACGAATAATAAAATAATAATATGCAAATCATATTTTTAATCTTTGAAAATAGTAAAAACATAAACCTGAAACAATAATGATACTCCAAATCGTCTCTTGCGTCTCAATCCAAAAACAGCCGGCACTCAAGAAATAAATAATAATAATTCTGCTGCCTTGAACTTCTCTGATCTCTCGAGAATCAAAAAGTATTCTGCCAAACAAAAACCTTTTTGTGGTTTTTGTCTTCCAGTCAACTCGAATATGTATGCCATCACCACTTTGGTGGGATGGTAAAGGCTTTGGCCTTTTGGTGAGAGGTCCAGGGTTCGATTCCTGGCATTGGCGGTATAATGTAAATAGTAGGAGGAAAACTTGTATGTTCAAAAAAAAAACTCGAATATGTATATATATTATTCTATTCAAAACCCTATCCCAGACTCTTTATTCTTTTTGATCTCTGCGCTCCTCTCCAAGAAAATAATAATACTCTGCCTCCCGTTTGCTGCTCTTCCCAATCATATATATATATATCTTTCTTTTTAACTTTTGCCACAAGTTAACATCTCTAACCTAGAGGCTTCACCGGGTCCATAATTCTTGTCTAGCCCAAAAATTGACCAGCCCAAATTTTAAGATTATTGAAGGAGCCTTGACCAACCATGCATCCATGTTCTACTCTTTATGTGTCTTTCATCATGGTGGGCCTACAATAATAATAATAATAATTCATGAAATTGAGATGTACCATATATTGAATAATAATACTATTAATATAATAATAATAATATTCAACCAGACCAACCCTTTCCTATTTTGTTCTTTTTGTTAAATACTAATAATAATTAAGGAAAAGGAAAACAATGACAAATAAAATTTGTCAAGAGTTTGCTCGTTGGTTTAGTAAAACTGTTCCAGTTTAACTCGTTGACTCTTGAAACCATTAAAATTTGAATATGAGCCATATAGAAATGTTATTCAATAAAAACTAGCTCGAAACCAAATAAAAGTGTATCAAATATTAATATTATTTATATATAATTTAGACCCCATCAGTGTCCTTTGTTGTTAAGTGAAGGAAGCGTTTGAGTCCTAAACACTAAGTGGAGGTGGGGTCTAGCCTAAGACGAAGGAAGCGTGTGGCTTAGACCTTTTCTGTCACAAGACGTCTAGGTAGACGTTTCTCTTAAAATGTCACATGTCAGCAAATCGTTGTTCCGTCTGTATATTCGGCTACTAGACTAAACTTTTACAACCCAGATGTTTCACCTATGTGTCACAATTTAAGCTCTTGATAAAAGACATTAACCATAGTTTATTTGGTGAAACGTGGAAGAAATAATTGTCCAGAAGATTTTCGAAGTTTATACATATACATACAGCCACTATACACACACACACACACCTATTATATATGCCTCTCACTCACACACACATCAGCACAGCACGCATTGCTAGCTACCAGTCTATATGGTTCTCGCAAGATGTACTTCAACGGAGCCCTAGCTCGATTATTCTTTCCAGACTACTCCATTCTTCACCAAATGCAGAGTCAGTGAGCTCATATTTTATCTCATTTTGACAATTGCTGAATGAATAATAAACAAACAAACAAACAAACCCTAAGTTGCTGCCTTGGAGATGATATAATAAAACCTCTATATTTTTAAATTAACGACAATCTGTTACTCTTTCTGTTTTGTTTTGTACTTGATTCATTATTTAACTACTATATATATTAACAGTAGATTTATTTTATTTTATATGTGGCCCTATGGTTTGTTTGTTCTATTCAGATTTCGGTTTTAGCAAGTTTCTATTATCAAGTTTTTTATCTGTTAATTCTGTTTGATAATTTGACCTATTATTGTTATTTTATTTAGGGTTTTGAGATCTACTTTCGGGTGATCCGAAACGGTTTTAAGTTTATAATTATAATTCACCTAGGTTACTCAATTGACTCTTTTAGGAATCATAAAATATAAAAAATGTTTTGATTTTGCCTTTGATTCTAAACAAAATGTGTTAGTGGAAGTGCCAATACATTTTTAATTTTTTATACACCGAAAGAAGAGTTCTGTGTTGACATATAAATGGTTCATTAGTTTATTTGATTTGTTTATCATAGATTAAAAAACCCTTGCTTCTTGCGTCTAGGCCCATTTTTCAGGCGAGGCTTAATAAATGCGCTAACAGTTCCCAGGTGAGCGCTTTAGCATTGTCTACGATAGGAACATGAAAAGATAAAAGCCGAGCAAAAGAAAGGGAAGGAGTGAGATTGAAACTTAGATCTTGGATTGGTCAAAGGAATTACATTCAACATTTCGTCATTCAAGTTTTGGAATTACATTTGAATCTTGACTATTTTAAAACTTTTGGTACTAGATTATATGATATTAAATTTTATCTAATCGCTTTTGTTTATTTATTTGAAGAATATAATTATTATTTTTCATATACAAAATATATTTTTAGTTTTTTTTATTTAAATGTGATTTTTATTCTCAAGCCCTCACTTTTTTTGTGCCTTGAAGTGTGCATATTGCATTTGAATTATTTGATAACTATGTTGTTTATACAATTGGCTTGTTAGTTGGTTTTCAAGAGTGCAATGCAGCAAATAGGAAAGTAAAGCAATTGGACAACAATAATTGGGGATGCTGATTCATTATTATACTGTTGGTAAAGAAAGTTGAGATAGGAACAATAATGATGGATTTTCATATATGATTATTGGTTGATGAGTTTTGCTGCATTACAATAATGTTTAAGCTATATTTTGGAATGACTTGATAGTTTATATGCGGTGTACCTACTTAGGGGAATTATAGATCAGTAACCGTTTTATGCCATATGCTTGCATCAAAACAAGATGGAAAGTTACAGTCACTGCGCTTTTGACATTAGTTTGTTCAAACGTTTTACAATTCCAATTACATACAAGTGAACCGTAATTGTATTTCACAATAAGTATGATAACAGTTACTTAATAACATAATGTGAATGTTTTAGGTGCAGATTTCATGGAAAACAAGTCAATCTGAAATCAGCTACCACCAATCTTCTTCAAGGCAGAGGGACATGGATAAAGAAAATGTACTTGCATCTAATAATCAAGTGCCCACCGGACGAGTTACTAGAGCTTGTGCAAAAGCATCAAGGGCATCAGGGGGTCTGCCACCATTACCTCATGTGGTGAAACCGGATCATAAGCAGACCCTTCAACCAAAAGCCAAAAGAACATCATCAGATAACAAGTCTTCTACTGATGTTGCCCCCATTGTCCGAACCAAGAGACGGGCCGTTCTTAAGGATATCACTAACAATCCCTTTGATTCAAGCAAAACAGACGCCAATGCAAAAAAAGTAAAGGTACATATTTGTATTAGTTAGTATATTAAAAATAGAACATGTTATTTGTCTATGCAATATCAAACAATGACAATTGGTCACAATGAACACGACACAGTCCAAGTTTTTTTTTTTGATTTCCTGATAATGTTGTTTGTTGTCAGGCTAGCAAGCAGGTCAAAAGATGTACTGTCAAGAAGAATGACGGTGTGGCGTTATCTATTTGGGTGGACCCTCAGATTCATAAGAAAAAGGAAAAAGCAGCAGAAAATGATAAAGCAATTCAACCACATATACACAATTTATTGTTTCATAATGCAGGAGAAAGCAAGATTACCAGCAAAGTGGATGCTTCAAATGATCAATCCATTATTGACATAGATCTGAAGCACGAGGGTCCTCAGATGTGTAACTTATATGTTGCAGAAATATATGACAATTTACGCACTGCAGAGGTCTGCATTGCTGTTGACATCCCTTCATCGGTTAATACCTTCGTTGTCTATGAGTTTTTATATATTTATAAAAACTAACCAAAATTCACTAGTTGCAAGGTTTTACTTTTAATAATATATATATTTTTTGGGGTGAAAATATCAGTTTCTGTTACACTTTCTCTACTTAAATGTTCCATTATGTTTATTATATTTTATAGTTATATGCCTATATATGTGTGTGGGTGTGTATTTAGAAGACCTAGACACCAAGAGAAACTCCTTGAATTTTATTAGCCAGTCCAACTACTTGAAATGATACAATATATGCTCACTTTTGCACATTATGTTTTTCTTGTTTTCTGTAAAGGAAATCTTATCTTCTCTCTAACTTATTTGAAGGTACTTGGTTTTTTCACAGCTTAAGTGGAGGCATTCGGTTGATTATATGAAAACAGTGCAGCTGGAGATCACACAAGAAATGCGGAGCATTCTTATTGATTGGCTTGTGGAGGTTAGCTCTGCTTTTATTTGATTGCTTCCTGGAGGTTGCACATGAATGTATGATCAAATTGTTTTTTTTTATATTGAATTCAGGTCTGTGAGGAATATGGGCTAGCTTCAGAAACATTCTATCTTACAGTTGCTCTCATTGATCTATATCTCTCTAAGAAATGTATCGCAAAACGAAGACTCCAATTGCTTGGTATAACATGCATGCTCCTTGCTTCGTGAGTTCTCTTCTTTTTCCTTTATCAAGACACATAAACCTTCTAGAGGTTACTTAAACCGTCCATATTTTTTACGTGCTTGTGAGAAAATTGTCCACTGATAATCTAATCAAATTTATTTTGTTTTAGGAAGTATGAAGAAATTTGCGCTCCACGTGTTGAAGAATTCTGTCTCATCACTGACAGCACCTACACAAGAGCAGATGTATGTTTAGTTCATAAAATCCACATAATAATTTGAATTTTAGTAACCGAGATTTTAGTTAACAGGTACTGGAGATGGAGCATCAAATACTTGATGCATTGAGCTTTCAGCTTTCTGTTCCAACTACCAAAAAGTTCTTGAGGTTGTAGTCCGTATAACATATTAACACCTTTTTTTCAATGCTAAATGCTTCTATTTCATTTTACAGGAGATTCCTTTTGGCAGCACAAAGTTCTTATAAGGTAAGTTAACATAATTATAAATTACTTTCATCAAACAGACTCATGAAACTGAAACAATTGAATGAGCCCATTAACTGTCTTCTATGCAGGCTCCAATCATAGAACTTGAATTTCTGGCCAACTATTTAACTGATTTAACTCAAACTGAGTACGGTTTCTTAAAGTTCCTACCGTCCCTCATAGCAGCCTCGGCAGTATACCTGGCCAAATGGACGCTAGATCAGGATGAAGATCCATGGGTCAGTGTTTATTTGCAAAATATATATATGCAAGTTATTATATTCATAGAATGATCAGAAGGAATGCTAATAAATAATAATACAGTAGTCAAAAAAGTCAACTTGATCATTGAATCTTCTTGCAGAATGCTACATTGGAACATTATACTAGTTACAAGGCAGCAGAGCTAAAAGTTACAGTTCTAGCCCTTCAAGATCTGCAACTTAACAATGCGAGCCCACTTCATGCTATACGCCAAAAGTACACGCAACAGAAGGTAAATGCCTTGTCACATAACTTGATTCATTTAATTGGATTGGATGCGATTGGTTTATGTTCTGATGAATCTTACTTGTGACAGTACAAGAGTGTTGCAACATTAACCTCCCAGAAGCCTGTGACACCGCTGTCCTAGTGTTCGTGTTGCTGATGTTTTGAGTTTTGACATACAACGAGATATTTATCCGCTGGGGTCATTCATTTTTTGGAGCTTCTGTATTTTCTGTTTTTATTGATTTATTTTTTCTCTTTGGTCTTTATTCCATGTTGTAAGTGGTAAGTAACCACATGTTGTTACAAGTTTTGATACTTGTAGTTGTTACCATAATGTCACAACTGTTATGAAAAGCGAGATTTTCTGAAATGGTTTAAGTACACACATTTGATGCAAATATTGCTTCTTTAATACTATTAATCTTTGTAACATAGGTATTGAAATTTCATTGTACCACATGAACCATCTGTGTAATATATTATAAAATATATTATTTTCTTTTTTTTTACCATACAAACTGAAGCATTTGATGCCGAAGACCAATGTCCAAACACTCTGTTGCGGATACTGAAAGGTGCCGTGAATGGGACCGAAGAAACCTGCTAGAATGGGTGACAGGGTCAGGTGCAGGCGAACTCGTGCCAGAAGTGAATGGGGCTTGGGGAGTGGGCAATGGTAAAAGTTAACACTGTAATTGTAAAACTTGACACGTTGTATAATTTTATCTGTGTAATATTGCTTCTTTAATACTATTAATCTTTGTAACATAGGTATTGAAATTTCATTGTACCACATGAACCATCTGTGTAATATATTATAAAATATATTATTTTCTTTTTTTTTTACCATACAAACTGAAGCATTTGATGCCGAAGACCAATGTCCAAACACTCTGTTGCAGATACTGAAAGGTGCCGTGAATGAGACCGAAGAAACCTGCTAGAATGGGTGACAGGGTTAGGTGCAGGCGAACTCGTGCCAGAAGTGAATGGGGCTTGGGGAGTGGGCAATGGTAAAAGTTAACACTGTAATTGTAAAACTTGACACATTGTATAATTTTATCTTTGTGTTCACTACTATTAAATAATAATTTTACTTATTAGTTAAAATAACATACTAAACCTAACTGTTTTAAAAATTGCAAATACTTACAATTACAAACCTTCCAATTCCTTCATGTCGATAAGGTAAACTGACATCTACCTTTATAAATAATTAACTCATAACAGACCGCACATTTTAGAAGATCACAAGTGTTTTCGTTTTGTATTCATAATAAGACTACTGGTTGTAAAGTTTAGGGGACGTTAGGGATTCCTATTTTACCTCCTTATAACTTTTCAATAAGTTACAAAAGTGTAACTTATTAACTTTTCCCTCTCACATCAAAAGCAATTCCAAACACCTTGTTCTTCTTCAAAAAAATTAATAAATTATAAGTTGGTGAAATAAGCAATCCCAAACATCTCCTTAATCAGTTGGAAAAATGGACCGGTCCGATTAATTAACGTAGCCGGCCGAGTTATGACTCGTAAGAGTTACAACATGGGCAACAAACTAAAATCCACTTAACGGGTTTAACTGGTAATTACAAACGATATGTGAAACGAATCATGGATGTATAATTATACAGTATAATTATATATATGATCGTTAACAGGTTTATATTATTATTAACACTTGTTATTAATAATATATATACTTTTTATTTTAAATAATAAACTTATTGCGGGTACCAAGAGACCGATGCATGAACTGGTTGATAACCAACAGGCAAGCCTTATTTGCCATTTGTCGCGCATGCATAATTCAGTCGCCATTTGTAGCACATGCATTTTTTTTTTTGCTACTTGTCACGCGTGCATAATTCAATCGCCACTTGTAGCACATGCATTCTTCTTCGTCACTTGTCGCACATGCTTTTTCATCACCACTTGTCGCGCATGCATGCTTCACCGTCACTTAGCAAACATGCATTCACATCCATACTTTATAAATAGAGAATGTTCATTTGAAGTTAGGGGTGATTTGGGTAACTCTTGAACAAAATAAAACCCCCACAACCACCGGCCGCAACCACTGCCGCCATCGGACACCGCAGTCGCCGCTCCAGTCGGCTGTTTCCGGCCATCGTAAAACCGTTGCCGCATCACATCGCCGCCACTGCAACCCCTCACTCGTGTTCGGTCGTCACCTAGCATAAGTTCGTTGAACCTCGGCATCTCGACCGGTTAGTCATTAACCAAGGTATATCTTTCTCATCACTAGTTAGATTAAATAATCACTATGCTCGCATCGTATTTAACCATGATCCTGTCAGGTTTCGTTTTTGTGTTGATTATTCGTTTATTTTTCCGATGCGTATATTAATTAATATAATTAATTACTATCTAACTTATTGTTAAACCAATTCAAATAGTACATAAATTTTGACTAATTATCACTTAAACCTAACATAATTTTTGGTTCGTTTGTTGAATGTTGTAGACTTTTAGGTTTTTATTGTCCATTTTTATAACTTTCTAAACATTTGCATATTTGAGAAGTTGATAGAATGACATTCGGTCAATGATTTTCGCATAAATTGTCATTATAATAACCTCAGTTAGATGAAATACCGACCATTACTACTTATAACGTTCAAATACAAGCAACCAAACGCTATAGGTGTTAATCAATTATAATAAACGCCAATTGAAACATTTTAAATACAAGCATTAATCAAGCACTAATCTCTAAGAAACTTATCATTTGGTGCAGTCAAAACTAATGTTACCAAGTTTGAATACACGCTATAAGGTACTGATATTGTGTGGTAGATATGGATCTCTTTGTCATGACGAATTACTTGAGCTAATTATATTCAAACTGAAAAAGACATGTTACAAAAAATTTCAACGTCTTTGAAATATTCAAGTTTATATACGTGTTATATGTCACTATCCGATCGAACTTGAAATATCTATTCACATACAATAGTATTCTTGCCATGGCACTTGTCACATGATCCACGCGCGTTCAAGATATGCTTATGTATGACAATTAAACGGAAAGTACTTGGCATTGTATGTTTATATACATGTATAAAATACGTATAACCTACCTAAGGGTACCAACTTTGGCGGTATATATGTTGCGATCGCAACATCTTATCAGAAGCTTATAATTTTAATAAGCAACTTGGTACTTTAGTGAACTATGTGACTAATATTTTAGGATTTGATACTATTAAATTTAATATCTAGTCATTTTATTTATTCATTTATTTGGAATGTTGTAAATGAAGATGGAAACTGATTAATTATGTTCAATGGGATCTCTGGAATTTACGACGAATTATAGTTCCAACTAACAAACCCGCTAACATACTGACAGTCTGACCTAACGATGAATCCTTATTAACACCCTTAATCACATAATTGAAACTTCAAAGAATAAACACTATCTAGGATTCTAGTCCATTTAACATACTTCAGAAGGTTTCTACTTCCAGAATCTTTGAGGAAATGGCAGCCGCAAGCTTTGAAGTAAAATTAGGGTCTTTACTTAGATAAGTAGCCATTTGTTCCACTAAACTTTCATCAAGTTTTGGGGAGTTGAACATTCTTTCACTAGGACTAAAAATCTCACTTTCATGGGCTAAAGCATATGTTGCCTCTTGCATAGTGCTTCTATGGTTGTGTTCTCCTTCATAGGTTACAACTACAACACCATCATCATCCATACTTCTTTGCACCTGAAACCAATGTTGTGTTTAGAGTGAGTCTGTGATAAAGAGATTATCAAACCGACTCCTACCATGACTAGTTAGACATGGAAAACGGGACAGAAAGGGACCCATATATAATATGGCATAATGTGGCAAAACACTGTTTTGGCTCAGCCGTCGTCCAAATTCCATAAATTAGGCGTGCTATTTCGCATTTAAAATTTCCCTAATTTTAGTAATTTTTATTCTTTCATTTTGTTTAGTGTAAAATGCGTAAATCAATGATTCCCTTAATTTAAGCATTTGGTTATGTCTTGAATTTCATAATTTATCTGATATTTGTAATTTTAGAAATTTGGTAATCTTTTCATAGAAAATCCCTATGAAAAGAACTTGTATGTAAGTTTTCGTCATTTCGTAATATATCAATTCCTTCGAGACTTCTTTCTGTTTATCTTTTGTACGTGTTTCTACTCTCGTCATAGAGACGTTACCTTCTTCTTCATCGGGCAGGTCGGTGCCCAAAAGCACTTGTAGTAAGCTCTAGGTGAAGGGTTATCTCTTGTCACCTTTTGTCCATATTTCCTCCATTGATATCCATCCTTCACTACCTTCAAAATCAACAACACAACTCTTTGAACTCATGCTTAAAATAAAAGAGAGTTTATTTAACAGTTAAGCTTGTTTACGAAAGAGAGAAGAGTATAGTACCAGGCTTTTATCGGATGGGTCTATGCGTACATAAACTATTTTAGTTTCCGACCTTGCTAGTTCCTCGTTCAGCCTCTTCCACGAGCTTTGTTGAACTGTGTCTTCGAATTTTCTTTTCCTTGGACTCCACTCTAACTCTTCTTTGTCTTGCATTAGTTTCTTGACTTGAGTTTTTAGAGAGTAATACTTGCCATATGCACTAATAAGTCTCTCCTTTAGCTTTGTATTTTCATTACTTAAATCTCCAACTGAAGGATCATCAGCCTGCAGCTCATACATACACCATACCTTAATATAATTACCAAACACTCCTCACTCATGTAATTAACCACAAACCTCATTTTCGAACGAATGATCGTCGTCATCGTCATCGTCATCATGGCTGAAACTGACTTCCTTGACCTTAATTCACAAGAAGTAAAAAAGGTTAAACTTCAAATGCATATATATGTATGTTTATGTATAAATGCATGCATTGATTAATTAGGTAAGTAATATTATGTACTTACTGGAGGGCCCTCATTTGGGCAAAAAAGACTAAGATTAAGATCTATGGTGGCTGCCATTTGTGCTGGTTTGATGGACTATTCAAATGATTGAAGAAGAAACCCATAAGGGTTGTGAGTTCTTATAGGAAGTAAACTCGAGGATAAGTCCATAAGAGATAAGAGGTCAAAAGTCTTGGTCTTTTTGTACTTATTGGTACATGTGAGTGAAACTTCGAGGAAATGGGATTTTGCTTATTAGGAATTAAATTAGTAGTTGGAATGACTAGTCAAGTTGGATTAAGAAATAGACTTGTATTTGGATTCTTAGAAAAAAAAAGATGATGTGTTTTGAAATATAAATTGACCATTAGGGTTTTTGTCTTGAAATATAGTGTAATTGGATTTTATTTGTGCTACTTAATAGTCTCTAAAATAACAAATCAAATTTCTTTCCTTAGGACTTAAACTCGTGGGATCATTAGATTCTTAAGAGGTTTAGTTTTTGTTACTTGACAATCAGCCACGTAACCCTATAAAATCAAACGTAAGAAGTACGTAGATTACACTAGAAATCATAGCATATAATACGTCATACGAAAACTACGTTTAATTTGTCATGTGGGGTGACATCATGCATGATTGGTAATTGCAAGACAAACTTCCTCCAACTAACTTTCAAAGTATCAAAACAAATATTTTAAAAGTGTGGAAATAATGAACAAATTTTATGGTCTATTATTTATATATTTACATGTTATGTATTTTTAATAAGTATTGATATAAATCAAACAGTAATATATGTAGTTAGGTTCGTGCGAGAAGTGTTTTTTGGTACGAGAAGTGTACGTGAGAAATCATTCTAACCAATTATTCTTTTTATTATTTGTTTAAGTATTTAGAAGAGTATATTTAGCATGTCCGGGTGAGTGAAAACGAGTCTGGTCAACAGATCAATATAAACTAGTGCTAAACAATTGAACATAGTATATCAAAATTAAACACTAAATTACTTAAACATAACTAAATGATTCTTTTTTTCTGGCTGAAAATTTCCATCAGATCACCCGTTTCAACACTCCTCTCCACTTAAACGAAGTTGTGATTATGAACACTAGAAGAGCTCAAACAAAGGATCTTTAGTTTGTGTAAGGCCAATATTTGTGACTTGCGATATCAAATTATGAAACTCATTACATATATTATGGTCAAGTTAATAAGTTATGTTGACTAGGAAACCGGACACGAAACGAGAGCTTCGGGACACACGTTTAGCTTCAACGAGATTAAGCTTCTAGAAAGATATGTATTTGGCTATATATATGACTTTATTTGTCATTTGTATGTGTGCTTGTAAGATGTAAATCACCACCCAAGTAGAGCTCACATTGGGTGGGTCGGTTCTATCTTTTATATATCAAATCTTTTAACTGAAAACGAGATCGTTCATATATCTTATCTTTATCTTTATGTTCGGTCGTTTGATTTACCGCACCCGTCTCGACACGTTTATCGAGAGCAAAACCGCTCGGTGGTTGTTTTGGGACCTACAGTTTGATGGTGTGTAAAGTGATGCCCCATCTTAAAGTTGAAGGTTTGTAGCGCATAATTAATATTGGTATTACTAGAAATAAATTAAATTGTTAGTTTAAAATAAAATCTAAAATTAAGTTTGTTTTGGTGAAGGTGGTATCAAGATGCAAGATAAATGAATTGTAGAAAGTCTTCTACTTAAAAAAAAGGGTCCAGCATTGTAACCATTTATTACGAGTTATGACATCATTTTATATTAAATATATGATGTCATTAACATTGCCTGATTCAAAGCGATCTTTCAGTCAACATATTTGTGAGGAAATTTGATACGACTTAAGTGTAGATTTTTTCGTTTTTTAAGCGATCTCTATATTGAACTCTTGAAGCAACAGGATCCATCGGATAAGATGAGGCTTAGCATCCTGCTTGCTGAAAAGATATCTAATAGCGGCATGATCTGTATAAACAATCGTTTTGGACAAACCAGATAGGACCTAAATTTGTCGAAAGTGAACACCACAGCTAAAAGCTCTTTTTCGGTGGTGGTATAGCTTTCATGTGCGCCATTTAATGTCCGGCTCGCATAGTAGATCGGATGGAAATGTTTATCCTTCCGTTGTCCAAGAACCGCTCCGACTGCGAATTCGATCGCGTCACACATCAACTCGAATAGTAACGATCAGTCGGGAGCAACCATGATTGGGGCGTTAACGAGTTTGTCTTTTAGAAGATCAAACGCCTCGATACACTGCTCTGAAAAAACAAATGGAGCACCCTTCTCCAAAATTTTGGTCATGGGTCTCGCGATTTTAGTAAAATCTTTGATGAACCGGCGGTAGAACCCGGCATGACCTAGAAAGCTACGAATTGATCTCACAGAAGTAGGCGGGGGAAGATTAGAAATGGTCTCGACCTTTGCCCGGTCAACCTCTATCCCCGCACTTGAGATTCGATGACCTAGAACAATGCCCTCGTGAACCATGAAATGACATTTTTCCCAGTTAAGGACTAGGATGGTGTCAACGCAGCGGGACATCGTCCTCTCGAGATTTGATAAACAATGATCGAAGGAACTCCCAAATACGGAAAAATCGTCCATGAACACCTCCATGGAGTCCTCGTTCATATCATGGAAAATGGCCACCATACACCTCTGGAATGTGACCGGAGCGTTACAAAGTCCGAACGGCATACGTTTGTAAGCAAACGTTCCGTAAGGGCAGGTGAAAGTGGTTTTCTCCTGGTCGTCGGGAGCTATCGGAACCTGGAAGTACCCGGAGAAACCATCTAGGAAGCAGTAGTACTGCTGACCTGCTAAGCGCTCTAACATCTGATCAATGAATGGGAGAGGAAAGTGGTCTTTCCTGGTGGCATCATTCAATCGGCGATAGTCGAGGCAGACTCGCCATCCCGTCACAGTCCTCGTGGGAATAAGCTCGTTCCTCTCGTTGGTGACGACAGTCATGCCACCCTTTTTAGGAACCACTTGAACTGGACTCACCCAAGCACTATCAGAAATGGGGAAAATGATCCCCGCATCAAGGAGTTTAATGATCTTCTTCTTTACGACCTCTTGCATTTTTGGATTAAGCCGTCGTTGAGGCTGGACGACAGTTTTGAAATTTTCCTCCATGAGGAATTTATGAGTGCAAAACGAAGGGTTGATACCCTTGATGTCGATAATCTTCCATGCAATAGCCTCCTTGTGCTCTCGTAGCACCCTCAACAACTTCTCCTTCTCGACCTCGGTCAAAGCAGATGCAATGATAACCAGAAGCTTCCTCTCTTCATCTAAAAATGCATACTCAAGGTGGGAAGGTAAATCCTTAAGCTATAAGGAAGAAGGAGGACTCTCGACTGAAGGTCGGTCCATCGGATCGTCTCGTACGATCTCAGCAGACACACCAGATTCAGGGGTATGCGACTCGGTGTCGTCATTTAAGGACTGATTGGTTACGGCAACCATTTCAATCTCCGGAATCTCCCTATCGAGAATCTGGGTGTCGGAGGCAGATCCTCCACAAATTTCGCTGAGAAACTCCCCGACATGCTCCATGATGGTATCAATGAAATATAAGGAGTCATCAGCAGACTTGGGGTGTTTCAGTGACTGTCGAACGTCAAAGGTGACGTTCTCATCCCCAACTCTTAAGATTAATTTACCCTCGCAGACATCGATCAATGCCTGTGTAGTGGCAAGGAATGGTCGGCCCAAGATGAGTGGGACACTATCGTCATCGTTCATGTCCAGGATGACAAAGTCCACCGGGAAGATGAACTTGTCGACACGAACAAGCATGTTCTCGACCACCTCTCGGTGTATTTCACAGAACGATCAGCAAGCTGGATACTCATACGGGTAGGCCTCGGTTCGCCTAGACCCAACTTGCGATACACGAAATACGGCATGAGATTAATACTGCACCAAGATCTGCCAGCGCATGGACGACTGTATTATCACTCAAGATGCAAGGAATTGTGAAACTCCCAGGATCGGACATCTTTTCTGGTAACTTTCTCTGCAAGACAGCAGAGCAACCAACACTCAGAGGAATGGAAGAGACTTCGGCTACCTTCTTTTTGTTCTAAAGAATATCCTTAAGAAACTTTGCGTATTTGGGCATTTGCGTAAGTGCCTCAAGGAAAGGAATATTAAGATGAAGTTGCTTCAAAAGATCAAGAAATTTGGAGTTCTGCTCCTCGTCTCTATTCCTACGGACTCTCCCGGGATATGGGAGTCTAGGTTTGTAGACTCTCGGTGGTGTGCTGGGTAATGGTTGGTTCTCAGCCTGTGCTGAACTTTCGGGGCTGTGCCTCTGATGCACCTTGGCCGGTGGAGATTCCAACTAAATCTCCCCATCTACCTGCTCCTCTACATCTACCTCAGGCTCGTTAACGACTCCTCTCGTCTCCTCTTGAATCACGGGCTCGCTACGTGCCCCTGCAACGCTCCTTGTCGTCACAGCCTTCGTGAACGCCTTCGGAAATTGTTCAGTGTTACTTGGAAGTGTACCTGGTGACCTCTCATTTAGACGACTTGCTATCTCTCCTATCTGACGCTCAAGATTTTGAATTGACGCTCCTTGATTTCTCATGAATGACTCGTGCTCCCGGAATTTCTCTTGAGTTTCTTTGTGACGGGAGTCCTCTCGAGTCATGAGTTGCGACAACATCTGTGTCTGTTGTGCCATCATCTCCTCTAACGTGGGCTTCTTCTCCCCACTACTCGTTCCCTCACCGGAATCCTGGAATAGGCTCTGACGTTGCTGGAAGCCGGACTGATTTCCGTTTCTCCAGTTGGAATTTTGGTTACCTCTCCACCCCGAATTATAAGAATTGAAAGAATGTTGATTTCGGTTTAGATTATTAACGAAGTCGACTGCCTCCTCCTGGAAACCTACGGGGCACTGAACAGTATCATGTCCCCCTCTACAGATCTCGCATAACTTACTTTTCACCTGCAAGTCCTTCACGATCTTTGCTAACGCTTCAACTTGTGCCGCAAGTGCGGTGCCCGTGTCGACCGAATGCATGCCGCGTGATAGGGAATCGACGGTTTTGGTACTCTTAACTGGTGGTCGCTGGTATCCACTCATGGCTAAACCGTTAAACAAGGCAATGCACTCATCCGCATCCTTCGTTGTCAATAGTTTACCTCCTGCAGCTGTGTCGAGCATACTCTGAGTTGCGTACGTTACTCCGTTGTAGAACTTTCAACAACCGCCCAGTCTTGTAGGCCGTGGTTTGGACATAACGCAAGTAGATTTTTGAACCTTTCCCACGCCTCGTAGAAGCTCTCGGTGTCCTCCATCTGGAAAGAATGAATTTGGTTACGCAAACGAGCGGCCTTAGCCGGAGGATCGTATTTTTCAAGAAATTGGGTCTGCATGGCAGCCCAAGTAGCAATGGATCCCTGTGGGAGGGACTCAAGCCACAGACTCGCATGATCAACGAGTGAGAACGGAAAGATTCGGAGTTTGATGGCGTCTTCGGATACGCCGGCAAGATGAAACGTGTCGCAAATTCGTGTGATGCGAGTGATATGAGCATGTGGGTTCTCATGGAGTAACCTGTGAAATTGAGCAGAATGAGCAATCGTGTTCAGAACATTAGATGGAATCTGCCAAGTCGTTTGAACTCCTATAGCTGGTGGGGCAATGCTGGATCTCACGCCAGCATCGACCGAACGGGCCCGGTCTGCAACTGTCCTCCTCGGTGGTGGATTCGCGTCGCCCATAATCCTATCCCTAATGACGGGTTCAAAAAAAGTAGGAGAAGAGAACGTATTATCGACGGATGTAGATGAACTGGAAGACGGTTTTGTACGATGTCTCTCAAAAATCTCTCTCTCTGGTTCGGGAAATCCTTCAATTTCTGGTGGTCCTAGAGATCGAGTACGTCGCATACAACTATTAAAATAAAAAAAAGAAACTATAATTAGCTAAACTATTTTAAACTAACAAACAAAACAAACAAGAAAAACAAGTAGTAAACAAGGCAAGTCCTAACTCGAGTCGTTCTTAATACGCCTCAAACCGTGTCCCCGGCAACGGCGCCAAAAACTTGACGTGCGAAAATATATATATAAATAAAACACACGTCGCAACTAAGCTTTAAAAACCAAACAATCTATCCTAGTTCACACAAACGGCAAGTGTACCGGTCGCGTATAGCACAGATAAGGAAAGTCCGGATATCGAACTCGAAGACACGTGAAAACGTTTATAATCACTAAACTCTAACCAAGACTCACCAAAATATTTAATTGATTTTTTTAGATTTAATTTAACTACTTAACTTAACTAAATGAAAACTTTTAACAAAACTTCGGAAACTTTGACTGCAGTGATAAAAACGTCTACCTAGGTAAGAATCATATTGAAGGAGATGACAAGACAATGGATTGAAAACTCTCACGACACCGGTCCTAAAGGATGACACAACTAAAGTTCGCTCAAGAAGGTCAGATCACCTCTCGGTCTCACTAACAAACTCTAACTTATTTTAGTTGATTTTAAGAAAAAACCGGGAAAACAAATTATTAACGTGTTCTAATGCCGACTCACCTCTCGGTCTCACCGACACACTAGCCTAATGGAAACGAATACTACGCAACCAAGGATAGAGGAACAATTCAACTTAACTTAAACTAGACCAACTAATCGCTCAAACACCCAAACCCGACAAGAACAAAACCCGCTCTCGTGCGATCTTAATTCTAACAAGTAAAAGTAACGAGACAAGTTTACTTCTTATCACCTCTCGGTCTCTAAGAAGGTGTTTCACAACTGATTTTATCTAATTAATTTACCCACTTATCCCTACGGTTGTACTTCCCGCAAATAAACCCTAAACACAAAGTAAAGAGCCTTAAACATGCAACAACTAATCAACACCGATTCAATTAATTAAAGCACGAGGTTATTAGGTATAATCAAACAAAACACAACCACTAAACACAATCTAATTTACTGTTAAATCAAACTTTACATTAACAATTTAAGTCATGATCATTAACAATCCATATTACTAGTCAAAACCTAACAATATTCATCAAACCTAGGTAGAACAAACAAGATTAGCTACTCATTAAGTTTGGAAAGCCATTAACATTCAAGTAAAACATCATAAACATCAACATAAACATAATCAAACTCATTCAAAATCCAAGAATAACTAAATCAAAGTCAAACAATCAATTACTTGCAAAACAATCCAAAGAAAAAGATCAATTCAACTAGTTAGGGTTCTTGAACAAAAAATAAAGTTTATGAATGATTACTTAGGGTTATATGGCTGAGATTATGAATGTTTATGATGCCTAGCAGCTGCACAAGACTCTCCTTGGTGTTCTTCCTCTCCAGCCGTCACAACAGCCACCACAGCCGCCACAAGCTCTTTTTTTTCTTTTCCTTTGCTGCTGTCGATCGCAACCTTGGCAGGAGTTAGGGTTCTTTTTTTTTCGGGATTTAGGGCTAGATCATGGCAGAAAATTAAGTTAATTAACTTAATATAATATCATGTAAGGCTTCTAACTTGTGGGATTGGGTCGGGCCTTGAGTTGTAGCTTTGAGACTTGACCAAAAAGGCCCCTAAAGTCTTCCAACTTAACTCTTTTTTCACCATCTTTCATAAACCTACAATTAACATTTAAACTTTGTAAATTATTGCACTTAACCCCCAATACTTTCATAAAATAAACAATTAAGCATAAAAACCGTGATAAAATCATAAGGAAAATAAGTATGTTTTACAACACATCAAATATGTTTTATATAATTAATTAAATAAATAGTTAATTTACTCGATAAACGCGGTTTTTCATTGATTAAATTCTTTGAGAAAATCAAAATGGGTCGGGTTACGGATACAATCTTAATTGGAATTTTCGAGTTGTTACAATAATATCGTCTCATTTTTGATATAAAATATATATATACAAAGTATACTAATATTAAATGGCGATGAATATGTCCTTGTTTCAAACGTTTCGTCTTTTATGTAATGTACAATGATAGTGTAATCTTTAAAATGTGAAATATAATAATAGTGTTACACAAGTTACGATTACATTAGAACGAACGAGCGAGTAATTACAAACTAGTCCTAAGATGTTTAAAATAGCATCCACACAACAAGAACATTAACGACAATTGCTTCAATTGTCAAAACCCGCCTGCAACCTTTTGTTCATCGATTAATAGTAATGACGCACACCAGTCATTACTCCTAGCTGACCGAATTCCAAAATCCCTTAAACCTTTTGGGATTTTCGGGACTGTTGGGATTCATGAATGGGGCCCTCTAGGCACGTTCATCCCCCTCGTTTTATATTGATTTTAATAAAGACTCCAAAATAGCATCTACACAGCCACCAATATCCGCTCGACCAACCACGTTAAATTGACCGACGAGACTGTATTCTATATTAATAATAATGGACTCCAAAATAGCATTCACGCAGCCCCAATTATCTTCTTAATTTCAGACCGAATTTATCGTGGCTGTGTAGATGCTATTTTCGGGCTCCATCGTTATTAGTTTCCAGGGTAATATACTGATGAGCGGACTTAAATCGTAGACCGATGAGACCATTTTCTATACTAATAATAATGGACCCCAAAATAGCATTCACACAGCCACAATTTTCTTGTTTATTTCAGATCAAAATTTTCATGGTTGTGTAGATGCTATTTTCGGGCTCCATTGTTATTATTTTCCAAAGTATTACGGTGATGTATGGGTGGGGGATTAACAATTTTTTGTTGTATGGAGCCTATAGATATCGCGTGTTTATATAGTGGTTTCTATGGTCTTCTACACGCCGCGGTTCGACCTTAACGGTGCTTATGAAGGTTACTCGAAATCCCACAAAGCTGTAAAAGGATGGCAACCACTGCAAGAAGAGCGTGTTCACCGCCCCGGTAAGCGTTTACCGCGGCGTAGGATGATGATGATGTTGATGATGAAATTTTTCGTTTAATTGTTCTAAATATTTAAGTAATCTAAATATTTTTTTAAATTAATTTTATATTAATTATATATTGTTTATTTTTAAATAAAGAAATTAGTTTAACCTATTTTAAACACTTTTAAAAAAAACACAACAATTATTAATAAAAATATTTATAAGTCATATTTATTTAATAAAAAATAATGAAGTTTGGTTTTGTTGGATTAAATTGGTGGAAAAGAGAGATATTATTTTTATAATAAAAATTGTGGTTTGGTTGGTTTGTGAATGAGATAGTCTAAGAAATTATAAAAATAACAACAGTGCTAACAATTTTTAAACAAATTAGACAGGTCATAGTGCTAACATCTAATCTTTAAATTACAAAATATAATAAAGGTGTGTTATGATGTTGATGATATGAAACTAATATTATGATGATGATGATGATATGATGATGATATTATGATGATGATGATGATGATATGATACTAATATTATGATGATATGATAATGATGATGATGATGATATGTTGATGATGATGATATGAAACTAATATTATGATGATGATGATGATATGATGATATTATGATGATGGTATGATGACAATATGATAATGATATCATGATGATGATGATATTATGATGATGATGATGATATGATACTAATATTATGATGATATGATAATGATGATGATATGTTGACAATATGATAATGATATCATGATGATGATGATGTTATGATGATGGTATTATGATGATATGAAAATGATGATATGATGATATTATGATGATGATGATATGAAGATGATATTATGATGATGATATAATGACAATATGATAATGATATGATGATGATGATGATATGAAACTAATATTATTACGATGATGATATGATGATGATGATGATGATATGAAACTAATATTATGATGATGATGATATGATGATGATGATATGATGACAATATGATAATGATATCATGATGATGATGATATTATGATGATGATGATGATATGATACTAATATTATGATGATATGATAATGATGATGATGATATGTTGACAATATGATAATGATATCATGATGATGATGATGATATGATGATGTTATGATGATGATGATGATATGATGACAATATGATAATGATATGATGATGATGATGATGATGATATGAAATTAATATTATGATGATGATGATGATATGATGATGATGATGATGATGATATTATGATGTTGATTATATGCTGATGTGGATATGATGATGATGATAATTATATGATGACGTTGCGGTAACACTTAAAAATAGCATATAAACAAGTCGGATACAACGACCACTGCTCCAAAAACATCTTAATTAGGTTATCTTATGTTCAAAAATAACACAACTATTGTTGTTCTTCTACAAAGTGAATGCCACCACTTTATAATCGTTATTATAGTGTTTTTATCCCCACTATTTATGGCTCTACGATGGTAGCATTCCATGTGAGATCACTTCATGGTTGTATTTTTTAGGTGGCACCGAATTCACTAAGAGCCACGGTACACCCTCGTTAAGTAGTAGACAGTTTGAGGTGGTCAGTGCGCGGTGTTCCCCGCTCCAGGGTTGAATGGAGTTCACTATGCCTGCAATCGGCCCGGATGGGATTTATTATGGTTATTATAAATTTAATAAATTAGATATTAAAAACATAATATAATTATATTTAGTCATTATTCATATTTAGTCGGGTTAAACGGTATTTACAGATTCGGGTTTTAGTGAAATAATTCATATTTAGTCATTATTATTTATATTTAGTCGGGTTAACGGTATTTACAAAGTCGGGTTTTAGTATTTAGTCATTATTATTATTAATATGATTAATTGTGGCTTAAAGGAAATAAAAACATAACTTTCCAACAAAAACGGGGTGCACAGGGGTCGAACCCGCGACCTCTACCCACAAAGCTTCAAGTGTTAACCAGCAGGCCATAAGGCGACGTGCATAAAGAATCGGTTTTCATAATTAATATACAAAGGAAGTTCATCTCAAAATTTGTTTCATATATGTGAGAGTAAACCCATATATATTTTGAGAGTGAACCCATATACAATCTGGAACTCTGGTCTGGTGGTAATACTCCTCCCTTTAATCCAGCCAACCCTCCTGTCAACCCGGGTTCGACTCTCATCTGCAACGCCTTATGTTTTTATTTCCAGTTTTTTCCTTTTTTTTACCCAGCAAGTTAGGTTATTTATTTTTACCAAGCGATAAATAACAAAAACATCACATAACTTCCCCTCCCAACCACAACTCCAGGTCAAACCCTAACCCCCCACCACCGCCGCAGTCCACCGCCGGCCGTCTCTCTTTCAACCACACCGTCCACAGCCTTCCTTTCCATCCCTATTATCCATCTCTCCTTCACTCCAGTCTTCACCAATAAGGTATTTTTTAATGTTTTGGTTCAATTATTATTTTTTTGTTTACTAAAATTACAATTAGTAAGAATGATTATGTTGAAGTTTGTTAAATGATTATGTTGAAGTTTGTATGGGTTCACTCTCGTATATATTAGAGTATTTAATTGGGTTATTTAAGGGTTTGATAATCAGGTTATATAGGTTTGATAATCATGACTGTGTTGACCTAGTTAGACAACTCAACTCGGGGTGTTCAAGGCCCGGTTTTGACGGTTTTCGGGTCAAACCGAACCAAAACGATTTGGCATTATCCAAAACTAATAACCGAACCGTTGAGATTTAAAACCGAACCAAACCGAATCGTTATTAACGGTTTGGTTCCGGTTTGGTTTCACGGTTTGGGGTTTATACAATGCACCTTTATTTTTTTAATAAACTTAAAGAAATACTATATATTATGAAATATTAAACAATTAATATATACAATTAAATCTTTTGTCCGGTACGGTTTTATACGGTCGGTTTGAAAATTTGAAACCGTAATCTTATTTGTTTAAAATATCCATCAACAGTTGTGTTTATTGAGAAAACTAAAATGCGGCTTTTAATATATATATGACAAACAGATGGACATCGAAGAGGAAGACATCATCTACCAGCAGGATGAAGAGGAGGAGGCTGAGAAGCGGCCACGACGGAGGCGGCGGAGAGAACAGCCGCCAAAACCTATTGAAGGGGATGAGGTGTTGGTGAATTACCCACACACGCAGTTTGTTCTCGGGACACTCGAGCACGACCGGTACATCCAGCTTCGATTGATGAACCCTATGCCGAATACCATTTTAAGCCTCAGTTTTATGGAGTCAGTTGGCGCGGACAAAAGGATGTTAGAGTATGTCGGCAACGACACGCCGTGGATGAGGATGTTTACGATGAACTACCCCGCATACCGGGAGCTTATGCTAGAGGTTTATTCAACATTCCGTTTCAGGTGTTTTTCTTTTTACTTTAACTTTGTTTACCGCCTACACATTACTTTAATATATTCAAAACAAATTGTTTATTTTATTTCAGGCCACGGGAGGCGGGGAGGCCAGAGGTGCAGATGAGAGATCAGAACCCAGAGGGTCGGGCGTGGGAGGTTTCGTTCAAGATGTTTGGGGTCGACCGGTACTTTTCATTGGAGGAGTTCGCCGTGGCGATCGGCTTTTACACCGAGGAGGAGGTCCGGCGGCCGATCTACACCGCGAGCGTCGGCAGGGCCGCCGACGATTATCTGCGCGTTTGGTGGCGCGCGATTGCGAGTAAGCCTTTCCCATCCGGTAGCCAAGAAAAAGCCTCCTGCATCATTGACCCGTTGTATAGGTACGTGAACCTATGTTACTTTACATTACGTTACATTGTAATATATTACGTTACATTATATTATATTTACCTTATATTATATTTCGTTGTGCAGGTACCTTCACAGGCTGATAGCCTCGTCAGTACAAGGTCGACATCAGGGTGCTGGATGTATATAAAAATATACATCTTTTTAGCATCAAATAATCTCTAAAAACTGCAACTTCTATCGTATAATATAGTTAAAATAACTACTTATCATGTTAAAATGTATTTTCAGGTGAATCCAATCCTCAAACGAAGAAACGAATGAAAAAACAAAGAAAAACCAAAGAAAACAGCAAAACATGGGGCTGTGCTTCAGGAAACATGGGGCTGTGCTTCAGGAAACATGGAGCTGTGCTTTCAGGAATAATGGGGTTGTGCTTTTGGAAACACGGGGCTGTGCTTTTGGGAAACACGGGGCTGTGCTTTTGGAAGAACGGGGCCGTGCTTCTGGTCACTTTTCAGAAAAGACAAAAAAATCTACAAGAAAAAAAGCACGGCCCCGTGCTTACCTCTCAGAAACGACAAAAAGAATTAGCACATGTCACTAAAAAGCATGGGGGCGTGCCTCAAGAAGCACGAGGCCGTGCTTACCTCTCAAAAACGATAAAAAGAATTATCACATGTCACTAAAAAGCACGGGGGTGTGCCTCAGAAAGCACGGGGCCGCCTACCTTCCAGAAACGACAAAAATAATTAGCACATGTCACTAAAAAGCACGGGGGCGTACCTACGAAAGCACGGGGCTGTGCCTCACACTCCAGATTTCATATAAATAGTGGCTAATGTTGCACTCATTTGGTGTGCCTTGAAAAGAGTTCTATCCGGTTTTTACTTATAAAAACACACACTAACACTCACATAGAAGACTTAGTGAAGAGTTTGAAGGCTTGGAGGTTATCACCATCAACCATCATCATCATCATCCTTCATCATCACCATTAAGGAGGAAGATTCATCTACATGATAAACACAAACTTTATCATGTATTTGTTATCATCATTCATCTTAATGTTCATCATCATGCTCATTATGAGCTAAACTCCTTTTACCATCTAAAATCTATGAAGAAGCTTTGTTTTACTTTATAATTAATCAATACATATGGTGTAGTCTAGTAAAGTACATGGTTATATTGCAATTATCTTTTGATGAGAAATGTTTCACCATCTTAAATCACTAATTCAAAGTTGGTGGTTATCAATTCTATTGGCAATCGTTCATGATCGATTCATGTTCTTGAAAAATAGAAATACTTTGATACTTTATCGAAACATGGATCCTTATATTGTACTTAGAAATGATGAGATATAAGTTATGATGGATTTCTCTGAACCTTGGTAATCCGAAATGGCTTTGCTTAGGATATCAAATTAGTTAAAGAAATCA
This sequence comes from Bidens hawaiensis, assembly GCF_021521415.1. NCBI lineage: Eukaryota > Viridiplantae > Streptophyta > Magnoliopsida > Asterales > Asteraceae > Bidens > Bidens hawaiensis. Next base: position 676,603 of record NW_027491112.1, on the reverse strand, counting down.
TATGTTAACGGAATGTGTAATTATAACCTACATAAATCAACCGAGGGTAGGTTGTGTGACTAAACTACAACCACCCGAAGTTGTTAGAATTGGTATTTGAGAAATCGAAGTCAATCCTAATCTTTCTACTTTACGAAACTACTTGCCAACTTAAATTGGCATCATTGAGATGGTATGACATTAGGAAAGGGTGGACTTTAAAATGCGCATGCTATCTTGTAGGTTCCCAGCCGGATCTGCACAGGATTATCTCATAACACGAGGGTGCGAAATCCCCACGTAATATGATACGAGTGTAAGACAAGTAATACGTTGAATCGGTAAACAAACACACTGGATAATATTGTAAACTTGATATATTGCTAATATCCAACACGTGATACACAAGATCACAAAACAACTCGTTCACCAAAAAAACTAAAACCCACACGTCAAAATGGCCGAAGTTGAGGTATATATAAACCTCGACAACTTCGCCTAACATGCTAGGCGAAGTTGTCATAACTTCGCTACATTCACAAGTTCACCTAAAACAAATGGCGAACATATAATAACACGTTTAACAAAAGACCAACAGTTTAAGCAATTACAGACACAAATAAGCACGAGATATTGAACTACTGGCATCATGCACCAACAGACTCCCCCATGGCAGTAGCTTCATATCTCTAGCTTCTTTCTCGTGTCTTGGTAATCCAAAAATCTCATACCACTCGTCTTCAAGCATGAACGCCCTGCCTTACACAGACAGAGACCACCCTCTGGTAGTTCTTGGCTTCATCCTTCCACACAGGAATGTAGAATATCTTCTTATCATTTAGTACCTGCAAATCAGCTTGAGACAAATTAACCAAGTGCATGGGATCATACACTCTTAGAATCTCCTGTTCATCTTCATCTTCCATAACAGCTTCAGCAGTCTGGAAGTCAACGTACCACCACTTGAGATCCTTTAACACATTCTTGGGCATCATCTTCATCGGAACCTCTTTCAAGCAACGAATTGGCTTATACGTCATTACCATCCAGGGCTTGCCATCAGCCTGCATTCCCCGATCCTTATCTTCAACCAACCTTCCTTTCTAAGGCTTTAGAAGTTTTAACTTTTTCTTTTTAATAGCTTCCTTCCATACTATCTTTCCAATTATTCTTGCAATATCATCATCACTCCTATTAATCAATCTCAAACGAGCCAAATCTTTCACCTCACACTCAGGCAAGATGTTGAGCGATCTCAATGCCTTCTTAAAATACTGAATTCCATCATAACGCTTGATCACAAACAACTACAACTGTTCGTCATACAACCAGCAGATGATACCTTTCTTGGACTCAGCGTACCCCTTGATGTTGTAACTCTTCTTAAACTATTGTTGGAACTGCAGGCTTCTTTTTCTTGAAGAACTACTGAGCACAGCCTTCTTTCCATCTAGGCTGTTCTTCCCACTCGGACTCATCTGACATATTTGCATCCTGACTCAAGTTCACTTTATCAACATTCGGAATATCGTGCTCTACACCATCATCAACGATCTCCCCTTCTTCTAAATCATTATCAATCTCTATCTGTTCCCCAATCTTTCCAATCTCATCAGCCGTTAACACATCATCAGCTGACTCATCATCATCATTTCCCAACACTTCCTCATCATCTACAACTACCACATTATCACCACCCGTACCGCCTGACTGACCAGCAGACTCCCCCTGAGATGTGGAAGTCCCAAGAGTTTGTTCAGTTCTTGGCAACTCACCACCTGCATCTTTCGATGCATTGGGATCATCGTCTCTGTCTTGCCTCTTCTTAGTTCTTAACTCATCACCCTTGCAGCTTGTCTCCCCCCTGAGATGCTAAGAACTGTCTAAGAGCATCAAAAAGTTTACCGTGTTCAATGAGAAGTGATAATTGTATCTGATTTTCTGCCACCAGACTTTGAATAGCTTGCGTCTGAATAAGATTGATCCGTGATTGCTCAGCAACTACCCCGTTCAAGAGCCGCAATTCTCTCGAAGTCAGACAGAGTAGAATCAAAGTCAAAACGCATGTGAGAAATATCTTGAGCATATGGCGGTGTAATACCCAAACTAGCTGGTATTTCTGAGGTAGACTGAAAAGTAGCCGCGGGTGGCATGGAAACAGGTAACCCCGCAGTAGCAACCAACGTCGACTCAACAAATCTAGCCACAACTTCCGATGGAGTAAGAGACGAAGGCGGTAATGAGACAATCTCTGGAGCGATAAACTGAAACGTGGTTGGAGAAGTACCAAAATATGACGACGTGGTCACCAAGTGAACACTTGAGGTTATCGGCGCTGTGACAGTTGAAGAAGCAGGAACCATAGTCATACCTGATAACGAGGGTGGAGAAAAATGAACAACCCTCGAACTCTCACCAACTCTTAAACTTTCACTAACCCGTGCCTTCTTTGATCTTCGTACCAAACGATACAAATCCTCCTCAAAATATGATTCACTGTCATTTGAGTCTTTCTTTCTCTTGCCATGAATCCTTTCTTGTCTGGAAAGGATTTGTTGTGCTTCAATGATATCGTCAGTGGATGAATCAAAGTCAGTTCTCTCAGAGTCCGCCACAGATGTAGCGACCATGGACACATTCACACCAGACGCCTCAGCTACTGAGGCTTGAACCTCAGCAGCTGGATCAATTCGTTCCTTGTCAAAGAACCCTTGCCCTCCAAAGGCAACTTCAAGGTCAACCTGTTCTTCCGGAGCTGCAACCGGATCAGCAGTCAGTGCTTGCTGTACCATAGGTGGTTGTTGAACCACAGGAGGTGGTTGAGGAACATCGGCCTGTTGCGGTGTCGGATTAAGAAATTCATCACCAGGAGGAGCAACATATGCAGGATTCACCAAGTAACCAAACAAGGCAGTGTGCCTCGGACAAAGTTCTGGTTTGCTATGAGCACTCGATGACCTGCATTGCGCAAAAATCCTCTTACTCACACTTTCAACATAACGGATAGGACGTCGTTGAGGCAGAGTAGGAGCTACGTGATTCAGAATCATCTGTAGGAATCTCGGATACATCAAAAACCTTTCCTTAGCAACCGCGCGTCTCTGACGATCAATCTCATAAAAAATCATCTGACTAAAGCTATAAGGCTTGTTATAAGTCAACGCGATCATAGCTGATTGCATTGTTGCACCCATACCATCTGTACCAGCTTTGCGACCGGACATGCATACTATCATCACGTGCATAAGAAACCGCCACTGATCTAACAAAAATCCTTTTCGCATCTGAGAGTCTCCCAACGGACCAGAATACCCCATACGCAGAAACACACCATTTCTTAAACTAGCCGGAAAGTCTGTGGGATCCTCAGTCGTCTCATTCCCAAACTGTAAGGCTACCCTTATTTGATCTGCCGAGAACTGTACCTCCTGTTCATTAACCGTAGCTCGCATCACCGGTGGGTCGACACGACAATCATACTCAATTGTGTTCCAAAAATCTTCAACGTTCGGTAGTGATATCGGAAGAGTAGTAGTGATTACATGAAAGATGCATGAGCGTAAGAGGAACCAAATGATCTCACGGTAATCGTCACTTCCTCGAGCATCCGGATCTAAGGTAATATACATGTTGTGACCCAGGAAAAACTGTCTGTTATTATCTCCACCTTCATCACCACCAGCGCCACCAGCACCTGCCACAGCAGCCATATTTGCAAGACAAACGAGCCAGATCAGTTAACTATTACAGCAGTTTACAACTTCGCCCTGCATGGAACGGGCGAAGTTGTATCGTTAGCGAAGTTAAGGGAGTGGCGAACTTGTTAAGTTCGCTAAAACCCTAACTTCGCCATTTGAACGGCGCACACTTCACACACAGCTAGGGATAGGAATGGCTGATCAGAGAGTAAAAACAAGAATAAGGTAGTCCGATTAAGATCCAGAGACTCATATTTGTCACCAAACAAGTTTTAAAATAGATTGATAAAGGAGGGTTAAGGGTTTGTGCAAAAGTGACCCCAAAAACGGATCGTCGAGGCATTGATTAGCACCAAATTATACGAATTACGAGTCACAAAGGTCCTACAAACCTTGTTTTCGGACGAAAAACATATTAGTATGAGGTTTGATTCAAGTGTATAAGTTCGCCTAGGGTTAGAGTTTGAAAATAATTAGACTAATTTGACCAACGAAACCCTTTATATAGTTTAGAGAAACCCCAGGGGCGAAATTGGGTTAACTTCGCCCAAAAACAAACTTCGCTCAGTCAACGCGTGGTCAACTTCGCCTATTTTGCTCTCCAATTAACTTCGCCATTTAGAATAAGTGCGCCTGTTAAGGACTTATGCACAGAAACATATAAAGTAAACATATAAAGTTGACCAAGGTCAACTACCCTTTAACGTCCACCTTGAAAAAGAGTTAAACTTAACGATCAAAGAACCAAGTAACCAGAAGAATAAAAGTCTAAACATAAAACCAAGAATATAATGGAAATTTGAATAATAGAATAAACGGGATCAATTTCAGTCTTGACGAGAACCTGCATGTTTTAGAAAATATCCGAACAGGAATCATACTGATTAGGCGGCTGTCACACAGATCCATGTTTAGCGGTATTATGACATAAAGAAACAGGTTGTAGCCAGGTATAGAACTTAGTATGGTTTTCATCGCTTCTGTGATACGGATTAGGTTCAATTAAGCTCAAAATTTAGATGGACATCACATGGGAGATTGTGATGCCTCCTATCTATTCTCAAAGCGTATTTGGCTTTCCCCACGTCACCCCGAGTTGACTTCGACCCGTAGTGTCTGATTAATCAATGAGCACACGTCTATCATCGCAGTCTTCTTCCATTTCTATCTTATACTTTAAAAAATATTCTTTCTTGCCTCTTTCTTGATATTTGTAACGAGACTAGCTTCAAAGGCTCAACTATAATAATTATAGAGATTTTTTTCTAATAGAGACATCAATACAACTTCAAATTGAAGACAACTGCAAGTCCCGAATCTAGATCACTGCAGGTACTTAACACTATCTTCGCGGGAATCAGAACACTCACGGGCTCGTGTATGAATTGGTAATCACTTTTCTGCCTATCATTCGGAAAGATGTATATGTAGACATGCACAACTCAGAATGATTCTCCACATTAAATCGAGAAGATTTAGTTTGTATCACTTCTACTACTACGCACCATAGAAAGCTACCATTTCATACAATGGCTGTTCTAGAGCCTTTTAGGCCTAATTACTTCACCAGTTAAGCACACAAAATCAGTTTATCTATCACTTTCCAAGGTTGGATCAATTTTCATTTTAACACCGTATTGAAACTTCTTACGAAGTTATAGACTTGAAAAATTATATCATCTCACTAAAAACAAAATTTTAAATTCTAGTGCCCCGATCAAGTCAAAGTCTTTAGGTAAACGGCTATCCTGAAGATCCAAAGGATCAGCAGGAACGACCACATACAAGTATGTGTCCTTCTAACTAAGTATGAACGACTAATTTTAAGCGAAAGAATAAAACCCATCATAAACCGCCCCGGTCATTTTCAATCATCTGGTTAATGGCTATCCTTATAATCTACACGTAGAAGTAAGGACCAAACATATCCTTGGATATGTCCTTCAAACTTGAGCAACCGACATAATTTTAAGCGATAATTTTTTTTAATAATAATAAAAATAGAGAGAGCACGGTTACTCGGGATTGATCATCCCATCAAGCTCAACAAGATTTTGAAAACGGGATCGGTCAAACGCTTTAGTAAAAAAATTAGCAAAATTATCCAGTGAATCAACCTTTTCAAGCACAATTAATTTCTTCTCAGCACAATCCTGTATAAAATGATGACGAATGTCAATATGTTTAGTTTTACTGTGTTTAACGGGATTGTTAGTTACTGAGATAGCAGCAGTGTTATCAATGCAAATAGGAGTTTGAGTGAAATTCAGACCATAATCGCGCATTTGATGTTGTATCCATAGAACCTAGGAGCAGCAGTTTGATGCTGCCATGTACTCTGCTTCGCAGGTGGAAATGGCTACTGAGGTCTGCTTCTTGCACTACCACGACACCAATCTTCCTCCGAGAAACTGACATCCACCGTTTGTTGACTTCCTATTCTGATTGCAACCTCCATAGTCAGAATCGGTGTAAGCTACCAAATCCAGTTCTCCCTCTTTCGTGTACCATAGTCCCAACTTAGGTTTCCTTTGAGATACCGTAAGATTCTCTTCACTCCCTTCATGTGGGATTCCTTCGGGTTAGCCTGAAAACGAGCACAAAGACAAACTGCAAACATAATGTCAGGTCTAGAAGCGGTTAGATACATTAAGGAACCTATGATTGCCCGATATTGAGTGGGATCCACATCATCATCACCATCGGAATCAGCACCCAGTTTGTGATTGACGCAGATTGGAGTGTCAAATGGAGTGCTATCATCCATCTTAAAGCGTTTGAGCACATCGTGGACATACTTCGTTTGATGAATAAACATACCATCTTTCTTCTGATCTACCTGCAAGCCCAAAAAGAAAGTTAATTCGCCCATTGCGCTCATCTCAAATCTCTTTTTCATGACTGTTTCGAATTCCTGACACATAGAAACTCTGGAGGCAGCAAAAATGATGTCGTCCACATAAACCTGAACGAGTAGAAAATCTCCCCCTTTTCTCTTGACAAACAATGTACTATCAATCTTTCCTCTCTCGAACCCATTCTCTAGCAAGTAAACTGACAGTGTTGCGTACCAGGCACGAGGTTCCTGATGTAACCCATATAGTGCTTTGCTCAGTTTGTACACATGATCAGGAAAATCTGGGTCAGGGAAACCTGGAGGTTGTTCAACATACACCACCTCATCGACTTAACCATTAAGAAAGGCACTTTTCACATCTGACTGGAACACTTTCATCTCTTTGTCTGCAGCAAATGCCAGAAATAATCGAATTGCCACCAATCTCGCCACAGGAGCAAACACTTCATTGTAATCGATTCCTTCTTGCTGATTAAACCCTTTTACTACCAATCTTGCCTTGTTGCGTATGATTATTCTCTTCTCATCTCTCTTACATTTAAAAACCCATTTTGTACCGATAACGTTCACTTCTTGCGGTTTTTCAACTAATTGCCATACTTCCATCTTCTCAAACTGTGCCAGTTCTTCCTGCATGGCTTCAACCCACGAGCTATCCTTCAGTGCCATTTGATAATTCTTTGGTTCAATCTGGCTGATGAAGCAGGTGTACAAGCATTCATTTATAATACTCATATCATTAATGCTTGCATAAACACATGTGTGTTCATCCAAACTTCTTCTAGTACGTACACCATCAGAAGGATTACCGATCACATTTTCCGAATAATGATTCTTGTGAATTTTGGTGGACTGGACTGGACTGACTTCCAGATTATTCTCAAGATTTGTGGCAAGTTCATCAGTGTGAGACTGAGGTTGAGTGTGAAATGGATTATAGAATTCATCTTCCTTCGACACAGTAGGAGTTTCGACTGCATTTGACGAAGTTGGTTGATTTTCATCAGATTGTGGACGTTGCATAATGGTCTCCTCCTCGTCATACAGTATTTGTGAGGCCATTTTCTCATCAGTGTCTGCAAAATCCAAGTAAGGCATATTAAAAGATTTGAATAGCTTATCATAGTCGAAAGCCTCTGTCGGTCCCATGCTAGGCCTTGGTGATTTGTAACTAGTAATGTCAGTGTTACAGATCACCTCAACCTTGTTGTTCGATAGATTAAAGACTCTTCTGTTGGGTGTCCCAACAACATAGCCAACTAAAATACCTTCGTCAGCTTTCTCACCAAATTTAGAGTTAGTCTTTAATATCGAACATGGTGACCCAAAAGGTTCAAGACCTTTCAAGTTTGGCTTTCTACCATGCATAAGTTCATAACAGGTTTTATTTAATCTTTTAACAGTTAAAACACGATTCAGGATGTAACAAGCTGTAGCCACAGCCTCAGCCCAGAATACCACGGGAAGTTTAGCATCTGCCAGCATGGTCCTGGCGCCTTCGATTAGAGTTCTATTCTTCCTTTCAGCTACTCCATTTTGTTGTGGAGTATATGGGGCACTGTACTGATGCTCTATCCCTTTCTGTAGACAAAACATCTCCATCTGATAGTTCTTGAATTATGTCCCATTATCACTCCTGATGTACTTAACCTTCCTCCCAATAATATTTTCCACCTTGGTAATCAAGTTAATTACCAACTGAACTGTCTCATCCTTTGTCTTCAGAAAATATACCCAAGAGTATCGAGAGTAATCATCGGTTACAACCAAGCGGTATGAAGTTCCTCCTAGACTCTTTACATTCACAGGACCAAAGAGATCCATATGAAGTAGGTCTAGGGTGCTGACAATTGAGTTAACCTTCTTGGAGTGATGAGGCTTTTTGTGTTGCTTTCCTTTCTTGCACGACAAGCATTGATCTTCAAAGTTAAAATTCTTCAAGGGAACCCCAAGTACCAGCCCATTCTTGACAATGTAATTCATCTTGCGAAGATGTATATGACCCATTCTTCGATGCCACAACTCTGACTCAGACTCAGTTTCCTTTGACAGAAGACATGACTCTTCTGTTGTCATCTCAGTTGACCTCATATCCATTACATACGTGTTCTTTTCTCTTGGAGCTTTCATCACAACCCAGGCCTCTGGTATCTTAAAACCAGGATAAAGAACGAGTGCTTCATCTTTAGTAAAACGCACCGTGTATTCTTTGTCACAAATCTGAGATACACTCAACAAGTTATGCTTCAACTCTTCCACAAAATTCACCTTCTCTAACTTTATTCTTCCATTCGTCACAGTTCCAATACCACTAATTCTTCCTCAACTCTCTCCAGCGAAACTAACCCTTCCTCCTTGAACAGATTTCCAGTCACGTAACAATTTCTTGTTACCAGTCATGTGCGGGGAACAGCCACTGTCTACAACCCACATATTGTTTACAGCCCTGTTTGACTGTTCCTACACAATAAAAGAGATAGATTAAAATCTGGGGACCCAAGACCTTCTGGTCTTGGGTTGAGTAAATCTGTTATCCGGCATCCAGTACCTTGATTGCCCAAAGTCAGTTTGAGGATAGTTTCTGTAAGTTCTGAACGGAAAAATTCTAGAGGACTGGCTATGAGGCCATCCAAACCTTCGTGAATTAACTGAATTATAATTGTTGGTTTGGTAGTTTACTGGGAAAAAACGAGACTGATTTCTTTGAAATCTTGGATTAGTCCAATGACTGAAATTTGGTGTGTTCACATTCTTACCAGCATCATAATTAGTATTCGTTTTATTCTCAGTTTTCGGAGGCCTCATACCTCTAAATTTTCTCTGTTTCAGAGGACAATCAGCATCATGGTGTCCTACTTTATTGCATCTTAAACAACTTCTGTTTTGAACTTTCGTCTCAACAGTTGTTGCAGAAGTCGAGGTTACGTTACTACCCGTTTGTCTAACATATGGTGGGACGAACGGATTTAGGGAAGATTTCTTTTCATCAGGCTTATATTCCTCCCCACGTTTTAGTAACACAACCTTTTCTTCCATCTCATCTGATTCAAAAGGCTTGTCTGAATTTGATGAGACGGAGCTAGAGACAGATCCAGTGACATTAGAAGTTGTCTTACTTGTTTCACTCTCATTAACTTTGGTTTCTTTAGCAGAAACTTTTATTGGAACTGTCTGACTAATTTCAACATTCTCAGATTGCTGATTACTAGGATTATAAATATAGTTATTGTTGTATGGTGGTGGAACTTCTGAGAATCAAATTCTCCCTTTGATAACCGGGGAACGTTGAACACTTATGATGTGATCCAACATCGCAGAAGAATTTCTAAATTGTTCAATTTTTATGTTTAGTTCCACCACTTTCACCTGGTAATCAGCTATCTGTTTATCTTTTTCAGCAATTAGTTTGGTCTTTTCTTCTAACACTTCATAATTAAGATCAATCACTTGTATTTTTTCAGCTAGAGTGGCTTTAAGACTTCTGATGTCCTTTTCGCTCACTATTATTTTTACCGAGTAACTATTCTCTTTAGTTTTAGAATAGTGATGATCTTCTTTTAAGGTTTTAAATTATGTGTCCAAACTAACAAACTGATCAGTTAATGTTTTCAATTGATCAGACAGGTTTTCACATTGTTCACAATGAAGTTCAGAACTTACCTCAGAGAGCTGATCGTTCACTTCTGCCATGTATGCTTGATCTTCTCCCATCTCCCTCTCACTTCCTCCAATTTCAATGTTTACCAGATTTGCCTGTTCGAACATCTCCTCAACTTGTATATTCCAGTTGTATCCACCGTTCTGTTGAGATACCATAGCCTTATTTTCACTACCACCCCCATTCTGTTGAGCAGGCCTATCTGACTTCGTTCGACTCTTTCATTTGTACATTCCTTAGCAAAGTGACCATTTTGTTGACATTTATAACAGCGAACCTTTGATTTATCAAACCCTTGTCTTTCTCCAACAAACTTTCTACCCGTTTTCTTCATAAATCTCTTTACCCTTCTGACTATCATAGCCATCTGCCACTGCAGATCCATCTCTTCCAGATCATCAGCATCGATCTGATCATAGTCTTCATCCAAAGTTGCAGGGTCGACTATTTTACCTTTGATATAGTTCTCATAAGATGCAATAAAGGATGCATAGAGGGCAAACTGTTGTTCAGCAGATTTCACACTCATAGGCATCTGTGAGTAGTTATTGCTTGGAGCATTGGATGAGAAATTTCCAGTTGTAGTATGAGGCTTTGAGGAATTACTACCTCCTGCTACGAAACATACGTCACCATCCATATTGAGAATCACATAACCATCTGGAGTGGAGTTTGATTCCCCCTTAGAGTAGTAGGCAGTGGATTCTAATTTTGAACTTGAGCTCGGAGTGACTTTAGCACCATACATTCCCAGATCCTGAACCTGATCAGTGTGTGTCTCCTTTCTAGCCATGTTTAGTTCAAAATTTCGTAACTTATTTACCACCGTCTCCAAATCAATCTTATCAAGTCCTTGTCTTCTCTCATCAGAACAGTGTACATCTCCCATTTTGGTGGAAGAGCATCAAGAAGTTTCTCCACTATCTCTTCTTCTTTATATTCAATGGAGTAGTTATTTAGCTCTGTCATAAGATGATAATAACGTGTGATAATGTCATCAAGTGATTCATTTTTCAGGTACTTGAATACGGAGAATTGAGTTTTCAGCAGCTTTGTCTTGGAGGTACGTATTCCAACATTTCCTTCATATCTATTCTCCAGTGCTTCCCATAGCTCTCTAGCAGTTTTGTATTTCTTAAAAGTATGAAGAATCTCTTGTGGGAGAGCCATGGTTATAGCTGCATGAGCTTTACTTTCTGCCTCATACATCTTCTTTTCATCATCTTCCATCTTACTGTATTTTTTAATCTGTTCACGACCCTCAAACAAGGACGTTGGAAGAATGTACCCGTCTTGAATGCAAACCCACATCTTCGCGTCTTGATACTCATACTGTTCAAACCGATCTTTCCATGCAACGAAATCAGTACCTTTCAGTAATTTTGGAGCTTTAGTTGCTGAACCGGCTTCAACCTCCATCTTTACCAGTTCTGTGATGTTTATCGAAGTTATAGTTGAAAGAAACAAGACTCAACCCTAATGTATAAAATTCTGTGAACAGTGCACAAATAGCGAAGTTGATATAACTTCGCTGGCTTCTTAAGTTCGCTAGTAACAACTTCGCCCAAAACTATATCTTCACTTAAACCCTACGTTTTGTGACGGCAAGTTCGCCTGATGAACACTCGAGTTCTGCTGGTTTAATTAGGTTGTTTGCGAGGGACGCGAGGGTAAATTGAAGGTGCATTTGATGAGGGAAGAAGGGCAAAAGACAAAAACGAGGTATATCAACGTAAACTCATTCCGCGGAAAATCAAACGGAACGATCTTAACACCCGTGTGATAATCCCGAACCACACAATCACGAGCAAAATGCTCTGATACCAATTGTAGGTTCCCAGCCGGATCTACACAGGATTATCTCGTAACACGAGGGTGCGAAATCCCCACGTAATACGATACAAGTGTAAGACAAGTAATACGTTGAATCGGTAAAACAAACACACTGGATAATACTGTAAACTTGATATATTGCTAATCTTCAACACGTGATACACAAGATCACAAAACAACTCGTTCACCAAAAAAACTAAAACCCCCCGCGTCAAAATGGCCGAAGTTGAGGTATATATAAACCTCGACAACTTCGCCTAACATGCTAGGCGAAGTTGTCATAACTTCGCTACATTCACAAGTTCGCCTAAAACAAATGGCGAACATATAATAACACGTTTAACAAAAGACCAACAGTTTAAGCAATTACAGACACAGATAAGCACGAGATATTGAACTACTGGCATCATGCACCAACAGACTCCCCCTTGGCAGTAGCTTCGTATCTCTAGCTTCTTTCTCGTGTCTTGGTAATCCAAAAATCTCATACCACTCGTCTTCAAGCATGAATGCCCTTAGTGCCAAAGATGCTCACTTAAGGTTTAAGGAGCTATCTATCATATATTGCTATGGCAAGTTTATCATATGTTTAAATATTAATTATCAATGCTAAAATGGAGTGGATTCTTGATCTTAGATGGTAACCTTCGCATAATTGAACAACTCGTTTAGAATTTCTTATCTTGGTCACCTATATATTATATACAAGTATTTACATTTTATAAAAAGTTCAAAATTAACCCCAAAATGATTAAAACCTCCGATTAAAGTAAAACAACGATTTATTATTAGAAACATTTGTGTCCACGGATCGATACTTGGTTCTTACCAATACTATTCTACATATACGATAGCTACACTTGCCTATTTTGTGTGTGTTTAGTCTTTGTAGAAATCACTTTTATAAATTTAAAGCACGATCTTGTGCAAAAGCAAATCATCCCATCCTTTTATATTTTATACCACACGCACGCCCGCATCAGTGCTGACCACTGCAAACTCTCAGACTTGTTTTTTTTGCGGTGCCTTCTGACGGGGATCCATTGCAACTTCGCCCATGGCTTCGCCTACTACATCGCCACATACCCGCATAGACAGGGACGGGGATCGTTGCTCGGTGGCCCCTACGTGACGCATATCGCGCATCATTTGGGACTTCAAGCACAACTAGCTATCCTTACGATCCCGACAGTATCCCTCCGCGAGCTCGCCCCATGGTAGCGCCCAGGGCATGCGTATTGTTCTCAAGTTTAAGGACCCCAACGGGAGAAGAGTAGACCGTCTCGTTACGGACTTCAACAAACCACCATACATACTGGTGCCATTAGTCGAGCCTCCACCATTGATTGCCCCGGAGATGCAAGTCGACGACAACCACGAAGAGCAATTGGGGGACGACGACAGAGGGGAGGAGGAGGATGAGGCGGCGGATGGAACGGAGCAAGTTCAGGTTACTTTTATAACTCGTTTACATTTATTTGTTCCGTCTAAATATTAACGTTTAATTATCATTTTAATGTCAGCCACGGGTGTCGCAGCACGCACCGCGCACCTATCGCGTTGTGCGTTTAGACCACGCCACGGATGCACGCTTACGTAGAGTAGAGGACGCGGTGCTTCGGATGCAACGTCAAATGGATTGGATGATGGAGAGGGAGGCCAACCGACAGCGCCGTGAGGATTACACATTACCTCCCCCACACTTTGATCACGAGGCTAGCACATCAAGGGCCGGCGTCGGCGCCTCAACCAACGGGGACGAAGACGGGGACACGGTAGTGTAAATATTGATTTACACTACTTTGTTATATTCTATCAAACTTTAATATTTTGTATGTTATGAACTTGTTATGGAACTTGTTATGAACTTTTATATTTTGTATCACATGGTTTTATGTTTTTTATGTTTTCTAATATTGAAAGGTTACAATTATTAAAATCCAACCAACTAGTAACATAAACGTGATCATAATATTAGTTTAACTAAATAATAAACTTATGAAAATTGACTTCAAAGAAGATGTATTTTCCAAACAAAAAAGAAAACGATGAGAGCTTTGATTCCAAAACACCAAAAATCAAAGCAAAATGAAGATGTATATTTCATTTAATATTTTTTTAAATAAATAGTCAGCACCTCATATTATAGACTAAAATCATTTATTTAATTATATATCATAATCATATAATTAAAACAAATTTATATTTAAATCAAATTCTTATAATTATCAAGTTAGGTTAATATTAGTAATATTAATATTAATGATAATAATAGGGCTATGATGATTATTTGAAACGGTGAGATGATAGTTGATTTGATTGTGAAGAGGTATGTACCCGCCTCAACATCGAGCGGGGCGGGTCAACCCACAAGATATATACAAGACATTAGAAATCAAATATATTATCAAGGCACAAAGCCAAAACTTATGCGCACAGCGCATATCGCATATGCTCAAGCATCACATGCTTGCACATATCGCATATGCTCAAGCATCACATGCTTGCACATATCACATATGCTCAAGCATCACATATGCTCACGCATCACATATGCTCATGCATCACATATGCTCGCGCGTATCACATGCTCACGCATCATATATGCTTATGCATATCACATCGTGCGTGGCGCATCCGCGCGCGGCGCATATCACATACTCGCGCATCATACATGCCCACCCATATCACAGTTGCGCATGGCGCAGCTGCGCGTGGGGCATCCGCGCGTGACGTGTATTACATGCTTGTGCGTATCACATCTGCGCATGAAATATCTGCGCGTGAGAATAAAGAGAAGACCTCGCGCATCCTCAGGATGGGCGCATATCACACATGCACATAATCAACCTCGTCTTTATCCAAATCAGGATTAGGGCAAACTTTATTGTGCACGTCAGACAACCTTCCAGAAGGCATCTTTTTAAGGAATAAGGATATGCTGATGTTGACAGCTGCTAAATGAAAGGTGGACAGCTCAGCATGACTCATGGGTTACCACGTGATTATAACCAATGAAAAAGCACCAGGTGTCTCCAAGGACACGTGGCGCAAATCGATTGGAGGAGGCCAACAAAACCCTAATTTGGTCCCAGCTCAATCAGTGGAAACCCTAGCACTATAAATACAGCATCAACTCCACAAGGAAAGACATACAAAAACACAGTCACACAATCATACAGAGTAACATACAGTATTCAGCTATTAAGCAATACTCTCCAGATTCCCTTATTCTCACATTATTATCTTCTCCTACATATACTTATTCTCACGCCGGAGGGTTACCCCAAAGAGGACCCCTCTGTCCCTTTCTGAGGGGTAAGTTAACGGCGCTGTTCATTTTGTAGGTGGAAGAACCCAGATCCAGAAAAACCATCGGTGAAGAATCGTAACCACACCCGAGGAAAGTAGATCTGCTACCAGTGAGTAGATCCACGTTTCTTCATTGGCGCCATCCACTGTTACAAACGGCAATCAGATCTCATCAGATCTACATAAAAAAAAAATCAATCACCATGGTTTCTGGCGTTCGTAACGCTGATCAAGCTCTGGAGGATATTGAACGTGAGGGTGTCAATGAGGGACAGCAGTTTCTGAGGGTGCCGCGTGATTCTACGCGCACCACCAGTAACCGTCCCTTCATCACAACCCCTCACGGCCAGACTGAAACTCCTCCAGACGATCTCACGTTACAAAATCTTGCCGGCGCGAAACTGAAATGACTAATGGGTCCAGAAGAAGAAACAAATGATCCGAATGAATGGCTCATAAATGAGCAGCGGCGTCTAATGGAAAAGTACAATGAAATGGTCAAACAGAAAAAGCTAGCCGACCAAACACAAAGGCAAGCGTTTGATAAGCAGACTACAAAAAGGCCGCGCGCGCCGGAAGACGGACATTCTGTTCACACTGCACACACTGAGTTCAGTGATGAAGAAGTGCATAGCATGAGGAAGACGCGAGATACTCATGCAGGAGGCTCACAACTCCGCGCGCCTGTGAACATGGCGCCTGGAGCCAGAGCAGATCTGGATCTGCACATGCCGTACAGCCCGCCAGTGAGGAGGCAAGTGGACGTAACCACGCCGTACAGGCCGGCCATCTTAGTGAAGCACTCAAAATTTACTGAGCGCATTGCTAAGGCCCCCATCCAGCACAAGACCAAGATGCCAAGTGGTCTGGGCAAATATGATGGCACAACAGATCCAGATGACTTTTTGCAAGGTTTCTATAACACGGGAAACCTAGAGAGCTGGACGATGCCAACATGGTGTCACATGTTTGCCCGCTGCCTTACGGGCGCGGCGCGTGTCTGGTTCGAAAGCTTGCCGACTGGGCAAATTGATGGGTTCGAGGAACTATTGGAAAAGTTCCAAGCCCACTTCGTACAGCAGCGCAGACACACGCTCGATCCTGATGACATCATGCACTGCGTGCGCAGGAATGATGAAACGATTGAGGACTACATCACTCGTTTCAACCAGGAGTCTCTGGCAATCGGGGGTATAACTGAGCAACTCCTGCGCGTGGCTTTTATACAAGGCGCGCGCAGTGATCAACTCCGCCGAGCTCTCGTAAGCAGAGATGGTATGCCCACCACTTGGGCAAAACTAATGGAAGCATCGCGAGTCTTCGCGAGAAATGAAAAACAGATTGCCCAAGATAGGGCAAGAGAAAGAGCGCATCAGGCTGAATCACCGCGCAGCAAAGAGAAGAGGGCCAAACAGAACTCTGTATGGTCCAGGTTGCAACCAACAAGTTTTTCTTCCGCAGAAAAGCAAACGCAACCAAGCTCACCCCAGCCCCAAAAAGATGTTCGTAATCGCGGGGAGGGTGACAAGAGGGAGGGCGGCAGAGATCCTAGCAGACCTCTGCCAAGAATATGGACTCCCCTCACTAAAACACCTTCACAGGTGTTAAGTACTGAGAATGTCCAATTCAAGCCCCCCAAGCAACTACACTACAAGGGACCGCAAAACAGTGAAAAATATTGTGAATTTCACAGGTCCCCGGGCCACAACACCGACGCATGCCATCATTTAAAAGATGCGATCGAGAAGGATGTAAAATCAGGCAGGCTGGCTCACTTGGTGAAAAACCCAAGAATAGAAGATGAGCAACCGGAAGGAGCCTCTGCCAGCAAGAAATACAAAAGAATCTGTGTGGCTGAGGGGGGACGACAAGGGCAGACGTCAAAAAAGAGAAACGCGCAAATCCACGGAGATTGGCGCGAGCAGCAAGTTATCTTCCCAAGAATCAGGGGAGGCCCTTCAATCAGCAGCCCTCTCGTCATCACCACACACATTGCTCATTACGAAGTGTCAAAGGTCCTGGTGGACACTGGAAGCGAATCTGACATTATGTATGAGCAATGTTTCAGAAAGTTAGACCCGGCAGACCAAGCGCGGCTCGAGATGGTGAACGCACCAATCTGTGGTGTGTCAAATGAAATCATCCATCCCCTAGGTCAAATTCAGTTTGAACTAACTATGGGGGATGATGAGCACAAGCGAGCCGAAGATGTCAACTTCTTGGTCTTGCCCACCATGTCATGCCACAATATGATCCTGGGTAGGGGAACGATTGCCCAATTTAATGCTATACCGTAGCCAGCGCACGGCGCATTGGGGTTCCCTACACCAACAGGCGTAACATTTGTTTACCGCGATCATTTGTGCGCAGTGACAAGTACGCCGCGGGAAGGGAGAATGAAACTTCCAATGGCGGACAACGCGCCAGAGAAGTGGATTTTAAACCCAAAATTCCCAGAGCAAACGGTCACAATTGGCGCTACCATTTCAGACGAAACGAGATTGAGAATGAAAAGGTTGCTCACAAAATACACGTCGGTCTTCGCGTGGCAACACTCCGATATGACTGGGGTCCCGCGAGACTTGGCGCAACATTCTCTTAACACGTTCAAGTCGGTGGAGCCAATTGCTCAGAAAAAGAGAATCATGGGGGATGAAAAGGCGAAGGCCATGAATGAGCAAGTTGAGGACCTGTTGCGCGCAAACATCATCCGCCCGATCCGATACCAGACGTGGGTAGCCAATCCTGTGATGGTAAAGAAAAGCAACGGGTCATGGAGGATGTGTATTGACTTCAAGGACCTCAACAAAGCATGTCCGAAAAGACTGTTACCCCCCTCCCAAACATCGACGCAAAGGTGGACTCCGTGGCGCCATTCAAGCTCAAATGTTTCCTGGATGCCTACAAAGGCTATCACCAGATTCAAATGGCACCACAAGACGAAGACAAGACTGCCTTCAGAACCGACAAGGGTGTTTTTTGTTACACAAAAATGCTCTTTGGTTTAAAGAATGCGGGCGCCACTTATCAGAGACTTATGGATTCGGTTTTCAGTGAACAAATCTGAAGAAATCTAGAAGTCTACGTTGATGATTTGGTGATCAAGAGCAGGGAGGAGAGACAAATGCTCAAAGACATCGAGGAAACTCTTCAGCGCTTAACGGAAGTCAACATGAAGCTCAACCCGAGCAAATGTACTTTCGGCGCGGAAGAGGGGAAATTTCTTGGTGTAATGGTCACTAAGGATGGTTTCAAGGTGAACCCTGAAAAGGTGGAAGCCATCCTTGACATGCCTTCACCATCCACCATGAAAGAGGTTCAGAAGCTGAATGGTAGATTGGTGTCAATCAACAGGTTCCTAGCGAACCACGCCAGCAAATCTACTCCATTCGTTAACACTTTGAGGAACTGCTTGAAGAAGAGCCAATTCAAGTGGACGCCTGAGGCTGAGCAAGCTTTCAGTGAGATAAAAGAATGTCTCATAAAGCTGCCCGCGCTCACAGCTCCACTTCCTGGCGAAACCCTTACATTGTACTTGTCAGCTGGAGACCGCGCCATCGGCGCAGTATTATTGGTGGATCGCAAGGGGATCCAAACGCCAATATACTATGTGAGTCGGGTGCTGACAGACCCTGAGACGCGCTATTCCATCATGGAAAAGTTAGTTTTGTCACTAACACACGCGTCGCGCAAGCTTCATAGATACTTCAATGGTCATCCTATTGAAGTTCTGACAGGTTACAACATCCAGCAAGTCTTGCCACGCCCCGCGCTCTCCGGAAGGCTGACAAAGTGGGCGCTGGAATTAGGTGAACACACGATCACCTATAAGCCCCGTCCAGCAATAAAGGGTCAAGTTTTAGCGGATTTCATCACGGAAATCCCAGAGCGAAAGATTGAAGAAGCTCAGCGCGAGGTAGACCCTCCGCGAGCAAATGATGAAGAAGATGTTTGGAGGCTATTCACTGATGGAGCCTCCAACAGCGAAGGGTCCGGCGCAGGCCTCAAACTGGTGGACCCTGATAATCATGAATATACTTATGCTATTAGGTTGGACTTCAAAAGTACCAACAATGAGGCTGAGTATGAAGCCCTGCTGGCTGGTCTGCGCATTGCGCGCAAGTTTGGAGTTAAAAGGCTAGAGGCACATGTTGATTCTTACTTGGTAGCTGCACAGGTCAATTGCCTTTATGATGCCAAGGAGAACACCATGCGTCTATATCTAGAGCAGGCAAAAAAGCTCGTTGAGCAGTTTGACTTCTTCAAAATCATACACATCTCGCGCAGCGAAAACAAGTCCGCTGACGCGTTGAGTAAGATGGCATCAACTAATTTTGATCACTTTGGCAAAGATGTCAGGGTGGAAGTGATGAGCAACCCGTCAGTGCAAACGCAATCTGTCCTTGTAATTCATACAACCCCTTCATCCTGGATAACTCCAATAATGGAATTCCTGAAGGAGGGGAAATTACCGGACGATCGCGCACAGGCGAGAAAGATAAGACACAAGGCGCAGAACTATGAACTACTTGATGGTACATTATATCGACGCTCTTATCTTGGACCGCTCATGAAATGCCTGGATGCTGAAGAAGCAAGCTATGTGATTAGGGAGATTCACGAAGGAATATGCGGAATACACGCTGGCCCGCGCATGGTGGTTGCCAAGGCAATGAGCTCAGGCTACTATTGGCCAGGCATGTACTTGGATGCGCTAAAAGAAATCCAAAAATGCAAGGCATGTCAGAGCTACGCGCCAAACACCATGCGGCCAAAGAACAACTTGATTCCAGTGACATCCGCATGGCCTTTCCACAAATGGGCCATTGATATTGTGGGGCCCCTGCCGCAAGCGCAAGGGCGAGTGAAATTTTTGGTAGTGGCGGTAGACTATTTCACAAAATGGGTTGAGGCCAAGCCACTAGCAAAAATCACAGCTGAGGCGATGAAGCAATTTATCTGGAGCCACATCATTTGCCGTTTTGGCCTTCCTATGGAAATTGTGAGCGACAATGGCAAACAATTCACTGACAGGAAGATATCCAGCTGGCTCAAAGAATTGCACATCAACCAAATCTTCACTTCGGTCTACCACCCTCAGGGGAATGGCCAAGTGGAGCGCGCGAATCAAAGTTTGTTAAATGGGTTGAAGAAAAGGTTGGAGGGAGAATCCCATTCTTGGGTCGAAGAGTTACCAAATGTCCTGTGGGCGCACAGGACATTAAGCAAAACTAGCAACGGCGAATCCCCGTTCAGCCTAACCTATGGGACAGAGGCTATGATCCCAGCAGAAATTGGATGCCCATCCCATAGGGTACTCATGATGAGCAAGACTGATAACGAGCGCGAAAGAAGATTGGACCTCAACTTGCTTGAAGGGCGCAGAGAAGCGGCTATCATCAATGAAGCTAAATACAAGAAAAAGCTGGAAAAATATTATAATCAGCGCGTTAAAGAATGCCACTTCAAGAAAAATGATTTTGTCCTTCGAAACAATGAAGCTAGCCGCGCAATACCCCCAGGAAAAATGTCCCCCAATTGGGAAGGACCTTATCAAATCTCAGAAGAATTGGGGAAAGGCGCGTACACTTTAAAAGATTTGAATGGAAAAAAGATACCGCGCGCGTGGAACGCAGCACAGCTTAGAAAATGCTTCATGTAAAAATTCAAATATGTAATCAAGGCTTTTAAGCCATCATGAATGATGATTCGCGCTATCTTTCAATATTTGTTCTATTACCTTTGCATACATGTTTCACACTTCCTTTATTAATTTGGAGCAATATGACAACACTATATTGACTTCAAAACAAAATAAAACGAAGTAAAACATACATGCGCGAGCCTTAGCTCAAACGCGTTAACGAGTCTTAACTCTAAAACGTCAGGGCCCTAGCCCAAACCTACGAGCCTTAGCTCAAACACGTTAACGAGTCTTAACTCTAAAAACGTCAGGGCCTTAGCCCAAAACAAAGAGCCTTAGCTCAAAACACTCACAAACATCCATCTTACATCCCGCGCAGCCTGATCATAAAAATCCCTAAACACAACTAAGGCAAAGTACATGCCAAATCATAGTTGTTAAGGTCTCAGGTCGAGGTCGCGCGCGGAATCATAGTGGATATCTGAGTAACACATGCTGACATGTAATGGCTAAAACTCATAATTCCATATAAAAAAAAACGCGACAACGACGCGCAAAAAAGGAATAGTGAAAAGTTATCTCGCGTGTCAGCATAAACAAGATACTGCGAAACCACTTACAAAATAGGACTATGGTTAAGTAAATAATTTCCTTACAACCTTGTTCTTATTTTAACGTGCAAGCATATCTTATATCTATACAAGCAAACATGAAGAGATGAATGGAAATGCGCAAGATGTGAAAAAGGGAAAACAAATTTCATTCCATAGCATTGAAATTTACAAGTGTGATGAGTTACAAATTACAAGTATAACAAAAAACAAAAAAAAAAAAAAAAAATTAGAAAGATGAAGGGCTTCTCAAGTCTCCACGTCGACGTCAGCCACTTCATCACCCTCATCATCTCCCGCAGCATCTGGCGCGGCCCGCTCCTCATCTCCAAACTGACCATAGTCAAGTTCTTCCTCCTCAATGGAGTCTTCTATCACGACGGTGTCAGGAGCAGATTCTTTCGCCGCGACAGAGCCGCTGGCAGGGGCAACATCCCCCGCGCCACCATCATCGCCACCAGCCCTCTCGCATTCATCGAGTAACTTCTTTAGCACGCCGAGGTCGGGCTGGTCAGCAAGCGCAGCTATCTGCAAATCATTAGAAAAGTATTGAGTACAAAACACTTGGAAAATTAATCAAGAAAAACTCATTAAGGTCAAGGTACCTGCACAAGGATGGGGATGGGAGTATTCATATACTTCTCCCCCACCGCGGCCATGTCCGCGCAGGCCGCGTCGCTCTTGTAAGGGTACTCGGATGGGTTCTTCTTCAACATGCCATATTCATAGCCATCCGTAAACCCTTCAGCTCGACCCACCAAGCGCGCGGCAGCATTGCAGTCCATCACAAGGGCCTGAAACTCGGCAGAATATTTCATCGCCAAAGCGCAACGAGTCATGCCCTGTGACACCAGCCATTGGCGATCCTGCGCGAGGCCAGCAACAGACGTCTCGAGGGCAGGAACCTGGGAGTTTAATAACTCAACAGTTTCCTTGGTCTTTTTTAGCTCCTCTTTATCAGACGCTGCTGCCGCCAAAATTTTTTCTTTCTCCGCCTGCGCAGCATCAAGTGCTTCCTGGCTAGACGCTGCCGTCGCCAAGGCCTCATCTCTATCGGCCTGCGCGGCCGCCAACTCCTTCTTCAGGCGCGCAACCTCATTCTCCAGTGATGATTTCTCAGTGATACTCTGGACGATAGCTTGGTCACGCGCCTCCGCCTGCAGTTCCAAGACACGCACTCTCCGCGCGTACTTGGCAACTTCGGCCTCCGCCACCTGCTGCTTCTCCCGCGCAGCTTGGAGCTCATGCCCGCGCTTAATAAAGGCGGTGTTGGCACTTGCTCGGTTTTCGCTGAGCTCCGCCTGGAGTTTCTCAGCTCGTGCGCGAGCATCAGAAAGGTTCCAGGCAGCCACCTTAGCCTCTTGCTGGGCTTCCACAAGAGCATCGCGTACTTTAATATAATCACGATGAAGCTCTTGGGAGGCAGCAAAGAAAGCCGACCCAGCGAAAATGTGATCGTTGAGCAAGTCAGCGCGGGTGCGCCCCTCCTGATACCTCCTTTCAGTAGGAGGCACGGCATGAGCCCAGAATTCCTCGCGTACACCCATGGATTGGAAGGAACTGTCTTCGTTAATATTCCATCTCGGGCGGTAAACGTGGTCACCTTCCTGCAAAACACAAGAAATGTTCTAAGTCATAAAAACATACTTATATGGAAGTACGCGCAGCGGAGCAACAAGTTAAAACATACCTGCGGGGATGAAGCAGAAAAGTCAGCGCCAGCCTGACCAGAAGTCTGCGCTGCGAAGTCTTGTGGCATCGCAGGGCTGGCATGGACTCCGAAGGAGTCTTCAGCTTGAGCTCCCTCATCCTCCTCATCTTCTTCAATCGGCCTCTTCTCCTGCGACCTGGAGGGCTCCAAACCAGTCTCGCGAAGAGGGCTGCGCGTAAGAGGAGGCGAGGGAGGTCTCGACGCCGCCAGTTCGGCGCGCAATACGGCTTCCTGCTCCTTTGTAATCCCAATAAGGGGAGACTCAGCACTAGCAGGAGCAGGAGCAGAACCAGCGGCGCCGGCAACGGCGCCAGGAGTGTCACCAGCAGCTTGTACGCCAGCTACAACTCCTATGAACAAATCAATAACAAAAAATGGTTTATGACTTGATCAAAACAAAAAATTCAGAAGACAATGGCGCAAAAACATACCTTGGCGCAATTCTGTTCGCGCGGCGAACATCGCCATAAAGTTCATTCTACCCTTTTCTGAGGGTAGAATAGGGGACTTCGAAGCAGCCCCCGGCGCAGCCTCAGCACCTTGTTGCGCCTGCGGCTGATCTGCTACCGTCGCCGTTTCTGCAAACATTCAAATGCGAAAAGATTTAATAATAATTCAATCAGAATCGCCCTCATTGAACCATTATGGGTAAGCAAAGTATACCTTTCGCAGGCGCGGCACTGCTTCTCTCTTCAGCCGCGCGAAGAGAGGAGGTTACGCCACCATACCTCAAGTGGACAGGAGGTCTGCCCACTTTCACAGGCAGGGAAGCTAAAGAAACCTTGGTGGTAAACACCTGGGTTTCCTCAGGTCCCTTCGTTTGAGCATGGGGATAAGCGACAGGGGTGTCATCTTTCTTCTGTTTCTTACTGCCCCCTGCCCCCTGCGCCAGATTTCCCCTTAGCTTTGCGCTTTAGTAGGGGCGCCTCCTCTTCCTCCTCCTCCTCTTCCGCGAGCTCCAGCTCGTAGTTTTCGAGCGCATCTGCAAATACAAGCAACAGAACTGTTAATAAACTTTGGTATTCTAAAGGAATAAGCATAAGTGCGAAGGCTTACCAGGCGCGTCGCTATCAAAGTCAAATTCCAGATCCACAGGGATGAACATGTCATCGAAGCGATCTGGGAAGCCCACCTCCCCAGCGCCCAGCGGGACGGAGCCACCCTCCACTTGATCGTCGTATGCGGCGTGGACAAACTCCTTGGTTACTGCGCAAAAACAAGACAAATAATATCAGCAAAGGCAAATTTTATTAGCGCGGAAATAAAGCAATGCGATAACTTACGCAAGCCGTCCATTTGGATGACAGGCTCCGCCGCGCTGTCGGCCCACAGCTTACTCATGCCGACCCCCACCAGCGCCTCCTCGCGAATTTTCTTGGCGGGGGATGGTTCGGAGGTCAGTTTCTTAACCCAGGCGCCGGTTGGGTTCTTAATAACATCCGCATCCGCGGGCGCAGAATCGATCGCGCGCATCGTCATGCGGATGGGGATTACACCAGCCCTGATGTAGAAGAACCTTTCAGACCAGTCATGAAGGCTCTTGAATGACACGGTGCTGCACTTAACCTTCTGACTGCGAGGAATAAAGGAAATCCAAGAATCTTGGATATTGGGCTTGTAGAAAAATTGAAAGCGCCGAGGGGTGGGCTCCTCGCGCTGTGATTTGCACATGAACTCGAAATGAGTCATGCGCACAAGTCCAAACGGATGGACTTGGGATATATGAATCCCGAAAAACCGTAACACCGCGCCTACAAACCTTGTCATCGGAAGACGAAGGTTGCAGTGGGTGAAAAAATGGGTGTACAGTGAAATATAGCCGGGAGGCGGGTCCGCCGCCGTTTGCCCGGCCACAGGCAACATGCAGCCAAACACAGGGAGAAAACCCTGTGACGAGATGAGGCTGTCGAGATCGGCCTGCCTCAGTTTGCAGGGGATTTCATTCCACCTTTTCGTGGCCTTGGTCCTCCCTACTTCCTCCGATGTGGTCTCAACAACCCTCTTCCCCTTGCCCTTTTGCTTCAATGTCGACATCACCACAGATTTCACACGGCGTCTTCGAGAGGCAATAGAGGTGATTGAGGGGTTAGAGGAGTCTGAGCTATCAGACATACAATAAAAACAGCAACAGATAACAGGGTATCTGGAAGCAATAACCAGAAAATCGGAAAGATAGAAGCTTTGGAGTACACAACAATGAAGATGAAGATAAAAATTTTTCCTAAGGGCCTGCTTTTATAGGCCCAGGAGAGAGAAAATTGGCAACTGATCGGATTTCACGCGCCCCCACTCGCAGGTGTAAGCCAACGCGGGCGCGGCACGTGTCCCTAACACTGTTGAGGGGACATAAAAACGTAACGGAACTGCCACGGAGCAGAGACGCGCCCCCACTCGCAGGTGCAAACCAATACGAGCGCGACACGTGTTCCAGACAGCTGTGCGAGGGGACATGAAAGGCAACTGTAGCACCTCGAGCACACGAAACGTCTGACACGTTTCCGGCGCACGTCACCACCAACCAACCACGTGTTTGGACCCTTCGTTTCAACCAAATGGATAGAACTTCGCGCAACGATGGAAACAACCAAGAAAACGACAAAACCCCATTAAAAAGACCAAATCAGTAAGTCTAATATCTATCTTACCGCGCTAGCGCGAGATAAGACACACATTAGACTAGGGGGGCTTGAAGAGGTATGTACCCGCCTCAACATCGAGCGGGGCGGGTCAACCCACAAGATATATACAAGACATTAGAAATCAAAGATATTATCAAGGCACAAAGCCAAAACTTATGCGCACAGCGCATATCGCATATGCTCAAGCATCACATGCTTGCACATATCGCATATGCTCAAGCATCACATGCTTGCACATATCACATATGCTCAAGCATCACATATGCTCACGCATCACATATGCTCATGCATCACATATGCTCGCGCGTATCACATGCTCACGCATCATATATGCTTATGCATATCACATCGTGCGTGGCGCATCCGCGCGCGGCGCATATCACATACTCGCGCATCATACATGCCCACCCATATCACAGTTGCGCATGGCGCAGCTGCGCGTGGGGCATCCGCGCGTGACGTGTATTACATGCTTGTGCGTATCACATCTGCGCATGAAATATCTGCGCGTGAGAATAAAGAGAAGACCTCGCGCATCCTCAGGATGGGCGCATATCACACATGCACATAATCAACCTCGTCCTTATCCAAATCAGGATTAGGGCAAACTTGATTGTGCACGTCAGACAACCTTCCAGAAGGCATCTTTTTAAGGAATAAGGATATGCTGATGTTGACAGCTGCTAAATGAAAGGTGGACAGCTCAGCATGACTCATGGGTTACCACGTGATTATAACCAATGAAAAAGCACCAGGTGTCTCCAAGGACACGTGGCGCAAATCGATTGGAGGAGGCCAACAAAACCCTAATTTGGTCCCAGCTCAATCAGTGGAAACCCTAGCACTATAAATACAGCATCAACTCCACAAGGAAAGACATACAAAAACACAGTCACACAATCATACAGAGTAACATACAGTATTCAGCTATTAAGCAATACTCTCCAGATTCCCTTATTCTCACATTATTATCTTCTCCTACATATACTTATTCTCACGCCGGAGGGTTACCCCAAAGAGGACCCCTCTGTCCCTTTCTGAGGGGTAAGTTAACGGCGCTGTTCATTTTTTAGGTGGAAGAACCCAGATCCAGAAAAACCATCGGTGAAGAATCGTAACCACACCCGAGGAAAGTAGATCTGCTACCAGTGAGTAGATCCACGTTTCTTCAGATTGATTGACCACACCGCAACGGTTAGTCCTTACCGTCGCGTCTTGTGCGGTTTTCTAACCACACCGCCAGCCCAAAAAATATGTACTTTTCAATGGAGGGGACACGGTATGAAAACATGTGTTTTACATTGCATATATGTTTGTTTTTTTTCTTTTTTTTTTCTTGAAGAAAAACAAGATTTTTCTTACTACGTGTAAAAGAAATTCTACGTTGACCATCTGACCTAGGGTTTCTGCTAATGGTGTGATTTTAACGACAAAACATAAACCTAATGTAGGAATTAGGTTCACTTTTTAATAATAAAATACAAATAAAGATATTCTATTATTTATATGGAAAAAACAAATAAATGTAAGTAAATAAAACTTACTTGAATGTAGATTGATTCTAAACGTTGCCTTCAATGAGAGGCGTTTTAGTGTTTGTCCCTGGTTGCAACACTTGAACAAACTTAATCCGTTAACGTTGGTTGATGATTCGTGTTCAACACAGGTTCCTTAATTAAAGCAGATTCCGCACCTCTTATTAGACAAGCATGTCTGTCTCCTAGTGTACAACAACCGAAACGGTAGGTACACTGCCTAACTTGAATCGCACCCGAAAAGCATCGGGTTTGATGGTATTCTTGAGTTTGAAACAAAAGATGGATAAATTTGGTGAATAAAGATTTAGTGATTGGCTGATTGCTCCTCTGTAAATATTTTTGAGACAAAATTATGAGAGTTTTTCCCTCTAAATACAATGAACCTTAAAGTTCATGCTTATTTCGCACACAAAGATATCAAAAGTCCATATGTTAACCAGAAATGAATTTATGAGACAAACTAAAACCTCTAATTGAATTATGTCATAAAATATAAACAAAGGGTCCATATTTATTTACGACAAAGATAAATTAAGAAGATTAGAATAACTACTATAAACACTAAAGTTTCATGTTGTTCATTCCGACCACTCAACTTAAAGCATTGACAATTATCTCATTCATCTTAGCTCCGTTTTAGACGTGGTATGGTTCGTTGTGATGCTCTCACGAACTAGAACCCAAACCCATAAATAATTATTTATATACCTCATACATAAGTATAATTATTAATGTCCAAAAAAAGTGAAAACTCTTTTTCACTATAAAATTTTCCAACACGTAACATGTAATTCAAAGATTTTGTTTATTCTTTTGTATCTATTTTAGGTCAAGCCCATAAACATCTTTAGCTAAGTGTGTCTTTCAACATGATGGTTTGCGGGTCGAACTATTTTTTTATAACTATTTTATGGGGTAATTTTATAGAATAGTAACCAAATTTTTGGGTAAAGTTAAAATATAAAGAGAGACAAGTGAGAAAGATTTGCGACCATACAAAAAAGCCCTTAAAAATAAATTCAAAAAAAATAATTAAAAAATGATAACTCTAACTATAAATAAAAAACGAAAAAATTTAAAAAACTAAAATGTTTCCGATATTATTCTCGTTAAAAAAAATTGACAAGAAGACACAGCGCTGAGATCAAAGACACAATGACGAAAATGAACAAATGACATAATTATAACTATATAAATACACAATAGATCGCAAATATAACACAATGCCGAACAAAATATAGCACAATGTTAAGTAACAGAACACAATGTCAATGAAAAAAGATAAAATCAATGACGAAAATAAACACAAAACACATTGATAAACGAAAGACATAATGAGCTTTTTCCACTCACCATTATGTCTTTTTTTTGTTGAGAACGAGAAAGACAGTGGAAACATTTTTGTGTTTTTTTATTTTTTTCGTTTTTTTATTAAATTTTGATTTATGATTTTTTTTATTTTTTTGTGAAGAGTTTTTTTGTGTGGCTACGAATCCTTTTAATCCTACTCATTTTTTGTTCTCCTATGCAGAATAACTTGACCATCAAAACCAATTAGGTCACTAAACCTTAAAAATGTTCCAATTAAGTAACTCAACTTTCATATTTTATTAAATTAAAGACTTAATATGTTTTTTAGTTTTTTTTCATTTTTGTTTCATATAGGAAATCTTTTATCTTCTTTTTTGTGTTGACGTTGAGTGGCATCATGAATTTATTTTTTATTTTAAATTTTAATATAATTAATGGTATATTTTAATTTTATTAAATTTAACCACATATATTGCAATTCCGACCCCACATCTTATACTCCTTTTCTTTTTTGACGTAAAAAAATCGGTGAGACTTAATTTGAAGATTTAGTGACCAAATTTAAGGAAAATATACATGAGTGACTTAATTGGAACATTTTCGAAACTTTGTTACTATTCTTTATTCAAATAATGTGGTACGCACACGTAATTTACATATATTTTGGAAAGACGACATTTTATTAAAACCAAAACAAAAAAACAAACAAACGTCCTAACAAGACGCTAGGACTTTAAAAGGCAACGTTGCATATTTTTATCCATACTGATTTTTTTTGCTATAAATTTGTAATTTTAGATAACTAATATTAATATTTAAAAATATAAAATAGTTCTTTTTGAGATTAAGGGGTGTCGCATTCGTCCCCGGCATAATTTTCAACTTTGTGTAAAAATAAAATAAATAAAATATATACTTGTTTTCACAAATCATAACTTAGGAAGTTTTTTAACACACTTTTTGCATTTTGTGAGGTGGGACCTTGAAAGTTTGATTAGTAGAATATCTAGACTAAACTGTAGTGTTTTTGTTTTGCATTGAAACCGTGTGTTTATATATGACGACATTCATATGATGTAATGTAAGACCATCCTTTATGATGAGGGGTTTTGAAGCCTCTTTATGATGAGGCGCCCCTATATATATATATATGCATATGTATGTATGTGTGTGTGTGAGAGAGGGGGACCCCCAAAGGCGCCCATCGTTTGGACGACCCTTGGGTCCGCGCCCCACCACAAAGGGCGCCGCTTTGTGGTGTTCCGTGCCCAAAGGCGCCCGCCACATCAGCTGACCACGCCCCATAGTGGGTGGTCTAATAGATGCCCGACCGACCCATTAAACATGACTCAAAAGCGATACTTTATTTTAGAGCATAATATCTTCTTTTTTCTTCTAATTCTATACAAATTAACTAAATATCATCAAAACCCTAAATTTATATAAATATTTTACTTCATTATAATCATTTGGATGTTTTTATATAATGACTAAAACGTCTTTATTAAAAAATAATACTTTTTTTCTATGTAGTTTAACTAATATGTTTACGTGGTATCACATAAACGATTGCTTTTTCACCACCATCTACGTGTTCACCATACTACATATGCAAACTAACGTTACAATAGTTGTAGTTTAAATCTAGTGGTGACAATCATGTCGAATTTATATGTTAAAACACATTTGAATATGGACAGTGTGATCCATTGATCTAAACAAGTCAAATTAATGGATCGAACCGTTGAGGGGTTATAAAGATAATGTAATAAATAGGTTAAACCATTTAATAGGTTGGCATAATAAGTTACATATTTTGGTTTTTATTCTAATATGATTTAGTTTTGCAGATTAAAATGTAATTTTAACATATGATATCTAAATTAAAATACATGTGTATAATGTATACCAACTACCAAACTAATAAGTTTCTCTAACGAACGGAAGACAAGCAACTCACGATTTTGGCGCTCGGTATGACCTTCATACATTGTTCATGATGGATATAAAAATAAACAAAATTTATTATTTATTTGTAACCACGTTAGACCATGTGTAATGGTTTAACTAAGATTATCTGCATCAGTTCAGGGCAATTTTTTCACAAACAACCTAGTCAGCATGTCACATCAGCTTTCCATTCATTCTTTCCACAAACACGTTTTACCAACAACTATAACATATTCATTCTTTCCACAAATAACCTCATAATTTTCACATCACCAATATTGAGGACCCACCAACCACCATCCTTCTCACAAATCTCCTTCACATAGCCATGAATGACCTTGATGTGAAAGGTTTAAAAGCTTTAAAAAAAAAGTCACAACCACATTGGCAGAGGCTCTCATTCACTGTTTTTGAGTTTTTGAGTTTAATGGTTTAACTTGTAATTATATATATATATATATATATATATATATAGAAAATGGTTAAAATAAAAAAAAATAGTTTCATAAGAAGGGTAAGAAAGACATAAAATTTGAAGTTTGAAAACTATGTCTACCCACAAACAACACTATGTCATGTTGACCCGTCATATGCAATGTGAATTGGTTTCATTACTTAAGAAAAGACTTGTCAAAACACATACGTTTTTATCACTACACTATCAAATACATTAATAGCACACAAAAAAGGAGTATTTAAGACTTTATAACCCAAAGAAAGTTATACCGTTGTCACTTTTTACGATCCGGGTCAACCCACATATCCACCCACAAATCCATAAACTCATATATATAATCATTTCATTAATTTTTTTAAAAAAAATCTAGTCTATATACAAATCTAACGTTGTGTTCCAGAGTTCATTTACGAAAAGAAAGACAAGGAAAAGAAAGTTTATTCTTCTTATCTTTTCTATTGGTATCTCCTCTTTCTCTTCAACTTGTTATCCTTTTAAATCTTTTCAATTTGAAAAGATACAAATTCTTTTCTTTACTTATCATTTTCTCTTCCCTTCTCTCCCCTCCTTTTATTTCTTTTAATGAAACTCAGGAACATCTCTTTTAACTTTTCCTTTTTTCTGCTTTCTTAAATAAAACTCGGGAACACAACATATTTTTTTCATCCCTTATCTACCTTTCTTTTCCTCAGTTAAATGAAACTTGAGAACACAGTGTAAATGTCACGGCTATTTAAAAGGATATAAGGTCACTCATCTACTATGATACACTTATATAAATTTAAACTTTGGGTTAAGTATAAGCCCTAGAGGTATATCCAAAATTTCTTAGCAATGTGTATGTTTTGAACGGATCGGATTAATTTGATCGAGATAAATGTATTCGATTAGATTTTTATTACTAAAATATGAAAACGGATCATACAAACCACCTTCATATCTAAATTAAACCAACCGAATTTAAGGCGGCCAGATAAGTGTTTACAATTTGATATTAAGTTAAATTATCTATCTTCTATATATATAAAAAAAATAGGGGAGACACATGTGAGCTTTCTAGGTCATCAAAGTTGATTTTCTCGTCTCTCTCTAATATTAAATAATAATGATTTTCTTTAATTTGATAAATAATATAATTACACCATAAGTCATATTATTTAATTATTTATAAAATCTTTGAGAAATATATTATGTGATATTCAAAATAAATTTTCTAATGCATATTTATTTAATAAGGGTAATACGAGTTTCTAACCTAATTTGCTAAAAGAAGATGTGAATAGTAGAGTTAGTTACAAACTAACCTAATTTAGATGTTTATAGGAGTGTCTTCTCTTGTTTGGTTCAGGGACCGTGGGTTTGTTGTGGGTCAGGCTGCGTTGAAGGCTGAATCGGGAAAAGTTGCTAAACACGAGAAAGCTTGTTTAGATAATCAACATGTCTTTCTATCATTTGCCTTTGATACATTTGGTTTTCTGGCCCCAGAGGCTGTGAAATTTTTTAGTAGGGTTTAGCGCGTCGTACACGGAACCTCTTCAGCTTCTAGGTCCCAAAGCTTCATTTTTAGCAGGATTGGCTTTGCTATTCAAAAGGGGGTTGCGGCGCAGCTTGTTGCCCGTTTGCCTACCACTTTATTGTAATCATTTTATAGTAAATTATATATAATAAAAATCTACTAAAAAGTATTCGCATGTAACCAATCAGAACAAGGAAGAAAAATATTATGTTGTTACAGAATTTAAACACGTGAAACAATTGTTTAACATGTGTTCCCACGTAAACATCTAAATTTTAAAAGAAAAAAGTATAAATAGAAAAAAACCTCAATACGTATCTAATATTTGATCATATTTCACATTTGAACATCAGAAATAGGAAGAAAAAAACAGAATAAACCTTTCAGATGTATGCACATGGCACACACAGTTTGTTCACACCCTTAACTAGAAATATTAATTTAGTTGAGATATAGGGGGTGTAAATGAGCCGAGTAACTCACGAGCTGCTCGGCTCGTTTGCACTCCTATAACGGATCTAAATTGATCCAGAAAAAAAAATTGCACAATCCAAATTATACATGAAGAAGTTCTGTTTTTATCCACTTAATACAAAATAAATTGAGAAAAAACAAATATTTTTTTTTACATTTTGTATATTTTACTCTACATATTAAAATCTTCTAACTATGCGTAACTACAAAAAACACACAAGTCTAAAAAATTCATTTTAAGGGTGTTCAAAGTTGAATAGTTTATACTTAATGATATTTAGCATAAAAATTGTTGTATATTTCAGAACAGCCCAAAGAGTTGCAACATATCCTTGCAAATACCAAACCAAACCAAATATTGGTCAAACGGTCAAAACCGGTTAATCTCAATAACAGGTTTCAGTTCCTAATCAGTTTTTAATGAAAAATCTTTAACCTGTTTAGCCCGTTAAATTCGGTTTTTAATAATCTATTAAAAACATGTTCGGTTCTTAATAATCTATTAAAAACATCCTTTACCTATTGGAATTAAGCTTATTAACTATAGCCTTGTTAACACTTATTCGGTTAACCGGTTCCTAACCTACGGTTAATATCGGTTACAGGTCGATTAACCGGTTAGGATTTGCAGCTTCCAATTGCTCAGCACCCACCAGTTTGTAGGTTCAGTTTATGAGCCCATGTTTAAAAAATGACTGGTTTTGATTCTCATTACCAGAAATCTGATCTTAAACTAATATCGATTCACTAAAAAGCAAAAATAAGTTAATCGCTTTAGCATTGCTAACACGCAAAGTAGCATTCACATCATGATAACACATACTCTAATAAAACTAGATTTGACTTAAGAGATGCAAATAAATAAACTTGGTACTTCAGTTTTCAAATGCAGGTAAAAAATTGAAAACAAGTCTAAACACATAACAAATTCTAGGATTCTTGAAAAGTTGATCTCCATACTCATCAGCTCCTGCTACGACGCCTGTCCCTAAGCCCGTTTCTGAAAACATAAAGCAACAAGATATTTTACCAAAATGACATTACCATAACAGAGCCATTATTTTGCAAATGGCAAAAACTGTATTTATATTATTATTTCATAATCATAATCTACTTTAAGCTATAGTTGTCAAAGCCCAATAGCGCAAAGCGGATAAAAGGTGAGGGCCCAAGATAAACAAAGCGCATAGCATAAAAATACCATTTTTTAATGTTTTAAACATGTTTTAGGCTTGTTTACGCTGGTTCCAGGCCATTTTTAATGTCTCATACCAGCTACCCGAAATTTGTAAAATTTTGCTGAAATTCTCAGGATTTTGCAAGAACCTGACCAGAACCTTGTCCGATTTGTCACAGGATTGTCTGGATGGCAGCGAGGCGCTTTACCTGCGCCTCGCCTCGCCTCGCTTAAGGGCCTAGGCGTGTACCCAAAGGGCTTTTGACAACATAGCTTAAAACAAAGCTTTCAACTTTAGTCATTGCATGTAAGAAGACAACTTACCCATTTGTATATGGTAACTCGTCACGTCCACGAGGCGGAGGTGACCTGCTGTAGTTACTCCTGCGAGGTGGTGACATGCTACGGCATGGTGGTGATCGTCCACGAGGACTGTAGCTCCTACCTCCCACAAAAAAATAATATTTTCATACCTTTTAAGTCAATTAACATTAATTTGCAATTGAAGTAACAAAACAAAAGAATATCATGAATCTCACCTCCGACCATAGCTGGGGCTCCGTCGGTACCTGGCGGGGCTACAGCTCCGGCTGCGGCGTCTACCGCCGCCGCCGCCGCCACCACGGCATTCACGAGCAAAGTGTCCGACTTCACCACACTGGTAGCATTTCAAATCAGAACCGCCAGAGCGACCACGACCACCGCCGCCACCACGTCCACCACCGCCGCCCCCCCCCCCCCCCTCCTCTAGAGTTGTGAGACATTTCCACTCTCCATCCATTCTTACCTGGTTCATTTATTACTCATTGAGAACTCAAAAAA
This sequence comes from Bidens hawaiensis, assembly GCF_021521415.1. Taxonomy (NCBI): domain Eukaryota; kingdom Viridiplantae; phylum Streptophyta; class Magnoliopsida; order Asterales; family Asteraceae; genus Bidens; species Bidens hawaiensis. Next base: position 641,416 of record NW_027491112.1, on the reverse strand, counting down.
TAAACATAATAAGAATTGTAATTTTAAAGATTTTAATGATAATAACAACAATACCATCAAGTTCACGGATGGCATCCTGAGCATCTCGTTTGTCATCAAAATCAACAAAACCATAGCCAGGTGGACGTCTTGCAACCCACACACTACACATCACATAAACAGAAGAATCTAAGAGATAATTTATAGTTTATAACAGACAGAAACTGCATAGAAACTGCATCAGTTTGCATAACCTCAAAAAACTGGAATTTTAACCTCACAAATAGGGCTGTAAATAAACCGAACATTCAGGAAACTGCTCATGGACTGTTCGGCAAGAAGTTCGTTTATGTTTGTTCATTTAATAAATGAACGAACATAAACAAGGATTTTCATTCGATTAACTAAATGAACGAACATAAACAGGGGGCCATGTTCATCCAATTGTGTTCGCTTACGTCCGTGAATGTTTGTTTGTTTATGTTTATTCATTAAAGGTTTTAATGTTTTTAACGCCTTTTCTAATCTTATTATACATATTTAAACAAAATTATTAACTATTAAACAAAAATAGACATGAGTATTATGTGAGTATATTATATGTAAAGTAACATATGAATTTAAATGTTATAAAAAAACACCAAGACGAACTTGGGAGCCAGACCGATTCGTTGGCACTAACCACACTTAGTTAGCCAAAACAAATAAACAATGTTTGTGTTCATTTGTGTTCGTGAACCGATTCACAAACAAGTTCATTTTCTTAATGAACGAACACGAAGTTCATGAACCGCTTTCTAACCTATAAAAGTTTAACGAACAAACATAAACAAGACCTTGTTGGGTTTGGTTTGGTTCGTTTACAGCCCTACTCACAAGTAAGTTTGTTTACAGTAAATAAAACTTCACTAACAACATAAGGTTTAGAAATGGAATAATAATAATAATAATAATAATAATAATAATAATAATAATCTTACTTGCGAATAACACCAAAGGTACGGAACTCATCCTCAATGTCCCGTTCATTAACCCGTGGATCCAGATTACCAACATACACACGCGCCATCTTCAACAGCAATATTCACCTGTCAATTATTATCTGTTATACAAATAGGGTAGAAAGTAATTATAATTAGGGTTTAATGTCTGAAACCTAATAGAAGAACATTAGTAAAAGGAGACAGCGTTTGACAGAAAAACCCTAGAACTGAGTTGGAGGCAGTGGGAATTAATGATGTTTCAAGTGAAGAGAGGCTTGTTTTGTTTGGCCGAACAACAACAGTACGGCCGCTAAGTAAGTAAGTAAGTTGTGTCTAAAGTACTAGACACATTACATGCGTGTTGGGGTTTTGTTCTTAGTCTATAATTCATTATAATTCATTTCTATTATAATTTTCGTCCAAAAAAAGTGTTTAGTCATTTATGTTGTCGTGGTTGTATTTAATTTTCGTTTAAGTCCAAATCATTAACTCCGTAATTTTAATATGTTAAGTTAATATAAAATGGAAAAATAGAAAAAAGAAACATCATTTTAATTAAATAGAGTAAACTGTTATTTTCATTTGCTCACTTTTGCCAGATCCATCCAATATAAACTTATTTTTAGCCACAACTTACGATTCTCTAACTCGCCCAAGTAACACACATGAAGAATCTTGAATACATATAGTAAATCACTCCAGTTCAATGACACCGTAGTGTCATTAGAAGCCATACAATTAGACCCCTCTCGTTTTCTTCTCCCACCAACTGAAGCATAAGAATGAGATTTTAACTCGCCAACATTGCATGCACCAATTATAACATCCATAGCCACACTGTTTCCATGACTTTAGCCCTTGTAAACCTGACCCCACTAATCCTTTCGCTCCAGTTTTTCTTTCAAATCTTGCGAAGACGCAAACATAGGGTACGACCCAAACCACATAGAACACAGGTTACCCGATTTTGAAAGCTTCTTTGACACTTAGATGTTGGGAACACGTCTCCAGTTGTTACATCTTTGCCAAATGTCCTTCAAAAGCGAACAAGGAGGGAAGTTTGTGAGACAGATTGATACTGGTTGTTCTTAACTCTTTGATGTTCAAACCCTGAATTTTCATTTCTGTTATTCTCGAATACATTCGCCTTCTTGTTGTCCTTGTTCAGCTGCTCCATTCTTCACCTTTGATTTCTTCATCAAAGCCAACCCCGCCCGGCGCTAGGATTTGCCCCACCTTCGCCATATTTCGATTTTTTTAATATGCAGATAAAAAATACATCTTTTTTCAAACGCATGTCCGTCTCATACTCAAATACATGTTTTTAGTTGTTTCGAGTATTCCCACTGAGCTCGGGTGTTTTTTTATCCGTAACAATGATGTCTTCAGGTGAGCTTCTCGTGCACTAATCTTACGAACAAATGGCTTTTACCTTTTCATCACGAGCCACTCTCTACTTTTCATATTGCTTTTTCCCACAAATGAACACTTGAATTGAAAATGATAAATTATAAGTTTTTGTGTATAAAAGTTAATAGATCAATATTATGCAAATAAAGGTTGATGATCATCTAGCTTGATAACCGTCTAGCTCAACGACATTGCCTATTAAATCAAAAGATTAAACATGAATCGTCTAGTATGCAAGTTTGTATGAATACCAGCAATATTTTAATGCTTTAGTGTCAATATTTTAAAGTTTTAATGTCATTTCATTTTCATGTTAGAAATGAAGTACGAGTTCCACCTTATGGTACCTTATTCTAACAAATTGGGTATCAAATACTACATTTTATGTATTGGTCTGATATTAATACAGCACCGGTGTCAGTATAGTATTTGTTTTGATATCGTTTTGTTTTGTTTTTATTTTCAAGTCTATATAGATTGTATCAAATATAAAAAAATAATTCGTAATCAATAAAACATACTACCAAATAAAACGTAATACCAAATATACAAAATGCCCCAAAAATCATACCAAAATGATTAAAAAGTAAAGCAAACCAAGGAAAGTTGAGTTCATTTAAGCCTTGCTAATCGCTTTGCATTCTTCCTTTTTTTTTAAAGTAGTTATCTTGAACTACAAAAGGTTAAATATTACATGGATAAAGAATGATTTATTTTTATGAAATTACTAAATACCGTTATTTAAAATGAAAAAATATATATAAACTCCTAACACGCCCCACACCCCATCATAGCTTATATTCGTACAAATAGGTTCTAAACCCAACCATTTCGGGGTAAAAAAAGTCAACCGGTTCATTTAGGAATAAGGCTTTCAAATCTAAAACCTTAATCGATGGAATCGGTTATTAATAAAAAAAATTAAATTAAAAATTTATACATAACATTAACAACATAAAATTCATGTTTTATTTTATTTTTTTATCTATTTAATTCTTTTTTTATAACGAGAAATCCATATTTTATTTCATTTTGTAATTTCATAAACAACATAAACATAACTTAATTAAAAACATCAATTTAGGAATAGCAATACAAAATACATTTTCTTTAAATCCATTACGTTATATATAATGTAGTCGTCTTTATAAGTTGTCACGTAATATATGGTTTCGCACACAAGGGACTACCTATCACAAGAGAAAGGGGGCAACCAACCACTTTAAGAGCATTTACAAAGGGCTACACACCCCCAATGTCCAAATCCGTGTGTCAACTTGCAGACTTTAAGGGAGCCCAACTCTACCATTGTGAAGAATTAAGGATTGTTGTAAGTTTGGTTATGCAAACTTGGAGTATGGTTCCCCCCTATCTCTCTTACACACCCATATTATACAATATTACACATACGCATAGTTGTTTAATATTATTTGTTTATAATATTTATTTATTTTTTGAATTTTTATCTTTTTTATTGTATGAAAGTTAATAACATACTTATGGTTTGATGATAAATTGTTTCACAAATAAATGAGATGTTATAATCCAGTTTAAAAGCTATATGGGTTTGATGAGACCAAAGCTCCGTTTATTTTTTACTACAAATTGGTTTTTTAATTATAAATAATATATATCTTTTTTTAAATAAATCATATATTAATTTTTAGTATATCCCTACTTTATAGGATTATTATATAAAATATATGGTGAGATTAGTTTTTAATTTAATGAGATGTTATAACCCGTTTATGAAATATATGGGTTTAATAAGACTCATACCAGTGAATTCGTATCAAATGCATGATAAGCCTTCATTTAAAAATCAAGCAAATATGGTGACTCCAAAAAAGGGGGGAGCGACCACATCACGACACTTAGAATTTTTGGGTTTTCGTTTATATTACACACACACACACACTAGTTGTTTTCCCCCGTATTACGGGGGTTGTTTTACATTTCTCGTTTTTAATATTTATATACTTTTTTCGGTTTAATTTTATTTATTTTAATGAAATTTATAATATACTTTGAGTTTGATGATAAAAAGATTTCACAAATAACTAAGATGTTATAACCCGGTTTAAAAGTTATCTGGGTTTTGTAAGACTCAAGACCCGTTTATTTTTTTTACTATGAAATTGTTTTTTAATTATAAATAATTTTTTTTTAAAATCATATAATAATTTTTAGTATATCATATTTTATAGGATTTTCACATCAATAATTTGGTGGGAATAATTTTTAATTTAATGAGATGTTATAACTCGTTTAAGAAATATCTGGGTTTGGTAAGACCTATACCCGTGAATTCGGGTAAAATGCATGAGAAACCTCCATTTAAAAATCAAGCAAATCTGGTGACTCTATAAAAAGGGGGAGCGACCACATCGCGACACTTAGGATTTTTGGGTTTTCGTTTATATATATATTATATATATATTTACTAGTTTTTATCACCCATATTACGATGGTTGTTTTATATTATTTGTTCTAATATTTATTTATTTTTTGAATTTTTATTTTTTTATTGTATGAAAGTTAATTATATACTTATGGTTTGATGATAAATTGTTTCACATATAAAAGAAACGTTGTTATAAACCGGTTTAACAGTTATATGGTTTTGATAAGACCCAAGACCCGTTTATTTCTTTTACTATAAAATTGGTTTTTTTAATTATAAATAATATTTATAAAAGTTATTATATACTTATGATTTGATGAGACCCAAGACCCGTTTATTTTTTTTACTATAAAATTAGTTTTTTAATTTAAATAATATATATATATATATTTTAAAATAAATAAGATATTAATTTTTAGTATATCATATTTTATAGGATATTTACATCAATAATTTGGGTAGAATAATTTTTAATTTAATGAGATGTTATAACCCGTTTAAGGAATATCTGGGTTTGATAAGGCCCATACCCATGAATTCAGGTCAAATGCATTAGAAGCCTCCATTTGAAAATCAAGCGAATCTGGTGACTTCAAAAAAAGGGAGAGTGACGACATAGCGACACGTAAGATTTTTATATTTTCGTTTATATATATTATAGATATTACACATATGCATACATATTTAATATTTTTTTAATAAGGTTTGTGAATGTTTGTTGTTGTGAAAAAAAGTGGGGTTTTTGAGAAAAGTTTGAAATATAATGTGGCGATGATGTAGCGGTTTGTACGAGTTTTTTGTTGTGGATGCTCTAACAAAAATATTAGTGTTATACACCTTTATTATCTTGACAGCCCCCGATAAAATTTGCGATCGTCTTCATGAACTTTTGAAACTGAACCTAATGAAATTTCGAAAACCAACCCATAAGAAAAACCATATTAGAAAATTAATAATATCGATTAATTAAACATTAATATAGTTTATATAAAACATTGATTAATTAGCTCAATGTTTTTATGCTTCAACTTTTAAGCCTATATTTGAGAATTTACGCCTTAAATTGGCGGATTATTGGATTAAAATAATCACACCTTTAGTTGGCGTTTGTTATGCAGTAATGACAGGAGGAATGGAATGATTCATTACGTGGGAATGAAATAAGAGGTGTTTGGTTGCACAATGAAATGGAATCATCCATTACACATGGAATCCCATTCCATCAAAACCATTCCTTCCAACCCCCCTTCTTTTTTTTCATTCCATTCCTCCTTCAACCTTCTTTCTCAACAACACCATCATCTAACAACAACCACCGCCGCCACCACCACCACTACCATAGCCACCACCGCCATCGTCACCACCACCACCTCGGTCGCCACCACTGTCGCCGCCACCACCAACTGACCGCCACCGTCGCCATCACCACCTCCACCACCACCACCTTACCACCAAAGCTACCACCGCCACCATCGTCGCCACCCGACCATAACCGCCAACACCACCGTCATCACCACCCTACCACCGCCATCACTACTAATGATACCATCGCTTGACCACCACCACCACAACCAGCACCCCCGCCGCATGACCGCCACCACCACCACCGTCGCCAGCGCCACCACCATTTTCATCTCCAAAGCTACCACCACCGTCGCCATTTCAGTTTTTTTTTTGTAAAAATATATATATTTTGGGATAGGAATATTTTTATTATTTCTATTTCATTCCTAAAATTTTTTTTGGATACCAAACATAAAGTAATTATTCATTTCATTCCCGTATGTTAACCAAACAAGACAAAGGAATGGTAATGATCCATTCATTCCTTTGTCCATTCCATTTCTTCTCTCATTCCATTCTCCCCTTTATTCCATTCCTTTCAACCAAACATACCCTTAATGTGTTGGCCAATAATAATCCTACCTGAGTTAATTCTCTCTGACAGTCCCACTTTTTCCATGTTTTTTGTTTTATGATTCCCCGTTAAAAATAACTAACGGGGTTAGTTTTTGGCTGATGTGGCTTGATGAGTTGTCTTTCTTTCCAAAGGTGAGTTGACATTGTCAATTTAGGATATTTAAAGTTATAGCTATATTTCATAAAATGAAAACTCGTTAAATAACTTTAAATATCTTGTATATTCATAAATTTTACATTTATGATGATGTTTAAGGCAACTTTTTAGTTATATGAAATTCAGTTTGGTTTTATTTTCTTTATTAAGACCCGATTCGATATGAATTGGACTGGACAAGAAAAGTTATTAAATAGCGATAGTCAAACGACCCCAATAATTCCCAATCTCCATAAAAAAATTGGGTCCAGCGTAGGTCCCGCAAGCGTACCGTTGGTACGCTAGCTCTTCATTGAAAGTTGGTGAGATTGTCCGGTTACGACTCCCTCTGAATCGCTTATTTCCTCATCGAGTTGTATTTTGTCTTGGAGATCGAGTTGATACATTTTGAATACTTTCCGTCGCGTCTAAGGATCCTTAAAATATATGCACATTTCCTATTCAAAAACTAAAACCCATTATGTTGTGTTTTTTTTCAGTTTCAAGCCGGTTCGGGTTCGCTGGATCTGTTTCTGTTAACCAGTTTTATTCCCGCCCAAGTTCCTGCTGGTCTATTCTCCTTTAATGATTAACAATTAATAATCACCCATCTATCTATATACATGTTATTCCAAAAGAATTCATTACTTTGTTAAATCATGAATGCACATAAGGTGCATGCTTAATTAAATGTATGTTTAGAGATTCTTCAACTGGGCAATAAACAATTCTGCTAGTTTCAGTAGTGTGACACTATTTGTAGTATATGCACATGGCCTTTTGAGCTTCTTCACATTATAGTTTATAATAATATAATTTATATTTTCTGCTCACATGGTTCCAAATTGTTTTGTTTTGTTTGTTTATTCATTGAAAATGGGTGCTTCTTGGTTTCCCGGCCAATACCTTTGATCTAAGTGGCACCAGTTAACAAGGTCATCTTTCAAGAATTTTAAGCAGCATTGATCTATCTTGAATATTATGCACATGGTCATTACATATTGGTGAGTCTCATATTTCAATTCAAGAACTATGGTACATACTTTTGTCATTTAGAATTTATGTTTTCTTAGCATTTGTGAATCCAAAATCTTATTTCTTTTATTCAAGGGCTTGCACTTTTAAGTTTTAACTGATCAACAAAAGGCTGTTAAGCTATGACTTTTGCCTTATGATCATTGTTTCATTTTAATTAAATTTGACAATCTTAGCTAGGATGGGTATGGGTGGATATTATTTTAATATCTACATTGAACATTTGCTTATTACATTGCCAGCCTCTTAAATATTTATTTTGATCTTGATTTCAAAAAATTAAATTGCAGATCTCAATACCGGTTTTTGGTCATTTTGGTGGTCTTAAAATGGCGCATGAGATGGAGGATATGATGGTTGATGAAGCTGGAAAAAAGTTCAATGTAGACAAGCCAGGTGTTCGTGACAATATGTTAAATGATCTGACCTTCATTGAAGAGCCTAGCATAGTTGATTTAAAACGATTAGAAGAACTTATAAGTTACACTGAAAACGGGTCATCACAGCTAGCTTATCTTGTGGAAAAACAAGAAAACGCTGTGAGACTTTTAAGGGAAGAGCTTGAAAAATTAAGCAAACAACAACGTCAAGTCGAGCTCAAGAAATTAGAATTGCTAGAACAAGATACACAGTTAGAAATAGATGGTGAGTATGATACCGTTGCATATTATAAGCAACAAGCTTTGCATTTAGGAAAGTTACTGGAAGCAAGTGTTCAAAAAGAGCAAATACTTATAAAGAAATTGGAGGAAAGTATTGAAAATCTTGAAAAACAATCTACCCCTGTTGAAGAACTTACCCGAATATTGAAAAGAGCTGATAACTTTTTACATTTTGTTCTTCAAAATGCACCTCTTATTATTGGCCATCAGGTAAAACTTTTTAAACTTCAGCAGTTTTTGTTAATCTTCCTTTTCTACTTTCCTAACGACGGACGATTGTTTTTCTTAATTTTAGGATAAAGAATTGCGGTATCGGTTCATGTATAATCATTTCCCAGGTTTAGTAGATGAGGTAATATGATCATCTTTTAAATAACACATGTAATTTGTTTCTTAAGCATGTCATTTCTTTTTTACTTCACATTATTTTTAACTATATCGACAGGATCTTATTGGAAAAACTGATATAGAGATATACAAAGGTGGCGGTGTGAAAGAATCCCAAGACTTTGAAAGAGAAGTTATGGAGAGAGGACTACCAGCAAAGAGAGAAATAACTTTTGAGACCGAAATATTTGGAACCAAAACATTCATAATATATGTCGAACCTGTGTTCAACAAAGATGGAGAGAAGTTTGGTGTGAATTATATCGGCATGGAAATCACTGATCAGGTGAGAAAATGAGTGTGAATTGTGTACATGGAATAATATTTGATTTGTGTTTAATTTGATATGCTTCATGTCTCAATTTTAAGTTGTAAAGTGGTTAGTTTGGCTTTCAAAAGTAATTTATTTTTCAGGTGAGAAAGAGAGAAAAGATGGCAAAACATAAGGAAGAAATAGTTGTGTTGAAGGACAAAGAGATGGAACTTAACAAAACTGTTCATATTACTGGTCGGTAATATTTCTTTCCTTTAACCGTAGCTTTTAGTAATATTCATAACGTAAATCGTTTTAAAATATTCTGAATAATGCACATTTTAATGGGGAACTAACTAGAAATATTTGAACATCACTTTGAAGAAGAAAGCTATGGAGGTGACAAAAACCATGTTTCTGTGCCGGATGAAGCTTGTGAAATATTTCAAGATGTCTTCATAAGTAAAAATGATATAATTGTTGAAAACAAACAGTTAGAAGTAGACGCCGAGTATGATACACTTACATATTGGAAGCAACAAGCTTTGCATTTGGGAAAATTGCTGGAAGAAAGTGTTCAAAGAGAGCAAATACTTTTGGAGAAATTGGAGGAAAACATTGAAAATCTTGAAAAACAATCTTCCCTTGTAGAAGAACTTTCCCAGATATTTAAAAGAGCCGATAAGTTTTTACATTTTGTTCTTCAAAACGCACCTGTTATTATCGGTCATCAGGTAATTTTATTTTTTGCAATAAGTTATCATTTGTTCTTTGAAGTTTTTGTTTTGATTTAACATTTTCAATAAATTTTCTAGGATAAGGAATTGCGGTGTCGCTTCATATATAATCATTTTCCAAGTTTGCGCGAGGAGGTGATTAGTGATATGATCATCTTTTGTAGAACAATGATCTTGACATTTCTTTTTATTTTACAATATTTATAATTTTATGGCCAGGATATTATTGGAAAAACATATATAGAGATATTCAAAGGCGGCGGTGTAAAAGAATTTCAAGACTTTAAAAGAGAAGTTCTGGAGAGCGGATTACCAGCAAAGAGAGAAATTACTTTTGAGACCGAATTATTTGGAGACAAAACATTCTTACTATATGTTGAACCCGTGTTCAGTAAAGATGGGGAGAAAATTGGTGTAAATTATACGGGCATGGAAGTCACTGATCAGGTGAGAAAAAGTGTGTAGATTATGTACATGAAATTATGTTTTGATTCTTGTTTTTAATGGCACTTAATTTGAAATGCTTCATGTCTCAATTTTTTCTAAGTTTGTGTTGTAGTTTGTTTGACTTTCAAAAATAATTTATTTCCTAATCATATTACAGGTGAAAAAGAGGGAAAAAATGGCAAAACTTAGGGAAGAAATGGCTGTGTTGAAGGCCAAATTAAGAGAGGGAACTTAATAAAACTATTGATATTACAGGTTGTTAAGATTTCTTTGCTTCAACTTTACTGTAGCTTCTGGTAAACTTCATATCATAAATCTTTTTATACATATTCAGAATTTTTAATTATTATTTTTTTTACAAAACAAGAAAGTGTATCCTTCTCTGTTTACATCTTATTTGAGGTTTTAGTTTGTTTTTGTATCCTGTATAAGTTATGTAATTTGTACACTGACAGTTCAGTAAGTGAAGTAAACAATTATAAATGCTTCTATATTAATATCTATTATTCATATGAAAATGTCATTTCATTCTTATAGGACAATAAAACATGATAAGAACACCTCTAATGGAGGCATCCTTGGGTGACTTGAGGTCTATAAAAGGACTGAAGTTAATATATCTAAAAGTTGTGTTTATAATATAATAGGAATTCTAAATATATAGGAAAGCAACTAGAAGCCCTAGACAAGCTTATATTTAGGGTCATTCTCGAGTATCGGTTAAAACTTTTGGGCTACAGGCGAAAAATAAAATATTTATTTGCATTTCGCCAGATCTTAGGTATATTTATTTGCATTTCGCACACTCAAGTTACTATTATTTTCAAGTCAATCTTTCTAACTAATATCTAGCATGTTTAGGGGCTATCTGGGTTTGATGAGACCTATGACCCGCAAAAATTATTGTTTGATGATTAAGAGGGTTATTTCACAAATAGATGAGATGTTATAACCCGTTTAACGGTTATCCGTGTTTGGTGAGACTCATGACCTGCAAAAAGTATTGTTTAATTATGAAAGGATTTCACAAATAAATAAGATGTTATAACCCAATTAATGATTATACATGTTTGGTGAGACCCATACCCGTGAATTTGGGTCAAATGCATGAGAAGTCTCAAATCATAAATCAAGCAATCCGGTGGCTTGAGAGCGAGCGAGAAACAACCAGAGAGTGACATATGATTTTTGGTTGCATATTTATATAGATAGATACAATATATATAAACTAGTATAAATATAAATGCATATTTCTTTTACACATCTTCCACAAACAAACAACTATGCATGGATTTTAAGGCAACAAAAGGAAAGCATGAAATCACTATGGTAGCAAAAGGGGGAATAATGTGCTATAAAAGGAAAGCATGAAATGACCATAGGACCAGCCAAAATATTAGAATGTCGGTATAGCCATTCAGGTTCATTTCAACTTTAGATGAAGAGAGAGCTTCAAATAAACTTAACAACCGCGATTCGCTTCTTACCGTTAACGTTCCTTCGTGTAAAATACTAATCGAGTTCTTCAATAAATAGATAGTGTATTTGCTACAAACTTACAAAGATTAGCATAATATAATTCACCCTAAATAGCTTTACAAAATTGAAACCATATGTTTGTAAAATAATAAAAATAATTTTGATTGGAAAGTGTTTCACTTTTTGCGACATATGGATTGTGATCCTTTTTTTGGGGTTTTCAATATTACTCGTGCACTCGTTTGAATGATATCCAACCATATATGAATCAACTTTTTTAACATTTCGTAGTGTTACTTTTTATTTAAATCAATATGATTTCAAATAAATAAAATAAAAATAGATACCAATAATTTGGGCTTATCGTGCCGTGCTCTCTGGCCATTTCAGTTTGGGAGTCGACCGGAGATTGGTGTCGGATCCAACTGATATACGCTTTTTAGTTTGAGATCCCCGTTTTGCAATAAAAAGAGAAAAGTGTTGCTCTGTATTATTTTGTCGGCTCGTTAATTGGTGTGTTTGAAAGACGTTAAATGAGGCAATTTTTTCCGGGATTTATTTCAAGCTTTCTGAAGTGTTGGAGAAAATTAAATCATTGTCTTGTCTTTGGATGAAAAATAAGTCGCCTTTTAATTCGATGTTTTGGAATGATTGGTGTAACTTTTCATTTTAATTGTTTTGTTATTGTTTTGGCCTCTAGTGGCTTGCTAGTTGTGTCGTTTTAGCTATCGTTTGAAAAAAATATAATAAAATTTAGGCTTATCAAATTCATTGTATATATATATATAACAAAGTTCTAGAAAACCTTCATTTGATGGTATGAAGAAAAAACTAATATAATAAAATTTTATCATTCTGTATTTTCGGATAGCTGATGACTTATATATTTACGTAACTACACACGTAATCGATAAAAAGTAATAAAAAGTAGTTATCTAAAGTTAGAAAGGGGGGGGGGGGGATTTAATTGAAATGTAAAGGTTTAAAAGTTTTTTTTTTGGGAGTTTTGGAATTTTAATAATAAAGTTAGTTATCTTAAATAAAAGTAGAAAGACTAATATAATAATATGTTATACATTGACTAAACGTATAAAAATACATTTTATATTCAAAGAATAGAAAACCGACAACCTATAAAGTATAAACTGGGTAAGCAAGTAACCCTCTAATTGCAAAAGTGAGCAATGCTTGATACACAAGGAAAGTATAAACACAACAAAAACGTTGTACAAAGACGTTATTAGGTCAACTTACATAAACTATGGCAAATAATTTTTGTTTGTGAGAAAATGCAACCTTCGACATAACCTAAATTCAAAAGTTTAATTATTTTAATAGAAGTTTGATATTTATGCAAACTATTAGCATATAGCATTTATATGGTTTGTAGGGTATATATATTATTGTGTGTTAACTTACAAAAACATACATAAATGTTATGAAGGTCAAAATAAGTATATGAGCCATGGTCAAAGTGACATTAAGGTGGAAGAGGGGGCTAATTGGTAATTTATTTTTAGTGTAATGGATTTTGTTATTCAAAGAATCATAAAAAAGATTTGATAAAATTAGAGAAATGTTGAAGGTTGATTGAGTAGTAAAAGAAGTTTATTATAATTAAAATTGAAGAAGGCCGATTGATTATAAGGTTAGTGATCATATATAATTCAAAAAGTAAAGGAGTTAACTTGAATATTCACACGACCTATCAAGATCATAACATGAGACACGAAGGTTGCTTATCAAATGGGCTTTTTTAAGAGACCTAAGTTTGATCCACGACATTTTGCATGTGTCTCAGTTTCAGGAAGCTCCACGTGGATGAAACGAATTTTATGGGGGTGTTTGAGATTCTTTATTTTACCTTTTTATTACTTATTTAAGTCATAAGTTATAAGTACAAAGTTATGACTTATACACTTACAAAATTTAACTTTCTCAAACACCTAATAACTTATAACCTAGTAGTTATAAGCTATAAGAAAGTAAAATAAGGAATCCCAAACTCTCCCTATATCTATGTAGAGGAACTTATGGTGGGTAATTAAGTATAAGATTAGCCGTTCCAAAAATAAATTCGTATAAGATTAAAATATTGAAAACTAAGATACTATACTAGTTATGTATATGATGATAAAAGATGAATGACAAGTTTTAGCATAGTACACACTACACAGTATTTTACAGTGAGATTTCCCGTCATAATTGTTTCACTGGGAAAATGATATGTAATTATTTTTTGTGTAGGTTAATATTTACAAAAAATAGAAATAAATCAATTTGTTAAAAAGATGTTACAACAGTCTCCTATATGTTTTTTATTCTAATTTGCCTAGATTTGCCTGGATTTAGGTACACGTATGAGAAAAGTTAGATACTTTAGTTTTTGGTTCCTTTAAAAAATTGGGGATTGATAGTAAACATAATAATTGATTTTGTGTATTATTATCTATTCTTGTAGATTGTTTTTTTCTTTTTAAATTAGGAAGAAAAGAAAAGAGCAAATGAATCTAGCAGAGAATTTTTGTTTTTAGTTTACGAGTGATCAGCTATTTGAAATGACGGATCTTAAATATTGTATATATGTTGTCAGCTATCGTCTGGTGACATGAAAACTTTGAGGGTGTATGTCATTTAAAACGGCGAAACTAGTTTGAATATTTTAGAATATGTCATTTGTCATTTGAAATGTTAACGACCTTATACGTATATTATCGTGCTACATTTTCTTAGCATTTACATGTATTGGATTTGGTGTGACATTTGGACTATGTTGGATATTGGGTTTGGTGTGACTAAACACAAACTGAAGGAATATTCAATCCATATATGTGAAAATAAACAAAATTTAATAACAGTTTGGACTATACATGTTCATGGTGGATTGAATTTGAAACAGTAGTTATATTTGGGTGTTGTCAGAGCAACACGTGGGGGCAAGAGGGCGTGGACGGTGGCGGCGGCCAGATTGGGTGTTTGAATTGATGGTTGCAACTAGCAAGAAGGGGTGGCAGTGGACAACTAGAGGTGGGCGCCCCATGGTCTTTATTTAAAGATAAATATAAAAATGAAATAACAAAGTACGTGTAATTTCCGACAACGTTTAATAAACGAGTCATGTTTGGATTGATATTTTTAATTAAACAGATTGTGTTTGGGTTGATATGTTTTACCTTGTTTAGTTTAAGCATGTCGATGCACTAACATTTTTAACACTTCAATTATTTAACACATTTAGACAGGTTTGGATCTATTTGACCCATTATTTTTTACTCTTCATCAACTTGATCAACACATTTAGATAAATGGTTAGTGGATGTTTGGTTTGGATACAATGTTAATTGTTTGTGGTTTAGAGTTGATGTATTTGATACATGATACATGGGTTGCGGTTCAAGTTGCCACTCCAATACAACCAACACCACTTAATTAATAAAAGCATGATATTAAAAAAGAAAAAAAAAGCTATTCAAAGCATACAAGTTAATATGAAATACATGTATATGGTTTATTCTAATAAAAGATATAGATTACTAAAATACAAAAAAGGCAAACATATAATTGAATGGCACATATAAAAGGAAAAAAAGTGTATATCAATGATTAACTAATGAAGAAACACTAACCGGACCCCGGACAGATTACTGGTAACCTGGGGGTTGGAGAGATGTTTCCCACGAGGGGTTAGACCCTTGGAAGATGGTTCTTCTGATAACCTGCAAAACAGACACCGTGAGCTCGTTACTGAGAAGGGGGGGGGTTCCTCCTTGTGACTACCCTCCGGCGTGAGAATCAGACTAGATTGCTCTTTAAATATAAAAGTATATTAAGAGATTGCTAGAGCAGATATCAGGTATAATATGATGATAATGTAGTAAGATATGATAAGATCAGATGGTCATACCATTTGTGGTATTTATAGCCGAAGGTAGGTTTCCAAAGAGGTATGGCCGGCTGCAACAGTGTTCCTGTTCCACCAACAGTAGCCTACGCACGTGCCCTGCTGGTAGTTGGTGGGTAGGTAGCGGCTGATAGCGACCAGGCCTGCTGTATACTATTCCTGTTCCACCAACTGACGGCTACGCACGTGGTATGGCAGTAGTTGGTGAGTAGGCAGCGGCTAATAGTGACATACAGTGCAGGAGCATGCTGCTCGCCATACTGTTGTCAATAAGCTGTCGTATCTTTAGTCAGATCTTTTTCCCATACCTCGTCAGGTACAGTACAGAAGATCTTCCTGTATCGTACGGACTGGCTTATTTGGGCGGGAGTATTCCCCCTCCCGCCCTTGTGCGGGATAGTTCCCGGCTTCGCTCATTCCTTCAGGTGACACTGAGTGAGAGCTAAGTGCCTTGTGCGTGTAGCCCTGCTGCGCGGGTGGCCTTCCCTGATGGCTTGTATCCGAGGCTGCGGGGACAGGCGGAGTCCTTCACCATCGGGAGGCATTTCCTGCGGGACCAGCTTGCGTACTGCGCGTAAGGACGTCACGTCTCTGAGCATGGTTGGTCCTGCGGATCCAGTTGGTTTCTGCGCAGACGTCCCTCTTCAAGGTGAGTCTTGCGGGTCCAACTAGGCTCTGCTGGGACCTACCTCTTCAAGTCCCCCCAGTCTAATGTTCTTCTCATGAGTGTTTAATAAAGTGAGGTGAACTTTTGGACTTTAAGCAGAGGGTTTTGAAAAGGGTTTTTTAAGGTTTTCCATGGGGATTCTTCCCGCGGAAGTCCTTGTCACTTGCAGAAATTCCCGAGTTTCCTGCTTGGTCTTTGGGTATGATGCGGGTAGGCTGTAACCTCCTCGCAAGTCAGGAGCGTTGAGTCCCACTTGTGTGGATTCTCCGTGAGGTTTTGGTAGTTTTGAACATGGTGATCAATTATGTTAAAACCACCAATTCCATCCTGGAGCTTCAAACAACGTAGTTCTCGACGTTCCCGCTATGCGGGGATGTTATTTCCGTTTACGCAAGCATTGCCCAGAAGATCCTTCTTGGTTTCAATTCCCAGCGGAGTGCTAGGTATGTGAAGGGTTTTGCCTTAACACTGTACCTGCGCTCGTCTTACGGTTACTTTACTTCCAAGGTATTCCTGGCGTCAATTCCCTGCGGGTGCTAGGTATGTGAAGGGTTTTGCCTTTACACTGTACCCGCACCCGTCTTATAGTTACTTGGCTGCCGAGGTACTTGGCTTCAATTCCCTGCGGGTGCTAGGTATGTGAAGGGTTTTGCCTTAACACTGTACCCGCATCCGTCTTACGGTTACTTGTTCGCCAAGGTAAGGGGGTATTTTCCCGCTTACTTTTTAATATTTTTAAATTTTGAATTTTGAAATTCGAAAGGTTGGTGGAAAGATAGGAACAGTCCAAACCTCTGAAACGTCGTGCGACAGTTTCTTCTGACTGTGTCAGGACGTGCAGGAAGTTATGGTGACGTGACATTATATGGTCATTCCAGACGCTTTTTCAAGCGCGTGGGCGCGATTTTTCGGGCGCGTGGCCGCGAAATTACTGGCACACGTCCTGTCAACAGCTGTTGCCAACCTGCTTTTTGCCACGTGTCATAGTTTCATTGCACCTTCGATTTCTCTCTCCTCCGCATTAAATTCACCGCATTAATTGCGATTAGTATATAAAGGGGGAGAGGCCTCTTTGTAATCCACACTTTCACCTTTCTTCTTCTTCTTCTTAGTGATTTCCGGCAAATACTCCCCTTTTCAGGTAAGCATTTTCCCGAAATCACTTTCTTCTTTCTGCAAAATGTCTTCTCATGATGCTGAAGCTGTAGCCGACGATAGGAGTACTGATGGCGATTGCCAAGGTCCGGCACTTCGAGTGGGTGTGCCGGATTCTGGGTATTGAGCCCTATGTGGACCGCCTGATGACCTTCTATACTTGGAGGTGCGTCCAGGGGTGGTACACCCTGACAACCCGTATTAAGGGTTTGAAGATCTGCGTGACCGAGCGCAGTCTCCGATCGTGGAAGCGGGAGTTCTTCTACATCTCTGCCCGCGCCATCCCCATTGCCATGAAGTTTAAGAAGGGTCAAGCGCTTCCGAGCCTTCACGCTTCCAGCTACCAGGAAGCGGAATGGTTCGCGAAGATATCCCGGGTCCAATCTCCGGTTTACCGGTTTGCGGAGTCCGGGATGGTGATGCTGGGGATGAGCCGGGTATGGAAGGATGCGTCCCGGTTTCCCATCCTTCTCGAATACGGTTTGAACTCTATTCCTTATGGTATGTCTTGTCTTTCTTGCTTATATTAGTTTGTCTT
This sequence comes from Bidens hawaiensis, assembly GCF_021521415.1. Taxonomy (NCBI): domain Eukaryota; kingdom Viridiplantae; phylum Streptophyta; class Magnoliopsida; order Asterales; family Asteraceae; genus Bidens; species Bidens hawaiensis. The sequence goes on along the minus strand of NW_027491112.1, from coordinate 623,323 downwards.
CTAACTGTTTCTTTTCTTTCAGAGGGGAATGACTTGGAGTCGCTCCTGTTCCCGCGGGAAGCTGACGGTCCCGTGCGGGTGGGCACTCGTGCTCTAGACGACAATGAGTTGCCCATCCTGGAGCAAACGGCGGATCGATTTGTGGAGGTCTATCCGCCGGGCCAAGAGATCCTGAGCCACCGGCGGCCAGGTAAGGCGATATTCTATCCTCAACCCCTCAATGCTGTACCCGCTGCTGGATTTCCTTACATCCTGTCTTCTTCTGAGGAATCCGCAGATGGTCCTCCCCTTGTGCGGAAGAAGAAGGCTGCCGGAGGGAAAGGAAAGGAGAAGGTGGCCTCCACGGCTGATCCGGTGCTTCTATCTGACACCGAGTCAGATAGTGAAGAGGTGGCGGGGAACCCCAGTGGTGAGAAGACCACTGCTCCGGAGGCTACGACTGTTACCTCCGGAGAACCAATGACGACGACGGTGACCGGCGTCAAGAGACCGGCCCCATCGGGCTTGTCCCCGCCCCTCCGTACGTTCAGGCTCAAGAAAACCCGTAAGTACAAACATTCTTTTTGTAGATTTATCATACTTCATAAATTTATTAACACTTATCTTCTTGTGCAGGCGTGGATGTTGACGCATTCCAGGGTGAAGTACCGAGTAGTACCTCTCCGCCGATGACGGTAGGCTTGGTCAGCCTACCTGAGGCGTCGACCCAGGCGCCTGCGCCTGGTCCCGCTGGTTCAGTTGCTCACTCTGAGCCGACTGTTCCAGCCGAGTTTACGCCATCGCCGGCCGTGAGTGCGATTTTTACGGCGTCCTTCACCGAGCCGGCGGTTACGATTGCTGCAGATTCTGCGGCAGCGACTGCGGCGGCTGCCACCATGCCCCCGCCACCGGCACCGATGGCCGGCCCATCAGGTACGCATGGGAGTACTCGCCAGTCTTTGCCACCTTCCCATCTGCCTGACCTTTTGGATGGGTTTCCTTTGGGTTCAGGTGATGGGTTCGGCGGTTATCGGCCTGTTATAGACCCTACAGGTGCGTAGGGTTCCTTTGGCCCTTTTTTACTTAATTTTTTTTTTTATCATCTTTTTCCTAACTGCTTTTTTGTTTTTTGCAGTGTCGGATTCCAATGAAGTGTATGTTCCGCGATGGAACATACGCCGAGGAACAACCCTTCGTACCCCTGTGGAGTGCGTGGACTGGGCTCGCCACGCTGCTCCTCATGGTGCGTTGGGGGAAGCCATGGCTAGCTACCAGGAGGGTAGGCTAACCAATGAGCTTCGGGTTCTCCAGGCCCGGATGCAGCCGCGCGTCGAGCTGCTTTGTCGTGAAAACGACAAGTTGAAAGCAGCTCGCGCCAAGGACGTATCTCAGGCGCGTGCTCTTCGGGAGGAGAACCAACGATTGACCGCAGCTGCTGCGGAGAAGGAGAAGGCCTTCAAGGCCCTCGAGGTTGAAGTTCAAGCGCGACTCGAGGCCCGCTCCAAGGCTGCCCAAGCTGTTAACGAACAGCTTCGGCTGGCTAAGGAGACTGCGAGGAACGCGACTGAGAGGGCTACCAAGGCTGAAACCGTTTCTGAGCCTTTACGCATGGAGAACGAGGAGCTCAAGGCCCAATTAGAGGCTCTCCAACGTGCTCATGATGCCTTGGCCATGGAAGATGCCAAGAAGCTCCAAGAGATCCTGGACCAGAGGGGCGTGCTTGACCACACCGAGCGGAAGCTTAAGGGCGTTGAAGAGGCTGCTGCAAAGGAAGTGCAACTTGCCAACCTCAATAAAAGCGAAGCCGAACGCGCCTGCACCCAAGCCCTGGTTGCCAAGGAATGGCTTCTTCGAGAAGCGTTGCCTCAGGTATTTTAGCTTTACGTCTTCACGCTTTCCTTTGTACATAGAAAATGTGTTTTGACACTTGTATTTTCTTTGTAGGTTGTGCATCGGGTCTTCTCAGAGACATCCTACGACGATGCTATGAGCGCAGCCCTCAACGCTTCTCACGAGGATGGGGAACGGGCTGGCTTCCTGCTTGGTCTAGGGTTCGTTGAGAAAGGCTTCCCGCCTTCCAACTTCCCTTTGTACAATGTTGACACTGAAGCCATATATGACCAAGCAGTAAATCAATATGCTGCCTTCCCGCATCCAGTGGTGGAGAAGGTGAACCAAGTAGCTGCTGCTGATGATGGGTTAGCCGTCCTTAAAGCCTTCCTCGAACCGCCCCGTTCTTCCGATGGAGCGGGTCCAAGTGGAGGCGGCCCTGAGGCTTGATCCCGAAGATCCATTCCCATTGCTAGGATAGTCTTGTACGGATGTATTTATTTTCTTTTCGTAGGCGGGTAGTTACCCGGCCATTCTTGTAATAATTCATTTGTGAAATATTAATCTTCTTGCGTATAAGATTGTTTTTTCCTTCTTTGGGTTCCTTGCTTTATAAACTTATGACTTGCATATTTAGTTTAAATTAGCAATTTTCCAAGTGTTTAGAATAAGTGGTTGATAATGGGTTGAAGTTTTGCTTCCTCTTTCGTGATTGTGCGGGTAGCACCGTCACTTGCACTTAGTAGGATGGCTTAACTTTAACCTTTATCTGACCTGCGTGTAGGTTTTCCTCATCTTTTGAGGATAAGTTAACCTTTGAACGTGGTTGATAATAGGTGTGAAGTTTTGCTTCCTCTTTCGTGATTGTGCGGGTAGAACCGTCACTTGCACTTAGTAGGATGGCAAAACTTTACCCTTATCTGACCTGCGTGTAGGTTTTCCTCATCCTTTGAGGATAAGTTAACCTTTGAACGTGGTTGATAATAGGTGTGAAGTTTTGCTTCCCCTTTCGTGATTGTGCGGGTAGAACCGTCACTTGCACTTAGTAGGATGGCAAAACTTTACCCTTATCTGACCTGCGTGTAGGTTTTCCTCATCCTTTTAGGAATTTGTTTTGAACCGTTCGACGCGCGGTTGTCAATAGGTTAGTGTTCATTTTCCTTTAATGATTCATGCGGATAGACCGGCACTTTCATTTAATGGGATAATTGAACTCTTTCCCTTCAACTGACCTGCGTGAAGGTTTGTCACGTTATTGGGTTCGTGCGGGTAGGACCGCCTTCCCACGCAATGACTTCACGTAATTATGCGGTGAAAACCGGCATATTAGTGTTCAGAAAAGTATAAATGTAAAATCATCAGCTTCGATGTTCTTAAAGAGAATCATTTCCATTAGAAGTGGCTCTTGGCCTTTTCTTTACAAATTGGAATTGATTTACATGCAAACTGTGTAAATGAGCTCCCTTCCATGTTGTTGGGATGGGAGTGCCATCGAGCCGATACGCACCTGGTTCGGGATCTCGTTCTTTACGCAGCATGTAGTCTCGATATTGAAGCCGGAATTTTGATTCGTGTTTTCCCCAGCTGGGGTTCTATACGCACCCGCCTGCTCAGCCTTTATTGCGCCACGAGGTGCGCGAGCGTCCCATCTCTGACAAATGCTTCGACCATGTCTTTTACGTCTGTGCATTCTTCAGTGTTGTGGCCTTTTGTCTTGTGAAAGTCACAGTATTTGCTCCGATCAGCATCGTGACGATGTCGGATTATTGGAGGCTTTGGCCACGGGAGCTCTTCAGTGGCGAATATCTCAGTGACGCTTTTGCTGAGCGGCGTCCATCTGGAGTTCCGGTGCGGGTGTGCATTATCCCTTCCGCCCAATCGATGTTGCAAGCCGGATGAGGTGTCAAAGTTTACCCTTGACTGCCAAATGCCTTGCTTCCGCTTTTTATTTAGTCGGGCGGTGAGGACGTTGTCTTCTCTCGTCTTCTGAGTGTAGAGGTTTGTGCTCTGTGGGAGATCTCTACCCAGTTGCTTCTCCGTTTCCGCATAGCGTTTTGCTGCTGTCATGATGGCATCCCATGTGGATGGCATGCCATCTTTACCCGTTAGGGTGCGGATGAGCTCTGGGTCGTGCGCGCCCTGGATGAAGGCAGCGCGAACAAGATCTTCGCATGTATATGGTTTATTCTAATAAAAGATATAGATTACTAAAATACAAAAAAGGCAAACATATAATTGAATGGCACATATAAAAGGAAAAAAAGTGTATATCAATGATTAACTAATGATATAATAATTATTTTCTTTAATTTAAAAAAAAACTACTTTATACATTACTAATAGTAGATGAGAAAGGCAAATTGATTGGAAAACAACACCGCAGCAACACCAGATTGGGAGGAGGTTGCGCCGATTGTTAGAGGGTGGGTAGGGATTGCAGATGAAAAAGAGGCGTGTATTAGGTTAGGGTTATTGTGGCCTATCTCATTTAGACTCTTTTTTCAACTGAGCGATTCAGATGTTAAAACTTTCATTCAAATGAATTTTTAAGCGAGCCAAACGCTCTTAATCTTACCGAATCATATGTGAACATCTGAATAACACCATTAAGTTCTAAACAAACATCCCTTAAGTATATAGCATATACACATTCAATTATTAATCAAGAATATGTTGCATCAATATCAACTATTAGACTTAAAAATAGTGTTTTGAATACGATACAAATAAAACTGTTACATAACCGGCCCACTTTCTATTTCATACCGTTTTGATTATCTTATTTGCCCTCGAGATGCATGTGTTATACATTTTATCCGTTCTAAAAAACTATCAATTCTAAAACGAGCACACCCATAATAGAACATGGATAAAGAGTAGAGAATACTAAACATTCATCAAAAACTATTTTTAAATACTTCTAATACGTGTGTACGCAGTGTACATATGTTTAGGTGCCTGTACTATACTCTTTCTTTTTAAATTTTCATTAGATCTCACATATAAATACATAATCCACCATGTCAATTCCTAAGATTCTCTAATTAAAGTTAATCCCAAAACTAAATCTCACCCATAACATAATAACAAAACAACAAATTAAAAAGTGACAAATAAGTGCCACATGTGTAGTAGTAATATTTTATATTTTAATAATAAAATAAGGGTCAGGTTAAACGTACCCCCCTTGTTGTTTGTCATACCCCTCCATTGGAAAAACCAACTTTCATATTACCCCTTAAAATCATATAATTACCAAATTAGCACAAAATTAAATATTTTATATTATTTTTTTTACAAGTCGCGCTTTTTTATGATTTCGGGTTTCGGGTTTGGGTTTAGGTTTTCGGGTTTAGGGTTCGGGTTTCGAGTTTAGGATTTATTGTAAAAGATAAAGATGTAAAATAAGAATATTATAAATATATATACTATTAAAATAAAAGAAAAGATATTATAAATATTTACAAAATTAATACTAAAAAAGTAAATTAATAGAAATACGTGATAGTTTTTAATTTGATATATATAGTGTAGATTATTAAGTGAAAAAAATGTTGTAGGGACTAACATTTATATAAAGAATGTTATTGAGTAATACTAATTAATCTAATAACTTTGTATATTTAGTAAAAATAATATGAGGGTACGGCACCCTACAATAAATAAACAGTAATAATCCAACAAGGAGTAAAATAATATAAGGTGAAAAAGCAGTTATTGGTTGGAGATTAAAGTGCCTGATAATAAGGAGCGCGTAGATCCTCACGCGCCCCGGATATACGTTAACCTCGGATGGTGGCGGGGAACAGCTTAGCCTCCTGCCAATTTTTATAACCAAAACTTTGCTCTCATAATAATATTATTATTATATAATATTATATACCCTTACGTATGGTTATTGCGATTGATTGATCGAATGCATCCAGAAAAACCGATAAAAAAAAAGTAAAACCCATTAAGAATTATTAACATTAACAATTACCCATCTTCAAAGTGCAGTTTACTGTCTTAAACTGTTGAAATTATGTATGCACATAAGGTGTTTGATGAAATGCCTCACAGAGATGAGATTCTTGAATTGAGGAATAATATTAATATATAAAGAATTAAACTTACTATATATATAAGTTGGTGTCAAATGCACATGGCCTTTTGAGCTTCTTCCCAAAATAGTTTTTATTTCCTGCTCACATGGTTTGACTCAACACATTCTCTTTCTTTCTTTCTTTCTTACTCTCTATATGATTATTAATTAATAATAATAATAATAATAATAATAATAATAATAATAATAATAATAATAATAATAATACAATTTGTTTAGTTTATTCATTGACTGGGTGCTTCTGGGATACTTTCCAGATCTACAGAGGTTGGTTGACAAGCTGCTTTTTGATCTAAGTGGCATCACTTAACAATCTTAATCACACAAACTATCATTATTGCACTTCAATCATTAGTTTCTGAGAATTTATTCAAGAATTTTGATATACCATGTTGGACTTCAAGTATCAAAGATTGACAACTAAGTTTTTCTGGATTATGTAGATGGGCTGCAATATATACTGGTGAGTTTCATATTTCATTTCAAGAATTATGTTTTACTCTGTTTTTGTTTGGTATCATGTTTTTTTTTTCAAGAATTTGAAAAATATGACAGTCTTGAGTAGGATGGTTATAACCGTTATAGGCGGATAATATTATAAATTTATAAATTTATATAATTTATGTAACATCTACAGTTCTTGAAGTTTTGTGTACATAAAAGGGCCAGCTTGGTCCACCATGGTTTCTTAGTGTGAAAGTTAGGTAGGGAAATATTGGGAATTTTGCTTATTAAATTCTGATTACCGAATAATACTAAACTTTGTATTGCAGATCTCAATACTGGTTTTTTGTGATTTCGGTATTGTTAAAAACTTAAAATGGTGCACGAGATGGAGGATGAACATGTTAGTGACATGGAGGTTGAAGTGCTATCTTCAATGTGGCCGGAAGACATTGACGAAGCAGGAAAAAAGTTTAATGTAGAAAAGCCAGGTGTTCATGACAACATGTTAGATGATCTGGCGTTCGTTGAAGAACCTAGTATAGTTGATTTCAAACGATTAGTAGAACTTACAAGTTACAGTGAAAAAGGGTCGTCGCAGTTAGCGTATCTTGTTAAAAACTGGGAATATAAACAAGAAAATGCTATTAGACTTTTAAGGGAAGAGCTTGACAATTTAAGCAAACAACAATGTCAAGTCGAGCTTAAGAAGTTAGAAATATATGAACAGCATCGGTTTGAAGAGAACCATGGAGGTGATAAGCGTCCTATTTCTGTGTTGCATGAAGCTTATGAAATATTTCAAAATGTTCCCAGAAAAAGAAATGATGTTGTTGTTGAAAATAAACAGTTAGAAATAGATGCCGAGTATGATACAGTTGCGTATTGGAAGCAACAAGCGGTACAGATGGGAAAGTTGTTGGAAGAGAGTGTTCGAAGAGAACAGACACTTTTGGAGAAATTAGAGGAAAGTATTGAAAATCTTGAGAAACAATCTTCCCCTGTTGAAGAACTTTCCCAAATATTGAAAAGAGCCGATAACTTTTTACACTTTGTTCTTCAAAACGCACCTGTTGTTATCGGTCATCAGGTAACACTAAAGTTTTCGTTTCACTTTAATCTTATTTATTAACTTTTCTCATGATAGATGATTGTTTTACTTACTTTTACTTTTTTAGGACAAAGAGTTGCGGTATCGCTTCATCTATAATCATTTTCCAAGTTTACGAGAGGAGGTAATATGATCATCTTTTAAAATAACAGGCCATTTGTTTTTTGCCCATATAATTTTTTTTTTTACATTATTTATAAATTTATGGCCAGGATATTATAGGAAAAACAGACGTAGAGATATTCAAAGGTGGCGGTGTAAAAGAATCACAAGACTTTAAAAGAGAAGTTTTGGAGAGAGGATTGCCAGCAAAGAGAGAAATTACTTTTGAAACCGAATTATTTGGAGCCAAAACATTCTTAATATACGTTGAACCCGTGTTCAGCAAAGACGGAGAGAAAATTGGTGTAAATTATATGGGCATGGAACTCACTGATCAGGTGAGTAATCGTGTATAAATTGTTATAAATTGAATTGTGTTTGTTCGAAGTTGTAAAGCGGTTTGTTTGGTTGTCAAAAGTAATTTATTTTCTAATCATGTTACAGGTGAAAAAAAGAGAAAAGATGGCAAAACTTCGGGAAGAAATAGCCGTGCAGAAGGCCAAAGAGACGGAACTTAATAAAACTATTCATATTACAGGTTGGTAAGCTTTCTTTGCTTCAACCTTATTATGTATACTTTATGCTATTTGTGCACAGAGAGTTCAGTAAGTTATTTAAAGTAATGTAATAAGTAAACGCTATAAATGTCTGTATTTAAATCTAAGTTTTAGATTTTATAACCAAAGTCAACTCTTTGCAGAGGAAACAATGAGAGCAAAACAAATGCTAGCAACAATGTCACACGAGATAAGATCACCATTATCAGGGGTCGTTAGCATGGCAGAAATTCTATCAACAACAAAACTTGATAAAGATCAGAAACAACTGTTGAGTGTCATGTTGTCTTCTGGTGATTTAGTCCTTCAACTTATTAATGATATCCTCGATCTTTCTAAAGTTGAGTCAGGTAAAGTCCGGTCCTATATAACATGGTGTTTTATAATTGGTATTTATTTATTTAATGTTTGGATTGTTTTCAGGAGTTATGAGGCTGGAGGCAACGAAATTTAGACCTAGAGAGGTAATCAAACATGTACTTCAATCTGCAGCCGCATCATTAAAAAAGATGCTAATTTTGGAAGGACACGTGGCAGATGATGTCCCATTGGAGGTTAGATTTTCAATATTAATACAAAAGTTTATTACTTTGTATTGTGAACATGTATATTGAAAAGAAAGGTTTATAATTAATTTCTAGGTTATTGGTGATGTTTTACGGATTCGACAAATTCTGACCAACTTAATCAGGTTTGACATCAACACTTAACTATTAATTTATGATTTTATAATAATTTATTAGGTTACCCATTTTTTGAATATTATTTTTGCAGCAATGCTATCAAGTTTACCCATCAAGGAAAAGTTCAGATTAAGCTTTATGTGATAGCAAACCCGTATCCTGAATGCCAGCTGGAACATAAGATAAACGAAGATGACTTGGCAAAAAATGGGCACGAGGATAATGAATCTCATTCACATGAAAGCGTTGTGTGGATACGTTGTGATGTTAAGGATACAGGGATAGGAATTCCGGGTACTTTTCAAACTTTTATTTTTTTCGATTTGGCAACTATTTTAGCTGTTTATCTTATTAAGATTTATAATAATTTATTTTATTATATGATGTCAGAAACTGCCTTGCCAAATTTATTCAAGAAATACATGCAAGCTGCTGTAGATACGGCTCGGAAATACGGTGGGACCGGATTAGGTTTAGCAATCTGCAAACAACTGGTAATGTTTTATAGGTTGAATTATTATGCGGTTTATTTGATATTAGATAATTAGAATCAATTTATCAGTACCAGACATTTTCCAGGTATTCAAGAAACTAATAGATAAACTCAAAACTGATAAAGTTGCAAAAATGATTAAATGACACTTTTATAAAAAATTTTTTTACCTAAATCATTTTTGTAACTTTTTACTACAGGTTGAGCTAATGGGAGGAAAACTCACAGTATCAAGCAAAGTTGATTGCGGGTCCACATTCACGTTCATTCTACCTCATAAAGTTTCACACGCGTGTGACAGCTCAGATGACACGGATGAATATGTTGACCTGGCTGACAATGAGTCAACAGACGATGACATCAGTTGCGGTTTCTTCCAATTCCAGCCTCACTCTTTGGGCTCTGTTTTTACCAACGGTTCTGGAAATGCACATAAAGTAAACAAAACTAAAGATATCAGTTTAATCGACGATGATCTTTCCTGTTTTGACACCTCATCAGGACCCGAAAGTTCTTCAAAGTGTAATTCAGAGAATGAAAACACAAACTGCAAATCAGAAACACATAAAGTAAACACTAAAGAGAGTCATGATGATTTACCAATGGTTTCATGCTCGCCTTCTGATGAACATAGTTCTAGGAACATTCTAGAAGTGTCCAAATCAGAAACGAAACCTAAGATTCTTCTAGTTGAAGATCATGTGGTGAATATTATGGTGGCACGCAGGATGATGAGACAGTTGAATCAAGATATGGATGTTGTGAATAATGGAGCGGAAGCTGTACAAGCGGTTCATCGTTGCAATTATGATCTCATTCTCATGGTACTTTCTTCATTTTTTTAAATTTTATTACCATATTATAGCAATATGTTTGTTGTTTTTTCACCGTTTTTTGCGTAATGTGCAGGATGTATGCATGCCTGTAATGGACGGGCTTGAAGCTACAAGGCTAATTCGGTCATTTGAGAAAGCGGGTAATTGGGACGAGGCAAGAAAGGCTGGAGTTGAGCTGGAAGATTCTCATTCATACGATCAAATAGTAAAAGGGCCCAGAAAAAGAATTCCCATTATTGCAGTAAGTACTTTTAATTTATAACCACTGAAAATGGCCTTTTGGAACTGCAGTAGCGTTAAATTTTTCAGTTATTTTGTAAATAAGGGTAATTTGTCATGTACATCATTACAAACTGCAACTTTAATATAGATCTTAAGAGTCAAATGTCTAAAATGCCCTTCCTTCAAAATAATATACACATATGTATCTTGTACTTTTCAAAAAGTTCTCACATACATGATTACAAAAATAATATGTTTTTTCAACTAAGTATGAGTTAGGAGGTTTTATGCATTAAAACACAGTTTGGGCGACTTTGCGCCTACTTGTTTAACTTGTTAACTTCTATGACTAACGAAACTTGATGATGTTGACCAGATGACTGCAAATGCAATGTCGGAAAGTGCAGAAGAGTGTTTTGCGAATTGTATGGACTCGTTTGTAACAAAGCCTGTTACTCTTCAAGGTTTAAAACAATGTCTTGAACAGTATTTAGGAGTGATATAGCATCACCCTGTAAATATATATATATATGAGTTTGTATGTATAGAAATGTGAATGTGAGTTAGGAAAGTTTTGTAATCTATGTTTGGTCTTTTTCTCGTCCTCTTGCTTTCTTCGTCTCAGTTTTTTTTTTCTTTTTGTGAATGAGTAATATTTCCTAGAGAGTTGATATAGGGACGTGTTATTGTAGAACTTTTTATTTTAGCTTAGCGATAAGCAGGACGATTTTTATGGTTATGGCTCAAGCACCGAGGATGCGTTAGGTACCATTCAAGTTAAATATATATAGATAAAGCAGGAACTAGTAGCTAATGGTTCAAACAGTTGAAGAATTTGTGAATTAGTAATTATTTGTTTTGGTATGATGGATAGGTATTCTTGTTTGGACAAATATGTATTGTTTTCTACCATTCAAGCAACATGTAACGAAGCAAAGTTACCGAACTACTTTCATCTGAACTGTAACAATGTTACTTTAACATCTTCGGTGCTACTTCAGTTACTCCATCTATTTCGGTACTCAACATTTGGTCATTGGTGTAGAGCCTTCTGAGAGATGTATATTTTAGAAAAAACCTAAGATCTTTCTTTTTCTTAACAAAATGTTATTCAATCTCTCAACATACTAATGCGTTGGTGTTGTACTAAGTTATTTGATCAATACAGTGTCACATAAAGCCACAAGTGAGAGGACAAAGGCCTCTATATTCTATATTCAGCCTCAACGCTAGAATGGTACATTCGAGGAACATGAAACAAGACTATCACCGAGAAATAAACAATATTCATAGGTCGAATGATAAGGTTTGAGTTTCGTGTCGACACGAGCTACCAAAGGGTTATAGGAGTACATGTCAATAGAAGCAATAATATTTCCATCAAGGAGGCTTGGAAAAGAAACGGACTAGATTATGTGATGTTGTCGAAATCCCTATAGCAGCAAGGACTACGATTGGCCGTGGAAAACATAGAAGGAAGTTGAGTAATGACGGTAAAGGAAACAAAATTGGTCATAGTAATGATGCCATATTACCATATACATTAATAGAGAAGTGCATGATTACTTACCAATCCGAAAGAAGTGATGAGTAGCTAGGAGAACATTTATCAGGTCCAAGGGATTGTTTAAGACCATATATTGCCTTACTCAAGTGACATACACAATGTGGGAAAGACGCGTGCGAGATTGTTTCATGTAAACCTTTTCTGATAAATCTTCATATAAGAAAACATTCTTAACATCTAACTAACCAAGCACAAGAGACCATGGTGAGAACCATATGAATGGGGACAAGCTTAACATGACTGGACGTCTCATCAATTCATCATGATCAAGATAGGCTTTGATGAGAATTGAGCACTATAGTGCTCAAGATTGACGATATTGTCTAGTTTACGATGAATCGTGAAAGAATGAAAAAAAAACGTCCCAAGAGGACACACGACATGATTTAAAATGTCAATTTGGTTGTGATGGGAACTCATCCCAATCTATGGCCATTCTTTAGTTAAGATCATGAACACATTCAAGTACGATTTAAGAATGACACACAATATAAGAATTTCTACACAATATAAGAATTTCTCTAAGACTTATACACTCGTAGAGCGCTGAGCGGGTAGTCATAGGACTCCCACAATTGGAAAACCGGGAAGTGTGATTGGTACCCTCCACATATGCGGATTGCGTTGTGTGTACGCTAAGAAACGTTGGGTCGCAATATTAACAGGGCCGTCTCCGAAAATGATAAAAAAAAATTTAGGCCTCGTGCGAGACAGATTTTGGGCCTCCTTCTTATAATATAAACTCGTCAATTATATATCAAAAAACCACAATACGAATACAACTGTTGTATATAAAACAAAACAAAAGTAGTATATCAAAATGATTGAACTTAAGCAAATTTTAAGGCTCTTCTTTTGTAGTCTAGATCTCCTAACTTCTTTTTCAGGAAGTAAACCTTCCTTTATGTATTTTTTTAAACACTTTTGGACACCTGAGAGGTATTTAGGAATGAGAGGCATGATTTCTTTGAAAAAAAAAACAAAAATATTACGTATTACCGGCAAATCAAACAAACAAAAACTACTCTAGACAAACCCAAAATCTCATGAGACTCATGGAAATTCATCATGGAATTGAAAAAGACTTACAAGTTTAAATAAATGTATTGTTATACAAAAACTCCTATTAGACAAACACAAAACACTTTCTTCGAAAAAAGTATAATAAAAAAAATAAAAATCTACGAACAATAGGTCAGTTTTGGAAGAAAATGTATGAACTAGTCCAACTCAACGAACACAACTTTCATCAGCAAATTAACTTCTAGAATTAAGAAGAAAGTAGAAGTAAAATCATACATTTTAGAATTCACATACTAAAAACAGGCTATTCCGTAGTATTCACTTTTTTTTGGGTCCTGCAAAATGTATAATAAAAAGGTAAAACCTTTTGGGCTTATTCACGTTTTTTTTCTTTTTTTTGGGTCTGCAAATGTATAATAAAAAGAAACTATTTAGGCCTTTATATCTATAACAAAGAGTTGAAACCTTTTGGCCCTTTACATTTTTGTGCCCAAAAACCGGCCTTGAATATTACCTCGATGAGCATTACATGTCATGAAAATGAACATTTGCGAGTCAAAGCAATAACAACTTCAATGAACCCTCCAATAATAAAAATACGAGATAATCATTTGTTCATAAGGTCGTTGCACCATGTGGTAAGTTGTTTGTCAAGTGTCTTTTGAGTACTTGACCCAATTCAAAGACAATTTTATGAGTTGCTTTTTGCAGAAGAGAGCAGCGATGCATGAGTTGGTGAGAGAGTGCGACGAACCAAGTGTTTGAAAATTGCATATACTCATAAACATGCTTAACTGAGTATGCTTGCATATCTTTAAGGAACGCAGTAAAAACTAAAAAAATATGTTATAATTATCAAAAGTGAAAATGATACCGGGTGATTTGATTCAAGGACGGTGGCGGTCCAAGGTTTTTGGAGGCCTCAAGCTAGTTATAAAATTGGAGGCTTTTTTTTCAAAAGTTTTTAATATAAATTCTTCTTCGCCCAGGTTTCATACTTGCAATAATATACCAAACGTTTAAAAATATCTCCTTTATCTGTAGCAATTAAAGCCTCCGAAGTCTTTTTTTTACTTTTTTGCATAACCATTTTCATAAGTTTACTGTCGATTTTTTTATTAACCTTTAAACTTTTATCAACATTAAAAAGTAGTGTTTCTATCAAAAAAGAAGGCAAACGAACAGCAAGTAATGTCGGTTTGACAGTGAAACAAGTAGCAAATAACATTGTAGTTTAAATGACTAAAAGCAAATAAGTGATACAGCCTCAATACTAAAGTAACAATATATGATAACAATTTGGCATTTTCTAAGTTTCTAATAGATTAAAAATTGGGCAAGAATTATGGTAGATTAAAAATTGCCAAATTATTATATAGATAAAACATAAACTGATATGTTTAACTAACAGTCGATGCACACCAGAACTAGTGAACTGCAAATCAAAATCAAAAATCACAATTGCCGATTCAATCAACAGCACACCAATCGCAAATCCAAATGCAGACTTCAATCACGAATTATAAATCGAATGAGACTTACAAGGATATAATGATAACATGACAGAAATTTAAGATTAATATTCGAGAGCCGTTAGCAATTAATTTATGATTTCATTGATTTCGGTTTCCATCCCATAAACTTCTTGAAATCGTGTGGCGGTGCGTGGAATGTACCAAAATAATTAGCTTCAATTGCAATCTTCCCGGCTTGAGTTCCACAGCTTAAAAAAACCTAATATATGTATTATTTTTAAAAAATGGGGGCCTATATAATTATGGGGCCTAAAGCCCTTGCTTGGCCCAATAAAGCTATTGGGCCGGCCCTGTTCAAGGATGCCACATGATTTCTCACAACGAACTAGCTTACCAATATTAATTATATTTAAAGTAGGGAATTAGTCTAATTAAAAAACTTAGTTACAGCTTACGGCAATAAAAGCAGTCAGTTCATTATGGTGTAACAACAACAATAATAATAATAATCTAAAACTTGGGGGACGTGTTATGATAATTCACCAAAGTATACAGTGTTTATATTGAAATGAAATCGGGTTTTAAGTCGGGCGAAAATCAAATCGAATTGTGTCTAGTCCACAAGGTTTTTACTCTTCCGATCCGACCTCAACATCCAGATCTTGTTCAAATTCTTTTATCATTCAAAACTTGTATTCAATTCTGAATATATATATTTGATTTCTATATATTGGATCAGTTATGTAATAATTTCATGTTGTTAGTTTTGAATCAGATCGGAAGCAAGCCGGACGCATTGAATTCTGAGCCATGGTGAGTACATCCTAAACCCCTAATTTTTGCTGATTAATTGAGCTAGGCTAGGGTTTATTATTAGGGCTTTATAGATAGATAGATCAATGATATGTGATTGTTGTTGAGGCTAAGAGAGCCAGCCTGCCTGTAAGTGTTCATTGGGGAAAATGAAGAACAAGTTTATTTAAATTAGGGTTTTGTAATGATTCACTGACAATTTAAGCTAGGGTTTCTGATCTAGCTCACCTGATTTGTAGAATGAATGTAACAACAGTATTAAAGATTAACAAATTTGTGATTTGTGATTCATAATTGTTGCTCAGGTACATCACACTCAAAATACGATGGTCCTTGTGTGGCTTTTTGGGGATAAATCAGTCATGATGTGGATAGAATGTGCCTTTGTAATGTATTCCTGATGACATGGGTTCATGTTGTTAACTAGGTGTTGGTTGTCTTCATGTTGTTATGCGTTTGCAGTGTTGATACGTGTTTGTATAGTGTAGAGCTAGGTGTTCACTTAATGCTAGCTATACATGCTGTGTGGAATTAACAGTTTGTGATTATCAGTCTTTTAGATGAAAACCATATATTCACTTTTTATACATGCCTTTCTCTAATTGCCACATGAACATGGTTACATCTGTTGTTGCAGATTCATTTTGTGCTATTGATAAGCCGACAAGGAAAAGTTAGATTGACAAAATGGTATTCACCTTATTCTCAGAAAGAGAGAAGTAAGGTATACAAGATTAACTAGATCATCTTTGTTATTTTACAATATATTTTTATGACTCTTGGGTTTCTTTTTGACATATAAATATGCCATTTTTACAAACATTCATAGATTTGATCACAAATTTTGTGTAGGTGATACGCGAGCTTAGTGGGATGATTCTTACACGGGGTCCTAAGCTTTGCAACTTTGTTGAATGGAGAGGATTTAAGGTTGTTTACAAAAGGTATTACTTACACGTGCTACCAAGTTTACATTTCTGAACAATTTTATGTTAATCGCCCTTTGTAACTAGTTACTTCTCTAGTTCTTCATCTTTTTATGTTTGTTTTTTTTATTTGTTTCACTTATCAGATATGCTAGCCTCTACTTCTGTATGTGCATCAACCAGGATGACAATGAATTGGAAGTCCTTGAAATCATCCATCACTATGTTGAGATTCTAGATCGTTACTTTGGAAGTGTGAGCCATTTAAATCTGTAAAATTTATATTATTGTGTTAGTTAGTCTATATACTCTAAATTGGATCTTTTATATTTTAGGTTTGTGAGCTGGACTTGATATTCAATTTTCACAAGGTATGCTATCTTCTCTCAACTCGACTTAGGTGAGGTAATAATGTGGTCTTTGTAATCATAGTTAACAAATAGCGATTAGAAAAAATAGAAGTTTGGAGAAAAAGTGTTTGTCTGTCTCTAAAGGTCACCCAATTGTATTGTTCTTTTCATTGTCGTATGGTATTATAGACATTTTCATTAATGGTCAACTTCTTTTTCTTAAACAATGGTCAACTGTTGGTATTTTTATTCGCCTGTAGTATGGTTCATGTATTGAATATTTCTCAATCTTCTTTGCAGGCTTATTATATTTTGGATGAGGTGTTAATAGCTGGGGAACTTCAGGAATCAAGCAAAAAGACAGTGGCCCGTCTAGTAGCTGCTCAGGTATGAATCCCATAGATATAGTTGGCGATTTTAATACATCAAATGATTAAAAATGGGTTTATTCCTGTCATCCAGCCTATCATTTACCCAGAGTTGCCTGATTGTTTGTTTTGCAGGATTCTTTGGTGGAGGCAGCGAAAGAAGAAGCAGCTTCTATAAGCAATATCATTGCACAGGCAACCAAGTGAGGTTATCTCAATCGGGTAGACATCTCGTTGAACATTTGATTTGCAGTACATGTATGTTTTGTGTGTTGTTTTTTCCCCTCCTTTTTAGTGTGGATCTTGGATTTTTTATTTCTGATAAATTACTTAAATCGTCACTCTGTCCCCTGTGTTAGAACTAAAGAGAGATTTATTTGTTTAACGACTTTATCTCATCGGTATTGCTTTATTTCAGAAGCTAAAGTTATATAATAGATTTCAGGGAAATGAATCAAGTA
The DNA here is from genome assembly GCF_021521415.1 of Bidens hawaiensis. Taxonomy (NCBI): domain Eukaryota; kingdom Viridiplantae; phylum Streptophyta; class Magnoliopsida; order Asterales; family Asteraceae; genus Bidens; species Bidens hawaiensis. The sequence goes on along the minus strand of NW_027491112.1, from coordinate 605,978 downwards.
CATAACTTGATGTTCAATAGCTTAATAGATATAGTAAAATAAATTGTATGCTTTGTATTGAAATTAAGAGGACACCTTGTGTCAGCCAAGGCATAACTGTTTTGGAACGTCATTTCAACTCACTCTTGCTCGTCCCTTTTAATTTTAACATTGAGTTTGGCATAATCCATTCAACGTGTCTAAAAAATTGACCGCTTTTAACTTATCAACTGATTTGACCCATTCATTTTACGACCTCTACCATCTAATTACACGAGGTTTGGCAAAAGTTCCTGCAAAACCGAGGCAATTTCACCTAAAAACGATAAATGCTAATAGCGGGCCCATAGATGAGAGCTTGAAGCAGTTCATAATCGAAGAAGTAACGTGACATGGACATTATGCATAATTCGTTTACTTATTTACAAGTATTAGTTTGGCTTTATAGCTTTTTGGCTACTTTTCATTTTTAATGTTTTCAAGTCAATAATTTCACCTTTTACCTACGAGGCATTAGGCTATTTAACCAATTACGTGTAATAACAATTCCTTCGGTCTAAATGCCAATAACTTTCAATCCTTGCTGAATTCCTTCTTGGAGGGTTTGAAGCTTCCTTAACCTTTCAATCACCTCAAGAGTAATTTATGTCAAAACTTTAAAACCGAAATGATGCATTATAAGACTGGTTGTTGTGGATGGGCATTAAAGCTTAAAATAAAGCGTTACGTCACGTTCAAGCCCCACTCCTTTATCACCATGTTTTGTTTTAAAGCCCCTTAAAGCGACCCCTTTAGCATTTGGTCCCCACCATGTGTTGAAGCCTCTCTCTATCGCTTCCCGGTATTTTGCTTAAGCCTATTGTAACAACTCATAAGATTAGCTTGAGCCTTGAGAAGATTATACAATTTCAAGTTAATTAGCATGAAACATTGATTTTCATATACTTATTTTTTATCAAAAGCTTTAATATTTTATATATGTTTTGAGATAAATAGATAGTTTAAAAGAAAAGGGGTAAAGTAAAAAAAAAACTTTTTAAAAATACTGAAATCATAAATATTAATGTTAAAACTATTTTTTTTATATGTGTAAAATAAATGTTGTAAGATGCTGTGCCTACCTATAAAGCAGCGGCTATCTTGATTCATTACACAACTCCTCCAAAACCCTAGCGCCGTTCTTTTGTTTATGCATATGCATCTTCTCCATTTCATTTCATTTCTTTTTTAGAATTTGATTGATTGATTGTTTGTTGTATGAAAATGTTGGCTAATTAGCCTTTCACATTATTATTATAATATGTGAATGGTCAGTAAGCTCACCTACAGTATAAATCTGTTAACTGTCTTCTTCTTTGTGGAACTGATTGCAATTAGTACCACAAACAGTAAGGCTATTAACTACATTTCATCTTATCAGCAAAGATGTTAATTTTGTTTATCATTATCTGGTACAGTTTCAATGCTATGTCCTTTGTAAACAGAGTGAAATAAACTTATTACAACATAAATGTTTAAGCTTTAAAATTAGCTTAGAGGCTATTAAATCAAGAGTTTTGTGTGATGAGAGGATTCTGTGTGACCCAGTTCTCATAATCTTGTATCAGTTGTTGCAGTAGCAGTGGTACAAGTCTGTCAACTAAAGCTTGCATCATTCTGCATGTACCCCACCAATGTTCAATTTTTAGACAAACATATAAATCTTGTCTTATTATATAAAAAAACAGCAAATCTACATACAAATTGCCTGGAGCCTCAACTGCAGATGTTGGCAACATACTAAATGGTCTGGTGTATATCTGCATATAGCACAAACTTGTTCATACATGTACATAAGAGTAATTGAAACTGTTGGCATCACATAAACTCTATTGTTTAACAAGTGAACACAAATCACCAAAACAAATGATCCAAACATATCCTATGTTATTTAAATCACTCAATAGGTTAATAAGTGAATCTTAAGCTTACAAACTAAAGTCATCTTGTTTGTCATAAATATTAAATTAAGCTGGAGCCATACAAAAACCAAAGGCCCACTCTTTACACATCACTTGCATGTCATACAGGTTATATATCATGGTAAAATTGTTGTACAGGTTGAATGACAGTTGTATGAGGGCCAAATCATATGGCCCATGTTTAACTGAAAAAAAAATGATTCATGTGAAAGGGGTGCAAACGAGCCGAGCTACTTGAGATCGGCTTGTTGAAAAGCTCGATCGAGCCGAGCTTAAACGAGCCCGAGCTCGAGCCTAAAAGAAAGCTCGTTAAATAAACGAGCCCGAGCTTCACTTGGTCGAGCTTGAGCCGGCTTACGAGCCTGTCATTTATATATTTTTTTATAAATATATATTAATAGGTACATGTGTATTTAATAATTATTAATTGATGTATATAATTTATGAAGAAAATAACTATTAATTGATGTATTAATAGGTACATGTGTATTTAATAATTATTAATTGATGTATATAATTTATGAAAGAAAATAACTAAGTAACATATATTATTTTATATATAAAGTTATTATGATAATAAATATACAAATATAATTATAAATATATAAAAAATTAATTAAATATTAAACGAGTCGAGCCCAAGCCGAGTTCGAGCTTGAAAAACTACGAGACGAGCCGAGCCGAGCTTGGGCTCGGTTTGGATCGTTTGCACCCCTAACTATGTGCCCATTGACAAAATTATAAAGCCTGTATGACCATTTTTTGCCTCGCATACTTGGTTTGATATCATACGACTTGTAGGATGTGACAGGCACACTGGTATACTCTATTAGGGGTGGTGTTTGTATAGCATATGCAGATACTGGTTGAGATTTACAACAAGAGAAGGTACCTCAAGAGTAAGATCCAGGTTGACATCAACATCCAGATATGGTTCGGAGGTGTTTGTGCACCAAGTTATGTAATTTGACATTTCCGCTGTAATAGACAGAATTAATCCATCACTTTTTTGCCTGCACAAGGCATGACCTTTTAACTCTGTTTTTCATGAACTTTGGAACTCATCAAACCGAACAAATACCTGAAAAATGTTCATTCTGTCTTTTCATCACTTCAGATCCCTCAAACTGCAACCAAAACATTCAACTTATGATTAATACATTCGTTGTAAACAAAAGCAAACATAATTAACAATATATATATATATTCTCTAAACTAGATTCAAAGTGTCACCTTGCAAGATAACATCTCTACCATCATCTGTCGGTGTCACTCGTAAATCTATAACTGGAGAGACTTCAAAGTTTAGCAAATTAAGTGGTGGTAAAGTACACCTGCAAGAAATATTATACATTATCAACAAATATGACCTGTAACACGGTAAAACGAAATAATGCAAACCTGTAAGTTGTAGCATCAAGTTGCTCAACACTTTGAAGTGCATGTTTATTCAATACCAGACGGATGGCTTAAAAACTCCCTAATTGGATATTGTTTCCCCCCTTCTCCATCTTGACTCGTTTTTGCTTCCTAGCAGATAATTTAGCTTTTTTCACTTTTGATTCTGTAAACTTCTCATTACTGCATTTGAAAACTCGTAATCTCCTCCTAGAACGAAACCCATTACAAGAAGCCTGGTGCCATAAGAAAACAAAATATTAAAGATAAAAATATTAATTTAGCCGTTTTCACTTCTGATTCTAGGGGCAATGTATTATTAGTTTTTAAATGATAAATGTTATATTATTGTATTATTAGTTTTTTAAATTAGTATTGTATTTTTAAATTAGTATCGTGACCAGTGGTATTATTATTACCTATTTATTTATATATTTATTCTCTGCTGTCTAGAGGTCTGCTGTTGTGTATTGACCTTTGGTGGTTCATTTATATAATGCCGTACATACAATTTTCGAGCTGGGTCTCTCTGGAAGCAACCTCTCTATTCATTGGGTAGAGGTACGGTTTGCCTGCATCCCACTCTCCCTAGACCCTACTAAAAACTTTTTTATTGGTGAAATTTTTACTAGGTTTGATTGATTTGTATAATCTCATGCACATAATTATTATATACTAGTTGTATAGCCTACATATGGAATCAGCACAAGTGTAAATAATGATAATTGGATATAAAAGTACCTGATGAAGAGGATAAGGTTCTGGAAAAGCCATGGAAGAAGGTAAGGTAGCTTCAAATTTGAAGATCCTCATAACCACAGTATAATAAATTATAATAATGATCCAGCCTAAGAAATTAGAAAGAAATGAAATTTGAAAATAAATACACAGAAGCATGTGTGCTAGAGATGTAAATATTATAATGAGATGAGATAAAGTGAACAATCATATAACCATACGTGGCTTGCATTTGCACCAACTCCTTCAGATTGCTAATCAACCCATCCATACCCATTATTAATTAATGCAAATTTTATAAAAGCATGTTTGAGTTAAAAAAAAACAATTGTTTCTTTTCTTATTTTTCAAAAATAGGCTGTTAGATCATAGATGTAGCACCAGTGGTAAAAAATATATGCTTTACAACCAAATTATCATGGTACTGGTTTCACTTTAGACAGGTGATGTAATAGTTTGGAAAAAAAATTAGTTCAGAAAAAAAAAAGATGGGAGGTCTAAGGTTCAAGCCTAGGCAAAAGAGTAGATTATTTCCCGTTTATAAAAAGGAACTTGATGTGTAATCATCATAATATTATCTTATCTATCGATTAAAACTATGAGCTCGACTCATTTTTCTAATAACTCTAATCCTATGTATAAAAAAAATCCAACCTATTTCAGGACCGAGGGACGGACCCCCATTTAGCAGTTCAAGATTTTCTAGCTTAATGCTAAAAACGGTCCGAGATTAAACGGGCTCAAGACTAGAGCTCAATTAATAAACAAGCTCGAGATTACTATATGTAAAGTCATAACAAAAATAACTAAATAATATTTATTTTGTTATACTAAAAATTATAATTTCATTAGCAAGTAGGGTTCAATCCGCATATATAGAGCTCAAAACGAGTTGTGCTCAAGTTGTGTCATAAATTAAGCAAGATGAATTCAAGCCTGACTCGATTCGTTTACGCCCCACCCCACTGATTCCACCCCTCAACAGATACTAAAGGGACATCAGTTTTTTAAAATAGAAAACCGACCTTTTGTTTTTTGTTACTCTAAAAACTAAAGAGTTTATTTTTTACAGTTTATAGAAAACTTATGTTAATTAAAACTTTAAATAACTCAAAAAGAAAACTAGTCATCTTACAACAAATGTAAAAATCTCACTAAAAGATTATACTCTATTCCTAATATGCCCTTCTGGTTTTACTTCAATGTCTTTGTATAACCCTGAGTTTAGCACTCCTACACCGAACATTTACTTTCTCTTCGTCTTCAGAAGGTGTTACAGGTCTCTTTGTGAGGATTATTCCACCGACCCCATTGACCGTCTGTTTGACCCACCCTTCTTTTACATCAGAATCAGCACTCGTCAAATTCACGGACACGGGCAACAAAGATTCTCTTTTGATGATATTAAGAAATGTTTGTTTCACAATTCTGTCCTCCAGACTGTGAAAAGATATAACCGCAAGCCGCCCACCAGGTGCAAGACAGCTGTAACAGTCGTATAATGAAGACTCTAGTGTCTTGAGTTCGTCGTTAACAGCTATTCTTAGTGCCTGAAATACTCTTGTTGCAGTTTTTATCCAACCCTGCCTACCTCCTGTAACACATACATCATTAGTGCATCTATTTTATTACATGATACACATATAGTTACCATCTCACGAGGTGTCGTGACTCGTGACATTATGCCACCTCATCAAACGGTAACTTTGATGGCATATTGAATATTCATATCCAAAATAACCAACAATACTAGCAATTTGCCAGTTGTACTGTTTATGAAATTTGTATTGTTAATCTGAATTTCACAAGCTCCATAAACATATTCTAAAGTTACAACACAAAATCGGCAGTTTGGTTTTATGTTTTTTCTAAAACTGAATTTCTGGTTCGACTTTCGGTTTTGCATGGACCGAAAATACCGAACCCATAAAACTGACTTTTGTCTTTAAATTTATGGATTATAACTTTTATTTTTTAATGTTAAGTAATTATAGAAAGATAGCCCAAAAAATCATTAATTAACAGAAGAAATTAGCTCAAGGCTCAAATTTAATATTTTGGGCTATTTTTTCCAGCCCAAAAGTTTCAAGCCCAAATAACAAAACTCGAGAAAAACGAAACCGAACTGAACCCATAGTGAAAACCGAAAACAAACGGTTTCAAAACTTTTTTTTTAATATTTGGTTCTGTTTGAGGCCAAAACTGTCCTATGCACACCCCTAAGTGTAACGGGTCAAAACAGGTTTAAGGTCAAAAAACAAGTTCCTACTACTGGTTGGTTGGGTCGACTCACAAACACCTTTTGTTCTTTCATTTATTTGAAAAATAATTAATGTGCTCAACATCATTACAAAAACTATATTATAACAATAATAATCTAAAACCCTTTTAAAATACTTCCTTGAAAATTTATGTAGTTTGAATAAGCTTGAACAACCTTCAACATGTTTGCAATCTCCTTTTAGCTTAAGTTTTTTAATTTCACCCATCAGAGAAAAAAATATAACCCAAATCGGCCCTTTATAACTAACAGATGCATTAAAACCAAGAACTTAAGAAGACAGCATACCTTTTCCACCAAATGTACAACTCTTAATAACATCTACTAGTTCACTAGTAGAATGCAACCCGCCATTTAAACGGGCCCCTACAATCTTTTTCTGAAGAGCCCGCCAATTGTTTTCTTCCCCGTAATCACGCAATATCTGCCCTATTTCGGACTCGGGCCATGTGTTCAGTATGTCTTCTGCTGTCAAACTTGCCTGTAATACCCCTGTTTCAATCAGTTAAGTGAACAAAACATATACTTTTGTTTTTAAAAGGTTAACTATTCACTCTAAAATACTATAAAAATTTCACACGACTGTTGTTACCTGAGGATCCATTCTCATATCAAGCGGTCCATCACAAAGCACACTAAATCCTCTATTGGCGTTGTTTACCTGCATATGAAAACAAGAAAGGTTTATTATATGTATCTATGTGTGCACAGAGGTCCAAACGAGCCGAGTTGCTCGAGAGGTACTTGAGATCATATCGATTTAAAGCTTGAAACAAGCCGAGACTTATTGAGCACGGGCCGAGCCTAAGCCTCAAATAAAGCTCGTTTAGTTATCGAGCCCGAGCCCGAGCTCGAGCCTTGTATGGGAAGACCGTTTAGGCTCCTCTAGCCTTGTGTATTTTCAAAATTTTAGTCCTTTTGAACTTCAATGTATTAACTTCACACTACACTACCGAACTTGAGCCGAGCTTTGGCTCATTTAAACGAGCTCAAGCAGAGCTTAGACTCATTTTAGATTTCCTCAAAATATATAAAAATCATAAAAACTGTATATGAATTAATTAATAAATAATAAACAAGCCGAGCTTGAGCTTGAAAGCCTTGAAAAAAAGACTCACGAGCCAAGCACAAGCTTCAGAAGCTCAAAACAATCCAAGCTCGAGCTCACGTAAGTCAAAACAAGCTGAGCATGAGCTTTGTCTCGTTTGCATCCCTTATAATTTAAGGCCAGTATTAGAGAATTGTTACATAGACTACAAGTTTGTAATCTCCATTCGGTATATAAACGATTAACATTTAACTTACCTGCATTGATGACATACCCAAGTCCATCAATATCCCATCAATCCCCGAAATCAGAACCTTTTCATTAACCTCACATAACGCTGCCTTAATGTTCTTGAAATTCCTCAAAAAAGTATGCGTCTTTAGTTTCTCGTTCTCCGTCTGGATTAAATCAATCTTAGCTTTTGCCTTTCCATGCGCCACCGGATCACAATCCAGTCCAACATACGTCTCCATCTCCGGATGAGCCCGAATCATCTACAATCTCCACCAACAAACTTAAATCAAACACAAAATAACAACCTACACCCAATGTTGTAAAAATCGCTACTCACCAATCGGGCGGTGGGGTGGGGACTAGCGATTAATCGTGATTAATCAGATCAGACTTTAATGTATAATTTTTAGTTTTATATATACACGTACACAATTTTATACGTAATTTTCAGTTTTAGATGTACACACACACATTTTGGCCGGAAATTAGCTGGAATCTCGCTGGAAACCGCTGATTAAGTCCTGGATTTGACCATTGACCATTTAATTGGCCGATTAGCCAAAATTTAATCAGTGAAGTGGGAACTAGCGATTAATTGGGTCGATTAGCCAAAATTCATCATGGAATTGAAAAAGACTTACAAGTTTAAATAAATGTATTGTTATACAAAAACTCCTATTAGACAAACACAAAACACTTTCTTCGAAAAAAGTATAATAAAAAAAATAAAAATCTACGAACAATAGGTCAGTTTTGGAAGAAAATGTATGAACTAGTCCAACTCAACGAACACAACTTTCATCAGCAAATTAACTTCTAGAATTAAGAAGAAAGTAGAAGTAAAATCATACATTTTAGAATTCACATACTAAAAACAGGCTATTCCGTAGTATTCACTTTTTTTTGGGTCCTGCAAAATGTATAATAAAAAGGTAAAACCTTTTGGGCTTATTCACGTTTTTTTTCTTTTTTTTGGGTCTGCAAATGTATAATAAAAAGAAACTATTTAGGCCTTTATATCTATAACAAAGAGTTGAAACCTTTTGGCCCTTTACATTTTTGTGCCCAAAAACCGGCCTTGAATATTACCTCGATGAGCATTACATGTCATGAAAATGAACATTTGCGAGTCAAAGCAATAACAACTTCAATGAACCCTCCAATAATAAAAATACGAGATAATCATTTGTTCATAAGGTCGTTGCACCATGTGGTAAGTTGTTTGTCAAGTGTCTTTTGAGTACTTGACCCAATTCAAAGACAATTTTATGAGTTGCTTTTTGCAGAAGAGAGCAGCGATGCATGAGTTGGTGAGAGAGTGCGACGAACCAAGTGTTTGAAAATTGCATATACTCATAAACATGCTTAACTGAGTATGCTTGCATATCTTTAAGGAACGCAGTAAAAACTAAAAAAATATGTTATAATTATCAAAAGTGAAAATGATACCGGGTGATTTGATTCAAGGACGGTGGCGGTCCAAGGTTTTTGGAGGCCTCAAGCTAGTTATAAAATTGGAGGCTTTTTTTTCAAAAGTTTTTAATATAAATTCTTCTTCGCCCAGGTTTCATACTTGCAATAATATACCAAACGTTTAAAAATATCTCCTTTATCTGTAGCAATTAAAGCCTCCGAAGTCTTTTTTTTACTTTTTTGCATAACCATTTTCATAAGTTTACTGTCGATTTTTTTATTAAACTTTAAACTTTTATCAACATTAAAAAGTAGTGTTTCTATCAAAAAAGAAGGCAAACGAACAGCAAGTAATGTCGGTTTGACAGTGAAACAAGTAGCAAATAACATTGTAGTTTAAATGACTAAAAGCAAATAAGTGATACAGCCTCAATACTAAAGTAACAATATATGATAACAATTTGGCATTTTCTAAGTTTCTAATAGATTAAAAATTGGGCAAGAATTATGGTAGATTAAAAATTGCCAAATTATTATATAGATAAAACATAAACTGATATGTTTAACTAACAGTCGATGCACACCAGAACTAGTGAACTGCAAATCAAAATCAAAAATCACAATTGCCGATTCAATTAACAGCACACCAATCGCAAATCCAAATGCAGACTTCAATCACGAATTATAAATCGAATGAGACTTACAAGGATACAATGATAACATGACAGAAATTTAAGATTAATACTCGAGAGCCGTTAGCAATTAATTTATGATTTCATTGATTTCGGTTTCCATCCCATAAACTTCTTGAAATCGTGTGGCGGTGCGTGGAATGTACCAAAATAATTAGCTTCAATTGCAATCTTCCCGGCTTGAGTTCCACAGCTTAAAAAAACCTAATATATGTATTATTTTTAAAAAATGGGGGCCTATATAATTATGGGGCCTAAAGCCCTTGCTTGGCCCAATAAAGCTATTGGGCCGGCCCTGTTCAAGGATGCCACATGATTTCTCACAACGAACTAGCTTACCAATATTAATTATATTTAAAGTAGGGAATTAGTCTAATTAAAAAACTTAGTTACAGCTTACGGCAATAAAAACAGTCAGTTCATTATGGTGTAACAACAACAATAATAATAATAATCTAAAACTTGGGGGACGTGTTATGATAATTCACCAAAGTATACAGTGTTTATATTGAAATGAAATCGGGTTTTAAGTCGGGCGAAAATCAAATCGAATTGTGTCTAGTCCACAAGGTTTTTACTCTTCCGATCCGACCTCAACATCCAGATCTTGTTCAAATTCTTTTATCATTCAAAACTTGTATTCAATTCTGAATATATATATTTGATTTCTATATATTGGATCAGTTATGTAATAATTTCATGTTGTTAAACACAGAGTTTTGAATCAGATCGGAAGCAAGCCGGACGCATTGAATTCTGAGCCATGGTGAGTACATCCTAAACCCCTAATTTTTGCTGATTAATTGAGCTAGGCTAGGGTTTATTATTAGGGCTTTATAGATAGATAGATCAATGATATGTGATTGTTGTTGAGGCTAATAGAGCCAGCCTGCCTGTAAGTGTTCATTGGGGAAAATGAAGAACAAGTTTATTTAAATTAGGGTTTTGTAATGATTCACTGACAATTTAAGCTAGGGTTTCTGATCTAGCTCACCTGATTTGTAGAATGAATGTAACAACAGTATTAAAGATTAACAAATTTGTGATTTGTGATTCATAATTGTTGCTCAGGCACATCACACTCAAAATACAATGGTCCTTGTGTGGCTTTTTGGGGATAAATCAGTCATGATGTGGATAGAATGTGCCTTTGTAATGTGTTCCTGATGACATGGGTTCATGTTGTTAACTAGGTGTTGGTTGTCTTCATGTTGTTATGCGTTTGCAGTGTTGATACGTGTTTGTATAGTGTAGAGCTAGGTGTTCACTTAATGCTAGCTATACATGCTGTGTGGAATTAACAGTTTGTGATTATCAGTCTTTTAGATGAAAACCATATATTCACTTTTTATACATGCCTTTCTCTAATTACCACATGAACATGGTTACATCTGTTGTTGCAGATTCATTTTGTGCTATTGATAAGCCGACAAGGAAAAGTTAGATTGACAAAATGGTATTCACCTTATTCTCAGAAAGAGAGAAGTAAGGTATACAAGATTAACTAGATCATCTTTGTTATTTTACAATATATTTTTATGACTCTTGGGTTTCTTTTTGACATATAAATATGCCATTTTTACAAACATTCATAGATTTGATCACAAATTTTGTGTAGGTGATACGCGAGCTTAGTGGGATGATTCTTACACGGGGTCCTAAGCTTTGCAACTTTGTTGAATGGAGAGGATTTAAGGTTGTTTACAAAAGGTATTACTTACACGTGCTACCAAGTTTACATTTCTGAACAATTTTATGTTAATCGCCCTTTGTAACTAGTTACTTCTCTAGTTCTTCATCTTTTTATGTTTGTTTTTTTTATTTGTTTCACTTATCAGATATGCTAGCCTCTACTTCTGTATGTGCATCAACCAGGATGACAATGAATTGGAAGTCCTTGAAATCATCCATCACTATGTTGAGATTCTAGATCGTTACTTTGGAAGTGTGAGCCATTTAAATCTGTAAAATTTATATTATTGTGTCAGTTAGTCTATATACTCTAAATTGGATCTTTTATATTTTAGGTTTGTGAGCTGGACTTGATATTCAATTTTCACAAGGTATGCTATCTTCTCTCAACTCGACTTAGGTGAGGTAATAATGTGGTCTTTGTAATCATAGTTAACAAAATAGCGATTAGAAAAAATAGAAGTTTGGAGAAAAAGTGTTTGTCTGTCTCTAAAGGTCACCCAATTGTATTGTTCTTTTCATTGTCGTGTGGTATTATAGACATTTTCATTAATGGTCAACTTCTTTTTCTTAAACAATGGTCAACTGTTGGTATTTTTATTCGCCTGTAGTATGGTTCATGTATTGAATATTTCTCAATCTTCTTTGCAGGCTTATTATATTTTGGATGAGGTGTTAATAGCTGGGGAACTTCAGGAATCAAGCAAAAAGACAGTGGCCCGTTTAGTAGCTGCTCAGGTATGAATCCCATAGATATAGTTGGCGATTTTAATACATCAAATGATTAAAAATGGGTTTATTCCTGTCATCCAGCCTATCATTTACCCAGAGTTGCCTGATTATTTGTTTTGCAGGATTCTTTGGTGGAGGCAGCGAAAGAAGAAGCAGCTTCTATAAGCAATATCATTGCACAGGCAACCAAGTGAGGTTATCTCAATCGGGTAGACATCTCGTTGAACATTTGATTTGCAGTACATGTATGTTTTGTGTGTTGTTTTTTCCCCTCCTTTTTAGTGTGGATCTTGGATTTTTTATTTCTGATAAATTACTTAAATCGTCACTCTGTCCCCTGTGTTAGAACTAAAGAGAGATTTATTTGTTTAACGACTTTATCTCATCGGTATTGCTTTATTTCAGAAGCTAAAGTTATATAATAGATTTCAGGGAAATGAATCAAGTACATAACTTGATGTTCAATAGCTTAATAGATATAGTAAAATAAATTGTATGCTTTGTATTGAAATTAAGAGGACACCTTGTGTCAGCCAAGGCATAACTGTTTTGGAACGTCATTTCAACTCACTCTTGCTCGTCCCTTTTAATTTTAACATTGAGTTTGGCATAATCCATTCAACGTGTCTAAAAAATTGACCGCTTTTAACTTATCAACTGATTTGACCCATTCATTTTACGACCTCTACCATCTAATTACACGAGGTTTGGCAAAAGTTCCTGCAAAACCGAGGCAATTTCACCTAAAAACGATAAATGCTAATAGCGGGCCCATAGATGAGAGCTTGAAGTAGTTCATAATCGAAGAAGTAACGTGACATGGACATTATGCATAATTCGTTTACTTATTTACAAGTATTAGTTTGGCTTTATAGCTTTTTGGCTACTTTTCATTTTTAATGTTTTCAAGTCAATAATTTCACCTTTTACCTACGAGGCATTAGGCTATTTAACCAATTACGTGTAATAACAATTCCTTCGGTCTAAATGCCAATAACTTTCAATCCTTGCTGAATTCCTTCTTGGAGGGTTTGAAGCTTCCTTAACCTTTCAATCACCTCAAGAGTAATTTATGTCAAAACTTTAAAACCGAAATGATGCATTATAAGACTGGTTGTTGTGGATGGGCATTAAAGCTTAAAATAAAGCGTTACGTCACGTTCAAGCCCCACTCCTTTATCACCATGTTTTGTTTTAAAGCCCCTTAAAGCGACCCCTTTAGCATTTGGTCCCCACCATGTGTTGAAGCCTCTCTCTATCGCCACCCGGTATTTTGCTTAAGCCTATTGTAACAACTCATAAGATTAGCTTGAGCCTTGAGAAGATTATACAATTTCAAGTTAATTAGCATGAAACATTGATTTTCATATACTTATTTTTTATCAAAAGCTTTAATATTTTATATATGTTTTGAGATAAATAGATAGTTTAAAAGAAAAGGGGTAAAGTAAAAAAAAAACTTTTTAAAAATACTGAAATCATAAATATTAATGTTAAAACTATTTTTTTTATGTGTGTAAAATAAATGTTGTAAGATGCTGTGCCTACCTATAAAGCAGCGGCTATCTTGATTCATTTCACAACTCCTCCAAAACCCTAGCGCCGTTCTTTTGTTTATGCATATGCATCTTCTCCATTTCATTTCTTTTTTAGAATTTGATTGATTGATTGATTGTTTGTTGTATGAAAATGTTGGCTAATTAGCCTTTCACATTATTATTATAATATGTGAATGGTCAGTAAGCTCACCTACAGTATAAATCTGTTAACTGTCTTCTTCTTTGTGGAACTGATTGCAATTAGTACCACAAACAGTAAGGCTATTAACTACATTTCATCTTATCAGCAAAGATGTTAATTTTGTTTATCATTATCTGGTACAGTTTCAATGCTATGTCCTTTGTAAACAGAGTGAAATAAACTTATTACAACATAAATGTTTAAGCTTTAAAATTAGCTTAGAGGCTATTAAATCAAGAGTTTTGTGTGATGAGAGGATTCTGTGTGACCCAGTTCTCATAATCTTGTATCAGTTGTTGCAGTAGCAGTGGTACAAGTCTGTCAACTAAAGCTTGCATCATTCTGCATGTACCCCACCAATGTTCAATTTTTAGACAAACATATAAATCTTGTCTTATTATATAAAAAAAACAGCAAATCTACATACAAATTGCCTGGAGCCTCAACTGCAGATGTTGGCAACATACTAAATGGTCTGGTGTATATCTGCATATAGCACAAACTTGTTCATACATGTACATAAGAGTAATTGAAACTGTTGGCATCACATAAACTCTATTGTTTAACAAGTGAACACAAATCACCAAAACAAATGATCCAAACATATCGTATGTTATTTAAATCACTCAATAGGTTAATAAGTGAATCTTAAGCTTACAAACTAAAGTCATCTTGTTTGTCATAAATATTAAATTAAGCTGGAGCCATACAAAAACCAAAGGCCCACTCTTTACACATCACTTGCATGTCATACAGGTTATATATCATGGTAAAATTGTTGTACAGGTTGAATGACAGTCGGAAAATGGTTGTATGAGGGCCAAATCATATGGCCCATGTTTAACTGAAAAAAAATGATTCATGTGAAAGGGGTGCAAACGAGCCGAGCTACTTGAGATCGGCTTGTTGAAAAGCTCGATCGAGCCGAGCTTAAACGAGCCCGAGCTCGAGCCTAAAAGAAAGCTCGTTAAATAAACGAGCCCGAGCTTCACTTGGTCGAGCTTGAGCCGGCTTACGAGCCTGTCATTTATATATTTTTTTATAAATATATATTAATAGGTACATGTGTATTTAATAATTATTAATTGATGTATATAATTTATGAAGAAAATAACTATTAATTGATGTATTAATAGGTACATGTGTATTTAATAATTATTAATTGATGTATATAATTTATGAAAGAAAATAACTAAATAACATATATTATTTTATATATAAAGTTATTATGATAATAAATATACAAATATAATTATAAATATATAAAAAATTAATTAAATATTAAACGAGTCGAGCCCAAGCCGAGCTCGAGCTTGAAAAACTACGAGACGAGCCGAGCCGAGCTTAGGCTCGGTTTGGATCGTTTGCACCCCTAACTATGTGCCCATTGACAAAATTATAAAGCCTGTATGACCATTTTTTGTCTCGCATACTTGATTTGATATCATACGACTTGTAGGATGTGACAGGCACACTGGTATACTCTATTAGGGGTGGTGTTTGTATAGCATATGCAGATACTGGTTGAGATTTACAACAAGAGAAGGTACCTCAAGAGTAAGATCCAGGTTGACATCAACATCCAGATATGGTTCGGAGGTGTTTGTGCACCAAGTTATGTAATTTGACATTTCCGCTGTAATAGGCAGAATTAATCCATCACTTTTTTGCCTGCACAAGGCATGACCTTTTAACTCTGTTTTTCATGAACTTTGGAACTCATCAAACCGAACAAATACCTGAAAAATGTTCATTCTGTCTTTTCATCACTTCAGATCCCTCAAACTGCAACCAAAACATTCAACTTATGATTAATACATTCGTTGTGAACAAAAGCAAACATAATTAACAATATATATATATATATATATTCTCTAAACTAGATTCAAAGTGTCACCTTGCAAGATAACATCTCTACCATCATCTGTCGGTGTCACTCGTAAATCTATAACCGGAGAGACTTCAAAGTTTAGCAAATTAAGTGGTGGTAAAGTACACCTGCAAGAAATATTATACATTATCAACAAATATGACCTGTAACACGGTAAAACGAAATAATGCAAACCTGTAAGTTGTAGCATCAAGTTGCTCAACACTTTGAAGTGCATGTTTATTCAATACCAGACGGATGGCTTAAAAACTCCCTAATTGGATATTGTTTCCCCCCTTCTCCATCTTGACTCGTTTTTGCTTCCTAGCAGATAATTTAGCTTTTTTCACTTTTGATTCTGTAAACTTCTCATTACTGCATTTGAAAACTCGTAATCTCCTCCTAGAACGAAACCCATTACAAGAAGCCTGGTGCCATAAGAAAACAAAATATTAAAGATAAAAATATTAATTTAGCCCTTTTCACTTTTGATTCTAGGGGCAATGTATTATTAGTTTTTAAATGATAAATGTTATATTATTGTATTATTAGTTTTTTAAATTAGTATTGTATTTTTAAATTAGTATCGTGACCAGTGGTATTATTATTACCTATTTATTTATATATTTATTCTCTGCTGTCCAGAGTTCTGCTGTTGTGTATTGACCTTTGGTGGTTCATTTATATAATGCCGTACATACAATTTTCGAGCTGGGTCTCTCTGGAAGCAACCTCTCTATTCCTTGGGTAGAGGTACGGTTTGCCTGCATCCCACTCTCCCTAGACCCTACTAAAAACTTTTTTATTGGTGAAATTTTTACTGGGTTTGATTGATTTATATAATCTCATGCACATAATTATTATACTAGTTGTATAGCCTACATATGGAATCAGCACAAGTGTAAATAATGATAATTGGATATAAAAGTACCTGATGAAGAGGATAAGGTTCTGGAAAAGCCATGGAAGAAGGTAAGGTAGCTTCAAATTTGAAGATCCTCATAACCACAGTATAATAAATTATAATAATGATCCAGCCTAAGAAATTAGAAAGAAATGAAATTTGAAAATAAATACACAGAAGCATGTGTGCTAGAGATGTAAATATTATAATGAGATGAGATAAAGTGAACAATCATATAACCATACGTGGCTTGCATTTGCACCAACTCCTTCAGATTGCTAATCAACCCATCCATACCCATTATTAATTAATGCAAATTTTATAAAAGCATGTTTGAGTTAAAAAAAAAAACAATTGTTTCTTTTCTTATTTTTCAAAAATAGGCTGTTAGATCATACTGGTTTCACTTTAGACATGTGATGTAATAGTTTGGAAAAAAAATTAGTTCAGAAAAAAAAAAAGATGGGAGGTCTAAGGTTCAAGCCGAGGCAAAAGAGTAGATTATTTCCCGTTTATAAAAAGGAACTTGATGTGTAATCATCATAATATTATCTTATCTATCGATTAAAACTATGAGCTCGACTCATTTTTCTAATAACTCTAATCCTATGTATAAAAAAAATCCAACCTATTTCAGGACCGAGGGACGGACCCCCATTTAGCAGTTCAAGATTTTCTAGCTTAATGCTAAAAACGGTCCAAGATTAAACGGGCTCAAGACTAGAGCTCAATTAATAAACAAGCTCGAGATTACTATATGTAAAGTCATAACAAAAATAACTAAATAATATTTATTTTGTTATACTAAAAATTATAATTTCATTAGCAAGTAGGGTTCAATCCGCATATATAGAGCTCAAAACGAGTTGTGCTCAAGTTGTGTCATAAATTAAGCAAGATGAATTCAAGCCTGACTCGATTCGTTTACGCCCCACCCCACTGATTCCACCCCTCAACAGATACTAAAGGGACATCAGTTTTTTAAAATAGAAAACCAACCTTTTGTTTTTTGTTACTCTAAAAACTAAAGAGTTTATTTTTTACAGTTTATAGAAAACTTATGTTAATTAAAACTTTAAATAACTCAAAAAGAAAACTAGTCATCTTACAACAAATGTAAAAATCTCACTAAAAGATTATACTCTATTCCTAATATGCCCTTCTGGTTTTACTTCAATGTCTTTGTATAACCCTGAGTTTAGCACTCCTACACCGAACATTTACTTTCTCTTCGTCTTCAGAAGGTGTTACAGGTCTCTTTGTGAGGATTATTCCACCGACCCCATTGACCGTCTGTTTGACCCACCCTTCTTTTACATCAGAATCAGCACTCGTCAAATTCACGGACACGGGCAACAAAGATTCTCTTTTGATGATATTAAGAAATGTTTGTTTCACAATTCTGTCCTCCAGACTGTGAAAAGATATAACCGCAAGCCGCCCACCAGGTGCAAGACAGCTGTAACAGTCGTATAATGAAGACTCTAGTGTCTTGAGTTCGTCGTTAACAGCTATTCTTAGTGCCTGAAATACTCTTGTTGCAGTTTTTATCCAACCCTGCCTACCTCCTGTAACACATACATCATTAGTGCATCTATTTTATTACATGATACACATATAGTTACCATCTCACGAGGTGTCGTGACTCGTGACATTATGCCACCTCATCAAACGGTAACTTTGATGGCATATTGAATATTCATATCCAAAATAACCAACAATACTAGCAATTTGCCAGTTGTACTGTTTATGAAATTTGTATTGTTAATCTGAATTTCACAAGCTCCATAAACATATTCTAAAGTTACAACACAAAATCGGCAGTTTGGTTTTATGTTTTTTCTAAAACTGAATTTCTGGTTCGACTTTCGGTTTTGCATGGACCGAAAATACCGAACCCATAAAACTGACTTTTGTCTTTAAATTTATGGATTATAACTTTTATTTTTTAATGTTAAGTAATTATAGAAAGATAGCCCAAAAAATCATTAATTAACAGAAGAAATTAGCTCAAGGCTCAAATTTAATATTTTGGGCTATTTTTTCCAGCCCAAAAGTTTCAAGCCCAAATAACAAAACTCGAGAAAAACGAAACCGAACTGAACCCATAGTGAAAACCGAAAACAAACGGTTTCAAAACTTTTTTTTTAATATTTGGTTCTGTTTGAGGCCAAAACTGTCCTATGCACACCCCTAAGTGTAACGGGTCAAAACAGGTTTAAGGTCAAAAAACAAGTTCCTACTACTGGTTGGTTGGGTCGACTCACAAACACCTTTTGTTTCTTTCATTTATTTGAAAAATAATTAATGTGCTCAACATCATTACAAAAACTATATTATAACAATAATAATCTAAAACCCTTTTAAAATACTTCCTTGAAAATTTATGTAGTTTGAATAAGCTTGAACAACCTTCAACATGTTTGCAATCTCCTTTTAGCTTAAGTTTTTTAATTTCACCCATCAGAGAAAAAAATATAACCCGAATCGGCCCTTTATAACTAACAGATGCATTAAAACCAAGAACTTAAGAAGACAGCATACCTTTTCCACCAAATGTACAACTCTTAATAACATCTACTAGTTCACTAGTAGAATGCAACCCGCCATTTAAACGGGCCCCTACAATCTTTTTCTGAAGAGCCCGCCAATTGTTTTCTTCCCCGTAATCACGCAATATCTGCCCTATTTCGGACTCGGGCCATGTGTTCAGTATGTCTTCTGCTGTCAAACTTGCCTGTAATACCCCTGTTTCAATCAGTTAAGTGAACAAAACATATACTTTTGTTTTTAAAAGGTTAACTATTCACTCTAAAATACTATAAAAATTTCACACGACTGTTGTTACCTGAGGATCCATTCTCATATCAAGCGGTCCATCACAAAGCACACTAAATCCTCTATTGGCGTTGTTTACCTGCATATGAAAACAAGAAAGGTTTATTATATGTATCTATGTGTGCACAGAGGTCCAAACGAGCCGAGTTGCTCGAGAGGTACTTGAGATCATATCGATTTAAAGCTTGAAACAAGCCGAGACTTATTGAGCACGGGCCGAGCCTAAGCCTCAAATAAAGCTCGTTTAGTTATCGAGCCCGAGCCCGAGCTCGAGCCTTGTATGGGAAGACCGTTTAGGCTTGTGTATTTTCAAAATTTTAGTCCTTTTGAACTTCAATGTATTAACTTCACACTACACTACCGAACTTGAGCCGAGCTTTGGCTCATTTAAACGAGCTCAAGCAGAGCTTAGACTCATTTTAGATTTCCTCAAAATATATAAATATCATAAAAACTGTATATGAATTAATTAATAAATAATAAACAAGCCGAGCTTGAGCTTGAAAGCCTTGAAAAAAAGACTCACGAGCCAAGCACAAGCTTCAGAAGCTCAAAACAATCCAAGCTCGAGCTCACGTAAGTCAAAACAAGCTGAGCATGAGCTTTGTCTCGTTTGCATCCCTTATAATTTAAGGCCAGTATTAGAGAATTGTTACATAGACTACAAGTTTGTAATCTCCATTCGGTATATAAATGATTAACATTTAACTTACCTGCATTGATGACATACCCAAGTCCATCAATATCCCATCAATCCCTGAAATCAGAACCTTTTCATCAACCTCACATAACGCTGCCTTAATGTTCTTGAAATTCCTCAAAAAAGTATGCGTCTTTAGTTTCTCGTTCTCCGTCTGGATTAAATCAATCTTAGCTTTTGCCTTTCCATGCGCCACCGAATCACAATCCAGTCCAACATACGTCTCCATCTCCGGATGAGCCCGAATCATCTACAATCTCCACCAACAAACTTAAATCAAACACAAAATAACAACCTACACCCAATGTTGTAAAAATCGCTACTCACCAATCGGGCGGTGGGGTGGGGACTAGCGATTAATCGTGATTAATCAGATCAGACTTTAATGTATAATTTTTAGTTTTATATATACACGTACACAATTTTATACGTAATTTTCAGTTTTAGATGTACACACACACATTTTGGCCGGAAATTAGCTGGAATCTCGCTGGAAACCGCTGATTAAGTCCTGGATTTGACCATTGACCATTAAATTGGCCGATTAGCCAAAATTTAATCAGTGAAGTGGGAACTAGCGATTAATTGGGTCGACGCCTAGTCGGGATTTTTGCAACACTGTCTACACCTAACTCGAATAACCAATCCATGTTCCCAAACACCCTCTAATAAACCATCATTCATGTTCAGTTGTTCACCCAATTGGGTCATTTAAAAGCTAATTATAATTTGTGGGTTTTAACTTTTAACATATAAAGATAACATATTGAATTGATTTAATTGAAACTGATACATACAGCGGAAGAATGACCAGCTGCACCAAGAGTACAATCAACAAAAGTGTGAAGCTTGCAAGAATTGAAGACCTCCAACACTTCACCAAGCATCACCGGAATATGACTCTCGGTGTCTCCGAACTGACGGAGAGTATCCTGGTCGAACTTTTTATCCGATCGAGTTCTTCTTTTGACGACGGAATCTATTAATACTCTGCGGGTGTTGTTGGTGATTGAATTGTTTGTTCTGTTTAGCTTTTTTGTGTTACGGGTGGAAGAAGAAGAAGAAGATAAGGTTGTGGAGTAACCGGCGAGTAAGAGAAGAGAAGAGGGTATGCGGCGGTCGTGGTAATGCGGCGGATGGAGAGTGAGTGAAGGGCGGAGTAACAGTTGCTTAACGGCGGCAGCCGCCGTGGCCGCTGTTATGACGTGGGAGGACATTCCGATGGGTTCAAACGGTCGAATAGAAGTGGTTTTATTTTTATGCTACATTTACACGGGTGTAAACGAGTCGAGTCGAGTCAAGCCAAGAGTCGTTCTCGAGCTCGGCTTTTTTTGGCAAGTTTTCTAAAAATTTAAGTTCGTTTCTTAAGTTGTTTTTCTGAGGTCGGGTTGACCTCGTCTATTATTTGTTAATTATAATATACACGTTCTTTTTGTTGTTTGTATGTATTTTGAGGAAAAACCTTAAACGAATCTAGGCTCGGCTTGAGCTCGTGTAGTACGTTAAACTAGCCGAAGCTGAGCTCGAGCTTGGTTGCAGAGTGAAACTAATACATAGATGTCCAAAAGAGGTAAAATTTAAAAATATACAAGGTTGTGATCAACTATATAAGGCTCGACGAGTTTAAACGGGCTTTCTATATAAGGCTCAGGCTCGAGTAGCTTACGACTAACGCGGCTCATTTGCACCTCCAAGCATATCCCAAGGTAGAGCACAGTTATACTTTATTTTCTTAAAAATATGTAAATATTTTGTTTTGTAAGATACTCAACCGAAAAATTAATTCGTTTGTAGCTTCGAAAATCAATCATACAAGACTAGCTTAAGTTTACTTTGTCTTCTTTACCTATCCAATTGAATAACCAACTTCAAATAGCCATCACATGAAGAAGACGTGACATATCTATGATTAGATATTATTTGAAAGACCAAACGAAAACATATCATCATCATCATCATACTCAGTATATCCTACCAATAGCAAAGCTATGGTAGGGTCTGAGGAGAGTAAGATATAGACAGCCCTACCTCTACCCTTTAGGAATAGAGAGGCTGCTTCCGGTGAGACCCCCGGCTCGATAGTAGTTTTGCATCAAGCCTTGGACATAAGGCACATAAAACTCAACCATTGGGACACCGCCGATTGGTGCATGTACCCTTGTTTTTCGGCTATCAACGCCACCACATGATGCCTGATTAACCTTTCGCTACTTTTAACGTTATTTTCACGAGATTAGTAAAATAACGTCAAAAGTAGTGCAATTTTACTTTTGCCCACCCGAGGGTTCACACATATATTGATATATACATTATATGCGCGCACCAAACGAAAACATATCAATATTCAAAAGATAGGACCATATTCTCAATAAATTTTGTAATTTCTATGTGCTTAGGCGTGAAGCCGTGAAGGTGTTATGATTTTCAAATGAACATACATTCGTCAATCGTCACACGTAACACATAAGCCTAAACAACACTCCTACTCTTGGACTGAAAGTTTGAAACCATCATCACACCCACCGGCCGACACCCATCATTGCCGCTTTCCTTAATTACCTCAGTGCCCCCTTTATCATCTCCTCTGCCTTGTGATGATGCAGTTTATCGTGAACAATGTCTCCTTTCATTCTTTTTCTTCTTGACAAACATCTATGCTCCAAGGACATTGGATTTGAGTTTTAATATATTTCAAAAAACCCCCCTTGTTTTGCATCCTAACAATAATTCATAATCCTGTCAACATTATGTGAGATGTCGTATTAAAGAGGTTGACTTTGTAGCAAGTTACCTTTGTATCACTTAAGAATCTCCCTTTTGTCCTAGGTTCCTAGCCTTGACAAGGAATTTTCATACTAGGTAGTCCTTAACCCTTTAGACATATTGTCCTCGTATATGTGACTATCATTACATTTGTTACTATTTATTTATTGTCATCATGTCATGTTTGTTGACCTATACGTCCGAGGTCCGTGAGTTGCACATACATACTCATTAGATAATTGACATATATGTTAAAGCTCTTATATGCCTAGACGTATAAGCAATGTCATTTTTACGCTGATAAGGTGTAATTGTGAATCACTACTATGCCTTGTTTATTAGAAAGTCGTGTTGATCTAGAGACTTAACGAGCTTCATAATTGAGGGAAAAGAGTAGGTTACCTTTGTATTAAAAGTACAATGAGATAAAAAAAAATATAAGAGTACATTAGTTTCAACTTACATGCTATAATTTATCTCTATGGCATTCAACACCTTAAAATCAATCAAAGGCTATCCTTTAATTTAACCACTACTTGTAACAATCTCAAATGATTACTAAATTCAATCCAATTAAAATACAAAATGACAAATAAGCATGATCAGATAACAAGTTCAAGAATCAAGGGAACGTTTTTCAAAATCAACCCCATGGTTTGAAGCCTTCTTCATTTCCAGAGCTCTCTTATAAGGCGGGTCAATCGGAGGCTGCACTGGGTCCAAGATCTTGTAGGAACCATCAGGCGCTTTAGAAAGCGGATACGATCGGTCTGAGTCATAACCACTAAGGTCCCCACAAGCCAGAAATGGTATATAAACCTTGTTTGCTCCTTCTAACCATCCACTGCTACAATCTGTCATTTCACAAAAAAACAATAAATTTTAGATTATTATCATAAAGAATAAAGTAAATACATACACACACAATAAAAATAAAGAGAAAGAAAAAGACCTAAGTCGTCTGCACCAGATGGAGTCCCGACCTTCTCGAGGAGTCGGTGCAAATCTTTCTCATTGAACCCTTCTGGAGGTGAATAATTCTCACAGACAGCAAATGCCTCTGTTTTTTAAACCAAAAATAATCATAACTCATGAATGACGCAGCAATTATTTACTCTTTAAATGAACACACCTATGCTTGAATTCCGGCTACTTTTTGGCTTTGCAAGAGTTACTTCTGTGAAAAATAATTTTAGCTGCAAGAAACACATATTTCAATTAGCTGAAAATACCGTATCAGTACCACAAATGGGCTTTATTTTATTTAATACTTGATAGCATGTTTGTATTCGTAAACAAGTCTTTGAACCTGACAATATAAGAGGCTTGTATCTTTTCCCCTGAAGATCTTTGCAATAAATTTTCCACCTTTCTTGAGTATGTGAGTGACAATTGCTAACCCCTAAAAATGAAAATACCATTACAAATATGTGGATACAAAATATGAAATTGGTAGAACAAGGATTATAAACAATTACTGCCAATATCAGTTGTGACTGAACAAATTCATCCATGTCATGAAGTCCAGTTACTGCATTTAGAAAATGAAAGCACAGTCAACAAGATTGGTCAACAGTCAAATATAATAGGTGATAGGTCGCGGGAATAAGAAAAACAAATATGTATTAGTAATCTCACCATCAGGAGCACCGTCACAGACAACTAGGTCAGCTTTGCATCCATCAAAATGCCTAATGACCTAAAAAAATATAAGAAAAAGAATGATAAGCACAAACAAAATATGTGTTTTTTTAGTTTCTTGTAAGAATGCAAGTATTTCAACACACCACTTCAGCTGTTCTAGCATTTGTTATGTCTCCTTGAACTTGAATAACACCTTCAATTGGAGCCATCGGTTGTAAATCAATAGCCACAATAAGTGGAAGGTCAGATGACTGCTTAGCTGGTAGATACAGCTTTCGACTCAAAACCTACAAAAAGAAAGATACAAACATTAATTATAAACGAAGATACAAATTCAGAGTGAATTTGCAGTCAATATTGTGACATACCTGACTCCAGCTACCAGGTGCAGCACAGAGATCTACCACACGCTTAACTCCTGAAAGTTAAAAATATCAACGAAAGTGAATAATATTATTATGCCAAATGCTAATAATATTTCAGAGGTAATTTTAAATGCAGGTACCTTCAAAGATGTTGAACTCCTCATCAATTTGAAGAAGCTTAAACGCGCTTCTTGCACGCCAGCCTTCTTCTTTTGCTTTGCGGTAATAGATATCCTATGTGCTCATTATTTTACTAAGACATAACAGAAAATCATAAAACAGAAAATAATACCCTTTTATCTCTTGATGCTTTTCCCATTTCTGCACTTGATTATCCTCTAGCAAACCTTCAGATAAGGATAAAAGAAAAACACTTAAAACACATCTTAACCAGTTCTTATTTACAACTAGCACCAAAGAAATACAAATAATAAGTTAAATGAAAGACGAGTACGATTTGATAAACAATAAAGCAAACAAAAGACATTGGTGATAAATGGCTTTAGTGATTTAAAGGGTCCTTCTGGAATTAGTGTTCGAAAAGGTTTTAAATAACAAAAACAATTACCAATATAATCCTCAATATCATTCTGATTGGCTAACTGAATGAGATTATTAAATGTCAAATTCCTCAGATATTTTCTTTTTCAAACATATTAGATTATTAATAGTATGTTCTTCTTCTGTTATAGATAAGACTAACAAGACAAACTAATAGTAATACGAAGGGAGCTGAAATGGTTACATTACATACATACATCATCTGGTGTTAAAATTAGGGGAATTTAATTATCAAACAAACAGTAAGCTTGGGCTTCTTAACCATTCATCACATCAAACAGATTAAAGAATAAATCAAAGAAAGAAAGAAAGAAAGAAAGACATACCTACAAATGATTGCAGCAGTTTAGGGTTTATCAAACAAACAGTGAGTCGCGTCTAAAATTGGTTGGTTAACTACAACACCAGAACAGTAGTAGTACTCCAACCTGCACCATGGGCTCTATTTATTTATTTACTTGTTTATTCAATGCTATAATATGTGAGTCGCCTTCTGAAACATATGAAGTCTTTTTATATTTTCAATCATCCATTAAACCTAAACTTGCTAGTATTGACAGGAAAATAACCACCCTATATTCAACAACTAACTAACTAACTAACTAGCTCATTTTACTGTTAGTAAAATCTACAGGTAGGTACAGATAACCTTCAAGACATTTTACAACCAAATAAATAGAAATCAAAACACCAAATACCAGAGAGTTAACATATATCATGATTGAATCCATCTTAAGTAAGAATATATAACATTGCAAATCATCTAAATCTAAAACTAAACAACAGAATCGAAATTAGGGTTCGAAAGTAAACTAATTGGATGGATGTATAAATATAAATATAACAGACCTTGATGAGATCAGGAAGAAACAATAAAACTTGCGAGCAGCTGAATGAATCGAGAGCAGAGCAGTGGTAATGATATTCATACTGAAATTTGATAAATCATATTTTTAGAACACTGTGAAAAATAAAATACTTAATTAGTATTAAATCATATACGATTAAATCACGGAACCCTTACAGCTTCTAGTTCCAAAGTTTCGTTTTTAGCAGGATTGACTTTGCTATTCAAATAAGGGTTGCGGCGCAGCTTGTTGCCCGTTTGCCTGCCACTTTATTGTAATCGTTTTACAGTAAAAAAAAATAATTTATTTCTTATAAATTTACACAAAAGGTTTAAAAAATTAAATATAAAAATCCAAGGTGTGATTGTGAGTTTGGGTTGAACACAATTGATCACATAACGACAGGTTGTATGGTGGCTACGGTGGTTTTGGATCATATTAGCCGTTGGTGTAAGGTCCCGCCTATCTTTGGTTTTCAGTTGAAGATGACTTAGAGTTCTTCAAGTCGGCGAGATTTCGAGGTAAGGAGAATCAGGTGTTTCACGGGATTGTGCTAATTGCTTGTTGGAGTATTTGGAAAGTAAGGAATGAATTTTTTTTGAAAATAAGGAAATCAAGATCGACTCAATAATTCGAGAGTTTAAATCGTTAGGATATATTTAGTATAATCATATAGCGAACAAGGACCAAATTGGTTTAATTTTGTTTTCATGTTGTGTTGTTTCTTGGGTCCGGTATTCCTCCGGCTTATGAAGGGTGGTTTTTATCGGTTATTTATAAAAGTATACTTGTCAGATAAAAATAAGCTTTCTCTTATAAAGTTACCTTTAAAATACTCAACTATTTATAGAGACCCACGTGCCCCTAAGCCACTTCACAATTCACATTCACACTGCTGTTGACCCTTCAGCCAGCCACTAGCAATTCGATCGGTTTGTTTATGACTTTATTTGCAGCATCCTCAACCTCAATCTCTATTTCTTCAACCCGACCCACTCGTCATATTAAATATTAATTCAAAATATCTCAACCTGCATATTAATCTTATCATGGATTCAACCTCCCAACCTAACGGCAATGATAGACCTCCTACATCCCGATCACAATCCAATACATCATCTTCGAATTACATCGGAAGCATCGGTTAACCGCCATCATTTCCCAACAGAATCAGCAAATCCAGCTCATTCAGGAAGAGCTGGATCAGCTCGAGACGCTTGGTGAAGCGTCCCTTGTGTGTGGACAGTACGTTACTTTTAACTTTTTTTTAAAACGACAACTATATTATAAAAAACTATAAAGTAAATCCACCCATAGTTTTTTATTTAATGAATACGTGAATATTATAAAAAAAATTACCCGGCAAGAAACTAGATAGGACGATACATTAAAACAAATTCACCCATAAATATTTTTATGAGTACGTGAATTGAAAATAAATAGTTAATTTTAGTAATAATTGGTTTTCGTATACGTGCAGATTGATATCAAGCGTTGAATCGAGTACGGATGCTCTACTTCCTGTGTAAGTTCATTGGTATTGTTTTGCTGTAAATAGTTTATGCATTAGGTGTTTGTGTTGATTATTATATTTATATGCATGATGAGCAGGTGAAGAAACACTAAGTGACCCCGGGCAGATTATGGGTAATCTGGGGGCTAAGTAATGTTTCCCTCGAAGGTTAGGTCCAGCAGAGTAAGTTGTACTTCAGGGAACCTGCAAAACAGACACCGTGAGCTCGTCACTGAGAAGGGGGGGGGGTTCCTCCTTGTGACCACCCTCCGGCGTGAGAATCAGTCTATATTGCTCTTTAAATATAAAAGTATATGAATACTATTAGAGCAATTATCAAGTAAGTTATACGAGATAGTAGATGATGATATGATAATACCATTTGCTGTCTTTTATAGCCGAAGGTGGGTTTCCAAGGGGTTTAGCCGGCCCAACACGCTACCAACTGTAACCTATGCACGTGCCCTACCTGTGAGTGGTGGATAGGTAGCGGCTGACACAGAGCAGGCGTGCCGTGCACTCTTCGTCTTCTACCAACTGCAGGCTAGGCACGTGGTCTGGCAGGAGTTGGTGGGCAGGCGGCGGCTATTGGTCACAGTGCTGTGGCGTGCTGTCTGCCACGCTGCTGTCAGTGAGCTGTCGCATTCTTGGTCAGATCTTTTGTCTTTACCTCGTCAGGTATCACGCAAAAGATCCTCCATCATACGGACTGGCCCATTTTGGCGGGAGTTTTCCCCCTCCCGCCTTTGCTCATTCTTTCAGGTGACACTGAATATTTGTAAGTGTTAAGCCTTATGCGTGTAGCTATGCTGTGCGGGTAGCCTTCCCTGATGGCTTGTATCCGCAACTGCGGGAACAGGCGGGTTACTTTACCATTGGGAGGCTTTTCCCTGCGTATGCAGCTTGCATACTGCGCGTAGGCTTCTCTGAGCATGGTGGGTCCTGCGGGAGTAGATGGTCTTTGCGCAGACATCCCTGTTCAAGGTGAGTCATGCGGGACCAACTGAGCCCTGCTGGGACCTACCTCTTCAAGTCCCCCCAGTCCAATGTTCTTCTCACGAATGTCTAATAAAGTGAGGTGAACTTTTGGACTTAAGCAAAGGGTTTTGAAAAGGGGTTTTTGTAAGGTTTTCCATGGGGGTTCTTCCCGCGGAAGTCCTTGTCACTTGCAGAAATTCCCGAGTTTCCTGCTTGGTCTTTGGGTATGATGCGGGTAGGTCTGTAACCTCCTCGCAAGTCAGGAGCATTGGGTCTTAGTTGTGCGGATTCTCCCTGTGGTTCTGGTAGTTTTTGAACATAGTGATCAATTATGTTTAAACCACCAATTCCATCTTGGAGCCTCAAACAACGTAGTACTCGATGTTCCCGCTATGCGGAGATATTATTTCCGTTTTCACAAGCATTGCCCAGAAGATCCTTCCTGGTTTCAATTCTCAGCGGGTGCTAGGTATGTGAAGGGTTTTGCCTTTACACTGTACCTGCATCCGTCTTACGGTTACTTTACTTCCAAGGTAATCCTGGCGTCCATTCCCTGCGGGTGCTAGGTATGTGAAGGGTTTTTGCCTTTACACTGTACCCGCACCCGTCTTATGGTTGGTTGCCAAATATTTTGGCTTCAATTCCCTGCGGGTGTTAGGTATGTGAAGGGTTTTGCCTTTACACTGTACCCACACCCGGCTTATGGTTACTTGTTTGCCAAGGTAAGGGGTATTTTCCCGCTTACTTTTTTGAACCTTAGTCTTCAAATTTTTAAATTTTGAAATTTGAAGAGTTGGTGGATGGATAACAACCCAATACCTCAAACGTCGTGCGACGGTTTCTTCTGACTGTGTCAGGACGTGCCAGAAGTTATGGTGACGTGACATTATGTGGTCATTCCAGTTGCTTTTTCAGGCGCGTGGGCACGGGATTTCGGGCGCGTAGCCGCGAAATCTCTGGCACACGTCCTTTTGACAGCTGTTGCCAGCTTGCCTTTGCCACGCGTCATAGTTTCATTGCACCTTTGATTTCTCTCTCTTCCGTATTAAATTCATCGCATTAATTGCGATTACTATATAAAGGGGGAGAGGGTTATTTGCAATTCACACTTTCCACTTTCATCTCTTCTTCTCCAGTAATTTCCGGCGAATTTCTCTTTTTCGGTAAAGCATTACTCTGAAATTTCTTCTTTCTTCCACCATGTCTTCTCACGATGCTGATGATCAGAGGACTGCTGGCGAATGCCAGTGTTCTCTTCCTGTCGAGCTGTACCAGTATATCGTCAGGAAGTTCATGCTCGAGTCTCTCGAGCCTGAGTTTCCTGAGCCCCACCATACTGTGTACGATGCCCCTAGTGGCAAGATCGGGGTTTATGCTGCATTCTTTGTCTACGGAAACCTTAGGTTTCCGTTGACAAAGTTTGTGTACCGTGTCCTGGAGAGGCACGGTGTGCACCTGACAGAGGTGCACCCCATGGCCATTGCCAAGGTCCGGCACTTTGAGTGGGTGTGCCGGATACTGGGCCTTGAGCCCCTCGTTGACCGTCTGATGACCTTCTACACTTGGAGGTGCATCCAGGGGTGGTACACTCTTACAACCCGTATCAAGGGTTTAAAGATTTGTACCACCGAGCGGAGTCTTCGCTCGTGGAGAAGAGAGTTCTTCTTCATATCCGCTCGCGCCATCCCCATCGCCATGAAGTTCAAGAATGGCCAGGCGCTTCCGAACCTTCCCGCCCTCAACTACGAGGAGGCGGAATGGTTCTCGAAGATATCCCGGGTCCAGTCCCCGGTTTTCCGTTTTCCGGAGTCGGCGATGGTGATGCTGGGGATGAGCCGGGTGTGGAAGGCGGCGAATGCGGATAAGGTTCCGATCGTCCTTGAATATGGTTCGAACTCTGTCCCTTATGGTACGTCTTGTTTCATTTTGCTGACTTCGATTTTTTCTAACTTTCTTGTTGATTTCAGAGGGGAACGATCTTCAGTCGCTCCTGAACCCGCGGGAGGAAGATGGTCCCGCGCGGATGGGTACTCGTGCTCTGGACGAGAACGAGTTGCCCATCTTAGAGCAGACCGCGGGTCGGTTCGTGGAGGTTTACCCGCCAGGCCAAGAGATCCTGAGCCACCGACGGCCAGGTAAGCCTATCTTCTACCCTGAACCTCTCAATGCTGTGCCTGCTGCTGGAGTTGACATTTCTTCTTCTGAGGAATCCGCAGAAGGTCCTCCACTGGTGCGGAAGAAAAAGGTTGCCGTCGGGAAAGGCAAGGAGAAGGTGGCCTCTACGGCCGACCCGGTAGTCCTATCTGACTCGGAGTCAGATAGTGTAGAGGTGGCGGGGAAGCCCGGTGGTGAGGAGACCACCGCTCCGGAGGCTGTAGCTGTTACCTCCGGGGAGGCAGCGACGACGACGGTTACCGGTGTCAAGAGGCCGGCTCCATCGGGTTCGCCCCCGCTCGTCCGTACGTTCAAGCTCAAGAAACCCCGTAAGTACCCCCATAATTCTTGTCTAGATTTGTTGTTTCAAATAAATTTTTCTAACACTTTTGTTTGTGCAGGTGTGGATGTTGACGCATTCCAGGGTGGAGTTGGAGCAAGTATTCCCCCGCCGATGAGGGAAGGCTCGGTCAGCCTTCCCGAGGCGTCGACCCAGGCGTCTGCGCCTGCTTCCGTTGGTTCCAGCCTTCCTGAGGCTGTTCCAGCTGAGAAGGTGTCTCTGCCGGCCGTGAGTGCGATTTTTACAGCATCTTTCACGGAGCCGGCGGTTACTGTTGCTGAGGAGGCAACGCCAACAATGGCTACCACAGCGGCTGCCACCATACCTGCGCCACCGGCACCGACGGCCGGACCATCAGGTACGCGCCGGGCTTCCCGCCGATCTATGCTACCTTCCCGTCTGCCTGACCTGTTGATGGATTTCCTTTAGGTTCAGGTGATGGGTTTGGCGGCTATCGGCCTGTTATTGACCCTACAGGTACGTAGGGTTCTTTTTCCTTTGTATATTTTTATCATCTTTTCCTAACTGCCTTTGTTTCTTTTGCAGTGTCGGATTCCAATGAAGTGTATGTTCCAAGATGGAACATACGCCGAGGAACAACCCTTCGCACCCCTGTGGAGTGCGTGGACTGGGCTCGCCACGCTGCTCCTCATGGTGCGTTGGGGGAAGCCATGGCTAGCTACCAAGAGGGTAGGCTAACCAATGAGCTTCGGGTTCTCCAGGCCCGGACGCAGCCCCGCGTCGAGCTGCTTTGTCGTGAAAACGACAAGTTAAAAGCAGCGCGCGCCAAAGATGTATCTGAAGCGCGGGCTCTTCGGGAGGAGAACCGGCAGTTGGCCGCTGCCGCAGCCGAGAAGGAGAAGGCATTCAAGGCCCTCGAGGTTGAAGTCCAGGCGCGACTCGAGGCCCGCTCCAAGGCTGCCCAAGCTGTGAATGAACAGCTTCGGCTGGCCAAGGAGACTGCGCGAAACTCAACTGAGAGGGCTGCCAAGGCTGAAGCTGTTGCTGAGCCACTTCGCGAAGAGAATGAGCAGCTTAAATGCAAATTAAAGGCTCTTCAGCATGCTCATGACGCCTTGGCAATGGAAGATGCCAAGAAGCTGCAAGAGATTCTTGACCAGAGGGGGGTGCTTGACCAAACCGAGCGGAAGCTTAAGGGCGTCGAAGAGGCTGCCGCAAAGGAAGTATTACTTGCCAATCTGAACCAAAGCGAAGCCGAACGCGCCCGTGACGAAGTGCAAGCTACCCTCCAATGGCTACTTCGAGAAGCGTTGCCTCAGGTATCCTCTTTTTTTTTTTTTTTGTAATTAGAAAATGTTCTAACTTGTAATTTTCTTTTGTAGGTTGTGCGTCGGGTCCTTTCAGAGACCTCTTACGACGATGCAATGAGCGCAGCCCTCAACGCTTCTCATGAGGATGGGGAGAAGACTGGCTTCCTGCTTGGTCTAGGGTTTGCTGAGAGAGGCTTTCCGCCCTCCAACTTCCCTTTATTCAATGTTAACACTGCAGCTGCTTATGACCAAGCAGTGAACCAGTACGCTGCCTTCCCGCATCCGGTGGTGGAGAAGGTGAATGAAGCTGCTGCTGCTGATGATGGGCTAAACATCCTTAAGACTTTCCTTGGACAGCCGCGCTCTGACGGTGCTGGTCCAAGCGGAGGTGGTCCTGAAGCCTGATCCTGAAGATCCCTTCCCACTGCTAGGATAGACTTAGCTTTGTATAGATTTCTTTTAGGCGGGTAGTTACCCGGCCACTGTTGTAATATATCATTGAAATATACGATTGTTATTCCTTTCATTGGATTCTTTGCTTTATAAACTTATGACTTGCATACTTAGTTTAAATTAGCAATTTTCCAAGTGTTTAGAATAAGTTAACCTGTGAACGTGGTTGATGATGGGTTAGAGTTTTGCTTCCTCCTTCGTGATTGTGCGGGTATAACCGTCACTTGCACTTGGTAGGATGGCTGAACTTTTGCCTTCATCTGACCGCGTGTAGGTTTTTCTTATCCTTTTTTAAGTGTTCATAAGTTAACCTTTTAACGTGGTAGATGGTAAGTTAAGTTTGGCTTCCTTGTTTGTGATTGTGCGGGTAAGACCGTCACTTGCACTTACAAGGATGGCTAAACTTTACCTACATCTGACCTGCGTGTAGGTTTTCCTTAGAACTTTTTTAACATTTTGGCGTTGTGTTTATGCGGGTATTGCCGCCTTCCACACGCAACTACTTCTTCCCGTAAGGGAAGTTCATAGGTTACAAGCTATCAATACATCATGAAAGGAGAATCATTTCCATTAGAAGTGGCTCTAGGCCTTTTCTTTACAAGTTGGAATTGATCTACATATAACATTTGCGTAATTGAGCTCCATTCCATGTTCTAGGGATGGGAGTGCCATCGAGCCTTTCGAGCCGGTATGCGCCCTTTCCCAGAACTTCTTTGATAACGTATGGCCCTTCCCAAATCGGGGCCAACTTTCCTGGGCGTTGTTGGTTCGAAGCCTCGTTGTTACGCAGTATGTAGTCTCCTTTATTGAAATTGCAGAGTTTTACCCGCGTGTTGTAGTATTTTTGCATTTGTCGTTTGTAATTTTCTTCACGCACGGCGGCTAAGTCTCTGCGCTCTTCGGTTAGCATAAGGTCTAACCGTCTTTCCGCATCATTGTCTTCTGGTTGGATTAAGACCCTTGGTGAGGGTAAACCGATTTCGACTGGGATCATGGCTTCAGTGCCATAAGTGAGACTGAACGGGGTTTCTCCCGTACTGGTCTTCTTCAGCGTTCTGTTTGCCCAAAGGACGTGTGGAAGCTCGTCCACCCAACCGGATCTATGTTCCAAGAGTCTTCTCTTTATGCCTTCGACGATGCTCTTATTTGCTCTTTCCACCTCACCGTTACCTTGCGGGTGTGCCACTGAGGTAAAGGTGTGGGTGATTTGAAGTTCTTTCAGCCACTGCTGTAGCTTCTTGTCAGCAAAGTTGGTGCCATTATCGCTTACCAAATTCTGTGGAAGTCCAAAACGACAAATAATAAATTCCCAAATGAATTTTTTGATATGCTTTGCGGTTGTTTGGGCTAAAGGTTTCGCTTCTATCCATTTGGTGAAGTAGTCAATGGCTACCACTAGGAACTGAACATTCCCAGCTGCTGTGGGAAATGGGCCTGTCACGTCAATGGCCCACTTCTGAAATGGCCACGAGGAAGTGACAGGAACAAGTTCATTTTTCGGGCGATGCGTGTTGGGTGCGTAAAGCTGGCAAGATCTGCATTTTCTGATGTATGCCAACGCGTCCATATGCATCCCCGGCCAGAAGTATCCCGCGTTGTTTAGCTTGGCTACCACAGCGCGGGGGCCTGCGTGTACTCCACAGATGCCTTCGTGAACCTCCCTTAGGAGGTAGTCAGCGTCTTGGTTGTCCACGCATCTTAACAATGGGCCAAGAAAGTTACGTCTGTAAAGGGTGTCATTGACCAGCTGATAATTCAGTGCTTTACAGCGTAGTTTTCTTGCCTGTGACTTTGACTCTGGTAACGTTCCTGCTTCAAGGTATTTTATTATTGGGGTCATCCATGTTTCTGTACCGGTTTGGATGACACAAATTTCCTTGTGCGGGACTGATGGTGTTTCGAGGAGTTCAACGCGGATGTCCTTTCCCAAGTGGGTGAAGGCCAGTGATGCAAGCTTGCTTAACGCATCCGCAGATTTGTTTTCGCTGCGCTTGACGTGTATCACTTTACAATCATTAAAATCGCGCATGATGGCTTTGGCCTGGGCAAGGTACAGGGCCATTGTGTCGTTCACAGCCGTGTACGTCCCGTTTATTTGGTTTGCCACTAGCATGGAATCTACATGGGCTTCCAAATTTTTTACACCCATTTTACGCGCAATCCTCAATCCGGCCATGAATGCTTCATATTCAGCTTCGTTATTCGTACTTGGAAAATCCAGCCGAATAGCATAAGTATATTCCTGGCCTGCTGGATTTGTTAATTTTAACCCTGCGCCTGAACCCTCGTTACTAGCCGCTCCATCAGTGTAGAGTCGCCAGACCTCATTGATTTCGTGTGCTGGGGAGGGTTGAACCTCCTCCTGGCACTCTTTCTCCCGTGAAGCGGGGACTTCTGCAATAAAATCAGCCAGGACCTGGCCTTTAATGGCTGGTCTCGGCTTGTATTGAATCGCATATTCTCCCAATTCAATTGCCCATTTGGCTAGACGTCCCGATAACTCGGGTTTGCCTAGAACATTTGAGAGTTTGAAGTTGGTGAGAATAGTGATTGGGTGACCCTGGAAATATCGTCTCAACCTGCGTGAAGCGTGTATAAGTGCCAAGACTAGTTTTTCCAGGGTAGAGTACCGGGTTTCCGCGTCTGCCAGCACGCGGCTAACATAATAGATTGGCATCTGGATGCCTTTTCGTTCTACAAGCAGGACTGCCCTGGTTGCTCTATCTGTTGCGGAGAGGTATAGGATTAACTCCTCCCCCGCTTGTGGTGCTGTGAGTGTTGGGAGTTCGATCAGGCGTGATCGAATCTCCTGAAAAGCTGCTTCCGCTTCTGGTGTCCAGCGGAAGTGCGTTTTCTTTAAACAATTTCTTAGCGTTGACACAAAAGGGAACGACCTATCCGCATGGTTTGCCAAAAAGCGGTTAAGCGCGACTAGTCGTCCATTCAGTGTTTGAGCCTGTTTTATGGTGGTTGGTGATTCCATTTTGACAATGGCTTCGACCTTTTCAGGGTTCGCTCTGAAGCCATCTTTAGTAATAATGACTCCCAAGAACTTCCCTTCTTCCACCCCAAATGAACACTTGCTCGGGTTGAGCTTCATGTTTATCTTTCTGAGCGTGTTGAAAGTTTCGTCAATGTCTTTCAACATCGTCTCTGGCTCGGGGCTTTTGATGACCAAATCATCCATATAGACTTCCAAGTTTCTCCCAATTTGGGCGTGAAACTCTTTGTCCATTAGTCGTTGGTACGTGGACCCCGCGTTCTTAAGTCCGAATGGCATCATTTTATAACAAAATGTGCCATCGGGCGTCCGAAAGGCGGTTTTGTCCTGGTCGTCTACAGCCATGTGGATTTGATGGTACCCCTTATACGCATCCAAGAAGCATTTAAGGCGAAATGGTGCCACCGAATCCACCTTGAGATCAATTTCTGGCAACGGATAACAATCTTTGGGGCATGCTTTATTCAAATCTTTGAAATCTATGCACATGCGCCATTGTTTGTTATTCTTCGGTACCATTACGGGATTCGCAACCCATGTTTGATATTTGCTAACGCGCACGATGCCCGCGTCAAGGAGTTCCTTGACTTGGGTTCTGCACGCGTTGGTTTGTTCGGGCCCCATTACTCTGCGCTTTTGTACGATCGGCGTAACGGCCGGATCGCATTTGAGCTTATGCTCTGCCTTACTCCGGGGTACACCAGTCATGTCGGCTGGTGTCCACGCAAAGATGTCTGCGTTTCGCTGCAGTAAGCGCTTGAGTAAGGTGCGTGTTGGATCAACAATTGTCGGGCCAATGGTAACGGCCTGATCGGGATATTTCCCATTGAATGCCCACTTTTCAGGTTCAGTGATGGTTTGTTTGGCCATCTTCGGTTTGGGTTTAGAGGAGACGGATGCGATGCATACCTGGGGAATGCCCGTGATCATCGCTACGCCTTCAGTTGTTGGCCATCCCATCATGCCGTGGACTGAGGATACCACGGCGTTGAATCTTGCCATCCCGTCTCTCCCGAATAGGATGTCATACGTATGATGTGGTTTTTTCATTACAACAAAATCCACATCCTCCGTGCGTGAATAATTCCCATCGGTGAGAGTGACGGGGAAAGATAGGGTGCCCAAGGGAGTGTTCATGCTGCCGTCAAACCCTTCCATTGAAGCGCAGACCGTCTCCAGGCGTTCCTTGTCTTCATCGTCTAGCTTGTCGAAGAACTGCCTGTACATCACTGTCGACGATGCGCCATTGTCAACGAGGGTGCGGGAGGTGATGTAGTGCCCCAGCTGGCTTTTAATGACAATGGGGCCTTCTTTGTTTGGGCCTCCCGGCACTCGCGGGAAGCGCACTTCTGCTTCCTTCCATGCGCATGGTTCGGTCATCGGTCTCTTTCTTCCTCTGACCTTACCATGGACCATGTTGATGCTGATGTCGACGGGCTTTCGTCCGTTACCCCTGTACCTGTTGTCGTTCCTTCCTCCCTTCTTGATAGATGCCACGAGGTGTGCGAGCCTCCCATCCTTGACGAATGTCTCGACGATGTCCCTCAAGGATGTGCACTCCTCAGTGCTATGGCCCTTTGTCCCATGGAAGTCGCAAGACTTGCTTTGATCCGCATTGGGTTTCTGTCGGATCGCTGGGGCTTTTGGCCATGGCAGTTTTTCCGTGGCAAATATCTCCGTGACGCTCTTGGTGAGTGGCGTCCAACGGTTTTTCCGGTTCGAAGGGTGCGTGTTGTCCCTTCCGCCAACCAGAGGGCGAGAGCTTGAGGGGGTGTCAAAGTTTATCCTTGACTGCCAAATACCTTGCCGCCTCTTTTTGTTTAGCCGGGCGGTTCTCACATTGTTCTCCCTTGTCCTCTGTGTGTAGAGGTTTGTATTCTGGGGGAGATCTCTTCCCAGCTGTTTCTCCGTTTCGGCAAAGCGTTTGGCTGCCGTCATTATGGCATCCCATGTGGATGGCATGCCGTCTTTACCTGTCAGAGTGCGGATAAGTTCTGGGTACTCAGCGCCCTGAATGAAAGCGGCGCGAACGAGGTCTTCGCTGATGTTGCCCAGACTCAGCTTCTTGGAGTTGAAGCGGGTGATGAAGTCCAGTAAGGATTCATCCTCTTCTCTCACACAGTTGAGGATCGTCCACTGCTCCTCAGTGTGCTTCCTCTGTTGACTAAACTGTTGACTGAACTTGTTCTGGAAGTCTGCCCAGTCATAAATGTGGTGGACCGGTAAACGGTCGAACCATGCTCTGGCTGCTCCTACCAGAGTCATCTGGAACATGTAGCACCACGTGGGTTCCGTCCAGTTACTGACGGTTGCCCCCGCAATGAACCTGTTCAGATGGTCATCTGGGTCGGATAGGCCATCGTATGTGCCAATGTTGGACATTTGTTTGGCACTCCTCGGGGCAATTGCTTCTGCAATGTCCCTTGCAAATTTTGACCTTCCTGCATTTGTGGCAGTAGGTCTAAAGGCCTTGGAGAAGTCACGCGGGCTTTTTTCCGTGACTGGTTGGAATGCTTCCCCAAAATTCCTTTTTGGCTGGGGATCCGTTTCCTTACGCTTCCCTTTCGCCCTATGGCGAGGGTTCGCGTCGGTGTCGGAGTCTTCCTTCTCGTCGTCTGAGTACTCGTACTCACTACTCATGTTGAGGTGCTGGCGAGTACTACCGAATTCCTCAGCTTGTTGGACTGAACGCAAGCGTTCGTCCAACTCAGCCTGAAATTCTCTTTGACGTGCCTCGGCCCATGCCTTCACTTGATCAAGTGTTTGGCGAGGGGCTCGAGTTCGTTTTTCCAGCTGGGCATCAGTGAATCCCAGTGGAATATTTACTCCACTTGCCCCTACATGAGTGACTGGGGTAGTGTTCGTAAAATGTACTTCACTTGCCCCGGCTTGGGTGGCTGGGGTAGTGTTTGTAAACATTGTGTTGCCGGTGTTTACCCCAGTGGCTGGGGTTGTGGTTACCGGAATTTCTCTAGTCATCTTGGAAGTTTTGAAAAACTGGAGAAAGATGTAGTTCTAGCTTTATGCACGGATGGCGCCAATGAAGAAACACTAAGTGACCCCGGGCAGATTATGGGTAATCTGGGGGCTAAGTAATGTTTCCCTCGAAGGTTAGGTCCAGCAGAGTAAGTTGTACTTCAGGGAACCTGCAAAACAGACACCGTGAGCTCGTCACTGAGAAGGGGGGGGGGGTTCCTCCTTGTGACCACCCTCCGGCGTGAGAATCAGTCTATATTGCTCTTTAAATATAAAAGTATATGAATACTATTAGAGCAATTATCAAGTAAGTTATACGAGATAGTAGATGATGATATGATAATACCATTTGCTGTCTTTTATAGCCGAAGGTGGGTTTCCAAGGGGTTTAGCCGGCCCAACACGCTACCAACTGTAACCTATGCACGTGCCCTACCTGTGAGTGGTGGATAGGTAGCGGCTGACACAGAGCAGGCGTGCCGTGCACTCTTCGTCTTCTACCAACTGCAGGCTAGGCACGTGGTCTGGCAGGAGTTGGTGGGCAGGCGGCGGCTATTGGTTACAGTGCTGTGGCGTGCTGTCTGCCACGCTGCTGTCAGTGAGCTGTCGCATTCTTGGTCAGATCTTTTGTCTTTACCTCGTCAGGTATCACGCAAAAGATCCTCCATCATACGGACTGGCCCATTTTGGCGGGAGTTTTCCCCCTCCCGCCTTTGCTCATTCTTTCAGGTGACACTGAATATTTGTAAGTGTTAAGCCTTATGCGTGTAGCTATGCTGTGCGGGTAGCCTTCCCTGATGGCTTGTATCCGCAACTGCGGGAACAGGCGGGTTACTTTACCATTGGGAGGCTTTTCCCTGCGTATGCAGCTTGCATACTGCGCGTAGGCTTCTCTGAGCATGGTGGGTCCTGCGGGAGTAGATGGTCTTTGCGCAGACATCCCTGTTCAAGGTGAGTCATGCGGGACCAACTGAGCCCTGCTGGGACCTACCTCTTCAGCAGGACTAGAGGGCCGGCTGATGGTGGATGGGATCGATGGTTTCAACGAGCAAATCAATCATCTTCTTCACGATATCGTAGACGTTGGATATGATATCATTGCCATTTCATAACATGTTGGAAATGGATCTTGTACTCAGCTTATTTTGTTTGTAATTGAAATGACACTGGTTTGTTATTATCAGTTTTGGTATGTCTTTTAAGCATTCAAACTGTTTTACACCATAAGGTGGAACATGTCGTTAACGGGAAATATTATGATACCGATCAAAATGTATCAGTGGGCGGGCTAATTTGATCCAGTCGGGTGCTCGCTAACACTTCTGTACAAATTTGAGATAGTCTAAAACCATAAACACTTTTAACTAAACTGGTCATGTTTGGATAAATTTGCCAGATTAACCGTTTAACGCGTTTATGACTTTATTCTTTAAAAAAAGATTTTTTTTATTTAAATGTGTTTTATGTCGTAGCTTAAATTGATCAAACATTTCATCAAAAAGTTTAACGATAAAAGAAAAGTGACAGACTATTAGGTTTTCTTGGTGTAAAGAATTTGACCCGTTAAAAATAAAACT
Source organism: Bidens hawaiensis (assembly GCF_021521415.1). Classification (NCBI taxonomy): domain Eukaryota; kingdom Viridiplantae; phylum Streptophyta; class Magnoliopsida; order Asterales; family Asteraceae; genus Bidens; species Bidens hawaiensis. Next base: position 565,314 of record NW_027491112.1, on the reverse strand, counting down.
TAAGCTAAGGGGGTGTTTGGGATTCCTTATTTTACTTCCTTATAACTTTTCATTTAAGTTAATAAGTTACAAAAGTGTAACTTATGGAACTTTTCCTCTCACAACATAAGCAATCCCAAACACCTTATTACTTCTCAAAAAGTTTATAAGTTATAAGTTGATGAAAATAAGCAATCCTAAACACCCCCTAAATCCATCAACAACTCATTTAACACAAATAGCATACTTTTAAACTTTATCATAAACCTGTTTTACACCAATAATAAGATAGACTTAATTTACACTTCAGTATAGACCACCATACTTGCAACTTGAAAATAATATAAACTCCAGTTTTAATCGAACAACGATAAACCAAATCACGAACAGCAACTAATTTTAAGCACTGCCCTTAACGACTCCATCAGCATCATATTCCAGAGCATCACCGCCAGCACCTTTAACATCATCAAAATAATCCTCTCGTGCATTATCAGCCAACATGAGTGAAACCAGCCAGAAAAGAGCAGCATCAAGAGCAAGAAATGCACCACCACCAAGCAGCCCGGTTTTTGCTGTCGGGCATGTTGTCTCAAGGTTGTAGTGGACATTACTGACACGGTGTTTCTGCTCGGTTATTGTTGGCCACAATAGCATTGCAGCTGCTAGTCCAGTTGAACCCCTGTCAAGTCAATTATTTTAAAAGTAATTGGTTTAATTATTTTTTTCTATTAACGGGTATTTCATGTATTTTCTCACTTGTGCATGAATTTGAATAACAATATTCAATATTAAGGTAATGTGTACTCACAAAGCAATGAGGAAGAATACGAAGAAACTGGTGCTTTGAAACAGTGCAGGCCACGGAATAGACTTCCCTTTGTATGGATAAAACAATGAGAATCCTCCCGCCAAAGTCGAGATAAAAAGAAACACGAGTGACAAATATCCCAATGCGATTGTCAGGTCTGATGGGTACTTGCAGATGACAACATCCTTCCCTGTTATTGGTGTTCCAGATGCCGGCTGCAAAATATAAAAAATAAAAAAATAAGGAAGTCAATTAAATATTCCCCGTTATGCTAATGGCCGGTTGAAATCTTATAAGCAAAGGGTAAAGATGAAAAGTTAATAATAATATTAGTACCTTCTTGTTTTCAGCTATAACGCCGAGTATGAAGGACAATACTCCAAAGGTTCCAACGAGTAAGGACATTTGTCTGGTAGTAACCTCCATTGCACCTTAAAGAATTTAACTAATGCATGTCAAATGACTTTATAATTAGCAAATGGCTTAAGATAAACTAATCCTCATATTTATATCGAGTAATCGAAGGTAAGCGTCGAAAATACCCAAACTAAGTCACTAAATACATTCCTATCATAACACGAAGCAAAACTGCAAAAGTGAGTATTATTAATCTTAAAGTTATACTGGTTTCAAGTCAAAGGGTACCTCAATTCTGGGAATTGAATAAAGATCCAAATAATTAACATGATCATACATATACAATTGAAAGAAGATACTAAGAACTCATGATCTTCCTTTGAATTTATCATAACTGAATAGTAACAATCAAAGAAAAAGAATACCCTAGAAAGTCAAAAGAAGCAATCACATGTTCACACATACAAATCAAATTCAAATTCACCAATTAAAAAGAAATAAAAATCCAAACTAGATGCATTCGAGTTCATAACATCAAAACCCCTAATTAATTATACACACCCAGAAATCACCAAACTCATACCCACAAACAAGATCAACATATACGAAAGCTTAATTGAAACAACTACAAAAATTTAACAAAACCCAGATCCAGTTTTGAAATCTTTACACCAAAATATCTGATTTTGAATAAAAAAGTTGGGATTCAGGAGACCTACCTTTGAAGAAGCGAGTGAGATAAGAGGGTGTAATTGGGTGGGATGAATGAATAATAATAATAATAATAAAGGAAAAATTCAAAAGAATTAAAGGTGATATAATTTAATAGTCAACGATAGTAATAGTAGAAGATGCCCCATAAAAACAAAATACAAATTGCCGTATAAAAAGGATCTTTTAGAATCAATGCAAATATCGGATTCTTATCTTCTAACAAGTTGACTACGTCACGAATATCCCTTTTTAATTACGAGAAACGTTACACTAATCCTCCAATTAGGTAACTTACCGCTTAAGACGAATTTCCCTTAATAGAACCGTATACTATACAGATTGGATAATAAAAATGAAGAGATTTATAAATATGTAAACGTGTTTGGGGTGCATGAAGATTTGTGAATAAGTGGAAAATAAAATGGATCAATAAGAGATATTGCAACCATATTGGTTCGCTAGCTCTTCTTTTCGATTAAGCATTAATTCCAATGTTTTTTTGGTTAAATGATCATGTCGACCGGTAAATGTTTGCAAATGGGTTCGTATGATCTACATTGATAGTCTCCTATTGCGCATCCAGCACGCACGCTAATTTTTCATTTTTTCTTATTTTTATTGTTTGGTATCTCTTTCATCGACTTGCGGGATGAAATAGTTTCCGCCACATCACTATCTTTTGACGGATCGGGCGTTTTTTTCCTTTTTGTGTCGATCTAGTTGGTGATTCCAGCTAATGAAAACAGGGGAGGCTCGGAGGGTGTGCGAGCCGCACTATCGGCCGGGGCACATAAGGTTAAGGGGCACAAAGTTTTTTATACATATTACATATATATGTTTTCTGGTGTTAAAAATAAGGTTTATTGCAATGGTTAATGTGATAATTACATACTCAGAATGGTTTCTGCTTATAATAAATCAGTCGATAAAAGTTTTATCCATGTACATTAGTGAATAAAAAATTTTCGTTATGGCCTACGGGCCTTTTTATATTGGCTCGACCGAGGTATTTAAATTCTCGGAGATGGCCCTGAATGAAAACAAGAGTTTGCCAACTCACAAATCAGCTCCTCCTCAAATATAGATGGTTTACAATTAAAACACTAGATTTCTACAACTGGAAATTTGTATTAACATGTATTTATGTATACAAACAAAATTCAAAAAAAAATTATAACAGAAACATTAAGGTAGCGTTTGGTATGCAGGAATGGAGGACGGAATGGAATGACCCATTGTGAGGGAATGAAAAATAGTGTGTTTGGTTGATGAAAGGAATGGAATGACCCATTACCTAGTCCTTTCCATTCCCTCTAAAATACCCCAATTTCATTACATCCATACCCCATGTTTTTTTTTTCATTCAATTCCCTTATTCACCATACATCACCTCCACCACCCTCCCAACACAACCACCACCCAACATCAACACCCACCGCCGCCACTGCCACTGGCCACCATCATCGTCGTCCACCGCCGCCCACGCCGCCACCACCCACCTCCACCAACCAGCCATCGGTGCCAGCCACCCAGCACCGCCAGCGCCTGCTGCATATATCAACCATCGCCCCACCATCACACATGCCGCCCACCGTCACCACTGCTCACCACCGCCGCCACCAATCACCATCATCGGCGTCCACTGCTGCCACCACCCACCTCCGCAAACCATCGCCATCAGTGCCAGCCAACCACCACCTCCAGCCGCCCGCCACATCCATCATTCATCGGCCCACCATCACACACGCCGCCCACCGTCACCGCTGCCCACCACCACCTCCATTGTTACCGCCCTCCACCGTTACCGTCACTGCTCCCACCACCACCACTCACTACCATTTTAATTTTATTTTTTTCTTACCAAAAATATAAAGTAATGATTCATTTCATTCCCATGTGGTAACCAAACATTTCATTGGAATGGTAATAACCCATTCCATTCCTCTGTCCATTCCATTACCACGTCCATTCCATTCCGTCGTCCATTCCATTACCCCATAATTGATTACAACACAACTTGTTTTTTTCTCCAAAATTGAATGTATACTTATTACCTAGCACACGTCTCGTCAACATATTTCTTTGTTGGAGTTGATTACCATATCAACTTTTAACCATATGTCGCTTGCGATACAAGGAGTCTTACGGTGTAGATAAAGTTAATTAGAGGGTTATAAATAATTATCAAGTTTGCATTAATTATCTTAATTGCTTTTATTATTTTATAAGTGTCGTGATTATAGTTTAAACGAGTTTATGTTGGACTATAATCAAGTTTTGAGTTATTTTATTGGTTACTAAAATTGGGATAGTTTATTCATAAATAAATCGCTCTACTCATAAATACATCTACATCCATTCACCACCGTGATTCTTGATCCCTTGATCTAATCCTACCACATCAGTTTTTGTTTGAGATTTTTCAGTTGATAATTTTTGGTCGGTGATATTATCATTTGTGTAGACTAGCTAGAACTAGTACTTGTCTATGGTATGCTCACATGCATGCACATATATACCTTAACAAAAACTAATTAAACTCAATTCTTCTTCTCACTTGAATTTGTACACACACCTTAACTAAAATCAAAATTAATAAAGCAAATAATATGACCACATATGCACACCGTACGTGTTTGTGTTCATTGTTCTCTTTGTAGTTTCATGTATTTTGTGGAGTGTGAAGTTATGCCGACCAAGAATAATGTATTGTTTATGTTCTTAAAAAAAAAGTATTCCGGTGCCAAAAATCTGATAATTGAAATAAACGGAGAATATGATTGGTAAACCAAGTGTTTTGTGATTGATAAAGTTGCAATCATAAAAGGTAATTAAAGAACACAATAATTCTAAATAAAACACATTAAATACATATTATTATACGTCATTAGTATTTGTATATAGGGGGTGTAAGATGTTAAAAGATTGATCAATTGATTAATATTGAATAATTGTATTACAATATTTAGAGAACGGAATGCAAACCTTAAATGTTTAATGTGCTTGTGGGCTCATAATAATAAGCCTAATATCTAATACATCTATACACTCATACTCATAGTGAAAGTAAACCGGGCACTATGACTAAAAAGCAAAACAACATAAAAAAAACGAATAATTATAAGATAAACATGATTCGATTGACTCAAAAATCCAAAGTTTTGCCAGCAAATCCATAGTCTTTGATGTTATCATTCATATTTTGTTTGATTGTGCTATCCATGGTTCGCTTATTGTGACATCCATAGATTTTAATAAACTAAAAACTGTGTGGCAATGGCGTAGTCTTGGTCTTCAAAAGCATGTGGTCTTGGTGTTGTGCTGACTTTGACACCCCCCGCTTGTCCCAGTGATATTTAAAAAAATATCACCAGTTTTGCTAGGATTACACTGTTATAGTTCATTGGTTCTTGGTTCCAAAACGATAAACATGACTGACTAGGGGTAAGTCGACAACCAGCAACCGTAGTCGTATGGAGATGTGTCAAGGCAAGCATGCGGTGATCTCTTGGATTCGTAGATCAAGAGTTGAGATCTGTATATCTAAATATAAAAAGATAGCAAGGTTGATGACTGTGGTCAGGCGGCAGTCTCTTGAATCCGTAGATCTAAAAAGAAAATTTTAATCTAATCAAGTTGTAGTTTGAGATTGGTGGTTGTGACCGTGGTCACTGGTGTGGCTTAAACATTGATAAAATAAAACGAAAATGAAAAAGAAAAAGAAGTGGTCGTTGCAATTTAGTTCAGGACTGAACTAAGAGAATAACGAGTCAGTAAAAATATAATCATACCCATGTGAAAATAATTGCCAATAAAAAACACAGGTAAATAATTGCTCAAATGATTGCCACAAGATAAAACATGTGGTGGCGGCGGTGAGACTTAATGACTTATCAAAAAAAAAATATTTGGATAACTGGCTACAGTCTTCAACCGGTGAGGCCATGTGAGTATGTGACTACTAGAAAAAGGTAATGTTTCCTACAAATTTCCGAAACACATTTCTTACAAACGCTATTTCCAACACTTTCCAACGAATTTCTTACGCAAAAGGAAGATAGTGACAAAAAAAAAATTGTGTTAGAAATGCGTAGCAAATATTCCAACACATTTCCAACAAAAAAATTAGTTGTACGCTTTTATGTAACCTTTTCGTGAGAATTGCGTAGCAAAGAAAACAAAAAAAATATAAATAATAGATTTCGTTGGAATTGCGTAGGAACTATCCAACTTAATTTTAAGGAACGGTTAATTACAACCTTTTGTTATATATATAAATTATTATTATATTGTTGTTGGTTATGTTTATTTTTAATAGTAAAATATTATGAATTTATTAATATTAATATGCACATAATATACATATACAGTTTGGACCTTGCAATTGAATTCTAACAAAGTACAAATAGATAAAATAAAGGTCAAGGCGCGGGATCAAACATCCAAACCATACGTCCGGGTGCAAGCGAGCCGATCTGCTCTTGAGCTATTTGAGATCGGCTTGTTAAGAAGTTCAATCGAGCCCGAGCCTGAGCTTCACTTATTGAGCTCAAGCCGGCTCGCGAGCCTTTTTTAGCGGCCAAAGAATCTTCCAAATGAATTACTGGTTAAACTTACATATCGGGATACACTCGCATTTTGATCCGGAGAAAACCCTCACTTATGGGTAATGCCCGTGAACACTCGTCCGAAGGCACAACACTGCAATGAGATGAAACATGTTCAGTTCAAGGATCAAACTAATGAATGTCACTTTCTCGCTTAGTCTCCCATCATCACCTTAGTGTCGTCGAAACTAATTAATGCCCGCAATCCTAATGAGCTTCTCATTTATATAATCAATAGTTTGGTTACTAAGTTATGTTTATTATGTGTGTTTGTTTAATATAATAGTGAAAAAATATTATGATTTTGATGACCAGTTTGTTGCATTTTATTTAAAAAGCATCTGAATTTCTAAGATTATGGTTATAAAGTTATGTTAAATTTTATGATTTTCTAAATGTTTTCTTGTGAAATTTTATGATTGTCCATATTTTTATGATAATAATTACATTCAGATATTTTGTTTTTAGTTTTACATAATCTTCTAGATATTAATGTTAACATAAACTCATTATGACATACATTAACATTTTATTTTAATACTTAATCGGGTTGGTATGTTAATCACTGGTTGAAATTAGATAATACAGTTTAATACAGTTTAAAAACTAATCGGGGACTCGATTGGACAGAAAATTATGAAGTTCATACTAGGATAATACGGTTTAAATATTTTCATGACTTTGCTAATATAGACAAGTTTGTATAACTATTAACTTTTTATGTAAACAATGTTACTCTCTAATATTTTGTTTAGCTCATCTTAATGTTAATATATGGTTATCTATTTATGAAAATTTATGGTTGTCTATATTGATTTTGTTATTTATTTATTGTCAACCAGTGTGTAACACGGGTACTATCCTAGTTAGTAGTAAAGGGAATTAAGAAAACTAAGAATTGTAATTAGTGTTACAATGGTTTGGTGGTGGAACAAGATGCATCCTTTCAAATAGTAGTTTTTACCAATTTGACTCCGTGTGGTTTCTCGGGGGGGGGGGGGGGGTATTATGACGTCCAATTGTGTCACAGTTGTTTCCAAGCATGCAGTTTGCATCCGCCTTCCACTCTTTTCTCTCTCTAATTGTAAAACAACCCCACCACACCACGACCATCATCATCAATCATCACCTCCACCTTAACCTCCATCTCCATCTCTACCTCTACCACTAATTCCCATCAATTTTACCAATTTGAAAGAAATCAAAATCTTCCTTTACATCTCCACCAACCTTACCTCAAATGGCATCTGTAGGCTCAATTTGCGACCTATTAGTTAGGGCTTTTGATCAGTAAGTAAAAGACGTGTTGAATAACATATTAACTAAATGGAATCGTGTTCGATTTGCGACTAGCGTTAGTCTATCTAATCACTTTAAAATTGGTCAACAATTGCTTTAATATGCTACCACAATCACCACTTTCGAGCCTCTAGATGAGAACTTGTTCTCCAATACTACTAATTTCAACTCGAATCTCAAGACGATGACGTTGGGCTACCAGAGGAATTACATGGCCCCTTACTAATCAACAGAAGGTCTTGACGAGTCAAACCTTGTGGCAAACTCCATAGGCGGTCTAGCCCAACTATCAAACCCACGTTTTTTTCGCTTAAGCCTCTAATTTCGCTCGGTTAGACTTTTAGTTAAAGATTCGCAGCATTTAAAACTTTTCATATATAAGTATACACATTTTCTAGCTGTCACCGGTAATATAGCTCAACCTTTTTTCATTTAATGTTTTTATTACGTTTTCGTGTGTGTGTATATATATATTATATAGGGGGGCCTCTTGTAATGGTTTTTGGCATTCATAAATTTAATAAAAATCGTCCATCTTCAAGAAATTGCTTTCTCTTTACAATTATTTGTTTCCGCCCAACATTAGTTACCAAAGCTCGAGCTCGACTCATCTTAAGCTCCTTTTCTAAAGTCCGATTTCGACTCTTGTGTTGTTTTTCAAACTCTCGGGCTGGGCTCATTTATTATATATTTAATTAATTTATATACGTGTTAAAATATTTTTATATATGATGAGGAAAACCTTTATTGAGCTTAGTTGTGTAATGTGAAATTAATACATATAAATCCAAAATAATTAAACTCAAAAATACAAAAGACTCAGTAAGACTTGAAAAGCCTAAACGGATTTCTCATTCAAGGCTTGACATTAGGAAAGCTCAACTCGTTTCAAGATTTTTTATCGTTCCAAGCAAGTATCTTGAGAGCGGCTCAGCTCGAGCTCAAAAACCTCAGCTCTTTTCAAAATTTTTATCGAACCGAGCTCAAGTGGCTCGTGAGCTGTACAACTCATTTCCAGCTTCTATTGATCCAAGCTCAAGTAGCCCGTGAGCGCCTCAACTCGTTTAAAACTTTTTATCGATCAGAGCTCAAGTCGCTCGCGAGTAGCCCTGCTCAGCAACAAAGCAAAGCTCAGCCAGTTTGGAGCATTGTTCCTGCCTCAAGTGGCTCATGAGCAACTTGACTTGTTTACATCCTTTAAATATAAAATACATACAACAGAATTCCGGAATGAGTACAAAACACGGTTTAGTCAAAATATATAGCTTAACACGGATCAAATAAAAAGAATAACAACAATATAAACATATAACTAAACATAAAAATAGTCAATTTAATTAACATATGTACTATGTCTATGTAGTACGTATATAATAATTAGTATATATTTTAACATAAAAGCAATTAATGTAACACGTAAGGAATTGGGGTATTGGATGTAAACAAAATTCAATCTAAGTTTTTGACATCGCCGCTCATTTTATGGTTTAATTAATTTTTCAAGCACCTAAAAATACCAGGATCCACGCAACACAACACTCTTTCGTAGGAATAGGGATTAAACTTCCAAGCCACGATCCATTAAACGGTTTTAGATCCATAAGTTCAACATGTATATGCTTGTTGTTAATTTTAGTCCGCACCTGCATCTCCTTTTCTACCTCTTTCGAGTTTCTATCTCAGGTAATGGATAATAACTCACTTCTGAATCAATTTCATATGAATATATTGTTTTAATTCATGTTTCTACATTGTTGTTTGTTGATTGCTTAATAGTTTAGGGGTTTTTGGATATTGAATTAGGTTTGCTAATATGTTTTATACATTAGTTAACAAGATCTGCTCGCCAGGTGTTTGATAATATGTTCCAATGAATTTAGTCATTAAATTTTTTCAAAAGCTATGATTTATGTTTCTTACACTAGTTAACAACATATGCATGCTAGGTGTTTGTTTATATGTTTCAATGAATTTAGCCATTAGTTTTTTCAAAAAGCTATGATTTTGAATGTCAATACGTTAATAGAGCATGCTTCTTACATTAGTTAACAGTAGTTTCAGAATTGTAGTCTTAGTTTAAAAATGCTTATCTCATATAATTTAAAATAAAATTTGGGATGTTACAACTATTTGGTAAGGTAACTTGCTAATGATACATTATGCCTTTTCAGTTTACGTATACAATGAAGATCATTACAGTCACCCCTTAATCAATTATTCATCTTTATTCTCGTCCTTACGCTTGTTCCATTAAATGCAGGGTGTATAAAACATGGTCAGATGTCGTGGTGGGGGATACAATAGGTCCGGTAGTAGTCATCATGATGTTGCATCAGGGAGGCACGCCATCAATCATGGTGGGGCATCCCACAGACCCGGTACTGTTAGTAGTGATGATGGGATGTTGTACGCACATACTCATCAGGGAGGTACATCGTCCATCGTGGTGGGAGATCCCACAGGCCCAATGTTGTTAGTAATGATGATGTTGATGCTGTGCGTACATACACATCAGGGAGACATGTCATCCATCGTGGTGGATCATCTAGTAGCAGTCCTCGTACCATTGTTGCTGTTGCTGGACATACATATACTTCAGGGAGACACGTCGTTGATCATTCGGGCCGAGCTGATGTCATGGATGATATGGATAGGGAATTGCATCCCAATGAATTACATCACGAGTTAGACGCGATCGATGATAATGACGACGACGACGATGCTAACAATGAGGATCCTGGTGATGACGTGCTTCGTGACACCTCTCAGAGGCCATTGATTGAAAAATTTGGGAAAAAGTATGTCTTAATTTTAAGTTTTAATTCAGGTTGTTTATTCATGCTATTAATATATATATTTGGTTATTAAAATATTGGAGGTTTGCGAATGGTGATGTTCATAGGAGTATTAGGCGAATACTAGAGGAGTTTTTTGATGAACCTTGGGCCACATTCAAATAGGTCCCAAGAGAGGTCGTGAACCAAATGTTTGCCCGATTTAAGATATTATACATGGCTGTCCCTAAGACTTCTTGAAAATTTGGAGGCCTGGGACGGGAAACAGTGGGGCACTAAATCAGATTTATTGGGTTGTAATTGTTTAATAGGCCAAATTAAATCACAATTTAATGAATTTAATAAACATATTGGCTTTTTTAAACTAGTTATAGTAGTTTATCTTAAGAAAAGTTACATATATACAATATAAAGCAGTTAACACGGGTTATAATTTACAAACAAGTTTTGTGTTTTGAGGTTTAATGAGAATTGGGCTCAGGTAATAAGACCACTTAATGAAAACAGAGGGTTTGCATATTATGTATATAGATATATTAATTAGGTAAATACATTTCGGGCCTAAAAATAATTGTGCCTGGGACGGTCGCCCACCCATGGGTCGGGCCTGGTAATATATCAATTAAATGTTTGTACATCTCATAGTTTGTTTTATTTTAGCCTTTTTAACTTTACTTTGTTATAGACCCTTTGGAGGTGGGATCCAGAAGCTGACAGAAGCATATATGAAGCGTTCTGTAACGTGTTGAAGGATCACTTTAGAGGCATCATGTGGGAGAGAAGACAAGAGCCTAAAAAGAAGGCGAGGAAGGCGGGACATATTATTGGGAATAAAGAAGACAAACTTGACATAATTTGTGAATTCCCCCCCAAGACGATGTCTCGTGACATATGGCGTAGTTTGTGTTTGGTAAGCGAGTTAGTGTGTTATTCTTTTCTTTTGTTATATCTTATTGCCCTTAATATTATGCATATCTTCACTATAGGGTTGGAGCTTGAAAAAATGGCAAAACAAGTCTCCTAGTGGGAGAAATAACCGTGCCAATGCTGACAACAGAGACTATATATCTCGGCACACATCTGGATCTATGGGATTTGAAGAGCGTCGAATCTACTTGGTAAACTAATCATATTTATTAATTTTAGTAAATAAATTGGAATGGATAAATTTAATTTTTTGTTAACATTTATTTTATTACTTTTTTATATGTAGGAAAAAAAATATGGTCGCAAAATTACATGGTTGGAAATGTTCTTTCATACCCACCTTACCAAGGAATGCAAAACAATATTTTGGGCAGGAGAGCTAGACATTCATGATTGGGAAGAGTTTGAATTTTGCACGGACCGATCAAAAGAAACATATGTAAATTATCTTTATCATTATGATATAATTATTTCACCAACTTTTAGTTCAATAACGATCACAATGTTTTGATGAATTGTAGGCAGATTATATGAGAAATATGATTGAGTTGTACGGTTCCGACCTCAGTCAGCATCCAGCGGGTGATCTAGATGTGTGGGCGAAGGTGCAGCCACCAGGAGGAAGTAGGAGCCGAAAATACGGGACATGATCTTCAGATCCCCATTTTGTTGTAAATGGGACGCCATCTACATCTTGTGGGTCTACATCATATATTGCTGCCCAAAGATCGCAAAAAGAGGTAACATTGTTTATTGTTGTTATTATTATTATTATTAGGGGTATAAGTATTAGTATATTTGTTTGGATCGGGAACCGGTGTCCATAGCAGTCTGGTTAGGCTTATATTACCCATTTTCAGATAAACCGGTGGGATTTTGGTGGGATAGTTGAATGATATATTTGTTTAACTTTTATAGATGTAGGATTTAAAGTTCATTTTTTACTTACTAATAATTCATGACAAAATCGTACCAAAGATCAAACAAGTTTATTTAAAGGGCAATTTATAGAACAAAATTTGACATTCACGATTGACGCTACAGTGGATGGTAATCAGTATGTGGTTGACGGAACACGTCAATAGTGATTGTCACCTTTTGTTCCCATAAATTACCCTTTAAATAAACTTGTTTGATCTTTGGTACAATATTGTCATGCATTGCTAGTATGTGAAAAATGCTAAAATTTAATTCCTTACATCTATAGTTGTTGAACATGTAAATGTAGCCATGAGGTATAAATTATATATTTGTTGTGATAATTGAATAAGGAATTGATGCTTCACTACTTTTATCAAATTGTATACACTTAGTAATAAAAGATATTTACTTTAAATTAAGTATATTGAAGTTGTAGGTTTGGAAGTTGAATATGGACTATTTTTTAGTCTCATTAGTGATATTGTTTGGCTGTAAAGTGTTTTGCTTTATAGTAACCTGAACACAAATATATAAACTTCAACGTAGATATATGTTTACAGAAATTTCATTTATCGATATTGTTTGATGTAAAATGTTTTGATTTATGGTGTTGTAAAGTGTGTACAAACTCACAACAAATAACCGAGTCAACTCTAGTTGTATGCTTTAGAATAAAGTATTTTAGTCATTTAATAATTGTTGGTTCACTAATGAAATATGTTTGCAAATTATGTGTAGATTGTTACCAACTATTGTGTATGTGTTAACAAATTTTTAGATTCAAGAAGTTCGAGCACAAATGGAAAATAAAATGGAAAATGACCGGAAGGCAAGAGAAGACTTGAACAACGAGTGAGGGAAATGGAAAATGAGCATATGAAAAATGAAGAAAGGATGCAAAAATTTGAAGAGTTTGTTAGAAATCAGTCTCATGCAAATTAGTAATTGTGATTTTGCAATCAAACTTTCTTAAGACTAGTGCTATATTGTGAATCTTTTATTTTAAGTTATCGTATTTGTGGTTGATTTTGTAAAACATGTTTTAAATTATATTTAACTTATTTCGTTTTGCATATTTAGCATAAAGGATCTTTATTTAGTTGTTTCATTTTTTAGAATTTAATTTTTGGGATGTATAGAAAAATAAATATTAAAAGTATAACTAATATTATATGCATATACTGAAAATGAATATGAAATAAAAATATTAAAATAAAAAATTAGATGTGTTTGAAATGCGTAGGAAAATAAAAAACAAAAATTATTTAGATGTGTAGGAAATGCGTTGAAAAAATTAACGGAATGAAAAAAGAAAATAACTATATTTGCGTAAGAAATATGTGTAAGAAATGTGTAAGAAAGTGGTAACAAAAGTTATAATTATAAACAGGAAAATAACTATATTTGCGTAAGAAAGATGTGTAGGAAATGTGTAAGAAAGTGGTAACAAAAGTTATAAGTATTCGTGTAAGAAATGCGTTGGAAATTTCCAATGACATATTTTTGTAGGAAATGTGTTGGAAAATGTGTTGGAAATGCGTAGAAAAACATTTCCCACGAGCCTTTCTCCCACATACCCGTTTTTGTTGGAAATGTGTTGGAAACAGTGATTTCCTACACATTTCCAACGGAAAGTGATGTAGGAACTTGAACAATTTTCTAGTAGTGGTACTGGGCAAAATATATGGGCGAAATTGGGCGATATTGGGGTGGAACACCGCCCCCGGGCGAAATTTGGGCGAAATGGGCAAGGGCGTGAGGTATTTGTCGCCGGGGAGGAGAATGATTATATTGTTATTATATTAGTAGTGTGTGTGTTATATATATACATATATATATATATATTATAGGATATTGGATTTTAATAATCTAAACTTTGCCTCGTTGGCCAGCGTTAGGCTGAACTTTAAAAATATGCTACAACAATCCCAAGTTTCAAACTATTGGCTGTAAGTGAGCTTTTCACTAACGGAGTTAGATTTCGTTAGTTTTGCTGACTTGGCTGCTGACGTGGACGCTTAGAGGGAATTTTGTTTTAAAATAATAATTAATATATAAATAATCTTTTATATATTTTTATTATTTTATATATATACATACAACACAACCACCACCATTACCGCCAACCTCCATCGGCCTATCGCCTTTACCACCGTCAGTCCTTCCTCAAATCTGTATCTTAAGTAGCAAGCACGTGACGTTAATCACCACCACTAGCGCTAACAGCCTACAACCACCAGTTTGCTCTGTCGAAAAATTGGTGTCATCGGAATCACGACTTAGTCACTGGATCTGCTAAAACCACCACCGAAATCGCCGTTTGATGCTTCCTGTTACAACCTTGAACCTCCACTACCACCGAATAGTAACCAAACTTACAGAGTCGGCTCAAACCACCACCGAAATTTGTTTCAGAACGATTCATAAGCAGTGGCGGACCCAGGATTTTTTGTCAATGGGGTCCCAATTTTTCCGGTTTACAAAATTTTTGGGTCGGTCGTTATTTGGGTCGGGTCAAGAGGAGGAACATAATAAAACACGAAAATATGGTGTCATCGGAAACGAGTAAGTAGAAAGAATATAGATTAGAAACTAGATAGAACATACACTTTTAATTCATTTTTATTCATACCCGAAAAACATAAGCGTAAGCTATATATATATGGTCTTACATGAATAACCAAGACATGAAAAACTAACTCTGACACAAATAAATGATTAATTAAGGCTTCTCATCATAATTAAAGAAGTAGACAATGACGGAGATCGAGTAATGGAAGCAGGTGGTGGTGTTCTTCCCCAATTGCAAACCCAAAATCGTATATGAAGGATGGTGATCGATGCAGTGACGGTGGTTGCTGCGGTGGCTGTCAAAAGGGTGGGGGCTGGTGGTTGGGGGTGGCAGTGGTGGTGGAGGACTGGAGGGTGGTTAGGATGAGTAGCCACATCAACAAAAATTAATGGGATCTAACTCCGTTAGTGAAAAGCTCGCTGACGGCCAATAGTTTGAAACTTGGGACTGTTACGGTATATTTTTAAAGTTCGACTTAGCACCGGCTAACGGGGCAAAGTTTGGATTATTAAAATCCAATATTCCATTATTATATTACTATTTGTAGCCCCTACACCATTACACCCAAAAAACAAATTCTCACCCCTTGCTGACTGGGCACCACACGGTGCAAAACGTCCCAATTTGTAGCCCTTCCACTACGCATAGTCTGATGAAGTTTTATTACGGAAACTAAAAAATAGAAAACAGAAAACAAATGGAGGTGGGACCAGGTGGCGGCTATTGTTTTTATTTAGTTTTTTCTTTGTGTTGTGTAGAAAAGACGTTAACTTGAACCTTAAGGTTTTGATAACGTTTAAGATGGTAAAGAACTAAATCAATATAAAGAATGAAATGCAAACCCCAAATATCCAATGGGTGAGTAAGCTCATAACTCATAAGACCAAACCAAGTAATAAGTAATGAATATACGCAGGACACAAATAATAAATTTAAAATAAACTCCATTGTGTACTAAACAACTAAAAACATATAACATAAATTCACATATTTCACAGTTGCAAGATATGAAGAAAGGATTGGGAGGCAGTTATCCTTACATATATATGCGGCTCTCCCCCACAAACCTATTTATGTGATGATCTATAGGTCACATTATATAGATAAGTCTAACACAACTTGTAACAAAAACAAAAACACCAAAAACTACATGAAACTAACATAAGATAACTTAAATATTACCCTATATATCATGTTCAATAGAGAGGCCAGTAAATCTTAAGGAATTGAACTCATCCATTTGATGGTTCCATGCCCCCTTGAACTGACCTTTGGATAATGATGTACTCTCAACTATGAACAATCAATAGGGAGCCCAGTAATTATCAAGGTCAGCACACTGGTCCATTGTCATGAACCTATTGTTAATAAGCCCGTCTCCGTTGGTACTCATATCCCCATGATCATAACCCATGGGCTCCACATTTCCAAGTCCACGGTTACTTATAAGCATCGAGGAACCTACGTCTTCTTGCGGCTGTGGTGGTATTGGTAGTGGTGGTGTTACTCCTGATGGCGGCTGTTGTGCCAACATTGGCCTCATTTGTGTTGAAGTTGATCCTCTTAAGTTTAGATTCAGTCCCGAAATAGTAAAGAGTTCGCTTCCATCCCCGTTAGGATAGTTTAACTGGTTTTGGTTATGAGACATACTAGTGCTGCCTCTAAAATTACCCCTAGAAAACTCGGCAATATGATCAGCATTGGTCATGTTATAACTTCTTCCTAACCCGTATGGGAATTGATAACTCGGATCTGATGGCATGATTTGGGAAGGCACCTGCATCCCTGAAGCATGACCGATCTCAAGGTTGTAGGGATTCATCATGACTCGCGAATGGCTGGACGACGGATACTTCTTGCCTCCAGCAGTCTTTTGGAATACCCGACATACTACCCACTCATCCTGCATAAATACAACCGAAAAATACGAGAGAAGTCTTAGAATAGTAGCATATACTACCGTTTCTTTGTTGTGAAGAAGTTACATAACTAGAAAAAAAAATGAAGTAAATATTTATATGTATCTTGGTTAATTTGTATATAGACACAAATTGATCAGTTTGTAAAATAAAAATAGTTCATATAAAAACATTATATGTAAGAGAAATATTAGATTTTCATATGTATATATGTAAGATTTTCAAACAGATTTAATTTGTTTTGAAACAATAAATGTTTGAAGGTTGATCTTGTTGGACAAACAAATAAGTGCAACCCGGCTATAGGTTAATTACCTTGGAAGCCCGAAACGCAGATTTGGCATGAACCCGATACTCATGCATCACCCAGTTGGTTTTTTCGCCACGAGGGGCTCTCCCTCTATAAAACACCAAAGTTTTCTTCATACCAACAATCTCCGAGGTAGCACCACTAAAGATCTCTTTGTCTTTCCCGGTGGTCTTCCAATATCCAGTATTGGTGGCTCGGTTTGTTCTCACTCCGGTTGGGTATTTTCTATCCCTTAGGCTGAAGAAATACCATTCTTTTTCGCCCATTTTCGCCTTTCCTGTTTCAAATTTGTTCCCGCAACATTAAATATTTGTTATAAAAATATATATGTGTGTGTGCCTAGATGTTATATATAACCTTAACAAGTATTAATCTTAAAATACTCTTTTGAATGTTTAATTATTCTTAAAAAGTTGAAATATTTCGTGTTCATTCCATTTGCCTTCGACACTTTTGGATCACTAGCTCCCGAGGCGGTTCGCTTCTTGGAGCGGGTGCAGAAGGTGGTCCACAGTGACTCGCAGAGCCCGAGAAACCAAATATTTATATTTAGTAGAATAGGCTTTGCGATTCAAAAGGGGATAGCGGCGCGGCTTGTTGCTCGCTTACCCATTATCCAGATGTAGTTCGATTTGTGTTATGAGTAATTAATAAATAAATGAAATTATACTTAGCATGGTGAGATATTGTCACGAAAAGTCTTTCAGTTTAACAAAATTTTATGATGTTTTGAGTGTGAGAGTAGATTATCATGCATATTTACTCAAGGAGTGGTTTTCTATTGGTTTGTTGAGAAAAACTAATATTAACTTGCACGAAATATTTTCTCCTGTGTGTAATAAATCTTCTTAATTTGAGATTCATATATTTTTTTACCAATTGTGATTATTTTAGTATGCAACTAATAGTGATTTTTTTCTTGGAAATATTAATCATTTTGCATTATGGTCATCCAAAATCCAACTTCATTTAGAAGAATAAATTAAATTGATATTATGGTAAAATATAAAATACCAATATCAAGATGATAAATTTCCATATAATAGTTAAGAAGAATTTCTTCTTAGTTTTGTTTTGTATTTGTAAACCTGTTTTATTTAATTTAATCATCATTTTTTTTAAACGATTAAATTTGTGTATTCTATAGAGTTTAAACCCTTGACCTCAATATATAAATTTAATGATATATGATGATATGATGATAGATTTATATGCAAGAAGTGATCCCTAGATGTTACTATAACTCCCTCTTTGCCACTTTGTTTTGAAATTAATGGGTAATAGTTAAGATAGTGATGATTATTGCCATAACCCATAAGAGGGCAAAAAGAAGTAGAATAAGATAACACAATCTAAGAAATGAAGAACCATACACAAAAAATTTCATCACTATATATAATTGTTATAAAAAATTTGGAAAGAAAATGAAATTAGCTCTTGCTGCAAAAATGAAATCTTGAATATCAACTTTACTTGCCATATATAATCACACACACACAAAAAAAAAATCCTTGAAAACACAAAAGAAAGAAAAAAAAATTCATGAAAACAAAACCCTAGATTTCATTTTACTGAATATAGAGTTTGAAAGAATTATGTTGATTTGGATAGTGATTTATTGGTCTTGCATGGAACAATATAGTAGAATTAAGTTAAGCAAAAGATTTGAAGCTACTTGTTATAGAGAGAAAAGCTATATATATAAGCACATACCAGGAAGATCCCAAGGCTCACATTTATTGAGATCAACATCAGTAATCGCCCTTGCAGCAAAATTCGAATCAGATATTTTGTTTATAAGATAAGAAGTGATGAGTTCTTCGTCGGTAGGATGAAACCGAAACCCTGGAGGAAGTGTTTCTGTATCTTTTTTCACTTCTCCCTCCATATCTTACTACTTTTCCTATAATATAGTTATCTAAAGGTAAAACTAATTAAACTACCTTTAGCCTCTCTTTTTGTTCTAATAAAATAAGTATGCCATCACTTTGATCAAAAGAGGTGAAAGGAAAGGGAAGGTGTTAGTGTTTATGGGAACTCAGTGAAGGTTTGGTAGGGAGTTTGAAGTTTTCTTGCCAACAAGTCTGGACTATATATAACTTCTAACTTACAATTATAAAAAAGAAAGAGGATGACCTAGCTAGGTTGGTTCTAAGAAGCTCTCACCTACTCTAGATCTTAAGATATACGTTTTGTGCATCGTATGAACTCTAAAGTCGTATACAACGTACGGTAGTCTCCACATACATTCTTGTACCAAAACTTAGAATTTTGAAGTTATTTTTTTGTCACAAGTAAATAAAACCAATGTTTCAGTTGTCCTTTTCAAAAGTGAAGGTCTAAAAGGCAATGAAGTTCCAATTTTCTATTTTTAGTTGATGATTCTTAACTTGCTGCAATTAATAAAACTTTGCACACTTGTGGCAAAACTACAATGTTCTTTTGCAGATAAAAAATCAGTATTCGTTTTTATTTTTATTTTGCAGGCCTTCCTAGAAATATAGATCAAGTAAGAACTAGTAGTTCCATGACTGGTTTTGATATATGAAGAAACACAGATCTGATTCTCGGGTATGGGTCCTGGATCCAATGAGTCAACAGGGTATAATACGGTAACTACTAACACGATATGAGTAAGACTTCCCAAAGTTCAGTGACCGGAACCTGCAAAACAAACACCGTGAGTCTCGTTACAGGAAGGACAAGAGGGGGGGGGGGTCTTCCTGTAACCACCATCCGGCGTGAGAATCAGTAACGTTCGTAATAGAGAAAGTACTGAAATGTAAAGACTAAGTGTAGTCAGACTGTAGGTGAGTGAATGAATATCTCATACCATTTGACAAGGTATTTATAGCCGAAGGATGATGGAAGATGATTGGGGCAGCTGTCCTCTTCTAGAAGATCTCTGATAACCGTCTGGACACGTGTCCTCTTGTGATAGGTTGAGCTATACGTTTCATGTAAACAAGTATAACAACCTGGACACGTGTCGCCCAATGATAGGACTGATCGCACCCTTGCCATGTGCACGGTTATAACAAACTGGCCAGGTGTCCTTTGTTCATTGGTTGATATGTCACGTATCCCCCAAGTAAGAATCATGAACCTTCTTCTAGAGAATAGTTAATTGGTGACAGCTATCCCGCTGCACTGTCCTCCGGTTGTTTAGGCGGACAGATGTCTTGTCCTGCGAATGACTTTTGAGGACGCCAGGATGCTTCCGCGTGTGTTATGAGGACGTTCCTCCTCACTCGTGATATGCGGATGATTCATGTGTCCCGCGGGTGGCTTATAAGAGGATTCTCTGTGACCCGCGGGTGGTACTTAAGGGTATTTGGGTCTTTTTGGTACCTTACCTCTACAAGTCCCCCCAGTCCAGTGTTTCCGTGTGAAGTCTTTATGCGGTGAAATTCTGGACTTAATGTGTGTTGGGGATTTTTGTTGTTCGGAAGTTAGGTAGAAAATATCTTCTGTTGGTGTGGATAATCATGAAAAAAGAACAAGTTGACCACTCGCAGGCGCGTGAACAGATGATGGAACGTTTTTGACGGCTGTCACTGTACCCGACTGTACAACTTTTTCTCTTTTTTGAATTTCCCGTGTGACGTGGCAATCACTGGTTGGGTAATGTTCTTCTCTCTCTATTGTCCATATCCCATCGCATTGATTGCGATGGGTATAAATATGGAGAGACTCCTTCTTTTTGAAGTTTTATCGCTCTTTTCTTCTGATTATCTTCTTAATTTTCTCTGAATTTTCCATATACCTTTCTTCTATCTTACCCAATTCTATTTGTAATGTCGAACGTTCAGACTGAAGTTGATGAGATAGAAGTTTCATGGGACTACTCAGAGTATGAAAAATTATTGGAAACGTATGGTATTCCACCCGAGTGGGAACCAGAGTTCCCTTTCTTCGGTTCTATAGCCAGTTTCCCATCGCATGGGAAAATGGCTGTGTATGCCGATTATTTCGTTCATGGGAATTTTCGTCTTCCTATAACGAAATTTTTGCAGAGATTGGTAACTGCGTATGGGATCCACTTATCACAATTGCATCCCAGTGCTATGATGCGGATTCGTCACTATGAATTTGTATGCATAGCACGTGACATGGTGCCACACATTGACCGATTTCCAGTTTTCTATCGCCTTACTAACCGTAATGGTTGGTATACATGTCAAGGGTTTTCCGATCGAAGTATCGGATATGAAGTTGAAAAGGTGTCCAAAGACTGGCGGAACAAGTTTTTTTGGATTTCTGAGGATGTGGTGCCGTTAGATATGGTTCGCCGACCAGTAAATTCTGCCCTTCCTGATGTTACCACCGCTGCTCATGAGGGTCGTGAATGGTATCGTGTACTCACAATGGAACCAACACCCATGCGAGCCTTGCCGGAAGAAGCTCTAGTGTGGGCGGGCATGAGCCGTTTGTGGCCAACAGAATTTATGGAGCCCATTTTCGTAGACTTGAATGAGCGTAAGTTACCTTTTACTGTCTCTTTGCTTGCTTGAATGTTTTTATGATTAAGCTCCTATCTTTTTCAGGTCGGAGTTCTATGATTAACGCTCTTTTTGAGGACAGAGGGTGCGTCCGAAAAAGTATCTGCGAGGCGGGAGACCAGCCTATTCTCGAAAAGACTAAGTCTCAGTTTCTTTTTCCCAAGACAGTTAGAGCTGAACCTATCACTTCGGATGCCACCTTTGAAACAGGTGCGTATGTTCTAAACCCTCCCCCTCTTACTGCCATTACTTCCGACGAAACGATTGCCATCTTATCATCAAGTGATGATGATGGAGATGTTTCTCCGTTTTCCGCTTCGGAAGAAGAAGAAGACTCTGATGAGGGTGCTTCTGAATTTTCCTCTGTCTTATCTTTGTTAGAAAAATTGGAGAGAAAGAGAGCTTTTGTAGCTTCTCAGACGGATCACACAAATGTGAAGGCTGCGAGTACTGAGGCGGTGCCAGCGAAGAAAAAACGGAAAGTGCACCATCCCAAGAAGCCGCAATACAGCCTTGATGACCGCATTGACACTGTTGAAGGTATGTATCAACCTTTAAATACTGTATTCTTTTATGAGTGTTTAACTAAGTGTAAATTTTTATGTAGATCCGCTGATATTTAGTGAAGATGTATCTGAGAAGTTATCAACACCAACTCCTCACACTGAAAAACCATCATCTCCTTCTCCAAAGGAAGATGTTGAGACTAAGCTGTCTACTCCGCTGAGTGACCCTAATGCAGAGCCTTCAACTGAAATTGTTGTGGAAGATAGGGTGCCTACTCCGCCAGCTGATACTTCGACGGAGGGAGCTAATATCCAGTCTGAACCTGATACTCGTTTTGACTATCTTTTTCAGGCTGGGGGTGGCACTGGTGATCAGCAGACTAATCCTGCTGTAAATGAAGAAAATGTTAGGAATGTGGAGTCTTCTCCTCCACAACAGCCTTTTTTCGCCCCAGCTCGTCTTAAACCCTCGAGTTCCCGTTATTACGGGGATACAGGCTTAGGTGACAAACACGAGTTGTTTGTCCCTCCATGGGGCATTATTAACGGATCTCGGTTTTCCCAAGCTAGAACTTGTATGGATTTCATTGAGCATTGTACACCACCCGCTGAGATGGCATATCAACGTGACCTTTCCCGTCATGATCTTCACACAAACATAGCTTATCATTTAACTAACGCCTTGGCCGGAAGCCAAGAGGTCCTAAGTGAGTGGCGCACTCTAAGCGGGAAAGTGGGGGAAGCTCGTCGGGCCGCCAAAGTTGCAAAGAAAGAGGCTGAGGAACATCGTCTTGCTGCCCAAACTGCTAAATGGAAACAGTCTGACGCAGAAATTGCCCTCAAGAGTGAGCAAGATCGCAACGCTGAGGCTGCTCGTCGATGGAAGGAAGCTTGTGAAAAGAAAAATTCCGTTCTTGAAGCTGCTCGAGCTAAGGCTCAGAGAGAAAGAGACGAGTTGGCTCTTGTTCAAGAAGCTAACTCTTCATTAGAGAATCGAGTAGCCTTTCAGGGTGCACGAATCCACGATCTTGAAGCGGAGCTAAAGTTGCAGAAGAATCAGGCCGAACTTAAGGATCAAAGTGCTACTGAAATCCATACTGCCTATGACTCTCTCCTTCAAGCTCATGAGGAAGCTACTGCGGAAACCAAGGAGTTCCGAGCGCGGGCAGAACGTGCGGAACAAGATCGTCAATGGTTCCTTACTCGGGGAGTTGACGCTGTAAGTTATGCTTTATCACTTGTTGTTTTACTCTCCCATTTGATACTGGGAACTCATGTTTTTGTCTCAACAGGTTGTCCGCCATATCAAAGGAAGTAAGGAGCTAAATGACAGTTTTGCCAATGTGATGGCTGCTTCCTCATCACTTGGGCATGTTATGGGTTTCCATGAAGGAGTGAACTACGCGCGAGGTAACTGCACATTTAAAGTTTATCCGCTCTATGGCGTAAACGTCAAACAAGATCGTGTTAACCGGGTTAAGGAGCATGACACTTTAGTTTTCCCTCTGCAAGATGTGCTTCCGGAATTTGCTTCCGCATATGACGGCGTACAACTTTTGAAGACCTATCTTGGGGAAGACTCTGAGGATGACTCTTCGGAAGATACGTCGTTGAAGGCTCCGAAAGGCCCATCGGCTTCAAACCCTTAGGATAAGCTTAGATGTTTTGTATCTTGTAATTTTTTCTTTTCCTTCTTGTAATTATTTTTTTGATAATTAATGAGGACGGTTTCTTTTGTCATTTGTAGATATTTTACTTGTCTGATGGAAATATCTTTAGAAAATACTTTTGATATTTTACATCTCTTTTTTGAGTGTTTGAAAGTTTTGGATAACTATGTTGACGTGGCGGAGAGAGATATTTCTTGAGGGCAACTGAGAAGACGTGTATGACGTCGTTGACAGTCTGTTTGCATTATCTTGAATTTTCCGCCTGACGTGTCAGCCATCTGGCGGTCCGCGGGTTCTCTCTCCTCTGGCACTTTATGGATCGCATTAATTGCGATGAGTATAAATATAACCACTTGTGGGTTTCTTTCAACTTTTATCGCTTTCAAATTTCCTTCAAACACTTGAGACCTTTCAACATTCTCTGAGATCTCTTCACCCCTCTGAGATTTCTTAATCTTATCTGAAATTGAAATGGCTAAAGAGAAAAATAGTACCCCTACTATCGGTGAGGTCGCCGTCTGCCTTAAGGAAGAGTATTATAATGACGTTGTCAACGTGTATGGATTGGCGACGGAGTGGGAGCCGGAACGTACTGCTAGCGGTTCTATTGCCACTAGTCCTCCCCTGAATAAAATGGCCGTATATGTAGATCATTTTACAACGGGGAATTTCCGGATTCCGGTAACAAAGATTTTCCAGTCGGTCTTGACGGCTTATGGGATTCATCTTTCCCAGATCCACCCCTTTGGGATGCTAAGGATTCGACATTTCGAATTCTGTTGTCAGGCTCGCAACCTTGAGCCCTCTGTTGGCATGTTTGCCGTTTTTTATAAATGACCTTTCGCGATGGATGGTACAGTTTTGCATCCATCGAGAAGAGGACCATTAGCACGGAGTGGCTCCGTAGTCTTCATGGCTAGAAGCCAAAATTTTTCTGGATCCGGGAGGACGTCATCCCTTTCCAGATGGCTAAACGCAAGGCGGACACTCCTCCGCCTGTTGTTCCTGCAGTCGCTCATGAAGGTCTTTCATGGTTTAAAACACTGATGTATACTCCTTCTCCCATGCGTCCCATTCACGAGGGCGCAATTGTGAGTGCGAAGATGAGCCGATTGTGGCCATTTCTCCAATTGGAGCCATACTATGAGAAAACCGATAAGAGTAAGTTTGCTCATGGCCTCTGTCTTTTTCTTGATACGAAAAGTTTCTGACTTTATTTATTTGTGTAGGTGAAGGATCCGCCTTCAGCACTTTGTTGGACAAAGAAGAGGGAATGATGGTCTGTCGTCCGGTTGATCCACAGGATGGACCCTTTTTGGATCGTACCCGCACCAATTTTTTGTTCCCTACTGCCGTCCATCCGGAACCAGTGGTCTCCGAACCAATGTATGCAAAAGGTGAGAAGTATGTTGAAGAAGCCATACTCAAAGGTGAGGGTATTCTACAACCCCGGCCTGTAACTGCTGTTACTTCTAACGGAGTGATCGTACTCTTTTCGTCTAGTGAGGAGTCATCACTTTGTGAAGAAGTTAGTTCAACTGATGCTAATAAAGCTATGGACTCAACTGCAGGTCTCACCCGTCAGCGAGCCACTGCTAGTCAAGCGGCAGGTCAGGATGAAGTTGAAATTGCTGCGGGTGAGACGGGTCCGGAAGGTGGTGATGTTGCCGCTGAGGGCAAACATTCGGTCATTGGCGCGGGCGCCTCCAAGGTGGCGGGCAAGCGCAGGGTTAATCCGGTGAAGATTGCCTTGAAGAAGAAAAAATCTAAGACGACAGATCCTTCCGCCTTGGAAGCCCGGTTGGAACAACTTGATGCGGCAGACCCGTCGCTAGGTATGTAAAGTTTATCTTACTTTTTTCTGTTTTGAATTGGAATATTCCTAACCCATTGTTAATGTATTTCAGTGAACCTGGATAACCTTTCCGAGGGTATTTCTGGTTTGAAAGATTCGTCTGTTCGTCCGCCACCACCATTTCCTAACACTGCTACGAATCCGGTTATTGTGACGGACGACTCCCCATTGAAGAATAAGGAGGCCGACACAACTGTTCATGCCAAGACGTCGCCTTCTTATATTGTTTACCACTTCAGAGATCAAGGGGGTGTGAGTACATTTCCTTTCGTTTCCCAAACTTCTCCCACTCCTGAGGAGGAAGACCCCACCCCGCACCAACCTAGTTGGTCTTTACGACGGGATTCGACATTCCGTCACGTGGACGTATGTTTCGAATTTCTGCGGGAGAGTCTTCCGCCGGTGAAAGGGAGAGACGTCGCCTTAGCATTCACCAAGAACTGCTAAACTCCCATTCTTACTACTTGGCGAATTCCCTTTCCACTAGCTAGGAAATAACCTGAGACTGGTTAGCGATGAATGAGGAATGGGATGAACTGGCGGCTTCTGCTTCTGATGCCAAAGTAGAAGCCCTTAAGGCGATCAACGAAGCTAGGGAAGCTAGCCAGGCCTTGGAGGCGGAGAAGGTTACTCGATCCGCTGCTGAGGAAGCGAGGAGTGTTCTCCAGAAACAATTGGATGAACAAGCCAAGGTGATGGAGGTCCTTCGAGCTGAATCGGCGGCCAAGGACAAGCGTCTACTTGACCTTAATGCTAAGAACTGTGCACAGGCCTTGGAATGTGCCGGTCATAAGATGGAACTTGTCCAGGCCAAAGCGGATCAAAAGTGGCTACTAGCTGAAGGTGTCCCCAAGGTATGTACCTTATTTTTGTTATAAATAATCTAAGTGTTTAAAATTATGTACACATAATTGCTTAACAGGTCGTTGCCAACGTTCGGGCAAGTGATGAGCTTGGGAATTGTGTGGCTATCCTTCTTAAAGCTTCAAAGTAAGCTGGTCACCAGTTAGATTTCGAGGAAGGCTATAAGTTTGGCTCAATCTCTAGGCTTCCTGAGGAATATGTTCTGGCTGGCCAAGATACTGCTGCTATCCTTAAACAGAAGACCAAGGACTTTGATACCTTGAAATTTTCTTTGGCCGAGCAGATATCCGAGCTTGCGGATAAAGAAGATAGCATCCAGCAACTGAAGTCTATTCTTGACTCTGACGAGGGAGATTCAGAGGATGAAGAAGATGATGCCGAGGATGACGGTGCAGAGCATAACGACGCCGCGCCATAGATAGATTTTTTCTTTTTCTTTGTATGTAAAACTCCTTTGAACTTTTGTAATCCCATTTTGTTATGAATAAAGAAGTCTTGTTTTCTGTATCCGGCACACTTTGTTTATTTTTTATAATATAAGTGTTTTTAGAGAATCTTCTTTGTGTACGAATAAAGGATTACCTAATAATACAAGTCTCAAATGACTGAAATGAAAATTTTCATAACTGGGGCATAAGCTGAATTACAAGAAACAAAATTACAAAGGTTCTTAACATTTAGTTAGGCGCGCAGGCCAAAAGACAAGCCCACTACATGTAGCATTTCCTCAGTTGGGCTCCGTTCCAGGTTCTAGGGATCTCCGTCCAATCCAACCTTTCTAATTTGTAAGCACCTTTAGCTAGAACTTTCTGGATTCTATAAGGTCCTTCCCAGGTAGGGGCCAAGTTGCCCGGGGTCTCTTGCCCGGAGGCTTCATTATTGCGGAAGACAAAGTTTCCCACATTGAATTTGCATCTTTGAACCCGCGAGTCATAATATTTTTGCAACTGTCGTTTGTAATTTATCTCGCGGATCGATGCCATTTCTCTCCTTTCCTCGAGGAGGTCAAGGTTCATCCGGAGTTCATGATCATTATCCTCAATCATAAGAACTCTAGCGGATGGGATACCAATCTCGGCGGGAATCATGGCTTCTATGCCATATGTTAGACTGAAAGGAGTTTCGAAATTACTGGAATTCCTTTGAGTGCGGAAGGCCCATAGTACATGGGGAAATTCGTCCACCCATCCCGTCCGTTTTGTTCCAAATCTCATTTTGATTCCTTCTTTGATCGTCCGATTGGTTCTCTCGACTTGACCATTCGCTTGCGGGTGGGCTACAGAGGTGAAGATTTGAGAAATGTGTAACTCTTTTAACCATCCTTGCAACCCACTGTCCACGAATTGTGTCCCGTTGTCACTAACGAGCTCTAGAGGGAGGCCAAAACGGCATATGATGAATTCCCACAAGAATTTTTTAACACTTGCTGCTGTTATAGAAGCAACTGGTTTGGCCTCCACCCATTTTGTAAAGTAATCGATGGCTACGATCAGGAATTTGACACGTCCCGGGGCTTCAGGGAAAGGTCCCATTATGTCAACTGCCCATTTCTGGAACGGCCAAGCTGAAGTGACTGGGACTAACTCGTTTTTTGGTCGAAGCGTGTTAAGAGCATGGCGTTGACATGAATCACATTTCCTGATTTCACGTACAGCATCCATGTGCATCCCAGGCCAGTAATATCCAGCGTTCATTACCATTGCTACGACCATCTGCGGACCCCCGTGAAGACCACAAATGCCTTCATGAACCTCTCTGATTAAGTAATTCGCGTCCTCGGCATCCACACATCGGAGTAGTGGGCCAAGGAAGGAACGTCGGTATAAAACACCGTCATGTATCTGGTAGTTCAAGGCTTTGTGCTTTATCTTCCGGGCTGCTGCTTTTCCTTCCGAAAGTGCTCCAGATGACACGTATGCTATAATGGGTGTCATCCAGGATTCTACTCCCGTTTGGATCACTAAAACCTGATGTTGCGGAACAGACGGGCGATCTAATACTTCGATGCGGATGTCCTTGGCAAAATGTTCGAAGTTCGTTGAAGCCAATTTACTGAGAGCATCCGCTGATTTGTTTTCACTTCTCTTTATATGAATGACTTTGCAAGAAGAGAACTGGAACATCAAATCCTTTGCCTGTGACACATATGAAGCCATGACATCATTTTTTGCTTCGTATGTGCCATTGATCTGTCCCGCAATCAACATGGAATCTACCCGGGCTTCCAAATGTTTAACCCCAAGATTTTTGGCTATCCGCAAGCCCACCAAGAAAGCTTCATATTCTGCCTCGTTGTTGGTACTTTTGAAGTCCAGATTTATGGCGTATGTAAACTCATGGCCTTCGGGAGTGACTAGCCTGAGGCCTGCGCCAGCTCCCTCACTGCTTGAAGCTCCGTCCGTAAATAAAGACCAAATCTGTCCTGATTCCGGAGGTGCTCGGGGTTGTTGCTCGATCAAACATTCTTTTTCTTTGTGATGCGGGACCACTGTTACGAAGTCCGCCAACACCTGCTCTTTGATTGCTGGCCTAGGTTTGTACTCTATTGCATGTTCACCTAGCTCGATGGCCCAATTGGCCAAACGCCCAGACAATTCTGGTTTACTTAGAACATTTTTGAGCTTGTACCCGGTTAAGACATTGATGGGGTGCCCCTGAAAGTACCTGCGGAGGCGTCGGGCAGCATAGACCAGTGCCAAAACAAGTTTTTCAAGCATGGAGTATCTCGTTTCAGGGTCTGATAGCGTTCTGCTGACATAGTAGATCGGCGTTTGGACGTTCTTTCGATCTGTCAGAAGGACAGCCCCGATGGCAATGTCTGAAGCCGATAAATATAACGTTAAAGGTTCCTCCGCACAGGGTGCTGTTAACGTGGGAAGTTCCATTAAACATTTTTTAACCTCCAAAAAAGCTTGTTCTGCTTCCGCGGTCCATTTAAATTGTGCTTTCTTGAGGCACTTCCTTAGAGTTGAGATGAAAGGATGAGACTTGGCTGCATGATTTTCCAAAAAACGATTTAAGGCCACCAGTCGACCATTGAGTGTCTGAACTTCCTTGAGGGAAGACGGGGAAGGCATGCGGGCTATAGATTGAACTTTATCTGGATTAGCTTTGAAGTCCGCATCCGTAACAATCACTCCCAAAAACTTTCCTTCTACCATTCCGAATGAGCACTTGGCCGGATTCAACTTCATGTTAATACTTTTTAATGTTTCGAAAGTCTCTTCAATATCTCTCAACATCTGATCTTCCTCAACAGTTTTGATTACGAGATCATCCATATATACCTCTAAATTTCGACCAATTTGACCCTTAAATGCTATGTCCATCAATCGTTGATACGTGGCTTCCGCATTTTTAGTCCCAAGGGCATCATTTTGTAACAAAAGGTGCCTTGATCGGTACGAAATGCTGTTTTGTCCTCATCGACCGCTGCCATTCGGATCTGATGGTAACCTTTGTAGGCATCCAGGAAGCACTAAAATTTGAATGGTGCCACAGCATCAACCTTGAGATCTATTTCGGGTAAAGGATAATAATAATCTTTGGGACATGCTTTATTTAGGTCTTTTAAAATCGATACACATCCGCCATGCCCCATTGCTTTTGGGGACGATAACTGGGTTGGCGACCCAAGTTTGATAACGGATTGGGCGAATGATCCCTGCCTGTAAGAGGTCCTGGAGTTGTTCGTTCATTGCTTTTGTTTGTTCCGGACCCATCTTACGTTGTTTTTGCACAATTGGTGTAAACAACGGGTTAGCCCATAATTTGTGTTCCGCGGGACACCAGTCATATCCGCGGGTTGCCATGCGAACACATCAATATTTTTTGATAATAATTGTTTCAAGAAAGTCCTTACTATCTCAGAAATAGCAGGTCCTATTGTTACAGTTTGATCAGGAAACTTTTTGTTCAAAACCCATATTTCCGGTTCAGTCCTCAGAGAAACTTTTTGTTCAAAACCCATATTTCCGGTTCAAAACCCACTTTTGTTAAAAAAAATGGTTTTTAAAAGAAATAAAAAGGATTTGCTGTGACCTGGGTTCGAACCCAGGTCACCATGCCCACACAACACACACACAACCACTGGACCAGTTTTGTATTGTTGTTAGAAAATGGTAACAATTAAATATAAACAGCAAACCCAAACTTCATCTTCCTCATCCTAACCCTAGGGTTTCAATTCCTTCTAAACTGTTGATTGTGTGTTTGTTTTATGTTAGGGGTTTTGATAGTCGGGTTGCAACTAATAAAATACATCTATCAATTACCTCTAAAGATGTCGGAATGAGGTCGAACAGTGAGTTGGCTGGAATGTTTCTTGGACGAACGAATTAGGGATACTAATGAGTTTGTTTGTGTAAAAATATGGTTGTGGCATGTTTAGAAGGTGATTGAGATGCTATTTATAGCCTCAATTGTTCCGTTGGTGTGTTTAATTCGAGTCATTATGTTTTAATAATAATTCCGACGGGTTTAGCGGTTATTATTAGTTAATTAGGTGTTAAATGGCAAAATAACTCGCGAATTAATGTTAATAATTAGTGGAGGAGTCGTTTGGTGGAATTAACGGATCAAAACAGAGTAAATATGGGTGTAATAAGGGTTGCCGGCGCCGAGATTCCGGCTGCCGGACTTTGGTCGGAAAGACGTAGGGGACAAGGGGGGCTGGGTGGGTTTTAATGTTATTATCATTATTTTTATATTTAATCTTATTTACACTTTTGGCCCTTTAACTATTAAATCATTATATTTTGTTTTTAAACTTTGATTTATCTTTTGAAGCTTCAACTTTAAAACTATATATAACTTAGATAAAAACTTTATATTCTTTAATATCTCTAAATTGTTTACGGTTTATACTGAAATAGTTTGTACTACATTATTTTATTAATGTTTAAGGCTCGAAGATTCGTAGATTGAACGATACGAATAGATAATGAACAGATACATACTTAAATCATCGTAATTAATATTAAATGATAAACGACAAACACGAATTTATTGAAACGACACAACGGGTCGGTTTAACAAATACAAATACGGATACAAATAAAAATTGACAAATGTCACAGCATTCCCTACTTTTGAGAATTTCGTCCCGAAATTAAGTAGAAGAATCGTAACAAAAAGATGGGGATACTTTGTTCGCATTTGATCTTCCCGTTCCCAAGTAAATTCAGTGTCACGCTTGGATTCCCAACGAACCTTTACCGAAGGTATACGACTTCGTTTAGTTTCCTTGTCTTTGCGATCCATGATTTCCACCGGTTTCTCGACAAAATGCATTGTTTCATCGATACGCACTTCGTCGAGTGGTACATGGGGATTTCCATCAGCAAGACATTTCTTCAGATTCGAAACATGAAACGTCGGATGAACATTAGAAAGTTCTTGAGGAAGTTCGAGTGTGTAAGCAACACTACCAACACGAGCAAGAATCTTGAAAGGTCCAACGAAACGAGGAGATAGTTTGCCTTTCTTGCCAAAACGAACAACGCCTTTCCAAGGAGATACCTTTAGAAGGACACGGTCACCAACATTAAACTCGATAGGTCGTCGTCGGTTATCGGTGTAACTCTTTTGACGACTACGAGCGGTTAAGAGGTTTTGTCGGATTTGAGTGATTCGATCAGTAGTCTCTTGAACAAGTTCCGGACCGGTGATTTGGGTTTCACCAATTTCACTCCAACAAATAGGTGATCGACATTTACGACCGTAAAGTGCTTGGAACGGAGCCATACGGATACTCGAATGATAACTATTATTATACGAGAACTCAATCAAGTGAAGATGAGAATCCCAGTTCCCACCGAAATCCATGACGCATGACCTAAGCATGTCTTCGAGCGTTTGAATCGTGCGCACAGATTGCCCATCAGTCTGAGGATGATAGGCGGGGCTAAGATCCAATCGAGTTCCCAACGCTTTTTGAAGTGATGACAAGAAGTGAGAAGTGAAACGACTATCACGATCGGAAATGATACGCAAAGGTATACCATGACGACAAACGATACGCTGAACAAAGATATGAACGAGTTGATCAAATGAAAACTTTTCATTGATCGGAATGAAATGAGCAGATTTAGTCAAACGGTCAACAATAACCCAAATACCGTCGTGGCGGTTTCGAGTAGTCGGAAGCTTGAACACAAAATCCATAGAGATATCCTCCCATTTCCAAACAGGGATGTGTGGTTGAACGAGCAAACCAGAGGGTCGTTGGTGCTCGGCCTTAATCTTAGCGCATGTAAGGCATTTTCCCACATATAATGCGATGTCTTTCTTCATACTGGGCCACCAAAATGTGTTCCGCAGATCAAAATACATCTTATCCGCACCGGGATGAATGGAATATCGAGACTTATGAGCTTCGTCCATGATTAATGTGCGAAGATCGTCACGATTAGGAATCCACAAACGATCGAGGTAATACAACAAACCATCGCTCTTTGTTTCAAGTTGATTCTCAACACCACAGGACATTTCTTCGTACATATTACACTCGGTGACAGAGACATGTTGGGCTTCAAAGATACGAAGTTGGAGATCGGTTTGAACGGTCACACAATGAAGCAGAATTTTTTTCACATGGATCTTTCGACTAAGGGAGTCGGCTACAACATTCGCTTTACCAGGATGGTAACGAATTTCTCAGTCGTAGTCGCTAAGTAGTTCGGCCCATCGTCGTTGCCGCATGTTTAGATCTTTTTGGTCGAAAATATGTTGAAGACTCTTGTGGTCGGTGAATACCACACATTTAGTGCCATAGAGGTAATGTCTCCAAATTTTCAACGCGAATACAACGGCACCGAGTTCGAGATCATGCGTTGTATAATTCTTTTCATTAACCTTAAGTTGCCGTGAAGCGTAAGCGATAACTTTACCTCGTTGCAAAAGGACACAACCGAGGCCTTGATTGGAAGCATCGTAATAGACAACAAAATCCTCATTGCCCTCGGGGAGTGCAAGGATCGGTGCATCGCAAAGCATGCGCTTAAGAGTATGAAAGGCTTCATCTTGCTTTTGCCCCCATACATAAGGTTTATTCTTATGAGTTAGAGAGGTTAAGGGCAAAGCGATCTTGGAAAAATTAAGGATAAAGCGACGATAATAACCCGCAAGGCCAAGAAATGAACGAACTTCGGTAGGAGTGGTTGGAGTTTTCCAATTCTTAACGGCTTCGATTTTGGCTGGATCAACGTGGATAACCTTTTCGTTTACTATATGCCCCAAGAACGGAATTTCTTTCAACCAGAACTCGCACTTTGAAAGCTTAGCATAAAGTTGTTCTTTCCTTAAGAGATCAAGGACGGAATGAAGATGTTTCTCGTGCTCGGCTTTGGACTTGGAATAGATAAGAATGTCGTCAATAAAAACAATTACGAATTTATCTAAGTACGGTTTGCATACGCGGTTCATGAGATCCATAAACATCGCGGGTGCATTGTTTAGCCCAAAAGGCATAACCATAAATTCGTAATGCCCATAACGAGTTCGAAAAGCGGCTTTGGGTATGTCATCTTCATGCACGCGCAGTTGATGATAACCTGAACGAAGATCAATCTTTGAGAAGCATGAAGCTCCTTGGAGTTGATCAAAAAAATCGTCAATACGAGGCAAAGGGTAACGATTCTTGATTGTGAGTTTGTTGAGATCACGGTAATCAATGCACATACGGAAGGATCCATCTTACTTCTTGACGAAAAGCACGGGTGCGCCCCAAGGAGATGAACTAGGGCGAATGAACCCTTTATCCAAAAGTTCTTGGAGTTGATTAGACAACTCTTACATCTCAGAGGGAGCAAGACGATAAGGAGCTCTAGCAATCGGGGTTGCACCAGGCACGAGATAGATTCGAAATTCCACATCACGAATAGGAGGAAGACCAGAAACATCATCGGGAAACACCTCAGGATACTCGCGAACAACAAGAATGTCCTCAATTTTTCGTTCCTTCTTTTCCACCACATGGGCTACGAATGAAAAATACTTCTTGCGTAAGTACGTTTGGGCTTGAAAACAAGTGAAAAAATTTAGGCTCGAGGAAGAAGGCTTTTCACCAGAGACACTAAGGATTTGACCATCGGCAAGCGGAATACGAATGAACTTCTCGAAGCAAACAATTTCAGCACGCTGAACAGATAGCCAGTCCATGCCTACTATGATGTCAAAACCCAATTGCATAGGAATGAGGTCGATTGAGAACTTGTGGCCATTTAAAGTTAATTTGCAATCTCGAATAACCAAATCAATTGTTACAGATTTACCATTAGCTAACTCAACAGAGTACGAGTTCTTAAGCTTAGATCGGGGTTTAGCAAGTATAGGCTCAAATTCAAAAGACACAAAACTCATATCGGCACCGGTATCAAATAAAATGGTTGCATAGTGGTCATTCACGAGAAATGTACCGTTCACCACATTGCCATTTTGCTGAGCTTGATTGGCGTTAATCATAAAAGCACGTCCGCGATTTTCTTGAGGAGCTTCAGTAGCTTGAACGATTTGACTACCTTGTGGTGCAGGGGCTAAAATTGCGGGATGCGGCTGAACTTGAGCTTGGTTAGCCAACAATGGTGGAACTTGTGGCTGATAAGCTTGCTGGGTTTGATACGTCTGAACCTAGTACAGCGGAGCTGGAGCAAGCTGAAGTGCATTCATATGTGCGAGTCGTGGACACGCGTTACGAAAGTGGTTAGGGTCACCACAATTATAGCAAGCTCGCATTTGGTTAACAGGTTGAGCATACGGTGCAGGGCAAGGGTTGGGTAGAGCAAACCGTTGAGGAGCAGTTGGTGCAATAGCAGTCTCACGAAAAGCGATGCTAAGATGCCTAAAACGGTTGCAACAAGTGCATTGGTGGCAAGCGGCATTGGCAGGGTGATGACGCCGACAAAAGTTGCAATACGGATGGGGTCCGTTGTAGAGTTTCTTGGGTGGTGATGCAAGGTTAGTTTGAGGTTGAGGTGCGGTTTGTTGAGTTAGCGCATAGTTCTTGCGCTTCTTGCTATGGTGGTGTGAGGAGAAAGCAGGCTTGGATGACTCGGGTTTTGATTCATTGGGCTCGGTAGCGGGTTTATCAGCAGGTTTCTTTGATCCTTTCAATGTCAAAGTCCCGGCTTTAACATGATTATCAGTTAAAGTTGAAGCAAGGTTGATTGCGTCACCAAGTTCTTTGGGAGAACTACTCAAAACAATATCTTGGATTTGTCTCGGTAGTTCCCGAATGTACTTATCGATGGCACGCGAAGTTGGGGTAACAAGGTGAGGTACCAGCACACTGAGTTCATTGAAACGAGAAGTGTAAGCTGCGTGCTCACCACTCTCTTGTTTGAGGTTCCAAAACTCAGCTTCCAAATTCATAAGCTCACTTGGAGGCAAGAACTGCTTGGTCATCAGTTCTTTCAATTCATCCCATGACATAGCCATAGCAGCTTTGGCACCACGGGTTGTCTTTTCCTTCACCCACCAGGTAAGTGCCCCTTTTTCAAAGACACTTGTAGCATAACGGGTTCGCTTATTATCGGGACACTCAATGTGGAGAAATTTGCTCTCCATTTGTTCGTACCACTGAAGTAGGGTAGTGGCACCTTCAGTCCCGTCAAACGTTGGGGGTTTTGTGCTAGTGAAAGTCTTATACGAACAGTGAGATGGTTTAGGCTCGCTTGAAGCAGAGGCGATACTAGCAGAAAGGTTCTGGTGAATTTGGGTCATCATATCGGGAATGACCGCGTCTAGTTGTTTGGTGATTTGAGCAGTTAACTTGTGGCTAGAGGTTTTGGAAGAACGGCGCTTGTTGAAATGGATAGACATTCTGCGAACAATAGTAACGGAATTCGTGAGACTCGGAATAGGGTATGGTATATATAAAAAAAATCCTTGTTAAAGTTTGCTTTAAAAGAAATAAGTAAATAAACATAAAAAAATTAAATAAATAAAAATCATAACAATGGTAATAAATATGGTGTGGAACTTAAGAAACTATCCAACCAAAAACTGGGTATTCGTATACAGACTTCCAGTTAAAACACATTGTAAAACATAAAGGAGTGCAACCATGTTCTTTTCACAAAGAGAACATGATCGTGGTGAAAACTTAAAGTTGTGATTCATATGGCGTTGAAAGTGGTATGCTTTGGCCTAATCGAGTTCTTGCTCTTTC
The DNA here is from genome assembly GCF_021521415.1 of Bidens hawaiensis. Lineage (NCBI taxonomy): Eukaryota > Viridiplantae > Streptophyta > Magnoliopsida > Asterales > Asteraceae > Bidens > Bidens hawaiensis. The sequence goes on along the minus strand of NW_027491112.1, from coordinate 528,538 downwards.
CTAACTCTCCAGGTAAGCAACCGGGTCCCGCGTCTGATTGAGATTTATACGCATTGCTTATCCTTAGGTTTCAATAACCTTGGTGTCAAGAGTTTCGGAAAACAGGCACATCCCCCTTCCAGTTACTGCATACCCGCCATAACAAACCATCTTTAAGAAGAAGAAATATCGGAACACCACAATAAAAATCGGTTATTGAAAATGTTTGAAAAATCTTTGCTTTTAGGCATAAGCCTTGGACTTGTGTGTGCTTTGTGTACATGAGGCGTAAATGAATTGACAATAAATTATTAAGCAAGTGCATTGAACAATCACATAAGGCCCACATAATTTTCTAATCATGCAACCTAAACAATTAAGCAAATAAACTATAACTAACTAGAACACTACGTCTAATGTCCTATCTTATAGTCACGGCTCTGATACCAATCTGTAACACCCCGGCTTTAGCGAAATACGCCCGGGTGTGACGTACAGATTGCTCAAAACACATGTGACACTATTAAGTGATAATAATATCATTAATTCATTCAAATCCCAAGTACACAAGTTATTCAATAAGACAAATATAAAGGAAAAACAATAAAACACATCTTCTTGTTTATTCTTTAAATAATCCTAACTTTTAGTGTCTTTCGCCATTTCATCCTCTAATGTAAGTACCTGTAGCATATATATAAAATAAAGTCAACTAATTGAATAGTTGGTGAATTCACACAAGTTTGATACAAGTACATAAAAACCATACAATTCCATGAAACTTGGTGTAGTAATAGCGTAAGCAATGTCCTTTCCATTCGGTAACAACCAAATGTACTCGGATCGGGGGGCCCTATTCTACTCATAACATCGAGGTCCTGAGTGCATAGGGGGGCGTATGATCATACTTATTGAGGAAACCATGAGCAATTAGTCTTTGAGCAAGTAAGCAAATAAACACACAAGTCCATGTAACGAATTGGAGTTTGCAATAACAAATAAACAAAATTTAATTATTGATAGGATATATATGCTACCCCCAAAATAGTAAAAAGAGTAAAAAAAAAGGGGGTGTGAGAAACTCACCTTTGAATTGGGATGACAAACTTGACAATGAAACGAAAGCGCGTTATATGAAACCGAACGATCGAATCTCACGAGCTAAAATAATAAAAATACAAGAATTACTAACTAATTTTATGGAAAATAAAGGTTTGGTTTTTAAGGTTCATGTATTATTATTTATAAGTATTTTGTTACACGCTTTTAAGTGTATTAATATTTAAGTTAATGAATTATTATTATTGTATTACTTATAAGTTGAATATTAGATTTAAATCATATTTACGGAATTAATCGTTGTCGGTTAGAATTTATATAGTTACAACATTATTATATATATGTTATCTAAATAATTATTTAACGAGTTTTAACGAGTCATTTGGTTTGTAAAAGTTGATTCTTGAACGAAAATTGTTAACGGAAATCAAAAAATCTTTTGTTTAACTATAAAAAAATAACTTTATTTAATTTTGTATGATTATAAATATATATTTAACTTACTAAAATTGATAAAAAAAAATGGTTTTTAAAAGAAATAAAAAGGATTTGCTGTGACCTGGGTTCGAACCCAGGTCACCATGCCCACACAACACACACACAACCACTGGACCAGTTTTGTATTGTTGTTAGAAAATGGTAACAATTAAATATAAACAGCAAACCCAAACTTCATCTTCCTCATCCTAACCCTAGGGTTTCAATTCCTTCTAAACTGTTGATTGTGTGTTTGTTTTATGTTAGGGGTTTTGATAGTCGGGTTGCAACTAATAAAATACATCTATCAATTACCTCTAAAGATGTCGGAATGAGGTCGAACAGTGAGTTGGCTGGAATGTTTCTTGGACGAACGAATTAGGGATACTAATGAGTTTGTTTGTGTAAAAATATGGTTGTGGCATGTTTAGAAGGTGATTGAGATGCTATTTATAGCCTCAATTGTTCCGTTGGTGTGTTTAATTCGAGTCATTATGTTTTAATAATAATTCCGACGGGTTTAGCGATTATTATTAGTTAATTAGGTGTTAAATGGCAAAATAACTCGCGAATTAATGTTAATAATTAGTGGAGGAGTCGTTTGGTGGAATTAACGGATCAAAACAGAGTAAATATGGGTGTAATAAGGGTTGCCGGCGCCGAGATTCCGGCTGCCGGACTTTGGTCAAAAAGACGTAGGGGACAAGGGGGCTGGGTGGGTTTTAATGTTATTATCATTATTTTTATATTTAATCTTATTTACACTTTTGGCCCTTTAACTATTAAATCATTATATTTTGTTTTTAAACTTTGATTTATCTTTTGAAGCTTCAACTTTAAAACTATATATAACTTAGATAAAAACTTTATATTCTTTAATATCTCTAAATTGTTTACGGTTTATACTGAAATAGTTTGTACTACATTATTTTATTAATGTTTAAGGCTCGAAGATTCGTAGATTGAACGATACGAATAGATAATGAACGGATACATACTTAAATCATCGTAATTAATATTAAATGATAAACGACAAACACGAATTTATTGAAACGACACAACGGGTCGGTTTAACAAATACAAATACGGATACGAATAAAAGTTGACAAATGTCACACAAAGCAGTGCCGGTTAACATGAATTATTGTGATGCCAGTACAAGTTGGAACTCCTACTGCACCGTGTGCCGTGGACGGATGAGCATTGAAATCACCAATCGCTTCTCGCCCAAGAACAATGTCATGTTTTGATGTTGCTGGCAAAACCATAAACTTGACCTCCTCGGTCCTAGAATGAATTCCGTCGCTCAGGGTAACTGGGAATAAAATTACACCCCGCGGATGCATTATTTCCCCTCCGAACCCAGATACTGGAGCTTGGATGGGTTTCAATCTTTCCTTATCTTCTTTGTCAAGTTGTTCAAGCATTGTTCATACATAATGTCTGATGTACTGCCAGTGTCAAAGAAGACATATTGGGAACGATAGTGTCCGAAGAGAGCAGTGATGATCAAGGGGTTTTTGTTGTTCGGACACCCTTTGATTCGCGGAAAGATTACTGGCTCATTCTTCCACTCCTCATCATCATACTCTTTCCTCTTTTTCTCTGTGTTGTATCCGCCTTGTATCATATGGACATTCAAATCTTTGACTTGTTTTTTACTCGGACCCTGATTGTCTCGAATGGGAGCTTTACCGTTATCGGGTTTCCCATTTTTCACTAAATGCTTGAGTTTTCCAGACTTCACCGCTGCCTCAATTTCATTTTTTAATGTTCTACACTCATTCGTATTATGACCAATGTCATCATGATATGAACAATTTTTCTTGGCATCTAAGAATGATCTCCTTGTCAGTGGCTGTGGCTTTCTGAAACTTATATTTTCTGTGGTAAGAATCTCAGCGGGAGTCTTTGAAAGAGGAGTCCAACTGTTGGGGCCCATACTTGAGGGTCCCGCTTTATTCTTTTTGCCAATGAGAGATCTTGCATCCAATGGTTTTGACACTTCCGCACTTGGCTGAAGCCTTGACCAGATAGGGCCTTTCGCCTGTCTATTAGGTCTTGGAGTTTGAAACTCGACTTTAAATTTTTGTTTCGGGTTACCATTTCTCAATGTTTTCTCAGTGTTAGCATACACCTTTGCCGCAGTCATAAGATCGTCCCACTCTTTTGGCATTCCATCCCTGCCAGTAAGTGTGCGGACTAAATCATCACATTTGACGTTTTTGCGTAAAGCACGGCGAAGCATGTCTTTACTGATTCCACCAATATTCAGACTTTCATCATTGAATCTGGTGATAAAATCTTCTATAGACTCGTTATCACGACGGATGACATCTAAAATTTCTGATTGGTCTCACGTATGTTTTTTATGCTGGCTGAAGTGTTGGGAAAATTTTTTCACCAGATCATCCCAAATAGAAATTTCACCGTTAGGTAACTTTTCAAACCATTCTCTTGATGCCCCTGTTAGTGTCAATGCGAACATGTGACACCAATAAGGGAGCGTCCAACCACTAACACCACCTACCGCTATAAAATTCTGGAGATGATCACTTGGATCAGTCATGCCATTATATTTACCCACTGATGTAGGTATTTTAGCGTTAACAAGGAAAGGTGCTGTAGCAATACTTTCTATGAATTTCGATTTTTCGGCGAAAGCCGCCGAACGATATGGTTTAGTGAAGTCCCGCTAAGCATTATTGTGGTACTCGGTGTGGCGGACTATATCATGCGGACGACTGCTTCTCGCCCGTGAGCTCATCCTACTATCCCCAGCATATATATTGTATTCCCCCGGTTGGTAAGTTGAATCATAACTATCAAATTCTTCCAAGTAGGATGGCATCCGCATGTCTATGCGAGGACGAGGGCGTAGCCTTAGTATTTCACCAAACTCTGGCTCCGTCTATTGGCTGTATCGGACCTGACTTCCTCTCACCGTTGATGGAGGAGAAGGAGATCTCCTGGAAGATTCCTCATAATTCAAAGTACGAACGTGGAATCTTTCGTTAATTTTCCTACACTCATATTCAACCACCAAAATTTGTTGTTGTGCATGGAGCCACTCTTCAGGAGTTAGCTGTCCTCTAGATCTGGAATTACTTTGATGAGATCTCACCACGTCAGAGTCACCTGAATCATCTTCTAGATCCAACATCGACCGCTTTCGGCGAGTTTCTTCCGTAATTCTTCTGAGATTACCCAAATTAGAATCTTCTGGTGCCGAGACCCGTCCCATTCCTGGGGGGGGGGGGTAGGACCGGTTGGTGCTGTGACGTTTTCTAGGGTGAAACCCCCAGGTGTTACGTCAATGTTTCGTGACCCCGGAACTGTGACACGTTCAAGAGTACGGCCGCTTGGCGTTGTGATACGTGCGAAAACACTAAGACCCTGGGGTGCTTCTGTGTTAGTTACACGTGACTCAGTTGCAGGGGTTCCCGTCGGCCCTTCAGGAAGTTTACTCATATCAAACGAACCAAAAAACCAACGAAAACTATTGTTGTTCTAACACGTCCCACGGATGGCGCCAATGAAGAAACAAGGATCCGATCCCCGGGTATGGGTCCTGGATCCAATGAGTCCACATGGTATAATACGGTAACTACTAACACGATATGAGTAAGACTTCCCAAAGTCCAGTGACCGGAACCTGCAAAACAAACACCGTGAGTCTCGTTACAGGAAGGACAAGAGGGGAGGTCTTCCTGTAATCACCCTCCGGCGTGAGAATCAGTAACGTTCGTAATAGAGAAAGTACTGAAATGTAAAGACTAAGTGTAGTCAGACTGTAGGTGAGTGAATGAATACCTCATACCATTTGACAAGGTATTTATAGCCGAAGGATGGTGGAAGATGATTTTGGCAGCTGTCCTCTTCTAGAAGATCTTTGATAACCGTCTGGACACGTGTCCTCTTGTGATAGGTTGAGCTATACGTTTCATGTGCATGAGTATAACAACCTGGACACGTGTCGCCCAATGATAGGACTAATCGCACCCTTGCTATGTGCACGGTTATAACAAACTGGCCATGTGTCCTTTGTTCATTGGTTGATATGTCACGTATTCCCCAAGTAAGAATCGTGAACCTTCTTCTAGAGAATAGTTAATTGGTGACAGATGTCCCGCTGGTACTGTCCTCCGGTTGTTTAGGCAGACAGATGTCATGTCCTGCGGATGACTTTTGAGGACGCTAGGATGCTTCCGCGTGTGTTATGAGGACGTTCCTCCTCACTCGTGATATGCGGATGATTCATGTGTCCCGCGGGTGGCTTATAAGAGGATTCTCTGTGACCTGCGGGTGGTACTTAAGGGTATTTGGGTCTTTTTGGTACCTTACCTCTACAATATATATAATTTCCCTCCTAGAAGGTCATGAACAGTTTGTATTATGAGCGTGCAAATACATGTGTTAATTAGATCTATATCTACAAGACACAAATACTTATAACAAACGTTGCGAATAACATATATATGATCTTATATGGTGTCACACTGAGTGTGTTAATGGTTAAATGTAACTTAAACATGATGTATTGCTATCTGAATAAGATAACACGTACCAAGATGGTAAATTTTGTATGATATATAGTAATTATCAAGTACTTAAACATACAATTGCATATGTAATAATGTATATTGTACATAATAATGTTACTTATAGTAAATAATATTTTTACTATGAATTTTTATATCTTTGTATTAATTGAATCTATGTATAGTATTGTATGTGTTTTATGTATAGACATATACTAGCTTATAACTCATACCACAGGAGGTGGAAAATATAAATACATAAATTTTTAGATATTAATTTATGACGTCTTATAAAACTCGGAGGTTATTATTAGATGGAAATTCTACGAGGGTAGTGTTGGGATCAAGAGACTTCAACTAGGGTAATTCGAATTGCGGCTTGTGTGAAACTTTTCAGGAAACGTCTGAACATCAAATGATGAATTGTTGTTATGTTCGGGTATCACTGATTTGTTAGGCACTTAGGTGAAATTATCAAACATGGGAAATTTCAATTATGTACAAGAGACTCTAGAATTTTTCTTCCTCATAACACTTAAGGAGATGTTGTGACAATTCAGGCTATCTTGGCTAGTTGGTGGCCGGTAACAATTTGGTAATTAATTTGGAAAGCAAGATATGAGAAATTTTTAATAATAAAAATTTCTCAGTTGCCAAATTGATAGCTGACATCAAGAGAGTGTTTTTGGATTGAGAGAAATAATACATGCTTAAGTTTATTAACTTTTCTTTATAATCATGTTTGATAAGCTTATTGTGTTTTTAGTTTCCTTTTTGGGCTTCATGTTATACAAGGCACAAGAAAGTTAATGTATTCACATATTATCTATTTGTTTTAAACTTTTAACGTAACACCAATTTTCAATACATGCACATGCGAGATATTTCAATTCCAATACATAACATATTGTTAGCAATAAGGTTTCGGTTATAGTGAATACGCGCACGCGAATTTTAAGAAAGATGATGGTAAAAATAAGAAGAAAATATGTAACTATAATAAAACATATACATATGACCGTATGATGAATCAACTTGAGTTGATTGTTATATCCAAAATCCAATATTGGTTTTACATTAACCAATCGAATTTATGGAAAATATGAAAGTATACATTTCGTCTAACGAAGACGAAATAAACTTGACTTATGAATTTATGAAAATAGCCGTGTGACTTTTTTTTAGTTTTCAATAACCTTCACCTATTACAAAGGACGTGCGTCACCAATCACCAGCAGATCAAATCCTTGATTAAAATCTCCCATACCACATTTTAATTTGAAAGAAAAACATCAATTTTTTTTATTTATGGGTCCTCTATCATAATAAATCTCATCCATGCATCATTGTTGCGCGCCCCATGATGAATATTATGTTGAGCTAGAATGATCGAATCTACTATCATTTTCAAATCTGTCGGGTCTAACGATCCAATTTGTTGTGGTAGATTAACATATGCTACACCATATTGAAATTTGTTGCGTCAAAAGATATTTATAGATTGAAATGTATTTTTGTTTTATCAAATAAAAAAAAGTTCATGGTAGTTTCTTAAAGTCAAAACTATGAGCCCCTTTAGGTAATCATTATGGAAGAAAGTACGTTTATATAGTTATGAGATGAAAATATGAAATCTATCACTCTAATAAAAGAATACTATTATGTGTCATTTGTTACACTCTTAACCATCCGAACATTTTTAAACTCATTTTGTTATTTGGATCCCATATTACCCAACCCAAAATAGTCTTATTCTTATGTATATATAAAGCAAGTGCGTTAATGTTTATTTTTTCTTCTTTTTTTTCTTTTTATATTTTAACGTAATAAAATGAAACAATTTAGCTATAGAAAAAGTACATGTCAAATGGGATAGAAGTGGTCGGAACATTGCTTTATAATTATTCTTTTTAGTATTTTCAGGAATATAAAATAAAAGACAATTAAAATACTTTCTTCCTTAAAAATTTTCATTATATACATTGATTACGTTCTCATAAATTTGTTTATCCACATACTAACCATTTAAATGTATTTTTTTGGTTTATTTTGAAAAGCTAGAATCATGAAGTTTTTTTCTTAGTTATTATATATATATATATATATATATATATATAACTAGCTTTTATTCCCTGTAATGTGAAGTTGTTTTATATTATTCGTTTATAATATTTATATATCTTTTTGGATTTTAATATTACTTATTGTAAGGAAGTTATTAATATACTTAAGATTTGATGATTAAAGAGTTTCACATATAAATGAGATGTTATAACCCGTTTTAAAAGCTATATAAGTTTGGTGAGACCCATAACCTATTTTTTTACTATAAAATTGTTTCTTAATTATAAATAATATCTTAAAAAACGGATACTAAGTTATAGTATATAATTTTAAAGGATTTTTATATCAAATATTTGATGAGATTAATTTTTAATATAATGATATGCTATAACTCATTTAAAAGGCTATCTGAGTTTGGTGATACCCATACCCGTTAATTCAGTTTGAATGTACGAGAAACATTCATTTACAAATAAAGCAATCTGGTGATTTGAAAGAATTTAAGGAGGTTTCACTTATATAAATTTTAGATTAAAATTTAATACATAATCTTGCTTTATTATTTATGGTTGGCTTGTACTTGAAAGAACCTGTGTTTTCACACGGACATCTATACATCGCTTTGTCAAGATTTACAGGCAGACATTGACTAAAAATTTTGATTATTGATAAACTAGGTATATTGACCAACACAACCGTAAAATTAGTGTACAAGGAAAAATTTTCTTATTAGTAAATATTTGCGTAATGTTCTTTAGTAATTCCTATAATTTTAATATAAATTAAACTTTTATTAACAATATATGGTAATTGTGTTGTCGATTATATTTTGATTAATGTTCAAATTTAAAATTTTCATCAATTCCTCGTGTAATACACGGGGCTCAAACTAGTATACAATATTGAAACAGACCAATTATCAGCCATCGAGTAAGGGACGTGACTTGTTGTTGACCAGTACCTAAACATGCTAATTTCATGACAAAATCTTTTCTAGGTATTTTATAGTACAAGTTTATTATAGTCATAACAGATCCAAAGAAACCGAGGCAGAATTGTTGCACCAACTTCATTGATAATTATAATCACTTTTAGTCATATATACAGGAACATATATATTTGTAAAAATAATTACAAAATGAAATAATAATTTTATTATTTTTGCTCATAGGATGTTATATAACTAAATTGTTTTGTCACAGAATGGTGATATATTATAAACATATACATATATTTCATAGGTCCTTGTTGCATTACTACAGTACTCTACTAATCTCTTTCTAGAAGTGGATCAATAACGATTATGGAAAGATTTATGAGCATAAAGAGGTTTTATTATAATATCGTTAGAGACATATCTGCATCAGTCACTCACAATCTTTTCTTTACTTGTCCTACACTTCGAAATAATTTATTAATCTAGAAACAAGTCTTAATCACTCTTACCTGCCTCATAACTTCTGCACTCGAGGATTAATTCTACACATTTTTTTATATATTCTCACTTGAAAATAATTCTTCACACTTAAAAATCCGGAGAACTCAATAGTAATTACAATTTCACACTTACACATGTTAGACAAATTGTAATTTTGACGTTCTAGCTATGGATTTGGTTGTAGCAAATATGTAGCATCACACTTAAATCTCACACGATCAGTTGGCATAAGATATTTTAGATTCATAATTTTATTATTTTTTATTTTAGTTATGTGAGGCCAATATTGGTAGGGCCCGTATCCTAATTTGATGTGAGGCCAATATACCACGAATGAGTGGCTCGTATGTTAACAAGTGAGTATGGGGTTAAAGGTGAAAAAATGCCATAGACTCAGAAAATAGTAATCATAAAACTTTTTATATTGTAATAATTTAGTTTTTATTATTGTACAATATCGGTTATGTTGACCGAAATGATCTTTTATTTCATGTATATTTCTAGTTATTATGTCAGTTACTTTGCCCATTTATCAAATACATTTTATTCTTAACATGAAAACGGTGAGAACCAATTTGTTGTTATGATTAGGTTTATTTTTATAGGTGTTTGCTGCTATTTTTTGTTCATATTTGCTAATTTTCAATTATGAGACGTTATAAGTATTTGCTTATTTATATTTTGTTGTTATTATTAGATGTTTTCTTTTGTTGTTATAAGTATTTGTTGGTATATGCTGTTATTATTTTGTTCTTGATTTTGATTCTTTTGTTGTAGTTTTTAGGTTCTTTTCTTTGTTATTATAAGTCATTGTTTATGTAGATTGGTATTGTAGTTGGTATTGTTTCTTACGTTCGCATTTTTAAATAAATTGGCATTATTTCTTACGTACTCATGTTAAGATCAAAATGTACATGAACCTTCCCCTTTTAATGTGTATGCTTATAACTAAATGATATTTTGTAATTTTTAGGACAACTTTTGATATTATAACACAAGTTTTCCCAATTGAGATTTTATCTAATCGTATACTAAATCGTATTTAGCACTCATCATTCTTCTTTTTCCGCATCAAAATCCGTGAGCTTCTTGTAGACAAAGCAGACAATATTGGTAATTTGGTAGTACGAAAGGTCGGATGTTACTCGAACAACCAAAAACAAATTTGTGAGCACCTGATGGAAAAGGCGTGCAATGTTGACGGTAGAACTTCATAGTGTTCTATATTTTTGTAGCAGTGACATACGTTATAGTGTTCTTCTATGCGTCGCCTTAAATAAGTTTTGGAAAAGTTGGGCAACTGCATCGACGTCTTTTGTTTGAACTTAAGTACGACAGACTTTTTGATCATAGATGATATATCTCATTGTAGATTATTTTATTCGATGTCGTATATGCATCGCCTATTGAAGCTGAACTGATTACATAAGATGCATAGATCAGTAGTCTTTCTTAATATAGTCTTAGAAAAAACTCAGAAGAGCAGTCTCAATAATGTTCACATTAAAAGAGACAGGCAATTGACATCATACCAATAAAAACAGTAATGACTTATTTTTATGAGATGAGATGATGGTCATTTTGAAGACATTTGTCTCTCAAAGTGCAAGACTCATTTGGTCATGCATGTTTTATGCATATACATATACATGTTTTAGTCATACAAGAAACCATGTTGAGATCATCATCTAGTTCTTTGTATAAATAAATATGTTGCTTGCTTGTTTGGGCAAAACGAGTACACGTGCGTAGCTAGCGACACGCTTTCATGGAAACATCTTGCTGGTAATCGTTTACCAACGACTTTTGTCGACACATAAAACAAGAATCAATCAAGGTGTAAGTATTTGAAAGGCACTTGTCAACAAGAACATCTATTTTATCTAAGAAACACCCATGAACCATGGGCTGGCAACAAAAATGGAGTCCTACATGACAAGCTACTTGTCAAACACTTCAAATATGAAAACTCTATAACTATTTATCAAATGCTAGTTGTCTTGTCATGGATCAATGCATGACTACAATTACAAAAGTGAAACAGTAAAGGTAAATCCATTTTTGTTCCCTATTTTAAAGTTAGTAAGCATTATTATTTGAAAAATGCAACATCAAATATTGCTAATGTTGATTACTGCTTCAGGGAGAATTTGGTATTATACTATACCATAATTAGGGCTGTGCAACGGTTCAGAATTGTGAGAACCGAACCGGAACCGAAAATGACTAAAAACTAGAACCGGAACCGGAACCTATTATAGTAAACCGATTCGGTTCCAGAACCGCTAAAGTCGGTTCTCGCTAATCGATTCTGGCCAGAACCGTTTCCGTTGTATATTTATCTAATATGTTGTACGTGCAAACTTTGCAAATTATAAAACAAGTTTATATAATTTTATGTCTTCTTTCATGGTAAAATTAATTTAGATTACAACATGAACATCCGTTATATATTTGATTAAAACCAAATTGTTGAAGTTAAATAAATCATTAGCAACGATAGATTAAAGAAACATCATATCATTTTATATTCAATTATGTTGATAGCTTAAATCAAAATTGATCATGGTTGCTAGGTCTTGAACGCAAAGAAAGAAAATTTGAATTAAATAATGATTGAATGAATGCGGGTTAATAAGTTACTCTATAAAAAATAGGTATTGGTAAATTTAGTTAAAATGTTTGTAATATTCCGGTTCTTCGGTTCCACGTCTAGAACCGCCGGTTTTACCCGAAACCGAACCGCGAACCGTTTAATGCAAATTCTGAGAACCGATAACCGTAATGTAACACATGTTAGCGGTTCTGAGGCACCGATTCGGTTCCGGTTCCGAACCGTTTTTCGCTCACCTCTGTCCATAATTATGAGATTGCATTTGATGATTTTCCCTTGTATTTATCTCATTGTACATATACATATAGTTGACAAATAATCCCTCGAAAGATGTTATGTATTATTAGTTAACTATATATAGGTGTACAATGATCAAACATAATCAAATAAAATTTCTTAATTACGATAGCAATATTATAATCAAACTGACAAACTCTAATAGTATATTATATATATATTATAAAGATTAAACGCTTTTTTTCACATTCAATCTACCATGGATGAAGTTTTTCCTATGAGATTTATTTAGAATAAGAAGGTGATCATGATGAAGTTGTGATAAACGTCATCATGTCATGTATAAAATAATTAATTACCTCATAATACATATTGTATGTGGGTATACCATCATGATAATATTGTTAGTTTAATATTTTAATTACAAAATAAAACCCAAACGACTGAAAGTTGATTGTGAAAGTAGGTTTAAATAATTGCAAATATAGCTAAAAACCGTAAGCATAACATAGTCCATAAGAATGATCATAGCGGGTGGCAGCTTTGCCATCTCACCAACAAATCTTCAAACAAACCATTTCATCATTGTTAAAGAGGGGCATCAAACAAGACGAAGCCCCCAGGACGCTAAGTAGTCAATGGGCTGAGGGGCTCAAGAGGTAGGGCCATAACTTTAATCCAACCAATCGCATTTAACCATTTACATCCTCCCTGCCATGTTAGCTCAAAACCCGCTGTTTCACCGTCATGTTAGCTCAAAACTCGCCGTCATATTAGCTTAAAAATTAAATTTAATAAATCTTGTATACAAGAATTTGTAGTAAGGATCCGATATACAAGAATTTAATAAAGAATTTGATGGTATGGATGAGTTTTTTTAATTGTATTATTATCCAAAATCCAATATACAAGAATTTAAAAACCAATAAAATTATAAACAATTAAACATTTAAATATTCCTTAAATTAGTTTAGGATCAATTTTGTAGTAAAGATAAGTCAAAAAAATTTTAGCTAACATGGTGGGGAGGCGACGCATTTTGAGCTAATATGGCGAGAAAGCAACGAGTTCTAAGCTAACATGCCAATGAAACGACGAGTTTTGAGCTACCATGACGGTGAGACTACGAGCTTTGAGCTAACATGATAGGGGGCGAAAAGTTAAGAAACATGTCGTCTATAACTCCTAACGTAGAGACTAAGACATTTTAGTAAATTGACAAATATGGAATTTAATTTTTTTGGAAACATATTTAAAATCTCTCTCTAAAAAAAGACATTTTGAGAATTTTCCCTAAAGTTTAAGCCAGTTCGTTCTCAACAAGCTGAATATCCAATTGACCGGATTGTTATTAGGACCAACTTTTAAACAATTAAAAACCCGAATAACCTGTTGATAATTTTAACGTTATCAAGTTAGGAGAGGCGGAAGTGCACTCTCGTTTAATAATAATATTTGTGTTTTGTCGTTTGGGCTATATCTTGGGCTATGTGTTTTAATTAGTTGTGTTGTAATAAGTGTTGAAAAATCCCGACTAGACGCCTATTAATCCCCGATTAATCACTATTCCCCACCTACTGATTAATTTTGGGCTAGTCGGTCAATTATTCGGTAAATTGTCAAATCCGACCAAAATCGCGATTAATCAGACTTAGTTGGCGTTTTCCCATGAGGTTCCAACAAAAGTTGGTGGTTTTTGATGATATTCCGGCCAAATTAAGCAGTTTCTAATGAGATTCCGGTCAATTCTGGCCAAAATGTATATGTGTATATATAAAACTGGAAATTACATATAAAAATCTCTGTGTGTGTATAAAACTGAAAATTATAGATTAGAGTTCGATCCGATTAAGCCCAAATAGTCCTGATTAATCTCAATTAATTGATAGTCCTCAGCTCACTGTCCGACTAGCAACTAGCGATTTCTACGCCACCGGTTGTAATTCATATTCAGTTGAAGTCATTATAGGCATATTACATAAAAGAAATCAACAAATTAAACACATGTCAAAGTTATTATAGGCATATTACATTACAACTTGATTTTGTTGGTTTTTTTTTTCTGGTATCGTAAAGAGCTTAACCGGTAGTAACTAAATTCGCGTCGACTCGCTGCCACAACGGTTGTATTTTTTTTTTTTTTTGGGTTTAGCTTTGGCACCATAACAAACGTAGCCGATATCGACCGAATTTGCGTCGATTCATGGCAGCAACCCATATGTTCTACCGTCTAAATAAACGAAGTTTTAAACATTTTATATTTTTGCATTGTAAGCTATATGAACTGTACGAAGTAACTTTCAAGTGAGCCTCGGTTAGTACACAGTCGCACGTTTCTTACTTTTGTTGTTGCTTAATATCCTGTCTGTCTCCAATTGCTAACTTTTGGTATTGATTCTGAAATCAGGGATCTAATAATAATTTCGTTTGAAGCTATGTGCAGTAGGGTTTTTATTCTTTATTAATTGAAGTGTTACTAATTACAGAATTTGGAGTCTGTTCTTCTGGAATTCGCATCAAACAAGGCAACCCCCATAGTAGCCCCAAATCATTTATTGACGCAATTAGCAGCAGGTAATAATAATTGTTTACTTGCGTTGCTATTATTATTATTAATTTACCAGTGTATATGGTTTCAACAACTTACCCCAAACTAATAACATCTGACAAGTATATTTCAAAATGCCAGATTTACCTTTGCTCATAATGTAGATAATTAGCTTTACAACTTACCATAATGCCCTTGGACCAAAAACAGTTTCAGCATAAGTTTGTTGTGCGACCCGACCACCATCCAACAAGTGATGTTCAGTGGTTGATTATAGCTTTATAAATATTATGTTAATAAGTAAAACAGTTTCATGTCAAATAATGAGTTTCGGCACCATGTTCGATTACATTGGATGTAAATAAATTTGATGTGTGTTTACTTACTTTCAGTGAACTGTTTGTTTTAAATTTGTGCAACAGAATTTCTTCGCTGTTTAGTGCAGGTACATTTTATCATTTCCGCTGCTAATATATTTATTAACATTGATAGTAAAAATATGTGGCTCTGTTTTTGTCAACCTGATGTAATTCGTAGAGCATGTTTGGGATTTGAGGCTTTTAGAAAACTGCTTTTTAACCATTTCAAAAAGCTAAAATAAAAAGGATTTTCGAGATTGCCAAACACATTTTAACGTATTGGCTTTTGAAAACACCAATAAACATTTCCAAGCTCAATCCCAAACATGTATTAGTAATATGTGTAGACTTTTAGGCTATATGGTTTGCTTATTAAAGGTCAAAGCTTGAAATCTGCATAATGGTAATCCTTGACTTATTAAAGCTAAAACTGTTTTATCATATTGTGAAGGTATTGCGTAAACACAATCATAACAGACAAAGACACAACAGCCAAGGCACCCTTCTTCAACGAAGCCATAGCTCGCACCGCCACACCCGCGCCGCGAAGCACGGGTAAACCTACTAGTGTATATATTAATTTTGATTTGGGAACACGGCTTCAAAACCGGCCAACCCCCGACACAACATAAACAACGGTTTTAAGATAAAACCGCCGACGCAACATAGGACTTCCGACCGCCACATCCTGTCATGGCGATGGCAATGGGTATCATTAACTGCAACCACCACGCGCTTGATGCGTCGTATGTGAAACGCGCCGCCGATTTATCCGACAAGTCCGCTTGTTTCACCTCGCCGCACCCTAACTTCGGTTGCGTGATAGCCACGACCACCAACAACGTTGGTAAGGTT
The DNA here is from genome assembly GCF_021521415.1 of Bidens hawaiensis. Taxonomy (NCBI): domain Eukaryota; kingdom Viridiplantae; phylum Streptophyta; class Magnoliopsida; order Asterales; family Asteraceae; genus Bidens; species Bidens hawaiensis. The sequence continues at coordinate 512,367 of NW_027491112.1, read as the reverse complement.
TTCGGAGAAGGGTACCTTTACGCGCATGGTACAAAGCCGGCGGAGGTTCAGGCAGTGGAGGCTGCCGGAGAGTATTGCCGTGGCGCCACTGCGTATGTTAATATGGAACCTGGAGATTGCCATGGCGATTGTACTGCCGTATCGGCTTTTATAAAGGTTTGCATTTGCTTAATTAATTACTTTTTGTATAATATTAATATTAATAGCTTTGCATTACATTTTAGAAATTGTATAATTTTCAAGAATTGGATCTGAATTTTGGATGATATGATTGTTGCCCAAATCTGAAATGTATAGAAGTTGCAAATTTAAGGGTGTAAATTAGCCGAGCCCGAGCTCAGCTAGGCTCTAGCCCGGCTCGTTTTAACTTACGAGAGCTCGCGCTCAGCTTGTGAGTTGTTTTTTCAAGCTCGGGTTCGGCTCGTTTATTATTTATTAATTAGTTTATACCTTTTTTTATGCATATCTTGAAAAAAAAAACCTTAAACGAGATACAGCTCGGGCTCCTAAACGAGCTTCGTATACAAGGCTTGAGCTCGGGCTCGATAACAAATGTGTCTTAATTCTTATTTGAGGCTCAGGCTCAGCTCGAGATCGAAAAAGCTCGGCTCGTTTCGAGCCTTTGTCGATCCGAGCTCGAATAGCTCACGAGCAGCTCGGCTCCTTTGCACCCGTAGTTAGAAATAATAAGAGTAATGGAATATGATTATTGTTATTATGTAATTTAGATGCTTTTAACAATATGATTCATCCTACTTCAATTAGCTCACCTAGTTGCAATATATGTTGAGAGTTCGTTTCAGTGATCACATGTTAATCATTTTGAAATTCAGTATAGTTTGTTACACTAGCAAGCTTTAGTTTGTTATGGTATGCCAACATGGCGACATATCTCAAGCGTCAGCTATACTGTATTCATTCACTTGAGCCAATGGGAGCTTCGCTTAGTCTATCTTTAAATCTCTAGTGTATATATTTTGTGTTATCCTTGCTTATTATATATTTTGCCTTTTACTTCTAATTCTGAATTTGATCTTGAGTTAGGGAATTATTTCTTTATAATTTTAGGTTATGTAATGTTGATGAAACTTTCTTGGCCCTCTAAAGTCTAATAATTGATTGTACACAAATTATTATTATTATGGCTTTAAACAGGGCCTTTACATGGTTTGTATTAGGGGTGTGCATGGTGCGGTTCGGTGCGGTTTTGGGCCAAAACCAAACCGAAAACCAACACTTCGGTTTTTGGAACCCTTTGGTTTCGGTTTTTTCGGTTTTCTTTTTGGTTTCGGTTTTTTCGTTTTTTGTCATTTGAGCTTGAAAATTTTAGGCTAAAAAAAAGTTTGCAAAAAATAGTGAATTTAGATATAAATAGTTTTGTTAATTGTAAAATAATATACTATTATAACTTTGACCAAAAATATTTGAGTTACATATTTATTAAATTCTCATAAATTACTTAATATAAAATATAAAAACAAAACAAAAATTTAGAAATTCGGTTCGGTTTTTTCGGTTTTTATTACATGCAAAACCAAAACCGAACCGTTAGCTCGGTTTTTACAAAAACTTAAAACCAAAGCGTCGTTTTTAGTTTCGGTTCGGTTTTTTCGACTTTGTATCGGTTTTTTCGGTTTCTTGCACACCCCTAGTTTGTATTATTATCCAGGAAGGCTGGAATAACCGTAACTTTGGTAAGGGAAATAGCAAATTAACACGTTTTCTTAATAAATATATGATGATTATTGATACCTGATATCTTTTCTTTCTTTCTGTTATAAAATAAAGTCGTGCTTAATTTTAATGAAGAATTTTACTTCAAGTTTACATTGATCTGAGGCTTAATCTTTAGGCAGGAATCACTAGAGTTGTTATCGGGATCAGACATCCGTTACAACATCTTCGGGGAAAAGCTATTCAGGCATTAAGAACTGAAGGACTGCAGGTTGATGTTCTTGGGGAAGATATACGAAGTGTTTCCATCGAGGTATGCTTAGGTGGCAAGATGGGTAGGTCAGGTTGGGTAACCGGTCCGAATTCCGAAACCAGTTCAAGTTGAAACATGTGATATTTTAGTATGTGCCAAAACTGATTACTCAGGTTGACTATATTTTATATTTTTCTAGGAAGCTCTAAAATCATGTCTCACTGTCAATGCACCTTTGCTATATAGATCAGCTTGTCGGGTCCCATTCTCGGTTCTCAAGTATGCAATGACCCTTGACGGTTAGTAATAATATCACACACTATCAAATTTCACCTTAAACTAAAAGTAGTCATCATTTATACATATTCTGATAGGTAAAATTGCTGCTAGTAGTGGGCACGCATCATGGATAAGTAGCAAAGAGTCAAGATCCCGTGTTTTTGAATTACGCGGTAGAAGTGATGCAGTTATTGTAGGCGGAAACACTGTACGCAAAGATAGTATGCAACTTTATTATCTACTAACTTTATAATATGATTAATATCAGCATGTTCTCTATTTAATTTTTTAATGAATCTTGTTTAATTTTTGATAGACCCGCGTTTAACTCCAAGACACGGATGTGGACATTTACCTATGAGAATTGTCATGTCACAAACTCTCGATCTTCCCGAGGTTGCAAATCTATGGGATGTGAGAGAAGTGCCTACGATAGTGGCCAGTCAGAGAGGTGCAAGAAAACGCTTCCAGAAGTTTCTAGCATCTAAAGGTGTTGAAGTGGTGGAGTTTGATATCTTGAATCCCAAAGATGTGGTGGATTACCTTTATGATCGTGGGTATCTATCGCTTTTATGGGAGTGTGGCGGGACATTATCTGCATCTGCTATTTCCTCGGGCGTGATACATAAGGTGCATGCTTTTGTTGCTCCTAAAATAATTGGTGGAAAAAGCGCGCTTTCGCCAGTTGGAGAACTTGGAATGGTGGAAATGACACAGGCTTTGGAGTTGAGTGATGTTTCTTATGAGCAGGTTGGTATTAAGATAATTATTATTAGAAAAAGTTATGCTTTTGATCCTTATGGTTTGGCATGTTTCACCCTTTCAGTCGAAAGTAATCTTTTGACATATCATGCCCCGAGGCTTAAATTTTGTAGCCCTTTCAGTCCCTTTTGCTAAGCCATCCATTTTTTCTGGTTAATTTTGATAATGTGCCCCTCACAGGCTCACATGAGGGGGCATTTTCAGTTATTTTCCCCACTTCTTGAGAACAAAATTTCTAATAAAGTAAATAAAATAATCTTGTTATTATTAATGATATTACTTATTAGTGTATTCATTATTATTTTATTATAATTATTAAACTATTAATTAAAATATAGAAATTTTAATTTTAATTAGACACATACAACTATAAGCGGTGTTAAAATATCGAGAGAGCTTTCCTTTGCCGGTGCTTGGCTCGTACACAAACCGAGCCAAGTCGCTCCTCGTTCACAGCCTAGCCGAACTTGAACCAAGCCGCTAGTTCATTTTTTTATATATGTAAAGGCTTATCTTTTATATAAACCACAGAGACCAAAAGCATAACTTACTCTTACTCTTATTATTATTTATTATGATTATTATTATTTTTTCAGTTTATGTTCATGTTTGAAATGTAAACTAAAATGCAGATAGGTTCTGATGTGCTAATAAGTGGTTACCTGCAACCCATTCCTGATATGACACCTGTCATTCCATCGGTTGCTGAAACCTCAGCCATTGATCCATCCTTGTCTCCTTACGATTCACCAATCATATTCTTCTATAAGACGTGGGACCCGTACGGGAGTTTTTCCAACTTTTCTCCTCATCCAATTAAACTTCCTGATGAAAACGGTGATTATGTCACGTGGTCGAGTGTAGAGCACTATTATCAGGTGATTATAAAATCATTCAATTTTTTTATCAGCCTTGTACGTGTTCGTTCATTTAACTTTTACTGAACGAGTGTGAACACTTAAGCGAACGGATTTTATTGTCCGTGTTTGTTCGTTAAAAAAAATAAACATATTTGTGTCCCTTTATGTTTGTTTGCTGATATTCTGAACGAGCGGTTCACGAACATAAGCGAACACAAATGCACATAAATAAACATAAACGAACATAAATGAACGACTATAAACCAGCATCAGTTAAAAGTAAACGTGAATATCCAAATTAAGGTCTAAAATATCTTCATCATGACATGTAACATTTGAAAATTAAACAAATACATCTAAGCTGATTTCAAATATAGTAGTAATAAATAAATTTAAATGATTATGTAAATGAACATTAACGAATGAACAAAATATAAAGGAACGCAAGTGAACAAACATAAACGAATGGAGACAAATGAATAAACAAAAGTAGACGTTCATGAACAAACGAGACTTTTGTTCATGTTCGTCCGTGTAATTAAATGAATACAAAGTTATGTTCATGTTCGTTTGTTTATTAAGTAAACGAACATAAAAAAACTTCCCGTCGAACAATTCATGAACCATTCACCATTGCAGGCACACAAGTTTGTTGGATCAAGCAATCCTAATGCAAAAAGTTACATTGAAGCAATACATGCTGCAAAAAGCCCCGAAGAAGCCGCACGTATGGGAAGAAGAGCACAAAGGGAGCACCCGGATATGGTATACTCTTTACTTAATAATGTTATATAACTTATATGAGTTTTTAAAACATTTTCATAAAAATAATATTAGTTGGTAACAAAAAAAGTCAATTTATAGGTAAGGGCAGACTGGGACAACATAAAAACAGAGGTGATGTACAAAGCATTAAAATGCAAATTCTCGATTTACCCGCATTTGAATTCAATGCTTTTATCAACGTCGGGTTGTATACTCGTTGAAGCTTCGCCTCATGATCTGTTCTGGGGCGGGGGGCGTGATGGTGAAGGTCTTAATTATTTAGGGCGGTTACTTATGAAGTTAAGATCCGAGTTTCTTGGTGATGATGATGTTGATGACACACATAATAAGCCTGAGATATCTGTGGGTTACCGTCAGTTTTGATCATATATACGTTAGCATTGGTATTGTTGCCTGTGTTGTTAGCATAAGTTGGTGTATTTTTTTTCCCTTGTATTTATAGCAATGCGTCAAAAGTTAATAAATTATACTTGAATACTTGTTTGAAGTTGAGATACAATTTAAACATTTATTGGTAACTACAATTAATTTCAGTCTTTCACTAATTGTTTTTCAAAATTAGTGTGTAGTGGTTAATCTTCATACATTTTATATTTCCTTACAGTTAGAAGTATGAACAGAAGAAATGGTAGGATTACAAACATGTGTGCCTGTCTTGCATACAAATTAAGACTGGAAAAATTAATTGTTCTTGATAGTTAAATATTTTGTAAGATTTGATGTCAATAGAATATGGGCTAATTTAATAAACTAACTAGTATATGTCTGTGCAGCATGTTTGTGTATTTTGTAACCATAAATTAATTTACAAAAGTTTTTAAATACATGTAAACTTATTGACAAATTGACGTCTAATATGTATACAACAAAATATTTATGTTGAAAAGTTATTGATCAAAATGGTAAAAAAAAATAATAATAAAAAGGTAAAAGACATGATGTTTGATTGAAATATGGATTTCAACTTCGTTGGGATTCATATTAGCGTAAACTGCGGTTTTCATCCCCGTGATTTGTCCAAAACTGCGATTTTAGTGAAATAGTTCACATGAGAGGCAGTTTTGTCATTCATATGAAATGTAATATCTTTCATATAATATCTTGTGTATGTATATATACATTTCCAACAAATACATGTATTACACTGAGAGCATGAAGTACAACATCCATGCACAAAAAATCAATGAGTTTATTTCTTTCATGGCTGAACGGGTTAATTGTTGTCGTAACACCCGGTTTCCAAATCTCTATACCTTGACATGAATAGGATAGACTGATCATCAAAAATGAAAAATCAAATATGAGTAAAATTAATTATAATAATATAATATTAACGTAAAAAATCTTACAACATGTATGCATTTTTATATATATCTTTGTATTAGGATTCTTTTGTTTCCTCCCGTGTAGTACCAATAATTACTTTTAGTTGAACAACACGTTTACACATATTATTATAATATTTATTAAAATATAAAAACGTGCACACACACACATGTGTGTGTATTTAATTGACGTTGTCTATATTTTCACTCGTGTCATACACAGGTCAATAACATAGTTATTATCAGGCCCAGCCCAAGGGAGGGGCAGGATGGGCTACAGCCCAAGGCCCACTCTTTCTTGAGGGCCATAACGTTTTAAGAAAAAAAATATATTATGTATATATAATATTTCATTTGAAAAATGGCTGATCTAAATGCAAATGGTGGAGTGGAAAATCTTTCTTTTGTTCCAGGAGCGTGCACATGCAAGTTCGAGACTTCACATCCACCAATTAGTTTTGTAGTTGCTTTTTTTTTCCTAACAAAAAAAGTCTAGGCCCCATTTTTTTAAAAACAAAAAAAGGCTGCCCCATTTTTAGTCCCAAAACACACATGCTTTGCCCAACACATTTACTTATTTTTCCGATGTTGATTAACTATTTGCGTTTTCTTTTTGTTTATTGTATCGTACTTTTTTTTTTGTGATCGACCTGAACCGTTTTCCCATCTTGCTCATAATTTTACCATTAGCCATTTAAATTGTTATTGCTATTGAGAACGATATAGTAGAGAGTATGGATTAAAAGGAACTGTTCAAGAGCTTTACTTTCAAAAATGCTATAAGGTTCACGATCCATTTAAGTAACTAAATTAAATCATTTTGCTATAATACTTTTATATTGTTTACTGTTATCACGATTATTTAAATTATATGGGGATTATTGAGTATATATTTAAAGACCCAACTTTTTTACTAGCCCGGGGCCTAAAAATTTTAATGAATTCTCGGAGACGGTCATGGTTATTATTATTTGGTTTTGTTTGTCACAGTAATTGAGGCACGCATATCAATTATAAGCACATCTCTATAAAGTTAAACTATAATCTACTTTTGAAATTCATCAATATAAAAACAATTAATGTTTGATTTTGTTTATCACGAAATAGGTTATTTTGATTCCACTAAAGAAAAGATTTGTGAAGAGGTAGGTCTCCGCAAAGCCCAGTTGGACCCGCAAGACTCACCTTGAAGAGGTACGTCTGTGCAAAGACCAACTGGATCCGCAGGACCCACCATGCTCAGAGAGATGAAGACCTTACACGCAGTAAGCCAGCTGTTCCCGCAGGAAAGCCTCCCTTGGTACAGTACCCTGCCTGTCCCCGCAGCTGTAGGTACAAGCCAAGAAGGAAGGCTACCCGCACTAACAGTAAGGCTACACGCGTAAGGCACTAACTCTTAATACTTCAGTAATGTCACCTGAAGAAGGAATGAGCTGGGCGGGAATATTCCCGCCCAAAAGAGCCAGTCCGTACGCTTCTAGAAGATCTTTTGTACTATACCTACCAAGGTATGGACAAATAGACAAGATCTAACAAAAGCAACCCATGAACCAATCACAGGGTGACAGCTCATCGACAATAGTACGAGGAGGAGCACGCTCCAGTACAAAATGTCACTATCAGCCGCTGCCTATTCACCAACTCCCATCGTGGCACGAACGTAGCCCATAGTTGGTGGAAAAGGAATATTATATACAGCTGGCCGTACCTGCTTGGAAACCTACCTTCGGCTATAAATACTCCAACACCTTGGAACGGTATCATCTTCTCTCTAGCTATTTTTCTCTATATACACTTATATTCAGAGCAACCTAGTCTGATTCTCACGCCGGAGGGTGGTCACAAGGAGGAACCCCCCCTTCTCAGTGACGAGCTTACGGTGTCTGTTTTGCAGGTTGAGAAGAATAACCATCTTTGCCGGACCTAATCTTCATGGGAAACATCTATTTACCCTAAGATTATCTTTAATCTATCGGGGTCATTTAGTGTTTCTTTAATTTGTATTTAGGAAAGCATGAGGCAGATAAATGTTAGTGATTGGGTGGTCTGGGTGGTTAGACCATAAGATAATGAAGTGAAAATTTTTCAATATTTCAATTGAGTAATCATGGTAGTTAATGTTATTTTAAGTACAATTAAAACATTCACATTTTTGTAGAACACAAATGTTATTCTAGGATGTTACAATTCAATTGATGCAACTCTCACATTCCTCGAAACAAAAAATAAACATATTATCTTGTTAAATAAAACTTGCTAAAACTGATAGATTGAATGTTCTCGACAAACCATGTTGACAACATAGCATGTCATGTCAGATGTAATACACTAAAATTGGTTCGCGCACGTGTGTGTGTGTGTGTGTGACGGGTTGGGTTTTATTTCTTGTTTTCTTTTTAATTAACTTTTAAACGAACATCTAATTTTAACTTTCTAAACGTCCTAATCACATAATAACAAACTAACCAACAAAATGGTGTGTTGTATAACTAACATGTGTTTAGCCTGACCCAGACCCAGACCCAGACCCATCCAAAACCCATTTCACAGACAATAACAGATCTTCTTCATCACCTCAAACCCTTGATTCAATTCAATTCAATTCAATTCAGTTCAACTCAATCTTCTGAATCCAATCAATCAAATCCATATATTCAATGTAATTCAATTCTGAAACCGATTCCTGTAATTCGCATGCCAACATCCAATCCCCAAATCCAAACCCTAAATCACCTCCTCAATCATAAATGTGTGTGTTGACCTGTAACCGCTACAAGCGCCACGTGGACTCTCAATTTCACTCTTCAAAGAAGCACAAACCTTCCGATTCGGCTTCTATGGTTTCACGGCTGAGCTTATATCCACAACAACTGACTCCAATTGCTAGAGAGATTCAAGCTCCCTGTATAGTTGTTACTGGATTCACCTCAACCGCTGTTAAAAGATCAGGTAGTGATACAATGGAGGATCTGTTATCGAATTATAATCGAACGAAGGAAGTCGCTAAAGGTACTTGCAGGTTTGTGAATTTTGAAACACTGGATGAGGTAGTTGAGCTTACTGATGATGATCATAATAATGATATTAATAATGGTGATGATAATATTAATATTGTTAATGAGAATGAGAATAATATTAATGAGAATGATGTATCTGGAGACTCGGTTGTAGAGGAAATTAGGGCAAAATATAGGGAATTAGATCATGGGAAGGTTGAAGAAGAAGAAGAAGAGCTAAACCTAGGGATGGTTTCGGAATTAATGGAGGGGAAGAGATTGGAATTGTTGTCGTTGGGCCCGAGGCCGGAGGTTTCGGTGGATGCGGGTGTGCCGTATCATAAAAAGTTACTAGATTCGGCGCTAAAGCGAGATTCGAAACTAAATAGATTTGAGTTTTGATATTAAGTTGCAAGAGGAAAAGAGAGCTTTGTTGAAACAGTTGACTCCTGCTAAGAAAGACGAGCCGAAGAAAGATGATGAGGTGAATGCTGTAGACTTTTAGCTTATGTTAATTATTTGTGTTTGATGTGATCGTGTTAAATTGATTTGTTTTTTTAGGATAAGTTGCTTGAGCCTTTCCTGCCACTTACCGAGGATGACAAGGACATGGTTGCCGTTGCATTGTCTAATGCTAGTCAGTATGATTTATAGTGTGTGTATATGTAGTGTTTATGTTTTTAGTGTCCGATTTGGTATGAAATGGTGCTTTAATTATGTAGAAGGAAGGTCTTGGTCACTCATGATAGTTCAAATATTACGATCACGGGAGAAGTTTTACGGTGTTTAAGACCTGGGACGTGGTTAAATGATGAGGTAGCTTCTGATTTTGCATGTTATATTTGGAAGTAACATAACTTGTTAAGCCATATAATATTACTAAATGCTGAATTTGTCATAATATAGGTTATCAATGTGTGTCTTGAGTTGCTGAAAGAGAGGGAAAGGAAGGAACCCAAAAAGTTCCTGAAATGTCATTTCCATAACACGTTTTTCTACAAGAAGGTTAGTTAAGTACTTAATTTATCCTCCTTACGTATCACGTGTTTTGGAATATTCTTGTTTTTAGGATATATTTCTTTATTCGGAAATTGTGAAGTTTAATTTACCATAAAATATTAAATGCATGCATTCAAATCAAATCGGTTTTTTTATCTTCTTAATTTATGACTTTCTTCTACGTAGTATTAGACATAACCCTAGTCAACAACCAACGGTCAACACCAGCACGTCATATCTTGTTAACGAATTCAAAACGACATTGAGGACTATATGAAACCAAGCCATTAATATGTGTTTAGATTAATAATAATTTGATATCTATTGATAATAAAAACATTATGATCCTATCTGAGGGACAAAGTTCACAAATGTTACAAGATTATCGCTGATTTTATGTGTCTGGATATGTATGAACTATATGAGGTATGAACTTAAGAAGTTAAATTGATACGTTTTTCCGTATATTTTATGTTCGTTATTACACTAGCGCGCATGTTACAAGATTTGTTACTATATATAATTAGAAAGATCACCATGTTAATGATCTCTTAGAATTCAAACTTATATACTATATTTTTACCCTGAAAAAGTAAATAACCAGAATTTCTCATTTTGGCAATCCATTGGAGTAATCAGCAATAATCTTATTATATTTGTGCGGTTTGCCTTTAAAGTTATAAAAAGTCTGTTGTTCTTATATCTATGCATACTGTTATGCGATAATCTATATATTAGAAATGGACTATGGTTTGTACTTATATATATACCATTTGCATTCGTGGCACCTAGGTGTCGACGGCTGGAAAACAGTATGAGTCTTAAACTTGACTGATTTCTAAGTCTGGAGTTAATAGAAAAAAATAGCTGAAATGTGTATAGAAGTGCAACTTAAATCAGCATTTCATGTGGATTATAGAATCATAAATTTTTATGGTTATAATAAACTGGATACTGATTTTATATATTGTTTTTGTTGTTGTTGTTGCCATAGTTGATAAGTGGAAAGACGGGCTATGATTACAAGTCAGTTAGAAGATGGACTACTCAAAAGAAGTTGGGATACAGTCTTCTTGATTGCGACAAAGTAATGTTATATCGATATATGCATATGTATATATTTAACTTTCTGATTTTCTGATTGTACTTTGGAATCCTGACTGTATCTTTAAGCAGATATTTATCCCTGTTCATAAAGAAATACATTGGTGTTTGGCAGTCATTAACAAAAAAGAAGAAAAGTTCCAGTATCTTGACTCTCTTGGAGGGATTGATAAACAAGTAATGAGTGTATTGGTATGCATCATAGTGACTTCTTATTTATTGTTATTATTTATTTCTTATGATAAATGTAGCTAATATATTTATTTATGGGTATTATTGTCCAGGCGAAATACTTTGTAGATGAAGTGAAAGATAAGAACGGAGAAGACATTGACGTTACTTCTTGGCAGCAAGATTATGTAACAGACCTTCCAAATCAGGAGAACGGGTGTGTAATCTTTGACATTCTTTGACTCTTGTTTAGAACTTTTAATAAACTTCACTGGATGCAATTCTATTAGTTTACTATTATGTACTTATGTGTTTCTCTTTTGATGGTGACTTGTTGATTACCAGGTTTGACTGCGGTGTATTTATGATCAAATATGCTGACTTTTATAGTCGGGACATTGGCCTCTGTTTTAAGCAGGTTAGTTATTACTTATTACATGTAACGTTATAATTTGCCACGGGAGTTATATCAGTTATTAAACATGGACTAAACTTTTGGTGTAATCATGTAGGAACACATGCCATAATTTAGGTTGAGGACTGCTTTGGAAATATTGAAACTGAAAGCTGATTAAACATATTTCGTGCTCTAAGCGTGTGGTGTAAATGCTAGTTAATATCTAATATGCAAATGGCCAAGGTAGTTTATATTGTTTAGGTCTTCAATTTGTTGCCTAAATGACAAAAGATAGGTAGTTATATGTTTAGTTAGTTGATAATGTAATGTTTGGTTATTTAGATGATCCTGAGCCTCCAGACTATGTATGTTTCTGCTATTTCATCGTTTGAATTTTATAGAAGCCTCTTTATGATGACTTTTAATTTTGGGTGGATTTGTATTGCTGTTCTTGTTTATCCTAAGGTTTGCTCTTTTTATGTGGAACGGTGAATCTCATTAAACACTTAGCAAGACGTTAGATAGCAAGACGTTAGAAACCAAACGGGAAATTACAAAGAAAAACTACAGCAGTCTTTTCATAAATTATTATTTAAAGAACAATTTTTTATCCAAACCTTAGCCTACATAATGTCATACTCCACAAAAATACTCTTCGGTCGTTCATTCGTTTACAATGAAGTCGTTTAGGATGAAGCGTAAAACATAACATGGTTTTTGTCCTTCCTAAAGAACCAAAATACACCATCACCCATGATCACAAGTTCACAACTACAACCACCATCTTTCAACTTCTGTTAACAAATTTAATTAATAAATTCAGAAACCATGATTATTTTGTGGACTAGATTACCACAAATTTCTAAACCTTTTAACATACTCTTCATTTTATGTATGTGAGCTTATCAACTTTTAACAAATTCTAATTTCAAATCCCTTCTTTTCAGTATAAAGAAAAACAAATGCAAGTTTATGAAAGAAAACAAATGCCTTCCAAATGTGGCTTTTTCCAAATCCAAACAAACAAGTACGGAATTAAAATAAAAAGATATGACTACACGTCAAGCGCTGAAATAGAAACCAAGATCCTGATTCTCACACTGTGCATTCGATTATTGTGGGTCGGACATTTTCAATGTCTATACTCATATAATGTTAAATGAGCCAATAAGCAGAACAAAATACCTAAAATCCATAACTTAAAAACACAAGAAACAATAACCAAAAGCATCCAATAACTATAGTTTCCAATAACATCCCATTCCATCCAATGCCTCCACTATGCACGAGGCGTCCTCCTCGAGCCCCCACCATGTAACACCACATTTCGCCGGCGCGCAACTTGAGGAGCAAACCTGCGACGAACAATTTCCTGAATTTCATCCTCACTTTCTTCCTCGCTTTCATAATCCGATGAATCAAAATCACTTTCCATCGCACCAGTCCTTGTCCTTGAAGCGAAGTGCATTATAAAATCATCAAAATAATTCATTCCACGAAAATTACCACCTTCGATTACATAATCCCCCATTATGACTGACCCAGGCATTGTCGAGCTGATCGTACTCATCACATCATTCAACTCGCTGTCATTTTGAAGCTTCTTCCACTTCTTTTCAAGTGTCGGGTCAACTTCCCGAGGCCGGGCCAAAGGGTGACTGGCCCGCACATGCTTCTTTAACTCTTTATACGACCCAACAAACGAACACTCATCTGTCATGCAATTCCTCTTCTTCGAGTTAAAATACTTACGGGCCGGTTTCACCACAGTCCACCCTTTCACCTGGCCACGACAAAGCGGGCATAAAAGCTCATCAGAACCTACACTAAGACACAAGTCAACAGTTGACTCGTCCAGTGTCTTCGATTTGGTGTAAGCTTTCTTGTACTGGTCCAAACAGTTGGAGTAACGGTTACTGGTTGCGCACATGTATGAACGACAGCCTTTGTGATGCGAGGAGCAAAGGAGAAGAACAGCCTTGTGAGGGTATTCTAAACAAACAGAACACTTTGTGGCTTGCCATTCTTTCCTTTCAGTTGTGTTCTTCTGTTTCTTGTGACGGGAATCTTTTGCAATCTTCGAAACTGGTTTTAAAGATAACGGGCTTTTCAGCCTTGATCCAGATCTTTGTGCCACCTTCTTGACTTTAGTCATTGCAAGTCAAACCTAGTATACATATCACCAACAAACAACATAAATGACAAATCCACAGTATATTTATGAACGTTTCCGTACGTATTTGCGCCTGCATTTGTTTGTGCACGTGCGTTACATATTCGACTTGTGCAAACAACCAAGTACGCAAGCAACCGGCTACTACCAAAAAATTCACTATGTTGTATATATATATATATTTAACAAAATAAGAGAATTAAATACGCATTCATCGCTTGAAAACCGAAAAACCTCATGAAAACGAAAAATTTTCATTTTTTTGTCTTAATTAATTATAGATTATACCCAAATTTACTCCACAAAATATGAAGTTGAAATGCAAAATGGATCACAAAATAATCACCTAATTAATTAAAAATGTGATAAAACAAATTTCAACAATGTCAAATGACTATAAACCCGCATCTCGAATCAACCGAATCACATATACAAAATACCAAAATCACCATACAAACCACATATCTAAACATCAAGCACAAATCGTCAACAAACATAATCAAATTCCAAAATTAGGGTTTCAAAAAAAAACCTAAAAAATTCTTGCATCTAAACATGGGTAAGTAATTGAATCAAATTCATCTGGGTTTGAAGTTGTAAATGAATAAAGTCTGAAACTTTACACATAATTTCACAAAATTATAATAAAGTTTGAAACTTTATACGATAAAATTAAAAGAATTGGTATGTATACGATGTATCTGGAAGATAATGTTACCGAGAATGAACGCCGCCGTAGACGGTGGAAGACGGTAGATTGAGACGGGAGAAACTGTCGCGTACGGCAGCAGCAGATTGAATATATAAATAATAATAATAAGAACAAAGGGAACGGAGGGATTTGAAGTGTTTATGAATATTTACGAGAAGTTACCCAATCCAATAATAATAAATCATGTGATTCATTTCAGATTATTATTATTATTATTATTATTATTATTATTATTTTTTATTTTTTTTTATTATAGATATATTTATTTTCTTTGAAATTAATTACGAAAATAGTTCGTATTTTCTTTTCATTCTTTATAATTTATAAAAGTTAAAAGCACTTTTTTAATGAAGTTTTTATTTATATTAATTATTTTTACTATTTTGTCACACCCACACTGGATTGAGCTCTAATTATTGAAAAAGGTAATTAAAGATTATGAATAAAAATAAAAGACGATTTTCAAGTTTAGAGACTCAAGATTGTAAAGAAATAACCCGAGTAATTTGAAGATTAAAAAATTTGCTTGGATTATTAGACTGGTTAAGATAACATATTGAAACGTTTGATCTTATTAAAAAATTGTGTACGTGTCAATCCTACACTCGACAAGAGTTGTTTGCTTGAAAGTTGAAACCGAAAAGCATACTAAACTTTTGGAATAGCTTGTCTTGCAAGTAATCTTAATGATTATCATTTTAGAAGATAAACAGTTGTAATTAATTACCTATTAATTATCTGTAATACATAATAGTTGTTTAATTAATAAACATAAATATATTAAAATCATATCTAGTTATCTCATAAAACTCGTTTTAAATTATTCTGATTAAATCACATGTTAGGAATATTAATTTAAATAATTATAATTAATTGGTTTGATGTTAATGATTTTCTTTAAAGACGGAATTTTATTAAACCAAAGATCAAGCTACATACTAGAGTTAACAAAGACAAAAACCAAAGTGACCCCACAAACAAACAATAGTGACTTTTTATTGATACATGATTAAAACATCAAATTTATTAAATTAAACTTAAAAGCAAAACCGACTTTGTTATATAACATATTTTAAAGTTTATAAACGTATAACAAACCAAATAATATTTTTATTAAAAAAATATAATTTAATAAAAGTTCGTTAAACACCTTCTTTTTTTATTTTATTTTAATTTTTTTACACAAAATATCACATATCATGCTTTAAATGTATAGAACCATAAAAATAATTCTTAATCTTCGATTAATTACACAAATTATCTTATAGTTGGCTTGTCACCTATTTTGTTAATTATTTCCACTAACTATCGTTAAATTCTTAGTTATCTTATTTTTACAAAATGACTATTTTGTATATACTTTTGAATGACAATATGGGTAACTTTTGTAGTTACTTTCAAAAAAAATTTCTAGTCTTATATTATAAAGTTTATCTAAATTTTTATTAATTCATTAAACAGTTATCTAATTAAAAAATATATTTCTTACTTCAATTTTAGTTAGTTATATGCTTGCTTTCGTTTACTTAGTTTAGTTATTTAATTTTGGCATTTAATAATTTTATATAATAAAAACAAATTAATTAATACTCGAGAAAGTGTAAACGAGGCCTCACACAGTAAATGATGTTTCAATTCATGTGAGACATGTGTTTGTGTTTTAAATTATAAACGGTTAGCAAAATCCGTCATATTACGGAATATGTAGAGGTTTTATTGAGAAGTCGTCATGTTTCTTATTGGTATTATGGTTTATTGATGTCGGTATAGTATCATTAGTCAGTACTCATACCAGTTTAGCCAATTTGACACCCAAACTTATTTACCTTATTCGTTATATGTACTAATATCGGTATCAAGATCATTAGAGATTTGAACAATAATAAAAAAGTGGTTACTGTACCGAAATACCGGCATTCGTACATGCACTATACCAATAAACTCGGTACAATATTCAGTGCGCAGTTTGTTAATGTTCGGTACCGGTACTTCGGTACAAGTTCGGGACTTCAGGTATGGTACGATCTCATTCCTATATCAAACCAACACCAATTCGATTGAAATTGGTTAAGTTCTTTACAGTACCAACACTAAACCCAAAAAATAAATTGGTAAACGTCAAGAATAGTAGTGGCACCCGTATAACTTATAACATATTTAAAATGATGTTTAGTCGGTCGTTAAACACGAGCGTTGAAGATGCGAGGCGAAGTGAATTCGTTCGGTACAGGTTAGGTTTGTTTTGGTTCCGAAACTAAACCGAAAGAATAATTCCATCAAATTAAGATATTTAAAACAAAAAATAACATAATTAAAATGAAAATGATGCTTGATCGGCCCGAATTTGACCGGCATCTAATAACTTTGCTACGGTTCCAAAATGAAACCCAAAAAAGTAATTTCGTCAAATTAACATAATTAAAAACAAATTAAAAGCAAAACAAAGCTAATAAAATATATATTTTTTTAAATTGTGGCCGTAACCATGCGCATTGATCTTATGTTAGGTAACAAAACATGTCGCTTGTAGTGGTGCAAAGAACGAATTCAATCTGTATGAGTTACATGTTCAGCAATTATCATGATTTATAATCTCACTGCCATTAAGCATATTCTAACTACTTACCTAACTTCAGCATAATAAATCACGTATCACAATTTACTTTTAAAATATACAAAGTAATAACATACACATATAGTTTTAAAACGATTAATTTCGTGTATTTCAGCTTGGTAACATATAAACAAGGCATATGCCATAGAAATAACCTTAACGACTTAACGACTTGTTATGTTCATAATAATTTCATATCAGATTATTTATTCAAATATTAAAGGCTTGTTTACGACTTCAAGAATTCTTATACGATCATATATCGTCATCAGTGTTGTAATAAAACCATATAATGTTTGTATACGACTATACGTTGTATACTAACATAACAACTCTATTTGTATTCGTAGCCCATAAACCCAATTTCAACATAAGAACTTTGTAATTTGCTTAAACTCACTTATTTCTTAAAAGAAAACTTGTTAGATATTCAAATTTCACTACATTGCTACCGATATATACTACATCCTCATAAATAGCAATGCAACAATGTAATTTGAATCATAAACTACTTACTGCACTTGATGATGAACACAACGAAATCCATCATGTTGAACAAACTACATATGGTATCTATTTTAAGTCGATTTCACACACACCTCTTAGTTTTGTGATTTCTTCTTCCTTGAATTGTATCAAGATCCACACAATTCTTGTTTAGTAGGATTTAAAACTTATTATTGATAAAAGATGATTTCATATTGACCTACATAAGTTGAACGACGTTTAACATGTTTAATATGACTTAGATTAATGTCAGTAGGTAAATATATGTGACGATAATTACAAGATTTGAATATAGATCACCCCTAGGTCTATTGCCCGTATAGTCGTATACCAACATAGTTATGTATCCCTTCTTTCACTTATACACTTTTGTAGTTGTATGATGTGTAAACTTTATTTTTAAATAATCGTAGCCTTTGCTTCATAAAAAAAACATAAAAAAACACTCCCAAACTTTTTTTATCTTAACATATAGGTTTTTTTATATTTATGTAAATAATTCTTTTAAGTTTCAAGTGTCTAAATTTTATAAAAAAAATGGCATTTTTAGGGTGTGTTTGGGATTCCTTATTTAAAAGGACTTTTTGTGAAAAAGAATTATTAACTTATGATTTTTTAAAAAGGAGTTTGTAAAAAAGTGTTTGGATTAGCTTATGTCAATAAGTTGTTTTTTAAGAAGTGTTAGGTTTAATTTATTCATGTAAAATGACTAAAAAAGACATTCTTTTATAAATCAATAAGTTGTTTATAAAAAAGTGTTTTGGATTGCTTATTTATACTATTATATACTTATTTTTCATCTCTAGCATATTGATCAAAATATTACGAAATGTATAACATAAAACTCGTTTACATATTTTATAATTTCTTGATTAGACCATAATAATATAACGTTTATAATATTTAAAAAAGCACCAAAATGCGCAATAATATATCTTATCGCTGCCATATGCATAACATCATCACATGTACGATTTGTAGCCGGAACTTCTTCACTGTCTTCATTACTAGCAACATCTTCTGTGTGATTGTAATATTCTTGTTGGGTCGTGTTAAATGCTTCATCAAACCTACCGACATTTCTAATAAAGTTATGGATCGTTATCGACGCTAACACGATACTCACTTGGTGATTGTATGTGTAATTAATATGCATATCTCTCAATAACGTCCACCTAGCTTTCCACACTCCAAAAGTTCGTTCAATTATATTTTGCAATGATGAGTGAAATAGTTAAATGTCTCTTTTGATCCGCGAGGAGCACACATAACGCTAGTTTGTCCACGTCGAAAATCTGGTATATGATAACGAATGTTCGCACCTTTGCACGGAGCAAGATACCTTTTAGTATTTGGGTATCCGGCACAAACAACGTAACCTTTATCTACAAATAAAATAAACAGTTGTTAGTCGTTTCAAACAAGTATTAAAAGCATAAAAATTGCACTACTAAAATTATACTAACCACCCGTTGGATGTGAAAACTTAAGGTCAGGTCTTTGTAAGGCTTCTTTGAAGATTCTCGTGTCATGTGCAGTCCCCTCCCATCTGGTCCATACAAATGTATAGCATATGTTAAAATCACAAACAACCATTATATTTTGTGTGACATATCCCTTTGACCAATGCACATCGATTGGTTGTTCAATCGAACTGATGCCCTCACCAGGGCCGTCTTTGAGAATAGAAAAAATAAGAAGGGCCTCGGACACAAAAACTAAAAGGCCCTAAAATACAAACTCAAAAAATAAAATGATATGAAAACATAACGCATTAAAAACGACGTTTATTCGATCGGTAAAATGTAGGTGTTGTAGCGGCGAGTTGACTCGAATTTGGGCATTACGGCCACGTTTGTTATGGTACCGAAACTAAACCCAAAAACTAATTTTGTCAAATTAACACATTTAGAAATAAAAAACAAATAAAAGAATACCGACGTTGCGGTGGCGAGTTAACACGAATTCGATCGATATAAGACAGGTTCATTATGAGTACGGGAAGTAAACCTAGAAAATAATTTCGTTAAATTATCATATTAATAAAAACATACATTAAAGAAAACATAGAAATAACATGAAAGAACAACACACACAAAATATAAAGAGCAACTAAGAAAAAAGCTACCCTTAATAAAAAAAGCTTACACATGTTTGCAATGGGTTTAGAACTCAGGCAAACAAGAGAATTTTCTAGACTTAAGAAACTCACATCTAGCCATAAGGCCAAATCCTCAGGTTAATGACTGAAGTTACTTGTATAAATCGCAGAAATACACATACATACAAAAATCTATAGGTCTCGTTTGAGAGTGGGCCTGGGTCTTGAGCCCTCCATGCCCTCCTCATGGGCGGGCCTGGCCCTCACGTGTGTCCCGTCAACAGCACCAATGCAGTTCTATAAACAAGATATCATTATTATATCATTTGTAAAATGAACTAGAACATTGAAAACCTTGAACATTAGATAATACATTAAACATTTGATAATAATGACTTATTTTATCTATATGCGGGTGCTCCATCATTATAGTTTGCAGCTGGCTTGATGATTTCAACACTCATCCTAAGCACATCTTCCAAAACTTTATAGAAATGTTGATGGATGGTTTCCCCAGAATGATTAAGAGATTTATGGACAAACTTATTCATACAACCATGAGCCAAAGTCAATAAGAAGATTTCAACCAAATCCTCAATAGACACATTGCGGGTGTGTTTTAATTTGTATCCAATAACAAGATTTAAACATAGTTGTATAAAGGAATCATATCAAACACAAAACCTCATAAACTACACAAGATTCATGCTAACGATGCTAACGTTTACTTCAGGTAATAGGTTATGGTTCAACGACATTAAACAACACTAACTAACAGTGACCATGAAGAACCCTTACTTTGGAAACACAAAAACCCTATCATGAAACATCATGATGAAATACACATGGGAGTTTAATCTAATGAAATTCTTCACAAAATCAGAAAATTAAACAAACTTGGTAGGGATGGACGGAGACGAGGAAGATGATAGTGGTAGAGATCTTGTGTTTTTCGAGTTTTCTGAATCGGTGTATACATCGTTTATAAGCATTGGGTAGTTGACGAGTAAAGAGATGCATGTGGTAGTTGATAAGTGAGTTATAAACGAGAGGTGTAAGGGTCCGTTTAATGGGAATATCAAACCCATAAGTTAATAAGTTACAGTTTCCTAACTTATCAAAACCTCTTTATTTTGTGATTCTTTATAAGTTAAAATCCATAAGGTCTTATGCTTTACCAAACAACTTATACACCTTATTAACTTTTAAAAAGTTAATAAGTTATAAGTTGATGAAAACAAGAAATCCTACACCCCCTTTTAATTGATAAAACTTGTTAAACATTTATTTTGTATAAGTCGCCTAACAATAACTACTTCAAATAGACACTTTAAAGACTCAAAACAAACATGACCTATCTAGTACTTTGAATTTGAACCCAACACTAATAAACCAAATAATTAAAAAAAGGGGTAAAACCGTAAATCACGAAAAAGCCAAAACCTATATTCGTAATATGACATCAAACTCATCATCCCCAAAACCCAATTGGGCTATATATACCCGCTGTATCTATACTCCACAAACCCTCTTGTATTGTACCAATCATCATCGCAAGTTGCCTACTTTTTGCTCTCTTTGTTTCCACCGATCCAGAATCATCATGTTGGTCTATCAAGATTTGATTTCTGGTAATCTTTTCGTTTCAATTTCGTGGGTTTTTAGTTTCTTGATTATGTTAGGGTTTTTAGTTTTAGTAATCGATTAGCTATAGTTTTGATTTAATTGTGTAGATGTAGGTTCTTGTTTGATTATCCGATTGAAGTTTTATTAGATCTGATGATTAATTTTTGGGTTTGATTTGTGTTGTGGTTTTTGTTAGCTGGTTTTAGGGTTTGTTATGTTTGAAGCTTTAATGGTTTGTTGGAATTTGTATAAAGTTTATATCTTTTTCAGCTTGTGATGTTTGAATATTTAACTGGGCTCAGATTTTGTTATGTTTACAGTTTACCTGTGTTTTAAGTTTAATTGACTTATTATTATTATTATTCTATTATTATTATTATTATTATTATTATTATTATTTTATTGAAAATATTACTCAAAAAATTATTAGCTAGAATGCTATTTTTATTATTTTATCATTTTATTGATAATATTACTCAATAAGTTATTAGCTAGAATGCTATATTTAGATGGTGATGCTATTTGATCTAACTGTTTTCAGATTTTATTATGTTTTAAATTTAATTGACTTAATATTGTTGTTATTATTATTATTCAAGAAAGGAATTGAAGTTGATATTGATGAGCTAAAATAGAGAAATAAAATTAATCCTATTTAAAGTGACAATTTTGAGTATAATTGATTCTGTGATTAATTGATTAAATCAATGTTTTTTAGTTGTTTTTCTCTCTAATAAGTTTTTTTTATTGTTATTTACATAATTTTATTTTTAAATAAAACTGTATTTGTAAATTTAGGTGATGAGCTTCTTTCTGACTCCTTTCCTTACAAGGAGATCTTGAATGGGATCTTGTGGGAAGTTGAAGGAAAGGTATAATCTTGCACCTGTCTTTATTTTGTAAATTTTGATGTTGGAAGTTGTCGGTGAACGAAACGCTAATCACGTGTGTTTTTAATATTATTTGTGCAGTGGGTGGTACAAGGAGCAGTGGCTGTTGACATTGGTGCAAACCCTTCTGCAGAAGGAGGTGATGAAGATGAAGGTGTTGATGATCAAGCAGTGAAGGTGGTCGACATTGTCGATACCTTTAGACTCCAGGTAAATAGTTTAATCTGATTATGATATTATGATATGTTATTAAGGTTTTAAATGTTTATACATATTTATAAAACTATGATGCGCATGTAGGAACAACCCCCTTTTGACAAGAAGCAGTTTGTTGCATATATCAAGAAGTACATCAAACTCATTACCCCCAAGCTCGATGAAGAGAAGCAAGATTTCTTTAAGAAGAACATCGAGGCGGCAACGAAGTTTCTTCTCTCAAAGCTCAGTGACCTTCAGTTGTAAGTCTCGGGTTATCTTTTTTTTTTAAAAAAAAAAACAAAAATCATGATTATGACATGTTTTTGCAGTTTCGTTGGGGAGAGCATGCATGATGATTCGACAATAGTGTTTGCTTACTACAAAGAAGGTGCTACCGACCCGACATTTTTGTATTTTGGTGTTGGGTTGAAGGAGGTTAAGTGTTAAGGATTATCATCTTGAGCCAGTGACCCGAGCCTGCAAAGAGTTGAGGCACTTGCTGTAGTTGTTGCTTTTAAGTATGGTTTTTGTTGCTTATTAAATATGGATATGCAAACTATTTGCAAGTTTGGTTATGTTTTTGGACCTCAGTTGGTGTTTGTGTTAAGTAAGTTTAATCTTTGATTCACCTGATGCTAGTCAATAGTATTCTGTTAAAGATTACAAATAGATTGTGGATCGGAAACCTGGAGTTTAATTTAAAAATATTTACGTTTTCAGTTCCAAAGCGAATTCTAAACGATTTAACTTTCATTAGAAACAATTTTTGCATCAATAGTCTGTATAATCACTGGTATGTATAGATCGAACCTTGAAGTCATGACTAGTGAAGTGAATGGCTTTTATATGTTGCTGTAGAAACAAATGCTGTCAAACTGTTGGCCATCATTCGCTGGTTTGACCGTGATAGGGTTTGATATGTTATAGATTGAATTTAGAGAAGATAAAAGGGATAAAAAGGAAGAACGATTATATTATTGAAAACGTAAAGAAAGTTTACAAGATATTCCCGGGCCTAGTCTAGAGATGATCAACAAAACCGGTTCCTGGAACCGAACCGGTGGACCCGAACCGGTTCCTACCCGTTTTTTGTAGGAACCGGACCCTATCTGATTCAACCCGATGATCCATGACCGGTTCTTGCATTTCTGAGTGGGGGCGGGTAGGAACCGGAACCGAACCGGAACCGGTTCTGGAACCGGAACGGGTTCCTAACCGTTTTTTTTGGCCGTTTTTTGACCGTTGGGGTCAAAAATAGCCGTTTTTTGACCGGTTACGGTACAGGAACCGGGTTAGGAACCGGTAAGAACCGGTTAGATAGGTTAGGTGTCCGAGGGTGGGAGAACCGGTTCGGTTCCCTAACCGGTTCGAGCCTGGAACCGGTTTAAAAGGTGGTTTTGAATATAGGAACCGGTTAGGAACCGGTTCCGGTTCCTAGTCTCAAACCGTTTTGAACATCTCTAGCCTAGTCCTATCTCACCGCATAAGCCGGAGCCATGGCAATGCCATCTTAAACATAAGTATAACCTACTCTCCCTATTGGTCATTGATACCTATTTATAGAAATATAATTACACTTAACCCCCTCCCAAAATAGACAAATGACAATTAGGACTAAAACTAGAATATGATTCCTATCAGACCTTAACCCTTAAATACATGCTGGCTGACAAAAGAATTCGACCGTAACCCATAAAAACATGCTGCCACTACCGTTACGAGAGACATGTTTTTTGTTATTGTTTGTAGTTACAAAATAATTCTAAAAATACTTTAGAGAAGATGACAATATGTGATCATATTTATTATTATTAGTGTTTTAAGAGATTTATGATAGTGTTATTAATTTATTATGTAACTAATGTTGATAGTTGAAATCTCGTAAAGTTTCGTTACTCAGCCGAGGCCAGAAGTTGAATCTCAGCTCTACGTTTCGTTGAATGTAATACTATCTTATAACGGTGACTTTTTGTGATCGAATGTGGTTTTTGTTGGTAAGATATAGGGATGAACTCGGGTACCGAACTGGTATAGGTACGAAAACAATTTTCTCAAAATCTTGGCATCGGTACCGAAGGCAACCGTGTGCCCTCTGTGAACATGACAACAAAAATATTAGATAAATCTCACTCGAATAAAAAGAACCATCTTTTCGAGCAAAACCTTTCGTCTATAGATCTCTCACACTCTATCCATCGTACATCTCGTGATCTACACAACATAATTCTCGGTTTAAACAAGCGCAAGCCACACCAAGGCGATGAAGTTACTGAAGCTGAAGAGAGGCAAGTATGCACACAACGCATATGCAAGATGCAAAGTATTTATACGATTTTTTAACATAATTTTATCATCACGCAGCCAAAATTTAGGTGTAAATACCTGTGCACAACATAAAAACCTAAACGTATAACCTATCAGATGCACAAAAACTGCATATGCACAAGAGGCACTCAGGTACATGGGTGTGAGGTGTGTCATGTACGCGTGTCGTCTTATGCAGTTTAAAGCGTAAGACTCATCGCCTCAGTCCCGCTGTTTTAAAGTAAGCATGATGCCATAATTAACAAATATAAACGGGCATTCAGTTGTTTGGGTTTTGGTCTTTGTTTGCATATTATGAGATTTTTTAAGGTTTTGAGATTTAGGCGTCCGGCTGATATTTGCAGGTTATTTATGAAAACTTGGGCTCTGTGTATTGCAACTGGTGACGGTAGAATGAGGATGTGGAAATGGTTGGTTTAGAGAGTGGATATGGTTGCAAGGAGGGCCAAGACATGCACAGCATTTGGAGACGACTGTGTGCTGCAGAGAGAAACTGACGTGCAGCGTTCATTTTTCTGTAGCTGCAGTTGTGATACCAGTGGTTTGAAAATACTATATAATCACAAAACGCACGTGTGATATGCATTTACACACAACAAAAAAGGGTCTGTGATTAACATTAAAACAAAATGTGCATAAACATAGCATGTTGTTGATGAAACAGGTACTCAAACCGCTTAGAACAACAAAGGGGTGCACCAAATTCCCAGAAATAAAATAGATTGCACACTTCAATCATTATTAAAAACCATGAATTTTGAGAGTTTTACACTAATGATGAGGAACTCCATCCCCATCTCCACCATTTGGTTTCTGTGAAGCAGCTCTTATCTGGCGTTGCTCCTCTTTGTAAATCCGGTTTCGCCTTTGAAACTGTATCATATACCAAAATCAAATTTAATATACTAGTGAAAAAATAGAATTCTCAAAATGGTTTTAAATTGAGTTTCAAGTAGTAATGTACATATTCTAATCTCTGATATTTTTTTTTGTACATAACATAGTATCTGTAAATATGTAAATAACACATATGATGAATAATACATGTCGCCAACAATATAAAGGGTAGCTGAGGAGAACTGCCTGTCTGTCTAATTAAAGGGTATCTACTATCTAGTGGGAGCTAGGTTCCTTCTAATTTTATTCTCTCTCATAACATGTAAGTTACAAAACTAAATGATTAATACTATAAAAGTATACATTATACATTATAGAGATGACTAATTGTGACAATATGTCAAGATATAATTATATAAAATGCCAATGAAATACACATCCATTTATGTGAAGCCATCCTAAACTGCATAATCAAAATAACACCACTACATGACTTGCATAGTGTGTACTGTGAGTGTGTAGGATTGTCAAAATTAACAACTCTAGTGTTGGATTCCATTATTTCCATCATTAAGGATTTCTGTTTTTCATAGCCATTGTATAACTTGAGATTTTAAAATAAAAATGATCACACTTAAGTATGTGTATAAATGTCTATTTCCTTTTCTTTTAAATTTTGACAGCAATCTATGAAGCATATAAACTTGTATTCTTAAGCAATTACACATTTGCTCAAGTTTACTTCTTCAGTGAAATAGTAAACTAAAACTAAATCAGTGATCTAGACAAAAACCATGTAATATAAAGGAAAACCGATTGGTCTGAACTATTGCATATAGAGTTATATAGGATATAAACTGACAGCATCTCAAACAAACTCATAATGCTTTTACAATAATTAACAACTTCCAGAATCCAACACTACAAAGTGACCCTATTCAATTTTTCAATAAACCACCACATTCAGCAAAACTTTTAAAGTGATGCGCCGTTAACAAAAACAGCGATGCAACCAAGCTCAATGCCAGATTTAAAAAGGTGTGCTTGATGGCAATGCACAAGACACACAAGGTGATTAGAAAACTGCCTCATGTACTTCTAGGTCAAAGCTAGTCAAAATTTGGTGTTGTAGAACAACCAAATGCTATGTAAAAATTATCAACTTCTGATTGTCAACAAAGCATATTGAGGACCTAAACGCCTCGGTGCGCCTTGCCCATTCTTTTAACCAAGTCTCAATGATAAATCAATCACTCAATATTATCATATCAGCAAAACAGAACAATCAAAGAAAATAGACCACTCACTAAAATAATAATAATAATTTAAACTCATCAAAACTACCACAATCTCCTAGCCAATGGCAAAGTATAGCTAGATTTTGAACTTCAAAGCCACATTTATACACATAATGTATATCAGAATGAAATCCAGATTCAAAAGCACAAGCACACATTTCCTTAGGTATTTGCATTATACATCCATCAGATATACATACATACATAAGCATAAGCAAACAAACAGAATATGGTAACAGTATTTATAAAATCAGAAACAGTTGCAGATGTCATATAGAGAAATGTGCAAATAATCAATTAGGGTTTAAAATGGGCTAAATACAGCATCAACATTTACCGATGTGTTCAATTTGAAAATGAAGTTAGAAAAATATAAATAAATTACAGGATGATATGAATTTGATTGGATTGTACCTCTTTGGAGTGGTGAAGGCACTCGAGATAGTCTTCACGGAGAAGAGAACAGTCTTTAGGCTCTCTGCAACGAGACATACACTCGCTGAAATCCATCCAGAAGTCGTAGCATCGTCCTTTGTTGCCTGTAATCCCCCAACCGGACGCCATGGATCCCGATTTGACCTTACGATTATTGATCTCCTTCTCAACCTAATCACGGCTGATGATGGTCTGGGTCTAACTTTGTTTTTGGGTTATATACATTATAAGTTTATTGGGCCTCAGGTCTTTTATCTGTTCTCTTTATCCTTTTTACAAAAATATCACAACAAAAAAAAAAAAAAATACCTAATTCCGACCTGAACTGGTTTGGACTCGATATGATAGATACCGATTTTGACCCGATTGATCTTGTAGGTTCATAACCTTCGTAATTGAAACAAATTAACCAGAAGCCAATAAATAAGTGGTTTTAACAAGTATTATTTAGTAAAAAGAGTACTGTGCATATTGTGAAGTTGAGGAAATAAATGGTTTTGACTAGTGTCGTACAATCTCACAGCATTCCCCGTTACTAGATCAACATTGGTTCACCATGCTACACTACTCTAATATACTTATACACGGTGTAACACGGAATTTGTTGAAATATATGTATACTTCCAATTCATTATCAAACATATATACGAATTTGTTGGTTAACTTGTTTTTTTGTTTATGTTTCATGTTATACGTTGAGAATGATGGATATGAGCCGTCTATTAAACTGTGGGCTAAAAGGGTTGCTGCTGATGGGTCTTAAGTTGGGCTTAGCACTTATTTTCACTTGAATGGGTTCGTCTGTGTCTCATATATACAAGAGAAAGAGAAACGTTATTATATGACAACACCATCTTCTCTACTTTTTAGTCACTCATCCTTAGTGATTGACGGCAACAATTTCCTTCTTCGATCTGGACGGATTTTGTATTAAGTTCTTAATTGGTCTTCATTAGACTAGTATGATGTTAGTCTTTGTTTGAATCGTTATATGCTGTTCTTTGGGTAAGTATTGTGTATTTCTTCGATTAGTTCAATTCTTGTTTCATTGTATTTGGATTTGTAAAACTCAAAGAATTGAAATTATGGTTTTTGTGACAGAATTTTAAATAGACGTCTATTTCACACTGGTTGTCACCAAATGAACATTCTAAAGATGAAATGATGGTGAAATTTGTTGATTTAGTGTTTTTTAAAGTTTCTAAATGTTTGTTGAGTTGTTTTTAAACTAAAGAATCATAATTTGGCAATTAAAATTTTTAACTTTGAATTGAGTTTAGGACGTCTAAACGGGTTAAATAACGTACAAAGAAAATTTGGTATCTAATTATTGAGGAACTCATTTGAGACGTCTATTTAAGCTAATGGAGATGTTGATTACTGAGAATTAGGATATGGATCAAAGAATAATCAATTTGATGATTTTGATCAAAGTGGTGTAATGCAACAAAGTGATGAATAAATCTTTTTCATTGAACTTAGTAAAATCCATGTGAGTAGTAGCAATTTAAATACAAAACTAGGCATATAACTCGACCGACCAATAGTCTCTTTTTTATTTATTGGTCTTAAACCCAAGTTGATTATGTCTAAAAGATTAGAAACATTAATTAGATATATATGGTGATTCTTGACCAATGAAAGTCACACTTAAATGCAACAACCGATTACACTACATTTATAAGCAAGCACCCACTTTATGCCTCAAAACCATCAGCATGCATCAACATAGAAACATCATCAACGAAGTTCAAGAAATCAAATAGCACAACAAACACATGAATTGGATCATCTACAACCAACAAACAAGCACGTAAACCCTTAAGTTATTTCTTATGACTGCATCATTAACTCTACAACAACTTTATAACTTAAACCCATGTTAGAATTCACTTACCAAGCTTGATAGGACTATCATGTAGCTTCCAAATCGTTGATTTTTCATCTCAAAATCTAAGGATTTGAACCCTATTTCGAGTTCTTATTTCTCTAAACACCGACCAATTCAAATACATACTTAGTTATTATTATTATTTTTTTTACCAAGAATGATCATTCAGTCCATGTAGTTTTACTAGCCAATATTCAAGTTTCATAATTAACACTTATATATGGTCCATAAACTTCATTCAAAAAAACCACATTTCAATGTTATCAACTAGCTAGGGTTCCCAACGGGGTGCTTACAAGTATAACAATTAGTGTAGATAAGAGATTTCACCAAATTCAATATTTTATGAATTATCCACAATAATGGAATCTTACATGGCAAAGCTTGGGTTTTAATTCTACTTAATTTTTTTTAACCAATCACACCATTAAGCTTGTCTAAATTTTTATTAAGTAGTGGTTGGCGCCACCTATGACCAAATGGCTTCATTTGATTGGCCTACACCTCTCTTCCCCTTTCACGCGCTGCCAATCTACTAGCTAGCAGCTCTGCCCTTCGAACGCCAAAAAGTGATGACATGAAACGTTTTAAAAACCGGTATTTTACTTGTATAAGATTGGGCTAAAAAATGGTACAACCGGTTGAACCGGGAGGTTCAACCGGTTGAATAGCTTACCTTGTAACTTCCTATAAATTAACTTCAAACCAAAAATAACTAAAACTAAATAATTCCTATAACAAAAAAATAATCTAAAAGTTAATCCATATTAAAAAAAGAATGCAAAAACAATCACTTTAAAAAAAAAATAGCTCTAAAGTTTACATGTTTGAATGTTAATTGTTGGGTTAAAAGTAATTTTGAAAAATATGGGCCGCAAATATCAAAAATTTCTCGGGCTTAAAACCTGTTTGTCGGTAAAAACCGGTATTTTATACAAAAACCGCCGGTACGATGTTTTAGCAAACCGGTCAAAAATACCAGACTCAAAATACCGGCCGACATGGCTAACGTGGTGCCCCCTTGGACAACCACCGCACTTCTAGTATATCACAATTTACCGTAATTAGGTCCCAAAATATTTATCTCTTGATAACAAGTTTCAAAACTTTGTAGCAATTGTGTACGAGTGTGTAAAAGCTTTTAGCAAAGCATTATAACTTTCGTAAAAGTTAAGTTGCTTGCATAAACTAACGACACCTACACACTAACACAATTGAGGGATCATGCACAATAAAGTATCGTCATAAATATAAATCACCGTCAATTTCGACCTTCCTTACGTTTCACATAAAGCATGCAATCCTAGGAATCCTCATATATAATCAATCATATCATTATTTTGAACAGCAACCAATTCGCCTAATAATCATCACATGCATGCATAGATTTTCAAAATGACGCCGGAAACCATTAACAAAAATGAAGCCCAGATGATGAACCCTAAAAGATTCTCATTCTCAATCAAAGATTCCATCCGGTACATGTTTCAAGGACACCGTTTGCTTTTTGTTTTCATTGGAATCGCCATTGCAGCTCTCGTTTCCAATATTGTCGCCGCCTTGCCGTCCATGTCTCCCCTGCAATATGAACAGATTTCGGGTTCATTTTATGGTGCCGAGCTGACTTCGGTACCTCGTCGGATAGCCTACGAGCTTCATTCCAGCCACGTGAATGCAGGTAAGTACATATATCCTTTTCCGTATTGTTTTTAATATTATTCATGTATGGGGTTTATTTTATGATTTGTGGTAGGGATGAGTATTAATTAATTGGACCGAAATAAGTTATCGAAACCAATAACAGACGGTTCGGTTTTTGTTTTCCATGAAAACTAAAAATTTTGGTTAGGTTTCGGTTATGCTTCATTCCAAAACCCAAACAAACTGAACTTCTAAACCAAACCGAACCACACCGAATGATTGGATTTATGATCAAAATTCATTTTGGTCCAAAAGTTGCATGCTCTAAATTCGTTAACAAAGGGTTAACAGAAATTTAAGCCAAAAGTTTTAGGCACAAATTTAAAAGGGTGTCTCTCATTGACCAATCCCACAACCAACATGAGAGATGTAAATCATGTCTCTCGAAGTAAATCGAGTGGTGTCAGAGTTGATCCCTAAACCTCCACAATAGATTTCTACTTCCTTACCACTAAGACAAGCGTAAGGACACAAATTCATTCATTTAACATTTTTAGCCCAAAATTATAACTGATAACCATAATTGAACCGAACCAATACGAAAAACAAAAAATGAACAGTTTTCTAAAACCGAAAACCCTAACTTTGGTTTTGGTTAGGTTTGAGTCTAAAATCGACTCATGCACACACCCCCTAGGATTATGTGGCATTATGAATTAACAATGACATTATCAAAAACAGTGGCGAAGTTTGGACTAAGACACTGATGCAGCGGCATAAACAAAACAAAGATCGAATCACGTTGATTCAGTGAATACCCGTGATGAACTTCAGAACTCCCAAATCCCACCCAAATGTCTAGGGAAAATGAAGAGAAAAACGAAATTTATTAATATTCAAGTCTAACTTTTGGAATTACATCACAAGCATATAAAAAGACTTCCAAATACGAAATGGGCCTAAAATGGGCCATGGGCCAAACACAACCCCAAAAACAAAAAGACAAAAAGTACTAAAAAAAGATAAAAAGGCCCAAAACTTCATTTAGGAGGCGTTTTTGGGCTTTGGACAGGGGCCAAACCGCCGTAGGCTGTTTGCCACAATGGGCTCCTCGTCTCAAACTTCGATTTGACTGGTAATAGGCCTGAAACGGAGCTTCGTGGCCAAGTTATGCCCGTTTTCGTGGGCCACCTTTGGAGACACGATCATGGGCCTCCAAATATAACATGGCCTGTTCGTCAATACTTGGGCCTTCATCAGAAACCGGGGGGCCGGACACAAAATGTATAAAGAATTTAAAAAACGGAAGGGGCCGGGCTCAAATTTTTGGCCGAAAACGGCTAAATTTACACTACATATAAAGGTAAATTTACACTATTACGTAAAAAACCGCGAGGGGGGGGGGGGCGGCCCTCACTAACCTTCGCCCTGAACAAAATGTAAAGATGGATCGGTCCATGTTTGAGATTAAGAATTCTAACATCTTTGTTTGTTCTTTGAGAATATCAAACAATTGTTAAAGTTTAGATTGGATGTAGGTGGCAAGATCCCTCTGGGATTAAAGTCGAAGAGTTTGAGGGTGTTAGTGACAGGTGGATCCGGGTTTGTTGGAAGCCATCTAGTGGATCGTTTGATGGCTCGTGGTGACAGTGTAATTGTAGTCGATAACCTATTCACGGGCAGGAAAGATAACATCCTACACCATCTTAAGAACCCTAGGTTTGAGCTCATTAGACATGATGTGGTTGAACCCATTTTGTTAGAGGTTGATCAAATCTATCATCTTGCTTGTCCAGCTTCCCCGGTCCATTACAAGTACAATCCCATCAAGACCATTATATCCTTTTAATCTATGGTATAAGCGGTTTGCTTAGGATCTTAATACCTGTGAATATGATGACACACATTTTTATGCGATTCCTAAAATGCACACAATCATTGAATCATACACATTAAAGATTCACAAATTTTCAGTAAAAATAAATTGTTTATGAGTCTACAGATACTTTTAAACGAGTCCCCTAGAATAATGAAATTGTTGATTCAAAGTTTATGTGTAGAGTGTAGTTAGCATGTTGATTTGGGTTTATATTAAGAATCCTTAACTAAGATAGAGATCACAAGACAAATGTGGTGGGAACGTTGAACATGCTAGGGCTCGCAAAGAGGGTCAATGCACGATTCTTGTTAACGAGTACTAGTGAGGTCTATGGTGATCCCCTTGAGCACCCACAAGTTGAGACCAATTGGGGCAACGTTAACCCCATCGGTGAGTCTATTTTTAATACACTATACATTATATTTTAACTATACAAGTGTTTTCACACCCTTTATTAGTTTTCTATATACCATGAATTACATTGTTTTAGGTTGATGGGTTGATCGGTTGGGTACATTTATGGGCAGTTGTTAGAAGTTGTTATGATGAACGCAAGCGAGTTGCGGAGACCCTTACCATGGACTACCATAGAGGACTTAACCTTGAGGTTCTTATGATCTTCTTCCAATACTCATCCAAAATAGCAAATCTAGAAAATCCTATAATAATTTTCAGAATTAGGTTGTTTTGAAAATGGGTGATGACTACATGGGTCTGTTAGTTTGAGATCGAGTATTTTATGATCTTCTTCATACGACCCAAGTGACCTTTGCTCCCTACCATACGGGCTATATCACTATCAAAACGGTCCATTTGACCACTTTTCGCCTACAATATGACCCATATGACCATATGGGCCATATGATATGTTAGTGGTGTCTAGATAATGTCATCGTTGTATAGAGTGGACTTTCGCAAACCCATAATTTTCAAAAACAACCCACTTCGGTGAAATTAATAAATGACTACAATGTCAACCACTTCTTGACTTCATCACATAACATGTTTTTGATGATATTGTTTGCAGGTCAGGATTGCTCGGATTTTCAACACATATGGACCACGAATGTGCCTTGATGACGGGCGTGTTGGTAGCAATTTTGTGGCTCAGGTATGTGTTTAGAAACTCAAGATCAGCAACTGATAATCTTTATAAATTACATAGAATGTGAAACCATTAAACAAAAGTATCCATATTCAATAAACTTGTTGTGATGTTGTATGCATGAACTAGGCCTTGAGGAAGGAGCCGATGACTGTTTATGGTGACGGGAAGCAAACTAGAAGCTTCCAATATGTTTCCGACTTGGTAATCAAAGCTAGTTTTCGTCTTCATCGTCCACTTTGTGACTTATGGCTTTATATCACAATAAATTATGAAATATAATGTGTACCGGATGAAGAACAGGTAGAAGGTTTAATTAGGCTGATGGAAGGAGATCATGTTGGGCCGTTTAATTAGGCAACCCAAGTGAATTCACCATGCTCGAACTCGCAAAGGTTACCCTTTTCACCATCATTTTATTTATTAACTTAAGCAAAATTGAATTTTAATAATTCAAGCCAAAACTCATTGGTCGCTAATAAATTATACTGACAATGTGACCAATGACACCTCTAACTTTCACATTCGTTATCAAAACAGTCCCACTTTTATAGGAAAACCACAAGTTAATCTAGAAATAACCATGTTAGCTTCTTATTTTTATTTATATTGTTTCAAAACAATTTACAACACTCCGATCATCATCATCATCATCGTACTCAGTATATCCCACCAATAGCCAAGCTATGGTAGGGTCTGAGGAGGGTAAGATGTAGACAGCCTTACCCCTACCCCATAGGGATAGAGAGGCTGCTTCCGATGAGACCCCCGGCTCGATAGTAGTTTTGCATCAAGCCTTGGACATAAGGCACATAACACTCAATCATCGGGACACCGGCTGATTGGTGCATGTACCATTGTCTTTCGGCTATCAACGCCACCACATGATGCCTGATTAACCTTCTGCCACTTTTAACGTTATTTTCACGAGATTAGTAAAATAACGTTAAAATTAGTGCAATTTTACTTTTACCTACCCGAGGGTTCACACATATATACATTATATGCGCGCACCGCAAGCAGGGCGAAATTTACAACACTCCGATAAGAATAAAAATCATAAATTTTTTTCAGGGTACACAGTTACTTTTCCTGTTAAAATATGGGTACCGTTGGCAACAGAGGTGAAAGTTAGGATTGTCATGTTTCGCATTGTCCGCGCGCATGAATAATTAACAGTTCATGGATCATAGTTTGAACTATTAAAATCCAATTTGGCTAAAACTTATAAGGTGGTTCATTCAGATTCAAGAAATCATTAAATTTGTTACTGCAGGTGGTGCAAGACACGATAGATCCAAACGCAAGGATAGAATTCAGACCAAATACGGAAGACGATCCTCACAAGAGGAAGCCAGACATTTCAAGAGCTAAAGAGCTTCTAGGATGGCGGCCGATGGTGCCACTCCAGGAAGGACTTCCAATGATGGTATCAGATTTTCGGCAGCGCATCTTCGGCGACCTGAAAGAATGTGGTAGCAGTACAAACGCATTTCCGGAAGTGTAATGCGTGTGTTTGGGTTAGTAGAGATTAAAGACTAAAGAGAGACCATGTATAACTAAAGGCAAGAAAAAGTAAGTTGATCAACCAAAGGAAAAACATAGGAAGAAGTATATTGTGTATTATATAGAGAATACATAATAACAGATAGAAGTCCAAAACCAACTACCAAAAGATCATACAAGTTAATGTATTTGTATATGTATCTCAGCAGGTTTGAGTGGGTGTACTAATGTATTTGATTAAAAATCTATGTGATATTTTACATAGTTTACAGTTTTACAAATGATTTTGTTCTTTTCTGTTTAACCACTGCAGCAAATAGTACTGATAGGATATGTGGTCTTTTATCCTAATTTTAAGTATTATATGGAACATTTTAGTCTAATTAACCTTGTGTCAGAATATAAAGTCACTACTGAAAAAGTTAATAGAAGATGTGAGGCATTCGTCAGCGTAGGAAGCTAGGCCAACCGAGCGAAGCTCCTTTGGCCGTTCCGTGATTCTGTATCTTTGAATTTATTTACGTAAATATTAAAATGAATTACAAAGTCGCGTTTATAGTTTTGACAGATTTGTACATTTCAGAGAGTTTCAACTGATTCATTGATATAAATTTAGACAATGAAATAATGTTACCTGTAGCATTATTCTATAGGCAGACACGACTAATGATAGATTGAAACCTCTACGCTTATTTTGAAGCTACAATATGTAAATTCGAAATTTGTAAACATGGGTAGTTTATAGGGGTGAAAAACTAAAAATGATATGTGAGCTACTCGAGATTGGAATGGTAAAACACTAAAACCAACTTTACAATAATAATATAAAGTATTTAACCATATAATTTAATTAATGATAGTGTCTAAACCAATTAAACCTAAAATCAAATCGAACCCTTTAAGAAAGATGTAGGAATTATGTATACGGTTTCTAGTTCGGTTTTAAACCAAAACCAATAAGGTAAACAGCTTTCGGTTCTACAAAAATTAGATCATGTTAGAACCGAAAAACCCACATTACATATATTGGGCTATGATTTTTTCTATTTGTAAAGCCCATTAAACATCTAGCCTATTACAAAACCAAGTACTTGAAATCCAAACCAATAAATACTCATCTTAATAGAATTCATATTTTCTAATTTGATACCGAATTAGAACTCGATTTTCATTTAGTTATATTAATTTTGAATTCGGGTTGTTTCGGTTAGATTTTCAATGCAAGACAACTAATGTCCACAATAGGCATGAGCTTGGGATAATACCGCTACCGATCCCGAAAATTTGAAATATCTGGATCCGGTACCGAACCGAACTGGTACCGGTACCA
Organism: Bidens hawaiensis; assembly: GCF_021521415.1. Lineage (NCBI taxonomy): Eukaryota > Viridiplantae > Streptophyta > Magnoliopsida > Asterales > Asteraceae > Bidens > Bidens hawaiensis. The sequence goes on along the minus strand of NW_027491112.1, from coordinate 475,693 downwards.
AAAACTCCAAACTTAATACCAGTTCATACTGATTGTATCAACCGATATCGAAAATGCTCATCCCTAACCCACGATATATGAGAACTTAAGGGGTGTTTGGGTTTCCTTATTTTTACCTCCTTATAATTTATTAACTTTTACAAGTTAAAATAATGTTTGGGTAATATAATTTATTAACTATTTTAAAGAAGAAAAAAGAAACTTTCATAAGTTAGGATTTTATAACTTATGAAAAACAAGGTATAACTAGCTAGAAATAAAGAATCCCAAACACTCTTACTTAGAAGAGGGTAGGGGTGGGTTATGAAAGTATGAAACACCAACCAATCATTTGGATTCGTCTATCAAAACAGATAAAAAAAACACCAAATGCTTCCTTCATCATCATCATCATCTCCAACATCTTCCACTCACCATCTTCAAACTTAAACCATGTCCACTTCATCCTTCTTCCACACCATCACACCCACTTACTCAACCTCAACCTTCAACAATCTCATCTCACCACACAAAATCCAACTAAACCCATCTCCATTCTCACTCAACACATCCAAAACCCAAAAAGATTCAATCTTGCAGCCACTTCAACCCCCATAACTCTCAATTCACCCCCTAATTCTTCATTCCGAGACAAACCCACAAAAGATATCAACATTTTAGTAGTGGGTTCAACCGGATACATCGGTAATTTTGTGGTCAAAGAATTGGTCAACAGAGGGTTTAATGTGATTGCAGTGTGCAGAGAAAGAAGTGGGATTAGAGGTAAAAACAGTAAAGAAGATACATTGAGTAAGCTTCATGGTGCTAATGTTTGTTTCTCAGATGTCACCCAATTGGATGTGTTACAAGAAAGTTTAAAAAATTTAGGGGTTTCTATTGATGTTGTGGTGTCTTGTTTAGCTAGTAGGTCTGGTGGTGTTAAAGATTCTTGGAAGATTGATTATGAAGCTACAAGGAACAGTCTTGTAGCCGGTAAGAGTTTCGGGGCGAAACATTTTGTTTTGTTGTCTGCGATTTGTGTGCAAAAGCCGTTGCTCGAATTCCAACGAGCGAAGCTCAAATTCGAAGCGGAATTGGTGGAAGAAGCGGAGAAGGACGATGGTTTTAGTTATAGCATTGTTCGGCCGACGGCGTTTTTTAAAAGTTTAGGGGGGCAAGTTGAGCTTGTGAAAGATGGGAAGCCGTATGTGATGTTTGGTGATGGGAAGTTGTGTGCTTCTAAGCCGATAAGCGAGCCGGATTTGGCTTCGTTTATTGCGGACTGTGTGCTGAAAACGGATCACATTAATAAGATTTTACCGATTGGTGGGCCCGGGAAGGCGTTGACACCGTTGGAACAAGGGGAAATGTTGTTTAGACTGGCGGGAAAGAAACCGAATTTTATTAAAGTTCCGATTGAAATAATGGATTTTGCGATCGGTGTTCTTGATTTTCTTGTAAACGTATTTCCTTCGTTGGAGGATGTGGCGGAGTTTGGGAAAATTGGGAGGTATTATGCGGCTGAAAGTATGCTTATCTATGATCCGGAAACTAAGCAGTATAGCGATGAGGGGACGCCGAGTTATGGGAAGGATACATTGGAAGACTTCTTTAAGAAGGTGCTTGAAGAAGGTATGGCAGGGCAAGAACTAGGAGAACAAACAATTTTCTGAAAGTTTTGAGTGTGGTAAAGGTGTGTATTTTGCAATGTGTTGTGAATTATATGCCATTTTTTGGATATATGATGTCAAATGTATTATATTGCTACACTTGCTTACCAATTTCTGACTAGAAATTTGAGCAGTTTCTTGTGTTATTTTAGTATGGTTCTTATTCTCAAGTTGAATTGTGAATCTTGTTAACCACTTTATTGAAATTTACTATTTAACATATATACATTTTATAGTTGGGCCAATGCTAGAGTTTCTTGATTTTACCAAGATGTAAGTATGTGACAAGCAATGAGACATGAATGGTAACTGGCGAAATTCGTCATTGTTGATCTCATACTTGTTTACCTACATCAAAGTCGAATATATTTAAGTATTGTATAATCTCTAGAAATATAATGAACCGGATTTTGAAGATTTTTGAAACTTGAAATTATAAAAAATATATATGTATACAGAATTGTTAAAACTGGAACTAAGCATTTGATATATCAAATTGGTTTTTAGGTAATACCCCTGCTAATCCCTGCGAACCTAGCGAGTATAAGACCAATGTTTTACAATATGGTATAAGACAGAAATTAGCAAAAATGTGTCATACCCGACTGATTACCATCCATACTTACACGTCGGTGGCAACACATACAAGTTCTATGGTTTGATTTTGTGTTTAGGCGCTTCAACAATTTTATTTCAATTGAAGGATTTTTAAAGGTCAATGATTAGATTAGAACTCATAAATAACAAAGTTTCTCCTTTTTAGCCCTTAAACCCTCTTAAATTCATATTTCATAATTCATAGTTCAATCAAAAATTTCTTTTATTCATAACTACTTTTGATGTTCTTGAGTTTGATACACAAAACTCTTGTTAGATTTATGTTTTTCTACATATTGATTAATCCACTCATTTTCATGTTATGAGTGTATCAAGTTGCAATCATGTGGTGAACGTTTTAATTTTGGTGTTTGTATCTCAGACTTGTGGCAAATGAGTGATTGTGGATAGTAGAGTTAAACTACTGGTGGATGGTGGTGGCAGAGGTGACTTTTGAAGGCGATTTAGATGAATCAAAATTCAATATTTCATTCCATAAGAAGATAGGATAATACATTCTAGTCACATGTCACATGTGAGATCTAATATCTCAAATTGCAATTGTATTTAAAAAACTATGAACCAAAATAATTCTTAAGATATCTATGACTTAGCACAAGTGTGATAAATTTAAAGAAAAAAATAATTTCTCAAAATGTTAAATTAAAAAAATAAGATCTTTTTTTTAAAATCGTTATATCTCGAACATTCCAAACAAAATGTGGAATTAAAAAAAGGGAAACAAGAAATCATATCTTCTCACTAAAGTTCTAAAATGGTATCTCTCTAAGCATCAGAATACTGCAACTTTAAATTGTTTAGAACAACTAAATTAATAAACATGTTACAAAATACTCTTCATTTAATAACAAGTACACGTGAATACCATATTCTGGTTTCATTATATCCGATATAAGATATTAAACAAAAAAATATTTGAATTAGAAACTAAAATATTAGAACTGTATTTTGTTTTGACACTTAGGATCCCTTATATAAACATGCATATGTGGACCTTAAATTACTCACGTTTTCACTTCAATTACTAGATTTAAAAATATGGAGATGCAGCATAAAGAGGGGATCATGATCAGCGAGGTGGCAATCGCAGGAGGAAGGCTGAGGCGTACGGATCTGGCTGTGAGGTTTTCAGCGTTACTGCTAACTCTAGCGGCAGCTGTTGTTCTCGGAGTAAATAAGCAAACAACGACCATAACCATGACAATCACCCCTTCTATGCCACCAGTTAAGTTGCCAGTCACTGCAAAATGGCTTCACATGTCTGCTTTTGTGTATGTACTCCTTTAACCAAGTTTATCATCTACTATACTTAACCATTATTTATATTATTTATCTTTGAATTTGTTTGTCGGTTATTATTCTATTTATAGTATGAATGTAAGGATAGATAATAATATATTATCAATATCATTCGTTGGTTAGCTTTATCATCATCTTTTTCATGGTAATCTCATTATCCAAACACAACGTCTGGTCCAAACACAACGTCCGGTTTTCAGTTATTCAATAAAAAAAAATATTATTCAATATTATTGTTTTTTTTACTATGAATTATTTCTATGAACTTAATGGTGAATTATCTTTAGTTTTACCTAGTTTCATTCAATTTTTTGATGCTATAGGTACTTTGTGATCATAAATGCAATAGCATGTACTTATTCGACGGTCTCTTTGATCCTTACATTGGCAACAAAAGGTCGAAAGATAACGTATTAGTGATGGTAACCATTTTAGATCTAGTAATGGTGGCGCTCCTCTTTTCGGCCATTGGTGCTATTAGAGTATAATTGGGAAGAGATATTTTATATTTGTAAATTATTGTTTTACTTATTTACTTTGTCAACTCTCCCTCAATCATAGGAGAGTTTTATGTATTCTTGTATTATATATACCCCCTACATATTGCATTAACAGCCTTGACAGAACCACGTGGCTACAAGACCGCGATGAAAGACCCGAAATGGCTGCACGCCATGAATGAAGAGCTAATGGCATTGCATCAAAATGAAACATGGGCATTGGTCCCTCGTCCCTTGTCTACAAATGTGGTAGGTTCAAAATGGGTTTATCGTATCAAGAATCATTCAGATGGCTCAGTTGAACGATACAAAGCACGATTGGTCGCTCAAGGTTTTACCCAGATTCCGGGACTTGATTTCTCGTACACATTCAGTCCCGTTGTCAAAGCTTCCACCGTTCGCATTGTCTTATCTCTAGCCGTTTTAAATGATTGGCAGTTACACCAGCTTGATGTAAAAAATGCGTTTTTAAACGGCAGCCTAAACGAGACCGTATTTATGGAGCAGCCTCCGGGGTTTGTTGATTCCAAATTTCCCAACGAAATATGCAATGGACATTTTGAAACGTGCTGAGTTGATTGACTCTAAGCCGATTGCTACTCCTCTTGCGCCATTGGAATCATTTACATCGGACGGTGAACAGTTTGATGATCCAACTCTCTATCGGTCAATGGTGGGAGCTCTCCAGTACTTGACTATCACGAGACCTGATCTATCTTATGCGGTTAATCAAGTCTCCCAGTTTTTACATGCTCCAACCATTGATCATTTCAAAGCAGTAAAGCGAATACTCCGTTATGTCAAAGGTACTCTCTCGTTTGGTCTTACTTTTAGTAAACCGATTAAATCCTCGCTGGTTGGTTACTCCGACACTGATTGGGCGCGTTGTATTGACACACGTCGGTCAACCTATGGATACTCTATATTTCTGGGAGGTAATCTAGTATCTTGGAGTGCGAAGAAACAACCCACTGTTTCTAGATCAAGTTGTGAATCGGAGTATCGTGCTATGGCAAACACGACGGCGGAACTTGTTTGGATCACTCACTTACTGAAGGAACTTAATGCTCTACCCCTAGACCGGCCTACACTTTTATGTGACAATAAAAGTGCTATTTTCATGTCTCAGAATCCTGTTTCACACAAGCGGGCCAAACATATTGATCTCGATTATCACTTTGTTCAAGAATTGGTTACTTCGGGTAAACTCTACACTCGTTTTGTGCCTACCAATCTCCAGGTGGCTGACATCTTCACAAAAAGTCTTCCGCGTGCTCCCTTTGAGGCTTTTCGTACTATGCTTCGGCTTGGTCCACCACCTTTTCGATTGAAGGGGGGTATTAGAGTATAATTGGGAAGAGATATTTTATATTTGTAAATTATTGTTTTACTTATTTACTTTGTCAACTCTCCCTCAATCATAGGAGAGTTTTATGCATTCTTGTATTATATATAGTCATCAATATACAATCCCTCATTATTGAGGTTGATATTCTTTACAGGTGCCAGCGGTGGTGTTGGTGTTATTGGTTACACCGGCAACTCACATGTACGGTGGCCAAAAGTATGTAACGTGTTTGATAAATTTTGCGACCAGGTGGCGGTGGCAATGGTGTTGTCGTTCATTGGATCCATAGCGTATCTTCTACTTGTCATCTTTGGTGTTTGCAAGAAGTTTTAAGTATCACTGATATGTTAATTATACTTTCTTTGACAACCTATCGATTCAACTGTAAATTTAAGCTGCTGTATATGTTGTATTTGTAATGGCATTTTGTTATAGATATATAATTTAAGAACTTGTTGTTTTAAAGTCCAAAATTTATATGCAAGCGATATTAACATACAATAAATCAAAAAATATGTAAATAAAATCGATAAGAAATCGATTAACTAATAAAATAAAATTAGTCAATAACAGGGTTTATAAGACAAAGACTTTGAAGTTCTTGATCTAGTATACTGTTACACTTTCAGCATTTGGTTACCAAGTAAATTCAAAACTTAAAAAAAATAGATAAAATTTTCTATTTTATTCTAACTTGAATTTGTATTTTATATACACTTGATAGAAAATGTTTTAGGACACACAAATGCTCTCTCAAAACATCTTAAAAAATCAAGACTAGTTAAAAGCGGCTAAGATGATAAACAGAATAAAACAAACATCGAATGATTTAAGACAGAATGGGTTTGATTCGATGTTGGGAAATGTTTTATAAGACAGATTAAGCAATTGAATGAGTGATGATTATATGAATAATACTCTAGTTTGTGCAGTCGAAAAAGAAACATATGATAAATTAATAGATTGGTGTAATGACTCGACTCTTTAAAAAGCCAAAAGGAGAAATTTATCATGTAGTTGTTTAACTTTGTTTATTTATCGTTTTTTTTTTCATTTACATTTTGTGGATGTATGGTAAAAAAAAATTGGGATACCCTTAAATTTTTCTTCTAGATCCGCCACTGTGTGTAAGCGCATACGAATGTATGTGTACATGTGATATGTGTACGTGTATAGCTGTTAATGTGTGTTTGTATTAGTGTATGTGTGTGTATGTAAGTGTATATAGATGTATGTGTCTATGTGACATGTGATATGCGTATGGGTATGCATATGTGACACGAACTCATTAAAATAGAACCACACTATTAGCCGTTGCATCATGTATGTATATAACAACTTTATATATCAAATTACACTTCATTTCAAAGTGTTACAAATAAATCACATTACATTTGCAAAGAATTATGTCATATTTCAGCTTTCAGCTCATGGACACTACTCCTACAGCCAATGATTGCTCATAGTAAACACACTTAATTTTGATTCTGACTCTTTCGGATCAACAAGCTAGCAACATTAGTTACAGATAAATCACATTACATAATTAATTATTATAATTTGGAGTTGGAAATGCTAGTTACTGTAATACTTATATAGACCGATCCGACATGGCAATCTCCCTATAGACCCGTAGAGGGGGTTAAGCTCCAAAAGGAAGAGAGAAGAGAAATCGAAGTTGGAACAATTTTCTAGTTATATTTCTTATTACTTTTCTCAAATGAAGATTACAATAATTTACAGAAAAACTAAACATAATAATAGGAAACTAATACGAGAACAATTAGCAAAATAATAAAAGATAAATTTAATTGTTAACTTGACTTGCAAGCAAAGTCTCTTGTATCTTAATCAAGAAGCCAAGCATATTAGGATCATATCAAATACATAAATGTGCCCACAAACTCTACTAGGTCGAGGTGATAGATAGGGCCTGACTCGATCAATTCCAGCCTAATTTGACATTTCATTGTGAGATTAGGCACAAATGACAAACAGTTTAAATTTGACACCGTCAATTCTAACTAACTCGCTAACAATGATCTTAAACATTAGCTCGCTTACGTGTCCTTGACAGATTATGTACATTCCACGCCCAAATAACAATCTTCCATATTTTGAAATACCGAGAGTTTGCCCTTTACGGATTTTAGGTTTCTGACGGATACAACATTTGGCAATTTATATAAAACTAATAGTTGTCTTTTTCTCCAATTTGTGGTTTATAGAAACAAACAAACATTGGCATTTTTCGACGCATATTCTGTCAGAAACCACGACAGACAACTAAACATGAACCAAACTTGGGAAAATCTGACGGCGACAGTTATTCGTCTATTAACACCGACCGGTAGTAACTTGTCATAGCTTCCACGACAGATGAGCGACGGCAACATAAAGTTTTTAAAGTGAATTTAATTAAAAGGGACATTAACGGGATTCGTTGGTGAAACCCCATTTTTCTTGTAGTGTCAAGAGGAGGGATCATATAATAGTGCTCGAGAGATTGAAACAAACCTTGATACAAAAAAAAAATCAAGTCCTGGATCAATAATCAAACACGAATTAAACGAAAAATTCTCGTTTATATTAATCAGAAAATATAACTAAATTACAAACTCTCAGACCCTAACTCGGTTTGACTTTTGATGAGCCCTAACTCGGTTGCACCAACTTTAAAATAATCCCTAACTTGGTTGTCAATTTATAATGTTAACTCAACTTAGCTAACAAGAAACCTAATTACCCCTTTTAATTCTTGGGTCGGGTTTTACACTTGGGCCAAACAACAATTGAGCCAACAAAAAATGTAATAAAAGTGATTTATAATTTCTTCAACTTATTGTAACCTATGTAATGACGTTTGGTTACCGACAAGCTCTCTAAAATGAACTTTTTCTTGAAATATCCCAATGATAGTAACGTGCACAAACATATTACAGAAATTCATCCGGACCATAATAGTTTAAGAGATTAATCTATAATATATTAATATTATAGACTGATTTTTTGTATTTTTTTGATGCCGTTTTTCTGATGAACGTGGAGGGAATGTTCGCGGACATTAAGAAATACTAAGAGAAATATTCGTACGATCAAACATATGCGGATCAAACGTACACTATAAATAAAGACACCGAGGACTACAAGAAAGACATATATTAAAGGCTACTGATAGCTGACATGATGAACATGACTGCAGGTTTGGTTGTTGCTTTTATAGTGATTGGCATGTTCATTATGGCTGCCATTGCTGTAGTTAAAGCATACTACAACGAACAAGAAGATAAGTCTAAGAAAGTTAAGCCGGGTGATGAGGAGACACCGGAAGGTCAAAGCAGTCAAGACGAGAAAGATGATCAAAAGAAGCAAAGTCAGAAGGAGAAAGATAATGCTCGAGAACATGAAGCCGATGTAGCCATTTGGATTGATTTATGTGCTGATGGTTGTGGAAGCGGGTGTGGCGGTGGTGGTTGAAGGCTAATTACTTCATGATCAAGTGTAGCATATTGATTTAATATTCCCTTAATTAAGTTTAATAATTGCATTCAAGTTGGAATCTGGATACTCTGAATTCTTTAAATTTAATTCATTAAGTTCCGCATGATTTAATCTTCCCTTCTCTGAATTCTTTGGGACGGCCAATCTCGAATCTAGTTACTGTTACTAGTGATCTATCAGAAATTATTATAGATTTATGTTTTCTAATCATACATTTGATCTCATGTTTTAGGCTGATTAAACACATGAAGTAACTAGTAGGACGCTAGAAGCAAATGGCCCTACCGAAATTTATAGAAAGAGTACAAACATCTTTAGTACTAGCATAATATCCACCTACGCAACTTTAAGTAAATGAGCCAATGTTTGGGCAACTTCGAAAATAATTGAGCAATGAATTCTTCGGTTTTGAACTTGATTTTGAGAAAGGAACCGGCGAGTTAGAGAAATGTATATTTTCATAGGTTGAACCACCTAAAAATGATCTTGTCGGTTCTTAACCAGGAATTTAAATAGTAGTTTTTGACATAATCTTGTTTCATACAAATAACTGGTGCGTGTTTGTATTATGACAAGATAATGAATAATAATGTTTTTAATATAAAACGATGACACTCCAAAGACAAAAATTTGTTTTCCCACAAAAAAGTGATATGTTGTATTACCACGGCACAAAGGAGACTTTAGTACCGGCAGCGGGCCCCATGCAAAACAGAAGCCACGATCTCCACTATGACGGCTACAAAAGGAACAAACCGGATATACATGTGGCTAATTAGCTTCCCACGACACTCCTTACCTCTGATTATAAATATTGGATTTCCTTCAAACGGTAAAGGATTTGAAACAAACTAAGACTGGTATTTATAGAGTACAATATCGACATAATTTTCCACATAAATCCGTAGGAAATGTTATAAACACAAATTGGTAATCATTTATGGAAATTTATTGCGTTAGTTAGTTGGAGACAACATGAATTTATATAATGTTGCTCGAGAGTTTTTAAACAGCTATGCAAACAAATAAATGTAACGAAAGCTATTCTATACTATAGTTTCTTTAATTTTTTGTAACTGTTTACATGAAATAACTGTATATATTAGTCAAACATGCTCTTCGAATATCCCAAATTCTTGTATAATATATACTATATAGTAATATTACTATAGACTGTTTTTTTGTATTTTGCTGATGCCGTGTTTTTTATGGATGTTGAGGGAATGTTTGCGAAGGTTACTCACTCTTAAGAAAAATATTATTGTGATCAAACATACGCGGTTCAAACGTACACTATAAATAAGGACGCCGAGGACTACAAGGAAAACATATACATTAAAGGCAACTGATATTAGTATCAACTTGTCATGTCTGCATATTTGGCTATTGCTGTTGCAGTGATTGGGACATTCATTTTGGTTGGCATTGTTGCATTTCATGCTTGCGGTGGCGAACAAGTAGAGGAGTCTGAGAAAGTTAAACCAGGTCAAAGCAATCAAGACGAGAAAGATGGCCGAAAGAAGCAAAATCAGAAGGAGAAAGATAATACTCGAGAACATGAAGTGGATGTAGTCGTTTGTTTTGGTTTATGTGATGGTGGTGGAAGCGGGTGTGGCGGTGGCTGTGGTGGTGATTGATATTCAAGGACACGTTCCACGGTTCTAGTACTATTGCACAATCAAGTTTACTAGTTTAGCATGATTTAATCTTCCCAAAGTTTAATTCATTAAAGACACAATGAGATTTGAGTAAAGTAACAAGTAACATCTTTTGGTGCTAAGGTTTTAAAGTAACAAGTTTGGTCAAACTTGTTACTTTAAAACCTTAGTACCCAAAGGTGTTAATTTATTCAAATCTCAGCACCATATGTGTAATTGTGTCTTCATTAGATTGTAATTGCATTAGTGATTTATGTAGAGATCCAGTTACAAGTTTTGCATGATTTAATTCTTTGGGAGACCACCCATCACGAATTTGGCTACTACCACTAATGATCACTAGATAATTATCCCTAACCACTATCCAAAGCGAAATCGAATTTGTACGTAATTGTTTAACCAAACCGAATTCAATGTGCATGTGTCCCTATTCAGCTTTTAAACGAGACTTTCAATCAACATCTCCCTTTTGACCCGTTTGAGATAAAGGATAACCAAAATCAATCTTAATGATCAATTCCACCGCTGGGACGGGTTTTGCAACAAACGTCGTTTAATTAGTGATTTCAAATGAAAAGATAAAACAAAATCATCATAGCTTCCAATTACATCACTACCAACATAATTCTTTTGGAAACAATTTGATTAAAGGAGATTTGATGGCATCCGTCAATAATAAACCTTGACAAATTAATGTTTTCGATGAAATATGCCGTCGTCTTGTAGTGTACGTCTGGAGCATGGATCATAATAGCGTTTGAGAGATTGGAACAACCTTTATACATATCACTGTAATAAAAGTTTTACAATTTCTTTGATTTACGGCCGTTTAGGGTTGAATGGGTTGGGCGGGAACACCACCGCAACTGCCTCCTTCATGCTAGATGAGATTTTGGGATCATTTCCAGGTTCACAAACCCGCACTGGATGAGAGGAAATACGGAGAAGAAAAGGGATTGGTTTTCTTGGGAAGCATGGGGGGTCCAAATGGTGGAGCTGAACACCACCAAAGGGATTGGTTCCTTTGGGCTCACACGGGTTGGGATGAGGTGGCTACATCCAATTAATCCTCTTCATAGGTTCAAGAGGTGTTCAAAAACATCCCGTCCCTCCTTGTGTATTGGCGTTTGGTTATGGATTCTTGTACATAATCGGTTTGGGATGCTACACAAAAGACATGGGCAAACAAGTTCTTGATTGAGGCTGTCTATAAAATCATATTTTCTTCGGATATCCCAAATTAATAATGATAGTAACGTGCACCAACATATTTTAGAAATTATCCAGACAATAATAGTTAAAAGAATAATATAGTATGTATAGACTGATTCTTTGTATTTATCGATGTCGTGTTTGTGAACGATGTGGAGAGAATGTTTTCGGAGATTACTAATTATTAAAAAAATATTCTTACGATCTAACCTATGTGGATAAAACGTACACTATAAATAAGGACATCTAGGAATACTGCAAGTAAGACATGGTTAAAGGCTACTGATAGTTAACTAATCATGCCTGCAGGTTTGGCTATTGCTTTTATAGTGCTTGGGATATTCATTTTGGTGGCCATCGTTACAGTTATTGTATGCCATCACAAACAAGAAGATGAGTCTTTTGATATTCATCAACTCTTGTTGAAGAATAATCATAAAAATCCAAACGTTCATCTATCTAATGAGAAAGATAAACATGGTGACAAGGAGTCGGTAGAAGGCCAAAGCAATCAAGTCGAGAAAGATAACCAAAATAAGCAGAGTCGGAAGGAGAAAGATAAAGCTCAAGAACATGATGTTTATGTAGTCGAATATTTTGGTTATTGTGATGGCGGTGGAAGTGTGTGTGGTGGTGGTTGTGGGGGTGAGTGAAGACTAATGATCGGTTGAAATTGTTATAGATTTATGTTTTCAAAACATACGTTTAAGCTCGAGGGTTAGGCTTGATTTACTTAGATTAAACACAAGCAAGGCTAGCAAGTAGCTAGAAGTAAATGTCAATGTGTTTAGTCTTTGGTTTGGACAACTCCAAAATGAATTGAGCAATGAGTTCTTCTGTTTTGAACTGTGATTTTAAAAACCGGTCTGGCTAAACAGAGAGCCGTGTTAGAAAATGGTATGCTTTTATAGGTCTAACCATCGGTTCAGATATAGATAATTCGGGTATTTCAAACCGATTTATTCGGATTTGAAAATTTTGTCCCTTACCATTATTACCGAAACTGAATTCGCAATTGTTTAACCAAACTGAATTCAACACAGTTTGGTTTCGATTAAAAATCAATTTCAATAAGCATTTATCCCTTTTCAGCTTTTAATCCAGACTTTCAGCCTGTACCACCCTTTTGACCCGCTTGAGATAAAGCATAACCAAAATCAATCCATTAACGATCAATTCTACTGCAGGGTTTTGCAACAAACGTCATTTAACCGGTGATTTCAAATAGAAAGATGCTATATTGCACAATTTCGGAAGACAAATGCAGATAACAGAAGGTTTATTAAGTGGAAAAGAAGCTTTTAATACATTCTCCTTCTCATATACAGATTGATAAAATGACACCAAACATAATTTCATACACCAATGACACTGCAGAAAGCAAACCTCAAAGGATCGTCGCTGTGAATCACCATGAAACACAATCACCATCACAATTCTTGCTAAAAAATGCTGTTAATATTTATCCAACACCGAACTCATCATCTCTGATTCTAAGATATTAACTTGTTTACTTTATTCACAACCATATTTCTTGCTAAAAAATCACCACTTATATTTATTTAACTCCAAATGCATCATCTCTGATTCTAACATATTAACCTAATCTGTTTACACTTCAAATTCACAACAAAACCCCAACTTGGGATGCCCTTACATTTATCCAACCATAATTATTTATAACATCAAGTCACTAACTCACCATATCAAAGGTACGTGATCTAGCACAATGTAATGTAATGTTTTGATGATACAAGTACATAATCTCTCCCTGTATAGATGAAGAGACGTGAAAAAGAATAAAACAGAAATGCAGGCAGCTAACTAAAAATCGATAATGGCCATAGCCAACTGTCGGCAACTAACTAAACTGAAACGCATATATACACTAATATTGGGTGCACCTCGAACCTCCCCACGACCCCACCTATACGGGTCGGATCACCTTCCTAGGTACGTACAAGTACAACCATGGCTACTTTAATCAATATTCAATTGTACCAAGTTCAAATCACTTGGGAGTTGCCTATATATATAAAAAATGCATCCTTCTATTGCTCCACGTGGTAGTTTCTTTGTAATAAATGTTAAAACAGCGTTAACATTTTACAATAAAGCGAGTGGAAGAAGGATATCGTGAATGTGTGAAAAGTGAAAACCAAACGCACCTTATACTACACACGTCACACTTTCTTACTGCAGCCTAATTATCCTAGGTTGTTGATAACAAGCAGATTAAACGAAATTCATTATGAAACTTGCCAGATCCAATATAAATTTCTGTGTAGAATCTTGATTCCCAAGATGAATATACGAAAACTAAAAATGCAGATACATGACAGAGGTGGTTTTATGACATATTATAACTTTATAAGAAGTTTACCTGTGTTATGCAAAAGAACCAAAGTTTAGCTGCAAGAAACTACTAAACTAGCATATTATCTAAAAGTACGACGAAGGTATATTTCAACTTGTTTTTTAAAAGATAGTCACATTATATATACAAGAAGCATCCAGTAACATGCATGTATCGAAAGTCGGAAACTAAAGAACACGTCAAATTACTTACCAAATAATCAACAAACAGAACACTTTCGTAACTTCAAGATTAACCGTCTCCTCAATCCTCATCATCTTCAATATCCCACGTAAGATCCTCTTCTTCCTCAGCAACACTCAACCGTTTCAACTGTTTCTGCAACTCCGCTCTATCAGCACTTCCATGGCTGCCACGAGCGACCACCTTCGCCTTATCCTTATCCTTATTCTCATCACTACTTCCAATATCTTCAATCTCATCCCACCCGTCTACCTCAGGCGACGGTTGAGTAGAAATAACCGTAATATCACTATCTTTATCCGTTTTCAAATCCGATTTAACTTCAGCTTCATTCAGCTTCTCATTTTCTGTTCGAGAATCAACATCTTTCTTCTCCAAACTCTTATCTTCCAAAACAGATTCCTTCACTTCACCTTTCAAACCCGACACCGCATTCTCTTCATACTCATCTTCATCCACATCCCAACTCAACTCCTCATCCTCGTCACCCGAAATCGCTCTCTTCACAAGCTTAACCCTCGCCTCCTCCGCCATCTTAATCTTATAAACCCTATAAAAATACCTTACCCAAAACAAACTCTCGTCAACTCTAGCCGGCACAATCTCTCGATATATCTCCGCAACCACCCCATCCTTCTCACTCATCACCTCATCAATCTCCCCCAATTTCTCGTCAAACCGAAACCCTAACTTCCACTCATCGTACTCCACATCCTCCGGATCCTTCAAATACGTATGCATATCACTCTGAACCATTCTAATTTGTGCATCAAGTCTACTATAAGGCTTATTAATACTATTACTAACAACATCATCCATTACATTATTATTATTATTATTATTATTATTATTATAATTATTATTATTATCATGATCGATTGATAGGACAGAGTCCTTACTACTGGCAATGATATCAGTAACGGTTGAGCCGATATCATCGATGGCTTGACCAACCGACTCGAGCGACTCCTGAGCCAAGCCGGTGCCGGCTTCGAGCGAAGTCGGGAGGTCCTTAACGGCGTCGAGGATGACGGCGGTTTCCTTCTTGATGCCGGAGCTGAACTCCTCGAGATCACGGCGGTAGGTTTCAATGACGGATTCGGATTTGGAGGCTAGGGTTTTCATTAAGGTGGAACCGAAGTTCCATGCGGATGTGATGGATGGGATGGTTGGGTTAGGGTTTTGAGGATCCGGATCTGGAATTGGATCGGGTTCGGATTCGGGGCGGGAAGAAGGTTGTGGGTCGTCGGAGAAGACGGATTGGAAGAAGTTCATTGGGGCAATTGGGGCGGTGGAAGTGGAGATGCAGTGCAAACTTTATTTTGATTGTTGGTGGTGGATGAAGGTTATGTTTTCGAGTTAAATACTTAAAATATTATTTATGTTTTTTGATAATAATATATTTTATTAATATATATATATATATCTTTTATCTTTTAAATTGAAAAACTATTTATGTTTTTTAATAAATAATAATACCATATTTTATTTCTTTTTATGTTATGGGTTTCATTTAAAAGAGGTATTGGAAGAAAAAGAATGCATCGCAAAAATTGGTTGTGTTTTCGAGATTCATTTTATAAAGAAAAGTTTATGTTTGACATGAAACTTTTAGGAGCTTTTAGAAGCTACAAACTTCAGGCTTTTAGAAAAAACTACTACTCAATTAAAAGTTCTGTTTGGTTCAAGTAGCTTGAAGCTTTTAGGTCATGAGAAAAAACTTAAAACTTAAAGCTTCTACTAGTAGCGTTTAGAAAGAGCTACAAGCTTTTTGTATGATAATTTACTTAAATAACCTTCTAAAATAAATACATTTACTATTATTGATTTTAGTTATGCCCATTTTAGTAATTTTATACGTTTTATTAAAAGTTCCAGCTACTCTGCCAAACATCTAAATATATCTAAAGAGCTACAGCTTACAGTCACCAGCTTCCAGCTACCAGCCAACAGCTTACAGCTACAGCTACCAGCTAGTTTTGCCAAACATACCCTATGTTTTTGAATTAAAAACTTAAAATATTATTTATGTTTTTTGATAAATAATATATTTTATTAATATGTTATTATATATATCTTTTATCTTTTTAAATTGAAAAACTATTTATGTTTTTTAATAAATAATAATACCATATTTTATTTCTTTTTGTGTTATGGGTTTCATTTAAAAGAGGTATGGGAAGAAAAGTAAAGGATTGCAAAAATTGGTTGTGTTTTCGAGATTCATTTTATAAAGAAAAGTTTATGTTTGGCGTGAAGCTTTTAGGAGCTTTTAGAAGCTACAAGCTTTTAAGAAAAAGCTACTACTCAATTAAGAGCTCTGTTTGATTAAAGGAGCTTGAAGCTTTTAGGTCAGGAGAAAAAACTTAAAGCTTTTACTAGTAGCGTTTAGAAAGAGCTACAAGCTTTTAGTATGATAATTTACTTAAATAACATTTCAAAATAAATATATTTACTATTATTGATTTTATTTATACCCATTTTAGTAATTTTATACGTTTTATTAAAAGCTTCAGTTACTCTGTCAAACATCTACATATATCTAAAAAACTACAGCTAACAGCTACCAACTACAGCTTCCAGCCACCAGCTTCCAGCTACCAGCTACTTTTGCCAAACATACCCTAAAACGGGCGTTTTTGAGTTTTATTAAATAAAAGAAAAGAAGAAAAGAGGAGAGAAAATGAAGAATAAAATAAAATAAATTTATATTTTTCTAAATTAATAGATTTTGAACAAAAGAAAATTAAAGAAGAAGAGATGTCAAAAGAAAAGAGAAGAAAATAAAACATATACCAACCAGTGATAATCATGAATTTCCAAATCCCGAAGTTTTCAAAAACTTGGTACCAATTGTACCAATTCCAATTTTCTTGGTATTGGCAACGGTCTAGGTATCGAAATGTCCGTTTTACCCGGTACCAAAACGGGTATCGTCGATATTGTTTCGTACCAATTATTTGATGTTTCGGGATCAGTACGGCATGGTTTGTTGTTTGTATTTACTAAAATTGTGCCTACAATACTTGTACCATACCGAGTTCCACTACTGGTATCAATGTTATTAAGAAAATCATAATCGATACCGATATGATACTGAGCTCGTCCATCTTGTAAATTTATTTACTTGGTTTAATATAACTAGCATACCATCATCATAGTATATAATATATTTTATTTGTGTTATTGGTAGCTAGCTATTAACGAATCTTAGTAACGAGATTCAAATGATGTTTAAGTATTGTTATTCTTACCGTTTTAGGAGATGAGAATTATATGACTGACGATTAAGGCAATACGAAAAAGTGAATATGTAGAATATAAAACAAACAATTAACAAGATACCAACAAAAGTATAAATAATTAATAAAGATTAAGTGGAATGGACCATTATAGCATGTCATTTCATCAAAAGTTCTTTTAATAATCTAATAATGTTAAAAAGAAGAATCATTTAATCATATTATATATGGGAAGAAGTTGGGATGAAAAATCAATAGAGCTTGGTGTCTTTTCAATTTTCATAATTGTGATGAGATCACTCTCATCCGGGATTGGATCCGGACATAATGGGCCGGGTTCTTGGTTCCGGACATAGTGGATTTACTTTTAACACATTTGGTTTTCTCGCGTCTAAAGTTATGGAGTTAGTTAACAAAGTTCAACCAATGTAATTTTTATAATATTAGGTTTTGCAATTCAAAAGGGGTAGTGTTATAGCTTATTGCTCGTTTGTCTTATGTTTTGATGTAATCACTGCTTTTTAGATTGAAGAAATAAATGAATTAGTAAACTAATAAGGAGAAAGATAAGGGAGAAAAACTTGGAAACTATGGCAAAACCTCGTCATGATAGCACACAGCAACTGAGAATTTCTCCAAGAAGAAAGGAATGGTGCTAAAAGAAAGATCAAGATACTCTAAGAAAGAAGAACGCTATAGAAAGTAGAACAAGTGAACTCTCGGGAAAGGTACTTACAAAGGTTACTTGTTAGGACGTTGAATGCAAAAATATTGTCAGAAAAAGATCTTGCAAAATAAATGTTGGACAATCAGATAAAACGATTATCAACGGACATTCGTTGTAACATTTGGATGATAAGCTATGGCGTATACCTAAAGCTACTGACGGTTAGACAATATGATGAGCAACATTTATTGCATTTGCGAAAGCATGATAAAAGGAGGCATATAAACAGTTCTTTTCGACAGATAATGACATCCAGTTCTTACAAACCTACATCTTATACTAGACTTTAATTGCTAATTCTTAGAGCTCCGTAAAAAATACTTACTCTCAAGCCATATGTTGGTTGAAGTGTTGTATGTGCAGAGAATCAATTTCGTTCTATTTCAGTTTCTCATATATACTCGATCCGTGGATTCTAGCAACCAAAAAGTGTAACAAAGAGATAGAGTGAAAAAATATAGCCCTTCAAAATATTTAGCCTAAAGCAAAGCTTGTTTTAGTACAATGAATGTTTGCAAGAGAAGACAAGGTAAATGTGGAATTTAGATGCTACAAGAAATTTTTGTAAAAAAATACATATAATGTGGCTCATATTTTGTAGGACTAAAGTGAAATTTGATTTTCTAAATTTTTATCAAAGTTTATCATTCTTGTTTAATTTGTCATAAAAGCTCTTAACATATACATCTCTAATTCTTATGTAGTTATGTACAACCAGTTTATAGTTAGGTTTGTAAATGAACTAAATTTTCAGTAAACTGCTAGTGAAGTCTTCTAGGGTGAAATTTTGTTTATATACCATACCATACGAACAAAGATGAAGACAATTTTTTATTCGTTTAGAAACTAATCAAAGAACATAAACACATGTCACCTTCGATCATTTGTGTTCTTGAAGGTTCGTTTAGTTCTTTCATGTATATTCATTCAATTAAATTCATTTAGGTTTACTAGTTTGTATTTGTTTAAGTTCGCCAATTTACATACATACAACTTTTAGGACCATAATTAGAATGCCATCTTAGTTTTGTGATTGTCATTACAAATTAGTTTATTTACGAATGTTTGTTGTTTACATATAATTGGTGTTTGCTCAGTTATGTTCGTTTATTTATGTTTAATTATGGTTGTTCGTTTAAGTTCGCGAACCGGTCGTTTATACTATTTTTGAACACATTCATTTTCTTAACGAACAAGGACACGAAAACTCGTTGGGTTAATGGTTCGTGTTTGATCGTTTTTTTGGTTAAAGTTAATCGAACAAACACGAACATAATTCGTTCGTGTTTGTTCGATTCGCTTGCATACACGTATAAACATGAGCTTATGACATACACACATAGACAAGACTTGTTTAAAAAGAACAACAATCTCATTAACAAAAAAATTTGGTGTCCATGACCGGTAAAAAGCATGGTGAAAATTATAACATCAAATATACACCCTAAATTACTATGAGAATATTAGTAAGGCCAACAATTGTGACTTGTGAGTGTTAAACCGTCGATGTGGCATCACTTTTGCAAGCTAAGGGGCGCTAAACACCATGTAAGGGGATTAACGGGGTGTTATGAGGCCGGTAAAAGAGGAGGGGGGGGGGGGGGTGGATCTGCAAAGGTTTAACGCTGAAAGCGGTGAGGGGTGGGCGTTTAGGTGTGATGACCAACATGGATGGTGGTGGCGTCCCACACATTACTCCACAACTTTCAGCCATACAAGAGACCATGGAGACACTATTTCAGACGAGATGCACGTGTATATCATACTATTATTTCCATTTTCACTAGGAGTGTGTACTATGTATTAATGTACGTCACACTGTTGATTAAAGTTTTTACTAACAGTGTATACGTACTATTCATATGTCAATGTTAATACTATGCACTATGACCTTTACATGTGTTCATAAAGGTTATTTTGCTCAACTAGACACAAGTATCCTTTACCTAAAAGTAACGCATTTACACTTTACACTTAGTTTCATCGCTGATTCATTTCTAACACGAAAAACAAATGAACAATAATAATAATTAATCCAACTTAATCTTGCATTTTTTTCAATTTTTCATAACATGTACTTTCTGCATACATAATTGTACCACAGATAATAATAATCCAACTTAATCTTGCATTTTTTTACAATTAGAAAATGAGAATAAAAAAAAACTAAAAAAAGTTCACAGCTATTATAAAAATATAAAACATAAAATTACGAAACTACGCCTGTGATTACAACACGAGCACACCAACTTCCACAAGCTTTGGAACCAGGTGACCACTGAGGTGAAGTCCGACGAGACTCTCCAATCCTCCGATCCGTTCGCCGCCGACGAACACCGCCGGAGCCACCGTATCTCCGTCGCCTCCACCGTCTTGGTGCTGCGACTCGGCCAGTGCTCCGATCTCGTCGTCTTCCAGTTCAATAACGGTAGGATGAACGCCGAGTGAGGTCAGCAGTCGTTTCATGACGTGGCACATACAGCAGGCGGAGCGGCTGAATATGATGACCGGATTCTCGGTAATCAGGCGTTGGATTCTCATTTCGGTGGACTCGGAGATGTCGATGGCGAGAGGTGAGTTGGTGGTGGTGGTGAGTTCGAGACGGTAGCCGTGGACGCCTTGCATCGGAAGGTTAGGGTTAGAGAGAGAGTAAGTATGTGTCAACGGTGTATGTGTGGTTGTGGTGAAGCGAAGAGAAGAGGTGTTGGTTATAAATGAATAAAAGAAGGTGTGTGTGGGGTGATTCATTTTCATTACATCATAAAACTAAACGTAGAGAGACCCTATGCTTTAGCCTACTTTTTATCTGGGGTGTTTGTTTCACACGCGCCAAGAATTCTTATGTTCATCTGACTTTACTTTAACGTCCAACAAATAAAAATTTTGTTATATGGGATTACACGATGGCAAAAAAACACCATTAGCTGATCCAATTTAATTGTACTAAGCTCTTAAATGTTTTCAGGTTATCTCTAGTTTTGAGAGAGCATTCACTCGCATGATAGCCCACTAGTGGTAAACCCAAACACACTTATGATCGAATCGGAGATCACAAAGATCTTGGTCTTCCTTCAGGCCCGGCTTCGAGAAGGCAAAATAAAATTTGGGCTGAAGGCGAAATTTTTTTTAGGCCTTAATTAAAAATGAGTATTTTGTTGGTTTAAATAATTAAATTTGTATATAGGTTTACTTGGTTATAATTTGGGTTGTGTAAAAATTTTTTGTATAAAAATAGGATTAAACATGTCTGAAATGAGACTTGAACCCATAACCTTTTGGTTTTTATAATGTAGAGAGTGATATATGGTGTTGTGAGTGAATGAAAGAGAAATACAATGATTTTTATGTATATTTGAAAATTTATTATTCACATCATATAATTTTTTAATATATTTTAAAAGTGGTTGTGAGTGAAGAAAGATAAACGGTAAAAATAAATGTATAAAAAATTATTATTTAATTGAAATGAGAAAGAAAATGCAGTAACTTTTAGTATGATTTTGAATTTAAAGATACGGGATTGGATGTAGAGGTGCACAAAGAAACCGGTTAACCGGTTTGTACTTGATTTTATAACCGGTCCAATCCTAACCTGTTATTAACCAAAATCCTAACCGTCGGTTAGTAACCGATTTATATTATTGATTTCAAAAATGGTTATTAACTAGTTAACCGACTTTTAATATTATTATTTTATTAAAAATCATGTTTTTTCTGGTTATTAACTGGTTAGCCGGTCTGGTCTAACCGGTCAAAACCGGTTACTACCCGACCCGAAAAATCGGCCAAACTGGTTATTTACCGCAAAAAAACCGGTTAGAATATTAACCGGTTAATGGTTAACCAGATAACCGATTTGTGCAACTCTATTTGGATGTGAATTTGGTGTTGTAGCTTTTTGATTCAAGATTTTGGTGTTGTAGTTTTTATTTTCAAGTACATAAAATTAAACACATGTATTTGGTTTTGATGTTGTAGTTTTTGTTCATACATGTATCTCAGTTTTTGCACACTGTATCTCCCGGCCTCTAGTTGAGTTTTTTACTTATAATTTATTTGGCTTTCAATTCCAAAAATATGTTCGATTCAAGTAATTTATGTTTTGATTAAAGTAAAATTATTTAAGTAACCTTGTTCTGTTTTTGTATTACCGATTCTCTCCTTTCAATATATAGACGATTGATTTTAATAATTTAAGGTATCATATTATGTCTCTAGTAATCGATAATAACAGTGTGACTAATAATAGTCATAAGTTTCTTTTTGTTAACAAAGATAATATATAATCCAATAAAGGAGGAACTTAATTCATACACTCCAAATGAATTAGCAACTTGTTTTTATCTCACATTCTCAATCAAAGAGTTATAAACTATTATAAAACGACGTTATGAATGTCATTGATTAAATTGCTTAAAGAATATTTTTTGACAAATGGTTAATAGCTTCAACTATTAAAATCCAATTTACATGATAAATCAATATTGTATTATTTATTTATTATAAATTTCTAGCTCATTTTGTAAAAAGGGCACGAAAGCTTAAGAACATAACATGTGCCAACATATGAATTTAAATAGATTGATACGTCCATTTTACAACGCACATGGTGTTGACAACGTATGCGAACTTTAGACACCAATGTAACTCGTTAAAAACATCCTATAATTATTATTTTTATTGAACGATGAAGTTTTGTTGTTTTGTGGAACTTGAACGGTTGAATTCTCAATTTTGATCCTTTAAAGTCTTTGTCTTGCTAATGAGCGACCAACACGTCATCCTATAATTACTCCTTATGTTGTTAAATAGACTAAGGTAGTGTTAATTGGTACATAAAAAGTGCACGAAAGCTTAAGAACATAACATGTGCCAACATATGAATTTAAATAGATTGATACGTCCATTTTATAACACACATGGTGTTGACAACATATGCGAACTTAAGACACCAATGTAACTCGTTAAAAACATCCTATAATTATTATTTTTATTGAACGGTGAAGTTTTGTTATTTTGTGGAACTTGAACGGTTGAATTCTCAATTTTGATCCTTTAAAGTCTTTGTCTTGCTAATGAGCGACCAACACGTCATCCTATAATTACTCCTGATGTTGTTAAATAGACTAAGGTAGTGTTAATTGGTACATAAAAACAAGCGGAATGAAATGGACCATTATGAGGTAATAATGATCACACAAATAATCAAATTTCATCAAAACAATTCTTTTCACACCCCTATGCCTTTTTATTACATTCCTCTTTTCACACTACTTTATCGACACCACCACCTAAGCACCACCATCTGGCCACCACCTCCACCATCATTTAAGCATCACCATCACTGCCACTACCATCATCATCAGCGTTGTTGTCACCATTACCATCTTTATTTTAGTATTATTATTTTAAATTCCGAGGCATGCGTAATTTTGTCATTCGTAATTCATTCTACATCTTTTAATGTCAATCAAACAACATAAATTAGTGACTTATTTGATTCACATAGATTAACCAGACATAACAATCGAATAGTAACAATCCATTTTATTTCCTTTATCTATTCCATTTCCTCGTTAATTTTATTACTCCGTACCAAACAAACCTTAAATATTCAACATCTAACATGCTACATATCTTTTTTAACTGCAAAAATGATTTTATTTATAACTAAAGGAATGCAACAATAACCTAAAAGCCTCACATGCACACCATATGAATTGTCAAGAACAAATGATTTTCTATATGCATATGTTGCCATTAAGAATAAATAATAATTTGAAGTAATAATTGTAACTTTAGAAATGTATATATACTAA
This sequence comes from Bidens hawaiensis, assembly GCF_021521415.1. Classification (NCBI taxonomy): domain Eukaryota; kingdom Viridiplantae; phylum Streptophyta; class Magnoliopsida; order Asterales; family Asteraceae; genus Bidens; species Bidens hawaiensis. The sequence goes on along the minus strand of NW_027491112.1, from coordinate 451,560 downwards.
CTGTAACCATCATAAGTTGGTTGTGGCTCAATGGTAGAGTATTCACTTTATAAGTGAGAGGTAGGGAGATCAAATCTCACTACCACCAACTTATATGAGAGATATGAGGGATGACCCTGGTTTGCCAGGGTTCGAGTCCTGATTTCACCCGGTTTTACTGGCTCTTCGCTGTCGTGCCGTTTGGCGGGCGTGGGGGTCGGGTTTTATCCGGTGAATCCCTCAACAGGTGGACCGCTAGGGGCTCCGTCCGTCCGGACTAGTGACCGGCTCGGGCTACCTTTAGCCAATGGGGGCCGCGTACGAAATACCACGGCGTTACTTAGTTGGCCATTAAAAAAAAATTGGGGCCATGGTATTAGGATGGTGACGTCATGAAGGAGATCGAGCGTTGAAGGAAGGGCGCGTGAATACCGTTAATGTTTGGGTGGGGTCAGAATCACATGGTAATGGTGGGACCCAGTTAATAATGTTAGGTGACGTCATGTTGACCCCTAACGTGGAAACGCCAGCAAAAGTAAGCCCCTTGCTAACGTCACACTCCCGCAGCTGAAAGGGAAAGCAACAGCACTCTATCTCTGCTTACGTCTCCCATGTTTTCTCCCTTCCATTCCATCAGACAAACAAATCATATTATTATTATACGTATTTTTATAAATATTATAACGTACATCCAAGTAAAAAAAACAGTGCCGAGTGAGTAAATTTGTAACTTTTCATAAGTGAAGAGGTAGGTCCTAGCAGAGCCCAGTTGGACCCACAGGACTCACCTGGAAAAGAGACGTCTGCGCAGAAACCAACTGGATCTGCAGGACCCACCATGCTCAGAGACGTGACGTCCTTACGCGCAGTACGCAAGCTGTTCCCGCAGGAAATGCCTCCCAATGGTGAAGTACTCCGCCTGTTCCCGCAGCTGCGGATACAAGCCATCAGGGAAGGCCACCCGCGCAGCAAGGCTACACGCACAAGGCACTTAGCTCTCAATAATTCAGTAGTCACCTGAAGGAATGAGCAAAGCCGGGAACAATCCCGCACAAAGGCGGGAGGGGGAATACTCCCGCCCAAATGAGCCAGTCCGTACGATACTGGAAGATCTTTTGTACTGTACCTGACGAGGTATGGGCAAAAGATCTGACCAGAGATACGACAGCCCATTGACAACAGTATGGCGAGCAGCATGCTCTTGTACTGTATGTCACTATTAGCCGCTACCTACTCACCAACTCCTGTCATACCACGTGCATAGCCTGCAGTTGGTGGAAAAGGAATAGTACACAGCAGGCCTGGTCACTGTCAGCCGCTGCCTACCCACCAACTACCAGCATGGCATGTGCGTAGGCCACAGTTGGTAGAACAGGAATACTATTCAATCGGCTTTACCCTCTTGGAAACCTACCTTCGGCTATAAATACCCCAAATGGTATGATCATCTCATCTTATCTTGTATCTTACATCTTATACCTGATATCTGCTCTAGCAATCTCTTAATATACACTTATATTCAAGAGCAATCTAGTCTGATTCTCACGCCGGAGGGTGGTTACAAGGAGGTACCCCCCCCCCTTTCAGTGACGAGCTCACGGTGTCTGTTTTGCAGGTTATCAGAAGAACCATCTTTGCCGGATCTAACCCCTCGTGGGAAACATCTATTTAACCCCCAGATTATCCGTAATCTGCCCGGGGTCGATTAGTGTTTCTTCATTGGCGCCATCCGTGCATAAAAGCTAGAACTTCATTTCTTTTCAGTTTTTTCAAACTTCTGGAAAGATGGTTAAAGAAACTCCGGTAACCACAACCCCAGCTACTGAGGGGAATACCGGCGACTACACAGTTTTTACGAACACTACCCCGGTTACCCAAGCCGGGGCAAGTGCAGTAAATTTTACGAACACTACCCCAGTTACCCAAGCTGGGGCAAGTGCAGTAAATAATCGCTCACTGGGATTCACCGATACCCAGTTAGAGAGACAACGAACGAGGCTCCCCGCCAAACACTCGATGAAGTTAAAGCGTGGGCGGAAGCACGTCAAAAAGAATTCCAAGCTGAGTTGGATGAACGCTTACGTTCACTCCAACAGCCTGAGGAATTCGGAGAGTACTGGGACAATGATTCGGAGGAATCCGATAGTGACGCAAACCCTCGTCATAGGGCGAAAGGGAAGCGTAAGGAAACGGACTCCCAACCGAGAAGGCGTTTTGGAGAAACCTTCAAACCAAAAAACGCAGGTGGAAACCCACGTGACTTCTCCAAAATATTTACACCAACTGCTGCAAAGGCGGGAACGTCCAAATTTGCAAGGGACATTGCGGAAGCAATCGTCCCGAAAAGTGCCAAACAGATGTCCAATATCGGCACTTAAGATGGTATATCTGATCCAGACGATCATTTGAACAGGTTCATAGCGGGGGCAACCGTCAGTAGTTGGACGGAACCTACGTGGTGTTACATGTTCCAAATGACGCTTGTTGGGGCAGCTAGAGCGTGGTTCGATCGTCTACCGGTCCACCACATCTACGATTGGGAAGACTTCCAGCAGAAATTTAGCCAACACTTCAGCCAACAAAGAAAGTATACCGAAGAGCAATGGACAATCCTCAAATGCATTCGAGAGGAAGATGAATCTTTGCCAGACTTCATCACTCGCTTCAACTCAAAGAAGCTAAGTCTGGGTAATATTAGCGAAGATCTTGTTCGCGCTGCTTTCATCCATGGCGCGAACGACCCAGAGCTCATCCGCACCTTAACGGGTAAAGATGGCATGCCATCCACATGGGATGCCATCATGACAGCAGCTAAATGCTTTGCGGAAACGGAGAAGCAACTGGGTAGAGATCTCCCCCAGAGCACAAACCTCTACACCCAGAAAACAAGAGAAGACAACGTCCTTACCGCCCGACTAAACAAAAAGCGGAAGCTAGGCATTTGGCAGTCAAGGGTAAACTTTGACACCTCATCCGGCTTGCAACATCGGTTAGGCGGAAGGGATAACGTACAGTCGAACCAGAACTCCAGATGGACGCCACTCACCAAAAGCGTCACCGAGATATTCGTCACTAAGGAGCTCCCATGGCCAAAGGCTCCAATAATCCGACATCGTCACAATGCTGATCGGAGCAAATACTGTGACTTTCACAGGACAAAAGGCCACAACACTGAAGAATGCACAGACGTAAAGGACATCGTCGAAGCATTTGTCAGAGATGGGACGCTCGCACACCTCGTGGCGTAACGAACGCTGAGCAGGCTGATGCGTGTAGAACCCCAGCTGGGGAAAACACGAATAAAATTGCAGCTTCAATGCCGGAGACTACATACTGCGTAAACAACGAGATCCCGAACCAGGTGCATATCGGCTCGATGGCACTCCCATCCCAACAACATGGAAGGGAGCTCAATTACACAGTTTGCATGTAGATCAATTCCAAATTTGTAAAGAAAAGGCCCAGAGCCACTTCTAATGGAAATGATTCTCCTTAGAACATCGACTCTGATGATTTTACATTTATACTTATGAACTTTCCACACGGATATGCCGGTCTTCACCGCATACATAAGTGTGAAAGAAGTCGTTGCGTGGGGAAGGCGGCAAAACCCGCATAAACCCAAAAAACGGTAAACCTTCACGCAGGTCAGCTAAAGGTAAAGTTCAGTCATCCCACTAAATGAAAGTGCCGGTCTATCCGCACGAATCATGATAGAGGAAACTGAACACTAACCTATTAACAACCGCGCGTCGAACGGTTAATTTATTCAACACTGATATGCCGGTTTTCACCGCATAATTACGTGGAAAGTCGTTGCGTGGGGAAGGCGGCAAAACCCGCATAAACCCAAAAAACGGCAAACCTTCACGCAGGTCAGTTAAAGGTAAAGTTCAGTCATCCCACTAAATGAAAGTGCCGGTCTATCCGCACGAATCATGATAGAGGAAACTGAACACTAACCTATTAACAACCGCGCGTCGAACGGTTAATTTACTCAACACTGATGCCGGTACTCACCGCATAATTACGTGGAAAGTCGTTGCGTGGGGAAGGCGGCAAAACCCGCATAAACCCAAAAAAACGGCAAACCTTCACGCAGGTCAGTCTTAGGTAAACTTTGGTCATCCAACTAAATGAAAGTGCCGGTCCTAACCGCACAAATCATGAGAGGAAACCGAACCTATTGACAACCGCGCGTCGAACGGTTAACTTATTCAAAATACTTTAGAAAATTTCTAACAGAAGGATGAGGAAAACCTCCACGCAGGTTAGATGTAGGTAAAGTTTAGCCATCCTACTAAGTGCAAGTGACGGTCTTACCCGCACAATCACGAACGAGGAAGCAAAACTTCAACCTATTATCTACCACGTTCAAAGGTTAACTTATTCTAAACACTTAGAAAATTTCAAATGAAAAGATGAGGAAAACTTCCACGCAGGTCAGATATAGGTAAAGTTTAGCCATCCTACTAAGTGCAAGTGACGGTCTTATCCGCACAATCATGAAAGAGGACGCAAAACTTTAACTTATTATCTACCACGTTGAAAAGTTAAATTATCTAAGTACTAAAGAAATTGCTAAGTTAAATCAGAATATGCGTGAAATAAACAAGGCAAGGGATTGACAAATAATCTTTATTCCATCGAAATTCAAATATTACAAAGATTGCTGGGTACATACCCGCATACAAAAGAAGCTATACAAAAATAAAAATCTACTCTAATGGTGGAAAGGGATCTTCAGGATCAAGCTTCAGGACCACTTCCACTTGGACCAGCACCATCAGTAGAGTGTGGCGGTTCAAGGAAGGTCTTTAGAATGGCTAGCCCATCATCAGCAGCAGCAACTTCGTTCACCTTCTCCACCACCGGATGCGGGAAGGCAGCATACTGATTCACTGCTTGGTCATATACAGCTTCAGTATCAACATCATATAAAGGGAAGTTGGAAGGCGGGATGTCTTTCTCAACGAACCCTAGACCAAGCAGGAAGCCGGCCTTTTCCCCAACCTCGTGAGAAGCGTTGAGGGCTGCGCTCAGGGCATCGTCGTATGATGTGTCCGTGAAGACTCGATGCACAACCTACAAGAAAAAATACAAGTATCAAAACCTTTTCTATTTACAAAGAAAAGCGTGAAGACATTAGGAAGCTAAGCTTACCTGCGACAACGCTTCTCGAAGAAGCCATTCCTTGGTAACCAGAGCCTCCTGGAGGGCAGCTTGAGCTTGGTTACGGGCGCGTTCGGCTTCACTTTTGTTGAGGTTGGCAAGCAACACTTCTTTAGCCGCAGCCTCTTCAACGCCCTTTAGCTTCCGCTCAGTATGGTCAAGCACCCCCCTCTGGTCCAAGATCTCTTGGAGCTTCTTGGCGTCTTCTATCGCCAAGGCATCATGAGCCTGTTGGAGCGCCTCTAGTTTGGCTTTAAGTTCCTCATTCTCGAGGCGTAGAGGCTCAGCAACAGCTTCAGCCTTGGTGGCCCTCTCGGTTGCGTTCCGTGCAGTTTCCTTAGCCAGCCGAAGCTGTTCGTTAACAGCTTGGGCAGCCTTGGAACGGGCCTCGAGCCGGGCCTGAACTTCAACCTCGAGGGCCTTGAAGGCATTCTCCTTTTCCGCAGCCACTGCGGCAAGCCTCTTGTTCTCCTCCCGGACAGCCCGCGCCTGAGCTACTTCTTGGATGCGAGCTGCTTTTAACTTGTCGTTTTCACGACAAAGCAGCTCGACGCGCGGCTGCATCCGGGCCAGGAGAATCCGCAGCTCATTAGTTAGCCTACCCTCCTGGTAGCTAGCCATTGCTTCCCCCAACGCACCACTGGGAGCTGCGTGACGAGCCCACTCCATGCACTCCACAGGCGTGCGAAGGGTTGTTCCTCAGCGGATGTTCCAGCGTGGAACATACACTTCATTGGAATCCGACACTGCAAAAAACTAAAAGCAGTTAGGAAAAGATGATATATAAAACAAAAAAAAAAAAAAGGCAAAAAGAACCCTACGCACCTGTAGGGTCGACAACAGGCCGATAGCCGCCAAACCCATCACCTGAACCCAAGGGAAATCCATCCAAGAGGTTAGGCAGATGGGAAGGAGGCAGAGGTTGGCGAGAAGCCCCAAGCATACCTGAAGGATCGGCCGCAGTTGCCGACGTCGGAGGAGGCAAAGAGGCCGCCGCGGTAGAAACCAACGGAGGTGAACTCACCGGACGTGAACTCACAACCGTGGTCGCCGCTGCGGAAGTACCCGCAGAAATAGTCACCGCCGGCTCAGTGAAAGATTCAGTAAATATGGCACTGACAGCCGGCGGAGATGTCATCACAGTTGGAACTGTTGGCTCAACTGGGTGAGCAACTGAACAAACAACTGAAGCAGGTGCAGCCGCCTGGGTCATCGCCTCAGGTAGGTTGACCAAGCCTACCGTCATGGGTCCGGAGGTGCTCCTCCCCGCTCCACCCTGGAATGCGGCAGCATCCACGCCTGTACAAAGAAGATATAAGTATATTGGCGGAAAGCCTAAAAGTGCGAACAGGCGGGGACGAACCCGATGGAGCCGGCCTTTTAACGCCGCTCACCGTCGTTGTCCCGGGCTGCTCGGAGGTGACGGTCGTCTCAGCCTCCGGAGCAGTGGTCTTAGCACCACCAGGGTTCCCCGCCACCTCCTCGCTTTCGGTCTCTGAATCAGACCGATGCACCGGATCGACAGTGGAGGCAACCTTCGCCTTCCCCTTCCCGCCGGCAGCCTTCTTCTTCCGCACCAACGGAGGACCATCTGCGGATTCCTCAACAGAAGATGACAAAATTAGAGGAATTCCAGCAGAGGTTTCAGCATTGAGAGGTCGAGGGTTGAATAACGCCTTACCTGGCCGCGTGGCGCTCAGAATAGGGTGGCCTGGCGGGTAGACCTCCACAAACCGATCCCTCGTTTGCTCTAAGATGGGCAACTCGTTCTCATCGAGAGCACGAGTACCCATCCGAGCGGGACCATCACTCTCCCGCGGCTGCAGGAGAGACTGCAAATCGTTTCCCTCTGAAAATAAACAGGAAAGAAGTTAGAAGAGATTCTAAATCAACAAAAAGAAATGAAGCATACCGTAAGGGACAGAGTTCAAACCGTATTCAAGGACGATCAGGATCTTTTGCGCCTCCGCATCCTTCCACACCCGGCTCATCCCGAGCATCACCATCCCGGACTCCGCAAAGCGGTAAACCGGAGATTGGACTCGGGAAATCTTTGAGAACCATTCCGCCTCCTGGTAGTTGGAGGCTTGAAGGCTGGGGAGTGCTTGCCCATTCTTGAACTTCATGGCAAGGGGGATGGCGCGAGCGGAGATATAAAAGAACTCCCGCTTCCATGAACGAAGACTGCGCTCGGTTGCGCAAATCTTCAAACCCTTTATCCGGGTTATCAGAGTATACCACCCCTGGATGCACCTCCAAGAGTAGAAGGTCATCAGGCGGTCGACGAAGGGCTCAACGCCCAGAATCCGGCACACCCACTCGAAGTGGCGAATCTTCGCGATCGCCATCGGGTGTACCTCGGTCAGGTGTACACCGTGCCTCTCCAGAACACGGTACACAAACTTCGTCAAGGGGAACCTAAGATTCCCATAGACAAAGAATGCGGCATATACCCCGATCTTGCCTCTGGGGGCATCATACACCGTCTGGTGAGGTTCAGGAAACTCAGGCTCGAAAGACTCGAGCATGAACTTCCTGACGATGTACTGATATAGATCGACAGGCAGAGCACACTGGCACTCGCCATCAGTACTCTTGTCATCCTTGTCGGACGTGGATGACGGGTTCTCGGCGTACACCCCAGCCTCCTCGGCTGTAAACTCAAGATCGTGAGCAGAAGACATCTTGCAGGTATGAAAGAAGAGAACGATTTCAAGAGAATGCTCGACGGAATAGTGAGTATTCGTCGGAAATCGTTTAGAAGATGAAGAGAAGTGAAAGTGTGGATTGCAAAGGACCCTCTCCCCCTTTATATACTCATCGCAATTAATGCGATGAATTTAATGCGGAAGAGAGAGAAATCGCAGGTGCAATGAAACTATGACACGTGGCAATGAGCAAGCTGGCAACAGCTGTTGAAAGGACGCGTGCCATTAATTTCGCGGCCACGCGCCCGAGAAATCGCGCCCACGCGCCTGAAAAAGCGCCTGGAATGACCATATACTGTCACGTCGCCATAACTTCCTGCACGTCCTGACACTGTCAGAAGAAACCGTCGGACGACGTTTCAACAGTTTGGACTGTTCTTATCCTTTCACCAACTCTTCGAATTTCAAAATTTCAAAAAGATTCAAAAGCGGGAAAATACCCCTTACCTTGGCAACCAAGTAACTATAAGACAGGTGCGAGTACAGTGTTAACGCAAAACCCTTCACATACTTAGCACCTGCAGGGAATTGAAGCCAAGAATTCCTCGGCGACCAAGTAACTATAAGACGGGTGCGGGTACAGTGTTAAGGCAAAACCCTTCACATACTTAGCACCCGCAGGGAATTGACGCCAGGAATACCTTTGAAGTAAAGTAACCGTAAGACGAGTGCGGGTACAGTGTCAAGGCAAAACCCTTCACATACCTAGCACTCCGCAGGGAATTGAAACCAAGAAGGATCTTCTGGGCCATACTTGCGGAAACGGGAATAACATCCCCGCATAGCGGGAACGTCGAGAACTATATTGTTTGAAACTCCAAGATGGAATTGGTGGTTTTAACATAATTGATCACTATGTTCAAAACTACCAAAACCTCAAGGAGAATCCACACAAGTGGGACTCAACGCTCTTGACTTGCGAGGAGGTTACAGACCTACCCGCATCATACCCAAAGATCAAGCAGGAAAGTCGGGAATTTCGGCAAGTGACATAAGGACTTCCGCGGGAAGAATCCCCATGGAAAACCTTAAAACTAAACCCTTTTCAAAAACCCTTTGCTTAAGTCCAAAAGTTCACCTCACTTATTAAACACTCATGAGAAGAACATTGGACTGGGGGGACTTGAAGAGGTAGGTCCCAGCAGAGCCCAGTTGGACCCACAGGACTCACCTGGAAGAGAGACGTCTGCGCAGAAACCAACTGGATCCGCAGGACCCACCATGCTCAGAGACGTGACGTCCTTACGCGCAGTACGCAAGCTGTTCCCGCAGGAAATGCCTCCCAATGGTGAAGTACTCCGCCTGTTCCCGCAGCTGCGGATACAAGCCATCAGGGAAGGCCACCCGCGCAGCAAGGCTACACGCACAAGGCACTTAGCTCTCAATAATTCAGTAGTCACCTGAAGGAATGAGCAAAGCCGGGAACAATCCCGCACAAAGGCGGGAGGGGGAATACTCCCGCCCAAATGAGCCAGTCCGTACGATACTGGAAGATCTTTTGTACTGTACCTGACGAGGTATGGGCAAAAGATCTGACCAGAGATACGACAGCCCATTGACAACAGTATGGCGAGCAGCATGCTCTTGTACTGTATGTCACTATTAGCCGCTACCTACTCACCAACTCCTGTCATACCACGTGCATAGCCTGCAGTTGGTGGAAAAGGAATAGTACACAGCAGGCCTGGTCACTGTCAGCCGCTGCCTACCCACCAACTACCAGCATGGCATGTGCGTAGGCCACAGTTGGTAGAACAGGAATACTATTCAATCGGCTTTACCCTCTTGGAAACCTACCTTCGGCTATAAATACCCCAAATGGTATGATCATCTCATCTTATCTTGTATCTTACATCTTATACCTGATATCTGCTCTAGCAATCTCTTAATATACACTTATATTCAAGAGCAATCTAGTCTGATTCTCACGCCGGAGGGTGGTTACAAGGAGGTACCCCCCCCTTCTCAGTGACGAGCTCACGGTGTCTGTTTTGCAGGTTATCAGAAGAACCATCTTTGCCGGATCTAACCCCTCGTGGGAAACATCTATTTAACCCCCAGATTATCCGTAATCTGCCCGGGGTCGATTAGTGTTTCTTCAATAAGCATGAAAATAAGTAAAATTAACTTTTTTTCCTTTAACATTCGGTTGAATAACTTACACACACGAACATTTCAAATCCACTATTAGAAAGAGCCCCATCATATATAAGAAACAGAAAATCTACTTATCCTTTCATATTTATATTATTATTGTGTAAAGTCTTTAGTCAGACTATGTGTAGTCAAAATGACTCACCCTTAAACATTTTACGTCACGTGGCATCCCAGTCATTAATGGAGAGTTTTGCAAAACGTGACGTAGTGCGCAAAACGTCTCTTTTACAATAATTACATATATTCCCCTCTCTCTCTTCGTCACACACAATTTTATCAAAACTCGTGCCTTGCTAACGCTTTATAGAAAACACACATCCCAGACCATCATGCCAAAACGCCATAGAGGCGGTGTGGGCCGGCGTTTTAACCTCAAAAATCATCATAACGTCATCCATTACGGATGACCTTATCCATAAAGATTGTGTCATAAATGCAGTACTTTAACTAAAACTTCGAACAACCTTATCTTGTCAAATAAGTTATAGTGAGCTTGCAATTTTTTTACATACATTGAATGTCTTCATGTCTAACTTCTACCATGGTGTAAATTTTATAAAAAATGTCACACATGTGTGTATATCTAAAAAGTTAAGTACTTTAAGATATTAGAACTGGTTGGATGTATATTTTAGCATAAGATAAAAGGTTTATTAGTTTTATCACGTTAACCGTATAATTTTTATACCGGTATAATAAGTTGTTTATTATATAGTTGTAGTACTTTTATTTTAACATTAAAATATTTTACTTTTTACATAATAAACATATCTAGTAAAAGAAAAACATAACAACCGAAGGCGTTAAATTTGAAAGAGTAGACGTCAAATGATCATAACATGATAACAATGTATCATATTAAGTAGTTTTTTGTGACCATGACAAACCATTATCGGTAAAAGATCTTAAATTACTCTATTAACCAATGCCGCAAACGTTGATCAAGTGACTTTTAAGAAGGTTGAAGAGAAAACTAGTAAAAATTGCACTTAAACCTAAAAATTTTGTAAGAAGGCTCAAGATTATTACTATGCAAACAACAAGTAAAACTTAAAAGTTAATAGTGTCGCATATTCCTATAAGAAGTACTTAAAACAAAATGTGTTGTATATTTGCATTTTCTTCTCGAAATAAGAAAAAACACAACCAAATAGGCGGTTGAGACTGGAGCCATCCTCAGCTAAGAAATGGATCCAAGCTCGGCAGTTTTTGGCAATCTTAGCCCACAAATCTTTGCCTCATTAAGAAGATGGGTGAGGTTGGAAGGATCGGACGGTTGTTGGGTTTGAAGTGAAGCTCGTCATTAAGATTTGGAGCGCTTAAAGGGGAACGTGTATCCTGTCCACTCATTTGAATGGAACTCTTGGGGTCCCGTCCAAGGTAAACATTTTTTGACATTAAAACCCCTATTCCGTTTAATTTTTTGACATTAAGTTGCTTATCAAATATGGCTAAGATTGGAACCCAAGTAACGTGTAAAGAAAATTGATTTTGTCTATCTTTTATGCTACCTTGTGGAGATTGTGGCTTAATGCAACAAGGTATTCAATGGCAAGGTTATGGAATATGGGGTCACCTTGTTCAACGAAGCTTTAGGCTTTTAGGCGACATCAAAGAGTTGGCATTCCTTTGGCTCTCAACTCGCTCTAAGATCTCTATCGAGGAGTGGAGGTTATGGGCAAGTTTTAAATTGGGTGTTGCTTCTTAATGTCATTTGTTGTCGCTTTTTTTTTCTTTTTGTTGGCTTGTATTATGTCAGTCTCATCTCTCAGTTCTTGCTGGGTCGGACCAAGCTTTGTTCTCTTTCTATATAAATGACAAGCCTTGCCATTCAAAAAAAATGCATAATTTTTTTTCCCGAAAGACATATATATGTGTCGCAATGACAGCGATGTTTTTTTTTCAAATTATCATAACACTTGTTATCCCTTGTACCCGAGTTGGCGAGTTTGAACCCTTACAATAGTGCAACCTATATTTCAAAGTCGTAAATAAATCAGAAATCAAACCTGAAATCCTTAGAAGAAAACTAATAAAAAAATTTGTGATCATTCTATCAAACAAAGTGGTGATGGCATGCATAGACTTTATCATAGATATTTTAAGCTTGTTGAGTTGGAAAAATACTATAAATTATAGTAAAAAGGAAAACTACTAATTGCCAATTGCCAATTGCCAATGACATGAGTAGTTAACCGGCCAGTGCCCCCACTCGCACGTGGCACATTCTTTATCTCTCCCTTGGTCATGGAGATTTTGGACCGGTGGGTCATGTTAAGCATAAAGGACAACATTCATGATTCACCTTTGTCCATTTCTGAATTATTCTTTTGTTTAACCATAACCTCATGAATAAGATATTAATAATAAAAATAGCAAAAATTATGGCTGAATTAAAAATACTTAAAATAGCAAATAGTCGCATGTCTAATTTTACTATCATTTGAATTTTTTTATTAATAATTTTTAAATCAATGATAAGTGACACTGTATCATGAAAGTATTATTTTGTGATTTGATTGGAACATTTTGGGTCTGGCGAGTAAAAATAGATTTACAACCAAATATTCATGTATCTAAAGACTATATGCATAAAAATAGTAATATACATGTATCATTCTAACGTAACTACAAAATAATGAAAAGGTCTATAAAAGTTGTTGCTTCCGTTACATGTATCATGTAGTGCATTTGATATATATATATATATATATATATATATATATATATATATATATAGATGTGAATGTAAATTATTTATAGTATTTTAAAGCAAACAAATTTCATTAACAATATATAAAAATATACACACACATGTATGATGTATTTAGTGGGTGGTTGTAAAATACAAAGAAAAAGAGTAACAACAAATTAAGGAACATAGACAAAACACAATGAACAATTTATGAACAATACAAAAACTTTATGAACCATTGAACCTACACAAACAACCGATTCCAACTAGACCATGAGACTTTCATACTTTTCAATGTATGCATAATATACATATCAAGGTTAGATTCAATATCTCCGATCACCTAAAGAGTGAAGGTTTGAGTGTACTTGACACCATGCCGATTGTTTCTCTTTATCCATAAAAAAGCTGACCGTGAACAATCCCATATTATCCATTTTCCAACTCAAGCTTGAATAAAACATATGATGTATAAATTTAAATTTTTTCATGTTTAAGATCTTTGTTTGAGGCTTTCCTACCTTCCATCAACAATACTACAACATAAACCAATTGCTCTTTATTAGTTTTCATACAATTTTCCGATGACTTCAAACCCAAGCAAATTAGCACCCTTGTCCACATTTAAAACACCCTATGTTTCTTTTACATCTAGAGACTTTGTGTGCAAGTTTCGAGCCATTGTAGTTCTCTTAAAGGCATCTTAGTTTTCCAACAACCCTTGAAACCAACAAACCACCTGTCCCGTCAAAAACTGACTTATCGGTGCGTAAACCTTCGAATAAGAAGACCTTAGAACCAGATTCAATGCCAATTTAACCCATTTGTCAACGGAATCTAAAACCCTCGTTAATTCGTTATGTCACTCTTTGCAATATACTTCGTAACCATATATGAAACAATGGTAATATATGCCATTTATACCTTTTTCATTGGTTTAGTACACATAAAACTAAGAAGATGACCAATAATTTGGGAATCCAACCACTTTAAATAAGAACCGAAGAAGATGATGAACAAAACTACAAATATCAAATGCACAAAATTTTAAAATTAGACCCAAACGTGTTTCTTTTGACAAATCACTTGGACACATAGACAATACTTTTCACTATTTATATATATTACCAATAAATATGAAACACATATATTTCTTTTAGTTCGTGGTTGTAATCATCACATTCTACACGACATGTTAATAATCATTAAACTTTGTCATAAGGGTGATTTATAGATACACCACTCCAAAAGTAGACACTAACCCACTTGTCAACAAACGCGGGTTGTACATCCTCTTACACATCCGACACACCACCGCCCTTGTCACATCAGTCTTGTCACCTGACCCATATGGTCCATATTACACAAGAAGTTAATTATATGAACCATATGGTTGTTATACGACACATAGTGCACAAGGCAAAATGTTATTCTAGTGTCGGATTGTTTAATACGACACTAGATTACATAATTTGTTTGGTATGGATTAAGATTCCACAAAAATCTACTGTATAAATTCCATTTGTGCTAGTAGATTATATTCAAAAGGATATTTGATATCATATGGAGATAATCGGACACATTAAACATCCTATTTACATCGCCCTGGTTCCTGGCTTTCAGAATCATTGTTGGAAGGTTGTTCGACTATCGAGCAACTCTCATGTTCCTGTTTGGTTTTCACGTCGCAGGTTTATGAACATTGAGATCATTAACATAATCATCAAGACTAAAAAATATGCTAACCATTATATTAGAGTTAAACGTAAACGATTTCCATAAATATTTTTATCGTAATAAATATTATTAACATGAACCTTCTAATTTTGTAGAATAATGCAAACAAAAAGAAACCAAAAAAGAGAGAATTCTATATAATTTTATAAACTTGGCCTTACAACTATGTTGAATACAAATATACAATATAAAAGTAGATATTTCAATAACTTGTAATTTACACTTTGTAAGTATGTTTAAAGGTGAATAATCCTCTAGTCTAAATAGTTGAGGTGAGACATCTAAAGACTGCGTTTGAAAAACAGAGAGATCTTGGGTTTAAAGCCACTTGTGACAAAAAAAAAAATTAATTAAAATAAAAGGTTTCAAGTGGGGCCATGACGTTTTTTTCATCTATGACTCCTTAAGGTGTAATAGAGATTAGCGGATAAGTCATTGGGCTGCTAGTGATCTAAATTACGTTAAAAAGGTACGTTTAAAGTTTACAAGTGTTTTATTTATTATGTAGTTAAATAAGTTAAAGGCAGTTGCGTGTTGTTTTCTAAATGAAGAAAATACGATGTGATGGGAGATGCCAATATGAGGGGAAGCCTTCAAACCACACACCTCTTGTCAAATTCTCCTTTTCATTTTCTCTCTTTTCCTTTTCACCTTTTCCTTTTCCTCAATCATGACATCATCTACAATTCTATGAGATTTATTAATGTTAGGCTTAGTTAAATATTCTACTTTTAATAAGCCACTTCTATGATAGTCCTATAATAGCATTTGGTATATAATGTACGGTTGATAATTGATATATGATAATAGTTGAAAAGAAAGTGAGGCGAATAATGTATAACACAAGGTTACATGCTCCTAGATGTATGTATCATTTTCTCAAGGTGTTTATTTATGTAATGAATTTGTAAATTTTTATCATCCTCGTAACTCGATTATGGAAATTGTAACGTTCCATATCGGTTGGGGAGGCAAACAAAACCTTCTTTGTAAGGAGGTAGATACCTTCCCTATCATGAAACGTTTTAAATTCGTGAGCTGATAATAGTTCGTTCCGACCGAAGCGGACAATTATAGTGCGGTTACGTTGGGCATTTACAAAGATGTTGTGAAGTTTTGAATCTACCTACGAGATCTAAAGATCTTCCAAGAGTTGTAAAGCAAGAAACAAAAGAAAATGTGTGAAGAAACTAGGTGAACTTGAAGCATTTTGTGTGTTTTCAAGATTTGAACTTTTCGACAAAACGGATCTAGTAAATTCTGCACGAAGTCACTTTAAAGTGTTTTTATTATGTGTTTTGAAGCGTGAATTTTTGGAAAGTTGAAGGACTCATGCCGTCTAATATTATCTTACTAGATTGATGTAACGAAAATGATAAGTGGAAGTGTAACACATGATTTTTTATGATCTTCCTTTACTATTATTAATTAAGGTACCATGACAATAATAATCTTTTTAATTAACTAATGACTCCACTATATGAAGTGGCCGATCCACTAGCTAGTTACATTCAAGAACAATAATTCAGACTAACACAATACCTAGAATCATCACACTATATTCATAGATTGATAAAAAGTAAACCTGAAATTACCATAAATAAACTACTTTATTTTTTTTGACCTGGTGTTATGGACTCATGGTTGTCAAGCCTTCATACGAACCAAACGACCACTCTTTCACCACCACCAACATATCCTCGTTTGAGCATAGCTTTATCAATGCATGTAACCCCCATCGTCTTTTATACACTATTGATATTAAACAAAAATAAGTTTGAGTTTATGGTTGTTGAGTTTCATTTTGATTAATGTTAGGGCTTGATTTCGTTAGGATTTTTGTTTCTACCTTTTAAATTATTATACTTGGGGGTTGTGTTCATAAGCGACTGTTCTTAAATTTATACATTCAATTAATATAAAATAAGAATTCAAAAAGAAAAATAATAATGCAATAATGCAAAGATATAAAGACGAGTTGGTCATGATCAAAGGAATCTCATAATGAATCTTTAAAGCGCATTGAAGAAATAGTAATAAAAGAAAAATGGATCCAAGTTCCTTAATGGGGTTGTTTGGTGCACAAGGCTCTTCACTTGGTCGACATCAACCACCCTTTTATTTAATTATATTTAATGCTTAAAGAAAGAAAAATATTATTACCATGTTTGATTGAAAAATGACAATTCTCTCTTTATTTTATACAAGTTTTTATCATTTATACAAGGTTACAAGGTTGTGTTACATTATTCGGTTATAATATTTATATATATTTTTGAATTTTAATTTTATTTATTGTAAGAAAGGTAACAATATATTTAGGGTCTAATAATAAAAGGATTACACAAATTAATAAGATGTTATAACCCGGTTTAAAAGCTATCTGGGTTTGGTGAGACTCATAACTCGCTTATCTTTTTTACTATAAATTGTTTATTAATTATAAATAATATCTTTTTTAAAATCGAATATTAATTTTAGTATATTCCTATTTTATAGGATTTTTATATCAAATATTTGGTAATATTAATTTTTAATTTAATGAGATGTTATACCCGTTTAAGGGCTATCTGGGTTTGGTGAGACCTAGACCCGTGAATTTGGGTTAAATGTCTGAGATCCCGTCATTTACATATAAACAATCTGGTAACATTAAAAGAATGTAGGGAGCAATCATAAAGCTTTTAAAGATTTCGTTTATATATATTTAAGATTTTTATACCCTTTTTTTCAACAAAAAATAACACAATAATTAATTTGGTTTAATATGAAATGTTTGGTGAGATTCCCTCAAAAGTTATAACACCAAAAGGAACCCTTAGCCGTGGAATGTGGATGGAAATACTCCAAACACCACATTTTTAATCAAGTTATATAATATCTAATCGAATGAACTAATGATGATCCACTTTTATCACAAATCAAATATACATTAAAAACTGCCACTTAATTACTTGAGTATGGCGCAATAAAAGACTTGATGGAAAATATATAAATGTGGCATAGTTGTCTTCAAAACTAATATCAATCTTTGTATGAACCCTATCCTTAGAAAACTTTATCTGATAAACTTCTCATTAATGACTTTATCGAGATCCAATCCAAATCACGATGACAAACCTGCAAAAGGGATCGCAGATGGGCACATTGAATTATCTTATCCATGTGGCTGAAAACGGACCGCAAATGAGCGAATTGAACTATCCGAGTGGCTAATAGCCCTCAGCCCTCACAACCCAGGCATAACGGCGCAATTTTCCAATTCCTTTCTACTGCTAATTTAACGTCTAGTTATTGGTTCTTGATTGGATAGCCGACATGTAATTTAAGTACCGGTTGGGGGAAGTTCTTATTAGAATAAATCAACTACACTAGACAATATAATTAATATTATAATATTAGCAATTGTTCATAACTTGATATTGATCATGGGATGCTAATTAATAGTGATAAACTTATTGCAATTTTTGAACGGATATTATATTTGATTTTAACATAACATGATTAACAAGTAAATATGTTACGTTTATATTCTTAAAACAAAAAACACAACTTATGTTGCATTATAGTCTTTTAAATCTTCTAGATCTTAGACTCATAGTCATAACCAAAGTATCCCATAAGACAAATTTATCTCACCAAGTAAACCATACTTCACTATTACATATCTAAGCAGAAACAGTCTTCGGCTTCGCACCAATCTTTCTCCAAGAAACACTAGGCATGATCTGCTTAGTATCCACACGGTCCTTAAACTGAATTGCAACATTGAGCAGCGAGTCAAGAAGCGAGTCCGAAAGCAGGTGCGGTTCGAGTCCCAACTCAATTAGTTTGGTATGTTTGGCATTGTAGTAATGTTCCTCTGCTTCAACTCTCGGGTTTGGCACAGATATCGTTTGCACCTCGATCCCAAGCTTCTCACCGGCTTTAGTAGCAAGTGATGCAAGTTGGTTCACAGAAAACTGCTCAGTAAACTGATTAAACACCCGAAATTCCCCACGGTTTGCGGGATTTGCAATCGCTAGCTCCACACATTGGACCGTGTCTCTTATATCCAGGTATCCTCGAGTCTGTAATAACAATATACTTAATAATTAATAATGTATGATATAACTTTCGTAAGATTTAAAAAGCTTTTATTTGAGAAAACTAACCTGGCCTCCTTTACCATAAACAGTAAGCGGATGACCAACCGCTGCTTGAACACAAAACCTATTCAACGCGGTTCCAAAAACGCCATCGTAATCAAATCTGTTATAAAGTTCTTCATGCATTTCAGTCTCGTCAGTCCTCACACCATACACCACACCCTGGTTCAAATCAGTAGCTCTAATCCCCCACGCTTTACAAGTAAACGCAATATTATTCGAATCGTGCACTTTACTCAAATGATAAAACGAGCTAGCTTGTTTCGGGTAAGGTAACGTGTCGGCTCTTCCATTATGAGTAATGGTTATATACCCTTCTTCAATGTCTATATTTGGTGTACCGTATTCGCCCATTGTTCCAAGTTTCACCAAATGACAGTCTTCGCTAAACTCTTTTATAGCGAATAAAACATTAAGCGTACCTAGCACATTGTTCTGTTGGGTGTATACAGCTCTTGACCGGTCAATCATGGAGTATGGAGCGGACCTTTGCTCGCCAAAATGAACCACCGCGTCGGGTTTGAAAGACGTGAACGCTTCCGACAAAAACTCAAAGTCACAAACGTCACCGATGTAAAGATCTATGTCTTTTTGCGTGAGCGATCTCCACCGTCGGATACGGTCGTGGATTGACGAGATTGGCGTGAGCGAGTCGAGACCGAGCTGGTGGTCAAAGTGGCGGCGGATGAGGTTATCAACAATTGCAACTTCATAGTTTTTGTTCGATAAGTGAAGCGAAGTCGCCCAACCGCAATACCCATCACCGCCAATGACCATCACGCGGGTCGGTCTTGATTCTTGACCCGAGGTTTGGTCAGCGCCCGAGCCTGTTTTGGTCGTCGGTTGTTGCAGAGTGGTTGCGCGAACCGAAAACAGTTTATGTGCGTGTGTTTTTTTTCGTGTTTTTATCGGTTTAACCGATGTTTGTAAAGTGAGTGAAGTCGGTAACGAAGATAAACATTTTGTCAACGATTTAGGGCTGTTTTTCGAGCAAGACGAGATGTTTAACGGGCAAGAGGCGGATATTAAATGTGCCATTTTCACATCAAATGCTGTATCAGTACCTACAAATGTTATAACTTATAAATTACACTTATAGTTAAAAAGCCCTAAAATTAAACTAAACCCTAAATTTAAATTCAACAAGTACGAAGCATAAATTGTTACGAAATTAAATTTATCTTTAACAAATCGGAACAAATACGAAGTTAAACACAGTAATTATGTGACTTGTATACAAACATAAAGGATCGTTATTAATTGCAGATTACAGACTTAAATTGCATAATAAAAGTGAACAAAATATATATATTAAGGAGTTATATATACCTGCTGAGTGATTGGTGATGAAATTAGCAACGAGTTTGTAGCAATTAGTGGTTGAATTTGGATTTGGTTACTCTGTTATCTTGTTCTGGTTTGGTTCGGGTTAATAATAACTCAAGTATTGAGCATCGAGTAGAGGATTATTAACGGATATTCCTCTCTACCCAATGCTTGCCTGTATTGTAAAGGTGCATGAATGGTCCTTCAAGTTTGTTTTGTAGGAAATTTGGTGTTAAGTTTGTGAATGTTTTAACGAATTAACGGGTATGAGTGTCTTTTTTAACGAGTTTGGTTTCCAAAATAGTTTAGGTTTTGTTTTAGAGTGGGGTAACCAAAATATTCAACTTGGACCGTGAATAGTTAATAAGTGGAAGGACATAGATAATTTTATTAATCAATCAATCACAAAGAGTGTAGTGGTATTTGACTCATATTGGTTTACATATGGTACGAAATCAGCCCATGCGAGTTGGATATAACACGCTAGGTCTGGATTAGAAGGATCTGGAGGATGACGAGTCTATCAATGTTGTTTGCCTAAGTGATAAAAATGTATGGAGTTCATGTTAAGATGACCACCAAAACAATTGCGACGTGAGGGGTCTACCCTACTTGTCAATGACATGTTTAAATACCTGGTATATATACTAGTGATATCATGTAAATCATATTATTTATTTTCTCAGCACACATATTTATTCCTACGTTAAAGAATGTGGAAGAATTATGTCCCCGTGACGAAGCCGATGATACATGTTTTTATTATGTAAATTTAACTGAGGTAATAATCCAAGAGAAATCTCTTATAAATGTGAGTATCAAACCACTCGGTAATCAATTTCAAAATAGCATCCGCAATAGTTGTATCAATTGATCAATCAACGGCAAAAATATCAATTTTCTCACCTAGGTTTCATAATGAAATGGTATTGGTCGAGACTTATAGGAAGGGGTGTGTATTTAACTATGATTGTGAACAAAACCTCCAAAATTCAATAACTTAAAATATTGATATCAAATAAAACATAATATGTAGAGATCAATACGAATTTATAATCAAATATAGGTTTAGAGATAGAAAATAAACAAGGTCAGACGCCAAATAAATCATTTTGTACTCGAAAAGGCCAATAAATTATAGACAATCCTAACAAGTTTTAAAATAGAAGAAATAGGGGGAAAATGATGATTTAAATGAGACAACATGTTAATCAACACCGCTTTAATCACACAAATTATTTGTAGATGACGTTCGAAAATCTGTAAATCCGTCCTTGTCCTCATACCTGATGGGTTCATTTGATAAAATCATAAGGCGTTAGAATTGTTATAAAATATAATACGTTTTTATATCTTGTTGGTGTCAAGTAAAATTCAAAACAAAATCAAAACAAATGCTGTGGAAATGGATGCTGAAATATCTTGAAATCAAATTGCATGAATCTGATTAAATTACTCGCGTTTGTAAAAGAACAAATTTGCTTTGGGCTTGAAATTAATAAAAGAATTAAACCTTGGGCTCTAGTTAATGGGACCCCATTAAATGGGTTATTATTAGAGGCCTACAAATCCAATTTTTTTTTTCTCAGACAGAAGCGGTTTGGATTTTGAATGGTCAAAACCGGTTTGACCCAAATCAGTTCGGTTTAGAAACCGGTTTCAGCATAGAGCAAGTCGAACTAATCCAAACCGGTTTGGTTTGGTTTAGAAACGTTTTAACCGGTTTTAGGGGAAAACGGTTTTCAAACCGGTATGACTGTGAAAGGTTCAAACCACTATACGAACCGGAAATTCGGTTCGGTTTGAGAACTGGTTTGACTGAAACCGGTTTTAGATGTGACTCAGTCTAGTTCGGTTTCCGGTTAACCAATTCCAGACCGGTGTTTTTTACACCTCTACCCGTGTTATATTGAAAATAGTATCATTCCGCGCCTTCCAAAACTCTAACATGTCATGAATGATTGGTCGTATTGCTTTTCGTTTGCCCTTATGTTCTTTTACATTAAGATGAAACCTGAGCAAGCCTTTCACCTTGAAAGTATAGATCGGGGGAATGTCACACCAACTACTGACCAACTGCCACATGAATGGGGCTGCATAATATGATAGAAGGATGTGGTTCACCGATTCTAAGAATCTTCACATAATGAGCACCATTTTGTCTCGTTGAGGACCCTTCGTTCACATAACGCATTCGATGATGCTATCATGCTTATTTCCACCTTCCATCCGAATAGGTATACCTTTACGAAACCCATTTGTTCCAATCAAGTGTGAAGTTTGGAACTGACCCGTTGCTATGTGATATGTGTTGGTTGAGATTTGTTGAGTTAATTGATAAAACTTAACACCGTGTTCCCGAGTTTCATTTAAAGGAGGGAAGGGAAGGAAAATGAGGGATTGAAAAAATATGTTGTGTTCCCAAGTTTCATTTAACAAAGGAAAATGAAGGAAAAGTTAAAAGAGGTTGTCACACCCCGACCAAAGGCGGCGGATTATGCCGGGGTGCAACGATTGCTCATAAGCGCATAACACTATTTAAAGCGACAATATTTAACAAACTCATTTCATTTCACAACATTGAAAATATCACATAACCAAATATTCATAAGTCAAATACAACAAAATACAACAAATCAAATATTGTTCATTTTTGCTAGTATCCTAACGGTATTTGTGACGTTTTCTTCACCGAACTCCAAAATCAACCTAGATGCAAACCTGTAACATTTCATAAAATAAAGTTTATCAACACAAAGGTTGGTGAGCAATTCATAAGTTTGAACAATAGATATATAGTATGAAAAGCCACAAAACTAGTATACAAAACCATAAATAATAGCTATAAACTTGGATAAATTGACAATCGCTAATAGAATTACGTTAGCGCCACCTAGCTACAAGGGATTGCCAAGTAGTCTAGGATTTAATAGAATATCGTTAATTGCATTACGTTAACGACACCTTGCTACAAGGGGGTGCCAAGTAGTCTAGGATTTATAGATTCCACCAACCGAAAGCGATAAACACATAGGCATATAAGCATAGAACACCAAATCGAGCAATTATTCAAGTAAAGTATACAACAACGTTTGTGGTTTAAGACTCAAGTATAAAGCATTTGATTTGAATAAGTATGAAATTGTAACATCCCGAAATTTCAAGATAATATTAATTATATTACTTAATAATAGAGGGAAAGTTTACTCGGGTTAGCAGGAAATAAATAAAAGAATAGGAGTTGGTATGGGTCGGGCTAGTGTCGGGTAATGGACGTTGGTTATGGATTTGGATTAATTGAGATGGGTTAAATGAGAATGGGATTTCAGGGATATAAATACCCCCAAAATCCCAAAATATCTTTCATTTCCACCTTCTTTCTTCACACACTCAAAACACACACATTCTAACCGAGCAAGATTCGAAGCCGAGACCCGAGATTTTGTTGATAGATCTGAGTTGGTAAGGTAAGAACAAATCCTCCAAAGCTGATATTACTGAAAATGGTTAGGATTGGATGGGTTAACCGGACCCGAAACCCAAACTGCCCAAATCGGACCCCTAAAACGTCGATTTTAGGCCGATTTGATGGTTGGGATTTGTAGGCGCCGATCATACGATTCCGTGGGTACCAAAATCGAGTTATTTGGCTAAGAAACGGAGGAGTTATGGGCAAACAGATCTGCAGCGCGATAACTTCGCCTACAAGATTAAGTTCGCCTGATGAACTTCGCCTTCAAGCGTAACTTCGCCTTCAAGCGTAACTTCGCCTAAGGATAACTTCGCCTACGGCCAAGTTCGCCTAAGGATAACTTCGCCTGAAGCCAAGTTCGCCTAAGGATAACTTCGCCTGAAGCCAAGTTCGCCTAAGGTTTAACTTCGCCTGAAGCCAAGTTCGCCTAAGGTTTAACTTCGCCTGAAGCCAAGTTCGCCTAAGGTTTAACTTCGCCTGAAGCCAAGTTCGCCCGAGGGTTAACTTCGCCTAAAGCCAAGTTTGATTAGAAAATAAATTATAAAGCGATAAGTTAAAGTAAGCTAATACTAGGCCACTAGATTAGATCAGACGAGTATTGATACGTGTAACTTGTACAGTCAGCCGAGCTCAGATAGAGAAGGGATTTACAGCTACCAGAGAAAGAAGCAGAATTCAGGTGAGTTTCTAGCCCCATTCCTTGTTATGTTTTCGGGGCTGTGTGCATACTTGATGTGTTGTTAATACATTTATCCTAAGTGATAAGTGTATGCCATATGTGATATATGTGATATGTATGAATGATTGCTTGATGGTACGTGAACGATCTTCGGATATTGCACGTACTGTCAGGTTGTAACGTTATAAATATGGTAAGTATGATATGTATGTTTATGTGTATGAACGTAATAAAGTTAATAAAAGAAGGAAATGACGGTTGTATGGTTGTATAGTTACGAAAAGGGTACCGAGCCCTAATAATACTCGAGGTATGATGTATGGTTGTATGGTAACGAAGAGGGAATCGAACCCTACTAATATTCGAAAACAAGGGACCAGACCCTTATAATATCTGTGATGTTAGGGACCAGACCCTTATAATATCTGTGATGTTAGGGACCAGACCCTTATAATATCTGTGATGTTAGGGACCAGACCCTTATAATATCTGTGATGTTAGGGATCAGACCCTTATAATATCTGTGATGTTAGGGACCAGACCCTTATAATATCTGTGATGTTAGGGACCAGACCCTTACAATATCTGTGAGGATAGGGACCAGACCCTCATAATATCTGTGATGTTAGGGACCAGACCCTTATAATATCTGTGATGTTAGGGACCAGACCCTTATAATATCTGTGAGGTTATAGGGCGAAAGGCTCTTTAAAACGTATGATTATGAATGTAAAGAAAGTATGTAAGTAAGAAAGAAAGTATGTAAGTAAGAATGAAGGTATGAGTACTTATGTGTGTATGAAAGAAAGTTATGAGGTTAAGTACGTATGTATGTAATAAGGTATTGTATGGTATTGTATGATTAAC
Source organism: Bidens hawaiensis (assembly GCF_021521415.1). Taxonomy (NCBI): domain Eukaryota; kingdom Viridiplantae; phylum Streptophyta; class Magnoliopsida; order Asterales; family Asteraceae; genus Bidens; species Bidens hawaiensis. The sequence goes on along the minus strand of NW_027491112.1, from coordinate 426,620 downwards.
TAGAACTCACTCAGCGTAGCTGACTTTTAGTATGCACGCAGGTGAGTAGGATGAGACAGCTGGCTTGAGTGGAGGACACATGGCAGAAGACTAAAGCCTGGCATCTGAAGATCTGATATGTTTTATAAGTTATGTTTTGATTTTGAAAGACAAGAGGAATGTTTTAAGACATGATTATGAATTGATATGTAATGTTTTATGAAATTTTTATATTCCGCGTAAAGTTTTTAATAAACTCTGATTTGAAGAACTGTGTTTATGAGTAAATCCGACGCTAAAGTAGGGTCACCGGGTTCGGGGCCTTACAGGTTGGTATCAGAGCAAAGTTCGAGAGATTTAAGCATCCTACATGCTTAGACTCGAACAGAGAATGGGATTTAAGTAAGAAAAGAAAGAAGATGCCAGTCCAAGAATGCCATGTGTCGCTCAAGTAAGATCAGTAAAGGTAAAGTGTATGATTTAATGATATATGTTAAGGAGAAAGGAAAGATATGTGAACGACAGGGATAGGAATAATTGATTGTTTGATTTGACTAACTGCTTAAGTAGAACCAGCACAAATAGAATCATAAAGGGAAGTGTATAGGACACGGAAAGCAACGTGATCAGCTAGTCACAGCTGGCCACTGTTATTACCTGTTAGCCTTGCTATCCTTGTACTATATAGTTCCTTGAGTGAGGATGTTTGTGTTTTCCCTTTTAGAATACTAATGGCTGGAGCAAAAAGGTTTGTTGGTAAGGGAGGTCACACTGGACGTCCTCTTGGAATACGCGTTGTCCGAGAACCTTCTGAAGAACTAGTTACTACCACGAAAAAGGATAAAAGTGAAACTTTGCAAGGACCAAGCAGCAATGAATGGTATCAGCTAGATCCTGTTACTCAATTTGCCATTTCTTACGCTGTAGCTGCTGCAGAGAAGAAATTTCGTACTGACAAGTCTGCCGAAAACCATGCAAGGGCCACTGAGAAGGCAGGAGGAGACGGGAAGAAGGGTGATGATGATAAGGGAGGAGCGAAAGGAACCAAAGGATCTGTAGATGTCGTGGAGTATGCGGGGAAGAAGATACCAAGGGTCGCGGGAAGGGAAACATGCAAAGTGTGCGGGAAGATGCACCTAGGAGAATGCAAGGCTGGTCCAAATCAGTGCTACCGGTGTGGGAAGAAGGGACACATAACTCGTGATTGCACCGAGGACCAGAAGTGTTATAAGTGTGGTAAGTCGGGTCACTTAGCTAGGGATTGTGGGGGAGCAAGAACGGTGGGGGAAAAGAAGAAAATGAACCCAACCCCAGAACCAGAGGAAGCCAATGAGGTGGATCCACGCAAAAAGAATGCAAGGCATGAGGGGTTCACTGCTTGTGAAAAATGTGGGAAGTGACACCCCGGAGAGTGCAGAAAGGGATTTGGTGTTTGCTACAGGTGTGGAAGAGCAGGACATTCCTCTTGGGAATGTGATGATTACCATAGGTGTCACAGCTGTGGAGGACGTGGACACCTAGCAAGGGATTGCAAGAAGCCAAAGGGAGGACATGAAGGAGAAAGGAAGGAGAAGAAATGGGCTACCTCTGCTAAGCGGTCTGGCGAGATGGTGACAACAACTGATGAGAGGAAGGCCAAGGTTGGAACAAGGATGCGTGTAAGACATGTGGGCGAGTGCACCAGGGAGGATGTAAGACTAGTACAGACAGGTGCTATCGGTGTGGAAAGAGTGGGCATTATTCTCGAGAATGCCCTGATCGTCCAAAGTGCTTCAAATGCGGAAAAGCTGACCACATGGCTAGGGATTGCAAGGAATCAGGGGCGGAAGGTGCGAAAGGATGAAGACTTGGGGAAACTGCAGAGAGGAACGCTTGATGAAGGAATAATTGCTCATGCAATGGTTTTGTTAAGTTACTTTTGCTTAAGGACTTGTTTTGTGTTAAGGTTTAAAACTTATGTTTATCAGTGACGTGTAATATATTGAGTTTGGTTATGAAGGATTATTATGTTGTGATGAAAGGTTGTTTTAGACAATAGTGTTAAAAGTACTAATCGAAGCCCTTGGAGGTATGAGATGAGTTGTGGCACATCGAGGGTCTCATGGACAAGCTACCTTAAATAGCTAATACACATGACCACCATTCGATGACTGCAAAGCCGGAAGTAAGAAGGGTAACACAGAAAACGAAGGCAATTCAATAAAGCGTGTAAATATAAGAAGTTTTCCTTTTATAGGGAATAGGTTAGGTTTCGGGGACGAAACCTCTTTAAGGAGGGAAGACTTGTAACATCCCGAAATTTCAAGATAATATTAATTATATTACTTAATAATAGAGGGAAAGTTTACTCGGGTTAGCAGGAAATAAATAAAAGAATAGGAGTTGGTATGGGTCGGGCTAGTGTCGGGTAATGGACGTTGGTTATGGATTTGGATTAATTGAGATGGGTTAAATGAGAATGGGATTTCAGGGATATAAATACCCCCAAAATCCCAAAATATCTTTCATTTCCACCTTCTTTCTTCACACACTCAAAACACACACATTCTAACCGAGCAAGATTCGAAGCCGAGACCCGAGATTTTGTTGATAGATCTGAGTTGGTAAGGTAAGAACAAATCCTCCAAAGCTGATATTACTGAAAATGGTTAGGATTGGATGGGTTAACCGGACCCGAAACCCAAACTGCCCAAATCGGACCCCTAAAACGTCGATTTTAGGCCGATTTGATGGTTGGGATTTGTAGGCGCCGATCATACGATTCCGTGGGTACCAAAATCGAGTTATTTGGCTAAGAAACGGAGGAGTTATGGGCAAACAGATCTGCAGCGCGATAACTTCGCCTGCAAGATTAAGTTCGCCTGATGAACTTCGCCTTCAAGCGTAACTTCGCCATCAAGCGTAACTTCGCCTAAGGATAACTTCGCCTACGGCCAAGTTCGCCTAAGAATAACTTCGCCTGAAGCCAAGTTCGCCTAAGGATAACTTCGCCTGAAGCCAAGTTCGCCTAAGGTTTAACTTCGCCTGAAGCCAAGTTCGCCTAAGGTTTAACTTCGCCTGAAGCCAAGTTCGCCTAAGGTTTAACTTCGCCTGAAGCCAAGTTCGCCTAAGGTTTAACTTCGCCTGAAGCCAAGTTCGCCCGAGGGTTAACTTCGCCTGAAGCCAAGTTCGCCCGAGGGTTAACTTCGCCTAAAGCCAAGTTTGATTAGAAAATAAATTATAAAGCGATAAGTTAAAGTAAGCTAATACTAGGCCACTAGATTAGATCAGACGAGTATTGATACGTGTAACTTGTACAGTCAGCCGAGCTCAGATAGAGAAGGGATTTACAGCTACCAGAGAAAGAAGCAGAATTCAGGTGAGTTTCTAGCCCCATTCCTTGTTATGTTTTCGGGGCTGTGTGCATACTTGATGTGTTGTTAATACATTTATCCTAAGTGATAAGTGTATGCCATATGTGATATATGTGATATGTATGAATGATTGCTTGATGGTACGTGAACGATCTTCGGATATTGCACGTACTGTCAGGTTGTAACGTTATAAATATGGTAAGTATGATATGTATGTTTATGTGTATGAACGTAATAAAGTTAATAAAAGAAGGAAATGACGGTTGTATGGTTGTATAGTTACGAAAAGGGTACCGAGCCCTAATAATACTCGAGGTATGATGTATGGTTGTATGGTAACGAAGAGGGAATCGAACCCTACTAATATTCGAAAACAAGGGACCAGACCCTTATAATATCTGTGATGTTAGGGACCAGACCCTTATAATATCTGTGATGTTAGGGACCAGACCCTTATAATATCTGTGATGTTAGGGACCAGACCCTTATAATATCTGTGATGTTAGGGACCAGACCCTTATAATATCTGTGATGTTAGGGACCAGACCCTTATAATATCTGTGATGTTAGGGACCAGACCCTTACAATATCTGTGAGGATAGGGACCAGACCCTCATAATATCTGTGATGTTAGGGACCAGACCCTTATAATATCTGTGATGTTAGGGACCAGACCCTTATAATATCTGTGAGGTTATAGGGCGAAAGGCTCTTTAAAACGTATGATTATGAATGTAAAGAAAGTATGTAAGTAAGAAAGAAAGTATGTAAGTAAGAATGAAGGTATGAGTACTTATGTGTGTATGAAAGAAAGTTATGAGGTTAAGTACGTATGTATGTAATAAGGTATTGTATGGTATTGTATGATTAACTAGAACTCACTCAGCGTAGCTGACTTTTAGTATGCACGCAGGTGAGTAGGATGAGACAGCTGGCTTGAGTGGAGGACACATGGCAGAAGACTAAAGCCTGGCATCTGAAGATCTGATATGTTTTATAAGTTATGTTTTGATTTTGAAAGACAAGAGGAATGTTTTAAGACATGATTATGAATTGATATGTAATGTTTTATGAAAGTTTTATATTCCGCGTAAAGTTTTTAATAAACTCTGATTTGAAGAACTGTGTTTATGAGTAAATCCGACGCTAAAGTAGGGTCACCGGGTTCGGGGCCTTACAGGTTGGTATCAGAGCAAAGTTCGAGAGATTTAAGCATCCTACATGCTTAGACTCGAACAGAGAATGGGATTTAAGTAAGAAAAGAAAGAAGATGCCAGTCCAAGAATGCCATGTGTCGCTCAAGTAAGATCAGTAAAGGTAAAGTGTATGATTTAATGATATATGTTAAGGAGAAAGGAAAGATATGTGAACGACAGGGATAGGAATAATTGATTGTTTGATTTGACTAACTGCTTAAGTAGAACCAGCACAAATAGAATCATAAAGGGAAGTGTATAGGACACGGAAAGCAACGTGATCAGCTAGTCACAGCTGGCCACTGTTATTACCTGTTAGCCTTGCTATCCTTGTACTATATAGTTCCTTGAGTGAGGATGTTTGTGTTTTCCCTTTTAGAATACTAATGGCTGGAGCAAAAAGGTTTGTTGGTAAGGGAGGTCACACTGGACGTCCTCTTGGAATACGCGTTGTCCGAGAACCTTCTGAAGAACTAGTTACTACCACGAAAAAGGATAAAAGTGAAACTTTGCAAGGACCAAGCAGCAATGAATGGTATCAGCTAGATCCTGTTACTCAATTTGCCATTTCTTACGCTGTAGCTGCTGCAGAGAAGAAATTTCGTACTGACAAGTCTGCCGAAAACCATGCAAGGGCCACTGAGAAGGCAGGAGGAGACGGGAAGAAGGGTGATGATGATAAGGGAGGAGCGAAAGGAACCAAAGGATCTGTAGATGTCGTGGAGTATGCGGGGAAGAAGATACCAAGGGTCGCGGGAAGGGAAACATGCAAAGTGTGCGGGAAGATGCACCTAGGAGAATGCAAGGCTGGTCCAAATCAGTGCTACCGGTGTGGGAAGAAGGGACACATAACTCGTGATTGCACCGAGGACCAGAAGTGTTATAAGTGTGGTAAGTCGGGTCACTTAGCTAGGGATTGTGGGGGAGCAAGAACGGTGGGGGAAAAGAAGAAAATGAACCCAACCCCAGAACCAGAGGAAGCCAATGAGGTGGATCCACGCAAAAAGAATGCAAGGCATGAGGGGTTCACTGCTTGTGAAAAATGTGGGAAGTGACACCCCGGAGAGTGCAGAAAGGGATTTGGTGTTTGCTACAGGTGTGGAAGAGCAGGACATTCCTCTTGGGAATGTGATGATTACCATAGGTGTCACAGCTGTGGAGGACGTGGACACCTAGCAAGGGATTGCAAGAAGCCAAAGGGAGGACATGAAGGAGAAAGGAAGGAGAAGAAATGGGCTACCTCTGCTAAGCGGTCTGGCGAGATGGTGACAACAACTGATGAGAGGAAGGCCAAGGTTGGAACAAGGATGCGTGTAAGACATGTGGGCGAGTGCACCAGGGAGGATGTAAGACTAGTACAGACAGGTGCTATCGGTGTGGAAAGAGTGGGCATTATTCTCGAGAATGCCCTGATCGTCCAAAGTGCTTCAAATGCGGAAAAGCTGACCACATGGCTAGGGATTGCAAGGAATCAGGGGCGGAAGGTGCGAAAGGATGAAGACTTGGGGAAACTGCAGAGAGGAACGCTTGATGAAGGAATAATTGCTCATGCAATGGTTTTGTTAAGTTACTTTTGCTTAAGGACTTGTTTTGTGTTAAGGTTTAAAACTTATGTTTATCAGTGACGTGTAATATATTGAGTTTGGTTATGAAGGATTATTATGTTGTGATGAAAGGTTGTTTTAGACAATAGTGTTAAAAGTACTAATCGAAGCCCTTGGAGGTATGAGATGAGTTGTGGCACATCGAGGGTCTCATGGACAAGCTACCTTAAATAGCTAATACACATGACCACCATTCGATGACTGCAAAGCCGGAAGTAAGAAGGGTAACACAGAAAACGAAGGCAATTCAATAAAGCGTGTAAATATAAGAAGTTTTCCTTTTATAGGGAATAGGTTAGGTTTCGGGGACGAAACCTCTTTAAGGAGGGAAGACTTGTAACATCCCGAAATTTCAAGATAATATTAATTATATTACTTAATAATAGAGGGAAAGTTTACTCGGGTTAGCAGGAAATAAATAAAAGAATAGGAGTTGGTATGGGTCGGGCTAGTGTCGGGTAATGGACGTTGGTTATGGATTTGGATTAATTGAGATGGGTTAAATGAGAATGGGATTTCAGGGATATAAATACCCCCAAAATCCCAAAATATCTTTCATTTCCACCTTCTTTCTTCACACACTCAAAACACACACATTCTAACCGAGCAAGATTCGAAGCCGAGACCCGAGATTTTGTTGATAGATCTGAGTTGGTAAGGTAAGAACAAATCCTCCAAAGCTGATATTACTGAAAATGGTTAGGATTGGATGGGTTAACCGGACCCGAAACCCAAACTGCCCAAATCGGACCCCTAAAACGTCGATTTTAGGCCGATTTGATGGTTGGGATTTGTAGGCGCCGATCATACGATTCCGTGGGTACCAAAATCGAGTTATTTGGCTAAGAAACGGAGGAGTTATGGGCAAACAGATCTGCAGCGCGATAACTTCGCCTGCAAGATTAAGTTCGCCTGATGAACTTCGCCTTCAAGCGTAACTTCGCCATCAAGCGTAACTTCGCCTAAGGATAACTTCGCCTACGCCAAGTTCGCCTAAGAATAACTTCGCCTGAAGCCAAGTTCGCCTAAGGATAACTTCGCCTGAAGCCAAGTTCGCCTAAGGTTTAACTTCGCCTGAAGCCAAGTTCGCCTAAGGTTTAACTTCGCCTGAAGCCAAGTTCGCCTAAGGTTTAACTTCGCCTGAAGCCAAGTTCGCCTAAGGTTTAACTTCGCCTGAAGCCAAGTTCGCCCGAGGGTTAACTTCGCCTGAAGCCAAGTTCGCCCGAGGGTTAACTTCGCCTAAAGCCAAGTTTGATTAGAAAATAAATTATAAAGCGATAAGTTAAAGTAAGCTAATACTAGGCCACTAGATTAGATCAGACGAGTATTGATACGTGTAACTTGTACAGTCAGCCGAGCTCAGATAGAGAAGGGATTTACAGCTACCAGAGAAAGAAGCAGAATTCAGGTGAGTTTCTAGCCCCATTCCTTGTTATGTTTTCGGGGCTGTGTGCATACTTGATGTGTTGTTAATACATTTATCCTAAGTGATAAGTGTATGCCATATGTGATATATGTGATATGTATGAATGATTGCTTGATGGTACGTGAACGATCTTCGGATATTGCACGTACTGTCAGGTTGTAACGTTATAAATATGGTAAGTATGATATGTATGTTTATGTGTATGAACGTAATAAAGTTAATAAAAGAAGGAAATGACGGTTGTATGGTTGTATAGTTACGAAAAGGGTACCGAGCCCTAATAATACTCGAGGTATGATGTATGGTTGTATGGTAACGAAGAGGGAATCGAACCCTACTAATATTCGAAAACAAGGGACCAGACCCTTATAATATCTGTGATGTTAGGGACCAGACCCTTATAATATCTGTGATGTTAGGGACCAGACCCTTATAATATCTGTGATGTTAGGGACCAGACCCTTATAATATCTGTGATGTTAGGGACCAGACCCTTATAATATCTGTGATGTTAGGGACCAGACCCTTATAATATCTGTGATGTTAGGGACCAGACCCTTACAATATCTGTGAGGATAGGGACCAGACCCTCATAATATCTGTGATGTTAGGGACCAGACCCTTATAATATCTGTGATGTTAGGGACCAGACCCTTATAATATCTGTGAGGTTATAGGGCGAAAGGCTCTTTAAAACGTATGATTATGAATGTAAAGAAAGTATGTAAGTAAGAAAGAAAGTATGTAAGTAAGAATGAAGGTATGAGTACTTATGTGTGTATGAAAGAAAGTTATGAGGTTAAGTACGTATGTATGTAATAAGGTATTGTATGGTATTGTATGATTAACTAGAACTCACTCAGCGTAGCTGACTTTTAGTATGCACGCAGGTGAGTAGGATGAGACAGCTGGCTTGAGTGGAGGACACATGGCAGAAGACTAAAGCCTGGCATCTGAAGATCTGATATGTTTTATAAGTTATGTTTTGATTTTGAAAGACAAGAGGAATGTTTTAAGACATGATTATGAATTGATATGTAATGTTTTATGAAAGTTTTATATTCCGCGTAAAGTTTTTAATAAACTCTGATTTGAAGAACTGTGTTTATGAGTAAATCCGACGCTAAAGTAGGGTCACCGGGTTCGGGGCCTTACAGGTTGGTATCAGAGCAAAGTTCGAGAGATTTAAGCATCCTACATGCTTAGACTCGAACAGAGAATGGGATTTAAGTAAGAAAAGAAAGAAGATGCCAGTCCAAGAATGCCATGTGTCGCTCAAGTAAGATCAGTAAAGGTAAAGTGTATGATTTAATGATATATGTTAAGGAGAAAGGAAAGATATGTGAACGACAGGGATAGGAATAATTGATTGTTTGATTTGACTAACTGCTTAAGTAGAACCAGCACAAATAGAATCATAAAGGGAAGTGTATAGGACACGGAAAGCAACGTGATCAGCTAGTCACAGCTGGCCACTGTTATTACCTGTTAGCCTTGCTATCCTTGTACTATATAGTTCCTTGAGTGAGGATGTTTGTGTTTTCCCTTTTAGAATACTAATGGCTGGAGCAAAAAGGTTTGTTGGTAAGGGAGGTCACACTGGACGTCCTCTTGGAATACGCGTTGTCCGAGAACCTTCTGAAGAACTAGTTACTACCACGAAAAAGGATAAAAGTGAAACTTTGCAAGGACCAAGCAGCAATGAATGGTATCAGCTAGATCCTGTTACTCAATTTGCCATTTCTTACGCTGTAGCTGCTGCAGAGAAGAAATTTCGTACTGACAAGTCTGCCGAAAACCATGCAAGGGCCACTGAGAAGGCAGGAGGAGACGGGAAGAAGGGTGATGATGATAAGGGAGGAGCGAAAGGAACCAAAGGATCTGTAGATGTCGTGGAGTATGCGGGGAAGAAGATACCAAGGGTCGCGGGAAGGGAAACATGCAAAGTGTGCGGGAAGATGCACCTAGGAGAATGCAAGGCTGGTCCAAATCAGTGCTACCGGTGTGGGAAGAAGGGACACATAACTCGTGATTGCACCGAGGACCAGAAGTGTTATAAGTGTGGTAAGTCGGGTCACTTAGCTAGGGATTGTGGGGGAGCAAGAACGGTGGGGGAAAAGAAGAAAATGAACCCAACCCCAGAACCAGAGGAAGCCAATGAGGTGGATCCACGCAAAAAGAATGCAAGGCATGAGGGGTTCACTGCTTGTGAAAAATGTGGGAAGTGACACCCCGGAGAGTGCAGAAAGGGATTTGGTGTTTGCTACAGGTGTGGAAGAGCAGGACATTCCTCTTGGGAATGTGATGATTACCATAGGTGTCACAGCTGTGGAGGACGTGGACACCTAGCAAGGGATTGCAAGAAGCCAAAGGGAGGACATGAAGGAGAAAGGAAGGAGAAGAAATGGGCTACCTCTGCTAAGCGGTCTGGCGAGATGGTGACAACAACTGATGAGAGGAAGGCCAAGGTTGGAACAAGGATGCGTGTAAGACATGTGGGCGAGTGCACCAGGGAGGATGTAAGACTAGTACAGACAGGTGCTATCGGTGTGGAAAGAGTGGGCATTATTCTCGAGAATGCCCTGATCGTCCAAAGTGCTTCAAATGCGGAAAAGCTGACCACATGGCTAGGGATTGCAAGGAATCAGGGGCGGAAGGTGCGAAAGGATGAAGACTTGGGGAAACTGCAGAGAGGAACGCTTGATGAAGGAATAATTGCTCATGCAATGGTTTTGTTAAGTTACTTTTGCTTAAGGACTTGTTTTGTGTTAAGGTTTAAAACTTATGTTTATCAGTGACGTGTAATATATTGAGTTTGGTTATGAAGGATTATTATGTTGTGATGAAAGGTTGTTTTAGACAATAGTGTTAAAAGTACTAATCGAAGCCCTTGGAGGTATGAGATGAGTTGTGGCACATCGAGGGTCTCATGGACAAGCTACCTTAAATAGCTAATACACATGACCACCATTCGATGACTGCAAAGCCGGAAGTAAGAAGGGTAACACAGAAAACGAAGGCAATTCAATAAAGCGTGTAAATATAAGAAGTTTTCCTTTTATAGGGAATAGGTTAGGTTTCGGGGACGAAACCTCTTTAAGGAGGGAAGACTTGTAACATCCCGAAATTTCAAGATAATATTAATTATATTACTTAATAATAGAGGGAAAGTTTACTCGGGTTAGCAGGAAATAAATAAAAGAATAGGAGTTGGTATGGGTCGGGCTAGTGTCGGGTAATGGACGTTGGTTATGGATTTGGATTAATTGAGATGGGTTAAATGAGAATGGGATTTCAGGGATATAAATACCCCCAAAATCCCAAAATATCTTTCATTTCCACCTTCTTTCTTCACACACTCAAAACACACACATTCTAACCGAGCAAGATTCGAAGCCGAGACCCGAGATTTTGTTGATAGATCTGAGTTGGTAAGGTAAGAACAAATCCTCCAAAGCTGATATTACTGAAAATGGTTAGGATTGGATGGGTTAACCGGACCCGAAACCCAAACTGCCCAAATCGGACCCCTAAAACGTCGATTTTAGGCCGATTTGATGGTTGGGATTTGTAGGCGCCGATCATACGATTCCGTGGGTACCAAAATCGAGTTATTTGGCTAAGAAACGGAGGAGTTATGGGCAAACAGATCTGCAGCGCGATAACTTCGCCTGCAAGATTAAGTTCGCCTGATGAACTTCGCCTTCAAGCGTAACTTCGCCATCAAGCGTAACTTCGCCTAAGGATAACTTCGCCTACGGCCAAGTTCGCCTAAGAATAACTTCGCCTGAAGCCAAGTTCGCCTAAGGATAACTTCGCCTGAATCCAAGTTCGCCTAAGGTTTAACTTCGCCTGAAGCCAAGTTCGCCTAAGGTTTAACTTCGCCTGAAGCCAAGTTCGCCTAAGGTTTAACTTCGCCTGAAGCCAAGTTCGCCTAAGGTTTAACTTCGCCTGAAGCCAAGTTCGCCCGAGGGTTAACTTCGCCTGAAGCCAAGTTCGCCCGAGGGTTAACTTCGCCTAAAGCCAAGTTTGATTAGAAAATAAATTATAAAGCGATAAGTTAAAGTAAGCTAATACTAGGCCACTAGATTAGATCAGACGAGTATTGATACGTGTAACTTGTACAGTCAGCCGAGCTCAGATAGAGAAGGGATTTACAGCTACCAGAGAAAGAAGCAGAATTCAGGTGAGTTTCTAGCCCCATTCCTTGTTATGTTTTCGGGGCTGTGTGCATACTTGATGTGTTGTTAATACATTTATCCTAAGTGATAAGTGTATGCCATATGTGATATATGTGATATGTATGAATGATTGCTTGATGGTACGTGAACGATCTTCGGATATTGCACGTACTGTCAGGTTGTAACGTTATAAATATGGTAAGTATGATATGTATGTTTATGTGTATGAACGTAATAAAGTTAATAAAAGAAGGAAATGACGGTTGTATGGTTGTATAGTTACGAAAAGGGTACCGAGCCCTAATAATACTCGAGGTATGATGTATGGTTGTATGGTAACGAAGAGGGAATCGAACCCTACTAATATTCGAAAACAAGGGACCAGACCCTTATAATATCTGTGATGTTAGGGACCAGACCCTTATAATATCTGTGATGTTAGGGACCAGACCCTTATAATATCTGTGATGTTAGGGACCAGACCCTTATAATATCTGTGATGTTAGGGACCAGACCCTTATAATATCTGTGATGTTAGGGACCAGACCCTTATAATATCTGTGATGTTAGGGACCAGACCCTTACAATATCTGTGAGGATAGGGACCAGACCCTCATAATATCTGTGATGTTAGGGACCAGACCCTTATAATATCTGTGATGTTAGGGACCAGACCCTTATAATATCTGTGAGGTTATAGGGCGAAAGACTCTTTAAAACGTATGATTATGAATGTAAAGAAAGTATGTAAGTAAGAAAGAAAGTATGTAAGTAAGAATGAAGGTATGAGTACTTATGTGTGTATGAAAGAAAGTTATGAGGTTAAGTACGTATGTATGTAATAAGGTATTGTATGGTATTGTATGATTAACTAGAACTCACTCAGCGTAGCTGACTTTTAGTATGCACGCAGGTGAGTAGGATGAGACAGCTGGCTTGAGTGGAGGACACATGGCAGAAGACTAAAGCCTGGCATCTGAAGATCTGATATGTTTTATAAGTTATGTTTTGATTTTGAAAGACAAGAGGAATGTTTTAAGACATGATTATGAATTGATATGTAATGTTTTATGAAAGTTTTATATTCCGCGTAAAGTTTTTAATAAACTCTGATTTGAAGAACTGTGTTTATGAGTAAATCCGACGCTAAAGTAGGGTCACCGGGTTCGGGGCCTTACAGAAATGTCACCCCAAAACAAAAGATAGAAAACGTGGTATGAAGCTACTCACGTTCAAGTATAAAACTTGATCGGTAAAAGGTGAATAACCGGATGGATGAAGTTTAACGAGCAAGGCCTAAATGACAATAAAATCTTGGATTTAGAATGGTTGTCTTGAAGATCTTTAAATAAAATAATTGTTGCAAAAAGTAAACAATTAAAGTTCAAGGTTTAAAATGTAACTATTTAATAATAACAATCATTTAAAAATGTAAGTTTGCTCGAAACCGGGTTAAAGTAACTAACCTTAATATTTACTTAACCAATGTTAAGTAATAAGGTGGGAAAAATGCTAAAATGCAAGTTCTTTTGGGACAAAGATACTAAAACGGGTCTTTAACGAGTGTTCGGGTTGTCGGTTCGGGTCTTGACAAATGGTCAAACCCAAAGTCAACTTTCCAACATATTAATTGTTATGAGATAACTCATTAAAATATACTAACACTTAACCAAGTATGTAGATCTATTGTTTAGAACTAACAACGCACGTTAAGCGAGTGTTCGGTTTTGTCGGTCCAAACTATGTGATGAGATCAAGTTGGATCCAACAATTCCAAGTACTTAAGAAAATAATTAAAATCAGTTTGTAAACTATTTTTAAGTAAATATACAAGTCTTGATAGCTAAAAACACACTTGTGTGTCTTAAGCTAGTAAAAATCGGTATAGTTCGGTTTGGTTCGGTCTCCATCTCACAAATAGTTCATAGATGGTTTCTACATGCCCAAATATCATAGAACTTGTATATTGGTTTATAAATGAAGAAAACTTAAATTTTACAACTAAAAAGTTAACTACAAGTCTTTTAAGCAAAAGTTTCGGTTTAGTTCGGTTTTCATCTCCCAACGAGTTCATAGATGGATTCCATATGCTTAATATCAAAGAACTTGTAAAAATGATTTTTGAAACTCAAATCTAGCAATAAACATGTTTAAACAACTATTTTAACAAAACTAGTAAACAAAAGTTCGGTTTCCGGTTTGGACTAGTTTCGGTTAAACCGAGGTTAGTCTTATACAAACCCACACCATGGAACTTGTAAATAAGATGAACAAACTAAAAAGGGTTAGAAGTTACTCATAAGTGATATGTATAATAAGTTATGTGTGTGTAAATATATATTAAGAACACGAAGTCCTCCATAAAGCCTTGCCTTATGACATTCGAAACTTAACCAACCGGAGTCGGTGAAGTAACAAATAAAGGAAACAAGGGGTGTGTATTATATATATGTTGTACCACCATATTCAAGTGTTAGTAATATTAGATGAACAAGTTAAAATGAAAAACTATAGTTAGTTGACCTTAAGAAATCAAAAAAACAAAATGTTGAAGATGAATACTTGGATTTGAGAGAGATTTGAAGAAGATGAACAACCAAAATGGTGTATGGAGCCTTGCTTTTATAATGGTAAGAGTATGGTTCATACAAATAGGGTAAAGATGCATGTGATGGTTGAAATGGTCAAACAAGTTTTTGGTAAATGATAATAATAGTCCCCAAAGTTTGGTTTAAGTCATTTTTAAATAGTTTTAAGGACCAAAAAGAATGTTTTCAAGACCCAACAAGTGTAAAACAATATTGTAACATAAAATTCATCATTTTGATTATATCATAAGCTTTGGTTTACAAAATGGGTCGGTTTACATGATAAACGAATACAAAAGCGAATACAAACGAGACCCGAAATTGACGAATGTCACAGAGATGTTCTCGAGTTTCATTAAAAGAAAGAAAAGAATGAGAGGAAAGAGAAAATAATGAGTATAATAAAAGAATTTGTATCTTTTCAAGTTAAGAAGATTTGAAAGGAAAATAAATTGAAGAGAAAGAGAATATACCAAAAGAAAAAATAAGAAAAGAAAACTTTATTTTCCTTGCCTTTCTTTTCATAAATGAACTTGGGAACACAACATAAAAGTTTAAGAATTTAATTATTTTGGATACAATAACGAAATATGTTTTAATGGTTACATCCTGTTTTATTTTATTTTTTAGGTATATTGGCTTTAAATAATCTCAATATCACATTTTTGTAGCTGCCAATCCCAGCTAACGAATACCTAGTGACATTCTCTCACCTTCTAAAAACTAACGAAAGCGTACTTCGTTAGCTTTAGTCTTTGGTCGGCATAAATTTTTTTTTTGCCGGGAAACCCATCCTGAATACCACTACCACGTGAACACCACTGCCGCCCCTGCCAATCGACAGCCACCACCATCGCTACTTGGATACCACCATTGACCGCCACCACCACTGTCGCTGACCACTAATATCAAAATACCACCATCGATGGTTTCCACATGAAAAAGAAGTATTCCGGCCGACAATGTTTTTCCAACGACTTTAATAATTGAGGTTTGTGCTAAAAAGGTTCTTAAAGATCCGATCTAAGGATTTAAAGAGGTTTCAGACGAAAATGTTGAGTTTCCAGTGAAAAAGAAGTTTTCCGACACCATCACTGAAGCCAAACATATTAAATGACAGGACCAACAACAATAAAAAAAAATGTATAATACTTGAAATTATTTAAAACCAATATACTTATGTTTTATCTTCTAAAAGCTAGAAAAACAAATGGGTGGCATAAGATTCTCCTCTTAACAACCAATTATAACCTACTGGGCGCATATCAAGCCCGCCTAAATTTCAACTTCGTCTTGTACTCTTGTTATCCGGTCATACACGTTGTTCTCAGCCACTTGCTTAATTTAAAAATATCTTTTTATTATTTTTAAATTCTACTGATCCAGAAAGACTTTGTAACATGAATCAGTCTTCAAGAAGCAATAAATGCAAGCCACCAAGTTGCATGCTTCACCACCATTTCCATTTCCCTTCAAAGGTTCCATTTTGTGAGAATCAATCACATATGCCTACCAACTGTTTGATAAAATTTCTCAATGAAGTCAAGATCTTTAAAAACTTGATTTTAAACAATCTTGTATTGTGAATTGAATTGGGTATACATATTGATCAGGGGTTTTTTGATTCTGTTTTCCTGGTGCTATATTATTTTGTAAGATTTTAATCTGCACATCAACTGTTTGATAAAATGTCTCAATGAAGTCAAGATTTTTAAAAACTTGATTTTAACCAATTTTGACAGGGTTACTTGATCTTGTTTTGCAATGGCTCAAGTGGGGTATGATGGATCACAGCATGGACAAGGTATGTTAATTCTTCCATTCAAGACCTCGAACTCGTCTCTCAAAGTGCTGTTACTACATGGGAGTTTGGATATTTGGGTGAAAGAGGCGAAAAACCTACCAAACATGGAAATGTTTCACAACAAATTAGGTCAAGTGTTTGGTAGAATGGGTATTGGGAAGAACAAGACATAGGAGCCTGTAAAGGATACAAGTGATCCTTATGTGACGGTTTCGATCGCGAATGCTGTGATTGCAAGAACCTTTGTTATAAGTAATAGTGAAAACCCTGTTTGGATGCAGCATTTTTATGTGCCTGTTGCACATTATTCTGCTGAGGTGCAGTTTGTTGTAAAAGATAGTGATGTTGTAGGTTCACAAATCATGGGGGCGGTTGGCGTGCCGGTTGAGCTGTTGTAAAAGATAGTGATGTTGTAGGTTCACAAATCATGGGGGCGGTTGGCGTGCCGGTTGAGCTGTTGGCTTCCGGGTCACTTGTTGAAGGTACTTTCCCGCTTTTAGACGAAAGTGGCAAACCGTGTAAGCGTGATGCGGTGTTAACTTTATCGATTCAGTACACAACAGTGGCGAAAGTCCCACTTGATCATAACTTTAATGGTGTGTCGGGTACTTATTTTCCCCTTAGGAGAGGGGGTAAAGTGACACTTTATCAAGATGCTCATGTGGATGAGGGGCACCTTCCAAGTATGCATCTTGATGGTAGTTTGAAGTATGAAAATGGTGATTGTTGGCATGATATTTGTGAAGCTATAAAGCAGGCGAGACGGTTGATCTATATTACGGGTTGGTCTGTGTTTCATAGTGTTCAGCTTGTTCGTAATGGCAACGGTGCAAAAGATAGTTATTTAGGTGATCTTTTGAAAGCTAAATCTTCAGAAGGTGTAAGAGTGCTTCTTCTTGTATGGGATGATCCTACTTCTAGTAACATTTTGGGAAGAACAATAGTAAGTGTCGTTTATTTATATTTAACTTTTATTCTAAAAAGGTTTAAAGTTCGCATACATCCTTTCAGAGCACTAAGATATCAGGTACTTTATAACATTCTGTTGAGATGATTTAAAGTAATAACAATGTTCTTTTAATCGTTTGTTTAGGGTACATACTTTTATAAGTAACTGATTTATTTTATTTTTTATAATATGGATAAATATGCTACTTTTATTATAACATATTATAAAATGTAAGATATGCTACTTTTATTGTAAAATTGATAGATATACTACTTTTGGTGTTGTAAAAACGCAAAATTGATATTATGAAATCTAACGGGATATATATAAAGTTTTGAACTTTTAGGAGGATATATATGAAATTATTCCTTTTTGTCATACTTGCATAGTTGCATATTTTGGTCACATTTGCATTCCATCTATTAAGCAACTGGTTTATTATTATTTTTTATCATAATATGGATAAATATGTTACATTTTGTGCTGCAAAAACACAAGTGAGTTTATGAGATTTAACGGGATATGCATAAAGTTTTGAACTTTAACTAGTGTGTGTGTGTGTATATATATATGCGTGTGTGTGTATGAAATTTTATGAAATTTAATGGGATATATTGCATTCCACCCATCTAGTAACTGTTTTTTTTATTTATCTTAAAATTGATAGATATGCTACATTTAGTGGCTTAGTGCTGTAAAAATGCAAAAAATGATATTATGAAATTTTACGGGATATATATAAAGTTTTGAAATTTTAGAAGAATATATATGTAGTTATTTATTTATTTATTTTTGTCATATTTGCATATTTTATCACTTTTGTATTCTGTCTATTAACTGGTTTATTAAAGTTATTATGAAATGGATAAATATGCTACTTTTATTGTTGTAAACACGCAAAAATGATATTATGAAATTTAACGGGATATGTATATGTTTTGAACTTTTAGAAAAATATATATTAAATAATACTTTTTTTTGTCATACTGCCATGTTTGGACATATTTGCATTCCATCTATTAAGTAACTAAATTGTTCTATATATAAAGTTTTGAACTTTAAGAAGAATATGTTTGAAATTATTCCTCTTTTGTTGATCACATTTGCATTCCGTATAGTAAATTGCATAATTTGTTGAACTAATGCAGGAAGGAGTCATGCACACCAGCGATGAAGAAACTCAACATTTTTTCAAGCATTCTTCTGTGAAAGTACTGCTATGCCCTCGCTCTGCTGGAAAAGGGCATAGTTGGGCAAAGAATAGGGTTTGATGTCATTAATTTATATAAAAGAAGACATGCCAGTTATCTTTAATATTTTGTGTTTTAGTCAAGTGAATGAATTTGGGTTGCAGGAGGCTGAAAAGATCTATACACATCATCAGAAAACGATTATAGTGGACGCCGATGCGGGTAATTACAGAAGACGGATAATGGCGTTTGTTGGAGGTCTTGATTTATGCGTGGGCCGTTATGATACTCCATCACATCCCATTTTTAGCACACTACAAACTTTGCATAAAGATGATTATTACCAACCTAATTACACAGTAAGCACTTCATTCGGTTACTATATGTGGATAACTTGTAATTAGTTTTAGGTCTGTAAATGAAATAAACTATCAGTGAACAGGTCGTGAACCGTTAGGTGGGATGTTCGTTATTAATAAAAGAACGAACATGAACAAAAAGTTTTGTTCATTTTGGCAAACAAACAAACATGAACACATTTCGCATTTTGCTTTATGTTCGCTTACGTTCATTCATTTAAATTTGTTTATGTCCATTTGTTTATGTTCTTTTATGTGGCCCAATACATTTTTTTTCATATTTCCTTTAAATAGTTTTAGCTCAGTTATGTTTGTTCATCAATGTTCGTTCGTTTATACTGTTAACGAACAAACATAAGCGAACACGAACATGTTTATTTTCTTAACGAACGAACAATAAATCCATGTTCGTTTGGTTCGTTTACATTCATTTAGTTTCACTTACATCTTACTCGGTTACAGGGGCCCACCACGGGGTGTCCTAGACAACCATGGCATGATTTGCATAGTCGAATCGAGGGTCCCGCTGCATACGATGTGCTTAAAAACTTTGAAGAAAGATGGCGGAGGGCTTCAAAGCCACAAGGAATTCATAAAATGAAGAAAACGGTTGATGATTCGTTGCTCATAATAGAAAGGATTACCGAAATTATAGGAATAGATGATGCTCACTGTACAAGTGAACACGATCCCGAGGGTTGGCATGTTCAGGTGTGTTTGTAATTAAATAATTTTAAAAAGTTATAACGTTTAATTAAATTTTTACTTTTATTAATTCTTTCAACAATGTGTAGGTGTTCCGTTCGATTGACTCCAATTCTGTTAAAAGGTTTTCCCAAAGACCCGAAGGAGGCCACAAGCAAGGTATGGCAATTTTGAACTTTTTGAGCTGGAAAAATGGGGTTTAAAATGTATTTATAGATTTATAGGTGATTTATAAGCCTGATTATAAAACTAGGTAAGTCGCAGGGGCGGAAACGACTTTAGTCTAATTTCTCGTGGGGGCATCCGACTTTTATATTTGTAAAGGAATCTTTTTTTAATATTAATGTAAAAAAAAAGTATCCGAATTCACTGTTTTGTTCAGTTGTTTTGGCTATGTTCTCGTGTAAATTTTAATGAAAGCCAAATTGTATTCAAAATAAAGTAACTTCTTTATATTTGCGAGACCAAACAGTATTTTATTTTGAATACAACTCGGTTTTAAATAAAAATTTCATCGGAACGTAACCTACAAAAAAGAATAAACAAAACTACATAAGTAGAATTTTTTGAAGAGACCAAGTATTACAAGTTTTTATAGAAAAGGCAAATTACATGTTTAATGAAATGTTGAATAAGAAAAAGTACACGTTGGGGGCCATATATGATTACAAAATATATTAATTCAATAGCAAAAATTGTTTTTTATAACTTTTTCAAAATTTTATGTATTAAAGTTACACTTTGGGTGACTTTCAGCCTGCTTGACACTTTTTTTCAACCAAATCTTAATTACATAAGTCAACTTTGCCACCTTTAGTTTTTCTGCAGGACTGTATTAACATTTTTCTATAATGCAACAGAATTTGGTATGTGGGAAGAATGTGCTAATAGACATGAGCATACATACCGCGTATGTGAAGGCAATTCGTGCGGCTCAACATTTTATATATATTGAAAATCAATACTTCCTCGGTTCTTCGTTTAATTGGAGTAACCACAAAACTTTGGGTAAGAAATATTATACATTTATTATTAACCATACTTAAACTATATATGCATATATGAAGCAAAAAATGAATGTGCTACTGCTGGTGCAAACAATTTAATACCAATGGAAATTGCTTTAAAAATTGCAAATAAAATAAGAGCAAATGAGAGGTTTGCTGCGTATATTGTGATTCCAATGTGGCCCGAGGGTAGTCCTACAAGTATTGCAACTCAAAGGATTCTGTTTTGGCAGGTAATTTAAGTTATATAACTGTCATTCTGAGACTCGTATTTATTAAAATGCAAATTTAATAATTAACAAAATGATAATTTTGGACAGAATAAGACAACGCAAATGATGTATGAAGTGATTTACAAGGCGTTACGAGAGGTTGGGCTTGAAAACGTGTACGAGCCTCAAGATTATTTGGTTTTCTTTTGTCTTGGAACTCGTGAGTCGTCTCATGGTGCGGAACCGACTTCAGATGAACAAGGGTCTAATGCTGCAAATGCCCCTCAAGTAAGATATATTATTTTTTCACCATTTGTTTTATGTATTACTGTTTTCTTGATTTTTGTATAACTAACGCGCTTGTTTTTTCTTTTTACAAAGATGCTTAGTAAGAAGAATCGACGGTTTATGATATATGTACACTCGAAAGGAATGATAGTGGATGACGAGTTTGTAATAATGGGATCTGCAAACATCAACCAGCGTTCATTAGAAGGTTCTAGAGACACTGAAATCGCAATGGGTGCATATCAGCCGTATCATACATGGGCTCACAGGCATCGT
The DNA here is from genome assembly GCF_021521415.1 of Bidens hawaiensis. Classification (NCBI taxonomy): domain Eukaryota; kingdom Viridiplantae; phylum Streptophyta; class Magnoliopsida; order Asterales; family Asteraceae; genus Bidens; species Bidens hawaiensis. The sequence goes on along the minus strand of NW_027491112.1, from coordinate 405,503 downwards.
AGTCCACACGGTCAGGTATTTTTGGTTTCTCTTATCTTAATTAGAGGTCAAAATAGACAGTTCGGGTGGGTTGGGTACAGGTTAAACAAGTCAAGTTGTGTTGACTCGAAAACATGATTGCAGCATCTAGTGTAACAAATGTGACTAGAAAAAAGTATGTTAGTTAGGGATTAAGTATGTGGAGGTCACCCAAGTATTCAGCTTTTTTCTTATAATGACCACCCAAATATGTTTCGTGTTCCATTTGTACCAATTTTGACCAAATACATGCCGGATGACGAAAATGCCCTTGAATTCTTTGTTAAAATTAACAGTTTTAACTTATAACATGCTGACACGTCAACAAAGATATATTGCATTTGCAAGACTTTTACGGCATTTTTGGCAATCGGCATGTTTTTGGCCAAAACGGGTATATAGTTTTGGGTCGAACCCAAGAACATGCTAAGCTAAATGGGTCGTGTACGTGCCAGACCAACCAGTTTGTGGGTTGACCTGTTTAGCCCATTTGTTTGTTTTTTAGTTTTTTAAAATGTGTTATATAATAATACGTTAAACTATTTGGGCGATTTTTATGCCAAACTTTACATTTAACAAAAACAAAGTGCCATAGCTTAAACATAATTGTTTGAAAAAGATAAAAATCATATGTAACTTCAGAATATTAAAGTTAAACGAGTTAAATTATTTCTTTTATAATTTAGTTAAACGAGTGTTCATATCAACACGCGAATACGTGTGTCGTGTTTGTGTTTGTGTTTGTGTTTGTGTTTGATCCTCCAACCTGCAAACACGACCCATTTAGCAGCCCCAGGTCCCGAGTTTGCATTATAGCTCTTTTTAATTTTTATTTTTTTCTTTTACTCGGAGATAAAAACATAGCCTAATCAGCGAACCGAATAGTGCACATATGGAAATTGTCACTACTAATTTTCATGCTCATAATAACATAACTTTTTTGCAGATATTCGGGTACAGGATGTCCCTATGGGCCGAGCATATTGGTGGACTTGAAAGCAGTTTTGAGGTACCCGAGAGCCTCGAGTGTGTGAGACGGGTCAGATCACTGAGTGAACAAAACTGGAACCAGTATGCAGCCGATGAAGTGACCGACATGAAGGCTCACCTTCTCAAGTATCCAGTCGAAGTTGACCGAACCGGTCAGGTGAAGTCTCTTCCTGGCTGCCCAAATTTCCCAGATATGGGTGGCAACATTGTGGGCACTTTTGTGGCCATTCAAGAAAACCTCACCATTTGATTCAAATTAATTTTAAATTTGAAAAACTCACATTTTTTTATGTTTTGTTATTTGTTATTCATGAATGCTCTGTAGAAAATCATGTTTGATAATTTTGATGATAATGATTATCAGCTGTTGTTGTGGACAGTATAGTGTTTTTTATATATTTATTGTATTAAAAGATTGCATTATGTGATGTGTGTTCTTTAAAGTAAATCTTTATATTATTTGTTTTACGAGGTTTATTCGTAGGATAGAATATACCATGTGATACGTGTTTTTTTAACAGCAAATTTTATTTACACAAACCAACCGGAGACTAGCAAGTAACCAATCGTCGAGGTATACCAACAATTCACCCTATTACAACGTGCACGCCAAAACCAAATTACATTTAGTCAAAAGAAAAGGAGCACCACGTCTCCCTATATAGACCGACCACTTCCTTCCTATTCTTCACCCATAATAGTTATTTGGGCTCTTGTCTTGTCGAAGAAGAATTACATGGGCTCCTGTTGAACTTGGATCGGTGAATCAAAATGAATTAAAAGGAACATTTTTGGAATGTAACAGGCTAACAACATTCACAACTCATTCATCAATCCCAGTTTTTATTTTTATTTTTTTTTTCTTAAAAGGGTCCTACTAAAGACACCAGTCATATTAAAAACACCCACTCAATCCGTCATGGATTGATGGAGTGTTTTAGAAAAATGTGTTTTTTTTGTCATTTTGTTGTCTTTTTTTATTATTATTTTATTGTTTTTTTTTGTCTTTTGTTGTCTTTTCTTTTTCTTTTTGTTTTTATTTTTATTTCTTCATTTTGTTTGTTTTGTTTTTTTGTTAGTCGGGTGTAACCATTTTTTGATCGGTTTTAAAGTTACAATGAAACAACAATTAAAAGAACGAGATTTATATAATAATAATAAATACATAACCAGTTCTGTTTGTTTTGTTTTTTTGTTAGTCGGGTGTAACAAATTTTTGATCGGTTTTAAAGTTACAACGAAACAACAATTTTAAAATTGAAAACCAACAAAATAAACATAACGAGATACTAGATGTGTAATTTTTCTTTCTCATGTTCAAATAGGACTTGACGTCTTGACCCATTTAATATTTATTAATATATTGATATACATACAAAAAGTTTTATATACTTATAATAAAAGTTTATATATAAATATAATTTATATTGTTTACTTACTTTTATATTATTTAATATTTAATAATAAATATTATGTAAATATATAAAAATAAATTTACATAAATAATAAACTTATTTAGACTTGCGAGCCTACTCTAGCTCAAAGAGAAAAATTCGAGCTCGTTTACGTGCTTGGGTTCATTTCGAGCTTTTAACGATTCAATATCAAGTATCTCATAAAATTGTTTGTCTTGATTACATCTCTACTAACCATGATCAAAATGAAAACCGAGACATGGAAGTGGTGTTGACAGATGGAAAAGAAAGAGATGCCTGACATTGTAAGTTTAGTTTAACTTGTAAAATAACTAAACTTGTAAAATATATTTAACTCAAGTTTTGTTGTAGTAATCTATTTTCATTTGTTTGGTTAATCCACAAGTTTATTATTTTTCATTTATTACGTCTATGTGATTTGCACCACTCAATACAGGGATGGAATGGAATCACTGAAATAAGCGATGGGGCTCGCATAGAGTAGAAATCAATAAATTTTCCATTCACATTTGTCTCTTAGATACGTACTAGTTTAATGAACGTGCCGGTACATTAGTAAATGTACAAGACTAATTGAATCATCACTCTCATTTAAAATATATCCATAGTTTATGAAAAGTCAATTTCTCACCTAATGTGGATTAGTTTTTCGTAAATTAAATTAAAATTAAAAATAACAATAAATTACTCCTTAACAGAATATATATTAATTATACAAATCATATGGTTGTAGTAATTAAAATCATTTTTTTTAACATAAAACATATAATTTTTCATATAATGGTATGGTATTTGACCTTTTAACAAATTTGAAAGTTGCATCAAATTCTTACATTTTTAAGGTAAAGTGGAATTGTAAATGTTAAAATAATTGTTGTTAAACAAAAACAAAATTGTATTAAACAAACGGGTTGAGTTATAATAAGAAGATTAGTTTTCCTAAGAAGGATATGAAATAATCTTGTCTATTTATTTTAAAATTGAATGGTTGAGATTAGATTAGAGAGATCATAAAGTGTAAAATAAGGGTAAGAGCATAATAGGGATAACACATTTGTTGACTTTCTCTCTCCACATGCAAGACACATGTCAAATACCCCCATTATTTTAAAACGCACATAACTTTTTTATACGACATTTTTTTTTCAAAACAATTTCACCATAATAACGAGTGTTATTTTATCTTTTATATGAGTACCATATTGCTATATAAAAAAAAATTCGTGGGCTTTTTACAAAGTGTGGTTTACCAAAATTGTGTTTTACAAAATTGTGTTATACAAGTGTGTTTTATTTTTTCATAGTGTTTTTTGCATTATGTTTTTTACATTGTGTAATTTAATTGTGTTTTTCATTGTGTTTTTGTCATTGTGTTTTTATTTTCATAGTGTTTATTTCATTGTGTTTTTTACATTGTGTCTTTTTCATTGTGTTTTTCGTAGTGCTTTATTTTCCGACGAAATTTCTGAAGACTTTTCCGGCAAGGTGGTGGCGGTGGGCGGTGGTGGTTGTAGGAGATAAGTGAAAATTTAAGTGGGTTTTTGAAATTAAATTAAGTGGGTTTTCAATATTAAGGTATTAGATAAAAATACCCTCCTTCCTAGCCTTCTTAGGATAATCAAACTTCTTATTTGATCTTTTCTCATATGTTATATAACAAAGTCGGTTTTGCTTTTAAGTTTAATTTTAAAATTGTTGTTTCATTGTGACTTTAAAACCGATCAAAAAATGGTTACACCTGACTAACAAAAAAACAAAACAAATAAAATGAAAAAATAAAAATAAAAACAAAAAAGAAAAGACAACAAAAGACAAAAAAAACAATAAAATAATAAAAAAGACAACAAAATAACAAAAAAAAACATATTTTTTCAAAACACCCCACCAATCCGTAGCGAATCGCCCAATCCGTGACGAATGGGGTGAGTGTTTTGAAAACACCATTTGGTGTATCTAACAAATCCCTTCTAAAATCACACTCTATCCCTTTCACCATTTCATTTGTATGACTAAACTACTATTTATCCTTCATCAAATTATTGTGTGTGTATAAACATGATAAAATAATAAAATAAGTGATTCTGGATAAAATAAAGATAATTGGGTGGATGATATATGAAAGGTTTTCTAAATGAGATATAAATTTTTTAAAAAAATATGAACTTTAGTTAAATCATATGATAAAAAAATAGATGCGGTGTGAATGGCCTTATGTGGTAGGCACGGGATAGTAAAATGTTTTTGCTGTTAAATTACACTGTTCAAAACTTTTTATCAAGATAAATAGTTAGCTTTAAACGTCGTTAACCCATAATAATCAAAATTGTTAAGTAAAATAAGTTATATGATTATATATGTACTAAGCTTTACTTGCTTTCAACTCGTTACATCTAACATCTTTTTTTTTTGAAAAGAAATGGGGAGGTAATTTTATTTATTTATTAATTACTCATAACACAAATCGAACTACATCTGGATAATGGGTAAGCGAGCAACAAGCTGCGCAGCTATCCCCTTTTGAATCGCAAAGCCTATTCTACTAAATATAAATCCTTGGTTTCTAGGGCTGCGAGTCACTGTGGACCACCTTCTGCACCCGCTCCAAGAAGCGAACCGCCTCGGGAGCTAGTGATCCAAAAGTGTCAAAGGCAAATGGAATGAACACGTGCTGATTCTCCAAACACGATGTCTCATGCTTAACATCTAAGAACTAGAAGTTAGTTGGTGTTCCTGATCGAACTGGACCCATGTGTTTGATTGTTGTCTTGTGAATTATTGTAAATGATATATATCAAAAAGTTAATATACGAATAATAATATATTTAATAATAAATAATGTGGGCTTTTATGTTGGATATGCCAAGATACAATTCTTGTTAGGACCATGGTATCTTACTAGATCAAGATTTCAACCTTTTTAGATGCTTTTCAAGTTTACTCCATTTACCTCAAGACAAATGATAGACGTTTGTTGGCGGGTGTCACTGAAAATGATCGTTTACATCTACGTGAATTATTCATATAAGTTACAAGTTATTGCGTTAAAGTTTCATCTGTGAAACAGAATAAGAGTACTCTTTTTCACATGAAGCCATTGTGAAGACATTTTCTCCAATTTTTTCTCATCTTTATGACACCCATTAAAGTGTAAGAATATATGCTTTCATCTCATTTTGTTTGATCCAATTCTTGAGCCAAGGCAATGTAGTATCAATGCCCATCTTACCTCTACGTTTCGTTGTCTCTTTGAAGAACTAAAGGTCGGTCAAAATTTGTCTTAAAGTTGGTTTCCGTGCACCTGATGTTGACATCGATTGTCATTAATTAATCTTGTGGCAAATCTTTACTTGTAATATTCGTAAGATGTCGTACAATGATAAATATGTGAAGGATATCCTATTTGCATAAGAATATTTACATTGATGTCTTGGTCTATAAATAGTTTTGAAAGAAACCGTATTGTCTTATAAACTACCAACGGAGGTCTTCAATGTATAAATGTATTATAGGGCAATTACTCCTTCGGCAGTAGATTGTCTGACTTCTACCGCCAAGGGAGATTTGCCCAGTAATTCATATTATACAACACTCTCTTATAGAATGTAAGGTCTAGTTGCTTCGCAGTAACATATACAATTAATCATAAAAGAAAGGTTTGCTTCATTAACAATCTTAATCTTTTCTCATGTTTATATTAAGCAAGGAGCTCATGAAATGTGTTATGATCTTTTCGTTACAATTGTGAAGATACATTTTTTGTATACGCCGAAAGTTTGTAGTTATATTACTTAACATTTCTTTTTACACATGATTTTGTTTTGTATTGCTTAGTTCAACACGTATCTGGATTTCATATTTAGTAATGAATACTGGGTTTAGTCCTTTAATGCTACATATAAAAGACCTTTATTGGACATATTGGTCAGAAAATATTAATTGTACAACATTTGGTCACAAAAGATTATTAGAACTTTACGTATATTTTAAATCATTGTAACAAATTGTGAACTTACAAACTTATTTTCTGTGTAACCAAGACAACCCCATACATATATAAACATAAGCTCAATGTTACTCAACCAAAACACAAAATTGGACAAAATATTGCATATACACAAATAACAAAATTGGTGGAGATATGATGTTAAGGTTGCTTAACAGGACGTAAATGGATTGTCAGATTAACCTGAAAATATATTTTTTATTTAATATTTAACATGAAGATTGGTGTCCTTGTTTATGTAAATGAACATGACTAATTTAATTAAACAAGCTAGAAGAAACAACCTGTAACCTTGATATGTTTGTGTTGCGTTTTGAGTTTGTGAGCCCACAACCTATATTATGTGGGCCTTTTATGACAACCATAACATAGGTGTACAACCCGAGTATTTTCAGGAACCGGAACCGGTTCAGGGTTTGATCAACAAAAGTCAAAATCGGGTTGGATATTATTTTGTGCACCTCTAACCTTTATATGTATGCAGTGGCGGCCCAACCATTTTGGAAGCCTAAAGCGATAAAAAAATTGAGGCCCTCTTTTAATTTCCATTGTTACAGAAAGCTATTCGTGTGGTCGGGTTTTGGAACGATCGTATTAAGCATTTTATAAAACTATTGTTGTATTGCATTAGTGAAGCATTGGTTGTGTAACATTAGCGATCAACTTCATAGAATTAATCTCATAATAATTAGTGAAGTCATATTACAAAAAAAAAAGATACAAAATCATGTGTTTTATGAACAAATCATCATAAATCTAAGGTGCTATTTTGAGAGAACATTGAACACCGATAAACGATTGTAAATTTGTAAGATAAATTAGAAAAGCTATTGATTTATTACATTAAGTTAATCGTAAATTGGTCTTAATAACCGTTTACTTACCGAGGGTTAGATATGTGAAATTATAAAATTTATAGTATTTGTTTTTTGTCGTGTACCATATATAAAGTTATAAAACTTATATATATATATATATATATATATATAGAATATTAAGATTTTTTTGTTAAGAAAAAAAAAACAACTGACTAATTTATAATACATATTTAAGGTATATACAACTTACAATGGAAGTCATTATGTTTGCTGGGAAACAACTATCAAAAAGAAGGCCCCTTATAAGAGAATCAATCATGAGATAGAAAAATAAAAAAATAGAATAAATAATAAACCACATATATGAGAATCTTATCTTGGGTGGTAGAGTTACCATATAAACACTAGAAGCATGCATGCAAACCAACGAGGCAACGTATTGAACTGGTCTACAAATGAACTCTGTTAATTAATACTTGTATCAAATTTAAATGAGGGCCTTATTTTTTTAGGGGCCTAAAGCCCTAGCTTGGCCCAACTACACTTGTTAGGCCGGCCCTGTATGTATGTATACGGGGCAGCTAAAGTCAGCTTCTCTAAAACAAGGTATCATTTCTAGTTTGCTACAACATTATTATTCTAAATTTATAGTCTTACCTCTCCACCCTTTATTATTTATGTTTTATATAATATTGGCTTTATAACTCAATCTTTTAAATCTTTAAATATTACAAACATGTTTTGCTTTGTTGATAATCGGTTAAGAGATACAATTCTTTTAAGTTTGTTAGGTTCAAGAATGACATAATAATAATAATAATAATAATAATAATAATAATAATAATAATAATAATAATAATAATAATAATAATAAAGGGGTTTTGGATGGTTTAGGCTTTTGTTTAATACTTTTATGATATTCATTTTATTATTATCGTTGTTGTCGTCATCGCTAGGACGCTAGCATGTGTCCTTGTGAGTCGGACAGATTGATATGTAACCTGGTAATCCTCCGTTGATTAATGATACAAGATGTATATAAGACAATATGAACTTTTAGATGCACATGATATGATAACATAATTACTCATAATTAAGCCTAACACGAATGTTTTCGATTTAGTTATTGTCTAAGGTTGTGCGGATAATAACCTGTTTTGACGAGGTGTCACACAAACCAGGTATAGGTCGAATATTGGCTACTAGTGGCAACTTATGGACAAACATAGTGATACATATACAATCATGATCGTATATGACCCATAAAGCCTCTTGATGAACCATTATGAAGTACTTATAATGACTTCTTACATTCAATATGACCCACAATACGCTACATTATGTTGAACATATACAATTCAAATAAACCCATACCCAGTCATGGTGAATCATAGTCGAAGATAGTGGTATTTAGTGGTTAATCATGGTCACACGTATTAATAAACGGTTAATCATTGGGGGTGTTCACGCCATTAAGAAAATGTATGTGACGCGCAGACATAAGCATTTGAAGACAAATTGTTTAAAAAAATAAAAGATTTGAAAACTGCTTTTATGGTCTTAAATAATAAGCTAATATCCACTATCTTCACACTTCTTAACATCCTACCAACACCCAATGTTCAACACCACCACCACCACCATCCGCCACCACCACCGTCAACCACCGTCGGCCACAACCACTGTTCGCCACCACCACCGTCCGCCGCCACCACACCACCCGTCACCATCCGTCACCGCTTCCACCCACCACCACCACCGTCCACCACCCAACGCAACTGTTCCTCACCACCACCACCCATTGTCCGCCACCACCACCGTCCAACACCACCCATCATCCACCACCACCACCACCATCCGCCACCACCGTCAACCACCCACCACCACCACCACCATCGCCCACAACCACCACCCACCGTCCGCCGCCACCACCACCCACCATCCGCCGCTACCACCATCAACCACCACCACCCATAGTCCGTCGCCACCACCGCCACCCACCACCACCGTCAACCACCCAACACAACCGTTCCTCACCACCGCCACCCACTGTCGGCCACCATCACCGTCCACCAGCCCCCAAAACCGTCCACCACCACCACCACCGTTCACCGCCTACCACAAGGTCTACCATCACCCACTTCCATAGTTCGTACACCACCACTAATTATTTTAGTAGGTGACAGTGTTCCCGAGTCTTATTTAAAGAGGGGAGGGGAAGGAAAGGAGAAGAAAATGTGAAGGAACCATGTTCCAGAGATTTTTTAAGGAAGGAAGGGGAGGAGAAGGGAGAGAAAAGACTAGAAAATTTAAGTGTATAATCATCTTTTCAAATTGGAGAGATTATGAGAGAAAATGTGTTTGTATCATTAATTGCCTATTAAATCCTACATTTTCTTTCCCTTTCCTTCCATTTTCATTAAACTCGGGAACACGAAATAAAGTGACACATTTTCCTCCCCTCTCTTTCTTTTCTCTTTTAATTCTCCTTCTTTTCTTTTCTCTCCTTAAATGAAACTCGGAAACAAATGACTTTTATCTACTATGATATATATGATAGATAACTAATTTTCAGCTTATGCAGACGATATCCAGTTTATAAAACAAACATCATTATATTTTCAGATTGCAGACCTTCAGATCACATCTCCAGTTGCAGACATGAAATCAGATGAAATCAGATTGCAGACAGTTTTTATCTTAAAAAACAAACAGCACCTAAAAATCCTTATAGACGATTTTTATGATTTATAATCACATTTAGTAAAAGGAATCTCATCGTCAACTATCCACTGTAATTCTCATCAGTCAAAACTAATAATAATTATCAATATTCGTAAGGTTTATTGGATTTTCATAATCCCTATTTAATTTAATGGTATTAACCAATAATAATCTCTATTTATTTTATCGCAACAAGCGGTCCCAATTTTTAAAAAGTTGCCCCCAATTGTCCCCTTAAAAAGGACTTAACGCCGTTATACTGTTTCCTAATTTCAGGCTAATGTTTTAAAGTTTCTGAACGGAACGAGAATACGAGTCGACTAATGTAAAACTTAGTTCGAAACGGCGTTCTAGAAAGACGAAACAATGCTTCAATTCGGGTATTCAATCTATGTTTTACACCAATAGACTTGTATCCACATTCTGATAAAACCATAAAATATTAGTTTGAAATTCAGAAAAAAAAAAATATAACGTCGTTAAGTCCTTTTTAACGGGGGACCATTGGAGACCAACTTTTTAAAAATTGGGACTGCTAGTGGCTATAAAATGAATATGGATTATTAAAATCCAATAAACCTATTTTTTAATACTTATTTATTTATTTATTATTTTTTTAAACATATTTTATGGTTTTTTTCCTCACATTTTCACTTTACACCAATTTTTTACATCGATTTTGTTCATTTACCATGTGTCTTTTCCTTTTTTAGTGAGTATTTTTTATTAACTAGGACTTTTTTTAGTATTTCTCACCATGCAACGTGTCACAAAACTAGGTTTGTAAATAAGTCGAGACAAAGTTCAACAAAGCTAGAGCGTGGGCTCGATAACTAAACAAGTTTTATTTTAAGCTTGGGCTCGAGTTCGAAAAAGCTTGGTTTGTTTTGAATATTTTATCGGTCTAAGCTCAAGTAGCTTCCGAGCAACTTGTTGCTTACATCACCACCTAACCATTAGTTTCATCTCTCCCAAATCATGTTTAAAAACCGACTACGGTTTCCTCACGTAGCCGACGAATTGGTAGAAGAAACATGTAAGGATACTATTTTTTGCATTCTTGTAGGATTAATCATGTAAGGTCTTGCAGTTATTCCTAGATAACTATCCTGAATCATCGTTGCCAAACAAATATGTATTCAGCTGGAAAATTATAGTTGTTTTGATTTATGCACATCAGGTTTTCCATAAAATGTTTTGTTATGGTTTCTGTACACTAGGTGTTCGATAAAATGTTTCAAGTTTTAGTTATTGGGCTTTAGATGTATTTTGTTTTGTTTGCTCTCACAATTTGAGATTGGGAGTTGAAATTGGATCAAAATCTCTTTCGTTTATGTTTGAGGTTCAACATGTCAAATACATTTTGATTATGGTAGCCACTTTACAATTTGATAATTTTAAAACATGAATTGAATATATGTGTATGTTATCTTGTTGGTTTGTTCTTTACTCGATCTTGTATTGTGTTGCACGTGAAGAGCAAAGCTAGCTAGGATTCTTATTGAATGAAAGAATTGCCATTAATACCATCAACCATATGAATTTCTAGAGGTAAGAATGATAAACTCGGATTTTATTGAATTGTTAAACTAGTCTAAAAATATACTTCTACATGCATCATAATCATTTTGAATGACTACTAAGCTCTAGCTCGGCTTGTTTCGATCTTTATTTCTATAGCTCGAGCTCGACTCGTTTTTTATTTATTATTAATTAATTTTTACTTTTTACATATATATATATATATATATATATATATATATATATGGCAAAGTTAATGTAAAAAACAATAGTTTTGTGAGAAGCATAAGAATAGTTGTAGACTCTTGGATCTAGGATCTAGTGGTTGAGATTGGTAGTTTTTAAAAGGTGTATAGTTTCCTATTTACATAGTATAGTGGCCTATATAGGTGTTGTACTTTATTTGAATGATCTTCTCACACTTCTCAAAAAACAATTGTTTTTTATTTGAATCATTATATATATATAGAGAGAGAGAGAGAGAGCATAACATTATATTTATTTATTAATAATATATGTATTATAAAAATTATAATAATGATATGCTTGAATCGATCGAGCTTTTTCACGAGCAGATCACGAGTAGTTCGCGAGTAGCTCACCGCGTTTGCACCTCTTGACCACTTCATAGTTCTATTAATATTATTATTAGTCAATAATAATGTATTGACCTGGTCACGAATGCAATATATAACCATATTAGTTTTAGAGCTCGTGTGACATACGAGATGATATAAATAATTAAGTTACAAGTAAAAATACACAATGTATATAAAAATGTAGCATTTTTCTTTTTTGTTTTGTTTTGAATAACAGATAGAAAAATCTATAATCTTTCTTTCTTTTTTTCTTTCTTTCTTTATGATAGTTGTAACTAACAGAATACTCCACCATCTGACTAACAATATCTGTATGAACAAAGGACATTGGGTTCTAAGGTACTCTCTCTCTCATCTTTATTAATAATATATGTATTATAAAAATTATAATAATGATAGGCTCGAGGTCGACAACTGAAGCTCGGGCTTCGTTTATGCTCGGATCGATCGAGCTTTTTCACGAGCCGATCACGAGTAGTTCCCGAGTAGCTCACCGCGTTTCCACCCCTAGACCACTTCATAGTTCTATTATTATTATTATTAGTCAATAATAATGTATTGACCTGGTCACGAATGCAGTATATAACTGTATTAGTTTTAGAGCTCGTGTGACATACGGGATGATATAAATAATTAAGTTACAAGTAAAAATACACAATGTATATAAAAATATGTAGCATTTTCCTTTTTTGTTTTGTTTTGAATAACAGAGAGAAAAATCTATAATCTTTCTTTCTTATTTTCTTTCTTTCTTTATGATGGTTGTAACTAACAGAAAACTCCACCATCTGACTAACAATATCCGCATGAACAAAGGACATTGGGTTCTAAGGTTCTCTCTCTCTCTCCCTCTATCTTTATTTCTTGGAAAAATTAATAAATTAAGAACTCACTAACATACATGGGGTTTTAACAAAGGGTGTTGTTATTCGATTCTCCACCATAATCTGAAAAAGAAGATGAAGAAGAAGACACCTGAGTTATTAATTAATTATTAATTAGACTACATTTGGATATTTAGTTGCAACGGAATATATATATATATATATATATATATATATATATATATATATATATATATATATACACATATATATATATATATAGAAAAGGGTTCAAATAAGAATAAGGAGTTTCCTAAAAATGGTAAGAACTAACAAATTTTGACATTTGGCATTACAAATGATGGTGAAAGAACAATTATAGGAAACTATGTCGGTTATAATGATTAAAGAGTAATTCTAGGAAACTATGTCGGTTATTGGTGATTTTAAATTTCAACCATTGATTAACATGATCCAATGGCTATGATTTATTCCTAGTCTTCCTAGGAAACTACTTCTTTTTAGTATAACCCTCCCCTATATATATATATATATATATAAAGAGAGAGAGAACAATGTTATAATAAAAAAACACTTTTTCCTACAAAGTGTAAAAAGAAACATCAACCGTTAGACACATTATAGCACACAAGGGCAAGATGGTAATTAATCAAATCTTATAATTATAGTATTTAAATCTTAATTGATAATGAGATCCCTAATTTCTTGCTAATATTCTGGACATGATGAAATAGGTATTTTCTTAAAAACTGTTATATGTTTTATTTTCTTCATCATACATTTGATCCATGTTCATCTTCTTCGTATTTATAGGGATGCTTAGTGTGTTTTCAGCAAAACTGAAGCGTTTTCAATGGTCTCCGTCTTCTTGTTTTGTATTTAAATTAGTGTGTTTCTGTTACAAACGATGTGTTTTGAATGGTGTTCATCCAATTGTTATTGTAAATCCATATTTCATTTACGTCGTTGTGTTTGTGTGTCATAGATATATAGGTGTGCTTATTATATCCTCAATGTGTTATACTGTTATGCTAAACACTTAATGTATACAACATAACAATAAGCTTGTTGTGTTTTTATACTCTTTATTGTTTATAGTGTGTTTCTGTAAAATAAAATAACAAAAAAAGAATAATAAATCAATCAATCTAGGATGAACACAATATCACACAACACATTACACAAGTAAAACAACCACCAACCAACCGTCGTCAATCTACAATTCTAGTCAAACAGGAATCAATCAACACACCAAAACATGACCATCCTCATATGTATAATGTATGAAGCCCCAACCCCCCAAAACCCACATTCTCGCTCATCCAGACGAGGCTTAACCTAAGTGCCTCTATCACTTTTGCACTCATGCCAAGCTAAGATCTCGAAGTGCACTAATTGTACAAGTTATATCGGAGAATATCAACCGTCTCACCAAACAATACTTTCTCAATTCTCAAGTGTAAATGAACGTGTTATGCAAGTTATTACACCGAAAGCATGCTAATCTTGATTAGAGAACTACATAATCTCCTTTTTTTAAAAACAACTAGGCACATGTTATTTAGGGAATTGTGACCATGAAAAGGGACCAAAACTTTACCCCGCCATCTTACCACTTTCTGATTCTTTTAAACACATTTTTAAAAATTTTTCTGATTTTTTTAATTTAATTTTTTCTGATTTTTGATTTTTTAAAATTAATTTTTTTTTAATTTTTTCCGAACAAACAAAAACAAAGGAAAATTTTTCTCTTCCCCACACTTGGGATACATTATCCCCAATGTACGGTTTTAAGAAAAATAAAACAAACCACTTGTTAAACACCACCTTCATTCCAACACATTCCCATAATACTTAATCAAAAGTATTTTGTCCACCACCCATCCACCCAAAAAACACATAAAGACACAAAATAATTATACAAAACTATACAAAATGATGTTTACCTGGTAACACGAGATTCCATCAAAAGAAGGGCGGTCGGGCCGGCCCGAAAATGGACGTCATCACATCGTTGAACTCACTAAATCCAAATGCATCTTGACCATCACCACCTTGCTCACCTCCTTGTTGTTGCGAGGTGTTTTGACTTGAACCTTTATTGGGATCCACCCACCTGGAATGATGCAATGGTGGTGTAGGGTATGACACACTAGCATCATACGGTGGCAAAGTGGTATAATCCACATATGGCGGGTCGGCCACAACCGGCTGTCCCGCATGCCACGCGTCATGCATCCGTCGCTGACGATCATCAAGGTATTGGCGGTTCATGTTATCCTCAAAGGCATATGCATGGGTGCGGTTCCACAACTCTTTTCGATCATAATTCTACTTTAATGCCCTTTCCATGCTCGCACCCATGAAGGTTTGTTGATCAAAAATGGTTTGGGAATATTCGGGCCAATTCCCAAACGTGGGCGGTCTTTGTCTTTCTACCACCTCTTGCATTGTTCCTTGATAAGCCCAACTCGAATCATACGGCCTTTGTGCATAGTCAAATGCACTTCCCACATAACCCGATTGCATTCCCGGTTGACTTCCATCCCCACTCGGTCCCCCTTGATCCACATTCATATGAGTTACATTTGGATCATCATGATATGCCTCATCACCACTCATCTCATCTTCACTTTCCGAGTCATCCGCTTCACCCGCATTTAATGGTCTTGCATCTTCCTTCAAAACCCTCCATCTCCTTCCGTCACTCTTCAACTTGTGGTATCGTTCGGAAGTTGAATATACCCAACCGGAACCCAAATGTGAAATGTCAAATGGCTTGAATTTCTTATAAGAACCCCTATCACCCACTCGAATAGCACCATATTTCTTCAACAATGCCGTTATTAACCGACAATGTGGTATGATCTTCCGGTCCACACTATTTCGGCTTATCCATATGTTACTCATTACCAAAAATCGATATGAAATCATAGGTGATCCATGTAGCAATGTGTATAATATTGGAACTTCGGGATATCGTACCTCAACCCTTCACCCCGACGCGGAATGACGTTATTGATGCTTATTGTTAACATCAATTTTCCTTCCATCTTTAAATTTTTTCGGTACAATTTCCCAACGTATGTCCCGGGCAAAAACAAATCATCCAACATTGTGTTCCACATCGGGTGCTTCTCGGTGCAAAATACAAATCGTCCAAATCTGGGAACTTATACTGGTTATGCGGTTAACTTAATCGAATTTTGCCACCCGTCTCAAACTGTCAAACGACATTTCCACTTGAACCCCATTCATAGTACCAATTAACTTGTGCTTTAATGGATGGTTACCTGTAAACTGTCGTAAGGTAGCCATCCATTCTTGTATTTCTGAATCAAACAGGTTAGTTGATTCCTTGTCATAACATTTCAGAGCCGCTTCCCAACCCAACTCTCTGAATTTAGCGGTAACCCCAATTGGGCCAAATTCTTCTTCTCTTACTTCTTTTTCGCAAATAAACGCATCAGTTCGCTGTCTCAACGTGTTCATTTGATCATGGAAGAGCTCCGCTTGCCATTCTTGAGGTTCATCTGCCAAAGACCCTGATCTCCAAATTGGCTTTTCCCTTATTTGCTCCTCTTCCTCCTCACTTTCCGGGTCATCCCTTTGAAGAATTAACCTTCTTCTTTTCGGTTGGTCAGCCGGGTTACTAGAAGACCCAACCGGTTCCTTTCCTTTTCTACCCTTTCTAAACACAACAACAAAACAACAAAAGAGAAAGTTAATCACTTTTCAACCTTGAACATCCCCACACTTGCTTAACATTATGATTGAAGATGTTACTTAAACATATTATTCACTTTTCAAACAATTTCACAAAATTTTGACATTATGTCCACTAAATGACCAATAATATGCCCATAATTATGTTTCAGATCATACTAATCATCTTCAACCATAACCCATTCAAACTCATTATTCAACAATTCAACAATTCAAGCAAGTGTGGGTGTAACAACAATTATGAACAACTTACAATTTCCTTGCAATACACAATCAAGAATGCTAATAGATTACATACCTTGTTGTTGGAGAAGATGAAGATGAACAAAGCTTCAAAGTATACTAAAACCCACAAAATTTTCGGACTTAATTTTCCAAAATCGACCAGCAAATCTAGAGAATCTCTCAAATACAATGGTATAACTGAAACCCTTGTGAGATTCTAGCCAATTTAGACCCAAAAATCACTTGATTTGGTTGAGAGATGAGAAAGTTATGGTAGATTGAAGAGTTAGGGTTTTGAAGTTTTGGGGAAGATGGAGTTTGGTGGAATGAATGGTGAAAGTGATAGAAAATATGTATGTGGTGTAAGTTAATTGATATTTTTTTTAAATATATAAACGAAAACCCGTCGCCCAGCTCCAAGAGTCCACCGTAAGCTACGGTGGTACAGTGGTTATGTTTCAAAAATGCCCACCGTACAACAGAGTGCAGCCAGCGTAGCGTTTTTCAACCCCACCGTAGCCTACGGTGGGTACTGTAGGTTAAGGTTGCCCTGTAATTTTTCAGATTTTTTTTAACATCATAATAATCAATAACCAACAATAATAAAAACTAATTTACCAAATAAAAATAAAAATAAAAATAAAAATTACCAAATAAAAATTACCCTACCCCCCATGAAAAAACCGAGTTGTCCTCAACACGATATAAAAATCACAAGGACTTCCCCACACTTGATTTGGACAACTCCAAAGCGAGGAAGGTAATTTTTAAAACCAATTTTAAATAAAAACTAAATTAACCTAAACTAAAATATACAACATACCTTGGCCTTTTTAATTCGTTTCCTCATCCAGTGAGCGTAACAAATAACTCACCCGGTCCACCTCGAGCATATTGATGTCCTTTCCTTCCAAGTAAGGTTTAAGTCTTTGACCATTCATCACTTGTTTTGTTTGCTCTTGGACATCTTCTATCTCCACGTCACCAAACTGACCCACTTTTGTGATGACATATGGCCCATCCACTTGCTCTTTAACTTACCCGGAAACAACTTCAACCTTGAGTTGTACAACCACACCTTTTGACCCACTTCAAAAGTCCGTTTTCTCAACTTTGCATCATGGACCTTTTTTAGTTTGTCTTTATATGCGGAAGCACATTCACACGCTTCATCCCGGATTTCCTCAATCTCATTCAACTTCAACTTTCTCAATTCACCCGCTTCCTTATAATCCGCGTTAACATTCTTGATCGCCCAAAGTGCCTTATGTGCCAACTCCATTGGTAAATGGCACCATTTCCCATAAACTAACCGATAAGGAGTTGTGCCAATAGGAGTTTTGTAGGCGGTCCGATATGCCCACAATGCATCATTCAACTTAGAAGACCAATCCTTCCTATCGACCCGCACCGTCTTCATCAAGATTTATTTGATTTGGCGATTGGACACTTCAATTTGTCCACTTGTTTGCGGATGATAAGGAGTAACAATTCGGTGATTCACATTGTACATTTTTAAAAGTTTCCCAAAGTTGAAATTCTTGAAATGTGACCCACCATCACTTATAATAACCCGCGGGATGCCAAACCGAGCAAAGATGTTTGATTGAACGAATTTACAAACTACCGAATGGTCATTTGTTCTTGTTGCTACCGCTTCTACCCACTTGGACACATAACCAACCGCAACCAAGATATATAAAAATACATTCGAGTTTGGAAACGGGCCCATAAAGTCAATTCCCCATACATCAAAAATCTCTAACACCAAAATCGGTTGCAACGGCATTTCATCCCGTTTCGAGATACTACCCAACTTTTGACAATTCAAACAATGTCGGGTATACGTGCTTGAATCTTTAAAAATGGTGGGCCAATAAAACCCACATTGAAGCACCCGGTAACCCATCTTTTGACCGCTAAAATGACCTCCACACGCCGATGCATGTGCATGAGTCAAAACTTCCCACACCTCGGAATCGGGAATACACCTCCTTATCATTTGGTCCGAACCAATCTTGAACAAATCCGGTTCATCCCAAATATATTGCTTCACTTGGGCCATGAACCGTTGTCTTCTTTTCTTCACCCAATGACTTGGAATAGACCCCGTTGCTAAATAATTCACAAAGTGAACATACCACGGTATAGTCGACACGGCTAACAATTGTTCATCGGGAAACTATTCGTTTATCTCCATCGGGTCATCAACACCCTCCAATGGGATTCGGGATAAGTGATCCGCCACGACATTTTCACACCCCTTTTTATCCCTAACCTCTAAGTCAAACTCTTGCAAAAGCAATACCCATCGAATTAAAACGCTTTTGCATCCTGCTTCTCCATCAAGTATCAAACCGCGCTATGGTCCGAATAAACGATCACCTTAGTCCCCCAAATATACGAGCGAAACTTATCCAAAGCATACACCACCGCAAGCAATTCTTTTTCGGTGGTTGTATAATTAAGTTGCGCTTCAGATAAAGTTTTACTCGCATAATAAATTACTACCGGCTTTTTATCAACTCGTTGACCCAATACCGCTCCAATAGTAGTATCACTAGCATCACACATGATCTCAAACGGCTTTGACCAATCCGGTGGTTGTAAAATGGGAGCTTTTACCAACTGTTCCTTCAAAACATCAAATGCTTGCACACACTCATTAGTAAAATCAAAATGAGCATCTTTTAATAATAGATTACATAAAGGTTTTGTGATAACACTAAAGCCTTTAATAAATCTTCTATAAAAACCCGCATGCCCCAAAAATGACCTTACCCCTTTAATGTTTTTAGGTGGAGGTAAAGATGATATTACCCGAACCTTTGCCTTATCCACTTCCATTCCCCTTTCTGAAATTACGTGACCCAACACGATACCCTCTTGCACCATGAAGTGACTTTTCTCCCAACTTAAAACTAAATTTGTCTCAACACACCTTTTTAAAACATTTTCTAATTCATTGAGACAATTTTCATAAGTTGGGCCAAAAATGGAAAAGTCATCCATAAATACCTCGAGTGATTCCCCGACCATATCCGAAAAAATACTCATCATACAACGTTGGAATGTGGCCGGGGCATTACACAAACCGAATGGCATTCGCCGAAAAGCAAAAGTGCCATACGGACATGTGAAAGTGGTCTTGTGTTGGTCATCCGGGTGAATGACAATTTGGTTATAACCCAAGTACCTATCCAAAAAGCAGTAATACTTTTGATACGATAATTTTTCAATAATTTGATCAATAAATGGTAATGGAAAATGATCTTTAGATGTAGCGGCGTTTAATTTACGATAATCAATGCAAACTCGCCACCCGGTGACCGGTCGGGTGGCGATTTGTTCACCGCTTTTATCTTTAATTACCTGTATACCTGCTTTTTTCTGTACCACCTGTGTAGGACTTACCCATGCGCTATCTGAGATAGGATAGATGATTCCCGCATCCAACCACTTTATTACCTCTTTCTTCACAACTTCTCTCAAATTAGGGTTCAACCTTCTTTGAGTCTCTCGGGTTGGTTTTGCCACCTCATTGGTGATGATTTTGTGCATAACTATAGATGGACTAATGCCTTTTAAATTGGCAATTGTCCAACCTATGGCAGCCTTATTCGCCTTCAACACCTTTAACAATTGTTGTTCTTGAGCCTCTTCCAAATTGGATGCAATAATGGCCGGTAATGTGTCACTATCCCCCAAAAACGCGTACTTCAAGTGGCTTGGTAAATCCTTCAACTCCAACTTTGGTGGACTTTCCAGTGACGGTTTAGTAACCGAATCTATCACAGCCGGTAGATGATGTGCTAAAAACAGTCAATTAAAGATCAACTAAATTAAACAAGTAATAAAAACTAGACCTAAGACTCAACTACACAAAACACCGGCAAGTGAACCGGTCAGTATTATTGATTTCTGCAAAGTCATCAATTAGGGTTAATTAATAGTATCTAAAGCAAGCAATCTTACGAAATACAAAACTCTAGATAACTTGATAAGCTAAGATGACATCATGAACATGGATAAACACAATAAGCAAGAATATTGTCACTACTATCCTAGCATGCAATTAACCAAGACACATGAACAACTCCTCACCTTACAGCTTTTGGAATTTAGCAAAACATTTAAAACCCTAACTAACTATCAACAAGCTTCTATGATCTAATTGGCTCATTTAATCACAATAATCAAAACACCAAGTAATGATTTAAACATAAACCCTAAATCTAAAGAACACAATCAAAAGATAAAAGATCTATGTGAAGCAATAGTTAATAATCAATCAAGATAATAAATACTTATACGCATCATGAAAACAAAACCAAGTCTTTACTATTAAATAACGAAATCCATAATCAAACAATTATCCAAAGCAAGAATCAAGTCTCAAACATGTTCATCAAACCTAGGTAGACATGAAGTCTAGCCTAGCATCTTAAAGTCTAAATCAAACAAAACAAATAATAATGAAAACATGGTGAAATAATGAAGAAAGAAAGATTAAAGGCGATAAAACCCGTATTCTTCGATCTTAAACGTCTAGCTCTTCACCGGATGTTCTCTTGCCTTCAAAATTACCACAAGACTCATAAGATGGCTCCAAAAACTCTCTAATTCGGCTGGTGTCAGGTTCTCCTTAGGTTTTAAGTTAAAGATGTTTAAATAGTGATTAAGGCTTTAAAAACCCGTCCACACGTCAGAATCTTCCAGAAAAAGGTGCTCGTCGCGCCAGGCGACGAGATAAAGGAGTTTGGCCGCGTTACGCGGCGACACAATATATCCCCGTCGCGTCACGCGACGAGGTTCCTTCTCCTGGTCGCGTTACCAGGTCCCTCTAGTCCGGTTCTTCTACTGGTTCATTCCGGTTCAACCCTCATTTGTCCTGGTTCTTCGTTTTAACTCGTTTAAACTCCTTTTTGACTGTTTATAGCACCAGAGACCTACAAAACTTCATTTAGTTAGTGATATATCAATTCTAAGCAAAAATGAATCATAAATCATCGAATACGGTATAAAATTATCATGGGAAACATATATAAATAACTGTATATCAAATATCACCACACTTATTCTTTTTTCGTCCCTGAAAAAGTTTGACGCAGTTAGATCAGAATCGGAAAATACAGTCTAACAAACATATAGGTTAATTTTTAAAGCTTAGAAAAAACGCAAAAACTGCGATCACCGATATTGTTGTCCACTTAAACCCATGCCGTAATCTTTACCGGGACAAAGAAGATCCGACAATTTTTTACTCAGTGGTTTACACAGTTAAGACCCGCTTATTTTCAGCTTTTACCGGACCAAACCACCCCAACTTGACTTAAACCTCAAAATTAGCAGATTTAAAACTTTTTGTTGCTCTATTTTTTTTCATGAATAGTTAAGACGATTAAGGGTATTGTTTATCCACTTAAGCTTAAGCATCAAAGTCTACCTAGCAGCCATTAGATATTATTAAGGTTCAATTAATTCATAGCTAGTGTTCCCCACAACATGACATACCCCCGTTATCAAGCAATACACCGAACCATCACCATAGGTGAGTATGCAAAATTTCTTCTGTAGGGTTTACATGTAGCGTGTCCCTTGTGGTCCGTTTCTTAATGGGTAATGAGACGCGAGCAAGGGGACGCCGCATGGCTAACAGCGTGGATGATCAAGTCTGTAATGCATTTGTACTTTTGTACTTTTTTGTGATCATGTTTAGAGACTTAAGTGGCAGAAAACTGCGGGTTTGCTCTCTTTTTTTTAGCTTTATTTTAAATATTCACAACCCTATTTGGAATTGTGAATACCCAGATGAATAGTCGGCATACAGACCCATGGTCTCCGGACCCGGGGCATCCCATCAATACAAGATTTAAGGTTATAAAACCATACGCCAATGATGTGTAAAACACTAAATCTAGCAGTTTAAGATTTATATCACATGCTACACGGCATACTCTAACGTTAAACCTACCCAAGCATCATATGATAACGTATTCAAAAATTTTTTAAACTTTTTAAACTTCATGATATTTCCACTTTTTCATACCAAGAATTGAGGCTTGAGTATGGCTGACCTTTCGTTACTTATTTTCTACGGACAAAACACTTTATCCACAAGATATTTCCGACCCATTTTATCAAATTTGCCCTTTCATTTTCAAGGCTGAGCCTACCGGCACATCCCAAGTTAAGTGTGCTTTCTTTTATGTATCTCATATTATTAGTAGTTTGAAAAACCAATTTCCGATAAGTATCAACATCTCCCACTTTAACGCAAAAAACTAGATTCAAGAGACGTTTTTCAACATTTTTCAATTTTATTTAATTTTTTTTTTATTTTTTCAATTTTTTATGCAAAACCAAATTACGACTCAAATATCATATCCCCACACTTAAATTTTGCATTGTCCTCATTGCAAGGATAATGACGACTTAAATTAAAAATAAAACTAAAAATAAAGTCGGACTACAAAAAAAACTAAAAATTAAAAACAGAAAACAAAATAAAAAAATAATTAACAAGCTAGATAAAGGAAAAGACTTAGCTGGTAATATGCGCATGAAATATGATGCCAAAGTCTTCTTCCATGAAAGCCCTCCAACTAGGAAACGTGATCAGCATATGGTAACTCCTTCTTTCACGAACGTAAGCGGCCAAAATTCAACAAACATATCTAAAAATGTATCTTATCGTAACGATAGATATTAAGCAGTTAAAGTGTTTCAAACAACCGACAAATAACACATGAATAATTAGCATAAATAAATAGAAAGTATATGGCTCGGCTGCTCCATCCCCACACTTGTCTTTTTCAATAAATTTTTCCTTGGAGATCGCCTCACTAGCTCATACAGTCTTTCTTCAAATTTAGCAAAACTCAAAAACACCAAACAAAGTCGAACTACAAAAACTACATTAGGGACTCAAAGAAAATAAAAATAAAAATAAAAGAAAATAACACAAACTCTACACTTGAGTTTTCACTCAAGAACCCATGCTAAGCGAATCACGTGGCGGACCGAGTGGAGCTTCCTCCACCTCGGTAGAACTCCAATGCCCTCAAGGATTCCAAATCATTATCCAACCATCCATCAACCTTTGTCTTTTTCTTTCTAACTCCACGAACCCTCTCAACCTTACGCTTTCCACCACCCTGTTCTCTAACACACTTTACCATTACCCGAGAACTCAAAACCTTTCGCTCCTTCCCCACACTTAAATTCACCGAACGGGACTCGTCAAGACTTGGATCCATGCCCAAAATAGATGATTCTATGGAGTAAACTGAGTGACATGGATCAATGAGACCGTCTTGACCACTCGGATGCCTCATGGACTTCGCCAAATAAGTGGCACTATCAATACCGGCTCTAAGGGTTATCTTACCTTCAAACACATCAATAATTGCCCTAGCAGTACGTAAAAACGGACGACCCAAAATAATAGGAACTCTCTCGTCTGCCTCCATATCTAAAACAACAAAATCCGCGGGAAAAACCAAATTATCTACCTTAACGAGCAAATTCTCCACGACACCCCTCGGATACTTAACGGAACGATCGGCTAATGACAACGTCATACAAGTAGGGGTGAGCTCCCCTAGGCCTAGCTTTTCATATAAAGAATACGGCATGAGGTTTATACTAGCTCCAAGATCGGCCAATGCTTGACACGTCGTATCACTTCCGAAAAAACATGGAATGGTAAAAACGTCGGGGTCGGGTAATTTCTCTGGTACTTTATTAAGAACTACTGCAGAACACTCTCCATTTAGCGGTACAGTCGACAGCTCCTCCAACTTATCCTTCCTTTTAAGAAAATCTTTCAAAAAATTGGCGTATTTAGGCATATGCTGGAGGATTTCGACGAACGGGAGGTTGACATTTAATTGGCTAAATATATTGAGAAAATGCCCGTAATCTTTCGTATACTGTTGATTTTTTAGACGAGCGGGGTACGGGACATAGGCAGGGTTGATGATGTGCGATGGTGGCCGGGCTCCAACCGGCTTATTCTCGGTGTTTTTCTCAACTTGCGGCTCTATAATTGGTGTTGTACTTTGTGACTTACCCGGAGCCTCCATTTCTATCTCTTCATCTATCAACTCATCTTCCCCATCTTTCTCAACTTCTCTACTAACTACCTCCGGACCGAAAACCCTACCACTACGAGTGGAGATGGCTTTCAATTGAGCAGACGGATTAGTTTGAGGAATACCCGAAAACTGACCTGGGGCCTTTCTTCTAAACGGCGAGCAATGTCACCAACAGTCCTTTGAATATCGAGAATAGAAGATTGTTGGTTTTTGAAGAGTAAGTCATGCTCGGCGAACTTTTTCTGTGTTGCTTGATCTCTCTCCAAGATTAGCTTCATCATCTCTTCCAAACGCCCAATTCCACCGTTCGAATCCTGCACATTATTTTGAACATTATTATCATTAAAATACTGACCTTGTCCTGAAGCATAAGAATTTTGAAATCCGGGTGGTGCGCCTGACGGACGCCAGTTGGAATTATTCTGATTCTAGTTTTTGTAGGTGTTCCAATTCTGATTATTGTTGCTGTAATTGTTGGGAAACCTATTCTGACCAGCGACAAAATCGACCTGTTGATTCATCACCGGGCACTCCAACGTACCATGCCACCTCTACAAAACTCACACCTGTCCACCTTGGCCTTCAGCTCCTTAACCTCTCAAGTTAGTGATTCCAAAGCAGCAGCCACACTAGTATCCAGATTAACCTGGTGTACACCTCGAGCGGATGAGGATGTACTGCTAACGGGAGTGGAATTCCCGCGATGTGGCACTTTGGCAAGGTCAGATTGAGCGAAACTCTCAAACATCTCGTTACACTCGGTGACGTTCTTCCTCGCCAGTAAACTTCCTCCTGCGGCCGTGTCGAACCGAAATTGGGTTTCGTAGTTCAGCCCGTTGTAAAATTTCTCCACGAGAGCCCATGGTGTGAGACCCTTCTGTGAGCATCGAGACAGCAAGTTCTGAAAACGCTCCCAAGCATGACAATATTGCTCATCCGGCACCATGTGAAACGAGTGAATCTGATCGCGAAGAACAGCCGATTTAGCCGGTGGGAAGTATCTCTTGATAAATGCAGAACGTAGTGCTTCCCAAGTGGTGAACGTGCCAGGTGGCTGTTGTGACATCTGCCCCGATCCGACCCGACCCAGGTACCCGTTTCTCTGACCCGATCTCTTTCTTTTATGATTTAATATTTATTTATACTTATATTTTACTTTTAATAATAATAATATATTTTCCTTCCCGCCTCTTTCTCTCTCTTTCTTTCCGCCGTCCCGTCCCTCTTCTTCTCTCTTTCCGCCTTCTTTTCCCTCTTGTCGCCGTCCCGCCCTTAAGCCTTGTTTCCCTCTTTTTCTCCTTACTCTTTGCTGTCCTTTGTTCCTTCCCGCCTAAGGTTGTCTGCGCAGCTCCCCGCGCCAGACTCCTTACAAGGAAGCCTGCGTGAAGACCACCTGTTACTGCGATACGCGAGACGAACTGTCCCCGCAGCGTGCTAAGGATTTTAGTTCTTCCCGCGGCGCGCTATGGATACCGTTCTTCCCGCGACGTGCTAAGGAATATAGTTCTTCTCGCGACGCGCTTAGAATTGTAGTTCTTTCCGCGGCGCGCAAAGGTTGGTTCTGTCTGCCTTCGCGCTCGCGCACTCTTGACCTCTGTGTCTGCCTTCGCGCTCAAGCTTTCTCGCGCTATGTCTTGAGTCTTTTCTTCTGTTTAATCCAGCCGTTTACTTTTGTGTTGTCTTATCTTCTGTGCTGTTGACCTGACCTATCTTATGTCTGAAAAGCCACTTTCGGCGCAGCATGCGCACCAACCCCATTGGTTGACAGAAAAAGTGACTGACATTATCTTTTGAGATCTGCTTTTCCATGCTTGACCAATACCTTTACCTGACCCTCCCATGCCTGTTTACTGTTCCCTGTCAGCTTTCTCTTGTCCCCTGCAGCTGCCATATCTTTTGATATCTTTTGCTTTTGGAATCTTTTACTTTTTGGAGATCTTTTCCCCTTTTCTAGGGATTGTGTTCCCTAGGGTTTCTCTATAAATAATAATATTATTTTTCCTAACACATCACACACAAACACTTAATTTAACCTCCTCCTTGCTCTCTCTGCCGTCTTCCTCTCTGCCTCCGTCTTCCTCCCTGTTCTGCCCTGCTTTCCCGGTAATATATATTATATATAATAATTTACTTATTAATTATGCTAACTTATAATCAAGACTTAAAACCAATCATTAAAACAATAATCTTATTTATAGGTTAACTTGTGCTTGTTTAAAGTTGGTTCTTGCTTTATCTTACACCGCATCGTTTATCAAGTGAGTAATCTCGTATCTAATCCCTTTTTGCTTTTAATGTTTTGGGATGTTCATGTGTTCATACAAACTTAGAGTCTTAAACTGTTTATGAACTTTAGTCGCGCAGTATCCCATGTGTTGAGGACGTAGACTTGGCTGTTTATTTGTATGTGTGGATCATTAACCGTCTTGTCGGTCTATTCCGCAGTTCTCATGGTACCATTAGATGAACACGGGAGAACTATCGTTTATGATTTTCTCTATTGTTTACACTTGCACAGTCTTTCTTGTTTGTGAGCTCAATTGTGAGCACTGGCAGTCTATGAATCTTAGAGTTGGTCCCGATCGGATTACACCCTTGTTGAAAACCAGACATACACATGTTGCGCGCAGATTTATTGTTATCTATGTACTGTATTAAACTTGATTTCTCACCAACACGCAAGTGTTTGACGTTTATTTTAACACATGTTCAGGTTTGCAGTAGCTGTTTTGGAGCTTGAGAACACGTAGGAAGTTTTCTTTATTTTGGACCTAGATTAAAATGTATCAAGACAAGTTATTGCTGTTCGAATATTATGATTTATAATATATTGATTTATGTTGATTTATGTTATATTGTGTTTACTTTGCGCGTGCGCGAATGAATATATTTATTAAATATTGACACCCAATAGTGTCACGAGTAATGAAACAATATGTGGCGCCCCGATGTATAATCCGCCTTTGGTCGGGGTGTTACAGCTGTGTGTCAAGCCAAGTAGCTGCTTTACCTGTAAGTGAAAAAGGAAAAAGATGTAAGAAAATTGCATCTTCAGTAGCACCTTGCAATTTAAAAGTTTTCAAAACACGGTAAAGTCGGTTAATATGAGCCGGCGCATCCTCGTCATCGTTCCCATGAAACTGATTAGTTTGAACGATGTTGTTCATGACGTATGACGGAATCTGCCACGAGTTGGGGTTGTCGATCTCGGGAACGACGACGCATGATTGGTTTCCGGTTAAGCCATCGAAGGCTTGAGCAGCAATTGTCCTATTGTCGGCCATTGGATCTTGACTTCTAGGACTTTCGGGTGGTGAACTGGGTGGTGACGAATTTGGTGTAGATGCGGGTTCTGACAGATGTTCTTATACTGACGAACTAGCCTCGGTCTTCAACGGAGAAGATCCAAGATTATCCAGCGGTGGCCATTGCGAACGAAGATGTGGCATAAACCTGAAAACGCAAAAGACCAAGTGAGTAGACTCGAATACTTAAAAATAAACTAAAATAAACTAAAACTTAAATTAGACTCCTACGACTCAAACAAAAATAAAACAAATAGCACGGATGTAGCAGATAAGTCCAATTCAAAACTAATAACGCAATTGCTAAGAGTCCCCGGGAACGGCGCCAAAAACTTGATGTGCTAAAAACAGTCAATTAAATATCAACTAAATTAAACAAGTAATAAAAACTAGACCTAAGACTCAACTACACGAAACACCGGCAGGTAAACCGGTCAATTGTACTAAAGCTAATTAAGTCCGGAATATCGAACCCACAGGACTCTATAAATTACGTTAATTAACTAATTAGACTCGACTTACGACACGACTATTTATTATTAATGTTTAAAGGGGGATTTTAAACTAATTTAAAACTAATATTAAACTAAGAAAGTAAATAAACAAGCAAACGAGAAACAAGCAATTAAACACAAGATCGAAACCAATAAGAGAAGGAATCTACCTAGGTAAAAATCCCATGTATCAACAATCATCAAGCAATGGACAAATAACATGATTATGGAAACTGATTTCTAAACATATTCATCTAACAAACCCTAAAGACCTTTGACTGAATCAAATGAAATCCCAAAGTACAATTATTAGATTATTAAGCAATCAGTATTATTGATTTCCGCAAAGTCATCAATTAGGGTTAATTAATAGTATCTAAAGCAAGCAATCTTACGAAATACAAAACTCTAGATAACTTGATAAGCTAACATGACATCATGAACATGGATAAACACAATAAGCAAGAATATTGTCACTACTATCCTAGCATGCAATTGACCAAGACACATGAACAACTCCTCACCTTACAGTTTTGGAATTTAGCAAAACATTTAAAAACCTAACTAACTATCAACAAGCTTCTATGATCTAATGGGCCCATTTAATCACAATAATCAAAACAACAAGTAATGATTTAAACATAAACCCTAAATCTAAAGAACACAATCAAAAGATAAAAGATCTATGTGAAGCAATAGTTAATAATCAATCAAGATAATAAATACTTATACGCATCATGAAAACAAAACCAAGTCTTTACTATTAAATAACGAAATCCATAATCAAACAATTATCCAAAGCAAGAATCAAGTCTCAAACATGTTCATCAAACCTAGGTAGACATGAAGTCTAGCCTAGCATCTTAAAGTCTAAATCAAACAAAACAAATAATAATGAAAACATGGTGAAATAATGAAGAAAGAAAGATTAAAGGCGATAAAACCCGTATTCTTCGATCTTAAACGTCTAGCTCTTCACCGGATGTTCTCTTGCCTTCAAAATCACCACAAGACTCATAAGATGGCTCCAAAAACTCTCTAATTCGGCTGGTGTCAGGTTCTCCTTAGGTTTTAAGTTAAAGATGTTTAAATAGTGATTAAGGCTTTAAAAACCCGTCCACACGTCAGAATCTTCCAGAAAAAGGTGCTCGTCGCGCCAGGCGACGAGATAAAGGAGTTTGGCCGCGTTACGCGGCGACACAATATATCCCCGTCGCGTCACGCGACGAGGTTCCTTCTCCTGGTCGCGTTACCAGGTCCCTCTAGTCCGGTTCTTCTACTGGTTCATTCCGGTTCAACCCTCATTTGTCCTGGTTCTTCGTTTTAACTCGTTTAAACTCCTTTTTGACTGTTTATCGCACCAGAGACCTACAAAACTTCATTTAGTTAGTGATATATCAATTCTAAGCGAAAATGAATCATAAATCATCGAATACGGTATAAAATTATCATGGGAAACATATATAAATAACTGTATATTAGTAGACTTTCAATTTGATGAGTCCATGGTGGTCGTCCTTCTTTAACCGCCAACACGTCTTGATTTTTCTCTTCCATCCTCAATGCACAAAGATGTACCTGTTCAAAAAAATCACAAACACATGCTTCCAAAGCATCGTCCTCATAATCGTGTGGTTCACACGTGTCAACAATATCTGTAAAAAGTCAACTGGATAGTAAAATTCTTCAACTTTTACTATCACGTCCCGCACAATTCCTCGGGGAACTTTATGAGACAAATCGGCTAACACAACCGTTGTCTCGACTCGTTTTTAAGGACCAAAATCATATTGGTCGTATAAACCCCCCGGAAGAATACTTACTCCGGCCCCAAGATCTAGTAACTCCTTAAACATTTGAAAGTCGCCTACTTGAATGTTAATTAAGGGCGTTCCCGGATCTTGAAGCTTAGGGGGGAGATCTCCTTTTAAAACCGCACTTACCCGCTCAGTTAAATCCACTCGTAAAGGCACTTTTTGTTGCCTCTTTTGAGTGCACAATTCTTTCAAAAATTTTGCATAAGCGGGTACTTGCTTTATTGCCTCAAGTAAAGGTAAATTTACCTTTACTTGTTTAAAAACTTCTCACATCTCTTCTTTTTGAGAACCCCTTCTTGAAATTATATTTTTCTTACCCGGGTCAAGTAAAGCCGAAGGAAATGGAACCATCTTTGGTTCTACTTCCTTATCTTTATCTTTTAAATTTGAAGTTTGACCCAGATTTTGTAACGGTTATTCAAAAGTGACATGTTTAGTGGATTTATTAATTTGAATTTCATCATCACTTTCATTACCCGTAATATCCTCAACTTCCCCATCAATCACATCCGGTGATAAATCTTTTTTGTATTCTTTACCACTTCTTAAAACACTCACGTGGTGAATAGGAACATTACGAGAAGAACTATGAGAAGGATTTACCTTTGTGTCGCTTGGCAATTGACCTTTATTCTTCTTCAACTCGGACACTTCAGTTGCGAGTTAACCCATTTGTGTGGTCAACGCTTGGATGGCCTTGTCTCTAACTTCATCCTTTTGCATTCTCACTTCATCAAGTTGATTTCTTCGTTGCATGTCTTGTTGCATCAACTTCAACATGTCCATAACCTCGTTTCCACTCGATGAACTTTGACCCATTGACCCGCTTTGACCGCCTTGACCGCCACCCCCTTGATTTTGAAATCCTTGATTATTCCCTCCATGGTAATTACCTTGGTTATTATATTGTTGACGAGGGACGTAATTACTTTGACTTCCTTGAAAATTCGGGTTAGATTGAGTGGCCGGATTTCCATAACGAAAATTCGGGTGATTTCTTAACCCGGGGTGGTAGGTGTTGGAGTTCATGTTGTAATTTCTACCAGCTCCCCCTTGAAGTGCATTTACCTCTTCTACCGGCGCTTGACCTACCGTACATACATCCGTTGCATGACCCAATTCATTACAATTTTTACAAACATTAATGACTTGATTAGTGGTTTGTACATTTCCTTCTTCCACGGCTTGCACTTGAGGTCTACCAATCGCCGGTCTTGCTCTTCTACCGGTTTGAGCCTTTCTCTTTGAGGTCACCGCCATTTGTTCCAAATACGCCCAATAATCTTGTTCATAATTGGTACCAAATGTACCATTAGTGATCTACCGCAAATCTCGCTCATCCTCCATACTCAACCCTTCATGAAACGGGTTTAACAATTCTCAAAGCGCAATAATGATGTGCGTGTGCGCGGCTTGTATAAATATGATAGATTGGATATTTAGCTTTTGCACAAGATAGTGTTTTAAATTTATAAAAGTGATTTCTACAAAGACTAAACACACACAAAATAGGCAAGTGTACCTATCGTATATGTAGAATACTATTGGTAAGAACCAAGTATCGATCTGTGGACACAAATGTTTCTAATAATAAATCGTTGTTTTACTTTAATCGGAGGTTTTAATCATTTGGGGGTTAATTTTTGATCTTTTTATAAAATGTAAATACTTATATATAATATATATAGGTGACCAAGATAAGAGATTCTAAACGAGTAATTCAATTATGTGAAGGTTACCATCTAATATCTAGAATCCACTCCATTGTTCCTTGATTATTAATAGTTAAACATGTGATAAACTTGTCCTAATAATATATGATAGAATTATGATCCTCATTTTGGAGTGAACACATTCTATGACATAATGAATAATAGCATGCATATTTTTAAGTCCATTCTATGCTTAATAGCATGCTACCCTGAGAATATCAATTTAAGTAGATAAGTAGTTGGTAAAGTAGAATGATTAAAACTGAGTTCGATTTCTCAAATACCAATCCTAACAACTTTGAGTGGTTGTAGTTAACTCACACAACCTCCCCTTGGTTGATTTATGTAGGTTATAATTACACATTCTGTTAACATATGATTTCTTTGGCTAACTTGATATCCTAAGCAAAGCCATTTTCAGATTACCAAGGTTTAGAAAAATACACTATAACTTATATCTCATCATTTCTAAGTACAATATAAGGATCCATGTTTCGATAATATATCAAAGTATTTCTATCTTTCAAGAACATGAATCGATCATGAACGATTGCCAATATAATTGACAATCACCAACTTTGAATTAGTATTTTAAGATGGTGAAACATTTCTCATCAAAAGATAATTGTAAGATAACCATGTACTTTACCAAACTAAACCACATGTTTTATATAATCATCAAGTAAAACAAAGCTTCTTCATAGATTTTAGATGGTAAATGGAGTTTAGCTCATTATTAGCATGATGATAAACATTAAGATGGATGATAATAACAAATACATGATTAAACTTGGAACAATCTAACCAAATGTTGATGAAGCTTCCTTCTTAATGATGATGATGATGGATGATGATGATGGTTGATGGTGATGACCTCCAAGCCTTCAAACTCTTCACTAAATCTTCTATGTGAGTGTTAGTGTGTGTTTTTATAAGAGAAAACCGGATAGAATTCTTTTCAAAGCACACTTAATGAATGCAACATGAGCCACTATTTATAGGCAATCTGGATGGTGAGGCACGGCCCCGTGCATGATGAGAACGACCCCGTGTATCTTTTTGACATGTGCCAGATTTTTTTTGGCTTTTGTGTGAGGTGGCAACGGCCCCGTGGTTGGTAGGCACGGCCCCGTGTTTTTTAGTGACATGTGCTCAATTCTTTTTGTCTTTTCTGTATTCTCGTCCACGGGCCCGTGCGTGATAAGCACGGCCCCGTGCTTTTTTTAATGACATGTGCTCAATTCCTTTTGTCTTTTCTGTATTCTCGTCCACGGCCCCGTGCGTGATAAGCACGGCCCGTGCTTTTGCTTCCAGATTTTGTCTTTTCTTATGTTAGAAGCATGGGGGCGTGTTTCTTGAGGCATGGGGGCGTGTTTCTTCGTTTTCTTGTGTTTTCTTCTGGTTTTCTTCGTCTTTTCGCCTGTTTCTTTGTTTGGGGCTTGGTTTCACCTGAAATTATGTTTTATTATGATAAGTAGTCTTTTATGCTATGTTATTAGATAGAAATTGCAGTTTTTAGAGATTATTTGATGCCGAAAAGATGTATATTTATATGTACATCAAATACCATGATGAGGACAATTCTTTATCATCATATTGAACCTCTCGAATGCTTCATGAAACATTTCCCCCGATTGTTGTTGAAAGGTTCTCAAACTTCTTCTCGCATCATTGGTCTTTTGGGCCGTGTAAAATTCTTCTAAAAATCTTTGTTGCATCTCGGCCTAAGTATAAACAGACGCGGAAGGCAAAGTGTAAAACCATCTCTTTGTCTTGTCTTCCAATGAAAACTGAAACAATACCAATTTCACATCATCCGATGTAAAACCTTGACCCCCAATTGTGTTGCAAATGGAGTCATATGCCTCCAAATGGAAGTAAGGTTCCTCCGTTGCTAGACCTTTATACTTCGGAAGACTTTGAAGGGAATTTGTTCTTACTTCAAATGTCCACCCTTGATTATTGAGAGGGATAACCACCGGAGACGGATTATTGGTAATTATGGGTGGTAAATGGGCTTCAATTCCCCTTACCATCTCTCTTGCATGCCTTCTTGGTACCCTCATTGGTACTCTTGGTTGACCCATTTGCCTATAAACGGGCCTTGGCTGCGCATATTGTTGTTGAAATTGTGGCTGGGGCATTTGTGGTTGGAATTGTTGATCTTGAGGTTGCCCTTGCGGTTGAACAATCGGAGGCGGTTGAACTTGATTCACAACAACCTGTGGTTGTTGTTGAGGTTGTTGTTGAACCGGTGGTTGAGCTTGTTGTTGAACAACCGCCGGTGGTTGTTGTCGATTAACCTATTGCAACGGTTCCGGTTGATGCCATTGACCATAGCCAAAAGTTCCCGGATTTACCCTTTTGCTTCCATCACCTCCCATGTAGTAACCTTCCACTTCATACCCCTCAAATTCACTATCAAACCCATACCCATAACCGTCACCTTGTGATCTTGAATGCAAAAGGTTGAGGTTGATATTGGTAACTTGATTGTGCTTGTTGAAAGGTTGGCTGTTGATGTTGTTGGGATGATGATGATCAAAAAGTAGGAAAAAGGTTGGTAATAGGTGGAAATGTGGATGATGTTGCATAAGTGTATTGAGCAGTGATTGGTTCGGTTGTGAGTGGTGGTTGATCACTTGATGTTGTAGTAGTGATCGGTGGAGATGGATTTGGTGGAGGTGTAATCGGGTTTGTTTGACCTGAAGTGGGAACTGGTGAATCCATGTTGTTTGATGCGGTTGGAGAACCAAGAAGCTTATTCTCCCTAAGTAAAACTCGGTTTCTTCGAAGTGTTATGTCAATCTCGGGATCGATTACTAGCGGTGATGACCTGTTAGAGCCTCTAGTATGCATACACCTGTAGGTACATGCACACTAACACAACCAGCCTAAATCCGAAAATAACACAAAAAACTACTAAAGATAACACACGTTGCGCACTACTCCTCGGCAGCGGCGCCAAAATTTGACGTGAAGTCGAAAACTCACTCAAAAATAAACCGATTACAACTATTAGATAGCGGTAAGCGGGTATCGAACACAGGGAGTTTGTGGAAATTGTGTTACCAAGTAGTTGTGTAATTTATCTAAATTAAACTAAATGCAAAAAGTAAATTCAACGATTTGGTTGTTTGGTTTTGATAATAAAGAACTAAAACAATAAATGAGTTTTAATCAATATAGGAAAATATGTCTTCCCTCGGTTTCAAGTTTTCACGAATGTTACAATTGATGTTTAAACTAAGTTCGTGTTTATGTAAACGATTGCGATAATTGAAGATCAAGTGCTTGGATTATATAACGCAAGGTAATCACTCAAAAACCAATTAGTTTATCCAACCCTAAATCCCTCCCGATTAATCTCGATTACTTAAAGAACCAAGAACTGACGGTTTAGAACACAAAATTGATAAACTAAAAATCTATCAATCAATACATAAACATCATAATAATGAAATCAATAAGATCAAATATTATCTCAGAAATTGTTTAAACAATCAACAAAACAAACGTAGCAAACCTTACAATCTGAGGGAAAACACGAAGGAGTTTAGCCGAGCATGATTCGGTTTGTCATCCCTTCGATTATAGTTTGCATAAGAATCAAAATCAAGTATTTAACAATTACCACATTCACAATTGATCAAGAAGCTCTCAAAATCGCCCCAAGGTTGTCTCTAGATGAAAAGATGTGTTAATAATATCAAAGGCCGTCTAAAATACACAAAATATGGCAGTTACAAATCTGCAGTGTCGCGTCCACCGTAAGCTACGGTGGCCACCGTAGCTTACGGTGGCTTCCAATTGCCCAACGGTAGCCTAAAACTGCCTTACGGTGGTTTTTTCTTAGAATCCCACCGTAGCTTACGGTGGCTACCTTAAGCTACAGTGGACTTTAACATGGCTTCCTTGTTTTCGTCATAACTTCTTCATTCCACGTCCGTTTTCGCCCCCGTTTTCGCCCACGTTCTCGTAATTCCATCTTCTATTTTCTCATACCTGTCATTATACGAGTGAACGTAGTTATCTAATTCAACAAGATAAACCGATTAAGCGCATGATTATTAACGAACTTAAACCACTTAAGGGTTGTCCCATGGACCACCCGTCAACCACATTGGTAGTAAGTGTTGCACAGTCTCCGCTGTTAAGCGTGAGACTAGAGAGTCGAGGATGGCAGATCCTTAAAACGTTTGATCCTATCATGCTGCAGCGAATTACAGTCATATTCTCCAAGTTGGGGCACATAAAGAAAAAGCCATCATACAATGTGACAGAATCAAGATGCAATGTTGTTAGAGATAAAAGCTCCCGTGTGGATGTGAGTGTAATGTGACTGTAAAAACATGACCTTCTCAAAGTGAGATGTTTGAGAGTCTGGGAACTTGGAAGAGAAAGAAAAAGAGGTTCAATAGGCTTGCCCAACACGCATGTTATTTTCCCAAAAGAGCATCTAAGATTCAGTTGTTGGACACCGAGAGAGAATGCTTGGTTCATAATATTTTGAGCAACATTGATCTGGTCATCCTTTAAACGAAGATAAAGATTGATAGAAGACAACTGAACTCGGTTGTTTCTACGAGACAGGACATAGGTAACAAAGTCGGTAGAGATATCCTGAGTCGAGAGATTGAGATGGGGAATCGAAGTCCACACATGCCTCCACCTGGTTGACAAAATACTAGTTCCAATAACTTGTTTTGAAGAAAGTAAAGAGAGGATTTTAAGAATCAAATCATCTGGCAAGACACTCAGTCTGTCGTCTTCTATGTTCATTCTCCTTCTAGAATTCATTAACTTGTATCCAAAGCCTGAAATTTAGTATTGCAAATAAATTGATAGCCAATGCAACTTAAATCCAAGATCAAAAACTTTTGCTATCGACAAATATTGAATTGAGCAGTAACAAAATGTTTCAAAATCGTATAACTATTATAGCAGAGATTATTTACAGAAAACTCATTCAATTTCAATATCGACTTGTAACTAAAGTGAGACTTTAATCAAAAGAAGCATTGCAATCTAGTTTTTAAGGCCGTATCTATGATCAAATAAATCAAAGCACATATGTTAAGTTAAGTCATTCCTACTTAATCGGTTTCATAATTATCATGATCAGTCATATTAACTTAATACAGTTTATTCATTTAGCACAATCAGATTCTACAACAAAGCAGCTGCAACAGTAACAATTACGTACACTCTCAGAACAGAAAATCATGTTGCTTAACATCAAACGCGTTTGCTTAAACTTAGTTAATTCTATTATTTTAACAGAAAAGCCCCAAATTCACATGAACCCTAGAAAGTGACAGAGGATTATGTTATTCACATCAAAACGAGCAATAATTATACTTTAATTACCCGAAAGAAATAGTGTCGAATTGAAGGGTTCCAAGCTTGAGTCAAAATCAAAAAGGAATGCAAGGGTTATATCGAAGGAATTGGTTGTGCGAAATGGATTGCGAGTACCCGAGAAGTGATTTTATAGTCCAAATTTATAGAATACGTTTGCACAACGTGTTAATTTAGTGGTTTAATAGCGCCAGTTATGATAAATATGAATATTGATGTTGATGCGATAAAGCAAATTATTAAAAGAATAGAATTAGATTTTCATTGAGGTAAAAAAACAAAAGAAAAAAAATAACTTAATGAAGTTCGTGTTCGAGTCGTAAACAAAATGCAGTAGTAACATACGATAAAATTATCATAAATAAAAATAATAAGTAACCTAGACCATCAAGTGGCAGAAATAATTTGTCAAAGAAATGATACAAAAAAAACATTTGAATCCGCGCACAAGGGGATGAAGCTTATCAAATATGCTTCCAACCATCCCACTATCCTAAATAATTGTCTTGAATCCATACAATTTACCTAAATGGGCATAGCACTAGTTTTTTTTTGTTTTTTTGATACCAACAAATAGTAGGGATGGCAATGAAATCCGAACCCGATGAAAAAACCCGAAACCCGACATAAATGGGACGGGTAATACCCGACCCATTAGGGTTTGGGACGGGTTTGGGATGTAGCTTTTTTATATATATATATATTGATCCTTTTATATATAACACAAACCGAACTACATCTGGATAATGGGTAAGCGAGCAACAAGCTGCGCCGCTATGTACCCGATGTACCCGATATAACTTATTATATTATACATACTATATTCCATATATATTTATGGAATATATATTTATTTGTCGAAACTTGTTTATATCAACTATTTGAGACATTTTATGTGTGACACTCGTCAATTTCAGGTTAACTCCGTTAATCCAAACTCCGTCAATTCAAACTTAAGATCACTTGATCTATAACGCACATCTCATTACATTTAAACTAGGGTTTTAAATGACGCTTGACAATCACTACACATGTAGTCTTTCAGGATTGCACCGAAACGCAAACGAGTTGACGCAAACCATTGGTGAATAAACGACAAACATCCAAACAATAATTATTTGATAATTATGTGTTAGACTTATGTGTTATTTGATAATATTGTGTAGAACATTAACTCAAGATGCAAAAAGCTACTTTATGCTAGAAAAGGAATAACTAAAAGTTGAGGGGCCTTTGTGTAACATATTATTATTAATAATAATAAAAACCCTAACCTCCTCCCTCCCTCCTCAAACCCGATCGGCCCTCCCTCACCCCTCCCTTGCGACGGTAGCCATCACCACCACCATATCACTCCCGTTTTGGCCTTGTTTTTCATAATCGGAGCATCCCGCACTTGTTTCTAGGCATCTCTCACTTTCCTCTTGCTCGTTTCTGCGTTTTTAAGGTATAAAGATAAAACCCTAATTTTGTAAATCATGTGTTAAGTGTTCTTATGCTTTATATGGATTAAATGATGCTTGATTATGCTTCGGTTATTGATTTAAATGATCATGTGTGATGTTGAACGGTGAAAGATTGTTAGAGCATTGATTGTTCGTAAACCCTAGAGGGTTTACTACTGATTTTTATGGATAATAATGTTTATTGCATGTTTGGGGATATGTCGTATGCTTAGGATGCATGCTAGATGTTTGTGTGTGCTTGCTGATTTTTGACAGCAGAGAGAGTTAAACTTGAACGAGGTGTAACTTGTTAAATATAAAACAAAACTGGAATATTTATGAGTCTAAAAGGTAGTGCTCTGAGTCTAGTTTTCATAAAACCCAACCACGCCTGATTTGGAGGTGTTTTGGTTGCTCAAACGATTTAAATGTGATCAAAGGTCAAAACTGGTACTGGACAAATTGTAAGTTATGTTTAGACAACTGTAACTGAATGTTGATGTGGTAATTGGTCGAGATTGTTAACACTACAGTGTACTAGGTTGAGTCTAGTTTCTATAAAGTCCAAGTTTGTAATTTTTGTACGGGTAAAAGTTAACCTTTATTATTTTACAAAACTGAGACCTGCTATTAGGCTGTTTTGTAACTATCATATCTCATTAATTACAAGACCAAACGGGTTGGCTCCACTTCTGGAAGTTAACATGTTGAGTTAAGAACCTAACCCAATTGATCTTGCATTAATCGGAATTACCATTTAACGGGAATAACGAATATCATTCTGTTGCGCATGATTTTGACTGCTGTGAGTAAACTGTAATGTTTTGGTCTTTGTGAGAAAAATTTGCGGAATAAAAATACAATAAAAATAGTTCTGGAAACCTAACTCATGTGTGCTTTTGTGACGATTTTTGGTGAATTAATTGATATATTATGATCAGTTGAATAGAGTAATCTTTTAAGTAGAATTCTGTCTTGATAAAACTAGCTGCTGAACTATGTGAAAATACATGAAACGTGCTTGTTGTTAGATAATTGCCATGTTTTGACTAAATTGCCCTTGTGGGGAATAATTGCTAGTAATGTACAATATTAATACTTGACACGTAAGTAGTTGTTCACACATGTAACGTATCACCAATGTGTTTGTTAAGTCACACACCATTCACAAACGAAACACGAAACGTATCTCATGCATAGGTATTACGTGCCGAGTCTAGAGACTCAATAATAGTTCCAACACTTAGAAAATCTCATTCTTGTTTTAGAACGCTAGTGAGGATTTTCTGTGACGCACATCTCTTGGTTGACTTGTTTTAAATTATTCGCAAACAGTGAGTTTCACATTTCCCTTTTAACTCTTTTAAACGCTTTTATTTGGGGGAGAATACATACTCCAAAACGCTTTAGATTTTGTTATTAGTTATATATCACTTGTAAAGGCTAAGTGGCAAACGAACCAACTAAAGTCCTTCATAACATCGAATCGTTTAGTATTTGTATAATAGCGAGTCATTGTTGAGTAGTACTACTGGGTTTGACAAACCCCACCCAACGCTAAACTCGACTGGAGGTCGAGTGGGTGTAATCTTGGCTAACACATTACCATGGTCGTGGTTGACATGGTGGCAAGGCAATTGATAAACAGTCAGCTTCGGTGTCGAACACTTAGTAATACTTGTTGTATAGGCTAGCTACCTATCTGTCACACCCTCAAAATCCGCTAACGGAGTTTTACCGTCAGAGGGTGTGAACTAACAGGATCGGAATCATTAGTTATAATCAAACCATAAGTAAAGTTTTCAAACCACGAAAACATTTAAGTGTAAATAAGTGCGGAAGCGTAAATTCATAAACCAAGTGTTGCGTCACGCGGACGACTTAAAACCCAATTAATAACAGTTTAAGAAAAACAAGTTTGCAAAACAATAGAGTTCAATGATGCATGTTCCTATACCGCGCTCCCGCCTCGGCTACCTGAGAATAACATACTAAAAATGTCAACACGGGGTTGGTGAGTTCACAAGTTTATATAAAATAAAGCGTTTGCGTTTTGCGTTTGCGTTACCAGATAATGTTAAATCAATTATATATCTATAGGTAGCTAGCCTATAAAGCAAGTATTACTAAGTGTTCGACACCGAAGCTAACTGTTTATCAATTGCCTTGCCACCAGATCTATCCCGACCATGGTAAAGTGTTAGCAAAGATTACACCCACTCGACCTCCAGTCGAGTTTAGCTTTGGGTGGCGTTTGTCAAACCCAGTAGTACTACTCAACAGTGACTCGCTATTATCCAATACTAAACGGTTCGATGTTGTGAAGGACTTCAGTTGTTTCGTTTGCCACTTAGCCTTTACAAGTGATATATAATCTAATAACAAAATATAAAGCGTTTCGGAGTATGTATTCTCCCCCGAGTGAAAAGGGGAACGTGAAACTCACTGTTTGCGAAGAATTTAAAAACAAGTCACCCAAGTGATGCGCGTCACAGAAAATCCTCACTGGCGTTCTAAAACAACAATGAGATTTTCTAAGTGTTGTAACTATTATCGAGTCTCTAGACTCGGCACATAACACCTATGCATAAGATACGTTTCGTGTTTCGTTTGTGAATTGTGTGTGTCTCAACAAACACATTGGTGATACGTTACATGTGTGAACAACTACTTACGTGTCAAGTATTAATAGTGTACATTACTAGCAATTATTCCCCACAAGGGCAATTTAGTCAAAACATAGCAAGTATCTAGCAACAAGCACGTTTCATGCATTTTCATATAGTTCAGCAGCTAGTTTCATCAAGACAGAATTCTACTTGAAAGATTACTCTATTCAACAGATCATAGCATATCAATTAATTCACCAAAAATCGTCACAAAAGAACAAATGAGTTAGGTTTCTAGAACTATTTTTATTATATTTTTATTCCACATAATTTACTCACAATGATCAAAACATTACAGCAAACTCACAGCAGTCAAAATCATGCGCAACAGAATGTTATTTGTTATTTCTGTTAAATGAAAAATGCAATTTATGCAAGACCAATTGGGTTAGGTTCTTAACTCAACAAGTTAACTTCCAGAAGTGGAACCAACCCATTTGGTCTTTTAGTTTATGAGATATGACAATTAAAAAACAGCCTAACAGCAGGTCTCACAATTCAGATTTGCACTTCAGTTTTGTAAAATAAAAAAAGTTAACTTTTACTCGTCACAAAATTACAAACTTGGACTTTATAGAAACTAGACTCAACCTAGTACCCTTTAGTGTTAACAATCTCGACCAATTTCCACATTAACATTTTAGTTACAGTTGTCTAAACATAACTTACAATCTGTCCAGTACCAGTTTTGACCTTTAATCACATTTAAATCGTTTGAGCAACCAAAACACCTCCAAATCAGGCGTGGTTGGGTTTTCTAAAAACTAGACTCAGAGTACTACCTATTAGACTCATAAATAGCTCAGTTTGGTTTTATATTTAACAAGTTACATGCCGTTCAAGTTTAACTATCTCTGCTGTCAAAACTCAGCAAGCACAAGCAATCGTCTAACATGCATCCTAAGCATACGACATATCTCCAATCATGCAATAAACATAATTAACCATAAAATCAGTAGTAAACCCTCTAGGGTTTACAAACAATCAATGATTTAACAATCTTTCACCGTTCAAAATCACATATGACCATCTAAATCAATAACCAAAGCATAATCAATCATCATCTAATCAAAACCAAGCATAAGAACACTTAATACATGATTTACAAAATTAGGGTTTCATGTTTATACCTTAAAAACGCAGAAACAACCAAGAGGAAGGTGAGAGATGCTTAGAAACGAGTGCGAGATGCTCCGATTATGAAGAACCAAGCCAAAACGAAGGTGATATGGTAGTGGTGGTGGCTGCCGTCGCAAGAGAGAGGGGAGGGGGGCATCGGTTTGAGAGAGGGAGGGAGTGAGTTAGGGTTTTGTTACTATTAAATAATAATATGTTACATTAAGGCCCCTCAACTTCTAATAATTACTTTTCTAGCCTAAAGTAACTTGTTTGCATCTTGAATTAACGTTTTATACAATATTATCAAATAACACATAAGCCTAACACATAATTATCACATAATTATTGTTTGGGTGTTTTTCGTTTATTCACCAATGGTTTGCGTCAACTCGTTTGTGTTTCGGTGCAATCCCGAAAGACTACATATGTAGTGATTGTCAAGCGTCATTTAAAACCCTAGTTTAAATGTAATGAGATGTGCGTTATAGATTAAGTGGTCTTAAGTTTGAATTGACGGAGTTTGGGTTAACGGAGTTAACCTGAAATTGACGAGTGTCACACTATCGATATATAATTGACATAACATTATCTGGTAACGCAAACGCAAACGCAAAACGTAAACGTAAACGCAAACGCTTTATTTATATAAACTTGTGAACTCACCAACCCCGTGTTGACACTTTTAGTATGTTATTCTCAGGTAGCCGAGGCGGGCGCGCGGTATAGGAATATGCATTACATTGAACTTTATCGTTTTTGCAAACTTGTTTTAAACTGTTATTAATTGGGTTTTTAAGTCGTCCTGCGTGACGCAACACTTGGTTTATGAATTTACGCTTCCGCACTTATTTACACTTAAATGTTTCGTGGTTTTGAAAACTTTATTTATGGTTTGATTATAACTAATGATTCCGATCCTGTTATTTCACACCTTCTGACGGTAGAACTCCGTTAGTGGATTTTGAGGGTGTGACATTATGTTTATGATAACCATCTTTGTAATTGAGTAGTTATATTTTGTCAAAACCCAGTAGAAACATAGCGATTTTTGAGCCGGGTATACCCCACAGGTATTTTATCAAAACCCGATAAGAAACCCGAAACTCGACGGGTAATTACCCGATTAAAACCCGACGGGTTTGGGATGGACTTTCATAACCGAGTATGGGTTTGGGAATACCTAAACCCGACTCAAACCCGACCCATTGCCACCCCTAACAAATAGCTATTTATCTTATATTATAATGGGGTTTTGATTCAGACCAAGTAGAAAAGAAACACGATAATATTACAAATAGGTCCCTAGGGTTTGAGTGTTAAAACAATAAAAGAACTAACCACACTAACTAAGGGGTTGTTCGACTTCTTCGTTTAACCCGTTTGCGAAGAGGGACGAGACGAGATAATATTACAAATAGGTCCCTGAGGTTTGAGTGTTAAAACAATAAAAGAACTAACCACACTAACTAAGGGGTTGTTCGACTTCTTCGTTTAACCCGTTTGCGAAGAGGAACTCGTCGTCTCGTCCCAATTGCCGCAAAGCGGCAAGTCGTTCGTGGTTTTGGTTGGTTGGAGGGTAGCAGTACGTTCCAAGGTATGGGTTTCGAAACGTCTGAACACCTCGTTTAGATGTTCGACTTCTTCGTTGACCCCCGCATTGGCTCGTGACCAATCTTCAAATTTTTTAAAATGTAAA
This sequence comes from Bidens hawaiensis, assembly GCF_021521415.1. Lineage (NCBI taxonomy): Eukaryota > Viridiplantae > Streptophyta > Magnoliopsida > Asterales > Asteraceae > Bidens > Bidens hawaiensis. Next base: position 360,881 of record NW_027491112.1, on the reverse strand, counting down.
ATTACATCAACTCGACCAATCGAGTTCCTCTCGTCGCCCCATATTTTTTTACTCATAAGAATGTACTCCTTTTGATTTCCTCCTTTATCATTATTTAAAAAAATATTTTTTTTAACTAATCAGATAAGTGGCGGTTATATGAATGGTGATTGCTTTTGATATATTGAAAAAGAATTCTGTTTTAAGGCACGATCGAAGATGTTATGAATCGTTTTCAAAACATGAAAACGTGTAGGTACCAATTATAATATTATACGACTTTGTATTTTATTGAATATTAATGATATACTTTTGTTATGACAGTAATATTGCATTTTATTTATATGGCTGAATGACCGGCCCGACAGTCAGGTCCCAAAAACTTGACATTGTAAAAAATTGAGCATAGAAAATTCTCGAACCCATAAGAAAATCTTCTGGCTCCGCCACTGTATTTAAGTACACATGTGATACAACAATATAAAAGTCATGTTAGAAACAAAAACAAAAAAAACTTACATGCCCTATTTTCTAATTGTTCAAAAACCTCGCAAGTCACAAATCAGAGCTGGATAAGAATTCGAAAGTGAAAAACAAATATGTTATTTCATGTAAACAACTTTTGTAGCATTCTCTTAACACGTGGATAATTGGAAAACAAAGGAATCATCTTGCTATGTTTATCAACTACGCTTAAAGCTTTGAGTCTTTTAAATGATTGTAATCTCCAATTCATGAATCATGATGTTTTGATAACCAAAGGCTCCTCTTACTTTCTCATTTTTGAATGCAAGTAAAATGGAGATTTTTTTTTCTCAAAATGAAATGGAAGCGCCTATTTAAGACTCTTGGTCATTCAGTCTTTACAAAAGAACAAGAAACATCGTACGATTTGTTTGAGCTTGAAGAAATCGATAAACATTTTTGATGGAGAAGAGATTTTGCAAATTGACTTTTAAGTTGAGATGGTTTGGGTATTAAAAACCCGGGTATAAAAAAACCGGTTCCGGATTATTTTCGGGTCCGGATCCTGTTCCAGGCTTCGGTTTTTTGCGCTCCTTTATCTTAAATCACTCCGTACATTATAAAAACAACCCTCGCATTATATATGAATAACTAGGTTATAACCCGTGTACTACACGGGTCTGGGTATCAAACATTTTAAAATTAAAACTAATTTATAAAAATAAATACAAATTATATTTAACAGTGTTTCGTATACAATTACATATAAATTTCATTTGTAAAACTGTATCACATATTAATTTCACTTAAAATACTGAAACGTGAGAGGTTTGGTAGTCCTTCAGCAGTAATCTACCGTGCCACCTTGGGCAGCAAAGTCACTCAATTTCTTTTTTTCACTAATTAAATGGAAGCACAAACACTTACTAAAGTTTTCAATATGCGGCACAAAGTTCCCAAATCAAACATATCAATTTACTTCATATTGATAACAGCCAAAAGATTAAATAATCACTTTTCTTTAAAGATTATAACATAAGTTACCTTAAATTACAAAGGGACTTACAACATAAGTTACGGCTAAACTATTTATGAGTTTACAATTTAGATGAAGTTTATTTTGCCATATAGATTTGTTTGAATGTAAAGGAAACTGAGCATGAGTCTCTCAAAAAAAAAAAGAAAAAAAAAAGAAAAAACGCTCATACTATTGGTGGAACTTGAAAGTCATAATCAAAAGCTTTCATTTAATTCTAGCAGTGAAAATAATCATACAATGTGATTCAACAATACTTCTGCCTTTAAAAAGAAAGTTAAATTTACTGGAGTTCTTTGTTAAGCTTTAGTCTGAAATCACAAGTGAAAATAAGAGAAATAAACTTAAGTTATACATACAACGTATATGTAATAATATTTAAAAATATATATAGTAGATAATTAGGTAAGATTAAACAAATCAAATCTTTTTCTAAAAGAAGTGATCTCCTCGATGGCATTGTTAATGTACAGGGTAATGACGATGAAACAAACACCCTCCCTAGATAACAAACAATTAAGTGATACTAAGTATATAGACATATAATAAATGGATATTCTCAATTGAAAGTGTTATCTAAAAAAAAACTATAATATATAAAAAAGAGTTACTAAACCCTTGGAAAGGTGTCTTTCAAACTGCAATACATGACAACAATAACACCTAAAACTGTATTGTGTACAAATAATTAACAAACATGGAGATATAGAACAAAGTGTGTTGAAAAGAGCTTAACATGAATCAAGAACTTAAATGTTCATTCTCTTTTTTAGCTGGCCATCACTTGTTTTTTGATCATACATATTGAAATAGGTATAAACATATCCAGTGATATCTACAAAATACACAAATAATGGATGTTAGTGTAAAAAAGTGAATTAATGAAATTTATGCTAACAATGTAATACACTATAAATAAATAAATGCAGATCTTGCCTTTTCATTCATTTGCTCTATTGTTCACAAGTGTGTGTGTAAAGTAGAACTGTAGAAGTAACAGATTGAAAAGATAATTGAAAAGGGCAAACATTGAAACACAAGACTTTTATTATCACACACATATATAATAACAATAAACACAAACACAAACCGGGCGATAATAGTCATCCCCTCCCCTCCCCCCCCCCCCCCCCCCACACTAGAGGTGCACAAACCGGTTTTTTTAAAAAAATCGGTTCGGTTATTAACCGGACCGGTTTTTTTTGGCCCGGAAAAAAACCGGTTCGGTTAATAACCGGACCGGTTAATAACCGGTTTTTTTCTGTCAAAACCCTAACCGGTCTAACCGGTTAGGACCGGTTTAGAAACCGGTTAGAACCGGTTAATAAACCGGTTTTTTTATTAACCGGTTTTTTTTATTAACAGGTTTTTTTTTTTTTTTTTTTTTTTTTAAAATTTCGCGGTTTCAAATACGAATATTTGTTTTTTATATTTTGTACTTAATGAAGACCATTATTTTTTCACAGTATAAACAAACCGGTAACTACAAGGCAAACCGGTAACTACAAGGCAAAACGGACTGACCGAAGCCATTCTTTGCTTTCGTTGTTAGGGTTCTTTGCTTGGAAGATGAGTATGAGTGTGTGTTGGTGAATGTGTTTTCAACAAACCAAAGATTAAAAACACATAACTTCATTTATAGTTTTTACATTAAAAATACAAACATTAAATCGTTATCGCATATTCGTAACTCAAAAATACAAACATTAAATCATTAACACTGAAGAAATCTCTGCCAAGAACTGTTGTTCATGATTTAACTCAAAAATACAAACATTAAATCGTAAACTAGCAGATGCTCCTGTTGTTCCCAATCGCAGTTTGTTCATGATTTGCCTCCATGTTTGCTGTTTCTTTAACTAAATTAGAAAAATCCAAATCAACAAGTAAATAAGAGCACATATTAGGAAAAAGAATGCTTAGACACGATTACATGAACAACTTGCTGTTTCTTACTCATGATTTGCCTCCATGTTTGCTGTTTCTTTAACTAATTTTCTTCGCTACCCGATCCCGAGCTATTTCTTAGGTAATCGTCGTACGCGGCTTCTTCATCGGTCATTGGTTGAGTATGTCCTTCATTGACCTCGTCTTCATACAAGCCCGCTTCATACTCCATTTCCCCCTCGAGTGATCGTTGATGTTGTGCCCTATCTAAAGAGTCCAAGTAATCCTTGTAGCAAATCGACATCTCTATAGCTGGTGCAGTGAGTCGAGTCCTCCTAATCGATATAACCCTGCCAGAAACAGAAAAAGCAGACTCCGAAGCTACCGTGGAAGCTTAGACCGTTAGTAAATCTTTGGCCATGGCGGCGAGGATCGGAAACTCATCCTCCTTACCTCTCCACCAAGCCAGCAAATCAAGACTTCTAAATTCATCCGGAGTCATGTGTTTCACAAAGTTGGTACCACCATACCTTCCAAGTTCACTGCTTGGGGTGTTTACCCTTTGACGTTTACCGGCGTCTTCCCAAATCATGTAGTACATCCCCATTTCAAGGTCGGTTTGGGATTGGGATTGGGCAACAGCTCTTAACGAGTCATGAATTTGGGAAGACGACCCGTATTTTGTAAGGTAGACATCATACATGTTTGACAAGGTGGTATTGAAAGCATTCTTTAAAGTTTGGCTATAATAGGGGTTTTGATCGTCGTTTAACCCAAGCTCATCACAAATTTTTTCTATTAAAGCTTCAACACCACCAACATTGATGCAAGGGTTTAACGCAGCAGCACATGTCAAAACAGCTAGAAATCAACGAGTACGAGTATGAAATAAACGAGTACGAAATAAGAGCGTATGGAGTGGTAATGTGGTATAATTGAGTGTGAGATAACAAAATAATCGCGTATGAAATAAACGTTTAGAGCTAGTAGAGTTGTATAATCGAGTGTGAGCTAACCTACCCAACCTAAACTATATATAGTTGTTTGTGGGGGTAAAATGTTAAAAAAAACGGCTAGAAATAAAAAAAAACGGGCAAAAAAGGACCCAAACGGTCATATGGCCGTTTTATAACGGTCAAAAACCGGTTAACCGGTTTTTAGGTTAACCGGTTTTTGACCGTTAACCGGTTAACTGGTTTTTAGGTTAACCGGTTTTTTAATAACCGGTTTTTAAATTTAACCGGTTTTTTTACTAACCGGTTCAATAACCGGTTTTTGTCCACGAATGAGTAACCGAAGTACTAACCGGCGGTTCAATAACCAGTCTAACCGGTTTTTTAATAACCGGTTTTTCTATTAACCGGTTTTCGGTTAAACCGACCAAACCGGTTCTATAACCGGTTTTTTTGAACACCTCTACCCCACACACACACACAAATCGCCCCAATATCGCCTGGGGCGGTGTTCCACAAAGTTGTCGCCCCAAAACTCCCCAAATTGTTGCCCGCTACGGATACCTTATAATCCTAACACTTATATAATAAACAAATTAACTACAGGCAATAAGCAACTGACGTAAATAAAGAGTGTGCAGATGTTTTAATGCATCAAAGCAATCCACACAGGCCCATATTTTGAGATGTTACTGTTGACAATCAACAAAATGTGTATTTATAAACAACCACCAACTGCAGAACCAATCAAATCAGAAACTCATACCAATAAATTGATGGTTAAACAACAGAAAGTTGTTTTAGGAGATTCTCAGGAAAAAAAAAAACCCTAAATCGCAAACAAATAAAAAACGAAGAATAGTAAGTAATGGACGCCTTGAGTATGATCCGCCGAGTCACCATCAAATTCCACTCTATTATTAGTTGCTCAATTTCGACTAAGGACAGTTGGAAACCGGCTTCAGATGATCGACACAAGAACTCAAAGTCGAAGCGATGATTTGGAAGATAATAATGAGGAGAGTGGTAAGGAAAAAGAAACGGGTTTTAGGAATCATGTTGGTAACTGTAAAGTTGGAGGGAACATGTATAAAATTCAGCCTAAATATACGTTCTTTAGGTTCAAAAGGACTCTTAAAACGATTTCTTGATTAAGAAACAAAGAACCTTTGTTTGCAAATTAAATAAATAAATGAGATTATCTATTATCTAGTTTTCATATTGTTTATGCTTTTTTATTTGTTTCCTATAATTGTATTTTTCGTTTGAAATAAAATAATGTACTTTTCTTTTGAAATAAAATGATCAAAAAAATTGCCATAAGTTCTTTTCTATTCATAATTTTGTTTCGTAGAGCTTAACCATTCAACAGATCTCTGTCAGTTATATTTAAAATAATAAAGTATTTTATATTGTTAATGTAGGTATTCCGTTTGTGCTTTGATAGATCGGATTATAGATATATGTATACGTTTGTCTCGCGACACCATGCGGGATGAAATTACTAGTAAATAAATAATAAAGAAGTCACTAAAATACAATATACTTTCAATTCGAATAAAAAGTTTATGAATAACATAACCTTTTTTTTAATTTGTTGAAAAAAAATATGAAAGAAGAAAAAGATATTTTGAAAAAAAAAGTGCCGCTGCATAAGCAGCTATTGGCACCATGTTTGTCTATTAAAATTAAAGAAACTATTTTAGTGGATAAGGTTTAAAATTTAATATTATATAAAATAACTAGTTTGAGGTTCGTGTATTACATGGGTAATTAATGAAAATTTTAAACTTTAACTATTATGTGAAATACTGTCAAAAAAATGATCATATATTGTTAATACAATTACAATTTACATTAAAATTACATAATTAAAATTACACAAATATATTTAAATGTGTAAAAAAGTATAAATCAAGTAATAAATATATATGTTTTTGAAGTATTTTGGTCTTGAGTTATAGAAGAAATATTGAAAACTAAATATTGATTTTCTTATTGCTAAAACTCTTTATACTACACAAAAAAAAGTCATATAAATAAATGACAGATAGTTCATATAGTAAATCGTTATACATATGAATTATAATTATAATATTTAATTTCAATGATTTAATGCTAAGCACCAAAACATGTATATATAATAAGTATTCTTCATGTTAGCAATATTTATACAAAATTTTTGAGGAAAATTAAGAAAATACACATTTTTCTTTGTTCAAATGCATATGAGAAAATCTTAATATCAAAATTGAAACCAATCTTATATAAAAAGTTATGCACTGTTGTCGAATCCCAGTTTAAAAACAATTTGTAGTTTACCATACAAATCCCAATTCTTTAACAATGATGCATATTTATTTTCTTTAATTTTCAATTACCCGTGACTTTAAAATTTTATTCTAACACACTTGCAACTTCAATTTTGATATTTTCATATTTCACCATTAATGTTACTGAATGAATTGGTTAGGCTTTATATTTAATTAAAATATTGAATTCATATATTGAAATGACTTAAAAGATAAATGACCATATATTAAAATTATTTGAAAAAAATGTGAGAATGGTTATGAGGTTGACAAATGGCAAAAGTGATAGTCTTTTATTATATAAGAGATATATTTTTAAAAAAATAAATCATAGATATTACTGTTGATACTATTGCGATTTTAATAATTCTAGTCGAAAAAGTTTATTCGGACTTAAAGCAATCTAAATATAAAACCAAGCATAAAACGTTTGTTTATCATTGCAACTATGCTGCTAGTCGCTATCCCGCCAACAACCGCCACCACATTCCTTGTGTCGATGATGTCTTCTTTTCTTCTTTTGTTTATGTCGGCGAGCAGCCCTTTTTCTTGAATCTACCCCGTCGAAATCTGACGGTGCTGCATATTGTGTTTATGTCTTATGTTATTCGGTGTGATTAATACATAAAAGTAGTAAATGAGTCGAGCGTGAGCCCGAGTCTTAGGTAAATCTAGCTCAAACTCAAGTCATTCAACTTAAAATAGTTTTTGTTCACTTTAATAAAAAAGGCGTAGTTTTGATTAATTTCGTATTCAAGTTATGCTTAAGCTTAACCGAGTAATGACATCATCTTCAGCATACATGATGCCTAACAATATCCTATACATGTGCGTGTTTTTTTCTCTATAGTCTCTTGAAGTACGTTTTCTTTTCATATTCCTCTCTTTGGTTGCATGCTTTCATATTGTCTATACCATTTTTACTCAATCGTTTAAGTAGATTCTTGCACTACGTACCGTAACGTACATATGTATGCATGGTGTATGTGTATATACATTATACATACACATACATCCTTACACGTATATACATACATAAACACATATAGACTATATAAATTCATATATAGGTTTGAAAATTATGGTGACAGAAACATAACATACTATTATTTTGCACCTTTTGCAAATCTCCCACTAATGATCCATTTGTATGTAAGTTAAGAATGCCAAAGTACGTGAAAAACAAACATATGTTGTTTCATGTAACCAACTTTTGTAGCATTCCCTTAACACGTTGATAATTGGATAACAAAGGAATCATCTTGCAATGTATCAACACTAAGCCTTGAGTCTTTTAAATGATTGTAATTTCCAATAATTATGATGTTTTGATAATCAAAGGCTCCTCTTATCTTTCTCATTTTGAATGCAAGTAAAATGGAAATCTTAATACATCTAAAACAACATAGTTTTTTTTCCTTCAAAACGAAATGAAAGAGCCTATTTAGAGCATCAACAACAACAAACTTATACAAACCAACAATCATCACCCCATAATATTCAACTTTTTTCTTAAAACCTTTACTTTCTTCCACAACAACAATCATTCACAAACCTAAATAAAAATATTAAATATGTGTGTATATGTATATATAGTATGTATGTGTATAAGAGGAGAGGGACCCGCATCGCAAGTCTGCAGCAGGTTTGCAGCCATGGACTTAAGTTCATGGACTTGGCACCACAATGGTGGATTATTTCCACATCATGTCTATTTCCTCGCTACATCACCCAGACCTTGAGAGGTGCTTGTTGTAGATACTCTTAGGTTATGTGTAGTGAAATGTTATAAAATGGGACGTTTTGTGTCTTATGGCGCACGGTCAACAAATAGTGCGTTTTGTGTTCACCAAATTTGTAGCCCATTCTCGCCCCCATTGCCGTCCCACTACAGGTAGCCTTAATGTTTAAGACTCTTGGTAATTCACTCATTACAAAAGAACAACAAACATCATACGATTCATATTAGCTTGAAGAAATTGATAAACATATTTGATGGAGAACAGATTTTGCAATTGATTTTTAAGTTGATATAATCTAATAATACTCATATTCTTATGTATTATACCAGTGTTGTAAAAGCCAGTCAACTCGGCCCTGGACTCGGGGAGTACTCGAAACTCGGGGCGGTTCCAAAGTACTTTTATACAGCTCAACCAGTGATAAACAAACTCGGTCAACATCGGGCTAGATCAGACAACTCAGCCTGGAAATCGGTCGACTCAAAACCACAAACATACATTTTTCTTATTTATGTTGGTATTCATATATTTTTTATAATATAAATAAATTTATAATATTTGACATATATAAAATCTCTTAAATCTATTTACAATATACCATGATCTAAATCTAAACCGAATACTCACTCACAACCAATGTTGTAAAAGTAAGTTTACAAGGCCGGGTACTCTCCGAGTACTCGCTACAAGGTATGTTGCTGAGGGGAGTTTCTTTAACTCCGCCTAGTTGCTAAAAATTGTTCAAAAGTGGTCAACATTAGTCAGAATCACATCTAGTCAGTTAACTTGGGTCTATTTTCATTTAAAAAATACAACATAATTCGTATTTTTATAATATTAAAGAACGAATATCATTTTTTTAATTAATGATTAACATCTTTTAGAATAATTTAGTGTTTAATAAAGTATTTCTCTTAATATTCACTTATTTTGTTATAAATATTAGTAAACTTATATTTGAAATATATATATTACCCAAAAATTAATTTTCTTTATATTTATCATGTCCGAGTACTCTCCCTCCCCGAGTACTTCATCCAAGGGAGTTGGCGACTTATATTTGAAATATATATATATAGACCGCCTAACAACTTTTGCAACATTGCTCACAACTATTTAATTGACTGACTAGAAAAGGCTAGTGACATTTGCAACGTTCACAAATACTCTTAAAACTAAAAGCAAAGTATATTATTGGTTAATAAGTTTTTGTTTTAATTTTCAGAAAAATAGAGTATCTTGATCCACCTAACTAATTTTTAATTTTTAGAGACAGTTAATGATAAGCATATGACTCATTAATACACATTAAGTTTACACGTGTGGCTGATACATTGTTGCCACAAACCCCAACTCCAAAAAACCTTTCCATTTTCATGACTTTATCAGAGCTGGCAACTCCAACCTTTTATTATTATTAACAAACACCCACTTCTTATTATTTCCCTTCATACTTATCACCCACCACCACCACCGTCGCCACCGCCACCGCCACCACCGCAACAATGACCGACAGTGTACCCATCATCAAAACCAAAAGACAACACCAACGCAAATACCAAAACCACCACCACCGCCACACCAAACCGAAGACTCCCACCACCACCAAACAAAACCACCCCCACCCAGACCACTACCCGCCACCCATACCGCCCCAACCCCACCACAACCCGCATAGGCAGACGCAGACACAGAAGCTACGCCTGCCTATGCTGTTTCTGGTCATTTTTAATAATAACCCTCCTCCTCCTCATCACCGCCATCACAGGATGCATATTCTACCTCCTCTACCACCCGCACCGCCCTTCATTCTCATTAGCCGCACTCAAAATCTCTGAATTTAATCTCACCGCATCAGACGACACCACACGCCTCACTTCCAACCTTAACCTCACACTCTCCATCCGAAACCCCAACAAAAAAATAACATTCTATTACAATTCAATTACAGTCATGTGTTCATCCCACGATACTATAATATCCAAAGGCACGTATCCAAATCCAATAACTAGCAAGCCCAATAATATCACCATCATCCACTCTCCGTTACACATCGCCAACTTACTTCTCGAACCCGAAACTGTTAATAAGTTTCGGTCGGATTTGAAGAAGAAGTCCGGGTTGCCGTTAACGCTCGTTCTCGATACGGAAGCGAGAGTTAAAGTTGAAACCATCAAAACCAAAAAAATTGGAATTCGGATCAAATGTGAAGGAATTCATAGCTTAATTCCGAAAGGCGGTCACCGAAACTCATCTTCGGTGGCCGCGGTGGCGGCTAATGTTGATGATGCGAAATGCAAGCTTGATCTTCGGATCAAGATCTGGAAATGGACTTTTTGAATTTGTTAAGTTTTTACAGGTTTTTTTTTATTTTTTATATTTTGGAGTTTTATATTTATATTTATATTTATATTTATATGTATTATAATTTATTTTTTTATGAGGATGGAGATGAAGATGGAAACAGGAGAAACTCATAACCTCTTCTTTTTTTATTTTTATTTCTTTTTTACTATTATTCATGATCAAACTGCTAATGTAACCGTTATTATTTGTATACATATATTACCTTTTTTACTCCAAAAGTGGTCACACTTTTCTTTTATATAATTGTAATTTACACATTTAAAATCATAATCATGTTACGATTTAGTTTAAGAGAGTTCGGGTGGTTTTAGTTTAAGAGAGTTCGGGTGGTTTTGACATCTCACATATTGTCTTGCTTAACTCATTTAGTTCTACAATATATTTTTACATCACAACTTAGAGTGAATGGTTGTGTGACTTCAGAGTGAATTGTTGTTTAGAGTTTACTTAGAGATTTAAAAGATAAAAAAGGAATGGGAGTAAAGCTTAAATGTTAAAACATAATTATCTTCTTCACGTTTACTTAAATAAGGAGATTCTGTCATAAATTTAAATTTGTGAGCATTAATAAAGTAAAAAATTTCAGGATAAGCATGTCTTTTTCGTATGATTTCTTGGAAACTCGTGTTATATGAGTATCATATGATCATATGTCGAACACTATTTTTAAGTTTGGATTTAAGGAAATGTTTGATAGTTTCTTAATGATTTTATTAAAAGATTACCTCATCATTGGTAATAAGAAGTTTTTTAGTATTAATAAAGTAAACATTTCAGGTTAAAGGTTAAACATGTTTTCGTGTGATTTCATGAAAACTCATGCTATTTGAGTATCTATATAATGTCAAACATGAATTTTAAGCTTGGATTTAAGGAACTGTTTGATAGCATCTTAACGATTTTATTAAAAGGTTACCTCAACATTAGTCATAGGCAAAGTGTGTTTAGTCACACCTCCTAATTGTTTATAATCTATTAATAGTTAAGTTTTAAATACATATTAAATCTTTTAATCAGTCATACCTTTTATTAATTTAGCATCATATTATCAAATAGACGTTTTATTAATTTAGCATCATATTATCAAATAGCCGTTAAGTCAAAATTATGGGTTTGTTTAGGGCTTAATCTACCACCATGCAAAGACAACCTATCCAACACTTGTATGTCTTAAACCATGTTTAAACTTATTATATAATATATGCAAATCCCTTTCACTTTTAATCAAATTTGGTAATAAAGTGTTTAGAACCCTTTTCCTTTTTACCTTTTAAATCTTCCTCAATTAATTAATATTGTTTGTTTTATTCACTAAAAGTTACTGTAATAATTTGGAACTATGATTGTGAAACTAGTTGTAATGATTATGAATTGATAAAACGGGCAAGTATTTATTGATGTGATAAATGAAAATTAAAACATGATGGTGATTTACCTGTATATAGAACACTTTATTACCATTAAATAAAGTTTAATTTTTAAGTTAATAAGTTTTTTAATATTGGTACAACGACACATTTGTCGGTAGCATCACTTAAATGGCTAAGTTTTTGTTTTTCCATTTTTGTAGATTAATGGTCCAGCTTGCATATTGTTCATCCCAGCTGGAATGTATGTTGTCCCATCCAATATCAAAAATATATATATATATATATATATATATAAATCTGAAAATTGTCATAAATAAATAATTACTAAATTTTCCATTACAACTTAAAGCATGCCTTAACGGTAAACATGCGTTTATATTATTCGCATTTAATCATTTGGTTTCTTAGCGCATGATATTGTGAAGCCACTAAGTCGTGTCTAACATGTCACGAATAATAATATTATATAACCTCACGTTTTATATATTATTTTTGAGCGACTTACTTTTGCTATCCGGAAAAATGCTATCAGCATTTGTCAATATGGATTAATGTACACATTATTTTTTTAATAAAATATCATAAGAAGTTTATGTTGAAAAAAAACCTAAATTTATTAATAAATAAAAGTTTTCTCTAAATTTATACATATAATGTATATATGTGTGAACCCTTGGGTGGGCAAAAGTAAAATTGCACTAATTTTGACGTTATTTTACTAATCTCGTGAAAATAACGTTAAAAGTGGCGGACGGTTAATCAGGCATCATGTGGTGGCGTTGATAGCCGAAAGACAAGGGCACATGCACCAATCAGCCGGTGTCCCGATCATTGAGTATTATGTGCCTTATGTCCAAGGCTTGATGCAAAACTACTATTAAGCCGGGGGTCTCACCGGAAGCAGCCTCTCTATCCCTATGGGATAGAGGTAAGGCTGTCTACATCTTACCCTCCTCAGACCCTACCATAGCATTGCTATTGGTGGGATATACCGAGTACGATGATGATGATGATTTCTCTAAACAGTCTTTGTGATGCCATTGATTGAATTTATATATGTCACCTCAACTTTTAAAAGTTCACTTTTACATTAAACTGATATGTTTAACTTAATAATTGTTAACAAACTATAGAACAAAATAAATTAATTTTATTTAGATGTGAGATTTCATGTGGTGAGAAAATGTGTGACTCATTAAACTTTGACCGTAATTGTTGGTGGGTATGAACGAAGCCCTCATGTTGTTTGTCATGCAATGAATCATAGACAAGGTGTTACCAGAATTGATTATTTGATTTTGGGTTAAAATTCATAATAGTTCTTAGTCTTTAGTTAATTATTATGAGTATCTAGTTAAATGAGGGTTAGATAATTAGTTTGTTACAAATTAATGAATTATTATAAAATGGTCACTAAACCGCTTAATGTAAATTTTTAATTATTTATTTTATCACTGTTTAAACAATCAAATAATTGCGTGTCAAGGATTCTTGGCTCAATTAGCAAGTTGTATTAAGTGTGAGGCAAGTAAGTGGTAGGGCTAATCGGGACAATTGGCAAATGCTATTATACAATTCGTTATTAATATGTTTTCAAATGGTAAATGTATTTGTTATTAATTCTAATGTTTGTTATTCATTCCTATTCGTATACAATTCAAGAAATTGGTAAATGTATTTGTTATTAATTCTAATGTTTGTTCATGTTACATCTAACAATTCAAATTTTGAATTTCATTTGTTTTCATTTTAATATATCATTGGAAATGGAGGTGTAAATGAAGAGATTGGTGTGAGATTGAAGACATTATGATCGATTATTTTTTATATATAATTGGTGTTCTTAATTTCACTTGCTTAAGGGCATGTATTTTGTATAATGTGTTTTATTATTTATAAATTCTGTAAAGGACCGAGATCAGTCATGAATCATGAGTCATAATAAATTCTGCTAATGAGCAGAAGATAATTCAGTTAAGGAGACTGCCAGACTGGTGTGCGAAGTGGTAAGCACATTGTCATCCACGTACAGTAGTCAGTAAGCGAGCGTGTCTCCGGATTTTTATATAAAAAGTGACGTGTCACTGCTTTAATTTTTAAAACCCATGGTGAAAAGAAAGGAGGAAACTTGTTATGCCATGCTCATTGTGCTTGTTTCAACTTTCAACTCATAAAGTGACTTTTTGAGACGGCAGGCGTGTACTTGAGGATGAGCCGGATCGATGAGCCAAATGATTGTTGCATAAACACGATTTCTTGTAAGATGCCATAAAGTAAGGCATTTTTAATGTCTAGTTGATGTATAGGCCATGATCGAGAAACGATTAAAGCGACGGCCGTTCGGATGGTGGCCGATTTATTGACGGTCTTAACGTCTCCAATTCCGAACACCGTTTAAGCATTCCAAACGCAGAAAATTTGTCTCAAATGGCCATATCAACACTTATAGTTTATGATAAAGTTAAAATATTATATTCTTTATTGTCCTAGTTTGTTTTATACATCGTCTTATTCTATAATATAACGTTCCTTTCAATTCTTTTAATCGACCTCAGGTGATTTTCTAGTATAGTGAAGGGCCAGTAAGTTGAGATATTAAACAAATATAATGTGTGAAAAAAACAGCAAATATCAGGCCATCTAAGTTTATTGTTAATAAATAATATACGGTGTAATAAATTTATATACTTATACTCTCTCTTCTAAAATAATATAAAATTGGTATTTTTTTGATGGCGGAAGTTATTATTACTATATAATAAATAAGAAGTATGGTGCCGTAAGCGCCCTATTGGGCCATTTGGCGGCACCGAACTAATTCGTAAATTTTGTTTTTGTTTTTTATTTCAGTCACCGTGACAAATGTAATGGAAAGCGAACAAATGTCAAATTTGTTTAGTTCCGATATCATAACAAACATGATGAAAACCGATCGAATTCCCGTAGACTCACGGTCTCAACGCCCGGTATTGACAACGGTCGGGTTTTACCAGCTCTCGAGTTTTACCGACCAACGCCGTCACATTGGTCCACCTCAGTTTTTATATTTTTATTTTATTTTTGGTTTTAATTCCAGTACAATAACCGAATAACGCATGTCACCGAAACCGACCGAATTCGCGTCGACTTACTGACTCCACTTGGGTTTTACCACCGTCTGAGTTTTACCGACCTGCCTGGCACAACACGCCGGGTAAAAAACTAGTTATCATTAAAACATAGCAACTAGCAATACTATAGCCAAAATGTAGAAAACAATTATTACAAATTGAAGTCAACTTTACACCGAAAACACCATTTTAAATTGAGACGTATTTGCTCTATATTTTATTTATAAAATGTGTTTGATTTAATCTCCTCTATACCCTATGCCTTCCCATGTAATTATTTTTATGCTTTCAAAATTTAGTGATTTTGGTGGGTCTAAAGTGTTTTACAAAATTGAACAAAATTTGAAATATGACGGCAAATCCGAAATCCGTCAACAACTCAATATGAGTGTTAATTAACCATGGACATATATAATTATACATAGTTATTGTTTATGTTTGAGTTATCCTTTATGAGAAGTAAGCAACATACTAAGACATGTCTATAATGGAGTTAATATAAATGAAATATTATTATCCAAGGTAATTTGAAATGTAAAATGATGTAACAAAATGAGTGGTAACTTGTCCTGCATGGCTGCATTTGAGGGTGGAACCCACAGGGGTTTATAAGTAGGAGCTTTCTATAAATATAATTTCTTTAGCAATAAATCCTAAAGGGTACAAAGAACCATCATGAATTTCTTTAGCAATAAAACCTAAAGGATACAAAGAACCATCATGTGTGCATCGTGATAATAGGTGTAATGTGTCGTTTTGATGATTGTCTTAACAATTTTCTAAGGTTGGCTCGATATCAATAAACAACTTGCTACGGACAATAGTTGGTGCCCACAACGCTTCAGTTGATCATTGATAATGATGGGGGTACATGAGAGCAACTCGTTGCAAATGACGTTGGTTACCCTTGAGCATCAAGATGTTGCTGGCTAGTTACTATTGATGGGCAACAGCTTGTGTTGTCATTGCTTAGTTTCCAATAATGGCTCACTTCCTAATAGAGACAATTAGTGCTCACAACTTGGTTATAAGTGTTGAACATCAACTTTGATTGATATATATTTTTATGGGTTATTGTTAGAGATAGAGAGTAGCATTTATGGAAACATGTAATATTGTATTTCCAAATTCCAGATACTGAACAATTAAAATTTTGGAGAGTATTTAATTCGATACAAGTGTGGCACAACTTAAATTAAATTTAGTTTTTTTTATATGTTTTTTACGGAGTAATATTAAAAAGTGAAAAAGAAAGTGAGAAACCCAAAAGGATTGGTGTTTGGGTCTGGGCCCAAAATGGGCAACCTTGGGCTAGGCGGGTCAGTTTGAAACTGCTGGACTGGTCCGGATCAAGCCTGGTAAGTAGGAAAAAGAAAGGAAGTATCATGTATGTACTACTACTATAAACGGATTTTTTGTAAACGAATTCTTAGGCAGGGCGGATCTACATAGATGTGTGCGGGTTTACAGAAACCCACTAAGTTTCAAATATTATATAAAACGCCTATATAAAATATGAGAGTGAACCCACGTATAAATTATAAGTAAACGCATACACAAAGTTGAACCATAGTCTGGTGGTAAACACAATACTTTTTTATTGTGGGAACCTAGATTCGATTCCCTCTATAGTCTGGTGGTAAACACTAGCACTCTATCTTCACAATATTGATTTATTCGTGTATGATATATATGAGAGAACAAAAATTATGCTACCAATTAATATTTCTTGAAAATAATGGATATAGGTGACTACTATTACATAAAAAAATTGCTTATCATAGGTTTCATCCTGCTTGTATGGGAATGATAATTGATGATGCAAACAAATTGAAGCAGTTTTTGCCCATCCTACTTGCATGGGAATGATAATTAATGATGCAAAGAAATTGAAGCAGTTTTTGTGTGCTCTAATTGCACATTTGATGATGATGCAACGACCACTGTGTTCATTCGCGGTATCATCATCTACCGAGGTTTGAGATTCATCATCTATAACACAGCCACCATTGTTCAACTCCATTGAATCCCAACATCACCCAGCCACCCTCCGTCTCCCCTTGACCCCTTAGTCCTTCACGGTAAGCATATATTTCATTTCATGTATATTTGATGTTTCGATTCAAATATTTTTGTTTATTTATTGAAATTAGAATTAGAATGAATGAAAGAATGATCATGTTGAAATTTGTTAACTGAATTAGACAATTTTTGTTTATTTATTGAAATTAGAATTAGAATGAATGAAAGAATGATCATGTTGAAATTTGTTAACTGAATTAGACAATTTTTGTTTATTTATTGAAATTAGAATTAGAATGAATGAAAGAATGATCATGTTGAAATTTGTTAACAATATGCAAGAGTCGACCATTAAAGGGAGAATTGGGATATTTTCTGATAGGAGTTAAGGGTATTTTTCCTTGGAGATATAAAATTCAACAGCCAGGGTTTATTAATTTGCAAATTCTTCCTCAGTTAGTTATAAAAAATGAAATTGACTGATATTATGACGATACTAGGGTAGTATAGATATCATTATGAGAGAAGTTGATCGTTAAAACTGATAATTGATACAACAGAATTACAAACTATCAATTATTTTTCTAGATTGGAATCCTTAAAAGTGGTCTATGAGATCATATGGGTGCTTATCCCTATTTTTACTCATGTATTACGAATTACAATAGGTGTACTAGTGATTGTTTAGTTAGAGAGAGAGAGATATCCTTAGTTTATGTGATAAGCCTTAACCGATTCGAACCATCAAACCAACCTGAATAGTGAGTTGTGCTTGTAACGTTGCTCATGAGGGGAGCTTGCATTTTAGACATAATACGAAATAAATCGAGTATTGTGTAACAAGTTTATTTTAATTAAATAAAGTTTTTAACTTTCTATATGTAGTGCTCTTTATAATTGAGTTGTCCCCCGGTCCATGTACATGCAAGTCTGCATATGGCTTTGTGTTAATACCCTAGGTGGTCGCAAGGGCGGATTTAATATGGGTTCCCCGGGTTCACGGGAACCCAATGATGTTCAAAGTGTTGGGTTTCGTAGGGCTTTTCGGTGTAGGCCCGGTTTATTATTTGAAGTCCAAAGGGCAGGCCCGGCCTGGTTTAGATTTCTTGTTTAATAAGATACAAACCCTAAGTGTTTCTCTATATATATGATTGTTATGTAATTGTAATCGTTGTCACTCAATAAAGATATACCTAGTTGCCACCCGGTGGACGTAGGTCAGTTTAGACCGAACCACGTTAAATCCTCGTGTCCGTTTATTGCTTTAGTGTCGTGTTCAGTTTCGTGTGTGCGTTTAATCCTAACAAGTGGTATCAAAGCTTAGGTTCGGATCACACGAAGAATACGTTGAACCAGCCTCTTACGCTGTCGCATCGCCGCTAGCAGTTGCTAGAGTTTCCCCGCCACCGCTGACAAGAGATTGGTGTTCGTTTCGCACGTGAACAATTGCAAGAGAAGAGTTGGGTCGATCTAGGTTTTGTATCGCCGGCAGCCATAGCTGACGTAAATCTAGTGATAGGCGCAAAAAGTCAAAATTTCCACCGCCACCATCAAAATAAGTTTTAACCTAGTTCTTTTGTTTGAACCACATAGTTGACTTTCAATTTAGGCCACGTTGAATTAAAAGGTTGAGTTTGGGCTTAGGAGTTAGACTAGATCAATTTTTTGGGCTTTTAAATTACAAGGGCAGCAAGCCCAAATTTGATTGATTGTGTGGGTCAAAGTTTGGGCAGTTTAGCCCGTAAAGAAATTTGGGTTGATATCCTATTTTGCCAAGTACGAGCCAGGAACAGTTGAATCAAGATCTTATTTTTGTTGAAGAAAAGTTGTCAAGTCAGAAGAAGCGTTAAAGAAACCGAGAACCAGTGCCAACCGCGTTTGTCAGGTTTTATCGTTTCGGTTTAAAGTTTCGGTTTCTGATTTACAGTTCGTATTTCCGTTGCGTTTAAAATAGGTTGATTATTTAACAGAGTTCAGTAGAACAGTTGTTAAGTTCAGGCCCGTGCGATTGTTGTGTCTGTCTCTGTTTTATCCAGTTTTTCGTTTTAGTCATTGTCATGGCAGAAGACGGAAAGGTTTCGATACAGAAGTTTGACGGACAGAAGATTGGTTAGTGGAAGATGCAAATTGGGGCACTACTTTGTCAGAAAGACTTGGATGTAGTGTTTGAGGATGAAAAACCAGAAAAGTTGTCAGAAGCAGATTGGAAGAAGTTAGACAAGAAAGCTAGGGCTTGTATTACATTGTCGTTGTCGGAAGATGTGGCATTTAACGTCATGAAAGAAACCACGGCCCGTGGTATGATGGACCCACTATCCAACATGTATGAGAAGCCTTCGGCAGCGAATAAGGTCTATCTTATCAGAGAGCTAGTGACAACTCGAATGAAAGAGGGTGGCTCAGTTACAACGCATATCAATAATCTTAATTCGAACCTCTCCCGCTTAGTGTCAGTCGGCATTAAGTTTGATGATGAAGTTCAAGGTCTTTTATTGTTATCCTCTTTGCCCGACAGTTGGTCGCAAACAGTGACTGCAGTTTGTAGGTCAGTTTAGACCGAGCCACGTTAAATCCTCGTGTCCGTTTATTGCTTTCGTGTCGTGTTTAGTTTCGTATGTGCGTTTAATCCTAACACAAAGTTTACGTTAAAATAATATATAAAAAGTATTTGTGAACACATAAGATTTTAGAAGTGAACATATATTAAAAAGTTTAAGTTGGTGTAGTGGTGAATCGCTTTTAAAACCAACCCAACCTTTGGTAAGGTCTCAAGTTCAACTCTCTCAAAGATATTTTTTTATTCCTTTTTTTTCTTTTTGGGAAACCAACACTGTTTTTGAAAGGTCTCAAGTTCAAGTCTTTCTAAGTCCCGTTTTGATAAAAAAAATTTTCTTTTTGGTAAACCATCATTGTGTATTTAGTTGGGGTTTTTAGTTGCTAAAAAAGGAACGTTTTTGCTTCTGAAATCAACATATTCACACATCACGCATTCACAACTCATTTATTGTAATTTTTTTCATTTTAAATGACCTTACATGATTTTTAAATTAACATATTGTTTTATTATGGTATCGTAGTATATAATATTCTACAACAATGCCCAGCCCGAAAATTTAACATCTGATTGTGTGAACTTTAAACAAAGAAAAAAGGTGAACCCATAGGATAAAAGTTCTAGATCCACCACTGGATGGTCGGAGTGGGTTCATCAAACTTTGGGGCAGAATCAAAATGGGTGTGGTACCGATGGACAACACCACCCCCATCAGTTTGGTACCGAAAGAAATCGGGGTGAAAAGAATGTGTATTTTGGTCGTCCTAAAAATCAATTTCAATAGAAAATAATCGAAAGCATATTATTATAATTATTTAAATAAAAAACAATTATTATTCAGCGGGTTGTGAAAACTGGAAAATAATCTTTTGGCTCTTAAAACCCTAAACTTCTTTTTAGTACGATCGGGTTTACTACTTAAAAAGAGGTTATGGCGCGGCTTATTGCCGTTTACCTGCCACTTGAATCAAGCAATGAAAGTATTTGATTAAAAAAATCAATATTTAATTTTAATAATACTTATTTAATTAAACAATGGATAATGGTTTGTGATGAGTGGGATGGTTTGGTTTTCCGTAGTTTTAAGATAGATTGAGATGGGATGACAAAAGAACCTCATATGACTTTAATAGTTTGAAATACTCCTACCACATTTATGAGGTTGTTTGACTATGTTTATTTATAATCTTTTTTAGATGATTTTTTTTTAAATCTGGTGTGGTTAATTGTTATAATCAACTGTTCTTTGTTAAACAAGTAACATATGATGTTGAAAAAGCAGTGAAACTTGAGGGTTTTTTTTTACCCAAGTGAAAGATACGTCTTTTTCTTTAACTTTTAACATATGTAATTATATGTAATTGCGATTACTATAAATATTACTGTATTTAGTTATTTTGCATTTCACTATGTAATACTCCCTTCGTTCCAATATAATGTCCGAATTTGACTTTTCAAGTCTTTATTTTGCAACTTTGACCGTAAATATTTTTGTTCGTGTCATATACTTGATGAAAATTATATCAATGTAAAATACATTTAAAACTCAATCCATTCATATATTTTACATCAAGTATTATGTAACACAAACAAAAATATTATCGGTCAAAGTTAAACAAGAAAGACCGAAAATGTCAAACTAGGACATTTAAATTGGGACGGAGGGAGTAATGTAATAGCTTAGCAACAAACATAATCGTGTCTAGTATAAAGTTGAGATAGACAAGGTATCGATATTTGAAGTTGTGTGTCTAAAACAAACACTATAAAAATTGGGAAGGAATGAATGGAGTGAAATGTAACTTCACAAAGAAGAGTAAAACTTGAGTGGTTTATATGTAAAATAATTCCTCAGACATCGTCTCATTAGACAAAGAAACAAATGAGAACCCCAAGGGTGCGAAGCATTCTATCTCGCACATGCGAGGACATTGCAAGGTCTATGGACAAATGTAGCGCTTTGTTGTCGCATTTTACACTTTGTTTACTTGCATCCTTCAAGTTTTTCAAATGCATTTGGGTAAAAGGTTTTTGTTCATAAAATAAGCTAAGAGACTTCTAAATTAAGTCAAATTCTATATCAGAACATCGTGAGCTCATCAAAAGAGATGCCCTTCAGAATCTAACTTACCCAATGAAGTCACAGACTTCCGCGCCAAAGCATCCCCAAGCTTAGGCTTTTTCTTGGCCGACTTCAAAACCCGGATGTCCACCAATGACTCGGAAACCACAGGCTTATGTGCTACAAAGCCTGAACCACTACCCGCGTGCGGGGTTGTGTCATAAACCTCTATGCCCGCAAGCGAGCCCTTCTTCTTGCCGCAAGAAGTCACGCCATTCTTACGACCCACCTTGGTCTTTCGCTTGCGCATGAGATTGGTGATGGTACTAACAACGCCTGCAAAATCGCGGGGTGGGGGTCAATGCTCGGCCAGAAGAGGAAGTGTACTTACCAACACCATCCCTAGAGAAATAGGAGATCTTGTCCGGTTCCTCCCAGATGCAGCTCCCTCCATCCGTTACCAGAGCGCTCTCGAGAATGTAGCGTAGAGGGGTCAGATGGAGGGTCAAAGTAGCAAACCATTCCTTATGAGTGTACAACATTTGAGCCTCCGGAAGAGCCGACTTCGTGCCACGGGGTGTCATCTTAATAGGGATGACGTCCTCGCCGACATAAAAAAAATTTGTTGTGCTAGTCGTGGAGGCTCCGAGGTGACTCACTAACCATCAAAATACCCTATCTCTTCACTAATGTGCTTTATCAAAAGAGACGCCCTTCAGAATCCGGTCCAAGGTTGGATCAAAAACCACTCTACTGAATGACTAGTTTAGATAATGGTAAACTTTTGTACCATAGTGAAATTTCGTGTTCGTTCAATAAATAAATGAATTTGTTCATTTTTGTTACTTAACATTTCAAACGAACACAAACAAACTTATCATAATTTGGCGCCCGTAATTGGAGGTTGGTGGGTCAATGTGTAGCAACCCAAGTAAATCATGTCAGCCCCAATCTTTGATACCAGTTGTAACAATTCAAAACTGTGCCAAATATTGTTTGCATTGCCTCTGATTTATTTCCCATCCAGGAACTTACGTTTTACTTAGGCTATTTCATATAGTATCAGAGCCAAGGTCGAGCCAGTGTACCAGCGAAGACAATGGCTCCCTAAAGGGATGGAGATGTAAGTCCCACGTTGATTGAAGAGGATAATGAAACATTCCTTATAAGGGGTGGAAACCTTATCTACCGAGAAACGTTTTGCCTGGGCAAGCAATTCATCAGGAGAAAAGAAAATAGTGAGTTTCCCGATGGGTAATCTATTATGGGAAAAACGAACAATACCCTCACACAGTTTACTTAGGCTTAGCGGCAATGAACATACGTAACAAACGAAATTGAATGAACGAACATAAACGAACATGTTGTCGAAAGTTCACAAACATAAATGAACACTCTCTTTTCATGCACATTCATTTAATTAATTAAACAAAATTCCTTGTTATGTTGGTTTGTTTATTAAGTGAACAAACGTTAAACGTTTGATTCGTTTACGACCCTATACAAAGACGACATAGCTCTCATCTTCCACCCAATTACCCATCACCCCCTTGAAGTATTTCCCAAATATTAGAAAGATAATTATGTTATATATGGGTTGGTTAACAATTTGACACACGTTTCCGATTGTGTTATGAATTATAATGGGAGGTTGAAAGAAAGATAAGGCGAATGTGAAATAGGTTCGGCCACCCCAACATACTTTTGCAATTTGCCCCAAACTCATTTTGATCCACTTAAACCCAATCCAATTTATCCCAATGCCTGCCACATGTTCGACCATTTGCCTGAGTGAACAACATCAACATATTATGCCCACTGGTTTCTGGGTTAGTGCTTCCGATAACAAACGATTGGATTTCTTTGATCGCAGGTCATCATTACGTGTCCCAGTGCCGTCTTTTTTCCTGTCAAATTGTTGGTGCGTTGTTTGTCGTGTTCTAAGCACTCACAGACCACCTCAGATCTGGAATCTTGAATATGTTGTATTTTGGTCCCATGAATTCTACACATAGAGTCGTGTTTCATCCTTCAATTTTAATATCTGTTTTTAGTACTAAAAAAATCTAATGTTTAATCAAACTGACAAAAAAATCTGTATCTTGGTTTTCAAATGGATTTGTAGTGAACTAATAATGATAAGTATTAACACATAGTTGGTGATTATATGTTTACCAATTAGTTCAAACATATATTTCTTTTAACCTTGTGTGATAGGGTAAAACAATAACGTAAAGATCTCAACTATGAAAGAAAATAGTTTGGGCTATTAGTGGAGTTAGAGCTTTGATTTCGTTACTAGAAATGTTTTCTAACTTTTAGTAATTTCTTCTAAGTTTTTTCTAGTGTAAATGCGTAATCACTAGCTAGCTTAATTTAGTAATTTACATATTTCTTTGTATATATTTAATTTAGGTGATTACGTGCTCGTTTAGAATTTTGACAATACAACAATATCTGTCAAATTTTAAATTTTCTTATAAAATAGAATCTCATGAAATGTTTTCATTCATTAACATACTAGGTTATAATCTCATGTGTGGAATGGTTGAATAAAGTAAAAATAAGGTAGTAATTGAGATATTTTTCAAATGTCCGAATAAATTTTATGCCGTGTATGATAAAACATGTAATGTTTATCAACTTTATAATTATGAATGCATTTAATAAATTTTATGCCGTGTATGATAAAACATGTAATGTTTATCAACTTTATAATTATGAATGCATTTGATCTATTAATATAAAGAAAACTTTAGGTACCCAACATGAAAGTATGTGCATAATTCAGGAGCAAAGCATAAACCTTTAGCAACTAGTTGGTTGATGACATGTGAGTCACTAGTACTACATGTGAGGCCAATCTACTCCCATTAACCCCTTTTTATCAATAACCCACTCTCCATCCATCCCAAAACCAGAGCACTCTCTTCATCAATGGAACGTGCACGCAGGCTAGCCAACAAAGCCATCCTGAGACGCCTTGTATCCCAAACCAAACGCAACCCATCTTCACCCGATGCTCTATACTCACCCTCTCGCTACGTCTCATCTTTGTCACCTTACATATTAAACCCCACAAACGTCAGATCAAACCAAAATGTTCATGGCTCGTTCGGTCCTCATGTTCCACATGCTCGCAATATATCCGTTGAAACATTAAAACCTAGTGACACTTTCCCACGTCGCCATAACTCCGCCACCCCACAAGAACAAACCATAATGGCTGAGTTTGTTGGCTACCAAAACCTTGACTCGTTGATTGACGCTACTGTCCCGAAATCCATCCGTCTCGACTCGATGAAGTATTCGAAATTCGACGAAGGGTTAACCGAGTCACAAATGATTGCACACATGCAGGAATTAGCGTCCAAGAATAAGATATTTAAGTCTTTTATTGGTATGGGGTATTATAATACGTACGTGCCTCCTGTTATATTGCGGAATATTATGGAGAACCCGGGTTGGTATACGCAGTATACGCCGTACCAAGCTGAGATTGCGCAGGGTCGGCTCGAGTCTTTGCTAAACTTTCAAACCATGGTGACTGATCTCACTGGGCTGCCTATGTCGAATGCTTCGTTGCTTGACGAAGGGACGGCTGCTGCTGAAGCTATGGCGATGTGTAATAATATTCTCAAGGGGAAGAAGAAAACCTTTATTATCGCTAGTAATTGTCACCCGCAGACGATTGATATCTGCAAGACTCGGGCTGATGGTTTTGAGATAAAGGTGGTTACGTCGGATTTGAAAGATTTTGATTACTCGTCGGGTGATGTGTGTGGGGTGTTGGTTCAGTATCCCGGGACAGAGGGGGAGGTTTTGGATTATGGTGAGTTTATTAAGAATGCTCATGCTCATGGGGTGAAAGTGGTCATGGCTAGTGATTTGTTGGCTTTGACTGTTTTGAAGCCGCCTGGTGAACTGGGGGCCGATATTGTGGTGGGGTCGGCTCAACGGTTTGGGGTCCCAATGGGTTATGGTGGGCCACATGCGGCGTTTCTTGCAACGTCTCAGGAGTATAAGCGGATGATGCCTGGAAGGATTATTGGTGTTAGTGTTGATAGTTCGGGTAAGCCAGCTTTGCGTATGGCGATGCAGACGCGTGAGCAACATATTAGGAGGGATAAAGCGACTAGTAACATTTGTACTGCTCAGGTAATGTTTTAATTTGGCTTGTAAGCGAACCGAACGAACACGAACAGGGGAGTGTTCGTGTTTCCTCATTTAATTTTAACCAAACATGAACACTGACAATTAAACGAATGGAACTTCTTGTTCATGTTTGGTTGTTAAGAAAAAGAACATGTCATGTTTTCTTATATTCGTTTGTTATATTCTAAACGAACAGTTCATGAACTTAAACGAACACAAATGAACAAATACAAAGTACAAACGAACATAAATGAACAAATATAAATGAACTTTTGTATTAATATTCAAACGGAGATAAATGGACGTTCACGAACGTAAATTAATGAATAAACCATGTGTTCATGTTCGGTCATTTAAGTAAAAAACAAAAGGTTTTGTTCATGTTCGTTTGTTAATTAAATAAACGAACATGAACGAACTTCTGTCGAACACTTCACGAATGATTCATTGAACGTTCGGTTTGTTTACATGCCTAGTTTTAATGTTTTCTTAAATATGCACAAGTGCTTCAGAGATTAACATGTTCATTAGCCTCTAATGTTTTATTATATAGGCATTGCTTGCAAACATGGCTGCTATGTATGGTGTTTACCATGGACCAGAAGGTCTAAAAACTATTGCCAAACGCATCCACGGTCTAGCTGGCACGTTTGCAGCGGGTTTGAAGAAGTTAGGGACGGTTCAAGTTCAAGATCTCCCCTTTTTCGACACTGTGAAACTAACATGTGCTGATTCAGGGGCCATTGCTGATGAAGCTTACAAGCATAATATAAATCTTCGTATTGTCGACAAACACACGGTAAATATATGTTATGTTTCCTTCTGTTATTTATGTGTTCAAAAAATTTAAATTATTAAAACTTGTTCTTGAATATATTTCTTTCAGATTACTGTCTCGTTTGATGAGACTACAACGATCGACGATGTTGATACTTTGTTCAAAGTTTTTGCCTTAGGGAAACCTGTAAGTGTGCACCTTTTTTTCTGATAATTAAAAATACTTGTATACATCTTTTTAAATTATTAATGTTATTTTCTTATAGTTGACGTTCACGGCTGCATCTATTGCACCCGAGGTTCAGGATGCTATCCCATCCGGGCTTGTAAGGGAGACTCCATATTTGACTCATCCGATTTTTAACGCGTATGTTTTTTTTCTACATCATGAGCATTTATATTAATTAAAGTAATAATGAATTTTCCTGATATATATATTTATTTATTCTTTTCGAATTTTAGGTATCATACTGAGCATGAGCTACTAAGATACATCAGTAAACTGCAATCAAAGGACCTCTCATTATGCCACAGTATGATTCCACTGGGATCATGCACCATGAAGCTTAATGCAACTACAGAAATGATGCCTGTGACATGGCCCGCCTTTGCAGATATCCATCCGTTTGCTCCTACTGAGCAGGCACAGGGTTATCAGGTAACTCTATTTTTATTTGGTTTAATGGTTTTTTTTATTTATATAACATAGACATTTGCATATAAGAAGTAAAAGTTCTTAATAATATGAATTATTGATAGAAAAAATTTTAACGACTTAGGTTTGTTCTCGCGATAATTTAACGACATAAAAAACCATTTAACTAACTTGTATATATGTTGTTTTTAAAATATTTAAGCGTTTACCTACACATGTGTAGGAATATAACCTAAATATGAAGGTTCTACAAATAAATGAATTTTGTTTATATACTTTTTTAGAATATTAGAAGAGACTAATAAGCATTGCATTTCAACCATTATCTTGTATTTTCAAAATTGAAAATTGAATGATTTATTTTGTTCTTTCTGTAATCGCAAAAAACTGTCTTCTGCGTAGAACCCTTCCCTATATGTGTGTGTGTGTGTTTATTTATTTATATAATTATATATGTATTTGTTTTTATTTTTGTAGGAAATGTTCAAGAACTTGGGTGATTTGTTGTGTACCATTACTGGATTTGATTCTTTCTCGTTGCAACCGAATGCTGGTGCTGCTGGAGAATACGCCGGGCTGATGGTTATCCGTGAATATCACAGGGTATGTGCTGCACCTTAGTTGTTGACTTTGATCAACTTTAAATAGCAAGTCAGATAACTGAGTTATTGACTATGGTCAACTGTAGGCAAGAGGGGATCATCACAGGAATGTATGCATTATCCCAGTGTCGGCACACGGAACAAACCCTGCTAGTGCTGCTATGTGTGGAATGAAGATCATTACTGTGGGAACCGACTCTAAAGGTAACATTAATATTGAAGAAGTTCGCAAGGCTGCGGAGACAAACAAAGAGCATCTAGCGGCTCTTATGGTAATTAATGTCTTATAAATTAATTAAAAAACATTGTTTTGGTGTAACGGAATGGTTTATAAATTAATTTATTTGAATTTCAGGTTACCTATCCTTCGACTCATGGAGTTTATGAAGAGGGTATCGATGAAATTTGCAAAATCATTCATGATAACGGAGGCCAAGTTTACATGGATGGAGCAAATATGAATGCACAGGTATAATGAAAAAAATGCATATTTTTGGATCTTATATATTTTTATAAAATGTTATTACATATTTTTTTGGATGTTGCAGGTTGGTTTGACGAGTCCCGGGTGGATTGGTGCTGATGTGTGCCATCTAAACCTGCACAAGACGTTTTGCATTCCACACGGTGGAGGTGGGCCTGGAATGGGCCCCATTGGTGTGAAGAAACATTTGGCACCATACTTGCCTTCGCATCCCGTGGTAAGTATGAGAATTAAATATTAAATTTCTGAAGCACCATGGACACACTATCTAGACACCCTAATGTGCCATACGAGCCGTATGACAGGGAAAAAATGTTTATACGGGTCGTATGATAGGCTAAAAACGGTCACTTGGGCCGTATAACATGTGAAAAGTGGTCACTTGGGTCGTATGACATGCGAAAAATGGTCAAACGGGCCACATGACAGATGGAAGATGATCATATAGGCTGTATGACAAGCGAAAAAATGGTCATGTGGATCATATGAAGGGCCATGGGCCATCTTCGAGAATCGTGAAAAAAAAATTAGCCAAAGGAGAAAAAAAATTGGGCTTTAAATTAGTTGAGTAATTGGGTCTAAACATCAAGAATACATTTTGTTTTTTTTCAAAAAAAAGATATATATTATTAAAAAAAAATTGGGCCTCTCAGGGTGTCGGGCTGGGGTCCGTCGACTACCCAGCCCTGCCTCATAGCCGGCTCTGCGAAGAGCAAATCATACAAACAGTAAGAGGTGTTTGACTGAAATAAATGATCGATGTGACCACTAACAAAGTCATACGGCTCGTATGGCCATTTTATCATACGGCTTGTATGATGTGACATGCATTGGTGTGCAGGCTCTGTATAACATCATACGACCTGTATGAATGTATGATGTGACAAGCACACTTGTGTACGCTTCAGTGGGCGGTGTTTGTATAGCAGTCCCTTGTTTTTGTGTATATATATATATATATATGATCATGGTATTCAATCAATGTGTTCAAATTTGTAATTTAAATTATACATATCGAATTGAAGGTGGCGACAGGTGGCATCCCAGCTCCTGAAGAGAGTAAGCCACTCGGTACCATTGCTGCAGCCCCTTGGGGTTCGGCTCTCATCTTGCCTATATCATACACATACATTGCCATGATGGGATCCGAAGGAATCACTAACGCGTCAAAGATAGCTATCCTGAATGCAAATTACATGGCCAAACGTCTCGAGGTCTCAATTTCTTTCTTTTTTACATCTATTTATTTATTATTGTTACAAACTATCACTCTATCAGTAACTTATAACATTACTTAATGTTTGTACCACATTTCAGAATCACTATCCAATTCTTTTCCGTGGTGTGAATGGAACGGTTGCCCATGAATTCATCGTTGATTTGAGACCATTGAAGGTAATCCAAAAGTCAAAGAGATTAATCTTGTTCGTTTATTTTAACTTTTAAGATCTATCGACTAAATAGTAAACTCAATCATATTCAGACTACTGCTGGAATAGAACCCGAAGATGTTGCTAAACGTCTTATTGATTACGGATTTCACGGTCCAACAATGTCATGGCCAGTTCCAGGAACACTCATGATTGAACCAACCGAAAGTGAAAGCAAGGTATGATGGAAAGTAAAGCTTATATTATTATTATTATCATTAAAGTTTAAATATTCATTTGACTTAAAAGTGTGTAATGTTTTATTTGCAGGCTGAGTTGGACAGGTTTTGTGATGCTTTAATCTCCATTAGGCAAGAAATAGCAGAGATTGAGAAAGGAACCGTTGATCTTAACAACAATGTCATCAAGGTACGTTTATTAGATTATGATTGGTTCGGAGTAATTTATTCTTGAATTTTGTTAGTTTTCTTAAAGTAATTATTATATTTGCAGGGCGCTCCTCATCCGCCACAACTACTCATGGCCGACAAATGGACAAAACCGTATTCTAGAGAATATGCAGCGTACCCTGCTCCATGGCTTCGTGCTGCCAAGTTCTGGCCAACTACATGTTCGTTTCTCTATCTCTCTATACATATATAATTATATATGTATATGCGTGTGTGTCTTGTATACTATCTTCAGTAACCGGTTGCTACAACTGATTTTAATTATTCAAAATCACATAACTTTTAAAACGCCTATGTTTTTTTGTTTCAGAAGTAACTTATTTTGTGATGTGTGTTTATGTGACAGGCCGTGTTGACAATGTGTATGGAGACCGCAACCTGATCTGCACTCTTCAACCACCACAGGAGTATGAAGAGAAAGCCGAAGCTACTGCTTAAGTAAGCTATGAACTGCCACATGTGGTTCAAGGTTCTGTCCAAGGTTTATACTTGAATCAGTTGTTCTTGTATATACGCGTTTCGTGTTTCTATGCTGGATTTTATGATATTCCTGTAATCATAATGACCGGCTGCTCTTATAACAACAGCAATTCCTTCTAATGTACAGCTTTCACTTGTTGTGAAACACATTACACACCCTATTCAACTATCTGTTAAATCCAAACACAGTAACTAAAACTTTATAACGGACGCAAGGGTAATTTGGTCATTTTAATAATCTTTATATCACATGGTGGTACCTAATCTTTTTACACTTTATGTGAATTTTCCATATAATGAAGGATGTTTTCACATGTGAACGGGTAACGAGTCAAAACATGTGATCGTTTTAATATTGAAGCATGTCGGGTTGGGTTTGACCATGAGAGAATTTTGTTCAAATTAATTTATATTTTTATAAAGGTATATTGTTTTTTGTTAATCCCAACTATTATCTTTTGGTCATTGTCGGTCCCAACTAACGAATTGGCTGCTGACGGCCCCAACTTTTAACGTATTTGTTCCTAACGATCCGCGACTAACGAAATCCTAACGTCGTTAGTTGCAGGTCGCCGGAAAAACGTTTTTGCCCGGAAAAGTCACATTTTTTGTCGGAAAGCACCGCCTAGACACTGCCACCAAAGGTCCAATACAAAGTTACCAAGATGTCTGGGAGGAAAATGTTGAGTTTTTGGGGGAAAATGCGAGTTTTCCGGCTGCCTACAAGTAACGGCGTTAGGATTCTGTTAGTCGCGGACCGTTAGGAACAAATACGTTAAAAGTTGGGACCGTCAGCGACCAACTCGTTAGTTGGGACCGGCACAAAAGACGATAGTTGATACCTTTTATAAATAGTTAGTGTGTCAAATATGTTCATATTTTTTTTAACTGATTTTGTTAAATTCGCTTAAAAAAATGAAAAATGAAGTTGAAGTATAATTGATACAAGATATGCAACATTAACTACTTTTTAGGCAAGAATTGAATGACATTGACAAGGATGTCTAAGGCTAAGGGGTGTGGGGGGCTCTAATGGGGGCTCCAGTGGGGGCTCCAGCCAATAATATTATGACGTGTGGCAGAGAGAGAAACTGGATAAGGGGGTGTTGGAGCCCCCGTTGGAGCCCCTGGCCCTGGTGTGGAGGGGCTCCAGCGGATTTTTTTTTTATTTTTTTATAAATATATTCAAAAAACGTATTATTAAAAAAACTCATAAATTATTAAAAAAAACACACATTAATGAAAAAAACACATTAATATCTAAAAATAAAATAAAAATAAAAGTACTAAAAAAAACATTATTCTTATTCTTCGGCTTGGTCTTCTTCGATCAACCTCTTTCGGATACGTTCCTTTTGCTTTTCCATTAGCATTTGATCGACCGGATTTAGGTTACTGAAGTCTCTAGTAAGGAAGTCCAAATCTCTCATTCGACTTTTTTCCTTTTTGTCATTAGAGACCACCTCCATGGTTTTGTTGAATTTATTGAGGGATTCAACAAGATTGGCGATGTTTACGGCTCCCCCCTCAGCCGGTTTTTTCCCCTTGGCGTCCCTTCCCAATGGCCGCCTCCTCGGCGGTGAAGACGTTTCCTCCCCCGCAATGTTTAGGTCGAATCCAACGCGGCAATCCGACCCGGCGGAAGTGCTATACGCTCCAGACGAACTAGTTTTAGTCCGTTTCGGCCCTACTTCCGCATCATGGTCCGGCGCCACAAGCTCAACCCACTTGGAACACCTTTTCAACCTCTCCCACAACTTTAAATCGTCCCACGTCTTCACCATCCCATACCTCCGCAAACACTCCTGCCTCCACTCTTCGACCGTGAAATTGTAAACCGCCAAATCATCACTGCCACTTGGTCTCATACGACCGGCGTTCCTGTTGAAAAGATTAGTAAACAAGCCGACAAATTTTCTGATTTCGGACCACCGACCCGAAATCATATCGGTGTTTCGCTCTGTACTCCCAACGAGCGTATAGAACGTCTCCCTAACCTTTGTCCAAAAAATCTTGCTTTTTTGGTAGTCGGCTGCAAAATGAATAATTAAATTAGATTTCCAGTTAACTTTTTTATTTAACTTTTTTATTAAAAATCATTTTTAAAAACGTTAAAACAATTACCGCAACGCCGATCCTCAGAAATGACTATCCAAGCCTGACACAAGGCTTCCTTCTCATCCGATGACCACGGAGTGGTTTTCCGTTTCGTCCTCGGAGTCGAAGCCGGTCCCGGCCCGTCCGTTGCAAGTTGTTTTTTCCGGTGGACTCGTCTTCTTGCTCCCGTAGCATCACCGTGTGATTCTTGTGTCTCTGGAACAACAAAGTTAGGAGACAGTTGTATGTTGGATGGTTGAAAGCCGGATGTTTCTTGCGGCCCCGAATAAAACATCGGTTGGTCTGGTGACGACCATAAATCGTCGTCAATATAATCTGAATCTAGGTTTGGGTACCAATTTCCAGACATTTTTGGGTATTATATAGGAGTTTGGAGTTTGAAGTTGTGTTTTGATATGGTTGAAATGGGTTGATTTTGGGGTATTATATAGGGGTTTTTAATGTTTTTTTTTTATTTTATCCGAGCTCAACGGCTCTTTTTGGTATACCCCACACCTTTTTCTCTCTCTTCTCCCGCGACCACACTCACGCCTGCCTGGGGGCTCGCGCTCGCGCCCCGTTTGTGCCCCGGTTCGCGCCCCGGTGGTGTGGGGTTAGCGCCTGGGGGTGCGAGCGGAGGGGCTCTCGCGCCCAGGTTAACGCCCCACACCCCTCAGCCTAAGAGATTTAAATGGGAATATAATTGGAAGAGACATGCTACCTTCCATGGGTATATTAATACATCAATGATATGACAACTGACATGCAAATAGTGATAGTGTGATGCTATATTGCTACTAACCAAAATGGTCCGTTTAATTAATTATATCCAAAACTCAGCCATAATGTATATACTCTTATCACAAATAACATGTTTATCTAAACATGTCAAACTTGTTGATGTATCGTAAATGGTTGATCGATAAATAGGTTGTAATGTAGCTCAACCAGAATACATCATGTTTATTAAACAGGTTAGATGGGTTGATTTGTTTATAACTTTAATACCATTTAGACCACCCATAACTCGTTTATTGTTTAAATTTGTTGTGTGTCCGAAATTAAGAAAGAAAGACTAATATTCGTGTTGTATCAAGATAATGCTTCAACATTGACCTACTCATTTGGTCGATCTTTTTAACGTTTTCCATGTATTTTGTATTTGGATGACGAGACATGGTACAAGAGAAGAGTAATGTAGTTCCAACTACAACACTTGGATATGCAAATAAGAAAGAAAGAAAGACTTAAAGCACATATGTTTTGTGTCATTCTTTTTAGAAGATTAGGATTTGTAAAAAGAATTGAAATTTGAAGAAATCATATTTGGAATTCAAAATAATCAAAATCGGATTTGAAATTTACAATAGTTTGAATATGTCAAGTGATTGTGAATTAGTATGACTAAACAATCATAAAGTAATGTATCATTGTGACCACCGCCTACCAGTCGCATCGCCACAACCGCCCCAGCCACTACCCATGCCCTCGCCACAACCACCTAACGATCGCCATCACCACTACCTCTAGCATCGCCATCCCCAACCTACCATGTGGCATCACCACACACGTTGTAATTGAGTCAAGTCTTTCATGAATCACTCAAGATTGACTTGTTAAAAACCCAAAGCAATTCATGCTTAAAAGACTCGAGTCTAAATTGAAACTTAGTAAATGAGCTCATACTTGAGCTTTATTTTATTTATATAGTAAACATGATTGTGTATACAATTATCGGATTCTTTAACGAAGACTCAAGTTTAATTCTTATTTGTGGCATTTTGGGTGGATATTGGCAATAAAAGATTTGAGTTAGGCCTTGCGAGGTTGTTAGTTTGAATCCCGAGGCAACACGGGTTTTAGTCTACCGTGTGTTACGCCAGAGAGTTCTGCCCTTGTGGTGACACAACGACTATGTTTTCTCGGAGGGAACACCCTAGCCAAACTCTGAAGCCAGCGTGGACCCGGTTAAGACAATATATTCTAGCCGTAGTAAGGCAACGGGCCTCTCTAAATTGGAGAGTGCGGTTTCCTAACACACAAAAAAGTCGTCATTCTAAAAAATAATAAATAATATATATTTATAGTTACTAGTAAGATTTAAAGACAAGTTTGGTGTCGCAAAGCCCATATTTGATTACTTGTCGGCACCTTATTGATCCATAACATTTTGTTGTTTTTCTTTGTTTTAGTTCTGCTACCGTAACAAATGTAAAAAAAGTCGTCTGACTGTCAATTTTGTTTTGGTTTTAGTTCTGTTATTGTAACGAACGTGACGAAAATCGGCCGACGGCCAATTCGGTTTTTGTTTTAGTCCCGGTACCGTGACGAACATGACGAAAATCGGCCGACTGTCAATTTTTTTTTGTTTTAGTCACAGTACCGTAACAAACATGACGAAAACCAACCGGATTCCCATAGACCCAACGTGTTTTATTTTAGTTCTAGTAGCGAAAAGAACGTAAAGAAACCCGACCGAATTATGATTTTTTTTGTTAGTTCCAATATTGTAACTAATGTGATGAAGCCGGCCGAATTCGCATCGATTTACTGCCTCAATGCCGGATACCGCTTGAGTTTTATCATTGTTATTGTGTTACCAACCTTACCCTGCACAACGTGCCGGGTAAAACACTAGTTACAATCATATATTGTATTATATTATATTATATCGTATCGTATTACATTATATCTTAAATCTTAATCTTAAATTTATATAAATGAAACAATTAAAAGCTCTTTGGTTGCTTACCACCTCCTCTCAAGCCATCAAATTACTTTATTTGTAAATGAAGACCTCTTATGCATTTGACCCGAATTCACAGAGATGAGTTTCACCAAACTCCAATAACCCTTAAACCCAGTTATAACATCTCATTAAATCAAAAATTAATCTTTTTAAATATATGATATGAAAATCTTATAAAATTGGGGTATAGTAAAAATTAATATCCGATTTAAAAAATATATTACTTATAATTAAAAATCAATTTTATAGTAAAAATAATAAGTGAGTCATAGGTCTCATCAAACCCATATTACTTTTAAACAAGTTATAACATCTCATTTATTTGTTAAACTCTTTAATCATCAAACCCAAAGTACATTATTAACTTCCTCATAATAAATAAAATTAAAATCCAAAACAATATATAAACATAAAAAACAAAAAATATAAAACAACTCTCGTAATATAAGAAATAAAAAATAGTTATATTATATTTAGTAAACAGTGACATGTCTATCTCAATTTGAGCTCAAACTTAGATAAGCTCAGGTTTAGCTTGATCCGTTTACACTTTTAAGTACTCTTTATTTAAGATAACAATAACTTTTTTATGTATAGGTCACCGCACTCTCCAATTTAGAGAACCCCGTTGTCTCACTCTGGTCAGACTATCTTTTCTTAACCGGATCCAAACCAACTTCAGAGTTTGGTTTGAGCGTTCCCACAGAAAACCATACCACCGGCTAGAGGTGCACAAAAAAAACCCGAAACCGGACCCGAAAAAAAACCCGCAACCGGTTTTTTTTATACTCGGGATTTTAATACTCGAACCTGTACCCGACCCTACCCACCATATGATACAGATAAGGTATGCATTTCAATACCAAAACTCGTACCCGGTACCGGACCCGATCTGTACCCGTTAATACCCGAAAACTGGAACCGTTTCTATACCAGGAACAAGGTTTTTCAAACACCCGATCTATACCCGAAAAATACATGAAAATGACCGAAAAATACCCCTTACAGTGCAACCTTTAAAAAAAACCCAACCTATACCCGAAAATACTCGGAAAAAGCCTGAAAAAAACCCAAAAATATGGTTTTGTCAATAACCGGAAACAGGGTATTCAAATACCCGACCTGGACTGCGATATATAGAGTATGTTATTTAAAAACAATATCCGTACCCGAACCCAATTCCATATTTAAAACCGAGTATTTGAAAACCTTTACCACCACGCGTGAGGAGAGCACGGGTATTTGTAAAATACTGGAGTACTACTTTTTCTTACTTTCCGAGCGGGTTGAAGGGGCGTAGGTTAGAAGAGAACGAACCTTCCTTTCTTCTTCTTCTTCTTCTTCTTCTTCCTCCTTCTAATTCTAGAGAGAGAAACCCAAATTCTAAATTCTAGAGAGAGAAACAAACATAACACACAGTTGATGCGAAGAATCAATCCACCATGTCAAAGATGAAACACCTCTTGCGAAAGCTTCACATCGGCAGCACCAGCACCGATCACAACAGCCGATTAACCGTTCCGGACACGTCAGAAGCAACATCATCCTCTCAACCCGATGAAAACGACGCCGTCAACGATCACTCCACCTCCACCGTTGATTCCAGTTTCTTCGAGGAGGAGTTTCAGATGCAGCTTGCTCTTGCCATCAGTGTTTCCTCTGGATCCGGTCAACCCGACGCTGAATCCGCTCAGATTAAGGCCGCTAAGCAACGGAGCTTGGGCTGTTCGCCTTCCGAATCGTTCGTCGAGTTCCTTTCGCTTCGATATTGGGTAATGCGCTCGTCTTATACTCTTATTAATTGAATTTTAATATTTTATATACCTAATTGAATGTGCTAGCCCTAATTTTCATCCAGGTGATGCCATAAGTAATAGTGCTAGGTTATTTGGACTTAATTTGTTAATTCGGTTTCGTCTCGGTTAATTCGGTTTTGTGCACAACTTGATTACTATATGCAATTGTCTTTTATTTTATTCACAAGAGATTGAATTAAGGTTCTGTTGAGATAAAAGTCCACATGAGATTGAATTAAGTTTTTATTGAGATTAAAGTCCACGTGGGATAGAATTAAGTTTTTGTTAAAAAGTTAGTCACAGTTTATTGTATAGCTTCTAGCAAGTATTAAGTATTACATTAGACTTTGCTTAATTGTTTCTGAGTTTAAGAAGGTATTGTACCTTCAATCCTAATTGTTCTTTTAAATCTTTAATGTTATTTACATGAGATTGAATTAAGTTTCCATTGAGATAAAAGTCCACATGAGATTGAATTAAGTTTTTATTGAGATAAAAGTCCACATGAGATTGAGTTAAGCTTTTATTAAGAAAGTAGTTACGTTTATTCATATTATTAATTGTATATTATACCTAATTGAATATGCAAACCCTAATTTTGATCCAGGCGATGTGATGAGTAATGCAACATTGTTTGGACTTAATTTTTTTGGTTTAATTCGATTTCATTTGCTTGATTCGGTTATATGTTGGTTAATTCGGATTTGTTCACACCGTGATTAGTATATGCAGTTATTTTTTTTATCTTATTCACATGAGATTGAATTAAGTTTCTATTAGACCAAGTGTTGTCCATTAACGCCCCATGCCAGATCACCAGGAAGGGCGCTATACACCAAGGGCGGCAAAGGGCTTGGGTGCTAGTAGTTTAACAAGTGTTAGGGCTTTGGTTGTGGGGCCAAGCTATTTTTTAACAAACTGAATCTCTCTCAACTCACATTTTTTGTAAAATGAATATTGAAAGTAATTGTGTTGTTAGTTAAAACATTATGTGTTTTTTTACGTGGCGGGACGTTATTCACGCTGTTAGTTAAACCACGACACATAGTCTTAAGACTAGTTCTCATTTTCGCTAGGTATTTGACCAAATAAGATCGTCCGGTTCCTATAGAACCTATCACTAAAATACCCCTAGAGAGAGATAAGGCCAAGCGGAGCGAAAATGGTTTTCCATGAGATGGGAAGTGAAAACTATTAGCCCCATGCGAAGTTTGTGAATAAGTGATGTGTAAAAGATCCTAGCCGCACTTAAAAGCCAAGTTTTTTATTGAGATTAGTCCAAATGGGATAGAATTAAGTTTTTATTAAGAAAGCTGTAACACTTTGTTGTAGCTTCTAGCAAGCATTAAATACTATAGTAAACTTTGCTTTCTGGTTTCTGAGATCAAGAAGGTACAATACTTTCGATACCATTGCATTTTGAGCTTGTAAGTTTTAGTTTATTTGTTTTCTAAATCTTTATTTTTTGGGAGTTTTCAGAAACTTTTGTGATTTCTAAAATGCATTAATGGACAACTCGCTATGCATTTGGACATCTTTTTTCTTTTAGACATCTTATTTTTTTATATGTATTATATGTATCTTTTTTTAATATAGTCCAATAAGCCCAAACCGTTAACGTGTTTGTTTTCTTTGGTTACAACTTGCAACTTTAACTGTTTAGTTTTGGTCACAATGAATCATTATTAAGCTCATGGTTTGGCCTAAAACTGTCAACCAGACGGTGAAATCTTCGAGAACAGACTTCAGGATTCTGGAATAAATTTGCTTCTTTTAAACATGGGATGATGCACTTTCTACTCGAGTAGGAAATAACTCAATTTAGCCAAAATGACAACAATATATGTTGAAATAGTATTAAGATTTTATAACTAGGTTTTTTTAACATAAACCACAGTACACTTAAGTTGTTAGTGGAGTGAGCATTTTACAAATATTGTCATCATTTGGTTATCAAACAGTTGTATGTAGTTGCTTGTAGTAAATATCTTAGATTATAAATAGATATCTTACAAAGAAGCACATCCTGTGTGAACCAATTTTATGCTTTTGTTGGCAATGTGCTTTTAAAAGAAAATTTGTTATTGATGAGTTTTGTATGTGCAGAGCAATAATGTTGTAAATTATGATGAAAAAGTGATGGATGGTTTTTATGATGTATACGGGATTACTTCAAATTCAATTACACAAGGGAAGATGCCATTGTTGGTGGACCTGCAAGCAATAACTGTTTCAGATAATGTTGACTATGAAGTAATTTTAGTCAACCGATTGATCGACAAGGATTTAAGGTACCTTGAAGAAAGAGTTTCTACTATATCCTTAGAATGCCAAGCTGCCGGGACGACTCAGATTATGAGCACTTTAATCCAAAAAATTGCTAATATTGTTGTTGGCCAAATGGGCGGGCCTGTAACTGATGCTGATGAAATGCTGAGAAAGTGGACTTTAAGAAGTTATGAGTTGAGGAACTCAATGAACACTATTGTTCTTCCTATTGGTTGTCTTGATGTTGGACTTTCCCGTCATAGAGCCTTGCTGTTTAAGGTATATTAATTGAGCATAATCATTTTAATTCTTATAATATTTTAGCACATTGTCAACTATTCATTAATCGGTAGGTACTTGCTGATCAGATCAACCTTCCGTGTTGTCTGGTCAAAGGGAGCTACTATACTGGAACCGATGATGGAGCCGTGAATTTGATCAAGATTGATAATGGAAGGTATGATGCTCATGCATATATTATGTATATGCTATATGTATTTTTTGTATGTTTCATGTCTTTATCCTCAACTTCATTATCTTCACTTAATCATTTAATTTAGCACTAGGAACATGTATTCACCAACGATAACCCTCTGTAACTGATGCAGTGAATGCTTTATAGATTTAATGGGAGCTCCAGGAACCCTAATTCCTGCGGAGGTGCAAAGCTGTAATTTTCACAGTTTTGGACTAGATTCAGTGTCGGTTACACCTCAACATGACAGTATTGCCAACTTTGGGACTTCAGGTTTTGAAGTGTCTTCTTTTATAGGCTCACAGTCAGAAGGTCAAAATGGGAGAGTTATTAAAAGAAATCAAACAGAGAGGTTTGAGATAACATCTCCAGCACAAGAATTGCAGATTAAAGACGTGTCTGATTGTGCCATAAATTCTGCACAAAACCCTGAATTTGCTCAAAAGCTTCATGCAGTTCTCTCAAACAGTGACATCACATCTTCTGGTAATCTTTTAAATGTAAATAACCAAGAAGAGGGAAGACCACAAGTATGTGAAACAGTTCATTTGTTAGATGCTGACATGTTAATCATGCCTAATAATGAGGAGCTTAGTGTTTATAACGGGTTACAAGCAGAACGTGAAATAATGCCTGAAAGATTCAATTTTGGATACAATTTACATTCTGAATCTACAAGCTATAGTGAGGATGTTCTGGCTGATAACTCAGTTGGTAAGGTTTTTGTTGTTCTTTTTATAATAATTTGTAGAACCTGTGTATGATAATATGAAATGCATTTATGGAACTTTGTTTCTTTTTCAGTGAAACCATTGGAAAGCCAAGAACGGGAAGGTGTTCATAAAGATGATGAAAAAACAAAAAGGTTTAGCATGATTAGTCTCACTGCAGTTGAGTGGGAAATATTGTGGGAGGATCTTCAAATAGGAGAGCGCATTGGTATAGGTAAGGCTTATTTTTATATTCGAAATATAGCATTTTTGTTTTGTTGCATACTGAATAGTTACTAAAGAACTACCAAAGCTAAACAATGGTTTGTTTTCTGTGTCATCGTTGCCAATACTTTGTTTTAAGAAGATGACAAATAACAATGTTTGTCAAATGTTGATGTTATGACTTTTGATGTTAATATTCTTTGTTTTTTAGTTGTCGTTGTAGTTTTACTTTCTGCAGAAGAAAGTAGCTTCATTGTCATTTATTGATGATTGTCTCAATACAAAGTGTTCTTGTTTCTTGTAATCTATCTTTAGTCATGGGTATCACTGCAAGGATTAGAGTTAGGCGGACTTAATTTGACCACTAAGCAGTGAAGTAGCCAGGCATTTTTTACTATGGTATCAATATTTTACAATGCTGGGATTTATAACTACCCAGCGCAGGGGTGGACGCACTTTAGGAGTGTAGGGACACCGGGGTC
Source organism: Bidens hawaiensis (assembly GCF_021521415.1). Taxonomy (NCBI): domain Eukaryota; kingdom Viridiplantae; phylum Streptophyta; class Magnoliopsida; order Asterales; family Asteraceae; genus Bidens; species Bidens hawaiensis. The sequence continues at coordinate 319,227 of NW_027491112.1, read as the reverse complement.
AGATGACACCATTGAATTTTGAGAATTTAGTATACTACCGAATTTTGAGCGACACTATAGTTTCCCTGCGGTAAGGCGCGCATCCAGCCGCGTAAAAGGACAGAGGCTCGGCATATTTTAAACCCTAAACTAGTGAAGTCAATACTTAAGCCAACGTCTTCAATCGCATGCACCCTCTTTGTCTTCAATTTCAGCCTTAACTCAAACCCTAAACTAGTCAAGTCACTATGTAAGTCAACGTCTTCAATCGCACACACCCCCCTCCCCCCACGGGGCCCGTGGTCTTCAATTTTGCTGGATTTCATCACCCTGTCTTCAACCATCGATTTTAACAAGAGTGAAGACCCTGCTGGCTGTCGTTTCAGTCTTGGATTTGAAGTTTTGGACAGACATTGATTTGTTCAAATCGATGGATGAAGATGTGCGATCGAAGACGTCAGTCTAATTAGCTAGTTTAGGGTTTGAGTTTAGGCTGTAAGTTACTAAAAAAGGGTAAAACTGGACCCAAAATATGCTAACTCGTGTCCGTTTATGTGACTGGATGTGTGCCCAATCATAGGGACATCTTATCAGATTTATAGTATTATTATGAGGTCACTCTAAGGGAAACTATTGGGTCACTCATATTTCGATAGTATACTCTACTAAAATTTCAAAATCCAATAGTGTTGCCTGACCCTGCTGCCCTTATGGTGGGTTCCCCCTGCCACACAGGAACTTATAAAGACAAATTTGTGCAAATAAGCTAATGAATGAATTAAATTTTATTTCACAAAGGTATGGTTCTTTAGTTCCAAGATTCTGGAATTCATGAGAATGTGATCTTGTTGGTACTTTTCTCAATCTCTTTCTAGATCTCATAGCATTTTTGCTACTGTCGATCCAGATTTGGTGAAGCCTTATTTTATTTTGTATAGCAGTTGTACATGAAATACATTTGTTTTAGCTTTGTGGACTTAAGTTTTCTCAAACTATTGTGGCCTTTGCATGTTACCTTAATTTTGTCTATGATGCTCTATTTGTTACTTTTTTTACTTCTTTAGCATGCTTCAGTTATTAGTAGCTTGCTAATGCTATATTTTTATACTCTCCCACGCATATATTACTCTTGCTTTTTAGATTCGTGTTGGATACATGCACTTTATGTTTTTAATAATGAAAAAGATATGGAAAACATTTGAATGTTTTTTTTCATAAGTAATGACTTAATATTTACATGAAGTTTTTTTGTTATTTCTCTTTCTTCTAGGTTCTTATGGCGAGGTTTATCGTTCAGAATGGAATGGAACTGTAAGTTACTTTTAACTCTGTTACTTTTTTAACACTTAAATTATTAACTTTGCAAGATATGAATGTTATAGTTTTGGTTAAAGTAGCTGCATCCAACTGGTATGAAATTTGTTTATTGATGATATATGCTGACAGGAGGTGGCTGTGAAGAAGTTTATGAACCAGGATATTTCAGGCGATGCACTAACTCAATTTAAGGGCGAAGTAGGTGCTATAATTTTTTTTTTGTCATCTGTTGGAGTCCAAAATTCTATTGTTATTGTTGTAAACAAATAATCTTGACATTATGTCTGGTGGTTTTTGTAGATTGAGATCATGTTAAGGTTAAGGCATCCTAATGTTGTTCTTTTCATGGGAGCAGTTACTCGTCCACCAAATCTTTCCATTTTGACAGAATTTTTACCAAGGTGGAGTATGTTTTAAATATTATTATGAGATGATTATCTGTTTTTTTTTCTTTTCTTTCTCTAAATATCTTATTTTGTGTTGTCCAGGGGAAGCTTGTATAAACTACTACATCGTACAAATGTCCAACTTGATGAAAAGAGGCGAATGCGTATGGCTCTTGATGTGGTAAAAAGACTGAAATGACCCCACTTTTGTTATTGTCTTACTCTATTTTGTTTTATAATTTTATGAAATCTTTCAGGCTAAAGGAATGAATTACTTGCATACTAGCAATCCGGTTATTGTGCACCGGGATTTGAAGACTCCAAATCTCCTTGTTGATAAAAATTGGGTTGTTAAGGTTTGTTTTTCTCTTCTAGCACAATGCTATCTAGGTTAATATAATAATAGGTCACCAAATCACAACGGGGCTCGTTTATAAACATTGAATCTGTAATATGTGAATAATTTTTCTTTGTCAATGACGTATCTTGCTAATGTGCAGGTATGCGATTTTGGGATGTCGCGCATGAAACACCACACTTTTCTGTCTTCAAAATCTACTGCCGGAACCGTATGTTCTTACTAAAGATATCATTTATTTTTAACCACACACACACACACATTTATATACGTATAATATGCGTGTTCAAAGCAGAATCTACAAATATGTTGAGAACTGCTAGAACCACATAAGCCACTTGTACCTCTTGCTATAAGTGATATACAGAATACGGTCACATAACCACCTACACACTATCTTATTAAATTATTAATGCACTATGTAAAAGTGTTGTATGCAGTTGTAGTTTTCAACATAGAACTGTTCTGAAAAGCATGTGTCCCTATATACATGTAATGTATCTATATATATATATATATACATATATACAAATATGTATATATGTTTTGGATCTCTTTATAACTTCAAGAACTCTAAACAACCAATCATTGTATTATTTATTCATACATTTAATGTCGAAAAAGGGTAGCTTTGTCGTTTATTATGTAATAATCAGTTTACATATATGTACTAAAAAAGTTACATATAATAAATGACAAGAATACTCTAATATAATATTAAATATATACAATAAATAAAATACATACACATTATGTATTGATAACTCTTGTTGTATTGCAGCCTGAATGGATGGCACCAGAAGTATTGAGGAATGAACCATCAAATGAGAAGTAAGTGGTCTTTTATTAATTATACACCTAAAAATCATATTGCATCTTTCAATATCTAGCCAAAAAAATTCTGACGTGCTTGTTTTACAGGTGTGACATATACAGTTTCGGTGTAATTTTATGGGAATTAGCAACGTTGCGCGTACCTTGGACAGAAATGAACTCGATGCAAGTTGTTGGTGCTGTTGGCTTTCAATACCGCCACCTGGACATTCCGGAAACCGTTGATCCTGTTGTTGCAAGAATTATAACTGATTGTTGGCACCCGTTAGTGAATCCTCCCTATCATAACATCTTCCAGTTTTATTTTATTTCCATTACATTTGTTGATGACTTGATTCTATACTTGTTGACTTTATAATGTGCAGTGAACCACAGTGTCGACCGTCATTCAAAGAGATTATTGGTCGACTTAGAAGTCTTGGGCGCCTTTCGGTTGAACGAGTTGAAACGCGTATAAACCAATAATATTGGAGGGAAATGCTGTTTTGTGTCTATAGAGATATTGTGGTAGCAGAGTATAAGATAAAAAAGAAAGACAAAAAAAAAGTAAGAAAAAAGAGTGATGGATTGGGAAGTGTTGGTTCAGTTTAAAAGACGGGGACGAAGCACAGCCAAGCTAGATCAGTGCACTCGATACCGGGGATGAGTGATACCAAAAGGTTATATAGTTGATGTAATAATAATAATTATGCTGTCTATAAATCTGTTAACAAAGAAAGAAAAGAAGAAAGATTGGTTTTTGGTTTGGAGGTCATAATTGTAAACACTTGGTGGTCTCTGCAAAAGATCAGCCTCTGGCCTCCAAAGCTTGTAATTTGTACATTATATTTTGCAACTGAACCATAACATATAAGGTTTTAAATAGCGTCAGCAGAAAAACATAAGTTACTCAACTGAAATCTATGGTTTGGTTATGTTTTTTCTTTAATAGATTTTATGGTTCGGATGTTCGGTTATGGTTTATATGTATAAACAACCGAGTTAATTGAACTTGCTTCAGAAACAACATTGAACTTTTTTTAATAGTATGTTATATATTGGAAAAGTTTTAGTTAGTTATATGCTATTTTTCCTTATATGTTAGAGTGATTGATGGTAATTTATTTGCCTAAAGATATAACTAGATTTATCAAGTGAATCTGTGTTATATTTGGTTACCTAAACTGTCTTAAGTTTTATGTATAAAACTATATCAAGGATAAAAATAATATATAATAAATGAACATAAAAAAAGGCAATCCTATCTGTCACAGGCCTTTTTACACAAGAATTTTGGTTGACTGGACTTTAAAAAAAGCCATATTATCCAAATCCATTTGGCCATTTAAAAGTAGAGATGATCATTCAAACCGGTTCCTGGAACCGAACCGGTAGACCCGAACAGGAACCGAACCGGTTCCTACCCGTTTTTTGTAGGAACCGGACCCTATCTGATTCAACCCGATGATCCGTGACCGGTTATTGCGTTTCTGAGTGGGGGCGGGTAGGAACCGAAACCGAACCGGAACCGGTTCCTAACCGGTTCTAGCCGTTGGATCGAGTATAGCCGTTGGAAATCGTTTTTTTGGCCGTTTTTTGACCGTTGGGGGTCAAAAATAGCCATTTTTTGGCTCCCCCAAGCACCCCACTAGGCCACTACTAGTATAAATAGGTATTTGGTGTCATGGGTTCATCACAACACTCAAAACGCAAACCCGAACGCAAAAAAATACAAAAAAACGCTATTACAACGTTTTGAGTTCTCTAATCTCTTGTTTTCTCTTCTTCTATATTCATATTTGTTGTTATGGCTGCCTCACAATCATCGGTTTGTCAAGGTTCCAACGCCGAACCAAGTTTCGTTCGTATTGTACCTCATAATCGTAATCAAGAGATTTGGTGCAATTGAGATTTGGTTGAATTGAGTGACCATTCATTGAAGGCTCGGTGCAAGTTTTGTGGGGTTTATTTAAACCCACTTTCGAATTCAAATTTGAAGAAACACATCGAAAAACTGTATTGCAAGGCGTTGAAAAAGAACGTCGATTCGCAACAAACGCAAATGGATAGTGAAGGCGGAATATTTACATACCAAATTGATCGAGTTCAAGATCGTATGGCGAAGTTTGTGATTCAAGAAGCTTTGCCGTTTAGCCACTTCGACAACCCTCGCTTAACCGCCATGATTCGAGATACGCTTCAACCACAATACACTCACGTAAGTCGTCATACTCTTAAACGTTATTGTTGTTGGTGCATAATGTCAGTAGTTCATAGTCTAGTGTCTGTAATCGAGTCTGTAATGATTAATTATGTTTTATATGTCTTAAGCGAAGTTACTAACAAGTTCGCTGTTTAGGCGAACTTGTTAGTCAAGCGAAGTTATGGACAACTTCGCCTGAACATGCCAGGCGAAGTTGTCGTGTATTTATATAGGTTACGGCTTAGCTTAGAAAAAGAGTTCGTGTGATCATTATCGAAGTTACGAGAGCTGTAACGTGAGGACGAGAGTTCGTGTCTGTAATAGTGATATTGTATCACGTGTTTTGGTTATAATATAACGTGTTTGTTTATCGTATCGTGTTTGATCTATTCGTGTGCTACGCTCGTAACGACCTACGCAGGGATTCCGCACCTACGTAGATCGAGATATCTCGTGTTGATCCATCCAGGAAACCTACAATTGGTATCAGAGCTTCGGCTCGATTGTGTGGTTCGGGATATTCACGCGGGTGTAGAAATCGTCCCGTTTCGACTATTCGCGGGACGTGTTTTCTGTGTTTTTGTGTCATTCTTACCTCCTACCATCGTATTTAACCCTTTACACCGTAAAAAACCTCGAAAAGCCCAGAAATCAGATCTGCAGAAACTTCGTGTTCATCAGATGAAGTTGCCGTCACTGTTCGTAGGGTTTCGGAGAAGATATAAGGTTGAGCGAAGTTATCAACAACTTCGCCTATCTTCTCAAGTTCGCCTATCTCAAGCGAAGTTCTCTACAACCTCGCCTACTTCCTAAGTTCGCTTACCCTAAGCAAAGTTACACTCAACTTCGCCAAGTCACGCGAATTTAAGAAAGATCCAGCGAAGTTAAGTCTAAGCGAAGTTATCCGTAACTTCGCCTACAGTACTTTTCAGAAGAAATTTTTTTGATTTTTTCGGGTTTCTTAGTTTTCGAGAAAGATGTCATCAATTAACATCTCTGAGTTAGTAAAGATGGAAGTAGAAGCAGGCTCAGCTACAAAAGCACCAAGGTTGCTGAAGGGAACCGATTTCGTTGCATGGAAGGATCGGTTCGAACAATATGTCAAGTACCAGGATGCGAAAATGTGGGTATGCATCCAGGATGGTTATATTCCACCAACTATGGAGTACGAAGGTCGTGATCAGATCAAGAAGTACAGCAAAATGGAAGATGAAGAGAAAAAGATGTATGAGGCCGAGAGCAAGGCTCATGCTGCTATCACTATGGCTCTTCCACAAGAGATCCTTCATACGTTTAGAAAGTACAAGACAGCAAGAGAGCTTTGGGAAGCTCTTGAGAACCGGTTTGAAGGAAATGTGGGAATCCGTGCTTCGAAGATCAAATTGCTCAAAACCCAGTTCTCAGTCTTCAAGTATTTGAAGAATGAATCTCTAGATGATATCATCACCCGATATTATCATCTGATGACTGAACTGAGCAACTATTCAATTTCTTACCGAGAAGAAGAGATAGTTGAGAAGCTTCTTGATGCTCTCCCACCAAAATGGGAGATGTACACGGTGCTGATGAGGGAAGACAAAGACTTTCCCCAATATGATCTGGAAACGGCAGTCAACAAGCTCCGAACCTTTGAGCTTAACATGGTTAGAAAGGAGACACCTACGGATCAGGTTCAAGATCCAGGTATGTATGGTGCTAAAGTCAACTCTAGTTCAGGTTCGAAGACTGAATCAGCTGCCTACTACTCGAAGGGAGAGTCGGGTGCCAACTAATCACATGAGGGGCATGTGTCAGTCAACAAGAATGGTGATGTTTGCTTTGTAGCAGGTGGATCTAGTGCTTCTAAACCGCAAGCAAGCAAGAGTAGTTGCTCTCCAAGTATTCCTAGCAACAACTACTCTAAGATGCCTATGAGTGTCAAATCTGCTGAAGAGCAGTTTGCTCTCTATGCTTCTTTTATTGCTTCCTATGAGAACTACATTCAGGGGAAGATTGTTGATCCAGCTATGTTGGATGAAGACTATGACCAGATTGATGCTGATGATCTGGAAGAAATGGATCTGCAATGGCAGATGGCAATGATCGTGAGAAGAGTGAAACGGTTTATGAAAAAGACCGGAAGAAAGTTTGTCGGTGGAAGGCCAGGGTTTGACAAGACGAAGGTAAGATGCTACAACTGTCAGCAAAACGGCCACTTTGCTAAGGAGTGCAGAAATGAGCGTGTAGAACGTGGTCAAGGCAAGTCTACACAGCATAATGGGGGTAGTAAAGATTATAGTGCTATGATTTCCAGAGAAGATGGTGAATACAACTGGAACCTGCATTCTGAAGAAACTTTCGAACAGGCCAATTTGGCGAAGGTTGAAGCTGAAGGAAATGAGAAGGTTACCGGAGAAGAAAAAGCTCTCATGGCAGATGTTAAAGACCAGCTCTCCGAGGTATGTTCTAAACCTACTTGTTCTAAATGTGAAAACTTGTCTGAGCAATTAGCAACTATAACTTATCAGTATGTTGGTTTGGATGCTGAGTTTAAAACTTTAAAAGAAGATCATCACTTTACTAAAGCAAGAGAAAATAGCTATAAAGTTAAAATAAAAGCTTGTAAAAAGGATATTAAAAGTCTAAAAGCAAAACTTGCTGAAAAAATACAAGTGATTGATCTAAGCTATGAAGTTTTGGAAGAAAAAACCAAGCTAATAGATGAAAGAGAAAAACGGATTGCTGATCACCAGGTGAAAGTGGTGGAACTGAATAGAAAACTTGAGCAGTTCAGAAATTCCTCTGCTATTCTTGATCACCTTGTTAGTGATCAAGGTTCCTCTGTTAAGAGGGGAGGAATTGGTTATCATGAGGTTCCACCACCTTATAATCACAATTACACTTTTAATCCTAGTGTTCAGAAATCTGTTGACTTTGAGGTTGTTCAGACAGTTCCAATTAAAGTAACTAGTAAAGAACCAGATGTTAGTAGAGGCGAAACAAGTTCGCCTGTTTCAAGTGTTAAAATTTCTGATCCGAGTCCAGTCTCATCAAGTTCGGATAAGTCATCCGAGCCTGGTAAGGCAAAAGAGGAGGCGGTATTGCCAGATAGTGGAAAGAAAGATAAAACAACTAAAAAGAGTTCTCCGCTAAACCCGTATGTCCCACCTTATGTGAGACAAACGGGCGGTAATAATGCCTCGACATCTAAAACACCTGTTGATAAAAAGGTTGAACATAGGTGTTGTTTTAGGTGTAATCAATTAGGGCACCTAGTTGCAGATTGCCCTCTGAAGCAGAGATTCAGAGGTGTGAGGCCTACTAAAACTGAGAATAAGTCTAATGGTAATAATAATACTGGTAAAAATGAAAACCATTCAAAATTCAGAAATGTGACTAATTCAGGTTTTCAAAGAAACCAATCTCAGTTTTACACTGCTAATAACCAAACCACAAGCTATAATTCTTTCAATTCACAAAGGTTTGGAAGGCCTCACAATCAATCTACAAGGAGGTATACTAATAGGACTTACAGGAATTATACAGAGACTAACTTTGGAAAGCCAAAGTTCGGGATGTATAGATCCAAGACCAATTGGTCTTGGGTCCCTAGATTCTAATCTTTTGCTTTAATCGTGCAGGAACAGTTGAACAGGGCTGCCAATAATCTTTGGGTTGTGGATAGCGGCTGTTCCCGGCACATGACGGGTAACAAAAACTTGTTACACGATTTGAAACCTGTTCAAGGAGGGAGAGTGAGCTTTGCAGGAGAAAGTGGAGGCAAGATTACAGGAATGGGAACGGTGTCTAATGGAAAGATGACTCTAGAAAAGGTAAAATTTGTCGAAGAATTGAAGCACAATCTGCTGAGTGTGTCGCAGATCTGTGATAAGGAGTACACCGTACATTTTACAAAGAATGAGGCGATTGTGTTACATCCTGGTTTTCAAATACCAGAGGAGTGGATTGTGATGAAGGCTCCACGTGAGAGGAATACGTATATTATGGATATGAGGTCGACTGAAATGGCCACGGTAGAATCATGCCTTATGACAAAAGCGAGCGAATCGGAGTTCGAATTGTGGCATAGGAGAATGGGGCACATTCATCTTCGGAAGATGAACCATATTGTCAAGAATGGACTTGTGCTGGGCGTTCCCTTGAAAAGTTTCAACTTTGAAGACAAATGTCTAGCGTGCAAGAAGGGAAAGCAGCACAAGAAATCCCATCACACCAAGAAGGTCAATTCTATTGTCAGTACTCTAGAATTGCTTCACATGGATCTCTTCGGTCCCGTGAATGCAAAAAGTCTAGGAGGTACATCTTATTGCTTGGTGATCACTGATGATTACTCACGATATTCGTGGGTATATTTCCTGAAATCAAAAGATGAAACGGCTCATATGGTGAAGAATTTGATTACCAAAGTTGAGAACGTTATGGATAAAAGGGTTAAGTTCATCAGGAGTGAGAATGGAACTGAGTTCAAAAATTTTGAGATGGAGATCTTCTGCCTTCAGAAAGGGATTGAACACCAATACAGCGCTCCGTATACACCGCAACAGAATGGAGTGGCTGAAAGGAAGAATAGAACGTTAATTGAAGGAGCCAGAACTATGCTGGCTGATTCGAAGCTACCTGTGGTGTTTTGGGCTGAAGCTGTTGCTACAGCCTGCTATATCCTTAATAGAGTCTTGACTGTTAAAAGACTTAATAAAACGTGTTATGAGCTTATGCATGGGAGGAAGCCCAACTTGAGTGGTCTTGAACCATTCGGGTCCCCTTGTTCGATTTTAAAGACAAATTCTAAATTTGGTGAAGTAGCCGATGAAGGAATTTTAGTCGGTTATGTTGTTGGGACTCCCAACAGACGTGTCTTTAATACATCGACCGGCAATGTTGAGGTGGTGTGTAACACCGATATCACAAGTTACAAACCGCCAAAACCAAGCAACGGACTTGCTGAGTTTTTCGACTATGATAGACTTTTTAAGTCTTTTAACATACCGTATTTGGATAGTGCAGAAGAAGAAGAGAGAGTTGCTACGAAGATGATCCTTGATGAGGAAGAAAATCTAGTGCAAAGACAGCTGTTTGATAAATGTCAACCTTCCTCATCAAATGCTATCGATACACCTGCTGCCTCTCCTGAAGAAGAATTTTTCAATCCGTTTCACTCTCAGCAAGAAACAACCATTGACGAGCTCTCTTCTAACTTGGAAGACAATTTGCATGTCGGTTCTGTTCCGACCACGAGAATTCATAAAGATCACCCTTTGGAGAATGTGATTGGTGATGTGTCCTCCGGTGTACAAACAAGACGTAGCTTGAATGAGCACACCTGTGTTTACACAAGCATTAAGGAGACAGGCATAATCAACGAATGCTTGTACACCTGCTTTATCAGCCAGATTGAACCAAAGAATTACCAAATGGCTCTAAAGGACAGCTCGTGGGTCGAGGCCATGCAAGAAGAGCTGGCTCAATTCAAGAAAATGGAAGTTTGGACTTTGGTTGAAAAACCGAAGCATGTGCATGCGATAGGCACAAAATGGGTTTTTAAGTGCAAGAGAGATGAGAAAGGGATTATTATAAGAAACAAGGCGAGGCTAGTCGTTAAAGGTTTTAATCAACAAGAGGGGATTGATTATAATGAAGTGTTCGCTCCTGTGGCAAGATTGGAAGCCATTAGATTGTTTTTGGCATTTGTTGCTTATACGAAGATGAAGGTATTTCAGTTGGATGTGAAAAGTGCGTTTCTAAATGGGAAAGTTGATGAGGTTGTGTATGTTGAGCAACCTTCGGGTTTTCCTGACCCAGACTTTCCAGACCACGTGTACAAGTTAAGCAAGGCGTTGTATGGACTACATCAGGCACCTCGTGCCTGGTACTCAACCTTATCAGATTACTTGCTTGAAAATGGGTTTGAAAGAGGGAAGATAGATAGCACGTTGTTCGTCAAGAGAGAAGGAAGCGACTTCCTGCTGGTGCAAGTCTACGTGGATGACATTATCTTTGCTGCATCAAAAGTCTCCATGTGTCAGGAGTTTGAGGCCGTCATGAAGAAAAGGTTTGAAATGAGTGCTATGGGTGAACTAACTTTCTTTTTAGGATTGCAGGTTGATCAGAAGAAGGATGGGATGTTCATTCATCAGACCAAGTATGTCCATGATGTGCTCAAACGCTTCAAGATGGAGGACAGCACTCCATTCGATACTCCAGTCTGCGTCAATCACAAATTGGGTGCTGAGACAGACAATGACGCAGATGTGGACCCAACTCAGTATCGGGCTATTATAGGTTCTTTAATGTACTTAACTGCTTCTAGGCCTGATATTATGTTTGCAGTTTGTCTTTGTGCTCGTTTTCAGGCAAACCCAAAGGAATCTCACATGAAGGGTGTGAAGAGGATCTTGCGATATCTCAAAGGCAAACCTAAGCTGGGGTTGTGGTACCCGAGAGGAGGAGACTTGGAGCTAGTCGCTTACACAGATTCTGATTATGGAGGGTGCAATCAGAGCCGGAAGTCAACTACTGGAGGATGTCAGTTTCTAGGAGGCAGATTAGTGTCCTGGCAATGCAAGAAGCAGACATCAGTCGCCATTTCAACATGTGAGGCAGAATACATGGCAGCATCCAACTGCTGCTCCCAGGTTCTGTGGATTCAACAACAGTTGCGCGACTATGGTCTGAATTTCTCACTTACTCCTATTTGCATTGATAACACAGCTGCTATCTCAGTAACTAACAATCCCGTGAAGCACAGTAAAACTAAACATATTGACATACGTCATCATTTTATACGGGATTGTGCTGAGAAGAAACTGATTGTGCTTGAAAAGGTGGATACGCTTGATAATTTTGCTGATTTATATACTAAAGCGTTTGACAAATCAAGATTTCAAAACCTTGTTGAGTTGAATGGGATGATCAATCCCGAGTAACCATGCTTTGTGTTTTTGATTAAAAAAAAAAATACGTCACTATCGTTTAAAATTATGTCGGTTACCTCAGTTTGAAGGACATATCCTCGGATATGTTTGGTCCTCATTTTCTACTTGTAGAGTATGAGGGTTGCCATTAACCAGATGACTGAAAGTGACCGGGGCGATTATGATGTCTTTTTATTCTTTCGCTGAAAATTAGTCGATCATACTTAGTTAGAAGGACACATACTTGTATGTGGTCGGTCCAGCTAATCCATTGGATTCGCAGGATAACCGTTTACCTGAAGACTTTGAACTGATCGGAGCGATTGAAGTCAAAATTTTTTTTTAGGGAAATGAAATTATTTTTCAAGTCTACTACTTCGTAAGAAGTTCTGTTACTATGTTTTAACAGAAAATTGATCCAACCTTGGAAAATGATAGATTTACTGATTCTGTGTGCTTAACTAGTGAAGTTATTAGGCTTAAAAGGCTTTAGAACAGTCATTGTATGTCATGGTAGCTTTTTATGGTGCGTAAAAGTAGATGTGATACAAACTAAATCTACTCGATTTTACGTGGAAACTCCTTAAGAGTTTTGCATGTCTTCATATATATCTTTCCGAATGATAGGCAGAAAAGCGATTACCCAGTCATACACGAGCCCGTAAGTGTTCTGATTCCCGTAAAGATAGTGTGTGAAGAAACTGCAGTGATCCAGATTCGGGACTTGCAGTTGTTTACTACTCTGAAGTCTATGTAAATGTTTATCGTAAAAAAAAAAAAAAAACCTTATGAGTTATTGAAACATTCTAGAGCTGACAATGTCAAGACTTCTCAATCATGGATTAAGAAAGAGAACGGGAAGCAGATGAAGAGTACTTACAAACTTAATCAGACACTATGGGTCGAGGTCAATTCGGGGTGACTTAGGGAAAGCCAAATACGCTTTGAGAATAGATAGGAGGCATCAAAATCTCTGAGTTGTTGCCCACTTAATTTTTGAGCTTAATTGAACTTAACTCGTATCACAGAAACGATGAAAACCATTTAAGTTATTTACATGCTTACAACCTGTTTCTTTATGTCATAATACAGCTAAACACGGATCTATGTGACAGTCACGTAATTAGTATGATTCCTGTTCGGATCTTTTCTAACACGTAGTAGTCCCTGTCGAGACTGAAATTTAATCCCTTGTACTTTAATTTTTAAAAAGTTTTTCCTATTTATGTAGTTGTTGATTTTATACTTGGTTACTTAGTCTTGATCGTGTCATTTAACTCTTTAAGGAAGTTTTAAAACTAAATTGCAAATTGTTCAAATTATAGGGGTTGATTTTGTAAAATTTGATATATCGGCGAACTTGTGAATAACTTCGCCCTACGCGAAGTTATCCACAACTTCGCCTGTATAACTCCGCCCCTATATAAAGGACTCTAAAGGTCAAACTGTTCATTAATTTTCAAAACAAGCGAACTTATTCTCTCCGTATTTTCAGCGAACTTATCCGATTAACCAGCGAACTTGTCTTTCGATTTCATCTTTGTTCTTTTTCTCAGTTTCCGTTATCGATTCAAGGTTCGTAGTGTCGTCATAGCTAATAATCTTTGTCATTGGTGTTTTATCAAAGGTCGTTTAGACCGGTTTCGTGACCTCGGTCGGTCGGCCATTATTAACCGTTTTTTTTCAAACTTGTTTTTACGTGGTTATGAACAACCTGAACGTCTAGACCATCATAAAATCGAGTTTTACGGAGTCCACAATCGTTAAATTCACCAACTGCACGTCGTTTCGTAAACCTAACAGTCGCCGTTTCAGATTCAGGCGAACTTAAGGATTAGGTGAAGTTATCCGCAACTTCGCCTGAGGTTTAACTTCGCCTGAGGCGATGTTGTGGTGAGGCGAAGTTATCATTAACTTCGCCTGAACCTTTTTACGTATTAGTTATTAGACGAACTTAAAGATGAAGCGAAGTTGTTCCCAACTTCGCCCCACTTTTAACTTCGCCTATACAGACTTTATCACAACTTCGCTCATGGTAACAAGCGAACTTGTGTTATGCCTTAACGTGTATCTAACTTGGTTCGTTTGTTGCAGATATGGCTGCTGTTGCCGGTGCTGGAGGTGCTGGTGGCGATGACGAGGGAGATAACCAGAGACAATTCTTCCCTGGGCATAATATGTATATTACGTTAGACCCAGATGCGAGTGGTGTGGAGGATTACCGCGAAATCATCACTTTCCTCCTTCGCTCGCGGATATTCTACGCGATCACAACTACTCTGCCGATATCCTTACCCAATATTGAGGATTTTTGGCAGACGGTGGAATATGACTGCCGCGTCGAGCCCCCGGTTATGCGAGCAACCGTCAACAATCAAGAAGTTCAGTTCTCTTCTGAACAAATCCGGGTGGCTTTACGTTTTGGAGAGGAGACTAGGGATGACCCTACAGACTTTGTGGCTCCTTTCCGTGACGGAGCGTTTCTCCGAATGGGCTATTCTGGTCCATTAGGCGATACTCAGAGAAGGAAAGGTTTCTTGCTCGATCAGTGGCGCTTCCTCATGCACGTAATGATTGTCTGCATGTCAGGGAGGAAGGCGGGCACTGACGGAATGGGCGCGACCATGCAGTCAGCAATGACTGCTCTGACATATAATAAGCGCTATAGCTTTAGTCAGATGGTCTTCTATGAAATTGATCGTCAGAGAAGGGCGATGGCACGTGAGAGATTCCTCATGTATCCAAGATTTATTCAAATGATCTTGAATCATGTGGCTCCCACGTTGCCTCAACGTCGCCCTATCAGATACGTGGAAAGTGTGAACAAACGTATCTTCGCCCAATGCAGAACTTCGAGTGCTAGGAGCAAGCCTGAACTTCGTCCTCGCCATACTCCACTCTTTGGGTACTTAATCAACCCGGAGTATGTGCCTGCTCGAGGGGATGAGTTTAGGGACCCGGCACCACAACAGGCAGGAGCACCTCAAGCTATACCTGCTGCTCCTGTTGTGTCACCGGAGGAGAATGTGGACCTTGACGCAGAATTTGGTGGTCAAGGATTCTTTGATATGGATCAGGTGGATCCAGAGGAGAACGTTCAGGTTCCGGTTGAACGTGCTTCGACTGTGCATGTTACTAGAGCAGCTACGACGGTGGCTGACTCAGATTTTGATGATGTAATGGATGAGGCCAGACGTATGATGGTGACTCAAGAGAGGACGTATGGGAAGAGAAAGAGGACAGATGATGACAGTGAGTCAGAAGAAGAAGAAGACATTCATAAGTTGATCAGACGTTCAAGAAGGGACAGGACAGGTACAGGTATGGGAGCAGGTGAGAGTTCAAGAGTAGTACGTTTCGCTCCACCCGCACTGTCCGGTATGTCGATTGTCCCTACATCAGTACAAGTTACAAGTTTAAGCGCCGCGGATGTTCCCGTGGTGGCTACATCATCTTCTTTCGGCATCCCACTCACTACCTTCCAGCTGACGACTTCGGAGATTGTGTCTTTACCACCTCCAACTCTTACTCCTTCAGAGGTGGTTGCTCAATTTGTTGAGTCGACAGTCGTTGCAACTGCAGGGTTATCAGGTATGATACCACCTGCGGTTACGCCTGCTTCTGATGTCCGGTTACATTTGAAATCCCTCCTCAGTACACTCAAGATGTATCACATATGAGGTTCGATTTCGATGCAACCCTATCAGACTCGGAAAGAATAGCTGCACTTGAACGGGTCGTGGCAGAACAATCAAGGGTGAATCTTATCCAGACCCAGGCTATTCAGCGCCTAGTAACAGAGAATCAGCTGCAGTCGTCCCTACTGGTTGAACATGGAAAAATTATAGATGCTATGAAGGAGTTCTTGGCATCTCAGGGGGAGACGAGCTGTAAAGGCGACGAGCTCAGGACAAAGAAGAAGAATGACTGAGACGATGATCCCAATGCATCGAAAGGTGCAGGTGGTGAGTTGCCAAGAACTACTCAAGCTCTTGGGACTTCCACAGCTCAGGGGGAGTCTGCAGGTGCAGCTGGCGGTTCTGGTGGTGATGAGGTGGTGATGGTAGATGACGAGGAGATGGGAGATGATGTGATCGATGCCTTGAAGGAGTTGGATGATGATATGTTGGATGATGAATTTATGTGTGAAGATGATGTTCTACCAGTCGAAGAGATTGAAAAGATTGGTGCAGAAATTGTGATAGAAGATGATGTTGAAGAAGGTGAAATAGTTGAGGAGAATGTTG
Organism: Bidens hawaiensis; assembly: GCF_021521415.1. Taxonomy (NCBI): domain Eukaryota; kingdom Viridiplantae; phylum Streptophyta; class Magnoliopsida; order Asterales; family Asteraceae; genus Bidens; species Bidens hawaiensis. The sequence goes on along the minus strand of NW_027491112.1, from coordinate 303,013 downwards.
AACACGAGATCCCTGAAGTTGAAAAGTCAGATGTATGTCAAGATACAGTAGATGATGATACAGAATGGGAGAAGCAGCCTAGATGGAAGGAAGGCTATGCTCATTGGTTTATCAAAACTAAGAAGCCTGTTGTTCCAACCATGTTCAAGAAAAGTTATAATATCAAAGGCTATGCTGAATCAAAGAAAGGAATTATCTGTTGGCTATATGATGAACAGTTAAAAGTGTTCGTGGTGAAAAGATATGATGGGATCCAATACTTTAAGAGGACGTTGAGATCTCTCAATACATTGCCTGAATGTGAGGTTAAGGATTTGGCTAGATTGGGGTTGATTAATAGAAGCGACGACAACATGGCCAGAGTTATTGGGAAGATCGTGTGGAAAGAAAGTATTAAAGAAAAGAAGTTTGAGTTATTAAAGCCACAGAAGGGAAAGCTAGTGGAAGATAAGGAAAGAGGAATGAGAGCAGATGGCAAGCCATGGATGGTAATGAAGTACAAACCGATTCGATGCATGAAAGAGGTTCCAATGAAGACTATGCCTCAAGATGTGTTGAAAGATCTTAAATGGTGTTATGTTGATTGCCAGACTGCTGAAGCCGTGATGGAAGACGAAGACGAACAAGAAGTGCTAAGAGTGTATGATCCGATGCATCTTGTTAATTTATCGAAAGCTGATCTGCAGGTGTTAAATGAAAAGAAGATATTTTATATTCCTGCTTGGAAAGACGAAGCGAGGAAATATCAGCGAGTAGTCACGGTATGCGTGAGAGAAGGAGTACATGCATGAAGACCAAGAGATTGAAGATTACAAGACACGTGCTTGAAGATCAAGACATGAAGCTACTGCCAAGGGGGAGTCTGTTGGTGCATAATGTCAGTAGTTCATAGTCTAGTGTCTGTAATCGAGTCTGTAATGATTAATTATGTTTTATATGTCTTAAGCGAAGTTACTAACAAGTTCGCTGTTTAGGCGAACTTGTTACTCAAGCGAAGTTATGGACAACTTCGCCTGAACATGCCAGGCGAAGTTGTCGTGTATTTATATAGGTTACGGCTTAGCTTAGAAAAAGAGTTCGTGTGATCATTATCGAAGTTACGAGAGCTGTAACGTGAGGACGAGAGTTCGTGACTGTAATAGTGATATTGTATCACGTGTTTTGGTTATAATATAACGTGTTTGTTTATCGTATCGTGTTTGATCTATTCGTGTCTTCTACGCTCGTAACGACCTACGCAGGGATTCCGCACCTACGTAGATCGAGATATCTCGTGTTGATCCATCCAGGGAACCTACAATTGTTTAAAATTGTGGAAGAAGGCCAAAGAGGTACTAATTGCATATTTTGAAAATATAAATACGGGAATAAACTTAACTAGTGATGTTTGGTCGGTTCCACATGGTCTACCCGAATCTTATCTTTGTGTCACCGCTCATTGGGTAGACCCGTCATCGTGGGAAATGATGAAACGCACCATTGCTTTCGAACTCTTTGAGTATCCACATACGGGAGATAATTTGTTTGAAATTTTAGATTATGTTATAAAAACTTATAAACTAGAAAATAAAATATTTTCAATGGCATTTGATAACGCGTCGAATAATACATCGGCGGTTGATAAATTAAAATTAAAATATACGCCGATTTGCAATGGTGTATTTTTTCACTCAAGGTGTGTTGCACATATCATTAATTTAATCGTGCAAGACAGACTTGCTTCGGATAAGGTTACATCGGTTATAAACGATTTTAGACTAATGATACATGAAGTTTTTAAGAAAAGTAAAAAAAGACAAATGGATTATAGAAAATTTTGTAAAGATACGGGAAGAAAAGCTTTGGGAGCTAATTGGGATGTACCTCATCGATGGAATTCCACTTGCATAATGTTTCAAAGTGCTTTGGAACAAAGAGAAACTTTACAAATGTTTCATTCTAGTCTTACCGAGAATGATTTGGCAATCCCTTTTTCAAATGAGAAATGGGAAATTATCAATGACTTATCGACTTTTCTTGAAGTTTTTAAAACATCAACTACGAAACTATCGGGAACGTATTATCCGACAAGTCCCTTGGTTCTTTCGGAGTTATTTTTAATGGTTAACAATCTTAAAGAATTTGAATATAAAAGTCCAATGTTTTCAAACATTATATTACCAATGAAGTTTAAATTAAAAAAATACTTTCTTGAATTGCCACCGGTTTTTACTTGCGCCGCCGCTTTAAACCCACTGTTAAATGTTACGGGGGTTGAATGTGTGATAGACGAAATTTTTTCAGCCTTAGATATGCATGAAGTTGACCCAAACTTTTCAACAGAGGCAAAAAATTATTTTAACTTGAATTTTAAATTCATGTATGACTTTTATTTAAATAAATATGGGTCAAACATACACATGCCTATGCCGGGGGGGTCTTCATCAAGTTCAAGTGCTACTAGAGTACGAGATCCCATGATTAGCCTTATGAACACCGTTCGCAACGTAACGGCTAAAAAACAAAGGGGTAACACCCCTTCAAGCGAACTAGGAAGGTATAGTGCAAATGATTACTCTACCGGTTTATCCGAAGAGAAATATGGCACTTTTGATGTTTTGGCTTGGTGGAAGGTAAAGGAAACCGAGTTTCCGATTCTTGCCACCATGGCCCGTGATTTACTAACTGTCCAAGCTTCTACGGTAGCTTCGGAATCCGCTTTTTCTCTTAGTGGCAGGGTAATATCGGTGAGAAGAACAAGACTAAATTCGGAGTCGGTGGAGATGTGCATTTGCTTAAAGGATCACTTGGACTCAATCGATCATATTCAACACGTAACCACTCTCGAAGATGAAACACCACTTGATGTTCGAGTGCACGACGAACAAGAAGACATTTCTACAAGTAATTCCGAGGAAGAAGTCGCCGCTCAATAATTACGACGAACAAGAAGGCTTTTCTAGAAATAATATGTCACAACTTTATATTTATAAGTTTAATGTTTTGTTAGTTTGTTTTTGAAGATTTTAAAACATGTAACCTTTTTTTTTGAACTTCTTAAAGTAAATAAAATGAATTTTATGTTAATTGTTTTTTTTATTTTTCATGTTATACAAATACGAATCGTAGTTTAGAATCCAAATCGCAAACGAAAAACGAAAAAAAAAAATAAAAATTTTTACACTGTGAACCGGTTACAGTACAGGAACCGGTTTAGGAACCGGTAAAAACCGGTTAGATAGGTTAGGGGTCCGAGGGTGGGAGAACCGGTTCGGTTCCCTAACCGGTTCGAGCCTGGAACCAGTTTATAATGGGGTTTTGAATATAGGAACCGGTTAGGAACCGGTTCCTAGTCCCAAACCGTTTTGAACATCTCTATTTAAAAGCATTGTCCTCCTCCACATGAGAACAATAGTTAAAGGCTCAAAATATATACAACATAAACCATTATTAATAAATATATACTTATATTAATGTTGAGAAAATGCCTAAGTTTGATCTTAATAAGCAGAAGATAACTCAATTAAACAAATGAAGTCATGTTCAAATATGATATTGCTGGTTTCTGTGGTTACTTGATGTTTCTTCATCACGAATCCTCCTCCTGTTCATCTCTAAGTACATTTCCTCAATCATCGGTTTCCATAATCGAACTCTCGCGTTTATAAACCAATTAGATACCTGTAATCATACATCACACAAATTAACAAAATTCGGACAAAAAGTGTGCTGAGCAACCGATTCATTTTTACCCGAGCCCATAAATTAATGTTACCCGTTTGTGTAAAAACAAACTGTACCTGGCTCCTTGTGAGTCCACTTTTTACAGCCAACAATTGTTTCTCTGCATCCTTAGGATACCTGCAAGCAAATTCAAGATCATGTATCATATACATTACAAACTTTTAGCATTCAAATTACAAGATTAGTAAATAAACCGCGTACGGGTGAAGAAAGTTCTGAAACATCCATGCACGCAACACGGAAACCGATTTTTCAGGCAGCCCTCTTTGTGGCCTCCAAAGTTGATGATCTTTTCTTCTTAGTTGTTGAAGAGCCCATTGTTTTGGTACAAAAGATGAAAGCTCTTCTTCCATAGGATCCGCGGTGTTAAAATCGGGTCCCATTGATAGTATATGGTTACTTATTTTCTCTCTTAATTTCTTGTAAAAGAAAGTAACTGTATGAAGTGCAAAACAAGCATGAATTTGAGGATTTAATTCTGTTACTGCATGGAAAGCCGATATCACGGTATGGATCTCATCTAAACATTGGTTGTATCGTTCGTCGACCTGAGTCACAAAAAAGTTCATAAATTTAACTCTGTTTAATATCAAGAAAATCTTGATTCTGGGTCATTAAAAAAGTTAACATTTTTGTGTGTTTTGGGATAATATTTGGCCAAAAATGAAGAAAATTATGATTCTTGGTCACTGAAAAGTTGTAAAGCTTATGTCTTTATGGATGCATGATAGGTTAGATATCAAAATCAAGAAAAACTTAAATCTTGGTGACAAAAGGTTACAAAATTTATGATTTTTAAATATATGATTGGTTAGATATCAAATCAAGAAAATCTTGAATCTTGGTCATAAAAAGTTGTAAAATTTATGTCTTTTCTTGATGCATGATTGGTTAGAAATCAAAATCAAGAAAATCTTAAATCTTGGTCACAAAAAATTGAAAGTCTTTTGGATAAATAAATATCTGACTAAAGATCAAAATCAACACAAATGAGGTTCTTGGTAAAACAAAAGTTGTAAATTTTATGTCATTTTGGACAGATAATTGGATAGTAATTAAAATCAAGAAAATCTTGATTCTTGATGACATACCATTTCTAGTAAGGCAAGCAAATGCTTCTTTTTCTCTTCAACACCATATGATTTCAAAACCTCAAGTTTATTATTTCCATCTGAAAACTCATCAAAATTAGGCTGCTTATAAGTCATTTGATCAAGATTCCCAAGAGAGTAGCTTGCAATTTCTGTGAGAATTTCTTGCATCATATTAAGATATCCATTTGATCCAGATGAACACTGCAAAACCTGAACTGGTCTATTGGTGTTGCAAGAACTTGCTTGTAAAGAAAGATTGCTCATGCTAGAACATGTGGCAAGTCCCAAAGATAGCTCATTCCCATCTGAACTCACACTCGGGTTATTATCACTCGGTATCCATCCGTTTGGATGCGAATTAAACCCGATTCTTTCGGTTAAAAACTTGTTGGATTCCCATTTCCTGCTCATATCATTTAGTGTCCCATCATATCCAAAAACATCAGGAAAATAAGTGTTTGGAACAACACTTTTTGAAACTTCAAGAGGTTGATCAAAAGTAAGGCAGTTTAAATTTTGGTGTTGTTCGTGCTGACAGAGTTGACCAATATCCATTTGATCACTTGAATAATTACTTCCAAAATTACTTCCAAGATGTTCAGTTGGATTTGTGATTCTTGTAACATTTATGGGTTCATTTGGGATCATAGAAAATTGAGGCATAAATTGGTGGTTTTGATAGTTTTGATCAATGAATGATTTTTGATTAAAAGTGGCTAAAGAGTGAAAGTTTTCATCTGGAATGATGAAATTGTTACCATGAATACTAATTGGGATATTGAATCCATTGTTATTGTTTTCCATGATGAAGTTGAAATTGGAATGAAGTGAATTTCACCTAAAAGAAGATCAAAGCAAGAGTATAATAATAAGTCTATGATCTTGAAAGTGTACTTATTATCTATAAAAGAAAAAATATTAGATGATCGCCAACCACTCAAAGTTAATAATGCAAGTAAGAATTCCTGTTTAAAATAGTAGCCAACAAAGGAAGAAACAAATATGGTGCACCAAAAAGATAAGCAAAAAAGATACATTCCTTGATGGAATGTAGGTTTTTTCAAAGGCAAGAAGTGACTTATCAAAGCTCAAATCTCACTATCATTTCCCTGTGGAAACAGTTCCATGAACTATTATTAAAAATCTTGTCAAAAACTTTTATCTTAAATTTCAAGATTCCTTAATAAATAACAAAAAAATAAAAATAAAAAATTCAAGATTTTGTACTACATGACATGGATTTTATGTACATAGATTGCATACATTTTTCTTAAAATTTGTAGGCAAGAGTTGACTAAAAGTCAAAATCAAGAAGATACAAACACACATGAAGTAAACCATAAACCAACCTTGCAACAAGTGAAGAAGAAGAAGAAGAAAAAGGTATCTTTTTTCTTTATCTTTTTGAGTTTTAAAGTGAAGATGTGAATGGGATCTTGTTTGACACTTGACCCCTGCAAAGTGTTAACTAGCTAGCTAACTCCTCTTTGGTGTGCAAAGAGAGTAATAAAGAAAGACTCATATGAAATATGCAAATGAAAGAAAGGCATGATGATAATAAATAAATAAAGGAGACATGTGGGGCTGTGGTTAGGATCTTACTATTAGCTTTTGAGCCAATACAAAAAGGAAGAAACAAATAAATAAATAATAAATAAATAATAATAAATAGTAAAGTAGATTTTATGCAAGAGTAATAAATTAATAATAATAAATAGTAAAGTAGATTTTATGCCCTCTTGCATGGACAAGAAAAAGATGTGATGTTTCTTTTTACTTGAATGATTTTACGGAACCCAAGAAACGTAATAAAGTTGATCACTTTACCCTCTGGTTACACGCAAACACAACAATACCCACATCTTCTTTTCTCTCTCTTTATTATTATTATTATTATTATTATTTATTTTTTTAAAATTAAATTACTTATGTTTTAGAGTCTTACTAGAGACATCCATACATCCCATTATACGTCTCGTATAGGGGGGGGGGGGTTCTAGTAAATGGATCTAAGGTAGTAAAAAAAGTGATATTTCCAAAATAATCATTTTGAAGAGAGAAGTCTCTAAAATGACATCAAAAATTTTCAAAATAATCCATCCCAACACCATGTTATGCTCATCATGTGTAGTCAAAACTAGGTACATCCGGGTATTTTACGCGCCTAGTCAGCTTTTAGACATTTTGCAAAAAGTGGGTGTAGTGGAAAAATACCCCAAAACGTCTCTCTCTCTTTCCCCTCTCTACCTCTCTCTCACAAAACCCTCAAAATTTGTGACATATCTGTGTATTGTAGAAAACGCTTACTCCATAACACTATGCCAAAAAGCCAGGGGGGGTGCCCCCGACGTTTTGGTGTGAAAACGCCACAATTCCATCCCATTACGGATGGTCTAATGAGATTGGAGAGCTGCTTGTCAGCTTTTAATTAGGCTGTTGACTTCCATGTTTAAGCGTAAAGATAAAGTTGAGGGATATTTTTGGAATTTCTCTCTTCAAACTTAAAATGGGTTATTTTAAGAATTTATTCTAAAAAAAAGATAAGATGGTGTTTTTAACACCCCAGTTGGATGGTGGTTAGTGAAAATGACCGAAAGCGTGACAATAATGGAAGTGGAAATGGACCCGTGAAAGGTTAAGACCAAAGAGAGAAGCTAGAAATAAGAGCCACAAACAAACACACATATTATTACAACATATACTTGTATCTGAAAATCACATGAATACTCTTAAATGGTGCAGTGCCACTCATATTCCTGTAGCAGGCTTTAGCCTCAAACAAAACAAAAGGGACCCATCTCAGCTGCAATCATCACTAGAACCCAAGAATCAATGGTTGTAATTAGGATGATGATGAATAATAATAATAGATGATATATACATTTTGATCCAAAAAATAACAAGAGGACAAGGGTGTTGCTTTTTTAACCATTTTTGTTTTGGGGGGATGTGAATTGAGTTAAGTTAAAAAAGTTGGTTGCTTTTGTTTGGGTGAAGAGTGAAAAGGGGGGGTGGGTTTTGATTCTTGAAGTGGATGACCATACCTTACCTTTACAATGTGGCAGTGAGTAGGGTTTGTTTCTAGTACTCAAATAATGATGTAAGCTAAAGTAAAGTGGAGTATAGTGTTTTAAACATAAAATCTTGCAGGGAGATCTATCCTAAAGCCTTTCTTTCGGAGCATATCTTCATTAGCATGTTTAGTTTAAACGTGACATTGTTTAGAATTCTTTATATTGGAGATGATGTTTAGTTTAGATCATATTTACAAAATTAGATGGAATTAAAAATAATAAGTGAATCTAGTGTAATTAATTTTCATTTAAATTTTAAAACCAATTCAACCACCACTTTAATTATTTTTCTTTTAAATTAAGCTCATCATGCGTTTCGAAATGATTTAGTGGAACATATATAGTCTATTAAACAATAGTTGGTTTGAGTGAGGTAGAGTTTTTAACATTAGTTTATGTAACTTTTTTAGTTTATGTTTGTGTGCGGTTGTTTTATTTACTGTTTATATAATTTTAAATTTTTATTTATATGATTTCTATTATTTATGTAAATATATTTACTAGAACTTATTTTATTTTTAAATAATATGAAATAAAAAATAAGATAGTTAAATAAAAGTATTTTAGTTATAGAATGCAAATATAGAAGTAAGTGATTATGTGAATTATAGAGGTGCTTAAAAGTGGATGTAGTGTTTGAGGAAATGAAAAGGGTTTTGGGTGTTTAAAAGTGAATGAGTGAAAGTTTGATGTGGCAAATGATGTGACGATTTCACTTTTATATAATATGAAATAAAAAATAAGATAGTTAAATAAAAGTATTTTAGTTTATAAATATATTTTAGTTATAGAAAGAATGTATAGAAGTAAGTGATCATGTGAAATATAGAGGTGTTTAAAAGTGGATGTAGTGTTTGAGGAAAAAAAAGAGTTTTTGGTGTTTAAAATTGAATGAGTGAAAGTCTGATATGACAGCTGATGTGGCGCTTTCAATTTGTTTTTCCTCATCCACCATTGTGGATGCTCTCATCCACAACACCATCACGTATTTTAAAAGGCCAAGGGCATCTCCAATGTAATGTTTAGTTTTGACGTGGCGTTGTTTAGAATTATAAACTGGATAAATGCACATTGAAGGTGATGTTCGGTTTAGAGTATATCCATAAATTTAGATGATAGTAAACATGATAAGTGGATTCAATGTAATTAATTTTTCATTTAAATTTTGAATACAATTTTAACACCCACTTTAATTATCTTTCTTTTTAACTTAAAAAATAATTTTTTTTGTTTGTTTTTACTTTCAACGGTAAAAATTTTTAATGTAAAAATATAATTGTTTATGTAATTTAAAAAAAAAAATTCATATGTTTGCGTGTGGTTGGTTTATTATTGGTAATGTAATTTTAAATTTTTATTTATATTACTTTTATTATTTTTATTTTAAATCTATTTACTAGAACTTATTTTATTTTCAAAATAATATAAAATATAAAATAAGACACTTATAAAATTATTTGAGTTTACAAAAATAAAATGTATAAGTAGGTGATTGTGTGGAATATATGGGTGTTTAAAAGTGGATATAGTGTTGGATGAAAAATGAGATTTTTTTTATGTTTGAAAGTGGATGACTGAAAATCTGATATGACGCGTTTAGTTGTTTTTAACTCATCCACCATTGTGGATGCTCTAACAAACATAGAATTGTTTAGCTACTTCGTATGTGGTGTCTTAATGGTAAAATGCCACCTTCAGTTGTCACAACGCAATCGTACCGAGCTTTTAAACGCCTTCAAGTTATCTCTAGTTCTGGAAAAAACTCATCCGCCCAAAGGTCCATCGGTGATAAAACCCGAACGCCTTAAACTGAAATCACAAAGATCATTGTTTTCTTTTATTGAGACACTCATACTCTCAAAGTGTTATTTGTGAGGAATTAAGGATTGAACATGAGTCTCTATTGAGAAGCTCATACTTCCTACTAGAGGTGCACAAATCGGTTTTTTTAAAAAAACCGGTTCGGTTAATAACCGGACCGGTTAATAACCGGTTTTTGTGCATGAAAACCATAACCGGTCAAACCGGTTACGACCGGTTTGGGAACCGGTTAGAACCGGTTAATAAACCGGTTTTTTTATTAACCGGTTTTTTAATAACCGGTCTAACCGGTTAACCGGTTTTTTTTTTTTTTTTTTTTTTTTAAATAACCATTATTTTTTCACAGTATAAACAAACCGGTAACTACAAGGCAAACCGGTAACTATAAGCATTAAATCGTTATCGCATATTCGTAACTCAAAAATACATAACTTTCATTTATAGCTTTTACATTAAAAATACAAACATTAAATCGTTATCGCATATTCGTAACTCAAAAATACAAACATTAAAGAATGCTTAGACACGATTACATTAACAACTTGCTGTTTCTTACTCATTATTTTCATCGCTACCCGATCCCGAGCTATTCCTTAGGTAATCGTCGTACGCGGCTTCTTCATCGGTCATTGGTTTAGTGTGTCCTTGATTGACCTCGTCTTCATACAAGCCCGCCTCATAGTCCATTTCCCCCTCGAGTGAGCGTTGATGTTGTGCCCTATCTAAAGCGTCCAAGTAATCCTTGTAGCAAATAGACATCTCTACAGCTGGTGGAGTGAGTCGAGTCCTCCTAATCGATATAACCCTGCCAGAAACAGAAAAAGCAGACTCCGAAGCTACCGTGGAAGCTTGGACCGTTAGTAAATCTTTGGCCATGGCGGCGAGGATCGGAAACTCATCCTCCTTACCTCTCCACCAAGCCAGCAAATCAAGACTTCTAAATTCATCTGGAGTCATGTGTTTCACAAAGTTGGTACCACCATACCTTCCAAGTTCACTGCTTGGGGTGTTTACCTTTTGACGTTTACCGGCGTCTTCCCAAATCATGTAGTACATCCCCATTTCAAGGTCGGTTTGGGATTGGGATTGGGCAACAGCTCTTAACGAGTCATGAATTTGGGAAGACGACCCGTATTTTGTAAGGTAAACATCATACATGTTAGACAAGGTGGTGTTGAAAGCATTCTTTAAAGTTTGGTTATAATAGGGGTTTTGATCGTCGTTTAACTCTAGCTCATCACAAATTTTTTCTATTAAAGCTTCAACACCACCAACATTTATGCAAGGGTTTAACGCAGCAGCACATGTCAAAACAGCGGGTAGTTGTTGAAAATATTTTCTAAATTTTTCTTTCATTTTTACACCCATATCAAAATAAGGTGCACCCCTACAATGAAGTTCACTCAACTTTGTGCACATGACAGCAATTTTTGGTAAAGCAATGGGGCTTGTTGGATAGTAAACCCCGGATAAACTAGTTGTGCAAGATTTAAAAATTTGAAGGACCTCCGTAACGATCTCAATCAATAACCAGTTTCTAGGATCGTACGGTGCACATTTACCCCTACTTGACATTATTTGATGAAACGCAATTAGTGATTCTTTTTGTTGGATGGCTTTCTCAAACATATCACAAGTCGAGTTCCATCTTGTTGGACAATCCCAATTGGGCCCCAACCATTGACAATTAGCTTCATCACAAAATTTTTTGTATCTTGAAAATGTTTTATTGTTGCTAAAAACATCTCGTAACATTCTTTTAAAATTGTTTCTTTGCGTTTCGATCACGTTTAACCCATCTTGCACGGCCAAGTTGATAATATGTGCAATGCATCGGCTATGAAAAAACGCTCCATCACAAATAGGTTTATACTTTAATTTTAAATGGCCAACCGCGGCCGTATTGTTGGACGCGTTATCAAACGAAATTGAAAAGATTTTATCTTCAATCTTGTATTGTCGAATGACTTTATCCAAGAGTTTAAAAATATTTCTACCCGTGTGCGGGTAATCAAACAATTGAAACGCAACGGTTCGTTTCATCATTTGCCACGACCCGGGGTCAACCCAATGAGCCGTCACACAAATGTATGAGTCGGGCGAACCATTAGGTACCGACCACACATCCGTTGTTAAGTTTACACCAGTTTGTAAGTTTGAAAAGTATGAAATTAGTTCGGATTTAGCGTTTTTCCAAGCTTTAAGACAATCTCTTCTAAGGGTCGAACGACTTACGTGTTGGTAGCGTGGTTGAACATACTTTTGCATCATCTCCGTGAATTGAGGGTTGTCGAAGTGGTTGAAAGGAAGTGTATTTTGAATCACAAAGTTTGAAAACTTTTGACGTACCGCTTCAAGGTCGTACGTAAACACCGTTCCTTGATTCGTCATCTCCGGCTGCGAACTACTTCCCGATTCGTCCTTCAAGGCCTTGCAAAAGGGCCTTTGTACATGCGCTCTTAAAGTGGAGTTTGCATCTTTGCCATAAAACTTCAAACAATGTTTGCATCGAGCTTTTTGGGTACCGTTAGACATTTCGCATAGGTCGAAATGTTGCCAAACATCTTGGTTTCGTTTCGTGGGGATGACCCGAACGACCGTTTCTCCCGTGTTCGAGGCACCCATGTTGACGGATGAAGCAGCACTTTGGGAGGCCATGATAATCGACTACGAAATAAGAGCGTATGGAGTGGTAATGTGGTATAATTGAGCGTGAGATAACAAAATAATCGCGTATGTAATAAACGTTTAGAGCGTTTGGAGTTGTATAATCGAGTGTGATCTAACCAATACCCAACCTAAGCTATATATAGATGTTTGTGGGGGTAAAATGGGGAAAAAAAAAACGGTCAAAAATTATAAAAAACGGCTATATGGCCGTTACTCAACGGGAAAAAACCGGTTTTTAACCGGTTAACCGGTTTTTTTATAACGGTCAAAAACCGGTTTATAAAAAAACCGGTTAACCGGTTTTTTAAAAAACCGGTTATTAAAAAAACCGGTTTTTTAATAACCGGTTATTAAAAAAAACCGGTTTTTTTTATAACCGGTTATAAAACCGGTTTTGGCTCCAAATTGTGTAACCGATATATAAACCGCCGGTTTTCTTAAAAACCGGTTTCCGGTTTAAACCGGCAAACCGGTTCGAGGACCGGTTTTTTTGACCACCTCTACTTCCTACCATTAAACCATATTGAAAAGGATACACGTCAGATTTTCTTTTAATATGTGTGTTGGATTAATGCATGGGAATGAATTATTGTAGTAACTAAAACATTATAGTTATTGAAAAATGTGGTTGAGATTGATTAAGGGATATTGGTTTTTAATACTCCCAACTTTCCCTTATTGGTAGATAACACTCTCAACTTTGGATTTGTCACCCACCACTCCCAACTTTCACCCTATTTTCTTGCACCACTCCCCGTCTAAATGAACATTAACCTCGTTAATGTTTTGGATTAAAAATGTCATTCAAATTAGTTGAGTGGGTAAAACATAAATTTTATTTTTAACACACAACCTCCATTTCCGGTGACCTCGTTTTTTCCGGCGAATTTGAGTTTTCCGGCGATCTCATCTTTTAGAAAATGGTGACGGTTCATAGGTGTAAAAAGGTGATGGAGATCATGAAGATTGTGCACCGGTGGAGATATGATGAAGATGGTGCTCGCCGGAAACCTGCAAATCGATTTTCCGGCACGCAGCGATCCCGAAAGGTGGCTGGGTGAGACAATGGTGGTGGCGGGGGTTGCGGTTTTGGGGCGGTGGGCGGTGAAATGATGGATATGGTGTTCCCTGGAAACCTGCAACTCGCTGGAAAACTCAAATTCATATGTGAAGCTCGGTGAAATGATGGATATGGTGTTCTGAAAGACGAGATGGCCGGAAAACTCAAATTCGCCGGAAAAAACGAGGTCGCCGGAAAAACGAGGTCACCGGAAATGGAGGCTGTGTGTTAAAAATAAAATTTCTGTTTTACCCCTCAACTAATTTGAATGACATTTTTAGTCCAAAACATTAACGATGTTAGTGTTCATTTAGACGGGGAGTGGTACAAGAAAATAGGGTGAAAGTTGGGAGTGGTGGGTGACAAATCGAAAGTTGGAAGTGTTATCTACCAATGAGGGAAAGTTGAGAGTATTAAAAACCAATATCCCATTGATTAAAAAAAAGTTTAAACTGTTTAAATTATACAATCCTACAAAACTTTGTTTTTGAAATGTATCTTTTATGCATTTAAACAAACCGAAACAAACGAACAAACGAACAAATACAAACACAAACACCTATAAAAGCAAAACTTTTTGTTTGTGTTTGTTCATTAGGAAAATGAAGGCATTCGTGTTTATTTATGTATGTTTGTTAATATTCTAAATGGACATAAACAAACACAAATTAAATGCAAATAACAATTTTCAAATTGAAGTAGGTACCATCACTATACTAAACTTAGGATCTTGATTTATTACGTTGTTAACCACTAGTGAGTTTAACAAAGTACTCAAATCGAAAGAAATATTTCATTACATAACAATAAAAAAATTGCTTAATAGTTAACTTCTTCATCAACAAATTTTGATATCAACTTACTATATATCGTTTCACTTAAAAAATGTTCTTAAGCTCATTTGGGTATGGTTAAATAGATAGGGGTGTGCTGGAAATCGAATTAATTGACACTAGGCCCCACCTGATAATATTTTTGTCATCAGTCACACCTTTTACATTTTTTTCTCATTGGACATTTGTTAGAAAAAAAACTTAACCCCGTTAAGTTTCATCCGAATTTCAAACTGACGTGCTAAGTTTTTTTTAATCGGAACGAGGATATGAGTAAATTGATGTAAAACTCACGTTAAAACAGGGCTGCAAGCCATGATCGGCTTGATTAATTGGAAGTTTAAACGCATGTATCCTTACAAACCTTAAACACGGATATTGAGCTGGTCTGGTTTGCGGATTGTCACACCAAAGGATGTGTGAAGTGGCCGTGAGTTGGATCTCCGTGGAAATTTCATGATTATAGATAGAGAAATAATATAATTTTAGTTATTTTTACTAGTTAAAATGCATTTTTTTTCTTCGTGCCCAAACAAGTGTTCTATTTGTTTTTAATTTTGTATATTATATATTTAATTTAACACTTAATTTGACTGTTCTCAAATAACTTGGGGTCGATAGTATAGTAATGATAATAATAAATATGTAGCCTTGTTTATTTTTTGTCTTGAACGTTTTGAAATAAATTTTACCAAAAACATAGTTGCTTTAAAAAAAATGTGTTTGGATGACAAGTATTTGTTTAAAAGAATAAAAGGAATTAATATCACCCGTTTAAAAATAATAAATATTATCCATTAAATAATACCGTTCATTGTCACTTACAATAACACATGTTTTTTTTTCAATGTCATTGTCACTGTCACATGGTAAAACACATGTCTAAATTGGAATTGGCCGGTTCACGGGAAGCCGTTAACCGTGAATCCTCCATCCACGACAATTGTTTGTCCAGTGATATAAGAAGCAGCAGGCATGCAAAGGAATGCCACCACTGATGAAACTTCATTTGCTTCTCCCGGGCGTTTCAATGGAGTCCTAGATACCACCATGTCCAAAATTTGTTTATCACTTAGCATCTACATACAATATATATTTCGGGGTATCCGAATTTTGAAAAATAAAATAAAAACAACGTTAGAATAAACCAAACTGTGAACACCCAAAACGTAAATAATATGGTATACAAAAAGGGTATGGTGTGAAATATTACACTTTCGACAAGCGGGGCTTTGATGAACCATGGCGCAACACTATTAACTCGGATATTGTCTTTAGCCCATTCACATGCTAAATTCTTTGCAAGCTGGTTAATAACACCTATGTGCAAAAAACATATTAATCTTGCATGATGAAATATTGTAATCTTGCATACCCCGAAATGGTTAGAGAAAACGAATACCTTTAGTGGCACCATAAACGGATCCAGAAAAAACATGAACTAGACCCGCTACAGAGGACATGAAGACAATGCTACCGACACCCGAAGCCTTCAAAAGAGGATGTGCAAGTTGACACAAATGGTAGCAAGATTCCAAATTAGTAGCCATGAGCGTCGAATAGTCGTCGATAGTATATTTTTGTAGTAGGTTTTATTATACTTGTCCCGACATTATTTATCTAAATGAAAATAAGTAATGTAAAAACACTTGTTAGATATGTGTTAACAAGGACTTATAAAATGTTTACTTGATAATATAACTAACCAAAATGTTAAGCTTTCCTTTGAAAATAGAGGAGACTTTTTCTATGAGCTGTTGGCGTTGAGGACGAGAAGATATATCGCAAACGGATCCAGTGACGTTGAACCCTTTGACGGACCACTCATGTAAACAGTGATTAAGCTCGACCTCATTGCGAGAACAAGTGTGTACCACGGCTCCAAACTCCGCTAACTCTTCCACGATAGCACGACCGATTCCACGTGTGCCGCCAGTGACAAGAGCATTCAGTCCAGTTAGAGACCATCGGGGACTTCTAGTTTCAGTACCAGTATCTGCAGCCGTTGTCATGTTATTAAATTTTTGTCTAAAATGAACATTTGTTGTGGTTTATATGATACATTAATATGTCACAATTTGGTCAAATGATTGTTTTGATGATTTTTTTCTTAAACCTATGAGATTAAATGATTAATACTTGTTTTATAATCATGACTAATCAACCGAACAATTATATTTAGTTTTAATCTAATATTGCCTTACCAAAACTCATAAAAAAGCATTTAATAATATTATAAAAGGTATTAATATATAACCACACTCACTTTTATCCTGATTTGCAACGATTCTACAACAATATCACTTCTTCACGTTTTCATTTTTCGATAACATATGTAAGATTAATTGGTGCAAGTGCTATGGAAAAAATATTAAATAAATAGGGGTTTGAGCCACTCAAAATGTTTAACTTCATGAGTCGTCCCGCTCAACTATTGGTCAATACTACTAGGGTCGTCTTGCCCCGGATCTATTGTTGTCGGGTCTATCCTTCTCCCTGTCTTCGAAAAAGATTCGTCCTTGAATCCTTAGCAAGTTGAAAAGAAAAGGGCCAGAGGAATAATCCTATCCTATGAATAAACAAATGTCACACACATTTGTTGTAAGTTTAAACAAGACCAAATTTTAACATTTGCACACGAATTAAGTTCAAGTCATCATATAACCAGAAATCCACTTGTTTATTTAATACGCACATCCCCGTTCAATGGGTCTACTTTGGTTCAGCATAACAAAATCAAGCATTAGAAGTTAGACCTAAAGTTAAACCTTTGCAGCAACAAACCATTCAGATGTTAGAACATTGTACAACCACCAAGTCAACTTAATGAACCGTATCTACCATTTCTTGATCAGCAACCGAGTTACCATCATCTCCCAGATTCTCGTGACACCCATTTACAACTTTCATATGCTTCTGTACCTCCCAAAACCCTGTGCTCTCACGTTTTCTTCTCCCGTTGATACTTTGACCATCTTTGACTTTGATATCTTCAACCATAGCTTGACTATCTTTGACTTCATCATCTCTGCACTTCAAAGCTTTTTCATGTAATTCCGAGATGCTGTGATCACATACTTTAAGCCCCTGCTGTTCCAGTATCAAAAGCCACCCTACATTTTTTTATTTTTTTTAAATAATCAATATATTAACAGAGTGTGTGAAAACATACAAGTTTCTAACATAAATTAAAAAAGCAAAGTACCAATAATGTCCTTTGGGGAGGAAATATCAGGTACGGTTGGTTTCATAACTGTCACGCCAGTGACCCATGAAATTATCTGATGTGGCAGCTGAGATGCTGAAAAGGCGTTGAGAAAATAACCGACTCCAACAGGGTCACCATTTTCCCTACAACCCAAAAAACTCACAAGTCATAATACAAGCTACATAATTTAAATAGAAGGGTAGTTTAGACATTAATTACCTTGCAAACTGCAATGCTGAGTTTGTGACAAACAACCATAAAATCACAATCTCTTTATCACAACCAAGTAACGGGCCGAAATCCAATGCAACTTCATAAAGCACTCGCCTCAGGATCAGTTCATCTGGTTTAGCCTGTAGATATATAATTGTATACAATACATATATTATATTTCATTTACATAGGCATACATTGTAGTATGACAAGATAATAAGTCGGTTGGTACAGAAAAACTAACCAAAAGCTCTCCAACAGGCAAACTTGGTTCCAACAGCAGTTTGAAAAGCATAACTGTTAATTAATATTATAAAAAGCATAATTAGTCATCTTTTGAACAAAGTAATTAATAACTAATAATGACATATCTAAAACTAGTAACAAGGAACAAGTTTGGAAGGTATATCTTGCAGATCTAATACAATGAGGAAACTGTCTATGAAGATTTGAATGCATTAATTAAACACAAATTTAGATACTGAAAATCATTAACAAAATCTACTGTGACACCATGTAATAAGGTATCAAATAGGCTTGTAAACAAACCGAACGATCGAACATGAACAATTACACGAACAGGGTTTCCTTGTCTGTGTTCGTTTGTTAAGAAAATGATCATGTTCGTGTTCGTTTGCGTTCGAACGTTAACAATATAAACGAATGGCTCGCGAGCGAACATAATTGAACATAGATAAATGAAATAACATAGCTAAAACCAGTTAAAAACAATGTGAAGAACAATTTGCTAGCCTAAAAAGTTATTAAAACAAGACTAAGTTGTAATGAGCTTAAAAAAAATTAAATGTACATATTAATAAACGAAAACAAATGAGCACAAACAAAAGTAAGCTAATGAGCTTAAATTAACGTAAACGAACAAACATAAATGAATTTGTATGAAAGAAAAGTAAGTGAACGTTCACAAACATAAATGAATGAACAAGACATGCGTTCATGTTCGTTCGTTTAGCTAAATGAACAAAAAGTGCTGTTCATATTTGTTCGTTTATTAAATAAGCGAACATAAACGAACTTCCTGCCGGACAGTTCGCTAATCGTTCAGTTTGTTTACAGGCCTACTATCAATGGTTGCAAGTCCGTTCATATGGTCTCATATATCAATCCTAATAAACAAACTCACAAAAACTTCAAATGATTTTGTAACTTTCTGACCTAAACACGACGAACACTTCTTAAACCCCTGAATAATCTGACCAGCACAGCTCTTAAGATCCTTACACAAATCCATCCGCGACTCCCCTGACTCAAACATCAAACACAGCCTAAACAAAAGCGTCTCGACCATAACAACCGCAGCAAGGTAACTCATCCCAGTCTCCATTCACCCCCTTCCGAATCTCATCACTCGTAAGCGGAAAAAACAACTTAAACCCATCCACACGCCCCTCACTCCTTTTAACCTCGTCAGCAATCCAAATCGGCACCAACCCAACCCAACTCACCGCCGAATCACAAACCCTAACCCTAACCTCTCGCTCCACCAAACCATCATTACAGCACATAATAACGTAACCGATTATCTCATCCACTAAACCTATGATGATCTCATTATCTAATCCA
Source organism: Bidens hawaiensis (assembly GCF_021521415.1). Taxonomy (NCBI): domain Eukaryota; kingdom Viridiplantae; phylum Streptophyta; class Magnoliopsida; order Asterales; family Asteraceae; genus Bidens; species Bidens hawaiensis. The sequence goes on along the minus strand of NW_027491112.1, from coordinate 283,733 downwards.
TTAACCTTAACCTCACATTTTAGTTTAACTAAGCGGTACAGAACCGGCGCAACGAGCGACACCGAATTGGAAAAACCGTAAGCGTTGGGATCACGAGAGCGAGTGAAACAAGTTCTTGATGGATAAGAGAATGTGTTGGGAATGAGTTAGGGGTTGGAATGTGATGGCGGAATAGAACCAGATGAACTCGAGGGGTGGATCGGTCATCGACTGGATTAAGCGGAAGAAGATGGAGCTGAGTTCGGAGAAATCGGTTCGGCCTTTGTGGAACTCGGCTAGGTAGTGGTAAATTGACTCGTTTAGCATCGGTTCTAAGGTTTCGAGTGGTGGTGAAGCTAGGGTTTGCAGCTTCATGCTCGTGATTGGAAGCTAAATTGAGGAAGTAAAGCAGAATTTGAGCTCAACTGTAAAACCCTAGGGCTTTTCTCTAACGGACAGTTTTTGAATTCTTTACATGAAAATTTCCAAAATGAATGATAAGATAGAGAAATTTAAAATAAGCCAAATTTCAAAAAGTTTTTCAAAATAATCTAAAACCATCTCTGTCGATGCATCTGGTTTCTCACCGATGGATTTCGACTGCTACTAAAATACTGACACGTGTAAAGTGTCTGACCCCACCCAACAATTTTCTGATAAAATCCATCTTCGTATTTTTGGTGTGAAAATCGTCTCTCCGAACACCATCATCTCTGTGATGTTTGGTTTTGTTTTCATCTCTGTTGTGAGTTTTCAAAGAGGTTGAAAATCGTGTTTTTTTGAAATTCGTCTGACTAGACGAGTTTCACGTGAATTTCATCTTTTCACGTAAAAACCACCAAATCATCATCTGCATCTTCTTCACATAATCTATCAACAAACCCCTCCCTACTTTCGTCATCGCCGCCACCCATCTTCTTCTTCGACGAACTCCAAGACCTCACCCTTTTCTGGCAAGCCGCCACCACCACCGCCGGAAAAGAAAACAAGGTTTGGGTCGACAAATGAAAAAAGTCTATTCTTTTTTTTTCCATTTCATCAAACATATGGACCAATCAACCATGTAAACCATAAGGTTCACCACTTTACTTTTTCAGAGCTAACTACGTGAGTAATTTGACCTATGAAAAGTAAAAGAAGTTCATTAATCCATTTTTAATTAGGGAAATTTGATTTTGTATGGGTGTGTTAGAAAGTCAAATTGTGGTGTTGATGACAACTGTGAGATTTACTTATACACCACTTTTTTTTGTTAACCATTTCAAGAGAAGGTTGTCACCTGGAATTAAAGAAAATAATAAATTCATTTGTTTGCAATCTAATCCCATAACCCGGTCGCTGCCACAACCCAAAGTCACAGTAGGTTGTTGTATTTTCTTTTATTATTTTAGAATGATACACTCTTAAAAATTATTGGTTGAATTTATTATTTTTTCTTTTTTTCTTTCTACCAGTTAGTTTTACTTAAACTTCATTTTATGGTAATAACTTCTTATATTTATTATTTCTAAAAAATATAATTGTACAGTATTGCTTAACATATTTTTATTTGAATGTTGTGATATAAATTTTATTAAAACCAACTTTTTATATAAATTGTTAATATGATGCCGATACAAAACTATAGGTTCGCAAACTTGTTACTTTTAAAATGTATTTTTTTACGGTTCTTTTTTTTATTTGAATGTTGCGATATAAATTTTATTAAAACCAACTTTTTATATAAATATATATAAATTATTAATATGATTCCGATACAAAACTATTGGTTCGCAAACTTGTAATTTTTAAAATGTATTTTTTTACATTTTAAATAATAAAAAATCATATTTATTTAATAAAAAATTGGTTGAGGTTGGGCTGTGAATGAGATTTAAAACTTGGATTGGGTTGTTGTATATGTTAAAAAAAGATAAATTAGTTTTTTTATTAAATGTTGGGTTGAAATGAGTTGTAAATAAAAATAATCTTACAAAGTTGCATATGATCATGCTAAATATAAGTTCAATATTATTTTATAACTGATTCGAGATCATAAAGAAGTTTTGATTTACATATGTTTACTAAGTTGAGATATAACTCTAGATATAAAGTTAACTTTGTATTAAGTTATTTAATTTTAATTAATTCACTCAGCATTTCATTCTACTGTAAAATATGTGATTATTCTAAAAAAACAATAGGGTTATTATGTTATTTTTAATTCCGAATCCATATGAATTTCTGGCGGTGGTGGTGGCTTGCCAGATAAGGGTGAGGTCTTGGAGCTCGTCGAGAAATAAGATGGGTGGCGGCGGAGGTAGGGAGGAGGTTGTTGGTAGATTATGTTAATGTGAAGAAGAAGATTATTTGGTGGATTTTATGTGAAAATATAAAATTCACGTGAAATTCGTCTCGTCAAACGAATTAAAAAAACACAATTTTAAACTTTTTTAGAAAACTCAGACGGAGATGAAAACATGACCAAACATCACGGAGGAGATGGTTTTCGCAAAGACGATTTTCGCACCAAAAATAATGGAGGAGATGGATTTGATCAGAAAATTATCGGGTGGGGTCAGACTCTTTACACGTGTCAGCATTTTAGTGACGGTCGAAATCTATCGACGGGAAACAAAATGCATCGGTGGAGATGGTTTTGGTTGGATTATTTTTAAAAACTTTTTAAAATTTGGCCTATTTAAGTTTCTCTCTCACCATTTGGTCTATTTTAATAATTTTCTCTTCCTTCTTTCTTTCCTTTTCAAATACTAAATAATTCTTTCTTTCCTTTTCAAATACTAAATAAGGAGCAATAGATTATGTAATGGGAAAATCCCTGAAATGTTCATTTTGAATAAGGTGGTCAAGGTTTTGTTCATAATCATTATAAATTTTCTAAATGTCTATTATCAATACTGTAGGATCCTCCCTTAAATTTTGTCAGACTCACTTATTTTAAACCAATAGCTACTTGCCATGTGTCATACATACCGTCAGACTCTCATATATACTGTCGACCTTACATATATACCATCGGAAGATGGTATATACCGTCGCCCCTGCAAAAATTTAGGAAATGATTCTAAAAATAAATTATTTTATAAAAGAAATTATTAAGTTGGAATCCGATGGTATATTTTTGAGGCCGGCATTATATACAATCTTTCGACGGTATATAAGTAAGGCCGATGATATATAGTACACGTGCCAAGTAACTACTGGTTTAAAATTAGTGAGTGTAAAGAAGTTTAAGGAAGGAACCAAGGTTATTGGTAATGGACATTTAAGGAATACATGATGATGGTAGACAAAAGCTTGACTACATTGTTTGAAATGGATATTTTGGTTTGAGTCAGTTCAGGTCGTACCGGTTACACACCCCTAGTTCGTGTTAAATATTAATTTATGGTGACACAATAAGGCTATGAGGTATACTCTAACTCATTCTAACTCCACATAAGCTCCACATCACTCATTTTTTCTCTTTCACTCCATGTCATCCAAAGGAAATGGTTTAACTCATTTAACTCCATCTCTCTCCTATTAATATTTAATTTAAAATCAAACATTTAGTTTAATTACCAAAATAAATAATAACAAAACAATTAGTAATTAATACATATTTAATGCATATTGTTCATTTTAACCCGTTAGAAGCATAATCCATGGGTCATTTTAACACACTTAACACAAGTGAGGAGTGGGTTTAATCCATTTTAAAGTGCCATGTCATGTTAACCCATCTAAGGGTTAAAGTATACCCCCATAACCTAAGAACACCTATTATTATTTGTGTTTTGTTTGACCCAAAATAAAAACAACAATGATAAGTAAATAATAAGATCGGGCCGAAAGTGTAATTGAGATTCCATTTGCCCGATAACAACAATACACCCCCACCCCCACCCCCACCCCACACCCACACCCACACCCACACCCACACCCCTACTCATCACTCTCACTCCTAATTCTAATTCCAATTCCAATTCCTATTGGTTCGATCCAACACAACACAACACAAAATAATAATATTATTATTAATAATAATGGCTATACAAACTGATTCATCTTCTTCATCAGCTTGATTTTGATTTGTATTGATTCCAACAATGGACAGCGATGGTGACGTGGCCATGACTCACGAGGGTTTAGACTGGAAATTCTCTCAGGTTTTTGGTGAACGTGCCGCCGGTGAAGACCTTCAAGAAGGTATTATTATTATTATTAATTATTATTATATAATCTATGCCAATTCATTTTCTCTCTAATAATATTATTTATAATTTCACATTTTCATTGAAGGTTTAGGGTTTTTGGTCTTTAAAGCTTCTTAATTAAGATGAGTTTAGGGCAAAACATAGATCCAATTAATTTATGGAATACCTACAATTTCAATAATCATATGTGAGTACTGGCTCATAGTATTGAAATTGTTGCATTGCGCTTTCTGACAAAAGCTGCTGCTGCTGCTGCTGCTGCTAACATAGTGATTATGATGTAATAGTGTTTTTCTGTTAATAACTTAATGGGACTATTTCACATAATAATAACAATGTTTCAATACTGTTTCATTCAATTCACTCACTTTTCTCTAACTAGTAACTAGTAAGGTTGAGCAAATGGTACCGGCTACCAGTACCGAATCAGGTATTGTCAGTACCAACTTTTTGAGGTTTTTGGATCGGTACGGTGTCGGTAATGGTATTTTACCAAGTTTTTGCCTTTAGTACCAGTACCGTACTGGTATCGGGAGCCATTTTATTCGAATTTCGGTACCATTAACCGTACCGAGCTCATCCCTACTAACTACAATACTACTTATCTTTCAATAATGTTCACTTCACTTGTTGTGAAGTTTTTATAAAGGTTTACTTTTTGTAAATTAAGTGACACAAGTGGAAGAAATATGAAACTTGATTTGTATTTACTGATTATTTTGTTTCACTTTTAACTCAAAGTAGGAGGTAACTTTGAAGGAAAAAGACTATATTATATCCGAGTTTCATAATCGATTCGTTTAGGTTGTTCAATTTAAGCACTTATGAAAAATCTCACAGCAATTGAGTGACTTTATTGCAGCATTATTGAAACTTGGCTATTATTTTATGGTTTTTTCTTTTCTTTAATAGTTGACAATGCAGTCTACTGATTACAGTTTAACCGCTTTACTTGCAGTTGATATCATTTCAGCAATAGAATTTGATAGATCCGGGGATTATCTTGCAACCGGAGATCGTGGGGGTCGTGTGGTTTTGTTTGAAAGAACTAACAGAACAAATGTATGCTACTTTACAGTCTTCTTTTAAATTTCTCTACATTTATTCTTTCTAAATCTTTAATCTTTAAATCATCTACGAACTTCCATATTATGACATGAACCTGTGTAAATTAGGACGGTGGTCATCGGAAAGTTCAAGAAGCAATGGATTGTTCCAGCAGCCAGCACCCTGAATTTCATTATAAAACTGAATTTCAAAGTCATGAACCAGAGGTATTAAGCATTAACCATCTTCATATATTTTAAAGTATTTTATGGGTCATGTTTTTTAATTCTTCCATTGATTGTTGTGAGGTCAGTTTGATTATCTAAAGAGCTTGGAAATTGAGGAGAAAATCAGCAAGATCAGATGTTGTCAGACAGCTAACAATGCCATGTTCTTGCTATCCACTAATGATAAAACTGTAAAGTTCTGGAAGGTAGGAAGTTCTGGAAGTTTGATGTTACCTTTTACCACTTTTTTGGTACATGCGCGTGTTGGGTTGACTTGAACTTAGGAGGGTTAAACGGGTCGTGTTCGTGGGTTGGCGGGCCCAGCCCAACACGACACTGAAAATGGTGTTAGACATGTGAACCCGAATACGTCACGCATATTCATGGGTTGACACGAACATGGCCCGATTGACCCGAAAGTTATTTAATTTTGTACATATTAATACTTCCAAGCTTACATTTTTACAACAAAAAATACAAATTTATATAAAACAATTACATTTTTAGTTATAAAATCACGTGTCAGCTTCCTTTTTTGTTTAAAATTTTGGCTACCTTAGCCAGTGAATTTTATCTATCACATAAAATACGCTTACAAAAGGGTTAAATGGGTTCGCAGGGTGCAACATGAAACTGTCCCGAACCCTTTTATACCAAGCCCAGACTCGCGAATTCTGTGTTAGGTCTGTATCGTGTTAGAAATTCACACCCTTACTTGAACTACCTTTGTTCTCTTTTCTTTATCTTTTATTAATAATTAAATAAGAATAGAACACAATCTTATTCTTTGAATGAAATGGTTTAGAGGGTTTTGAATAAGCGTATATTATCTCCTTCTAAGATACTTTTTTTTTAATTATACTCGTTGGACCAGTTTAGAGGAAAAAAGTCAAAAAATAACCCAAGTCAACACATTAATAAGTAAACGATCAAAATGTCCACTTCTACTACTTTACTTCTTATTTGAACAGGTTCAAGAAAAGAAGATCAAGAAGGTATGCAACTTTAATCTCAACCCTCAAAAACCGACAAGTAACGGTTTTCTTACTACTTCAAGCGAGCCAACATCATTCAAAGCATGTTTTACAAACGGAGGATGCAATGTTCCATTGAGGGGAGTTACATCACTACATTTACCTACGGTAGTTATATAATTCCTGGTCACTATAATTTTCAATTGTTTGTTATTATTACTTTCTAAAATCTCAACTTTCAACTGTCGTATTCAGATAACCAGTAATGAAACCAGCCTTTTAGCTAGATGTAGAAGAACATTTGCTCATGCACATGACTATCACATTAATTCCATCTCAAATAACAGGTGTGCTCCCATATGGCCATATTATTAAGTTAATTATTTGAATTAAATATACTGATGTAAGTTTGTTTGTTTTCATCCTGTAGTGATGGTGAAACATTTATATCAGCTGATGATCTTCGTATAAACCTTTGGAATTTGGAAATTAACAGCCAGAGTTATAATATTGTCGACAAGAAACCTGCAAACATGGAGGATTTAACTGGTGGATTCATTTATAGCAATTATTTCCATTAGAAATAACCTGCTCAAGCTTTTAATTGTTAATACTTATTCAGTTATTTGTTGGTGCAGAGGTGATAACATCAGCAGAGTTTCATCCTTCACATTGTAACATGTTGGCATATAGCAGCTCAAAAGGTTCAATTAGGCTTATTGATTTGCGACAGTCAGCCTTATGTGACACTCATGGCAAATTGTTAGTGAATAAAGTTCATTTTTATGGAAAGAAGAGAATGCTTTTTCTCTAAATGTGTTTGAAATGATCAATTTTTTGTTGCAGGTTTGAAGAACAAGAAGCTCCTGGTTCTAAATCTTTCTTTACTGATATTATATCCTCAATTTCTGATATTAAGTTTGCAAAGGGGGGTCGGTACATATTAAGTCGTGATTACATGACACTTAAGGTACGCGTTTTAAACGATTTTATAAGTGCTTTTTTTCATATAAAAGTTGTAACTAATTATCTCAGTTCTCATAGTTTTTTCAATTTTCATGCATATATGTCAGATGTGGGATATAAATATGGGTTCTGGTCCAGTTGCAACTTTTCAGGTGCATGAACATTTGAGACCCAAGGTAATAATGAAATAATAATAAAACACCTTTTAAATCACTTTCTTTTATTGAATTTTTTTTGTATATCTTTCAGCTGTGTGACATGTATGAAAATGATGCAATCTTTGACAAGTTTGGATGTTGCATGAGTGGAGATGGAGAGCGAGTGGCAACTGGTTCATACAGGTCTGACTTACCTTTCTTTCTTAAAAAAGAACTATCCGGTTTTAATTAATTGGGATTAGTTTAATGTTGTACTAACTATTTTTTAATAATAATTCAGCCATCTGTTTCGTGTGTTCGGTTGTTCTGAGGGCAGCACCGAAGCAACAACTTTAGAGGCAACCAAGAATCCCACAAGGTACCAATTGGCAAATGCCAATAAATTAATAATCCGTCTATTTCTGCTAATGTTCTTACTTTTATATTTGATGTTTTTGTTTTTGATTAATTAATAGGAGACAAATCCAGACACCTCCAAGATTCTCAAAATCCCCTGGAAACAGTTCTCATGGAGGTATGCACATCATTTTCAACTCATAATTATGTCATTAATTTCTTATTTTCCGGCACCAAATATATTTACCAACTCTTTTCATCAATAGGATCAGATGATATAAGTGGAAATAGTTTTGATTTAACAACAAAGTTGCTCCACCTTGCATGGAACCCAAGTGAAAACTTGATTGCATGTGCTGCTTCAAACAGTTTGTATATGTATTATGCATGAAGACGGGAAAAATGGCGTTATTGTAAATTTTTTGAATTAAATGAGTATAAGTGAGCGCTCTCCTACACCCAAAAAACCGAGGTAATTTGGTAGTTGGGGCCGAGGTTTATGTTTGGATTGGAAGGAAGTAGCTGTGTTGTGAATCAGTTAAACTAAATGAGAGATTTTTTTATGTCATGTCGGATCAAGTCTTTTGCATTGTATCATATATTTGGTTAAGATGACTTCATAAACATTCTACATGAACATGGTTTGATTTACCAAGGTTAATCTCCTAGTCGTCAATTTAAGAGTTTTTGTTTAGTCGTGTTTAGGGCTGTTCAAAAAGCTCGTGGCTCGCTCGAAACTCGCTCGGCTCGAAAAAGCTCGATTCTAAATGAGCTCGACTCGACTCGGCTCGATTTTTAAATGAGCCGAGCTCGAGCCAGGGTCAGCTCGGCTCGTGGCTCGGTCTTGGCTCGACTCGTTAGCTCGGCTCGTTGGCTCGTTTAGATTAAACCCTAAATTTTAATATCTATATATAATATCATATCAAGAAATAAATAAATAAAAATTATACATAAATTAATACCTAAAACCTTAAAAAAGAATAATGAAAATAAAACAAATAAATTTATAAATTCTCTAGTTTATAAGTTTTATATATATGTATGTTAAAATTATATTTTTTGTATTTTATATATCAAATTTTGTAAAATATAAAATAAAAAAATAATAAATAAAAAATAAAAAAATTAAAGGAGTCCGGCTCGACGAGCTCGAGCTCGGCTCGAGATTTATACGAGCCGAGCTCGAGCTCGATTTGTCAGCTCGATAAAGAAAACGAGCGGAGCTCGAGCCAGCTCGATTAAGTTCGAGCTCGAGCACACTCTGGCTCGACTCGACTCGGCTCTTTACAACCCTAGTCGTGTTTGAGTTAGTAGTAGTTAGCTTTTACGTCCCTTTAGATACACTGCTCGAATGTTTTAAAAGATGTCGGATATTTTCAAATGAACTCGAAAAGGCGAAAGGGGTGTTGAAACACGGGTTAAAAGCGGGAAGTTGATCAGTGACGTAGTTAAAAAGGGATCGGTGACGTGGGGATTCAAAGGCTGAAACAGATCATGTCAACTTGGGGGAATTTTATCTGATCTTAACTTTATGTTGCACAAGAATATGATTCTTTAACCGAGAAGAGTTCGAATTAAGATTCTTTTTCCCATTCAAAAAGGAAAGGCTAAGCGATTGATATCCGGTACAAGTATTCGAATATAGGACTGGTTATGTGAATAATCTTAAGAATACCTGATATCTTATAGCAAATCCATTTACCTTTATTTAAGCCATATATGTGGATGTGTTATAAAATATTAAACAATATAAAATGATATTCTAAATTGCATTTGAAAACTTTAAAAAAGTTGTTTAGAATTCAAATTTAAACTTCAAGTAGGTCTTTGAAATGAGTTTTAGGTGATGAAAATTTGAATAATTTTAACCATCTAACATCATAAACGAGGATCTCGAGCTGGGAAATTACACCCGATAGGTACGGGACAAGATACGAATACAGTTTTACAATCAAACACGGGAAGACGATCCCCCCGTCATTCCTAGTTCTAGCAAACTATGACATGCAAAGAAATTGTAGAAAATCCAAGTTTGTAACATTCATACAGGAGTATTCAAAATAATCCTTACATCATATATATCTCTTTTTATTGTGTAGGGCAACAAGCACCACTATATCATTCTCTAAAACTAAATCCAAATCCAAAAAGATGGGATAACAACATTCACTTTGTACTAGGAAGCACAACATATAAATAAACACATAATCCATGTCTTCTTTTTTTTTCCCTTATGGTTATTCAAAAGCTAATTCGAGGCGGCTGGGGAACTATATATGGTTTTTCCTACGCGTTTTGGCTTATTAAAGACTAAAAATGGAGGCCATGTAAATATGTGAACACAAAAAACATGTTAGGTTCATATAATGTGAATATGCGATGGATGTGAACCGGTACCACTTGTTATGTGGAATGGTGACGGGTGGTGCTAGTGCCGCCAGTTGAGTCGGAAACTGGCATGCTTTGGGACAAACTTGAACTGGCGGAGCCGCTAGGCATGCTGGTGGAGAGACCGAGACCGTCTATGTCGGATGTGGAAATAAGTTCGGGCCTCAACTCGGATGAAGATGATGATGGAGCCAGGGTGACATTTGATGAGCCAACTGGATATGGTGCAACGGGCATGTCGGCTAGTGAAGATGCAGATGGGCTGTAACTTAATGTCCCCATTGGGTGGTCAAATCTGCATGATGGACCGAACTTACACACCCCCTTTTGAGCATAATGTGTACAAAGAGGCGCACCCTGAAACATAACATATTATAAGTAGACAATATTACCATGCGATAAACATTCAGCATGCATAAAGATAAAGATGTTTATTTTGATACGTTTAATATTAGGTTTAACCCATATGACCCCTTACCCAACCCACCAGACCTGCCCATCTAGAGCTGTTCAAAAAGCTCGTTGCTCGCTCGAAAATAGCTCATTTGTAAACAAGCCGAGCTGAGCTAGCCTGATCTGTAAGCCTGCCAAGCTCAAGCCAAGGTCAATGGATCGTTTAGGCTCAAATTTAATATAAATAAACAATTACCCAAATTTTAATACACATATAAATAATGAATTCTGTGATTCAAAAAGTCTTTTTTGTGTAGGTTGTAAATATTATGTCTAGTTTTTATATATGTTATCAATATGTGTAACATATAAAAGTTCACTTTTTTTAACTAAATGAGCCGGCTCAATGAGCCACCAACTGGCTCAAGTGGCTCAAGTTTTAGCTCGTTAAAATAAACCAGCCAAGCCTGAACCCACCCTGGGTCGGCTCGTTTACAGCCCTAGCTCACCCGCCCATCTACATTTACATTTGTTGCACTACGAAACATGAATGAAATACGCTAAAACCAGAACATAATATATCAAAACAGGGATGTGTAGAAATGCTTACTGGGCGGAGAGGAAGGCCCATTGGACTAAGCACAACGTTTGACTTTGGTACAGTCCACTCAGGCGGATGATGATATCTACACGAAGAACCAAATTTACAATCCCCCTTTTTCAAGAAGTACTGGCATTCGGGTTCACCAGGTCGTTCAGGAAACGGGTGTTCTTTTTTAACAGAAGAAGATGGCATAGAAAGGTACGCTCCAGTGTATGCAGGAACAGGGGAAGACAAATGAGGCGTCATTGCATAATATGAGCCTGCTCCAACAGTATTAGAAGAAGCTTCCAGATTTACATTTACAGGTGCCTAAAACCATCAAAATTAAGTCATGCTAAAAGTATTAACTTTTAAACTAAACAAGTAATAATAAAAAAATAATAAATAAAAATAAATAAAAATCATAAACTACCTGATAAGGATACCAGCCTGGAAATGGGACCATTCCTGATGGAAGCAGGACCGGGCTGTACGGCCCGGGCATATATGAGCCTGGAAGAAGAGACGGTCTTGCAAACACCTGAGATGGGTATATAGCAGAAGGTGTAGATTCAGGTGGTGGTACCTGTGGCTGCGGTGGCGGCGGAACGATGGTGGTGGGCTGGGGATGATGAAATTTACAGGTAACCCCAAACTTACACTGCCCTGTTTTGACATAGTATGAACATTCATTCTTTTTCACCCTGAGGAGAGAATATTATGTGAAAACTCAGATTAATAACAAAATAATATTCAAAAATAGAGTCGAAAACTTCGCCTCATTCAACTATTAACGAGTAGGTTTGGCTCAAATGGGTCAAACAGGTTAAAGGTTCGTCTTTTGTTGATGAAGTTGATTTATTTTTTTTAATAATGTAGTTTTTATAATCATATTTAGCTCAACATAGAAAAATCATAAAAATGATTAAAAGTGTTTATTAGTCGGCCCGGACCATTTTGACCCAAATCCAGTTTGACCCATCACCCAACCGACCTGTTTGTCACCCCTGAAAAAAAAACAGGAACTTGAAGGAAGTTAAAAGAGTATTTTAATAATCTAATTATTAATTTTTTATCATCATATTTAGCTCATCAGAGTTAAAAAAAATCATAAAAACAGTTAAGGTGTTTATTAGTCAGCCCGGCCCGTTTTGACCCAAACTCAGTTTGACCCAAACTCAGTTTGACCCGTTACCCAACCCACAAAAAGAAAACAGAAACTCACGGGACGCAGAGGGTATCCAGATATATTTAACAGCACTGTACTTGATGACCCAACTCCCTGTCTTGGGTGATGATATTTGCATGAAGCACCAAACTTGCACATTCCCGTTCGCATATAGTACTAACAAAACAGATACAGACGCATAAATGACATAAAAATATAAATTCATCAGCAACAGACGAATCTATAAACAAAAAAAAAGGTTATGTCAATTGTCAAACTGTCAATCTTAGTATAACAGTAACTAACATAAAAACGAAACTGCTATGATGTATACAGAATCTACAGACTTTCAACTACCACAATAAAAAACAGAATCTATGCTTCAACTAAATCAATCGTAACAAAAAGACGAAACTTTGAGCATTAAATTTGGATCATAGTCTTTGTAGAACAAGTTAGTTAGTTATGAATCTATTTATAAACAAAGCTATAAATATACATCCAAATGCAAACAATCCATGTTTTATAAATTATAACAACAAGCAATCAACAAGATTGTATCTTGTTAAAATATTCAATCTTAAAATTAGTAAGTAATTCAATGAAGTACCTGACACATGGGTTCACCGATCCGTTCCGGATACTCTTCGCCACTAGACCTCATAGCTCCATAAACCTATAAAAAAACCTTAATTTTAACCTAAATTAACTTAATGCATGTCAATTTTGTGAAATCAAATAAACACGAAACCGAAATCACCCAATTCCCAAACAGATCCACAAACTAAAAACACCAAATTTGCTTCTTGATCACAAATAACAACAAAAACACATTACAATTAATGCAAATTTAGGGAAAATGAATGAATTACCGAACCGCGATCACTGGGATGGTTAAACCGACACCGGGAACCATAGCCACAAAACCCTGTTCTCAAGTAATAAATACAATCAGCCGCATCGGACCGTTCAGGGTACAAAGGCTCTGCATTCACCATCAAACGATCAACAATCAAACAAAACCCTAAATTAACATTTAATAAATAATCAAACAGTTAAACAATTAATTAAAATGTGAAATTGCAAGTTAAGTTAGTTAGTTACCTTCGAGCCCTGTTTGAGGACCTGATGAGGTCACCGGATCGGACTGTGACGTTTGCATTATTCGATTATATATAAATATATATATGACTATACAATTAAAGATTGTGTTTTTATTAATCTATCGACACTATACAGTGAAACCCATATCGAAATGTTAATGGGTTTTGGTTCGGATCGAGTTTTTAGTGAGAGAAAGAAGAGGGTTTGTGTTAATTTGTTTGTTTGTCACACAAGCTGTCTTTCTGTGTGTGTATAGATATAGATATATACGTATATTTCTTGATTGATCTTTATGGGTTTGTTTGCAAATTGCAATATCTGTGTGTGTGTGTGTGTGTGTGTTATTCAGTGTTTGTTAGTTTACCAAGGCGCCATATAGAACAACTACAACAGAGTTGTTGCCTGCTTGGCTTTCTCTCTCTCAAGGTTTCTCTTTCTTTGGATGTTGAAATTGAATGTTTTGGATTGTTTATTAATGATACTAGAGGAATTTATTTCACTTTTTTAAAACTTATTTAATTTCATGAATAATTATATAGTTTCGTCGGTAGGATACTTGAAGCACCCTCGGGTAGTGCTTTAGGCTTCATCGGCTTCTTCAGCTACATTAATGTTGTTTTATCGGGTAGTGCAAACGGTTTTCATTTACGGTTTGAATGCTTTTGATATCCGAGCGTGAAATGTGAGGATATTGATAATTGGCGTATGTGGGATGTGTTGGATTCATTTGGGTAGTGAAGCAGAGGCGGAATGATATTAGGCGGCAATCGGTTTGTTTGGTTTTGAATCTTTTGATGGCATGCACCTATAGTACGCTTAGACTATATGTAGTGACTTCGCATTATGGACCACATCAATCAAATGGGACGTTAATGCATCTTTCCATGAATCCTTCGAACCCAAACAAGCTATAGTATATCTCGTAGGTAAACTAAATTTATTTATTTATTTATTTTGCTAATTTTGTTTTACGTGATGATAATAACATGTATTACATTATGTTAAAAATCAAAAAAACAAGTTGATTGTTACATTGGGGTTTCAAGAGTTTTCTTAGCTTAAATAGATTTTCATTATACATACACACACAAATTGTTTGCTCAATTTGTTGTGGGTACAAATTATAATTTTTAGTTTTTTCATTGAAAATGTATTAACGCATCAAATATCATTCTTATCCTGGGTCGAGGCCCAAGACAATAAAGTAAAAGGTAATTCGTTATTAGGTTTATCATGCTAAACTTTTCAAAACTTATATGTAGTTCAACTTAGTACGTACATTTTCGTCGAAAAAAATAGGTTTGAAATTCCGTAGATCATAGGGGTGATTTCGTATATCACATTTAAACCTTCATAACTCATATATACTTCTAGAAACTGTAAAATATATTGATTTTTAACACTTCAAATATCACATTCACCTAATAATAATAGTTCAATAAAGCATAAAAACAAAACATAACCTTTTTTTTATGTGTTTTACCTTTCAAAGATACGATCATTTTTATATTTACCTATGAAAACATCACCATGTAGGCATAGAAGTTATACCCTGACACATTGGCTTTCATAAGTCTACACAAATTGGATGTAGTGTGGAATCAGGATGGGTGAGGTGGCACTTAGCTACACCGTTCATCTCTCGGTACTGATAAATTTAAGTCTGATTAATATAATTTTCCTAATCATTTAGTGAATCTCTGCTTCTTGTAAATTATGCATCACTAGCAATACTAGAACTTGTGAAAAGAACATTTATAGTTTTATAATTTGTTTTATTATATATTAGTATATTCACATGAATTCCCGATTTAATATTATCTATAGATCAACTTTTTAATTTAAAGAACATGAGCATGCGATTTTTTATTTTTCAATTCCACACACTAGAAGTACCATGTTTTTTTATGTTTTTAAATTTAGTATTGTAAATATTTTTAATTAAAGAAATTATTGTCAATATAAAAGTATTATATTTTTTAAGTTAGCTATATATTTGTTATGTTTTTAATTTGATTGATAGCTTGTATGTTAAGTTTTATTTATTTGAATTAATTGATTGAAATATATTTTTGATGGAAAAGAAGTGTGTTTTCATGGTTTAAGGATGGGAAGGATGAGATTATAAATAAAGGATGTGAATTAGAGAGTTTTGTGAGTATATATCCAGGGCTTGATTTATTGATTGTGAGTATATATCCAGACGCATATGGGTATGAAAATTGTCATGAAAATTTAATCAAAGTTGAAGACTGTGACCAACAGTTGGAACATTGAAGGTATTGACCACACCATCGCTAACGTAGTTTCCACCGTGATTGTCCACGGGTCGTGTGAACCTCTTGTAAGCTCCCTCGGTTGAACTATTGTTTTCACAGGTTGTAAATTAATGGTTAGGAATTATGTTGAATAGAAAATATGAAGAGTGTAGAGTTGAGAGAGTATAAAAGTGTGAAAAGTTAATTATTTATCTTTCATATGGTTAAACTATTTTATTTTTGAGTGTTATGACTGCTGAAAGTCATGTATTTAATTTAACTCGAGAATAATCGGGATTCTCGATGAAATTTGAAGTGGGAAAACCCGGGGGTGGTGCTTTTACCTTGTACAAGAAATTTCACACCCTTTTCCGGGCTCCACCTCTTATGCTCTAATATACCATATTTTCCATGTACATGATAGGCTAGCTTTGAGTGGCAAAGGCGAAACTAAACGATCAGAGTTGGGATGAATTGAAGATATAACTTTATACCAAAGATTATCCGAATCCGTTTTCGATCTCCATAACCATTTATCAAGTAGGGAAAGGTTAATGGCTCTCCAAGACCTAACTCATACCACCATTAATCTTTGGAGCCGTGATCCGCTCCCAAGCAATCCGCTGAATTTTGAAAACATCATTTGTGCCAACCCCACCCAGGGCCGGCTCCGAAAAACAGAAAAAAAATTTGGGCCAAAGGCGAAATAGTTTTTGGGCCTTAAGTAAAAGGAACATTTGTTGGGTTTAAACAATTTAATTTTAAATGAGCTTACTTAATTATGATTTGAGTTGTGTAAAAAATTTTTGTATAAATAAGCTTAAAAAATGTATCATATGAGACTAGAACCTACAACCTTTTGGTTAAATGTTATACCCATTTACCACTAGACCAAGCTAATTGTTATGTAATTGTGTTAAAACATTGACTATACATATTTTTTTCATACAAATATATAAGAAAAAAATTTGAAAAAAAAAATTTTCAGGCCTAGCGGGGTGTCGGGCCTATGGCCGTCGACTACCCCGCCATGCCTTAAGGCCGCCCCTGACCCCACCCCCCAAGAAATTTTCTCCTAATATGTTCCAAAGCATCATTGACATGTAGAGGGGCCTTAATGGATAGGAAAAAAATTAATGGGAAGGCTTTCATTAACCAACTTAAACAAAGTGATATGCCCTCCGAACAAGAGAGTTTTAGCCTTCCATCTAGGCAACCATGACTCAAAGATTTCCATAACTGGTTTCCAGTTATTGATGAAGTTCATATTGGCTCAATAGGCAACCCAAATACATAAATAGAAAGACTCTAACTTAACACCATAGAGATCTTGCCAAGGGACTCACCTAATCTACCTCCAAGCCAATGCTAAATAATTTGCATTTTGAGTAATTGATCTTTAGCCCATATGCAACATAGATGTAATGGAATAAAATCAACCTCAATAATAATTGAGGGATTTGGAAGCTATATTTATAAATTAGAAATACGAAGATCTCTCCTGTAATTAAGGAGAGTCAATCACAAATACAAAGAAACACAATTAATACATTGATTACAAATTATTTCCATTTATACCCCCTTCAATCGAAACGGTGGCGGGCCAAGACGAAGCATTCTGCGAAAGACTTCAAATTGAGCACGCGGAAGACTCTTGGTGAAGATGTCAGCCACCTGAAGATTGGTTGGAACGAACTTGGTATAAAGTTTTCCTGAGTTGACCAGCTCCCGAATGAAATGATAATCCAAATCGATATGTTTTGCACGCTTGTGGGACACCGGATTTTGAGTCATGAACAAGGCACTCTTATTGTCACATAATAGCGTAGGACTATCTGGTGGAATAGCATGCAATTCTCGCAAGAGATGAGTTATCCAGACAAGCTCTGCGGCAGTGTTCGCCATTGCACGATACTCCGATTCACAACTGGATCGAGAGACCGTAGGTTGTTTCTTAGCACTCCAAGACACCAGATTACCACCCAGAAAAATAGGATAACCATACGTAGAGCGTCGTGTATCAAGACAACGTGCCCAATCATCATCAGAATAACCAATAACACAGGGTGTGTGCGTACGACTGTAGGTGAGGCCGAAAGAAAGTGTTCCTTTGACATAACGCAACAGAAGTTTGACGGCCCTGAAATGATCAACAGTGGGACGATGAAGAAACTGGGAAAGTTGATTCACTGCATAGGATAAATCTGGTCTAGTGATGGTTAAGTATTGTAGAGCTCCGACTAAAGACCGATAGATAGTAAGATCCGAGTATGGTACTCCATCAATATAAAAAGACTCGTGAGGAGCAAGTGGAGTGCTCACGGGTTTGGAGTCGTACAACTGTGCTCGGAGAAGAATATCTTTGGCATATTTGGCTTGTGTAAGAAAAAGGCCAGTGTTAGTGTAGACGACTTCTAAACCAAAAAAATAACTTAGATCCCCAAGATCTTTAATGGCAAACTCACAGTGCAAGTGAGCAATAAAGGTGTGAATTATGGCTTCATCATTTCCAGTTAAGATGAGATCATCAACGTAAACGAGAAGATACATGATGTGTGAGTCTTTGTGAAGAACAAATAGTGAAGTATCCGCACGACTACATGTGAAGCCATAGGAAAGAAGAAACGTACTTAGACGTTGAGACCAAGCACGTGGAGCCTGCTTGAGTCCATAAAGGGCCTTAGATAATTTGCAAACATGGTTAGGAAATTGCGAGTTCACAAATCCGGGTGGTTGCTCCATAAAAACTGTTTCAGTCAGATTGCCATTTAAAAAAGCATTCTTTACATCGAGTTGATGCAACTTCCATTTGTTAAGCACCGCTAGAGATAGCACAATGCGCACCGTGGAAGCTTTAACCACAGGACTAAAGGTGTGAGAATAGTCCAATCCTGGGATTTGTGTAAATCCTTGAGCCACCAAACGTGCCTTATAACGCTCAATTGTTCCATTAGAGTGGTATTTAACCCGAAACACCCATTTGGAACCCACAACATTCGTATAAGAGGGACGTGGAACTAAAGTCCATGTATTGTTTTGATGAAGCGCCGTAATCTCATCGTCCATAGCTGCCATCCATTTCGGATCTTTAGAAGCCGATTTGAAGCCCCGTGGTTCAAAAATAGAAGATAAGGCAACGTGTAAGGCATAGGAGCTTAGGGCAGCAAGATCGGCTTGGTATTTAGGTATAAATATTCCTGCCTTGGCTCTTGTTTTCATAGGATGAGTGTTGGAAGTGGAGGTGTCGGGTACTTGCTCAGTAGGAGTTGGTTCGGGTTCGGTAGTGGCAGATTCGCTGGCAGCTGTAGAGGATTCGGTAGTGGGGTCGGGATTGATTTCAGCTGGGTTGTCAGGTAGTGGGCTGGTTGGTGGGTGACAAAGTGGACATGAAGTTTCTGGTGGGGTTGGGCTGGCTGGATGAAGTAGGGCTAGCAGGCAAAGGAGTCGAGCCAGGTAAATCTTACACACAAAGTTCTAAGGATTAAATGTTGATGATTTAATGAGGCACCAGAATCTTTGAAAGGAAAAAAAACACTTCATTAAATCGAGCATGGCGAGAGATAAAAACACGATTTGATGTTGGATCCAAACACCGAAAGCCTTTGTGAGAAGAGCTGTGACCAATGAAAACACATGGAAGACTTCTTGGCTCAAGTTTATGCTTGGCGTAGTCACGCAAACAAGGAAACACTTGGCACCCGTAGACCCGAAAATTAGCGTAACATGATAGCTGATCAAATAATATTTGAAAAGGCGACTTGTTGTCGAGGATAGGGGTCGGCACACGATTAATAATATAGGTAGCCGAGGTAAAGGCATCGGCCCAATATTGAGCCGGAACATGTGCATTAAATAACATAGCAAGACCCATTTCAACAACATGGCGATGTTTCCTTTCAGCACGCCCATTTTGTTGTGGCGTGTATGAACATGAAAATCGATGAAAAATCCCGTTGTCCTCAAAAAAATTTTGAACTGTATGGTTCACAAACTCGCTTCAAACATCACTTTGGAAAACTTTTATTTTGCGGGAGCATTGAGTTTGAACAAGGTTAATAAATGCAGGTAAAACCGCATAGAATCCCGTTTTCGTTTTACCATGTAAACCTGGAATAATCATCGATAAAAGTAACATAATAACGATATCCATCAGTAGAAGTAACAGGAGCAGGGCCCCACAAGTCACAATGCACCAAATCTAATGGATAAGAAGCACGTTTTTCATTTGAAATAAAAGGTAATCGATGTCCCTTTGCAAGTTGGCACGAAGTGCAAATGTCAGGCTTAGGTAATAAAGAAGTAACTGATAAAACACCACATTTGTTCAAAACAGAAATAACATCAAAAGAAACGTGGCCTAAACGGGCATGCCATAACCGTTTATAATAGAACACCGTAAGATTTGAGCCAAGTTCTTAGTGATAGAGGCGGACCAAAATTTACTAGAATAAATGGTCTCATCTGTGAAAAAATAAACGAGATAAAATAGGACCATGATTAGGAGTAATAATACATTAATATCGTGAAAGTTACCCAAATTTACGGCTTTATTCATCTTCATACATAAAGCTTTAATGTCTATTATTAATTTGAGAAAAAAAAAAGGAAAAGCAGGTCTCCTTGTTGAACGCGTTACTCACTGGAAACTATCATTAACAAGAACCGACATTCCCACTGATGACAAACATCCTCGTATCCACTTCATCACTTAGTTAGAGAATTTCATGTGCTCAAGGATCGTGAATAGGAAGCCTCAATTAAGAGAGTCGAAAGCCTTCTTGACTTAAACTTCTTTACCCATGAAACTAACTCATTATCTATAAGCGGGCCATTGAGGATACTACGATCATGACAGTAAGCCGATTAAGAGTTATAAATAATACCATGTAGGACCACCTATAATATTTTCTTAAGGGCTTTAGAAATCACCTTTAAAGTGCACCCAATTAAGCTAAGTGAAAGATAATTAGATAACCAACTTGGGTAATTTATTTGAGGAATCAAGGTAACTGAACTAAGACAACCAATCATCTCTTGATCAACTGTTAGGTGACTTGAGACATTTGGAAACAAGTTTGTATTTGGTGTGAAATAACGCACACCACGATTGATGTGTCAATAGTTTCCTTGAGCTAGTAGACAACTTATTCCCGAATAAGCCATGAAAACAATTTTTCAAACCATGTGGTGGTGTATTTGGTGCTGAAGAACAATAAGGTGTTCAAAGGGAAGGAGGTGAATCCAAACAAGGTTATGAAGAGATCAAAATCTTATCCTTCATGTGAATAAACAATAGGGGTGAGGTTTAATTCGTTCGACTGCTATGAGTTGAAGAAGATTTGATGTCATTTGTACTTTTTAACTTTAGCGTATTGTTTCATTGTATGAGTTTAATGTAATCCAATCACCCCTTACATAAAAAAAGAAGAAACAACAATGAAACATGTATATGTTCAGTGTCTATGAGATTTAATGATTTAGTAATTTTACATAGTTTATTTTTTCAGGGGTCATTTGGATTACTAACTGACCATTGATTCACCCAATTATCTAAATCTAACAAGAAACTTATCATAGTGAGAAAACCCTCTGACCCAACATAACATAAAAATTTTATCATTTTTCTGCATATAAAACTTAAACCCAAACTTTTTTTATATATATTTTTTAAATAGAGGTCCTTTACAGTTTTACTTGCATTTTTTGAGTATTTATTTTGTGAGTTTAATCAACATCTAGAAACAAATATTATATAATTAACTCTAGTGGGAAGACTTGTCAGGGAACGAGAAATGACAAAAATGCCCTTTCGATTTGATACACGTGCGCTAAGACGTGTTCGCCTTACATCACCACATATTTCTTTATTGGACACTTTTGCAAATTCTCCCTTTCTTCCTCATTTTCAATTACATGTTTTCATAAAGATATGTTTATTCTTGTTTAAATTAGTTAACATAGACATTTAGCTATTAAAATAATAATAAATAATTAAATTTAATTATTCATTCTATACTACCTTATTAGTTTAGAAAAGTTACTCCCTTCGTCCCTTTACAAGTGTCATGATTTGAAAAACACAAAATTTAAAAAAATTTGAATGATTGTACTTTTTTCTTAACAAATGACTTTAATGCCTTGATATATACAAAAATATAAAATTTAAAAAAGTTGAATGATTGCAATTTTAAGGGTAAATTTAGAAATAAATTAATAAAGTTTGAAAATAGATATTTGTGATGAGACAAACTAAAAAGGAAATGTGAACACTTTCAAAGGGACCGGGGTGGGGGGGGGGGGGTATTAAACATACTTTGTTAATAGTTACGTAAAGAATTGAGTTTAACATAAAACTGTGTGAGATATATTACACGATCTGTTTATTTAGACATGTTATTCTAATTAATTGTGTTAACATATGACAAGTTAATTGCTCATAATTGGTTGAATTTAGTTGAAATTAGTGACATCCTTGAAGATTTTTATGACGCTTGGTTTTTGTTTGTTTTGGTAGGGTTGCTTGGGCTGGGTTACATAATAAAATAATCACACCAAACTAAATTATAAATACATAACAAAACTACAGCAATCGCGAGGCCCACGAAGTCACCCCGAGCCAAGTCGCAAAAACGCACCGTTTTGCCTATGCAATAAAATATGAATAGTTTTATGTAAACATCCTAAAGCTTTGGAGACTTTATATAAAGTTGATTTGTTTTTTTTTTCTATTTACATAGTGTTTTACTTTAAAAAACATTATCTTGACTCAAACAAATATCATTATCAGCCGTGAAATTAAAACTTTTAAACAGAATGATCATTATAAAAATTTAAACGTTCTCTTTTGTATATTTATAACTAGTTTTTGAACATGTGTATTACTCGGGATTTGTCAAACAATAAGAATAAAAGATCAATTATCTAAAAGAAATGAACATAATTATAGGTAAAAAGAAGATAAAATATATAGTATAAACAATAAGAAATCGAAAATATCAAATTTACAAATTTGATTTTTTAATGTACAAGATTTGCAAAAAATTGTTTTGACCAATTACCCGTGGATAACTATAATAAATGAGATGAGAGATTAGAGAATTAAAAGAGAAATGATAACCTATTTCTCAAAATTGTTTTGTCCCATGACCCATGGATATGTAGGATAAATAAGATGATAAATGTGACACTAGTCAATTTCATGTTAACTCCGTTAATCCGAACTCCGTTAATTCACGAACTGTAACGCATATCTCATTACATTTAAAATTAGGTTTTAAATGACGCATGACAATCCACACACAAGTAGTCTTTCGGAATTTCACCGAAACACACACGAGTCGACTCAAACCGTTGGTGAATGAACAATAAATATCATGAACAAGTATGTGATAACTATGTGTTAAGTTATGTGTTACTTGATCATACTCGATCTCATAGATACATATAGAATTCTGCGGAAAGCCGTATTCGATGAAAGTCGTATGTACGGCTTGGAGGGAGATCTTTCATATCTTTCGAGATCCACTCTACAATATGGGGTAAAAAAGCCAAAATAAGTGATTTTAGCCCTTATAAAAAGAAAACTGATTCTTGAACCCCTTTCACGCTCATGTCACGTCGAGGTACTGCAGAAGAAAAAACTGCAAAATCCGATCCAATTTATCGTAATCGATTCGTGTATGAAATTAATTATGAATGGTATTAACTAAGTTGTGCTAGAAATCGAGTAACTAGAAGTGCAAGGGGTAAAGTGTAACATGTATTATATTTGATAAATATATAAACAAGTTAAATTGTCCTAACCCTAATCCCCCACCCTTTCTCACGGCTGCTCTCCCTCCTCTCTCTCCCTTTGGCGATCGTAAACCCACACACACACACACATACAACATAATTTTCAAGCTTGTTGTGAAGAATTTAAGGTTCAAGAAGCTAACTAGGTAATACAAACACCATATCTAATTTATTTTATCATTTAATTGTATGATTAAACCTGTAATCATAAACCCTAAGTGTTAAATATGTTGCTTGTTGATGATTTAGGGTTACATGCATGATTGTTAGTTCATAGGTTAATTGTTTATTGAGTTTTGATGAAAACTGATACTAGACAGATTATTGAATTCGTGTTTGGACGACTGTAACTCGATGTTAATGTTATGTTTTGATGCGATTGTTGATTTTATTATATACTAGGTCGAGTCTAGTTTCTGAAAAGTCCGAGTTTGTAATTTTTGGACGTATAAAAGTTTGTTTTTATTATTTTACAAAACCGTTGTGCAAGGCTGATTTGGGAGACCTGCTGTTAGGCGATTTTGCGACTAAGATATATCATAAACTAAAAGACCAAATGGGTTGGTTTCACTTCTGGAAGAAAATATATTGAGTTAGGAATCTGACCCAATTGGTCTTGCATTAATTGGATTTGTCATTTAACGGGAATGACAAATAACATTATGTTGCGCATGATAACGATTGCTGTGTGTTTGCTGTGATGTTTTGATCATTGTGATAAAACCATACATGATAAAAATATAATAAAAATATGTTTAAAAACCTAACCCATGTGTACTTCTGTTATGATTTTTGGCGATTTATTTGACATGTTAGGATTTATTAACAAGAGTAATCTTGTCGAATGAAAATCTGCCTGGATAATTTAGCTGCTGTATTACTTGAATTGTCATGAAAAGTGCATAACCGATCGATGTTTGCTATGTTTTGACCAAATTGCCCTTGTGGGGGATAATTGCTAGTAATGTACAATGTTAATATTTGACACTTAAGTAGTTGTTCACGCGTGTAACATATCACCAACGTGTTTGTCGAGTCGCACTTATTTCACAAACGAAACACGAAACGCATCTCATGCATAAGTTGTATGTGTCGAGTCTAGGGACTCACTCGTAGTTTAAATACTTAGAAAATCTCGTTTTTGTTTTTAGAACACTAGTGAGGATTTTCTGTGACACACATATTTTCTCGGATCTTTTTGGTTATCTTCGCAAACAGTGAGTTTCACGTCCCCTTTTTACTCTTTTTAAACGCTTTTATTTGGGGGAGATAACATACTCCAACGCTGTAGATTTTGTTTAGTTTTTATATATCACTTGTAAGGCTAAGTGACAAACAAACCAACCAAAGTCCTTCATAACATCGAACCGGTTAATATTTGTATAATAGCGAGTCACTGTTGAGTAGTACTACTGGGTTTGACAAACCCCGCCCAACTCTAAACTCGACTGTAGGTCGAGTGGGTGTAATTTTGGCTAACACATTACCATGGTCGTGGTTGACATGGTGGCAAGGCAATTGATAAACAGTCAGATTCGGTTTCGAACACTTAGTAATACTTGTTGATAGGTTAGCTACCTATTGATATATAAATTGACTTAACACTATCTGGTTAAAACACAAACGCAAAACGCAAAAGCAAACGCAAAACGTAAACGCAAACGCAAACGCAAACGCTTTATTTATATAAACTTGTGAACTCACCAACCCTGTGTTGATACTTTTAGTATGTTATTCTCAGGTAGCCGAGACGGGTGCGCAGTTTAGGACATGCATTCGCTAAACACCATTGTTTTAAAAACTGCTTTTAATTTTTGTCTTGACAGCTTGTGTTTTTAAGTCGTCCTGTGTGGCGCCACTGTTTTGGTTTACGATTTACGCTTCCGCATTTTTACTTAAGACTTGATGTCTTGGTTGTTTGAAAACTTTATTTTTGGTGTTTAATTATAACTAATGATTCCGATCCTGTTAGTTCACACTCTCTGACGGTAAAACTCCGTTAGTGGATTTTGAGGGTGTGACAATAAATTAGAGAATTGGAAATGAAATTATAACCCACTAGTTTGAGGCCCGTGTATTACACGGGTACTTGTTGAAAATTTTAAATTTTGACCATTAAGTGAAATACATTCAAGAAATTGATTATATATTGTTAATACAATTACAATTAAATTAAAATTACATAAATTATGTAACTAAGATTACACATATATGTTACAAATAGGTAAAAACTTCCTTTACACTACATTTGTGATTGTATTAGCAGGTATACATTGTTTATCAAAAATCAAAATCTTTAGTCAATGTCTGCTTGTAGCTATTAATACAGTAACATATATGCCTGCTTATAACTCTTGATATAGGCATATAATTGTCCGTGTGACAAAAAGGTTCTCCAAGTACAAACCAACTCTAGATAAATGATAATATATATCTATGATACTAATAAAAAAACTATTCATACACATAAAATATCATGTCATTTGATAATATATGCTCATGTTTATAAAAAAAACATGATTATCTCAAAAACCATATACCTGAACTTTGATGATATAATAATCCTTAGAATCTTTATGATTTGAAATTGATTGATCATGATAAATTTGTTGTTATCAATATTCTGTGTATGGCAAACCTTTAATTAACTTTATATTTTACAATTAAAAATTGTATATTCAAGCAAAATAAAAATCGAAAATTTAAATATAACAAAATGATTTGTTTGTTTCATATGAATGTAATTGCCAGGAAAATGAAAAATACATACTAACATTAAAACCATAGTCAAATAGTAGTGATTATTCTAAGTTAGAAGAATATTATAAGATTTAAAGTTGCATAAAGTGAATGTAGTGATTCTTATATATAATCGTTGAAAGTAGGGCTGTCACTTTTACCCGTAACATGAAACCCAACCCAAGAAAACCCGTACCTGAATCCAAATTAACCCGACCCGAGAAACTCGAACCCAAGTAAATATTAACCAGAACCTGAACCGAAGTAATTCAGGTTGGTTCTTGGGTCCAAATTCTAGGTTTCGGGTCAACCTGAAAACTTTTAGTTTTAAAATCATATGTATTTTTAGGTATTAAAGGCTAAGCCTTAGCCGCTGACGTTATCAGGATTTAGTTCAAGTTGATTGTTCTCATTCCACATATTATGAATCGAATGTTTATTATTTATTATTTTTAATATAAACCATAATAAACACTAATGACTAATCGTCTCTTGTCAATCCATATGGAGAATACTTATTATATGTTGTAACGATTTAGTTGTAATAAACCTATAATTTTAATCATATATTGAAATGACTTAAAAGATAAGGACCATATACAAAAATTGGTTGAAAAAAGGTGAGGAGGGCTATGGTATTGACAAGTGACAAAAGTGATAGGCTTTTATTAGAAGAGATAGATTTGCCAAATTGTTTTGGCCCATGACTAATGGATAATTAAAATGAATGAGATAATAAATTAGAGAATTAGAAGAAAATTATAACCCATTTGTCAATATGGTTTTACTCCATAACCCATGGATAGATATGATGAATGAGAAGAGATATTAGGCTTAGAATGAATGTGGGATTGCCACATCATCCTCATCATTTTCTTTTATTAGTATAGTATTATTTCTTTAATTGGTTTTATTGGATCTTATAGAAGCTCATGCTTCCTGGTTTTTTTTTGGCAAATTGATGTTGAAAAGAGACATTTTTACACGTTTAAAAAATGTTTTTTAGTTGTTTATATTTTCTTAGGAAATAATAAAGTTTTAGAAAAAAAAACTGATATAACGCATTTCTCTATCAGTAGATAATTAAATAAAGTATCAAACTTATTTTTTGACTAACAAACTGATATACAAATAAATGAGAGATATAATACATTTACCTATCAATATATAAGGAAATAAAATAAAAACGCAAAATTCATGTAAATTTTCAAAGGTAAACAACTATAAAAAGTCAAATGATAAACTATGAATGAAGTCACTAAAGCTCTCAGATCAATTGATCGAGATGATTACATGACATATTATGATGAAATTAGTTTATAAGAGCTTATATATATATCAAATATCATAAAGTTACTCTATAATAACATATATGAATACCAATATAAATCAAAAT
This sequence comes from Bidens hawaiensis, assembly GCF_021521415.1. Taxonomy (NCBI): domain Eukaryota; kingdom Viridiplantae; phylum Streptophyta; class Magnoliopsida; order Asterales; family Asteraceae; genus Bidens; species Bidens hawaiensis. The sequence continues at coordinate 256,024 of NW_027491112.1, read as the reverse complement.
GATATATATGGATGGTCCAAGTTGATAAGAGTCCATGGCTGAGTTGACCGACCTTTATAACAATGATAATTACATTATAGGACGATAGGTATATAGTGGTATAGTTACGCGTAGAGGAAACAAGATAAAACAAACTATAAATAATTAAAACATAAAAGTTTAAAAAACAATACCACTTAAAGTTGTATATTTTCTTTCTCTATAGATACAGAGGTCTTCACCGTTGCTGGTAAACAACTCAGATGATGTTATTTTACCTCTCTTTCTCCGATCAACTTCTCTACTTTTTTAAGTGTTTATGGGGGTTGGTAACTTACAATCGAAGTGTTCAAATTTCATGGGATCGGTCAGAATTTTGACACACACACTCACACACATATATATAACACTAAACTTTTTTTTCATAGAGTGTGGCCGACCCATGACCAAGCCATAGGTCCACCGCTGATCGAAATAGTTTCTCTCTTCCAAAAGCATTAATATCCTAATCCTAATATGTAATATATTACTTTATAAATTCCAAACACTACATGTTACCAACTTTTTAAAGTTTCCCAATTCGGCCAACTCTGCGCAACTTGGTATCACATTTGTTTTGGATATAAAATGTCATGTCTTAAAATCCGATTAAAATTATAAATTTTACACGTCACTAACATCTTAAAGTTTACTCATACATCATGAATGAAACACTTTATATATATTGATAAATAAATTACACGCATCTTAATCCTAAACATGTGGATACTATAAAAAAACCGTGTTGCCCCATAGTTCCAATTGAGCCGTTCATAAATAGGAACAATAAGACTTTTTTTTTCGGTTGAAATCAGCTAAATTCTTATTTGGTTATTCAGTTCAATTAAATATCTACTGATTTCGATTTAATCCAGGTTTTTGATATTCAATTTGGTTTTTACGACCAAATATGACCAAATAATCATATTCAGCTTCGTTTTTTGATACGACCGAATAAGCATATTCAGTTTTTTTTTCGGTTATGAAAAAATAATAAGCTAAATTAGAGGTGTCAAAAAAGGGTTAACCGAACCGACCCGAAAATTGAATCGAAACGGAACCGGTTTGAAACTGATTGAAATAGTAGGTTCAGAACCGATTTGTAATTTTCTCCACCAAAACCGGTTCCAAACCGTTTGACCAAACTGAAATCGGTCAAAACCGGGCAAACACCGGTAAAACCCGAATCGAAACCGATCCTAACTTGGCCAAGAAATCGGATTCAACCCGAACAGATGCCGATCATAAACCGGTTTTGACTGTTGTGGACCAAACCGAACCAGTTTCAACCCAAAACTGGTTTGAGCACCTCTAGTGTGTAACCCGACCCACTTCATAAAAAAACGTTCTTAGCCAAAAATCCCTAAATTGGTTTGGACCCAATGCAGCCCAACCCGCAAGTTTGTAGTCTTGTTCCCAGAAACCTGTTTTGGACCCAACCCCAATCGATTTTATATGTTCAAACATTTTCCCTCCTAAACCGGTTTATAACCCAAACCATTTTTAATTTTTGCTAACCAACCCGAACCGATTTTGAAAAAAAAATACTAGTTTTGTAATTAAGCCCATAATGTGAATTCAACTGGGCTTTCATGGGCTAGTCCAAAATCCAAATATGCAAATACTAGTAGAGTTTGACTACTTGTACCTGACTGACTACCGTTGAACAATACACCGTGCGTGTATCTATTTGCATCTCCGTCGTCGGAAACCACCATGGACAAACTACTAAGCGTCGGGACTAAAATCGTCGCCGTCGGCCGTAACTACGCCGCTCACGCCAAAGAACTCGGCAACGCCGTTCCCAAGGTTTGCTCAATTCGATCTTAATTTCTCAAATGTCATATTCAATTGAATTGATTATATGTGTCTTGAATAATATTAGGAGCCGGTGTTGTTTATGAAACCTACATCTTCTTACTTAGCAAACGGCGGTACGATCGAAGTACCGCATCCGTTGGAATCGCTGGATCATGAGGTGGAATTGGCGGTTGTTATTAGTAAGAAAGCTCGTGATGTTCCTGAATCGACTGCTATGGATTACGTCGGAGGTAATCCGATATGGTTAACCGATTATTATCGGTTAATGTGTCTTCGTTAACTGACTTTAGCAGAAACCGGACCTTGTATGTTTGTGTTTTTATAAATTTTATTATATTTCTATTTTCATAATTTAAATTGAGCTTCGAACACCATAACCGAACCATTTCAACAGAAACAAATGAAAAAATAATAATAAAATAAAAATACATTGGGCCTTAAGGGAGCCCGTAGTGGGCGAGAAAAGTGATGGTTTTGGGGCGACAAGGGGGGGGGGGGGTGCTCGTCGGCTGTTTGTTTGTGTGTGTGTATTATTATTATATGTGTGTGTGTGTGTGTATATATATATATGGGTCTACAACACCATTACACCCAAAAAACAAAAACCTACCCTTTGCTGGCTGGGCGCCACGTGTTGCAATTCGCCCCAATTTGTAGCCCCTCCACTACACATAGCCTAACCAGACTTGGCCGAAACGGACCCATAACCGACGGTTAACCGACCTATGGTTAACGGACCATCCGGTTATGGTTATGGTTAAGTTTTTATTGAACGGTAGTGGTTATGGTTAAGCAATCTTACATAACCAAAGCTCGGTGATGGTTATGGTTAAGCTTTAAGTTTATCTATTTATTTATTTATTTATTTATTTTTGTTTATTATTTTTTTAATGCCAATGGTTATGGTTAAGCAATCTTCTATAACCGAAGCTCAGTTATGGTTATGATTAAACTTTTATTTTTTGAACGCCAATGGTTATGGTTAAGCAATCTTTCATAACCGAAGCTCCGTATGGTTATGGTTAAGCAAAACCAAACTGAATTGACACCCCTAGCAGTTAACATTATTTCTAATAAATTAAGAAAATAGAGTAAGGTTTACACAGAATTTTTTGTTTCTACTCTCCAATTTCATAAATTCTTGACATTGATATTTGGATTTTAGATTTACAGATTATCTTTTATCTGAAATTAGTCCCCAATTATTACTGTCACAGAAAAACAAAGTAAAAAGGATCAAAAAGATGATTCTTTATAGAACATATTCATGATCTCAAAACTGGATATTTGCTTCATTGCAGGCTATGCACTTGCACTGGATATGACAGCAAGGGAAATACAGGCTTCTGCAAAGGTAAAATCATGTTTTATGTTTTTGAAACATATAGTCACCATGTCAAGTTAAATAGCCTAAGGAACAATGTTATTATATAGCATACTCACATTTTCATTGGCATATTTCACATACCAGTCTGCCGGGCTTCCATGGACAGTTGCTAAAGGCCAGGACACTTTCACACCAATCAGCTCCATTGTAAGAACTATGAACTTTTCAAAAATTTTGTTACACAAGTTTTGTTTATTTTGATCTTGTTATGTTATTATAAGTTGATGGTTAAATGATAAATCCGTTACAGCTTTCATTATCAAGGGTGCCGGATCCTCATAACTTGGAATTGTGGTTAAAGGTACAACATTTCATTAACTTGTAGTACTGCTTTTACAATTTATATTTATAAGTTGATGCGTATAACTATATAATTCTGCAATAAAAAAACAATGGTCTTTACTTTTTTTATTTTCATCCAAATTAATGTTTTACTCCTTAGGTAGATGGAGAAATAAGGCAAAAAGGATCAACAGAGGATATGATTTTCAAGATCCCGTATTTGATCAGTCATATTAGCAGTATTATGACACTTCTCGAAGGCGATGTTATACTAACAGGTATCTTTATAAACTGTTTTTGTTACTCTACATCTATACCATTATTCTAATGTGGCCGGATATATATGGCGAGCAGGCACACCAAAAGGTGTCGGGCCGGTCAAAGTTGGTCAAAAGATTGAAGCTGGCATAACAGGTCTGTTGGATGTCCACTTTGATGTTAGAAGACGTCAAAAGTCGTTATAGAAATCCCGAGTTGAAAGTTGAAACACGTTTTCGAGCGTGTTTGGTTGTTTGAATTTGGCTCTATTGTGTAAGTTTTTTAAACGTAACTTCAACAGTTGCATTTGCTTGTAGCATTCTAAATTTGGATGATAATAATCCCTTGAAACGCTTGAGAATAAACATTTAGTTGTTTCAAACTACATTATATTATATAAGAAATACACAAGAAATACATTATAAATTTGGATGATAATAATCCCTTGAAACGCTTGAGAATAAACATTTAGTTGTTTCAAACTACATTATATTATATAAGAAATACACAAACCATTATATAACCTATCATAAATCATTATATAACCTATCATAAATCATTATATAACCTATCATTATATTATATAAGGACAAATGTAGCTAACACCACCTAAATCTTAAAAAACCCAAAGGCCTCAAGAAACATAAGTCATTTATTTTTTACTTATGGAAGATATTATAAGCAACCGAAATTAGAATTAGAATTTCTTTATAAAGTCGATTATGTGTTTATTGATCTCATCAGGCTTCTCTTGATTGATAAAGTGAGCTGCACCGTCAATCATTACAACCTCTTCCAGTAATGGAACATCCTTCTTAAACTCGCCATCGTTTATGTAGCCCTTGACACCTGGCATATGATAGCCAACGTCCATGTCCCCGGCTACAAATTTTGTTGGCACCATAACTTTAGCACCCCTCCATGCTGAAGTCAGTTCCCAGCTCCCGCGGTCATGTTACCAACCTCAAATATATCTTTTGTATATATATATATACATGTTGGTGATTTTAGTATCATCAAGAAAATATGATTTACTATAATACCAAAGGGAAATAAAATAAAATATTGACACGAGTTAGGAGATGCAGAGTACAGTCTATGTTGTTACTATTCTTGTTTCATGCACTAGCGGACTCGGTGGGTGTCTCATAAAGTTTAATGGAAACGACCACCAGTGGCAAGTAAATGAAAACTTGGTTGTTGATGACTAGTAATTTGGAGAAGTGGTAATTAAGCATCAATGATAACTTGGTCATGACTTACCGTTGACTGACAATGGTTCCGTTCATGGTTTTTTTTTTCACATGTATAACGGTTCTATTGTCGATAATGATAATTGTCATGACTGCTAACCATCAACTTAGCAATTGTGATGATTTGTTTCTCATATAACAATTGTGTTGATCTATAAATACACAATTATCATATTGGACTTTCGAAGAGCCACATAAATATTTCAATATGAAATTGTCTGACACAATTCAGATGAATCTTTTAATTAGTTACTTACAAATGAAGAGCTCGGTAATAGTTGATTCCACCGGTAATTCCCGCTTTTTCGTGCGGGCTAGCAAAGTACTCGATGTCTTCTTCCGACAACCAAGGTGGTAAGGTAACCGGGACATCAGGCGGTGAATGTAGAAATCCTTTACCTTTCGGGAAAAAAAGTGGTCCCGGATCTCGTAATGTCAAGAACTTTTTCATAAATGTTTGGTAACTCATTTTAGCAAACTCAGCTTCAATTTCACCCGGTTTCTACACCAATAAATACACACCATTAAACGTCACAAAAAACTAAATTTCACATATATGAAAATAAAAAAAATAATAATAAGGAAAATTGGATTTAAATAATCTAAATTATGAACTATTGATAAATAACAGTCTCAACTAACGGGCTGGCTGGCTGTTGATGACACCATCTATTAACATACTTGTCCGGTCGTTGAAAAACGTTTTCGGCCAGAAAACTCTTTTTATTTGCCAGAAAAATGAACATTTTCGTCTCAAACTCCTTTGTAACATTAGATCGAACCTTTAGGAATTTTTCTTGTAAAACCCCAAATTATTGAGGTTGCAAGAACTCTAGAATCACCATCGGAGTTAGCAACGGTAAAATAAGAGGGGGTCGCGCCAGCTCTATGATGGTGATGGACGACGGTTTGAGGCCAATCCGGCGAGCACCTAACCACTTAGACGGTGAACTAGGACTCTGATGACGGGAACGAACAACTGTTCATTTGCTTGATAGGTTGAGAATCAGTCAAATCCCTAACACGCAAAAGGTTCCCAGCGATAGTGGTGGTGGTGGTCAGCGTTGACGTTCAAGTGGTGGTTGTCGACGGTGTGTGGTGTTTAGGTGGTGGTGGTGTTCAAGTTGAGTTTTTTTTCTTGTCAAAAACGTTTTTCCGGCGACTAACGGAGTTAAACTTCTTTTAGTCACGACTCGTTGGGAAAAAATATGTTAAATGATGAGATTGTCAGCAGCCAACTCGTTAATTGAGACTGTTATTTACCAATAGTCCATGGCTAAGGTTATTTTAAATCCAGTTTTCCTAATAATAACAACTGATACCTGAAACCTGGCCATATAGTGATCATCTCCGAACTCGCATCTTAGCAACTCAGCCATACCTCCATTTGGGTTCCAAGGAAAAAATACCACGCCAAGGCTGACGAAAGCCTTGACTATATCGGGCCTAAACATACACAAGTACCAAGCAATGTACGCACCCCAGTCATGACCCAAGACAAAAACCTTTTCATCTTCGTTAGTGATGGCATCAAGCAGCCCAATCAAGTCACCCACCAAATGAGGGACAGTGAACTTGGTGTGGTCGTTGACGGGTGCACCCGTAGTCTGACCATAGCCGCGAAGGTCTGGTGCCAAGCTCGGTAACCATGGTCCGCCAAATACAATGTGGTGGCGCAGAGCTCGGGGAATCCGTGAAGTAACAAGACTATTGGACCTTGACCCTTTTCGGCTACGTGCATGTTTAGCCCATTGACATGTATGGTCTTGTGTTGTATTCTTTCCATCTTCGTGTTATTTGAGCATATCGATCGAGATTCAGGTCAGCCTTTATATATATATATGTTGGTTGAGTGATATTGGAAGATAATGCTTTCACATTTGTTTGTTACACGTATTCCACGTGTCCTTGTGTGTCACATTTTTTTGTCAAGTAAATGTAATGTTTGTTTTTATAAAGGGCAAATATCATAAAAAAATCAATATACTTTCTGTTTTTTCACACAAAAATCCCTCAACAATTTTTTGCACGTAAAAGTCACTGCACATGTTAAATTTGAACAAAGAAGTGACGTAACTTTTAAAAACAATGAAATTGATTTTTTTTTCTTGTATATTTGATTTTTCCTCAAGTGTGTGTGAATATATAATTTCTTCCAACGCTATAGTTAACGTTATATATGTATATAACTACAAAGAATTGAACAACTCCACTGTCTCCACCTAATTTTCTAATCCATCTATCAAAATTGCTACATCCAACACTCAAAATCCGTGTGTAGCAAATAATAATAACAATGTAAAAACTATGTCAAAGATGAATATGTGATGAATTTAAGCAAACATACTTAGTATTAGTTAGCTGAAATAGTACTAAATAATTTAAACAAATCTGAATGCAAAAACATATAATAAGATTTTTTAAGTTGTCTGATACAATTTTAATCATGGTTAATTAAAAATATTTGTTTATAGAAAAATGTTTTTTTGGCTATATCTTCCCAAGAATCCATTATACAAGGAACACGTCCTACTCAAGTAGTATAAAGCTTAGGAAAGAACATTTAAAGCTTCAAAAAATCAATCTCATATTGTTTTTAAAAGTTACATCACTTCTTTGTTCAAATTTAACATGTGCAGGGATTTAACGTGCAAAAAATTGTTGAGGGACTTTTGTGCGAAAAAACAGAAAGTATGTTGGTTTTTTATGGCATTTTCCCTTTTATCAACCCCACAATTGTTTTTTCAGTTAATCTGTAATGTTTGTTGATTTGAGTCGCATGCATGTTAACTTTTAGACATAATTGTATGGGTAATTTTGAATATAGGGTCGTTTGGCAGCGTGTAGAAGCAGGGGTACGTGTGGGTATGGCGGCCGAGAAGGGAATGTTTATTTTGGGTGGTGTAGCTGTTGGAATTATGGACTGGCTCGGTTAAGTCAATGCAGCCGACCGGGATGTGACCCGTGAGAGTTACACCTTGGGCAACGAACCAAAATCCGCTTAAATGGTTTAACCGGTTAGTGACGAATGTATTGTGACGGAATTATTATTTATAATGGTTATAAATAATAAAGTTTATTTTCTACTTAAATAAACTAGTTCGGGCTTTTAACGAGAGTTAAAACGAGTTGGACTTGGGCCCGGTTAAAATTTATTATTTAAGATAATTATCATATAAGAATACTAATAATAAAAACCTAATTCTTGGAGAACAAGAAGATTCTCACCGTCCCCAAAAGTCTACATAGACTCCAACAATATTGGAGTTAAAGGGTTTTGACTTTTTCCATTAGATCTCTCGGTACGCAATCAAGTCACCGGCCATTAATTAATGATTTGTTTGCCGCTGCCAAGCTTAACCTCAGCCGCCGTCGCTGCCGATAGTGTATCGACCACCGCCACAGGAAGCCCCGCACCACCGTCGTTGTCGTAGTGCACCGCCGCTGCCCCGGAAGTTCGTCAACTAGCGTTTGTTTGTTGAACCTCGGTGTCTCAACCGGTTATTTATTAACCGAGGTAAAATTAAATATATTGTCGGTTCACAATTATATTTATTTTGTTTGGTTCGTACTCGTATTGTTTGTAACCGGATCCTGTACGGTTTTCCGTTTTTGGTGATTACTCAATTTAATATTCCGTTGCGTTTTCTCGTTTATTATTAATTTGATTAATAATTATGAATCCAATTAAAACCGGGTTTAATTGTTAAACCGTTGACTGATCACCACCAACAGTGGTATCAGAGCATTGGTTACAACATACGAGTCGAATCCGGTCTTTTTCACCGGATCTACATCATAAACTTCAAGCTAGTTGAAGTTTTTGATCTAGATATGTTTTTTGAGCAATCTTGGTTTGGTCAATTTTTATTTATTTTATTTGACCAAAATATTGCTCAACTTTATTTTTTATTGAATATGTAAATCTGGCCCGACTTTGTGTGATTGGTTGTTTGATTTTGGCCATATGGATGGTTCAAAGTTGTATTTTATTTTCGGTTTTATTTTATGGTTTTTGGCCACTTTGATGGTTCAAAATTGTAATAGATAGGGTTTGGTTTTTCATTATACGTATTTTAATATTGTAATGAAGAAGACCCGAAGAAAAACCGAGGACGAGCTCATGGAGTTCTTGAAGTCAGTGGGAGTAAGCAAAGATGACCGGATGCACCAAAAGTCCATCCTTGTGGTTGTTTGTGTTGTGACCCCTTGACCCGATTGGTCTTGCTAATAGGCTCTAGCAAGACCAATCACCTTTTGGCCATTTAAGATTTACATATTCTTGTTTGCTATTGTGGTTGCTTGATTATAATAGGTTATATTACCACCAACCTAATACCAAATATATTAAAATAAATTTTAATCAACCAATTTAGTTTTTGCAAAATTAAACTAAATTTGATTTTCCAAAACCTTATAACTTAATAGTTTAACTATTAACTTAAAATTGGTAAGTCATATCGCGACAAACTTAGTTTTAATAGGTTATTTAAAACTAAGTGTCCTGAGAAATGAAATGGTTCATCAAGTTGTCCCGATTTATACAGTAAAACTGGACTTTTACTCTATTCGGTAAATTCTAAAATTAATCCCAATTTTAAAATCAATAGTTTATGCCATCATACTATAAGGCACACTTGAGGCATACTGCGAAATTTCAAGTGTTTGGAGCTACAGCACCACACTTGTTTTCTAGCCTATCCTTTCAAGGTGAAAGGGTTTCGTTGACACAACCGGCCCTTTCACACGTGTCTGTACTAGGGCGACTATTATTTTACTCTTCTGTTACGTGCTACAGCTGTCTGAAGACTAAAGTGGGCATAGATGAGGCTAAACGTATCTACCTAGACAATTGTTGTCTTAATAGGCCTCATAACCGAGAATTGTGCTTTATTCATAATTGGCCATCGTTGTCAGTCTGCCTAACCACTTACTAATGTTGTGTGCTACAGCTGCCATTACTAACTGGGAGCCAGATTCTCAAATCCCTATTTTATTAATGTTAATTGGGTCATTAATAATATGTTTATAACATCGAAAATACTAATTAAATTTATTTTTCTTATTTAAAACAGATGTCAACTGATAATAACTCTTCATTCACCCTCAAGACTATTCTTAAGAAAGAAAAGCTAAATGACACTAATTTCCTTGAATGGTGATGTAGATGTCGTGCTCTAATAAAAAACAAGTATTTATGATGCTTAAATACCTATAACTAGTACGGGTATGTAAGGTCGTCTCCACAGGGAATCAGTGGAAAGTGCAAGTAAAGTTCATAATTATTAATTAATTAACTACGGTGGACAAACGATCTCAAGTAGTTTATAAAAGAGTTGATTTATAAGAACACACGATTACTTGGAAAAGTTTGTAAATAATAATGAGAAAACGATTCACTTCAGGTGTCACACCCCAAAACACGGCCTAGGAGTGTGACGCATATGTTGGTACCACAATTGTAATTAAATCAGAGTTGCGTTAGTTTGCGGAAGACTTATAAAACTTTAAGGATCAAAAGTGTAACATGTATATATACATTCAAAAGACGGGATTATAAAACACCCGTTATAGTTGTTAACAAAACATTACTTGTTTATATTTACAAACCACCATTTTAAGTTTACAAAATAAATCCGAGCCATCGGATATCATAGTACTTCGTCATTCCAAGCTCTAACTTTGTTCACCTGAAAAATGTAAATAAAATAAGTCAGCAACGAATGCTGGTGAACACGCTGACGAAAAAATAATTTCTTTTTACTTTATTACCCCTCGAGACTATGCCTGTCTCGGCCTAACGTGGCTTAGGAATGACAAAGTCAAATAACACATTATAAATTTGAGCCTCTACTCTAGGTCACCTCAGCAAACACCGCAGCGTTCGACTTAGTTAAGTACCTGTAAATATACACATAAAGTCGTACTTCCTGCAGGAGAGCGTCCTACGACCAAGGGTGGTGCGGCGTACCCACCGCATAGTACCACCTATGTAAGGATCCAGACACACGTATACCACAGCCTGAGGGCTAGGTTTATACCCTTATTTATAACGGTTTTAGGAACACGTAGTTCATTGTCCATGTTTGACTCGTTTGAAAACAAGTTTATAAAAGTTTGGGGGCGTATTCACCTTGTCGCTTTGGGATCGGCATCACTCACCGTCCGAGGGTCTTTCCCTTATTTATCTTGCACCTATAGTACGAGTATAAACATTTGTTAGTCGGATACACGATCCGGCTTAAGACCTTTAATCTTATTTTATACCTCAACATCGATGAACCATTAGTTCATTTTCTTTTACTTAAAAACCTTTAGTTTAAAAGTAATTATAAAACTTTAGTTTATAAAAGCCCGACGTTTCTTCTTCTCTAAGAAACGTATTCTTTTCTTTTATTATTTAAGAATACTCATTTATGCATTAAATAATATTTTTCATAATAAAGAATATATATACATATATACTTACACACACATATATATGTATTCACGATATTCACTATTCATTCTTTCATTCATTTCTTTGTTATGTTTTCTTTTCTTTTCTTTTATCGAGGTATCGAGTATAACCTCGACTTAAGGCTTAAGATTTTAAATATAATATTATATTATATTGATTTGTCGTTACGCCTAACCTTATTGGCGTATTGGAAACCCTAGGAACTCGAGCAGTACTTCAACGCCGCTCTACTTTCTCGACACTCTAAACGATGAACACCAATCTTCAAAAATTGATGACACGCTTTTCGAGAACAAACACCATCTTGTCGTATGTGGGTGGAGGGTGGCACGAACTTTGAGAAAACGTTGGTACACAAACGAGGATTCGGGGAACGCTTATCGAGGCTAGAAAACTCTTTTTATTTGCCAGAAAAATGAATATTTTCGTCTCAAACTCCTTTGTAACATTGGACTGAACCTTTAAGAATTTTTTCTTGTAAAACCCCCAATTATTGAGGTTGCAAGATCTCTAGAACCACCATCGGAGTTAGCGGTGGTAGAAGAAGAGAGGGTCGCGCTAGCTCTGTGATGTGATGGGTGGCAATTTGAGTGAAGACTAACAGAGTTAAGCTTCCGCTAGTCACGACTCGTTGGAAAAAAAATGTTAAAAGATGAAATTGTAAGCAACCAACTAGTTAATTGAGACATTTATTTGCAAATAATCTATAGTCAGGGTTATTTTAAATCCAGTTTTCCAAATAATAATACCTGAAACCTGGCCATGTAGTGATCATCTCCGAACTCGCGTCTTAGCAACTCGGCCATATCTCCATTTGGGTTCCAAGGAAAAAATACCACGCCAAGGCTGACGAAAGCCTTGACTCTATGGGCCTAAACATGCACAGGTACCAAGCAATGTACGCACCCCAGTCATGACCCACGACAAAAACCTTTTCACCTTCGTTTGTGATGGCATCAAGTAGCCCAATCAGGTCGCCCACCATGAGGGACAGAGAACTTGGTGTGGTCGTTGACGGGTGCACCCGTAGTCTGACCATAGCCGCGAAGGTCTGGTGCCACGGCTCGGTAACCATGGTCCGCCAAATACACAATCTGGTGGCGCCAGGAGTACCAGAGCTCGGGGAATCCGTGAAGTAACAATACTGTTGGACCTTGACCCTTTTCGGCTACGTGCATGTTTAGCCCATTGACATGTATGGTCTTGTGCTGTATCCCCTCCATCTTATTGTTTTTGAGTATATCGATCGAGATTCAGGTCAGCCTTTTATATATATGTTGGTTGAGTGAAGGAAGACAATGCTTTCACATTTGTTAAATTTTTACACGTATTAACAGTCTTTCCACGTGGTCCCTAGGTGTCACCTTTCTTTTTGTTACTTACTGATTTCTCTTTACCTATTCGGCTCATATCATAGCATATCATATCATCATACTTCTTTCAACATACTCGACAAACCTTACGAGGTAGTGATATCTTCCCGTTTCTACCCGGCCATTCCATCGCCGCAATATAGAATCACGTACGTCAAAGACCTTAATTCGATGATTAATTTGAAAAACATGCTGAATTCGACCTTCGGTAATAATGGAGATGATGGTTTTTCAATGTAATGAAAAATCGCTAATTTAGCTTAAATAAATTGTGCTTCTCAACTTAATTTCTATGTCCTGTTCCGGTTTATATATGTTACAATTAAGAACAACAACTTACAAATCATTTGTCCTTTTATAATCGTCTGCATCACATAGTTAATTTAATGTTGTTGCTATCATTTTCAAATATGTGGTATAAGGCAAAAAGGATCAACAGAGGATATAATTTTCAAGATCCCATATTTGATCAGTCATATTAGAGGGGCCGGGCACTAGTGTGGGTAAGGTTCATGGGTAGTTTACCACATGAGTCCATGACAAACTCATCTCTAACTATATAGGTAGTTTGCCAAATTACAATTTGTGGCAAAGGTTTACCGTGCGGTTATATGACTGTGGGAGACTTTTGAAGAAATTTAAATACCCATTAATAATCAATTTATTACATATATTACAAAAAAAGTTTTAGGGTACTTATAACAATTATTTTCTGGTTTGTGCGTACCTAAGGGTAGAAATGAAATAACGATGTATGATTGGCCGGTGAATAGGTAGTACCCATGAATGCCCTTTCCCCTCTTAGTGGTATTAACACCTCTAAAAGGCGATGTTTGTTGGATATCAAAGAAGACAATTGATTTGGTGATTAAAACTATGAACAAGAGAATATAGATGGAACTGAATTGTATTATGAACTATTTAGAAGCGCTGCTTCATCAAACGAAACAACGTTTCATCACTTCTATTCTAAACAGCGTCTTTAAACAACTGTGACAAACCCTAACTGCCTTAGCGGCCTAGTTACAATAATTACAATTCTACCCCTTTACCAAATAATAATTACATAATAAACTATTAACTTATATCCTAGATCAATGTTATACTAACAGGTATCTAATAAACTGTTTTTATGACACTATATTTATACCATTATCCTAATGTGGCCGGATATATATGATGAGCAGGAGCCCCAAAAGGTGCCGGGCCGGTCAAAGTTGGTCAAAAGATTGAAGCTAGAACAACAAGTTTGTTGGATGTGCACTTTGATGTCGGAAGACGTCAAAAGTCGTTATAGAAGTCACGAGTTGAAAGTTGAAACACGTTTTCAGAGCGTTTCGTTGTCTGAGTTTGGCTCTATTGTGTAAGTGTTTTAAACATAACTTCAACAGTTACATTTGCTTGTAGCATTCCAAATTTGGATGATAATAATCCCTTGAAACACTTGAGGTTAAGCATTTAGTTGCTTCAAAATAAATTACATAAGAACCAGATAAACCATAATATAACATTATAACCCAATAATGTTGATATGACCTATCAACATATTTAATTCCAAATTCTATATTGTTCCTATGGTTATCAAACATAATTTAAAAACTCTAATTTGAAAACATGTTTATGCAACAAGTAGTAATCTAAACCGAAATTCACGCATCCACAATGAATGTGTCAAGGACAAACGTAGCTAACGACACCCAAATCTTAAACCAAAGACCTCAAGAAACATAAGTCACTTATTTTTTACTTATGGAAGATATCATAAGCATTTGAGACCGAAATTAGAATTTCTTTATAAAATCGGTTATGAGTTTATTGTGTTGGAAGAATCTGCCAAACAATTGAATAAACGAAAGCAATAATAAAATTAAACCTGTGTCGTGTGTAATCACACTGCCTTAAAAGCGATTTGAGCACTACCGGGGTACAAATGTAGATGTTGCCAGTCACTCTCCAAGGTTAACACAGAGATGAATTGAAGTATTCTTGTGTACTCAAGAAGAAATCAATGATGAAGATTGAATGAGCGTATGATCAGTATATTAGAGAGGATGATTGTTGTTATCTTATTAGGGTTTGAAAATAACTAAAAGAAAAAACTGTTTTCTTTTTGTTATATACCGTAAAACTCATCTGGTGGTCTTTTAAAACAATTAGATATATTAATATTATATTTAATAATATTAAAGATATATTAGACTTTCTTTTAATTCCAACAATCTCCCACAAAAAGATTGTCAAAACAGTTCAAAATATTCTGGTCATATAATGAGTTTGTTTTGTACATAAGTGTTAATATCTTACGATTTGAATTAACACGTAGTGTAGTGAGGCAACATTAGAACTTCATTAAGTGAATAACTCTTGAACTTAATGTATTCAGATGAGACCCCCACAACACATACCAAACCCGGTGTTCGATTCAATCTTCACGGTACTACAAAAAATTATGTGGCCATGTACAAACCTTGGAACTCATGAGTGCTCTAAAGAGATAGCCCGTATCTCTTATAGAAGGCGGCCTCACCTTCACACTCACATAGGTAATTTCAATTAAAAGTCTACCTCATACATAGACTAACCCACACGTTGGTTATGAAATCATTAAGAACATAAAATGTTCACCCTCTACATAGTATCGGTGCATTCATCAAGTTCGTCTCAAAGAACCACCTCATTAGGCTATGAAATTAAGAGATACAATTCTCAACCTTTATTTAATACACTACCTTTTGTCATAGGGATGAGAATGTAGTGTAAACTAGGATTCATACGGTTTCGTTTGACCACTGTGGGTGCCCACCATACGATCCTCACTATTGGGCTTAAGCCCCATCCCCCTCGACGTTGATAAGACCAAATATTTAGTCAATGCTTTAGTTAATGGATCTGCCAAATTTCTATCGAGTTGGTTTTCAACTTCAGATTTATAAATTATAAACGTTTTGTCAGCCTCATCTTTAGACCTTAAGAGGTAAACTTTAGTATATCTCGAATAATCATCAATAAAAGTCATATAATAATGTTTACCTCCTTTACTCGTTGTATTTTTAAAATTAGCTAAATCTGAATGAATAAGTTCTAGCAAATCGGTACTTCTACTAGTTACTTTTTTAAAAGACTTTTTAGCATGTTTGGCTTCTACACATACATGACACTTAGCTTGTTCATACATATTACTAACATGAATCGTGCCCGCATTTTTAAGTCTTTTAATAGATGAAAATCCAACATGGCCTAATCTAGCATGCCACATATTAGCAGACTCAACAATATAAGCAGAACTAGATGCATTATTAGAAACATTAACAGTGTTCATCACAAATAATCCACCACTAAGATAGGCCTTCCCAACAAAGTTGCCATTCTTTGAAATAACAATTTAAAAGCGATTTTGATCTCAAATCACCCAAGTAGAGATTATGAATCTGTCAAAAATTATTCCTGATCTGTCAAAACTCGAACCATTAGACGGAACCAATTACAGTCGTTGGTCTCAAAAGATGTTAATATTTTTTCGAGCATTTGCATATAGATTATGTTTTAATTGAAGATCCATCCAAATACCATGTTCAATCAGCCCCTATTCAGATTATTGCTTCTTCTTCATTCATGCCATCAATAGAAACTGTTAAAAAATATGAGAAGGATAACAAGGCTATTCGTGGTCATTTATTAAACCATATGACCAACAATTTATTTGACTTGTTTATTGAATACAAATCCGCAAAGAATATTTGGGACACATTAAATAAAAGATACGCGTCTGATGATGCGAGAAGGAAAAAATATGTGGTAGGGAATTGGTTGCGGTTCATGAAGTGGGCTGCACCTTCCATCACCACAACTTCTTCCGACAATGGAATATCCTTCTTAATCTCGGCATTGTTTATGTAGTCCTTGACACCTGGTATATGATAAACAAGGTCCATGTCTCCGGTCACAAATTTTGCTGGCACCATAACTTTAGCACCCATCCATGCTGAAGTCAGTTCCCAGCTCCTGCGGTCATGTTAACAAAATCAAATATGTAATGGATTATTTCTTTTGTACATATATACATGTTGGTGAGTTTAGTGTCATCAAGAAATATATTGGGTAATTATGATGGAGGATACGTACTCTTCTATTTTTTCTTATTTTCCTAGGATTTTAATAGTTATTCAAGCCCTAACGGATTCCCCAAACTTAAATAAAATTTGTTGCTTACAAATTTTTGAGCTCGGTAGTAGTTGATTCCACCCGCCTTTTCGTGCTGGCTAGCAAAGTACTCGATGTCTTCTTCCGACAACCAAGGTGGTAAGGTAACCGGGACATCAGGCGGTGAATGTAGAAATCCTTTACCTTTCGGGAAAAAAAGTGGCTCGTAATGTCAAGAACTTTTGCATGAATGTTTTGTAACTCATTTTAGCAAACTCAGCTTCAATTTCACCTGGTTTCTACACCAATAAAAACACACCAATCATCACAAAAAACCAAATTTCACTTATTCAACAAATCATATGAAAAATAATAATAATGACTAACTGATACCTGAAACCTGGTCATGTAGTGATCATCGCCGTACTCTTGTCTTAACAGCTCGACCATGTCTCCATTTGGGTTCCAAGGAAAAATTACAACGCTAACGTTGACCAAAGCTTTGACTCTATCGGGCCGAAACAGACACAAGTACCAAGCAATGTACGCACCCCAGTCATGACCCACAACAAAAACCTTTTCATCTTCGTTTGTGATGGCATCAAGTAGCCCAATCAGGTCGCCCGCCACATGAGGCACGGTGAACTTGGTGTGGTCATTGACGGGTGCACCCGTAGTCTGACCATAGCCACGAAGGTCTGGTGCCACGGCTCGGTAACCATGGTCCGCCAAATACACAATCTGGTGGCGCCAAGAGTACCAGAGCTCGTGGAATCCGTGAAGTAACAAGACTATTGGGCCTTGACCCTTTTCGGCTACGTGCATGTTGAGCCCATTGACATGTATGAACTTGTGTTGTATCCCCTCCATCTTGTTTTTGAGTATTAATCGAATATGAACTATGGGCTCATGTGACTCAGGTTTTTAATATAGATCCGCTGAGTGAAGATTATATTTCCACGTTAACATTAGCATGAAAGAAGACAAAGGCATTTAATTATAGAAATGGACGGTGTATACACTAACCAATCGATGGTGGTAATCATTTAAGATCCATTTGATCGAACTCACCCCACCACTGCTACAAACATGTGATATATATGATATAGGTAAAGTTAAAATATAAAAGGAGACAAAAATGAGAAGTGTGAGAAGAATTTGTGACCACACATAAAACCCTTTAAAAATAGATTAAAAAAATCATAACTCAAAATATAAATAAAACAATAAAAAAATAAAAAAACTAAAATGTTTCCGCCATCATTTCCGTTAAAAAAAATAAAAAAAAATTGACGAAAAGACACAATACCGAGATCAAAGACACAATGACGAAAATGAACAAAAGACACAATTATAACTAAAAAAGACACAATAGATCGCAAAATATAACATAATGCCGAACAAAATATAGAACAATATTGAGTAATATAACACTATATAAAAAAAGATACAATGTCAAGGAAAAAAAACACAATGACGAAAATAAACACAAAACACAATAATAAACAAAAAGACATAACGGCTTTTATCACTTAACATTGTGTTTTTTTATGAGAACGAGAAAGACGGTTTAAATATTTTTTTGTTTTTCTGTTATATTTTGAGTTATGATTTATTTATTTTTAATTTTTGTTGACGGGTTTTTTATGTGACTACAAATCCTTCTCAGCTTTCTCATTTTTGTTCCCTTTTATGGAATAACTTAACCACGTATGATTCTTCAAAAATAAGATTATATTATATTATCAAACAGGTGCTAATTGCCTTTCAAAATGACTTATACGAAATAAAACTTGGTTTTATAACTTTATTATAAGATAACTGTTAGAATGTGATACGTATCTCACAATTAGGCCTTATGTAGTGGGCGACGGATTGGGGCGAGAGATGAGCGACAGGGGCTACAACACCGCCCCCGTGGGCGATTTTTGGGGCGGGGGCGGATTGTTCTTGTCGCCTGGAGATGTATGTGTATGTATATGTGCTGTGTGTATTGTACGTATGTATATATATTTATATTATTATTATATATGTTTGTGTGTGTATATATATGTATATGTATATGTATATGTATATGTATATATGTTGTGTGTGTGATATATATATATGTTGTGTGTGTATATATATATGTATATGCAAAATGAATCCTATAAACAACCCGAACCAACCAAACCACCCATTCCCTCATTTCGGTCAACACCATGGTTCGCAAAATCAACCGAAGGTAAACTTATAATGGAACCCGATGAACCTAAACCAACCGAGCTATCCGTTTCAATTTCCCGACCCAAACCTAAATATGTACGCCAACCGAGCTATATGTTTTTTTAGTATTTTTAGTTATGTATTTTTTTTGTATTTCTTTTTAATTTTAATGCATTTTTATTTAATTATTTGAAGAAATTGGGTTTTATTTGATTAGTTTAATTATAAAAAGAAAATAATAAAAAAAGATACCGTGGGCCCAACTTGTAGCCCCTACACCATTACACCATAAAAAATAAATTTGCCCCCTTTGTTGATGGGCGCCACGTGTTACAATTCGCCCCCACTTGTAGCCCCTATACTACACATACCCTTATGAACTTTTTGTATTTTTCGGTGGTATAGTAATGTCACCTCAACTGTCAAGTTACTGATAATTGCATCATGTGTCCTCATAGCTATATTTTAATGAACAATAATGTCTCTAAATAAGTAAATGCATATTAGGTGACATAGACATTAATTATGTATGATGGGTGATGACGGGGTAGGGCCCTGTTTTGTTTATTTTTTTTTTGTAGTTACTCGTACCGTAAACGTTGTATCATAATTAGCTTGTCGGTTTATTTTCTTGTATGTTTGGACCTGAGGCCATGTACACAAAACCCATTTGGGCCTATTTATTGGAAGAGTGCATGATATGCTCTTACCTATATAAGGTGGAGCATACTCATGCACACATTTTTTTTGCAAATTATTTTATCCATTCACCAACTCTATCCTCTTACTCTCCTACCTTTCCATTTCAGGTGAATAAAAAACACAAATAAGATATGAGATATCGGTTCCTCACTAGTGATTTCCGCTAGCTAGTGTTGAGATTGATCCAAGTAAACTAGTTGTTTCTTGTTTGATCCGTCCATAGGACCTACAATTGGTATCAGAGCGGGTCAAATCTTATGATTTAACTTTGCTCTTGATATTCGGGTTCTATTGACGCTATTACTAGAACCGAGACGTTAAAACATGTTGAAGTTTAAAAATAAAGTTTATAGATCTAGAAATAAAGTTGGAAATAAAGTGGGAAATAAACATGTTTGAAGCTTCTCCTTGCAGATCCAAATGTTTGGGATCTAAGTGCCCGATCTGGGCGTTTTGGGAACCCGTCTGCCACAAGCCTAAAATCCAGCGACCATACGGTTCTTCTTCGGCGACGTTTCAGAGGTTGAAGATGTAAAAATATCAAACTCTGATGTGCGTGAGTGTCGGCTATTTATGAACGTGGCAACTGTGGATGAAGATGTGACCGACGAGTTTGCCAGTTACTGCTGGCGATGGTAAACGATGGCTGTCCGGGTTTCAATTTAACAAACAAAATACAAAAAAGAAAAATAGTCGTAGAAATATTTGAGTTAGCCTCTGATAAACGAAATGGAATAATTGGGGCACACATTTGGGGTAAAACAAAAGACAGGTATATGCTATGCTAATAAACTGTTCTACCTCCTTTTAATAAGAATTATACTAGCATACCTCATTTTAGTTTCAACACCCCACTAGAGGACGGAATGGTCTATGACATTAGTCATGTGCCAAAACCAAAGACATTTGTTCCTTATGTCTCTAAAACTGTTGATCCAATTCTTTCATCAGTTAGTCCTAATGGTAGTTAATCTTTTTTAGCAGGTTGGGTAGACGGGAATGAATGTGTGGAAAAGGACATGGGTTATGGAGAGAGAAAAGTTTTAAATTCATTTTTTGATTCAAGTGTGAATCCAAACAATCGTTTGATAACTCGTTCTGTAATAATAAAACAGTGAAAAACATTTTGAATGATCATGTATTGTATGAGAGTGTTGATGTTGACGCCTCTCAAAATGATTTGAATGAAAATGATATTTCGGTTTTTGATAGTGATTGTGAAACTATATATGATGAAACTTACATTAAAACAAATATGCATGAAAAGGTGGTTGTTGAGACAAATGTGACTAGTTGTTCATCTAAAGATTGCAGAATTGAGGGAGACTATAATAAAAGAAATAGTTTTGAAAATGAAAAGGTTAGCACATAAGTAAATATGTTCTGCCTCACAAAAAGTCGTTCTTTCAATCCACTAATCAATATGAGCACCCTCATTTATACAATCACTTTGATAACAACTACTACGGTTTCATCAACAAGATTATGTCAATTCATTCTATTCAAATGTTTTTGATGATCGAGGTTACACATAAGATAACCTTCATGTTCCTTTCCTAGCATCACCTTCTGATGATTTCTATAGGGACTCTAGAAGAAAGTGTTGTTTTGTGTGCGATAATCCTTCTCACCTTGCAAGACATTGCAAGAACTGGCATAGACAACAAAAGGAAATGAACAATTGGTTTAATCAGTTCCGTTCAATGGTTGTACCAAGCTCAAGAACAAGAACTCAATCTGACAATTATGCCAGTGAAATAGATGTGATATCCAAAAACAATGCGAGAACCGAAAAGCCTTTTTGGATAACCAAGAAGGAGAGAGCAAAAAGGGGTTCTAAGACTGAAAAGCCAAAGAACCCGCATAAAAGAAATGTGAAAAGAAGTCAAAAGATTAAAAGATCCGAGGATTTTGTTTTAAAATCAAGAAAAATCAGGAAGAAGACGGTCCCAAAAGTCTTCTAAAACCAAGAAACCTGCCTCTGCATGGGTTCCCGAGGACTGTTCTTCTTATTCGGACACACCTCAACACTTCATAATTCCAGAAAATAAAAAATAACTTTCGGTAACTTTGTGGTTGAATTTCCCGAGATAACTTAGGAGACGAGTCCTTACTATTTGACGTTCAACCGTTCAACCGTTCGATGGTGGACACGTTTCGTTTGGCGGTGACATGGGAGGAAATATCACAAAGAGAGGAAGGGAATCAAACAGAATCTTACCGTTTGATGATGTAAATCTTGTAGAATAGCTCAACCACAATCTGCTCAGTGTTTCACAAATTAGTGATCGACAGTACCCCACTCTATTCACAGAAAATGAATGTTTGATCTTAAAACCAGGTTTCAAAGTTTCTGAGGAATAGATCTTGATGCGTACTCCAAGGCATACTGATGCTTATATATTAGATATGAATAGCTCTTACTCATGTAAGACCCTTCATGTTTAATATCTAAGGCCTCATAGAACGACTCATCAATTTATGGCATAGACGTCTTGGTCATGTAAACTTTAAAAATTTAAACAAACTAGTCAAAGGTGAGCATGTGAGGGGATTGCCTGTTAAAATCTTTTCTTGCATTGAAAAATGTATTTCGTGCTCCAATTGCAAGCAACACAAGCTCCATCACAAGCCCAAGACGGTCAACAACATAGATTCCATTCTTTAACTTTTACACATGGATTTATATGGTACTATTCATCCTTTGGCAATCGGCCAAAAAGGCCATTGGCTTGTGATTACTGATGATTATTCTCACTTCAGTTGGACTTTCCTTTTAGGGCATAAGGAAAACCGCCCAGTTTTTGATCAGGTTCATTACTCTTGTGGAGAAGCAGACAGACAAGAAAGTGAAGTGCATTAGAAGTGATAACAAGACTGAGTTATGCAACAAAGCAGTGGATGATTTTTGTCACTCAAATGGATTAGATTGCCAATTCAGCGCTCCATACACTCCACAACACAATGGGGTAGCTGAACGTCGCAATCGAACGCTGATAGAAGCTGCAAGAACTATGCTGTTAGATTCCAAACTTCCATTGTTCTTTTGAGGTGAAGCTATCAACGCCGCATGCTTCAAAACAAAACCGAATGATCATCAAAAAGCGCATGAAGAAGACTCTTTTTGAAGTCTACTACAAGACAAAGCCGCATGTCAACTACTTCAAAACATTTGGATGTCCATGCACCCTGCTCCTGCTCCATACTGGTGCTCACCCAGATCCTAAGTTTGTTGAAAAGGCCAATCAATGTGTTTTATTGTTTCCACATCCTTTTGGCAAGATCACTGACCCCATTCATGTTGGCAAATTGTGTATCTTTTTTCACATTATCAATGTAGTTACCAATTCATGCTTAAGTTTGTCTTCTTCATCAAGATCAAAATCAAAATCATTAGCATACATGTCAAACAACTCTAACAAGTTTTCTATATTAAAGGCTCTAAAACTAAGACATGGGCTCAAATGACTCAAACATGTAAGCAATTGGTGGTTATCTCTCTAAAACAGTTTCCAAGCTCTTGAATTTGCATATTGAGAACTACGCTGAAATTACTAACCTCATAATGATGACGACTTTCTTCAATGTTTCAGGTTCACACAATCTCATGTTTGTCACAAAAGGATGTGACATCTTTTAAAAGCGAGTCAAAACCTTCAAGTTGATACCTTTGTAATTTTGCTTGTGTTGTTTAAACTAAGCTGACCACATTCAATATATTTTTGATCCATTCTTTGGAGAACTTGGCACAATATGTTACTAATATGTATTTAAAAAATGAATTCGGTTGTTTAATTAGAACTAGTTCTTTATAATTGGGTTGTTTTATTATAACTTGATTGTTTAATTTGGGTTGTTTAATGAGAATTTTGTTTTAAAATTGAGTGGATTCACCCTACGATGCAGTTGTCATTATCAAGGGTGCCGGATCCTCATAGCTTGGAATTGTGGTTAAAGGCACAACATTTTATTAACTTGTAGTACTGCTTTTACAATTTATATTTATAAATAGATGCATATAAGTTAATGTTTTACTCCTTAGGTAGATGGAGAAATAAGGCAAAAAGGATCAACAGAGGATATGATTTTCAAGATCCTGTATTTGATCAGTCATATTAGTAGTATTATGACACTTCTAGAAGGCGATGCTATACTTGGTGGGAAACATTATACTGCTGATTCTCAAAGCTAACATTTATACCATTATTTTAATGTGGTCGAACATACAGATGGGCAGGAACCCCATGAAGGTGTGCATTACTGGTCTCTTGGATGTGCACTTCGTTGTTGTAAGACGTCAAAAGTCAATATGGAAGTCCTGAGTTCAAGCGCGTTTGGTTGTCTGCATTTGACTTAATTGTGTAAGTTTATAAACGCAACTTTAACAGTTGCATTTGCTTCTAGCATTCTAAATTTGGATGATAATAATTAACAAGCCCTTGAAGCATTTAGTTGCTACAAAATATATTATATAAGAACCACACAAATCATAATCTAACCTAACAATGTTTATATGATCTATCAACATATTTAGTTCCAAATTCTATGTTGTTCCTATGGTCATCAAACATAATATTCAAAAACTCTAATTTGAAACTTGTTTATGTAACAAACAATATCGTAAACCGAACGCATCCACAATGAATGAGTCAAGGGCAAACGTAGCTAATGAGTTAACAACAACCAAATCTTAGAAAACCCAAATTAAGATCTCAAGAAACACAAGTCACTTACTTTTGACCAAATGGATGATATCATAACAGAAAACTTCATAATTTATTAAGCATTTTGAAACCGAAATTAGAACTTTTGTATAAAGTCGATTATGTGTTTGTTGATCTCATCAGCCCTCTCTTGGTTAATGAAGTGGGCTACACCTTCCATCACCACAACTTCTTCCAATAATGGAACATCCTTCTTGAAACCGCCACTGTTTATGTAGTCCTTGACACCCGGCATATTATAGGCAACGTCCATGTCTCCAGCCACAAATTTTGTTGGCACCATAACTTTAGCACCCCTCAATAGTGAAGTTAGTTCCCAGCTCCTGCGGTTATGTAATCAAAATCAAATACATAATGCCCAGTTCTAGTGTTGGTGATTTTAATGTTATATATAGCCAGGATAAGCTTAAAACCAAAATAAAATAAGAATAAATATTGACTCGAGTTAAGAGGTGTGAACTATGAAGTACACGCTAGGTCATTACTTAACTATCAGATTGAACTTTTTTAAGTACCCTGTAATATTTCAGTATGACAATGTCCAACACGATTCCTAGAGTTATTCAGCCCCTACGAATCCCTAAACATGCATTTAATTTGTTACTTACAAATGAAGAGCTCGGTAATAGTTGATTCCACCGGCAAGTCCACCAGCTTTCTCATGTTGGCTAGCATAGTATTCGATGTCTTCTTCTGACAACCAAGGTGGTAAGGTCACCGGGACGCCAGGTGGAGAATGTAAAAATCCTTTACCTTTAGGTAAAAAAAGTGGTCCCAGATCTCGTAATGTCAAGAACTTTTTCATGAATGTTTGATAACTCATATTAGCAATCTCAGATTCAATGTCACCCGGTTTCTACATTTATAAACACACATCAATAGTCACAAGAAACCAAAGTTTACTTATTCACCAAATCATATGAACAACAACAACAATAATAAATGATACCTGAAATCTGGTCATGTAGTGATCATCTCCGTACTCGAGTCTTAGCAACTGAGCCAGGTCTCCATTTGGGTTCCAGGGAAGAAACACTACGCTAAGGTTAACCAAAGCCTTGACTCTATCGGGCCGAAACATACACAAGTACCAAGCAATAATCGCACCCCAGTCATGACCCACAACAAAAACCTTTTCATCTTCGTTTGTGATTGCATCAAGTAGCCCAATCAGGTCGCCCACCACATGAGGAATGGTGAACTTGGTGTGGTCATTGATAGGTGCACCCATAGTCTGACCATAGCTGCGAAGGTCTGGTGCCACTGCTCGGTAACCATGGTCCGCCAGATACACAATCTGGTGGCGCCAAGAGTACCAAAGCTCGGGGAATCCATGAATGAACAAGACTATTGGACCTTCACCCTTTTCGGCTACGTGCATGTTTAGCTCATTGACTTGTATGATCTTGTGTTGTATCCCCTCCATCTTCTTGTTTCTGGGTAAAAAAAAATTGAACATTTTGCTCCATGTGAGTCACCTCAGGTTTTATGCATTACTTGAGTAAAGATTATGCCTCCACGTCATAGTACCATGAAAGAAGACAAAGGTAGCATTGGTTTATAGAAATATGGGAGGTGCAACCAACTATGCACTCTAATTCTAAACAACACCACCCACATGGCAAAAGGAAACTAAAAAAGAAAAAGGAGCCTTTTTGGATTCAATTGTCTATTCAACTAATTTAATCAATTTTCTCTGTTTGAAATTTTGGTTTTACTCAAATCATTGTTTCTCGGTCTCTTTTCATTTGAAATAATTTGATTATGGGTTGGTTACTTAATTGAGCTGGGTTGAACAGTTGAAACAAAGTCATGTCTATATGAATTTCCTATCTAATATCATCTTAGTTGAACTGGTTGTTTTCTAAACCATAACCTGCGGTGATTGCTTTTCTTTCCAACTGTTTTAAGACTAAAAAGTAAATCGTTTATGCAATTGTTGCACAAGCACTTTTCAAAGATTGCTTGACATCGTTCGTCCACTTAGATTGATATTAGAATAAGCAATTAAACAAAAAGTGTAATACTGACCACATGTTTTTTGTGGATATGATACTCTGCTTAATGTAGCTTTATAGTTTAATTAGCTTTTTGAATGACTAAAACGAGAGTAATCAAAAGGTTCACTTTGATTATTGAATAATGATTCATAGCGTACAATACTTGAGATCTAAACGATCTCTTAAATAAGATAGATGACAAACCAGAAATAAAAACTCCTAAAGACTAGGTAAATATAACAGTAGACAAACGGCTTTGTTTTGAATAAAATTAAAGCGTAATGCGGGAGACTTGGTTGATAATAGCATGCATGTGCATGAGTGACTTGCGCTGCAAATGGAGTTAGGATCATTATTATATAATGCAAACAAGAAGTTTGGTGCCGCAAAGTCCCGATTGGGCAATATTGCGGCGCCGTATTAGTCTTGGTCTGTTTTAGTTTTGGTCCGTAACAAACGTAACGAAAACCTATCGAATGTAAGTTTTGTTTTGTTTTAGTTTCGATACTGTAACTAACATGATGGAAACTGACTGAATTCGAGTAGACTCAACACGTTTTCTTTTAGTACTAGAATTGTAACAAACGTAACGAAAATCGACAAAATGCTGAGTTATTTTGTTTTAGTTCTAGTATTGTCACGAATGTGACATAAACCAACCTAATTTGTGTAGACTCATTTGCTTTCATGCCCGTGATCAATAACGATCGGGTTCACCAAAGCCCAAGTTTTCCGACTGATGCCACCCCATTGGTCCACCTCAAAATTTTTTATTTTGGTTTTAGTTCTTGTACAATAACACATGCAACCGGAACCAACCGAATTCGCGTTGACTGACCGCCTGAACACTTGTGACCGACAACTCTTGGGTTTACTATTGCCCCGACGCAACGCGTCAGGTAAAACACTAGTTTTTTTTAACATTCGGGGCAATTTATTAAGTAAACATCATGAAAATAAAACTTATTTATAAGATTATAGAAATATTCATTTGGTTATTTATACTTTTGAATTTTAATAATTTACATTACATGGAAGGACATGTGTCATAAATTATTGACGAACTAAAACTATAAATTCAAATTAATTAACATTTCTTGGGTCGAATTGAAATTACACGCACCACGTGTTTTGCTTTAAAAAACAATGCCAAAGGATGCAGTGTGTCGCGTCATATTGAAAATCTGATACAACAAAAAAACACTTGTTGCATTCTTGTTGATTGATATTTTTTAAATGTTAACTATTTTGTTTTATCTCCTCCATCTTCTTACTTTTTAATATAAAATTTGAACTATTTATTCACCTGATTCAGCTCAAGTTTTAATATTAATTAGTTTTCTTTTTTTTTTTGACCGGCCAACTTTATTTAAATAACAAGAGACTCGTAAGTAACTAGCATCCAAGATGCACCAAAATGCATCCAAAGATGAACACCAAAATTTCAACAAAACTATTCAAAAAGAGAAAGAGCACCACGCCACCCAATTGAGCCATACTATCTTCCCCCTATTAATTCTTTACCCAAAGGAATGAGAGTCACCGTAATGTCTTCTTTGAGCCTATTGCCCGGGTATTGTTTTCTGCTGAAAATGCATTCATTCCTCACCTTCTATATGCACCAACATGCTATGTGAACAATTGATTGGATTACACTTTTTTTTTTCGGTTGAGTTGATCTTCAAAAAGTTACCTAAATGCATAGATTGGTGGGATCCCACACCAAACACTAATAAAATGCCATAGATCCAAGGCGACATAGCGTGAAATTATGATATGGTTGACTGACCCTAAGGCATCCTCACATAATGGGCACCATTTCGTCTCTTCAAGGCACTCCTTATGCAAGGAACGTCCATAGTAGCAATCATTCCCATCTCTGCCTTCCAAACAAATAAATTGACTTTTAACGACACCCATACATTCCAATCCACAACAAAACCGGAGTATGTCACACTTTCTTTTTGAAATGCTAGCCTGCAAGATTCTAAAGCAAATTCACCACTTCTGTTTAGACTCTAAGCCTAGTTATCCATACCCGATCCCAATACCATTTTCGGGAGTACCTCCAACATATCCCACAACTCTTGTAACTCCATGGATGTGCTCAGTTAGTCAGTTCTCTCGCCCATGACCAGCTCCATCCGTTTATGGATGAACCATAGACAAATTTGGGATTTGCGATTCCAGGTAAGATTAGTCCATGATCATGGGATCATTTTTCTATCAGATAGGAAGGGGTGTAGCACTTTCTCTACGGCTCCGGTGGGTTCCCTTGGTTGAGCCACTGCCTATGAGTCGCTGAATTATTCTTGCCTCATGTACTGTTTTTACCCAAGGCTTTGCTACTTCGGGTCTTTTAAATGAAATACACAAACCCACAATATTAATACTGATCTACAACCGGAGTGATTAATAATGCAAGCAACATAAAATAAACCAAATTTGATACCGGAATATTCGGTTTAATAACGTGCTGTCGGTGCTTGAAACAATTTTTCCTTCTTCATATAAGTTAATAAATACAACACTCATATAGTTTTCTAGTATTCAATATTATATTCAAGTAAATCAGTTTTACGACTTTATCCCATATGCATCACTTATATTGTCTTTCAATGGTGAATAATGCTGGGAATTTCCAGCAAAGTGGTGTGTCTTCTGTCCACATATCCAACCAAAACAATGTGTTTTTTCCCATTACCAATCTTACATTTCATCACCAAATTTAATGGTACATTATGGTCAGAAAAGAGCCCCTCAATTCTTGCAATTGTTCCATACACCGGTTATAACAGATTTGGAAGGGATCGGTTTAATGGGCCAGGTTACTCTATAAAGGGAAACCTATTATCGTTGCCGGTTAGAGATGGGTGAACCAGTTCAGGGTTTTGGTTAACATAAGTTAAGAATCGGGTGAGGTATGAACCGGTTTCGGGTATGGTCGGGCTTTTGACCGGTTTTTCCGGGTTTTTATCGGATTTTGGCGGGGTCGGGTAGGTGGAACCGTTCTAGTGGGTACGAGTCGTTTACGGGTCCGTGTACGGTTATGGGGACAAATAAAAACCTAGCCCATACCCACAGATCAGGTAGAACCAGGCCCGGTTCCAGATATTTAGTTCAGATAATACACCAGTATATGAAGTTTATGTAAATCAGGTTTTTAAATCTATTACTCACAATGGCTAAAAGTTAGTTTGTATTTAATATTTCACAGTACACTTGTAGTTTAGTAGTTGGATCTATTTCTCGCATTGAGGATGCTAATTAACAACGTTGATCCTACATAGATTGGAAGCTCAAATAAAAAAAAAGTATTTTTTAACAGTAAAATTCCACTTTTATGTTAGATTTACAAGGATTTAAATCAATAAACTCATATTTATAAAATGATTTGGGTTGCTTTTGTAATGGGCTTAGTAGTTTATGTGTCTTATTTAGTCGAGTAGAATAATGGGCTTAGCCCACGTGATGTTTGAGTCAGAATGCTAGTCCGCATGTTAGTCAAGTTATTTCAGTTATTTACTTTTAAGTTAGGGTTTGATAGAGTCCACATGATTGTCCTGGTTTGTAGGAGATCATGGTCTAGTTAGTGGTGAACGTTTAGAGTCTGTTTCTTTGTTTCAGCTATTTATAGCTGTTGTGTTTTATTAATAGAGGCACCAGAAAATTCATCATCATCATCATCATCATCATCATCATCATCATCATCATCATCGTACTCAGTATATCCCACCAATAGCAAAGTTATAGTAGGGTCTGAGGAGGGTAAGATGTAGACAGCCTTACCTCTACCCCATAAGGATAGAGAGGCTGCTTCCGGTGAGACCCCCGGCTCGATAGTAGTTTTGCATCAAGCCTTGGACATAAGGCACATAGCACTCAATCATCGGGACACCGGCTGATCGGTGCATGTACCCTTGTCTTTCGGCTATCAACGCCACTACATGATGCCTGATTAACCGTCCGTCACTTTTAACGTTATTTTCACGAGATTAGTAAAATAACGTCAAAATTAGGCACCAGAAAATTGCGAGAGCATATTGTGATACCATCTTACAAGTGGTATCAGAGCGTAATACTGGGAGAGAATTGAGAGACAAGAGCATTTGTTTCCATGGCTGAAGAAAGAGCAGGATTTCAAGCCCCTAGCGTACCGAAGTTCGACGGGGACTATGATCATTGGAGTATGGTAATGAAGACGTTGCTGAGATCGAAGGAGTACTGGTCGGTGATTGAACCTGGGTTCACAAAACCTGGTGAAGGAGAACAAATCACCGCCGCTTAGCGAACCAGCCTCAAGGCGATGCGACTAAAAGATTTGAAAGCCAAGAACTACTTGTTTCAATCAATTGACAAGCAGATTCTGAAAACAATGACCAAGAAGGAGACGTCGAAATAGATATTGGACGCCATGAAGGGAAAATACCAAGGTAATTCCAGGGTAAAAAGGGCGCAACTTCAGAGGTTGCGCAGGGAATTTGAGACCCTTGAAATGAGGGAAGGAGAAGGAATCACCGATTACTTTGGTCGTGTCATGACGGTTGCTAATGACATGCGGAATTTCGGTGAAGACATGCCCGATGTGAAGATAGTGGAGAAAATTCTCAGATCTCTTACTGAGAATTACAATTTTGTGGTGTGCTCCATCGAAGAGTCGAAAGACATTGATGATCTTTCAGTAGATGAACTACAAAGCTCCCTCCTTGTCCATGAACAGAAGCTATCTCGAAAACCCTCTAATGATCAAGTGTTGAAAGCCGAGCTTGATTCATCGGGTGGACGGGGACGTGGAAGGGGCTCTTTTAATCGAGGTCGAGGACATGGTCGCGGGAGATCAAGACCAGACTTTGACAAGTCACTCATCGATTGCTATCGTTGCCACCAGTTGGGCCATTTTGCATATGAGCGTAACCAAGGAGACAAGTCAGTCAACTACACCGAGTTTGATGAAGGGGATGATCTATTGTTAATGACACACGCTGTGATACATGAAGGACAACCAACATGAATTTGGTTTCTTGATTCCGCATGTTCCAATCACATGACTGGAATTAAAGATTGGTTTGTGAATCTTGATGAAAGCTTTTCACACACCGTGAAGCTTGGGAATGATCTTCGATTGTTGGTAAAGGGGATAGGCGATGTAAGGTTGGAGGTCAATGGCATAACTTAAGTAATTACAAAAGTGTATTACGTTCCCGAACTCACTTCAAGTCTCATCAGCATAGGGCAGCTGCAGGAGAAGAATGTAACTGTGGTGATAAAACAAGGAGAGTGCAAAATATATCACCCAAAAAGAGGGCTGATAGTCACATCAAGAATGACAAAAAATAGGATGTTCCTTATAAGAGCACCCATGAAGCCAGTAGAAGCCCGATGTTTTAAGACTTAAAAGGAATGTCAAGACCAGTTGTGGCACCGACGGTTGGGCCATGTAAACCACAAAAGTTTGAGAACAATGCATTTCAATCACATGGTAGAAGGTTACCCAAAGAAGCAGAATCAAGTAAGCCTTGTAAAGTGTGTAATCTGGGAAAACAAATAAGAGAGAATATTCCAAAGAGGAGCTTATGGAGGGAAACTAACAAGCTAGAACTCATCCACACGGATCTGTGTGGACCCATAAACCCAACATCCCCAAGTGGGAAAAGGTACGTAATGGTTCTCATTGATGATTTATCACGAAAAGGCTGGGTTTGTTTCCTTGAAAAGAAAAGTGAAAGTTTGGAATATTTTAAAAGATTCAAGGTCATGGTTGAGAAAGAAACCGGGTTAAACATAAAGTGTTTAAGAAGTGATCGTGGGCGGAATTCACATCAAAATTATTCAATGATTTTTGTGAAACACATGGGATCAAGAGACAACTTACGACTGCCTACACTCCACAACAGAATGGAGTGGCAGAGCGTCGTAATAGAACCTTGATGGACATGGTGAGTTGTTTGTTGATAGAAAAGACGATGGCTGCCACATATTGAACAGATGTGCAACAACTTTTGTTATAAACAGGGTTCCTGAAGAAAGATGATCAGGAAATAAACCTAGTGTAGAGCATGTTCGTATATTTGGGTGCATTGGGTATGTATTAATTCCATCCCAACTAAGAACTAAGTTAGATAACAAAAGCATAAAGTGTGTCTTCTTAGGGATTAGTAAGGAATCTAAAGCATACAGAATGTATGACCCCATTCAAAAGAAACTGATTATAAGTAAAAATGTGAAGTTTGTTGAAAATGAGTGTTGGGAATGGGATAATGAAGTGACTAGTCAAAGGGAATTGTCTATTCCTGAAAATGATGTGTTAGATGATGAAGAGAGAGAAGTTGGGGAATCTCAAAGTGATGTGACTAGTCATACATTGGATCCTAATTCTAATGTTGGTCAAGAAAGTAACTCTGAAGCTACAAATGGTGTAGGGGAAGTCTCAAATCCCTTAAATGACCCTTAACACAACACTCATCATGAAAGAAATACACCTCAAAGAGAAAGGGCAGAATCGTCCAGAAGAAATGTGAAGACTCCAAGTTGGATGTCAGATTATGTAAGTGGGGAAGGATTTTTTGAAGATGAAGCTGATTTTACCATGTTCAGTACAGTTAATGATCCTTCAACTTTTGAAGAGGCTGTTAAAGAAAAGAAGTGGGTTGATGCAATGGAAAATGAGATCCAGTCAATTATGAAAAATAATACATGGGAGCTTGTTGAACTTCCTGAAGGTGCAAAACCAATTGGTGTCAAGTGGCTATACAAAACAAAGTTGAACGAGAAAGGAGAGGTAGATAAATATAAAGCTAGATTAGTGGTCAAGGGGTACGCTCAAAGAAAGGGCATAGATTATGACGAGATTTATGCTCCGGTTGCACGTTGGGATACGGTTAGAAGTATTTTAGCCATGGCGGCCAAAAGAAAATGGATCATCTATCAATTGGATGTAAAGTGTGCATTTTTAAATGGAGATCTAAAAGAAACTGTGTTCGTTGCACAACCACAGGGGTTTATCAAGAAAGGTGAAGAGTACAAAGTATGCAAACTGAAAAAGGCATTGTACGACTTGAAACAAGTGCCCCGGGCTTGATTCAATCGGATTGAAGGTTATTTTCTGAAGGTAGCTAGGTTTTGTTAAAAGCTATTACGACCATACCTTATTCATCAAGAAGCTAGCGGAAGATGTAGTGATTGTCAGCCTCTATGTTGATGATCTAATTTATGCTGGAAGTAATGAAAGACTGTGTGAAGAATTTAAAAACTCCATGATGCAGGAATTTGAAATGACAGATTTGGGAAAAATGAAGTATTTTCTTGGAGTTGAAGTGAATCAAGGGAAAGATGGCATAAGTGTGTGTCAAAAGAATTATGGCAAGGATGTACTCTAACGATTCCACATGTGGGAAAGTAATGGAGTAAAGAATCCTATTGTGCCTAGAACTGATGTCACCAAGGCAGGAGTGGGAAGAAAAGTAAATGAGATGGAGTATAAAAGCTTGGTGGGAAGTTTAATGTATCTCACTGTTACAAGGCCCGATTTAATGTATTTAGTGAGCTTTAGTTCCAGGTTTATGTTCGACCCTCATGAAGAACATCTGTTGGTAGCGAAGAGAATTCTAAGGTACTTGAAAGAAACTTATAATTTTGGGTTGTATTATGATGGCTCGAAGGGGGGTGGATTGTATGTGTTCACGAGTGATTATGCAAGAGATGTTGAGGACAGAAGATGCACTTCTGGTTATGCTTGTATCATGAGTCGTGCAGCCATATGTTGGAGCTCCAAGAAGCAAGACATTGTCACCCTCTCATCAACAGAAGCAGAATATGTGGCTGCTACTATATGTGTTTGTCATTGTATGTGGTTAAAGGGGTTGCTGTAAGAGTTAAGTGGCACATCTATTGACACTATTGACATACAATGTGATAATAGTTCTACTATCAAGCTGTCGAAAAATCCTGTGATGCATAGACAAACTAAGCACATTGATGTGCGATTTCACTACCTGAGGGACTTGGTGAATGAAGGAAAAGTGCAGCTGAAGTTTTGTTCCACTTCGAATCAAATTGCCAACATAATGACAAAGCCAGTCAAACTTGAAGTAATTGAGAAAATGAGAAAGCTGCTGGGGGTTCGTGAGATTGATGTGTAAACTGAAGTGTGAGCCCACCTTCAGTTTAGGAAAGGATTTGTAATGGACTTAGTAGTTTATGTGTCTTATTTAGTCCGGTAGAATAATGGGCTTAGCCCACGTGATGCTTGAGTCAGAATGCTAGTCCGCATGTTAGTCAAGTTATTTTCAGTTATTTACTTTTGAGTTAGGGTTTGATAGAGTCCACATGATTGTCCTGGTTTGTAAGAGATCATGGTCTAGTTAGTGGTGAACGTTTGGAGATTGTTTCTTTATTTCAGTTATTTATAGCTGCTTTGTTTTATTAATAGAGGCACCAGAAAATTGCGAGAGCATATTGTGATACCATCTTACAGCTTTCTTATATTATAATTCTAAATTTGGGGAAATTATCAAAATCTCCTAATTCAAAACTAAAAAAAACATATACATTCTATAATTTACATTATTTTACAATTAAATGGAATAATTAAATACTACTAAAAATTAGAAAAAGGTCTTGAATTCGAAATCAGAGCGATGCGGTTATACAATTGGGATTGAGGGTTGGGGCAAACAACGCTCCTATGATGTTTTGTCGTATGATCCGATTCATTGAGGTGTTTTCGTCCATCCTCAAATTTCTGTACACAAGTAGGGTCATTTTTCTAACCCTGTTATGTGTCTTGAAATTTTAGTTATTGAATACACTCCATATAATGTATCATAAACTCAAAGATTAAGTAGCCCCATAATTATCAGGAAAGAAATACAAAACAAAGGACAAATCTAAAGAAACATAAGTCATTTATTTATTTTTACCAAATGGAAGATATCCTTAACACCAAACTTTATTTCATAGGCATACACATTTTGAAAACAAAAATTAGAATTTTTGTATAAAATCAATTATGTGCTTGCTGATCTCATCAGGCTTCTCTTGATTGATAAAGTGGGCTGCACCTTCCATCACTACAACTTCTTCCAACAATGGAACATCCTTCTTAAACTCACCACTCTTGATGTAGTTCGGGGTATCGAGCATATAATAGGCAAGATCCAGCTCTCCAGTGACAAATTTTGTTGGCACCGTAACCTTTGCACCTCTCCATGCTGAAGTATGTTCCCAGCTCCTGCCATCATGTAACCAAAACCAAATATAAGGATCATTTCCTTTACACGTACATACATGTTTGTGATTTTAGTGTTATCAACACATTTTGGGTGGTCGAGGTTTACTTAAACCAAAGGGAAATAAGAATAAATATGGACATGAATTAGAAAGTGCGGAGTATACACTATTAAATCTATTATTATAATTTCATACATTAGTAGGCTCAGATGCTTAAAGGGAAAAAGTTATTGTTAGTGAGAAGTAACTTGGAGTAGTGATAACTAAGCATAGGTGGTAACTTGGTATCATTAGTAGTTGAATTACTATTGATAGAGATTTTACTCATGGCCATCCTATATATGAAACTATCAACTGTCGCTAGTCATAACTGCTACGAAATATCAAGTTAAGCTTCCTGATGGTGCGTCCCCTATGTATTTCATCTACTTTTAGTACATATTTTCATAACAAAATTACTTTATGATTTATTTGATAGAAAGTAACATCAGAGATTAAAGTTTTGAAATACTATCAAACTCTTTTAATTCGTAACCGTCACGATTCAAAGAGTTAACCAGACCCATAATCCCCAACTTTACATATAATTTGTATTATTACTTACAAATGAAAAGCTCGGTAATAGTTGAGTCCACCGGTAATTCCACCCGCCTTTTTGTGTTGGCTAGCAAAGTATTCAATATCTTCTTCTGACAACCAAGGTGGTAAGGTTTCTGGAAGCGGTGAATATAGAAATCCTTTACCTTTAGGGAGATAAAGTGGTCCTGGATCTCGTAATGTCAAGAACTTTTTCATTAAAGTCTCATAACTCATTTTGATTTCTGCTATCTCACTTTCAATATCACCCGGTTTCTACAAACATAAATACACAACATTAATCACAAGAACCAAACTTTCTACAAACATAAGTACACAACATTAATCACAAGAACCAAACTTTAAAGATTGAACAACACATAACGTTAAAAGAGTTTCTTTTTCTTCTGCTACTACCACAACCACAACCACAACCACCACCACCACCACCACCACCATCACCATCACCACTCCTACTACTGTTATCTGGTTTATTATTTAATTTCCTTTGTTAGTCATTACTCTATATATCCATGGTTGGATTATTAGGAACTTATTCACTTTTTATAATATTTATTACTCGTTTAGCTTTATAACTATCATTTTCCATTATAAATTTATAATCTTTCTCGAGTTGAGCTACCGTTATATAAAATGTTGTTCACCAAAATATAAGGGGAATGTTAAAATGTAGCAAAATAATAACCAAGTTATTGATACCTGAAATCTGCACACGTAGTAATCATCTCCATACTCGCGTCTTAGCAACTCGGCCAGGTCTCCCTTTGGGTTCCAAGGGAAAAACACCACACTGAGGTTAACCAAAGCTTTGACTCTATCGGGCCGAAACATGCACAAGTGCCAAGCAATAATCGCGCCCCAATCATGACCCACAACATAAACCTTTTCACCTTCTTTTGTGATGGCATCAAGTAGCCCAATCAGGTCACCCGCCACATGAGGAATGGTGAACTTGGTGTGGTCGTTAACCGGTGCACCCGTAGTCTGACCATAGCCGCGAAGGTCTGGTGCCACGGCTCGGTAACCATGGTCCGCGAAATACACAATTTGGTGGCGCCAGGAGTACCAGAGCTCGGGGAATCCGTGAAGGAACAAGACTAATGGACCTTGACCCTTTTCGGCTACGTGCATGTTTAGCCCATTGACATGTATGAACTTGTGTTGTATGCCCTCCATTTTGTGTTTGAGTATACCGTGATTCAGGTCAGGCTTTATATGGTGCTTGAGTGAATGCTTACACGTAAATCTATCAATCAATAATATGTAAAGCGATAGAATAACGCACGTTTTTTTATGTTAGCAAATCTAGTGGTGCTCCCAGCCAGGTTAGCTTATCCACTATATCCTATTAATTATTTATTACCTAACAAGGTTCAAAAAGGATCCAATGATGTTACAAGTTTCAAACAACTTTAAATCACATTAAATTGAAAACCCAAATTATAATCAAGACGTACTCAACTTAGTCACGCAAATAAGCAATTAAATATTAAACATCTTAGCACGAACTTTCGCGTTTTAGTTTTCAAGTTAAAATGAAAATGGAAATAAAAATACAAATGCCATAAGTCGACAAAAAATCAAAATCAGAAATCCAACCATCAAACGTGTTGTCTGTAGTACAAAGGTAAAATGCAATGACCAAGAATTCTAGGGTCGACCGTTAAGATTATGGGTTGGAGCCAAGTATTTTGGTGAATAAATATTCAAATAGATGAATTCCCATAAATCCTGGGTTTGAGTCGAAAGAATACAAAAAATTGCCTTCTAAAAATAGATGAATTTTAGTTTGATAGTCACTCGGTAAAGTTTGGTATTAGAATTTTAGGTTTTTAGTTTTTAAGTTACTTCAATTAGGTCATGTGGTGAGGTCGTAGATCATGTCAGAAGCTACCTCATTTCAATATATTTTCTATACAAGATAAAAAAAATGTGGACCATAGTTCTACATATACAACAGGACGTGAAAACCGCCCCCTCATTGCTACTCTTTTTTATATAAAACAGTTAAAATAAATAAAAATATAATTATAGTTATGAAAGGTACAACAAAAAATATAATATACAACAAAATAATAATAATAATAATAATAATAATAATAATAATAATAATAATAACTAGACTCTCGTGTCGTGAAGTGTGACGATGTGATTCACTAAATCTAATAATCAAAGATTGTGTGTTTCTTGATTGCGTATATGTCATTAATTAATACTTTTTTGTTGTCGCTAACTTCTAACATAGTTCTCGCCCTCGATCTTCTAATATCATGTTATGTTGAATTAAGCACACTTTTCTTCTATTTTAATATAAACTAGTATCAAGCCTCTCGTGTTGCGGTGGGGGCGTAGAATCATGAAAAAGTAATGTTAAATCGTTTTATTCAAGCTGTGTTTTGACAGGAGTAGACTCGTGCTTTGCATCAAGACTGTTAAACCTAACGAAAATTAAATGTAAAACGTTCAATCACGCACGTCCGTTGTGGCGTGTTTACCCGCAAATATTAAACTGAAATGTGAATAATAGGAAAAGAAAAACTAAAAGATTTGTGTTTTATATATGTGAAGTAAGGGTACAACTCCTTAAGCTAAGGGTACAACCCTTAATGCTCAAGAAAGTTGAAAATTAATATATATAACTAGTATTTCGACGCGGGGGTTGTGAAACCATAGACTCTATCGAGACCCAAAAGTCAGATCGAATCTTCTCAATTTTGATCATCACCGCTTTCTCGATTAGGAACATTTTGATCATCACCGCTTTCTCGATTGGGAACATCATAGCACTGAAAAATGAAAGTAATTCGATGTTCAACGGTGAAAAAGAAAGGCGAAGATCTCCGTTACGGTTGCAACACATGTTACCATTCCAAATAACGGAGCTTCATAGCGAAACAAAATGTACAAACAATAGCAGACTAATAATAACCACTAAAGTACAACCAAGCTTCCATATAATACAAAGAAATAAAGCTCATAAGAATGGAGCAGCAACGAACCGACATCAAATGTGCTTAGATCGGTTTCAAACCACATAAACATCCAAAAACCGCCACAAAAATGAATACAGTCTCATCATTTCAACTCGTATCCAAAGCATCGCATCAAAGATATAAAAACAATCAATCTATCTGAAGAGGTTCAGACCTCCGACAATCATCATAACCTTAAAACCCATTGATGCAAATCCGCGATATTTGTATCATCATAGCACAAAGAAAAATGAGTCGACAACTTTAGATGAAGCCAAG
Source organism: Bidens hawaiensis (assembly GCF_021521415.1). Taxonomy (NCBI): domain Eukaryota; kingdom Viridiplantae; phylum Streptophyta; class Magnoliopsida; order Asterales; family Asteraceae; genus Bidens; species Bidens hawaiensis. The sequence continues at coordinate 216,325 of NW_027491112.1, read as the reverse complement.
TTCGTCAACATAGCCTTTATAACAACGAATCCGATCACAATCATGAACATCATTGAAACCATAAACACCGAAAAACCGCCACTACAATGAGAATAATCCAATCTGGGTGTTTCTTTCTAGCTATCTTTCTTGACATTTGAGACATAACTTGGGTTTGGTCCATGGTGGTTACTGCTGCTTGTAGCAAAAAAAAAACACATAAATCTTGATAAGGTACTCACTGACAGTTTGCTTGTTTAACATAACTCAAAACAAAAGGCCATATAAAACTACAAACACTAACCATCTTATTATTTTGATTCAAGAAAGTTGCTTTCCATTACCTGCAAATCCAAAAGAGAATATTTGAAGGTGCGTGACCACCAAAATCGTGTCCGTAACCGTGCAAAGCAAATCGACAGCAAGTTCATAAACCTTACAAATGTCTATCTTCTAAATATCAACAAACAATCGAAGAAAAAAGGGCGAAACTAAGGACACCAATGACCATCCCAATCAACCGCTTACCCGAGACCACTAACGCCGTCAGTTAGGGTCTAAAATGGAACCCAAAGGCAGTAAAAAAAACCATCTTTGTTCCGCCACCTAGGCTTCCAAAACGGAAGCCGGCAACGACGACATCAAAAGAGATCGGAAGAGATGGAAGATAGAGAGAGAAACCTTTCAATTCCTGAAAATAATAATATACACGTGTTTGCCTGCATACGTGTGCCGTGCCGGAAAGGATATGTGGCAGACCACGTGTAACATGCTGAAGGCGAACAACTTTAGTAGCATCATGTACAACTATTTAAACGTCAATTACAACCAAAAAAGCAGAAAATACAACCAACAAAGCTCGTTTTTTATTAACTATGTTGTCTTTTAATATATACTAGTATTGCGACCCCCCGCGTTGCGAAGCTCGGATGATCTTGGTAATCGAGAGTCAATCCAATGTTTTCAATGATCATCGTGGCTTTGAAAAATGAGAAAAGTAATTCAAAGTTCGGTTTCAAATCATCATAATAGCACTAATGAATTCAAATAAATCAACGGTACAAAATGAAAGCTCAGTTCGAGTTATCTTAGATAACTTATCTAAGTGGTTAATTGAACAGTTTTTTAACATCTAAAGTGAACCAAGTGTATGTAACTTTTTGAACATCTAAAGTGAACCAAGTGTACATAACTGCATTTTCTTACTGGTGGGCTTCTAGCTACAACATTGCTTCTCACCAAATAACATCATCATCATCATATGCTACTAAAGCAAGATTACAAATATAATAGCATGTTAACTCAATATAAGAACATCAATCTTATAATAAGGCACATGTTAACGCAATATAATAGCATCAATTCAATTCATCATTCCCAAGCAAGTGGCAAGCATACACCGCCTTAAGATAATAGGAGTAGCATACAAATTGCAATTCAAACCACTAAATGGCAGCAATGGAACAAAACGAAACAACAAAAACACCTTGTGAACAAAAGGGTAATTGTATAAAAAAGTGGCACCACACCAGCGTCATATTTTCGAAACCCACATCAGTTACCAGGAGGATGAAGACGAAGAAGCAACTGTATTTAGGCTTCATCGACGGCGGCGTCGCCTGGAATGTAAAGTTATGAACACGCGGAGTAGCCTGGAATGAATAGAAAGGGTACAACAACATTTGCAGGATATACAACCCATGCACAAAATCAAAGAAACAGTAAAACTCTGTGTGAAGAGAAACTTCATATTTAATATATATAATAATAATTAGTATTGCTTTAGTTTTGATTAGTTGGATCACAATGGTAGGAACCACTAACACTCAATGGAAAGTGATCGTAGTGAAGACAATTGTTTATTAATTATTGATGATATTAATTTTTTAGTTATTGATGAATGAAGTTTTGACATTTTCTTTAATTATTTATGTTGATTAGCTCTGTCGCTTTAACAGAAAACAGAATTAATTTAAATGTGACACAACCTAAGTCAACTAGCTAGATTTATTTAGAAGTTGACACATTAATAGAAAGTAAAGACAAGATATGAATGTTGAAACTAGCGACCTTATTCATACATTTTTTTTATTCTGATACGCATTCTAAGACCTTTGGCTATTTAGTTCTTAGTTTGTGGAGAAAACATTATGCTCTCGGTCTCCCTGTTGGTTTTCAAGTTTTGGGCCTGCTTAGGCGACATTTGGTACGCGTTAGTGATCACATCAAGAGGCATGGCTAGGAACACTGACGTGTACCCTGCTATCGGGCTTTTCATTGGAGATTTGTTGGTCTTGAACGCACCCACTCGAACCCATTTTCACCAGCTCGAGCTGTTAACACGAAAAACTGTGGAACTACGTACAACAATGTCACACGTGCTCACTTTCTGGTCAAACACGGATTCACCTTAATTCGACACGGTCTCAATCTGAGTATCACCACTGAGCACATACAAATGGTGTGGCTGTTGGTTGACCATTGTGACGACAGTAACACATTATGTACAGCAAGTCAACCATGTAATTAAGAAATTAAATGGGAATTAAGAACCACATATATAATGTTGGAAAAATTGAATAATGTGAATGAAAATTTATTAAATTATTAATATTAAATTTTTTATGTCACTTGTTTGATTTATTAGAATTTATATTAATATTGAATTCTTATTTAATTCTTCATACGGTGAAAAACTCTTGAGTAAAGCTCTTTATGAATTTGATTGGTTTTTATTAGATTTTATGTCCCTAATTGAATTTCAAATTAAGAGACATTTTTCATTATCCATAACTCTTATACATAGTGGCTATGTGTCTCATTTTTAGAATGCTAAAAAAAGTAGTAGCTTGAAAATACAAGAAAAAAATATATGCATACATGAAGAGTTCTAGGTAAGAAGAAAGTTTTGAACACCCATATGTGAAGAACCCATAAAGATGAGTTTCTTTATTCAATTTCTACCTTTCATTCCTTTTATGTTTTCCACAAGTTCTAACACTAAATTTACCTGATGTAACCTCGGGCGCGTGGACATCTCTGGCAGTACAAACTGCTTCGGCTGTTGTACCCTGGGGGACAGACGCGCTGGCTTATGTGGAGGCGCCGAAACTGTTTTAAGGGAAGCGTGTTGAACACGTTCCTCAGCTACAACTGTCAACTTTTATTTTGTTCATTCTTGCAGTCAAAGAGACTACTAGTTGTTGCTGTTGTGATAAAAATTAAAAATTTTATTTTTAAGTTTTTGCCAGGGAGATTACAAAAATATGTTGCTAAATAAAAAGTTAAAGACTTTATCATATGAAGTTATTGAGTTGAATCATTTAACATGTTTGTTATGTTTTTCATTGTTTATTTTTATTTTGTATTACGGTATTTGTACTACTTATTTTCTCATGTTAATAACGAAAGTATTGTTATTATTTGTATTAATTTTAATATAAAAAGTGACCCATTATTTGTGCTACTTATTTTCTCATGTTAATAACTCAGAAGATGGTCTCTTGGATGTGCACTTTGATGTTGGAAGTGTTAGAGAATATTGTAGAAGACTATATTATTAGAGTTTTAGTATTATAGCGTTACTGTAATTAGGAGATTGTATTTGATTATGTTTCCTTGTATTTATCTACTTGTAACCCTATATATAGTTGATCAATAATACATTACACCTTACGGGGTTTTCATTATTCTACATGGTATCAGAGCCTTAGGGTTCTGGCCTGTTTCTTTTTCTTCTTCTTGTTCTTGTCCTGGCCTGGGGACTTTTGTACATATATAATATATTACTTTCTAGTTGGTGTTCTATCTCAGATTTACGCGCCTACGGGCCATAGTAAACGACACCGCTGCCACCGGTTTTCTTCCCATTCAATTCCGAGCAAGAACAGTTACCGTAGTTCTTAGTTTTCTACGGTTTACTCTTAGATTTCATGATCAAAAACTTAATTTTTTTTATTATATTTTTTTGGGTCAACTACGGTCTACTCTTAGTTTTATTTTAATATTTCTTTGATTTTTTTCTGTCTATTTTCTTTGTTTTGGTATGGCAATTCTTGCCTTCCTCTTTTTACGTAATTTGATTTGAAAAAAAAAAGAGTTCCAACCCTCATCTTCAATCTATCGATTGTTATTTAACTTGAAGTTTTGTGTTTTATTTTTGGTTTTACCAATTGAAAATTTTTATTTATATTTTATTTAGTTTTAGTTTTTTCTTTGGAAAAAAATTTTTTTTTTTATTTTCTTTTTTAATTTATTCTTCGGAATATATAATTTTTTTTCTTTGCCGTCAAGTCGTTGCTTCGGTCGGCTCAATCATAGCTCCTACCATCGCAGTCGAAGCTCATGTCATCATACTTAGCCGCCTGACCACGGTCATGCCACCAGTGATCTTCTTAGATCCTATAACCGATCGATTTCCTGCTCTACGTGACAGCCGATCATGTATCTACACAAGTTTAGCGCTCCAGTCTGAGCGTCCGATTTCCTACCGCTCTGACTGCAGGGAAATGTTAGAGAATATTGTAGAAGAATATATTATTAGAGTTTTAGTATTATAGCGTTACTGTAATTAGAAGATTGTATTTGATTATGTTTCCTTGTATTTATCTACTTGTAACCCTATATATAGTTGATCAATAATACACTACACCTTACAGGGTTTTCATTATTCTACAGGAAGACGTCAAAAGTCAATATTATAGAAGTCCCGAGTTCGAGCGCGTTTGGTTTTCTTCATTTGACTTAATTGTGTAAGTTTATAAACGTAACTTCAACGGTTGCATTTGCTTTTAGCATTCTAATTTGGATGACAATATATAGTTAACAAGCCCTTGAAACATTTGAGAGTAAGTATTTAATTAGTTGCTTCAAAATATATTATACTAGTTTTTATCTCTCGTATTACGGGAGTTGTGTTTAATATTCGTGTCTAATATTTATATATTTTTTGGATGTTAATTTTATTTATTGTAAGAAAGTTAATAATTTACTTAAGGTTTGATGATGAAAGGGTTTCACAAATAAATGAGATTTTATAACTCATTTAAAAGATATGAGTTTGTTGAGACCGATGACACGATTATTTTTTTTACTACAAAATCGTTTCTTAATATAATTAATATCTTTTTCTTAAAAAATTGGATATTAATTTTAGTATATCCCTATTTTATAGGATTTTCATATCAAATATTTGGTGAGATTAATTTTTAATATAATAAGATGTTATAACCCGTTTAAGGTTATTTGGATTTGTGAGTCACATACCCGTGAATTCAGGTAAAATGCATGAGAAATCTTCATTTACAAATAAAACAATTTGGTGGCTTGAGAAAATGTAAGAAGCAACCACAGAACTTTTAAATGTTTCGTTTATATACATTTAAGATTAAGATTCTTATAAGTTTTATAGTTTTTCTTTTCTTTTCTTTTCCTTTTTTCGTTTTCCTTTTATTTTACACACAACACGTATTGTAATTTATTTACATTCTCATATGTTGATTTATATTATTTATTTATAATATTTATATATTTTTTGAATTTTAATTTTGTTTATTGTAAGGAAATTAATAATATACTTAGGATTAGATGATAAAATGATTTCATAAATAAATGAGATGTTATACCGATTTAAAAGCTATCTGGGTTTAGTGAAACCCATGATCCGCTTATTTATTATTTTTACTATAAATTTGTTTTTTAATTATAAATATTATCTTTTTAAAAAATTGATATTAATTTTTAGTATATCTCTATTTTATTTCATATCAAATATTTGATAAGTTAATTTTTAATATAATGAGCTATCATAACCCGTTTAAGGGCTATCTGGATTTCGTGAGACACATACGCATTAATTCGGGTCAAATGCATGAGAAACTTTCATTTAAGAATAAAACAATCCGGTGACTTAAAAGAATTTAGAAAGCTTTTATTTATATATATCTAAGATTTAAGATTTAAGATAAGAACAATGTAAATCATAATATATCCTAATAATGTTGATATGATCTCTATCAACATGTTTAATTCCAAATTCTATATTGTTCCTATGGTCATCAATTATGATATTTAAAAACTCTAATTTGAAAACTTGTTTATGTAACAAACAATATTCCAAACACAAAGTAACGCGAAGATCTTAAAAAACGTAGTTAACGACTTAAAACACCCAAAGAACTCAAGAAACGCAAGTCACTTAGTTTTGACAAAATGGATGATATCATAACTATAAAATTGCGCTTTTTAAGCATAAACATTTGAAACCGAAATTAGAACTTTTGTATAAAGTCGATTATGTGTTTGTTGATTTCATCAGCCTTCTCTTGGTTGATGAAGTGGGCTCCACCTTTCATCACCACAACTTCTTCCAATAATGGAACATCCTTCTTAAAACCGCCGTTAATTATGTAGTCCTTGACACCCGGCATATTATAGACAGCGTCCATCTCTCCAGCCACAAATTTTGTCGGGACCATAACTTTAGCACCCTCAATGCTGAAGTCAGTTCCCGGATCCTGCGGTCATGTAATCAAAATCAAACACATAATGCCCAATTCTAGTATCGGTGCATGATATTAACGTTACAGCCGGGATAGGCTCAAGAATAAATATTGACTTGAGTTAGAAGGCGTGAACTTTGAAGTACACTTATTTCAAGCAGCACCCCCTTAGCCAGAGGGCAACACCATTGTTGGGGTCTGATAAAATTTCATGGAGTTGACCTTTAGTAGGAACGATTATTAATAGTAAGTCGATATTTTGATCATAAGTGGCAATTTTGATCAACAATTGGGAAGTTATTATTGATGAGTAGTAACTTGGTGTAGTTGTAACCGAGCATTGGTTGTAACTTGATCATCAATTGCAATTGAGTTATTTATGGTTGATAGAGGCTCAACTCATGATATTCCCACAAATATAACTATCCAATTATGGACAATTATAACTGTTAAACACTGGGTGATTTTGTTTTGGTAGATATATTCATAACCGATTATGCAGGTAGGTTCTTGTACTACTCTTTGAATGATCAGATTGAACTTTCAAAGTACCCCATAATATTTCAATATGATTATTTCCAACACGATTCTGAGTTCTTCAGCCCCTACGAAACCCTAAACTTGCATTTAATTTGTTACTTACAAATGAAGTGCTCGGTAATAGTTGATTCCATCGGTAAGTCCACCAGCTTTCTCATGTTGGCTAGCATAGTATTCAATGTCTTCTTCTGACAACCAATGTGGTAAGGTCACAGGGACACCTGGTGGCGAATGTAAAAATCCTTTACCTTTGGGGAAAAGAAGTGGTCCAGGATCTCGTACTGTCAAGAACTTTATCATAAAAGTTTGATAACTCATTTGAGCAAACTCAGATTCAATGTCACCCGGTTTCTACATTTATAAACACTTACCAATAGTCACAAGAAACCAAAGTTTACTTACTCAACAAATCATATGGACAACAATAAAAATAATAATTGATACCTAAAATCTGGTCATGTAGTGATTATCTCCATACTCGAGTCTTAGAAACTGAGCCAGTTCTCCATTTGGTTCTAGGGAAGAAACACTACGCTATGGTTAACCAAAGCCTTGACTCTATCAGGCCGAAACATACACAAGTACCAAGCAACAAGCGCACCCCAGTCATGACCCACAACAAAAACCTTTTTATCTTCGTTTGTGATGACATCAAGTAGCCCAATCAGGTCGCCCACCGCATGAGGAATGGTGAACTTGGTGTGGTCGTTGACCGGTGCACCAGTAGTCTGGACATACCCGCGAAGGTCTGGTGCAACTGCTCGGTAACCATGGTCCGCCAGATACACAATCTGGTGGCGCCAAGAGTACCAGAGCTCAGGGAATCCATGAATGAACAAGACTATTGGACCTTCACCCTTTTCGGCTACGTGCATGTTTAGCTCATTGACTTGTATGGTCTTGTGTTGTATCCCCTCCATCTTCTTGTTTCTGGGTAAAAAATTTGATCATTTTGCTCCGTGTGATCCACCTCAGGTTTTATGCATTACTTGAATAAAGATTATGCCTCCACATAGTACCATGAAAGAAGACAAAGGTAGCATTGGTTTATAGAAATATTGGGACGTGCAACCAAACAACACAACCCACATGACAAAAGGAAATTAAAAAGAAAAAGGAATCTTTTTTGATTCAAATGTCAATTTGATTAATTTAATCAGTTTTCTCTGTTTGATTTTACTCAAATCATCGTTTCTCAATTTCTTTTAATTGGAATTTGATTATGGGTTGTTTACGTAAATGAACTGGGTTGAACAATTTAAACAGAATCATGTCTAGCTATATGATTTCTTATCTAAGATCATCTTAGTTGAACTCATTGTTTGCTAAACCAGAACCTGCGGTGATTGCTTTTCTTTCCAACTGTTTCAAAACTAAAAAGTAATTCGTTTATGCAATTGTTTCACAAGCACATTACAAAAATCGCTTGACATCGTTTGTCCACTTAGATTAACATTAGGGTAAACAAACAAACAAAAAGTGTAATATTAACCACATGCTTTTCGTGATACGATACTTACTTACTCTAGCTAAATAGTTTAATTAGGTTTTTGAATAATATTATGTTAGACAAACGACTTTGTTTTGAATAAAATTAAAGCGTAACGTGGAAAATTTGGTTGATAAAAACATGCATGTGCAAGAGTGACTTGTGCTACAAATGGAGTTAGGATCATTTTTTTTAACATTCGGGGATTTATTAAGAAAACATCATGAAAATAAAAACCTTTTTATAAGATTATAGAAATATTCGTTTTGGTTTTTTATACTTTTAAATTTTAATAATTTCCATTACATGCAAGGACATGTGTTATCAATTATTGATGAACCTATCAATTAAAATTTTTTGGGTTGAAGTAAAATTACACGCATCACGCGTTTTTCTTCAAAAACATTTGTTTAAACAATGCCAAAGGATGCAATGTGTATCATCATATTGAAAATTTGATACAGAAAAAAACACTCGTTGCATTCTTGTTGATTGATATTTTTTAAATGTTAATTATTTTGTTGGATCTCCTCCATCTTCTTACTTTTTAATATAAAATTTGAACTATTTATTCACGTAATTCAGCTCAAGTTTTAATATTAATTAGTTTTCTTTTTCTTTTTAGAACGACCAACTTTAATTAAAAAAGAAGAGACTCGTAAGCAACTAGCCTCCAAGATACACCAATACATACAAGATGAACACCAAATTTCAACGTACAAAACTATTGATCAAAAAGGGAAAGAGCACCACACAACCCTAGAGATGTTCAAAACGGTTTGGGACTAGGAACCGGAACCGGTTCCTAACTGGTTCCTATATTCAAAACCCCATTTTAAACCGGTTCCAGGCTCGAACCTGTTAGGGAACCGAACCGGTTCTCCCACCCTCGGACCCCTAACCAATCTAACCGGTTCTTACCGGTTCCTAAACCGGTTCCTGTACTGTAACCGGTTCCAACCTGTTACAGTGTAAAAATTTTTTTTTTTTTTTCGTTTTTCGTTTGCGATTTGGATTCTAAACTACGATTCGTATTTGTATAACATGAAAAATAAAAAAAACAATTAACATAAAATTCATTTTATTTACTTTAAGAAGTTAAAAAAAAAAGGTTAAATGTTTTAAAATCTTCAAAAACAAACTAACAAAACATTAAACTTATAATATAAAGTTGTGACATATTATTTCTAGAAAAGCCTTCTTGTTCGTCGTAATTATTGAGCGGCGACTTCTTCCTCGGAATTACTTGTAGAAATGCCTTCTTGTTCGTCGTGCACTCGAACATCAAGTGGTGTTTCATCTTCGAGAGTGGTTACGTGTTGAATACGATCGATTGAGCCCAAGTGATCCTTTAAGCAAATGCACATCTTCACCGACTCCGAATTTAATCTTGTTCTTCTCACCGATATTACCCTGCCACTAAGAGAAAAAGTGGATTCCGAAGCTACCGTAGAAGCTTAGACGGTTAGTAAATCACGGGCCATGGTGGCAAGAATCGGAAACTCGGTTTCCTTTACCTTCCACCAAGCCAAAACATAAAAAGTGTGATATTCCTCTTCGGATAAACCGGTAGAGTAATCATTTGCACTATACCTTCCTAGTTCGCTTGAAGGGGTGTTACCCCTTTGTTTTTTAGCCGTTACGTTGCGAACGGTGTTCATAAGGCTAATCATGGGATCTCGTACTCTAGTAGCACTTGAACTTGATGAAGACCCCCCGGCATAGGCATGTGTATGTTTGACCCATATTTATTTAAATAAAAGTCATACATAAATTTAAAATTCAAGTTAAAATAATTTTTTGCCTCTGTTGAAAAGTTTGGGTCAACTTCATGCATATCTAAGGCTGAAAAAATTTCGTCTATCACACATTCAACCCCCGTAACATTTAACATTGGGTTTAAAGCGGCGGCGCAAGTAAAAACTGGTGGCAATTCAAGAAAGTATTTTTTTAATTTAAACTTCATTGGTAATATGATGTTTGAAAACATTGGACTTTTATTTTCAAATTCTTTAAGATTGTTAACCATTAAAAATAACTCCGAAAGAACCAAGGGACTTGTCGGATAATACGTTCCCGATAGTTTCGTAGTTGATGTTTTAAAAACTTCAAGAAAAGTCGATAAGTCATTGATAATTTCCCATTTCTCATTTGAAAAGGGGATTGCCAAATCATTCTCGGCAAGACTAGAATGAAACATTTGTAAAGTTTCTCTTTGTTCCAAAGCACTTTGAAACATTATGCAAGTGGAATTCCATCGATAAGCTACATCCCAATTAGCTCCCAAAGCTTTTCTTCCCGTATCTTTACAAAATTTTCTATATTCCATTTGTCTTTTTTTACTTTTCTTAAAAACTTCATGTATCATAAGTCTAAAATCGTTTATAACCGATGTAACCTCATCCGAAGCAAGTCCGTCTTGCACGATTAAATTAATGATATGTGCAACACACCTTGAGTGAAAAAATACACCATTGCAAATCGCCGTATATTTTAATTTTAATTTATCAACCGCCGATGTATTATTCGACGCGTTATCAAATGCCATTGAAAATATTTTATTTTCTAGTTTATAAGTTTTTATAACATAATCTAAAATTTCAAACAAATTATCTCCCGTATGTGGATACTCAAAGAGTTCGAAAGCAATGGTGCGTTTCATCATTTCCCACGATGACGGGTCTACCCAATGAGCGGTGACACAAAGATAAGATTCGGGTAGACCATGTGGAGCCGACCAAACATCACTAGTTAAGTTTATTCCCGTATTTATATTTTCAAAATATGCAATTAGTACCTCTTTGGCCTTCTTCCACAATTTTAAACAATAACGTTTCAGAGTATGACGACTTACGTGAGTGTATTGTGGTTGAAGCGTATCTCGAATCATGGCGGTTAAGCGAGGGTTGTCGAAGTGGCTAAACGGCAAAGCTTCTTGAATCACAAACTTCGCCATACGATCTTGAACTCGATCAATTTGGTATGTAATATTCCGCCTTCACTATCCATTTGCGTTTGTTGCGAATCGACGTTCTTTTTCAACGTCTTGCAATACGGTTTTTCGATGTGTTTCTTCAAATTTGAATTCGAAAGTGGGTTTAAATAAACCCCACAAAACTTGCACCGAGCCTTCAATGAATGGTCACTCAATTCAACCAAATCCCAATTGCACCAAATCTCTTGATTACGATTATGAGGTACAATACGAACGAAACTTGGTTCGGCGTTGGAACCTTGACCAACCGATGATTGTGAGGCAGCCATAACAACAAATATGAATATAGAAGAAGAGAAAACAAGAGATTAGAGAACTCAAAACGTTGTAATAGCGTTTTTTTGTATTTTTTTGCGTTCGGGTTTGCGTTTTGAGTGTTGTGATGAACCCATGACACCAAATACCTATTTATACTAGTAGTGGGGTGCTTGGGGGAGACAAAAAAACGGCTATTTTTGACCCCAACGGTCAAAAAACGGCCAAAAACGATTTCCAATATACTCGATCCAACGGCTAGAACCGGTTAGGAACCGGTTCCGGTTCGGTTCCGGTTAGGAACCGGTTCTACCCGCCCCCACTCAGAAATGCAAGAACCGGTCACGGATCATCGGGTTGAATCAGATAGGGTCCGGTTCCTACAAAAAACGGGTAGGAACCGGTTCGGTTCCAGGAACTGGTTTTTTTGATCATCTCTACACAACCCAATTGAACCCAACTATTTTGCCCTTATTAATTCTTTACCCAAAGGAATGAGAGTCACCTTAATGCCTTCTTTGAGCCTATTTCTCGGGTGTTGTTGAAAATGCATTCATTCCTCATCTTCTATATGCACCAATACGTCGTGTGAACAACTGATTGGATTACAGGTTTTTTTTTCCTTTATGCTTGGTTAAGTTGATCTTCAAAAGGTTGGTGGGATCTCACACCAAACACTAATAAAATGCCATATTACCAATGTGATATAGCACGAAATTAGGATATGGTAGACTGACCCTAAGGCATCCTCACATAATGAGCACCATTTCGTCTCTTCAAGGCACTCCTTATGAAAGGAACATTCGTAGTGGCAATCCTTCCCATCTCTGCCTTCTAAACAAATAAATTGACTTTTAACGACACCCATATATTTCAATCCACAACAAAAACCATAATCGTCAAACCTTCTTTTTGAAAAGCTATCCTGCAAGATTCTACAGCATAATCACCATTTCTGTCTAGACTCTAGACTCTAAGCCCCATTTATCCATACCTGGTCCCAATACCATTTCCGGTAGTACAATCCAATATATCCCACAGCTCTTGTAACTCCACGGATGTGCTCATTTAGTCAGTTCTCTCTCCCACGACCAGCTCCATCCGTTTATGGATAAACCCAAATCAGTTTTAGGACTTTATCCCATATGTGGCACTTATATTGTCTTTCAATATGAATAATGATGGGAATTTCCAGCAAAGTGGCCGGTGTGTCTTCTGTCCACATATCCAACCAAAATAGTGTGTTTTTTTCCCATTACCAATCTTACTTTTCATCACCAAATTTAACGGTACATTGTGGTCAAAAAAGAGCCCCTCAATTCTTGCAATATTGTTCCATACACCGGTTATAACAGATTTGGAAGTGATCGGTTTAATGAGAGCCAGATTATTCTACAAAGGAAAAAAATGTTTAATAGGTTTAGGCCATTACCCAGGGTTCCCTTACCAGTTATCACTATTGGAGTAATATAACCTATTATCATTGCTAGTTAGAAGTGGTGAACCGGTTTAGGGTTTGGTTAACAAAAGTTAAGAATTAGGTGAGGTATAAACCACGCTCCTATGATGTTTTATCATATGATCTGGTTCATTGAGGTGTTTCCGTTCACTCTTAAATTTCTGTACACAAGTAGGGTCATTTTTCTAACCCTGTTATGTATCTAGAAATTTTAGTTATTGAATATACTCCATATAATACTATTCAATGATGAGCTATGGAAATCAAAATGTATCATAAACTCAAAGATCAAGTAGCCCCACAATTATTATGAAAGAAATACAAAACAAACGATATATTTAGAGAAACAATGTCCCTTATTTATTTGTTTATTTGTATATTTATTTTTACCAAATGGAAGGTATCCTTGACATCTTTATTTAATAGGCATACGCATTTCTGAAAACAAAAATTAGAATTTTTGTATAAAATCAATTATGTGTTTGTTGATCTCATCAGGCTTCTCTTGGTTGAATTGATAAAGTGGCCTGCACCTTCCATCACTACAACTTCTTCCAACAATGGAACATCCTTCTTAAACTCAACACTTGTCACACCCCGACCAAAGGCGGAACATGCCGGGGTGCAACGTGATTGGACAAATACACAAGACACTATTAAAGTAAAAATATTTAATCAACTCATTTATGTCACAAATCAATAAACACACATCTTGGTCATACAAACAAATTGAACACAAGTAAACAAATATATTGTTCGTTTTACTAATATCCTAATATTCTTGGTAACGTTTTCCTACAAGTCCTCAAGTCGATAAAAGTGAAACCTGTAACAATACATAAAATAATATTTTGTCAACACGTATGTTGGTGAGCAATTTCATAGTTTGAGTATATATAATATGAGCGAAATCCATAAACGTATATGAGACTATAAATAAAAGCATCAATCGTGGCATATAAAACATATGTAAATGAGGATCCTTTCTACTCGTTAACAACCGACATACTCGGATAATGAAGCCCTATTCTACTAGCACAAGGCTAAGTAGTTAGGGGAGCGTATGCTCATACTTAATGAGGCTCAACAACAACATAAAAATAAACACTCGCACACGTAAAGTATATGAGGAATATAACACACAAAAGAGCAAGTATTCCAAGTATCATATACCCTAAAGTTTGTGGTTTGAGAAAAGTGTATAATAAATCATTCTTGTTTTGAATAAGTATGCATGTTACCCCCAAAACATAAAAGGGAAAACGGGGGATGAAATGTACTCACCTCGATTAACGAACCGAGAAATAACAAATGATTGAAATGTAGAAAGCTTGCAAACGAAACGAACGAATCCAACTTGAAAGCTAAATGAAAACGAATAAATAAATTATATTAATGAACTTGAACTTTACTTGAAACTTCATTTGAAACATTGAACGAGAAGGTTCGGTTGTAAATCGAATTATCGGTTAATTTGTTAATGGTTAGGGACTCATACTTAATTGGTAATTTAAAATAAAATTATTATTTTATTTGGGCTTTTAAATAACTAAACCAATATTAAATAGAAACAAGACGAGTTTTAAATCAAGAGTTCGGTTTTCATAACATGAATTTATAATATAGCTTATAATAATATTATTAATGATAATAATAAATCCAAAAAAATATGTTATATATTTATAGATGTATAAGATAACGATGATAATAATAATTTCGAAATTATTATTAATAATACTAATATAGTATGGTACTAATACTAGTTAAAGAATAAAAACCCCATGTATTAATTAAAGCGTTGATGATAAAATAATAATAATAATAATAACAAATAATATTGATAGTAAATAATAATACCATCCTCGGTGTCGGTTCGAGTTCTAAACGAGTTCACAAGATAAATGTAATAATATTATTGATAATAATAAATTATCAAATATAATTTTAATAAATAACAATAATATGATCTTTAAGAATAATATTAACAACTTTAATATTTATAATAACAATAACATTAATAATAATTCTAATACAAATAATATTAATAGTAATAGTAATAATAATAGTAACAATATGAATTAAACCTAAAATAATATTATAACATTTATATATATTTATTTTTAAACATAAATCCAAGATCGATTTTAAGTGGTTAGTAACTCGAGTGTATTCCGTCTTAGCTAACCAAACCCGATGTTCATCTTATCCCCAATTCAAAATAACACCAATATTCATCCAACCCGTTTCAAAGTATTTAACCGATAATTAACGATTTCAAACTGATTGATATACTAAAATTAATAATAACAAAACCCAAATTAACTTGTACCTAATATATGTTCCCGAGGTAGTCGGAGATGGAAACCGCAACCGAGGGAGGGAGGAAAGGAAAAAGAGAGAGAGAGACGTAGAGAGGGAGATAGCAGAGAGAGAGTTACAACGAGAGAGAAAGAGAGAGAGAGAGAGAGACGGCGGGAGAGAGAGAGACAGCGAGAGAGATAGATAGAGACGGAGAGAGAAACAGAGAGAGAGATAGAGACAGCGAGAGATACAGAGGGAGAAAGATAGAGACGGCGAGAGAGAGGTGGCGGGGCTGGTTTTCCGGTGAGGCCATAGCGGCCGAAGGTCGCCGGAAAAACGGGGAAAGGAGTGGTGGTGGTGGCTGCGGGTGATGGTTTGCGTACCAGAGGGGAAATAAAGGTTAGTGGTGGTGCGGTGAGAGGTGGTGGCCGAAGGTGGGTGGTCGGACGTCGCCAGAAAACGGCCGGGGTCGCCGGAAAATGAAAGGGAAGAAGAAGGAGGCGGCTGGGTGTAATGATATTAGGATTAGGGTTTGTTTCTTTTATAGGTAGGTTATAAATGTTACGTTTTTGGCCCCTCAAGTTTGGTATTTAGTTATAGTTGGTTTAAAACTTGTATAACTTTAAAGAAATCCACTTTAGTACCTAACGTTTACTTAACCTAGCTTATAAATTATAAATAACTGTATTTGATAAACCTCGCACACGCTAGAGTTATATTAACAATGGTTTGATAATTTGACAGTTCGGATTTACAAGTTTAACCACCATTACGAAGTATAACTTATTAAAATAAAACGCAAAGAAATCGACATGTTACAAAATGATTACCAAATGAATATAACCGAGACCCGAAATTGACGAATGTCACAGTATCCCCAACTTTTTGGAAATTTCGTCCCGAAATTAAAATAAAATCAAAGAAAAAGTAACTATTAATTAATATTGTCCGTAGTAAGATAATTTGCAAGGAAAACTTTAAGAAAAAGAATAACGTCAAATCTTTGCATGACTCGAAAAAACGCTACAAATGAGAATATAATAAAGGCACTTATATATAGGAAGTACAAGCGGCGTACCCACCATGCCCTTATCATAACTCGTATTTCTACCGTTTTTCCGCTATCATCCTCGGACATGAGTTATCGCACACACGTGTACTTACTATGGCTTCCATACGGGGATTTCGATAATTAAGTGTGCACCCATAATTATTTAGATCGTCGTACGGTCCACATGGTCCGTCCCATTGTGTGGTTTAAAAGACATATTTATTTTGAAATCTTAAACATTTGAAACGTGCATAAATCTGTTGATTTTTTTTTTTAAAATGAGAACTCTGATAGAAGGGAATGAGGATTCCAATAAAGGAAACGAGGATCCAAAAACTGAAAATGAGAAATCCGAAAGGTGAGTACATAAGGTCGGGGTAAACAACGTTACAATTAATAATAATGTCGTACACTGAGTTTCATACGCGTACAAACTTGAGGTTATAAATAATTGAGAATACGATTTCGTGAAATCATGAGGATGAGGTGAGTTTCTTTGGGGTGACGCATACGTGCATCAATATAAATAAAGTAGTATTTGATTAACAACCAAAACAATCGATGAAATGTGATAAAACATGAATACGGCCACTATTGTGAAACCATTTATATAATCGTTATTATAATAACGGTTTCTAATAGCGCCAAAACTTGTGGACAACCATACATAGGCCGTTAATAGATTAGATAAAATGATATAGAATAATGTATAGAATCGTGTTTACATAAATGCTCAAATATAAACAACATAGTCATGAAAATATCGTTTTAAAAGATAAATGAGATTTTTGGCGAAGTTAAAGTTTTGAAAGTATTACCCAAATTGTTATTGAATAGCTTGGATTCGGTGAAAATCAAAACACCAAAATGAAATCCCATGTGCATAAATTTACCATCGAAACATCTCATCAATGGGAAAGAAAATCGCAATAACAGTGAGACTCGAATAAATGACGAAATACGTAAATCGTGTAGCGTATAATAGACTAAAATTTAAAATGAGGTCTTAAGTGTATTGTTTATATGAAATGTACATAATAACAAAGCATCGCGGTAACGCGTTGCTAGGGAAAACATTTAAATCATTATTAAATGTAAATCTTATAACCCAAATTGTTAAAGGAGTTTGTATACATAAAGTCATCGTGATGAAAATAAATTATATAAAGCGATGATGCTTGCGATAATAAGAAGTAATAGTTTGCGTAAATCGTTATTGAGCAAAAAAATTTGTGTAACACCACAAATATTTATAAACGTGTCCCAAAAGATTTGCAAAGCCATGGTCATTGAGTTTATGCAATATGGTTGAAAATTGTAATTTATTACTAAATAAATCCCGCATTCAATATTCAAAATGAAACCTGGATTATAAAGTCTTTATGAGATTTATCACCTTAGGTGACAATATTTATAAATTTTGAAATCATACATAATCGTTTAATAATCTTTGAAAGCAATCCTCATAATTAAATTTGTTGTCATGACAAGACCATATATATGTATTTAGGGTTTAAAATTTAAAATTGATTATTTTAGCACCTGATGTTGTTATAAATACACTAGTTGTATATATATATATATATATATATATATATATATATATATATATATATATATAATTAGGGAAAAACGAAGCTTGCATACGTAGGGAGGGGTTTTAAGCTTCGAGTGGTGAATGGTTTGGAAATTTGGTGATGAGTGAGTATGTTTCGGTTGGCTTGCGTAGTTGCGTTTTCTTGAGTTGGATTTATGAGGTTTGTTGAGTTTATGTCGTTTGAGTAATTTAGGCTTAGATGATTTGTGTGAGTAGTGGTTTGGCTAAAAGGTGAGGTTTTTGCTTATTTGAGCTCGGGTTAAGTTGATGAGTTGGATAATTTGATCATGACTAGTTTGGGTTGAGATTCGGTTTATACATGTATTTGGAAAGGAGTGTTTGGATTGCTATTTTGATATCAAACTCTATGGTTGGATGGGAACGATGTGGCGATATGGTTTGTGACTTGACATATTATGGGTCGAAGGATTTTAAGTCATAGTTGGGTAAGTTTTGGTTTGTATATGTTCAAGGAATTTGTAAGTGTGTTTGTCGGTGTCTTTGAAGTATTAGGATAGCGAGTTTGATATGTTTTCGTGGCGTAGAAGTGTCGGTAGTTAGGGCCTTTTGTTGGGTTGATTTTTGTATATCTTGGACTTGCATGTGGTTTGAGTAGGTGATGATATACTTTTGGATGTTTAGGTTTCGTTCATATTGAGGAAAAATTTGAGTGCGCGGGAAAATTTTTGAAGTGTAAGGATGGTTTGATTTAAGGCGGTAGTTTGAGATGGATTACGGGTATTTGGGAACTTGTGGTTGTGTATAGGGAGATTTTTTTTACTAGTAATAAATATTAATTTGAAAAATATCATACTTTATAACTAATGTTTGAAATATCCATGAAAATTTTGATAATTAAAGTTACAAGTTAATATATGTATAAATATATATAGTTTATAAATAGAATTTTTGAGATCCGAGCGTGTGAATCACACAATTTTTTTTTATAAAATTACAATAAATTTATTATTATTATTTTTTTTTTGCTTATGAGGAAATTTAAAATACATATATTGAATGTCGAAATTTGTTATGAGGTCTCAGTATTAAATGATGAATGCCGTTTTTGGAAATACAAAGTTGCGAAATGAAATTTTTTTTACCAAGTTCGTTATTTAATATAGTGTAATGAAAATACCATGGTAAGCTAAATGACTGGCATTGTAAATCAAGAAATCAGAGGTAAACGATTTTTTTTTTTGTCTTAAATTTTTTTTTTGAAGTTTTGCATGAGAGTTTCAAGAAGATTACAAGTTATAAGTTTGTGACTTTCTTGAAATACCATGACAAAACTATCATAAAAATTTTAAAACGTGAAAAATCGTATGATGTAAATTTTTTTTATTTGCGGAAATTTATAATGAACCAAAGATTGCATGATGAAAGTTGTTAACAAAATAAATTTGGGTAACGAAAATTTTACCACGTGTATTATATAATATAGTATAATTAAAAATGTCGTGAGAAGTTTAAATAATTAAAATTTTGAAGTGATCGTCCAAAATAAACGGAATAGTTATAAAAAAAATTATAAAATTTTCGTGCAAGGACTTTTAAAACAATTTAAAGTTTATACAATAAGAAATTTACTTGAAAAGTTGAGGTGAAATTTATCATAAAACCTTCTTAATATGATGAAATTTATATAATAAGATTTTCGTTTGTAAATCGTCTTAATGAAAATAAATGGCATATTAAAAATTATTATGAATAGATCAAACTCTATATATACATATATTTAACCTATATCGAAGAGATAATAATGTACGAAATTTGTAATAAAATCATCGTGAAATCAAAATGAGAAAATTGGTGTAAAACTTTACCATATAAAATCGAGATATATAAAAAATATATATATAACATTTATAAATGAAGACTTGTGATAAGAATTTATAACAAAATAAAGGAAAAATGGTTTAAATTCTTGAAACGTAATAATAATGTTTTAAGATTTAAAGGCGGAGAAATCGTGCATGAACCACCATGACTTGATATTCCGACACTAAAAACCTTTAATACAAAAATACCATGTTGGAGTCTAAACATGTGCACGTACCACCGCGTCTTTTTCATGTCTTCGACTCAAATAACGATTGTAACAAAAAACAATAAATCAGAATACAACGTCATGTCAAAACGCTAGTCCACGAAATCACCGTAGTTCTATTGTTTTAACACCGAAAATTTGAATGGCGGGCGGAACGCTCGCATTCGACTACTTAAAGTGGTCATCTCATATGAGACGATCTTTAAGTGGATTTAAAACAACGGGATCCAAGTTAAGCTCGTGATCCATAAAACACAATAAAAACTAACGTTTTTGCGTATTAAGGCAATGATACCTTGGAGTACTATAAAGTGTGTTTATGTGTATAAATAAAATTAAACAAAAGTAAGGTAAGGATACCTTAGTAGTTTCGAGTATTTGTGTATATATACAATTTGATGAAATAAATAAGTATATAAATAAACAAGTGTATTGAACAATCAAGTAGGGTAAACACGTATAAGCAAACACGTATAAGGACCCTAAAGTAAAGACTATACTAGGCCGTTACGTCTAACCACCTATCTTATAGTCTTGTGGCTCTGATACCAATCTGTCACACCCCGACCAAAGGCGGAACATGCCGGGGTGCAACGTGATTGGACAAATACACAAGACTATTAAAGTGAAAATATTTAATCAACTCATTTATGTCACAAATCAATAAACAACACATCTTGGTCATACAAACAAATTGAACACAAGTAAACAAATATATTGTTCGTTTTACTAATATCCTAATAGTCTTGGTAACGTTTTCCGACAAGTCCTTAAGTCGATAAAAGTCAAACCTGTAACAATGCATAAAATAATATTTTGTCAACACGTATGTTGGTGAGGAATTTCATAGTTTGAGTATATATAATATGAGCGAAATCCACAAACGTATATGAGACTATAAATAAAAGCATCATTCGTGGCTTATAAAACATATGTAAATGAGGATCCTTTCTACTCAGTAATCGACATACATGGATAATGAGGCCCTATTCTACTAGCACAAGGCTAAGTAGTTAGGGGAGCGTATGCTCATACTTAATGAGGCTCAACAACAACATAAAAATAAACACTCGTGCACGTAAAGCATCACAAAAGAGCAAGTATTCCAAGTATCATATACCCTAAAGTTTGTGGTTTGAGAAAAATGTATAATAAATCATTATTGTTTTGAATAAATATGCATGTTACCCCCAAAACATAAAAGGGAAAACGGGGGATGAAATGTACTCACCTCGATTAACGAACCGAGAAATAACAAATGATTGAAATGTAGAAAGCTTGCAAACGAAACGAACGAATCCAACTTGAAAGCTAAATGAAAACGAATAAATAAAGTATATTAATGAACTTGAACTTTAGTTGAAACTTCATTTGAAACATTGAACGAGAAGGTTCGGTTGTAAATCGAATTATCGGTTAATTTGTTAATGGTTAGGGACTCATACTTAATTGGTAATTTAAAATAAAATAATATTATTTTATTTGGGCTTTTAAATAACTAAACCAATATTAAATAGAAACAAGACGGGTTTTAAATCAAGAGTTCGGTTTTCATAACATGAATTTATAATATAGCTTATAATAATATTATTAATGATAATGATAGTAATGATAATAATAAATCTAAAAAAATATGTTATATATATATATAGAGAGATAGATGTATAAGATAACGATGATGATAATAATTTCAATAATTATTATTAATAATACTAATATAGTATGATACTAATAATAATAGTTAAAGAATAAAAACCCCAAGTATTAATTAAAGCGTTGTTGATAAAAAAAAATAATAATAATAACAAATAATATTGATAGTAAATAACAATACCATCCTCGGTGTCGGTTCGAGTTCTAAACGAGTTCACAAGATAAATGTAATAATATTATTGATAATAATAAATTATCAAATATAATTTTAATAAATAATAATAATATGATCTTTAAAAATAATATTAACAACTTTAATATTTATAATAACAATAACATTAATAACAATTCTAATACTAATAATATTAATAGTAATAGTAATAATAATAGTAACAATTTGAATTAAACCTAAAATAATATTATAACATTTATATATATTTATTTTTAAACATAAATCCAAGATCGATTTTAAGTGGTTAGTAACTCGGGTGTATTTCATCTTAGCTAACCAAACCCGATGTTCATCTTATCCCCAATTCAAAATAACACCAATATTCATCCAACCCGTTTCAAAGTATTTAACCGATGATTAACGATTTCAAACTGATTGATATACTAGAATTAATAATAACAAAACCCAAATTAACTTGTACCTAATATATGTTCCCGAGGTAGTCGGAGATGGAAACCGCAACCGAGGGAGGGAGGAAAGGAAAAAGAGAGAGAGAGAGACGTAGAGAGGGAGAGAGCAGAGAGAGAGTTACAATGAGAGAGAAAGAGAGAGAGAGGCAGAGAGAGAGAGAGACGGCGGGAGAGAGAGAGAGAGCGAGAGAGATATATAGAGACGGAGAGAGAAACAGAGAGAGATAGATAGAGACAGCGAGAGAGACAGAGGGAGAAAGATAGAGACGGCGAGAGAGAGGTGGCGGGGCTGGTTTTCCGGTGAGGCCACAGCGGCCGAAGGTCGCCGGAAAAACGGGGAAATGAGTGGTGGTGGTGGCTGCGGGTGATGGTTTGCGTACCAGAGGGGAAATAAAGGTTAGTGGTGGTGCGGTGAGAGGTGGTGGCCGAAGGTGGGTGGTCGGACGTCGCCGAAAAACGGCCGGGGTCGCCGGAAAATGAAATGGAAGAAGAAGGAGGCGGCTGGGTGTAATGATATTAGGATTAGGGTTTGTTTCTTTTATAGGTAGGTTATAAATGTTACGTTTTTGGCCCCTCAAGTTTGGTATTTAGTTATAATTGGTTTAAAACTTGTATAACTTTAAAGAAATCCACTTTAGTCCCTAACGTTTACTTAACCTAGCTTATAAATTATTAATAACTGTATTTGACAAACCTCGCACACGCTAGAGTTATATTAACAATGGTTTGATAATTTGACAGTTCGGATTTACAAGTTTAACCACCATTACGAAGTATAACTTATTAAAATAAAACGCAAAGAAATCGACATGTTACAAAATGATTACCAAATGAATATAACCGAGACCCGAAATTGACGAATGTCACACCACTCTTGATGTAGTTCGGGATATCGAGCATAATAGACAAGGTCCAGGTCTCCAGCGACATATTTTGTTGGCACCGTAACCTTAGCACCTCTCCATGCTAACGTATGTTCCTAGCTCCTGCCATCATGTAACAAAACCAAATATATAATGGATCATTTCCTTTGCACGTACATGCATGTTAGTGATTTTAGTGTTATCAATACATTTTAGGCGGTCGAGGTTCACTTAAACCAAAGGGAAATAAGAATAAATACATACATGAATTAGGAAGTGCGGAGTACGTTTACACTATAATATCTATTATTATTTCATACATTAGCAAATTCAAATGCTTAAAGGGAAAAAGTTATTGTTAATGAGAAGGAACTTGGAATAGTGATAACTGAGCATTAACGATTTTACTCATGGCCATCCTAGATATGAAACTATCCAACTGTCGCTAGTTATAACTGCCACGAATCATCAACTTAAACTTCCCCTATGTATTTGATCTACTTTTAGTACACGTTTTAATAACAAAATTACTTTATGATTTATTTGATAAAACATTCAAAGTAACATCAGAGATTAAAGTTTTGAAATACTATCAAACTATTTTAATTCGTAACCATCACGATTCAAAGAGTTAATCAAACCCACTAATCCCCAATTTTACATATAATTTGTATTAGTATTACTTACAAATGTAAAGCTCGGTAATAGTTGAGTCCACCGGTAATTCCACCCGCCTTTTCGTATTGGCTAGCAAAGTATTCAACATCTTCTTCAGACAACCAAGGTGGTAAGGTTTCTGGAAGCGGTGAATACAGAAATCCTTTACCTTTAGGGAGATAAAGTGGTCCTGGATCTCGTAATATCAAGAACTTCTTCATTACAGTCTCATAACTCATTTTGATTTTTGCTATCTCACTTTCAATATCACCCGGTTTCTACAAACATAAATACACAACAATAATCATAAGAACCAACCACACTTTAAAGATTGATCAACACATAATGTTAAAAGAGTTTCTACCACCACCACCACCACCACCACCACCACCGTACTATCTGGTTTATTATAGTCGTTTAGCCTTATAACTATCATTTTCCATTATAAATTTACAATCTTTCTCGGGTTGAGTTATTCTATTAAGGATTATAAAAATGAAAATGATGAGAATAATTTGTGATTAAAAAAAAACCTTAAAAAAATCGTAACTCAAAATATAAATAACCAAGTTATCGATACCTGAAATCTGCATATGAAGTAATCATCTCCATACTCACGTCTTAGCAACTCGGCCAGGTCTCCCTTTGGGTTCCAAGGATAAAATACCTCACTAAGGTTAACCAAAGCTTTGACTCTATCGGACCGAAACAGACACAAGTACCAAGCAATGTACGCACCCCAGTCATGACCCACAACAAAAACCTTTTCACCTTCGTTTGTGATGGCATCAAGCAGCCCAATCAGGTCGCCCACCAAATGAAGGATGGTGAACTTGGTGTGGTCGTTGATGGGTGCACCCTGTTGGAAATATGGACCGGTCTGCTTAAGTCAACGCGGCTGACCGGGTTATGACCCGTGAGAGTTACACCTTAGGCAACGAACTAAAATCCGCTTAAGTTGTTTAACCGGTAAATGACGAATATAGTTATGACGGAATTATTATTTATAATAGTTATAAATAATATAGTTTATTTACTAGCTAAATGAACTGGTTTTGGCTTTAAACGAGAGTTGGACCAAGTTGGACTTTAGGCCCGATTAATATTTATTAGGGATAACTAAAGATTATATATATATAATCTTACGTAGGTTAAAAAAAAGATAATCAATCCTAATAAACATAAAACCTTTCCCACATTCTTGGAGAAAGGAAAAAGGAGCAGCTACCAACTCGTAAACTGCCGCAAGCCAAAACCCTCCGTCGTTTCTACAAGCAAGCTTTCACCACCGCACGACGCCGCCTAGCCCGCACCGTCCTCCGCTGCTGCCGTTGACACGTCGCTGCCACCGCGCATAGCCGCTATCGCAACCCGTTTATTTGATTCGTCAACTAGCGTTTGTTCGTTGAACCTCGGTGTCTCAACCGGTTAATCATTAACCGAGGTAAATTAAATACTGTCGGTTTTGGTTTATATTTAATTTGATTGTTCGTATCGTACTCGTATCGTATGTAACCGGATCCTGTACGGTTCCACTAAAAGTGATGATTATTGGTTTTAATTTTCCGCTGCGTAATCTCTTATTAATATGATTAATATCTATAAAACCTTTATAATTAAAACCGGGTTTAATTGTTAAACCGTTGACTGATCGCCACTGGAACCCAACAGTGGTATCAGAGCCTTGGTTACAACATACGAGTCGAATCCGGTCTTTTCACCGGATCTACATCATAAACTTCAAGCTAGTTGAAGTTTTTGATCTAGATATGTTTTTTGAGCAATCTTGGTTTGGTCAATTTTTATTTATTTTATTTGACCAAAATATTGCTCACCTTTATTTTTATTGAATATGTAAATCTGGCCCGACCTTGTGTGATTGGTTGTTTGATTTTGGCCATATGGATGATTCAAAGTTGTATTTTATTTTTCGGTTTTATTTTATGGTTTTTGGCCACTTTGATGGTTCAAGATTGTAATAGATAGGGTTTAGTTTTTCATTACTTGTATTAGTGAATATTGTAATGAAGAAGACCCGAAGGAAAACCGAGGACGAGCTCGCGGAGTTCTTGAAGTCAGTAGGAGTTAGCAAAGATGACGGGATGCACCAGGAGTCCATCCATGTGGTTGTTTTTGTGTTGTGACCCCTTGACCCAATTGGTCTTGCTAATAGGCTCTAGCAAGACCAATCACCTTTTTGGCCAATTAAGATTTACATATTCTTGTTTGCTATTGTGGTTGCTTGCTTGATTATAATAGGTTATAATACCATCAACCTAATACCAAATATATATTAAAATAAATTTTTAATTAACCAATTGAGTTTTTGCAAAATTAAACTAAATTTGATTTTTCAAAACCTTATAACTTAATAGTTTAACTATTAACTTAAAATTGGTTAGTGATATCGCGACAAACTTAGTTTTAATAGGTTATTTAAAACTAAGTGTCCTGAGAGATGAAAGGGTTCATCAATTTTGTCCTGATTACATATACAGTAAAATTTGACATTTTACTCTATTTGGTAATCCTAATATTTATCCCAATTTAAAAATAATAGTTTATGCCAATCTACTACAAGTCACACTTGAGGCATACTGCGAAATTTCGAGTGTTTGGAGCTAAAGCACCGCACTAGTTTTCTAGCCTATCCCATCAAGGTGAAAGCGTTTCGTTGACACATCCGGCGCTTTCACACGTCACTATACTAGGAAAACTATTACTTTACTCTCCTGCTACGTGCTAAAGCTGTCTAGAGACTTAAAGTGGGCAAAGATGAGGCTAAACGTATCTATACGGACAATCGTTGTCCCTATGGGCCTCATAACCGAGAGTTGTGCTCTTTTCACAATTGACAATCGTTGTCAGTCTGCCTAACCACTTATTAATGTTGTGTGCTACAGCTACCTTTAATAACTGGAAGCCAGATTCCCATACTCCTATTTGATTAATGTTATTGGGTCATTAATAATAGGATTGCAACATCAAAAATACTAATTAAATTTACTTTTGCTTTATTAATCAGATGTCATCAAACGAAAATTCACCCTACGCCCTTAAGTCTATCCTTGAGAAGGAGAAACTGAACGGTACCAACTTCATCGAATGGCACCGCAACTTAAGACTTGTTCTTACTATAGCAAAGCGCATGCATGTTCTCGATGGACCTGTTCCAAATGAGCCTGAAAACAACACAGCCGCTGCTCGAAAAGCTCTTGACAAGCATAGGGATGACTCGGCTGAGGTCTCCTGTATTATGCTAGCCACCATGACTTATGAGCTTGCTAAAGGATTAGAAGACTTCGATGCCTATAAGATGCTGGAACAACTCAAAGGCATGTTCCAGAAACAAGCCCGTCAGGAGCGGTTCGATACCATGAAACAACTCATAAGTTGCAAGATGGCAGAAGGGTCTCCCGTCAGTGCACATGTTCTTAAGATGAAGGGGCACATCGATCAGCTCAAGAAACTTGATTATCCCATGCTTGATGAGATGACATCGGATTTCATCCTCAACTCTCTCCCTAGCTCTTACGACCAGTTAGTAATGAATTTCAACATGAATGGCTGGGTAAAGAATGTGCTGGAGCTGCACAACATGCTCAAAACGGCTGAGATGAACATACCTTCTAGGACCAATCAAGTTTTGATGATCCGATCTGCTGTGTAAAGAATCCTAAAACCAAGAGTCAAGGTTATAAGAGAAAATGCAAGAAGAAAGTTACTGTTGCTGCCAAATTTGCCACCAACACTAACAAGAAAGTTGCAAAGGCACCGCCGCCGAGCGCAAGTACTACAAGTGCAACAAGATGGGGCACTGGATGCGTAACTGCCCCGAGCATCTAGCTGAGTTAGCAAAGAGGAAGGCCAATGGTGAA
The DNA here is from genome assembly GCF_021521415.1 of Bidens hawaiensis. Classification (NCBI taxonomy): domain Eukaryota; kingdom Viridiplantae; phylum Streptophyta; class Magnoliopsida; order Asterales; family Asteraceae; genus Bidens; species Bidens hawaiensis. Next base: position 188,416 of record NW_027491112.1, on the reverse strand, counting down.
GGCTCTTCTCGAGGTATTTCCATATACGTTATTGAACTTTTCACTGTCTCTAGCAACACATGGGTATTTGATACCAGACGTGGTTTCTATGTTGTTAATATCTTGCAGGAGCCTGAGAAGTGGAAGAAACTGAATAAAGGCAGCATGGAACTCATCGTTAGAGATGGGAAAGAGTACCAGTTCTGGCAACTGGAGTTTTTCATTTTACTTGTCCATCTAACCTAGTTTTTCCTTTGAACAATTGTTTGTATGCTCCTGGTTTGACCAGAAACATCATTTCATTTTCATTGTTGCTTGAACAAAGTTTTAAGTACGTTTTTAATGGCATGGCTATTTCTGCTTACTTAAATGATATATTTTATTTTGAGGCTAAACCTCGAAATGGTATTTATGAGATTGATGTTCAACCTGATAATAACGTATATCATCTTTCAAAACGTATCAAGACTAGCATCAATAATACTTTTCTATGGCATTGCCGACTTGGCCACATAAGCAAGGCACGAGTTAAAAGACTCAAATCCGAAGGGATCATTGAATCCACAGGACCGGACTCGTTTGATGATTGCGAACCTTGCTCAGCTGGCAAACTCGCCAAAGACTCCTTCACCCATAAAAGTGAACGATCAAGTGATCAGTTAGGACTCATACATTCTGATGTATGTGGACCCTTCAGAACCATGGCTAGAAACCATGAAATATACTTCGTTTCTTTTATCGACGATTATAGTCGATACGCTTATGTGTATCTTATGAAACACAAGAACGAAACTTTTGAAAGGTTCAAAGAGTTTCAAAACGAAGTGGAAAAACAACTTGGTAAAACCATTAAAATGCTTCGATCAGATCTAGGTGGAGAGTATCTCAGCTCAGAGTTCATCACTCATCTAAAAGAGCATGGAATTGTTTCACAACTCACTCCACCTGGCACACCCCAACATAATGGCGTGAGCGAGAAGAGAAATCGAACTTTGCTAAACATGGTTCGATCGATGATGTGTAGAACTAACTTGCCTCACTCCTTTTGGGGTTACGCCCTTATGACCGTCGCCCGCATTGTCAATCTAGCTCCAACTAAGAAGATAGACAAAACCCCATATGAGATATGGCATAAGGGAAAGAAGCCCAAATTGTCTTACCTTAGAGTATGGGGATGTGATGCTTACATCTCAAGTGAGTCTGATGACAAACTTGATCCCCATGGCGTAAAAGTTGTTTTCGTCGGATACTATAACCAAAGCGGTTATTACTTCTTTCATCCTGATACAAATACGATTTCTATCAAGAGGAAAGGCCACTTCCTTGAGAAGAAATTTCTCAATCAAGGAACTGGAGATAACATTGTCGATCTTTAAGAAATTCAAGAACCACAAACAACCGCTGAGGAAGTTGGAGCGTCTGATCAACAAGTTGTTGTTGCTGATACATCAGACGTGAACACGAGCGTTAGCAGAAGTAGTAGGACTCCCATACCAAATCCTAGATACTTATGGCGTCTAGATGGTCCCGAAGTCTTATTAGTAGCCGAGTCTGGCGGCGTGCCTACTAACTACAAATATGTTATCTTGGATCCGGAATCCGAGAAATGGCAAGATTCCAAGAACGCCGAGATGCAATCCACGCAGGATAACCAAGTTGGAACTTGGTTGAGCTACCCCCGATAGTCGGGCAGTATGGAGCAAATGGATTTTCAAGAGAAAAACGGACATGCATGGAAATGTGCAAACCTATAAGGCATGGCTAGTCGCGAAAGGTTTTACTCAAACTCAAGGTGTTGACTATGATGAAACCTTATCGCCCGTTGCTATGACTAAGTCAATAAGGATATTACTTGCCATAGCCGCGTACTATGACTACGAGATATGGCAAATGGATGTTAAAACCGCTTTTCTTAATGGACATCTTTCTGAAGATGTTTATATGGTTCAGCCTGAAGGTTTTGTCGATACTAAATATCTTAATAAGGTTTGCAAATTAAATAAGTCCATTTATGGACTTAAGCAAGCATCTCGAAGCTGGAATCTACACTTTGATGAGAAAATCAAAGAGTTTGGTTTTGTCAAAAATGAAGATGAGCCTTGTGTTTACAGAAAGGCTAGTGGGAGCACTATATCATTCTTCATCTTGTATGTGGATGATATACTAATCATTGGAAACAACATTCTTATGCTTATGGAAGTTAAGCATTGGTTGGAATCTTGTTTTGCAATGAAAGAATCTTGGAGAAGTTGCATATATTCTAGGAATAAAGATCTATAGAGATAGATCTAAGCGGATTCTAGGGCTAAGTCAAAGTACTTACATAGACAAAGTAATGGCACACTTCTCAATGGAAAACTCCAAGAAAGGAGTTGTTCCGATGACTAAAGGAACCGTGTTGAGCAAATCGCAATCTCCGGCAACGGACATTGAATCTAAGCATATGCAAGCAATTCCATATGCTTCTGCGGTTGGCTCTATCATGTATGCTATGTTGTGTACTAGACCTGACATCTCGTATGCCTTGAGCATGACCAGTCGTTTTCAACAGAGTCCTGGCATTGCCCATTGGACTGCTGTAAAGAATATTTTAAGGTACTTGAATAGGACCAAAGATATGTTCTTGGTGTTTGGGGGAGTGGAAGAGGAGCTCACTGTAAGGTGTTACACTGATGCTAGCTTCCAAACTGACCGAGATGATTCTCGCTCATAGTCAGGTTTCGTTTTCACTCTCAGTGGAGGAGCCATTTATTGGAAGAACTCCAAGCAGAGTGTAGTGGCGGATTCTACCACCGAATCCGAATATATAGCTGCATCGGATGCTGCTAAAGAGGCTGCTTGGATGAAGAAGTTCATCACCGATCTCGATGTGGTTCCGAGTATTCGCAAACCAATCGAGGTGTTCTGTGATAACACAGGTGCTATTGCTCAGGCCAAAGAGCTCAGATCTCATCACATAGCCAAGCACATTCTAAGGAAGTTCCACCTCATACATGAGATACTGGAACGAGGTGACATCATAATAAGCAAAATAGACACATATTAAAACCTAGCGGACCCGTTCACTAAGCCGATGACTCATGACAAGCATGACCATCACAGGGATGCTATCGGTCTTAGATAGCTAGTAATTTGTTTTGATTTAGTATTTGGATGTATGAACATTTAAACAGTTATACTTTTGAGTTCACTTTTGATTTAATGGTTAAATGCAAACGTTGAATATTATAACTGTGTTTATTTTAATACGTTCAATCCATGAATATTGTATTCTAAATTATCCGTAGTCGGTCAGATTCTGAATTAAGACTATTCTGACTTTGGACTCAAAGGGTTGACTACCAAACTCAAAGACCTCATTATGAATGACGTTGGATGTAACTTGCATCAAATCATCTTCATGGATCTTAGTCATAAGATGCATTTGATATTGGTATGCTCATTTAGTAACCTTAGACCTGAGATACATATTAGAACTTTCGTTTACTAAAGGTATTCTTTGATCAGTGTCAAACGTTGTCGCGTAACTGCCAGTCATAAAGACATCGGTTGGGAATATTCTGAAGTTCAGTGGGAGTTGTATGTAATCAAGATGGGATTCTATACTCTTACATGATATGTAACAGTTAGACATTATGGCGCCTTCGTTGATTCAAACAGGTAAAGTGTGAGGCCTTACCCAAACTTACTGTGTGTTTGATTGGACCACTTTGACTCGTGAACGAAAACGATAATGGTTGAACGCCATATGAGATTGATCTGATCCATGTCTCATTGTTCAATTGGTGTCTTATACGGAAAGGTTAGATGGCAACGATTACTATATTTTCATTATCTTGCAATAGTGTATTCCAAGATCTTTTGGTTAATGAATTTAAAATGTCATAACCTGTTGGGGGCATCCATGTGTAGCTAGAGCACCGCTGGTTGTCAGCGTTGAGAAACTTAACCGGAATCCGTCCAAGTGGGAGACTGTTGGAAATACGGACCGGTCCGCTTAAGTCAACGCGGCTGACCGGGTTATGACCCGTGAGAGTTACACCTTGGGCAACGAACTAAAATCCGCTTAAGTTGTTTAACCGGTAAATGACGAATATAGTTATGACGAAATTATTATTTATAATAGTTATAAATAATATAGTTTATTTACTAGCTAAATGAACTGGTTTTGGCTTTATCCGAGAGTTGGACCAAGTTGGACTTTAGGCCCGATTAATATTTATTAGGGATAACTAAAGATTATATATATATAATCTTACGTAGGTTAAAAAAAATAATCAATCCTAATAAACATAAAACCTTTCCCACATTCTTGGAGAAAGGAAAAAGGAGCAGCTACCAACTCGTAAACTGCCGCAAGCCAAAACCCTCCGTCGTTTCTACAAGCAAGCCGTCACCACCGCACGACGCCGCCTAGCCCGCGCCGTCCTCCGCTGCTGCCGTTGACACGTCGCTGCCACCGTGCATAGCCGCTATCGCAACCCGTTTATTCGATTCGTCAACTAGCGTTTGTTCGTTGAACCTCGATGTCTCAACCGGTTAATCATTAACCGAGGTAAATTAAATATTGTCGGTTTTGGTTTATATTTAATTTGATTGTTCGTATCGTACTCGTATCGTATGTAACCGGATCCTGTACGGTTCCACTAAAAGTGATTATTGGTTTTAATGTTCCGCTGCGTAATCTCTTATTAATATGATTAATATCTATAAAACCTTTATAATTAAAACCGGGTTTAATTGTTAAACCGTTGACTGATCGCCACTGGAACCCAACACACCCGTAGTCTGACCATAACCGCGAAGGTCTGGTGCCACGGCTTGGTAACCATGGTCCGCAAAATACACTATCTGGTGGCTCCAGGAGTACCAGAGCTCGGGGAATCCGTGAAGGAACAAGACTAATGGACCTTGACCCTTTTCGGCTACGTGCATGTTGAGCCCATTGACATGTATGAACTTGTGTTGTATCCCCTCCATCTTGTGTTTGAGTATACCGTGATTCAGGTCAGGCTTTATATGGTGCTTGAGTGAAGATATTGCTTACACGTAAACATATCAATCAATAATTTGTAAAGCGATAACACACGTTTTTTTTATGTTAGCAAATCTAGTGGTGCTCCCAGCCAGTTAGCTTATCCTCATATCCTATGAATAGGGAGGGCTGTAAGTGAACCGACGTCCAACAGACGTCTGATTGTCCGTTCGACAAGAATTTCGTTTATGTTCATCCGTTTAATAAACGAACAGGACATGGAAAAAAATTGTTCGGTAAGTTTAACGGACGTACATAGAAAAGGGCCAAGTTCGTTCTGTAGTGTTCGTGAATGTCTGGTCACGTTCGTCCGATTACCTCCGTCTGGTATTTTAAGTGTTTAGATATATTAGTATTGTAATTTAATTGTGGAATTTCTAGTGTTACTAATCACAATTTTGTTTTGCTAGATATGTATGATGTCTCTTATAGTGATCCACTTTTTGTTAATATATTAAATGTTAAGTATATTTGGATATTATATGGTGTAATTCTAAATTTGTAGGTGAAGTTGTTTGAATTTAATTATGTTTGGAATCAATATGTAACCGTTTATGTTTATTCATTAGCGTCCATTAGTGTCTCTTGTCTATTAATATTCACATGTTCGTTTGTCCATTAATGTTGTCCGTTTGTCCATTATTGTCTGTTACTGTTCATTTACAATATTAACGGATGGACACAGACAAACTTAATTTCTTAATGGACGGACATGAATTTTCGTTCGGTAAAGTGTTTATGAACCGTCCGGTTGTCTGTCAAAAGCTACACGGACATGCTTAATTTCTTAACACTTAACGTTCGCTTTTCAGTTTTCAATTTAAAATAAAGATAAAAATGCAAACGCCATAAGTCGACAAAAGTCAAAATCAGAACTCCAACCATCAAACGTGTTGTCTGTATACACAAAAGTAAAACCGCAGGGATCAAGAATTCTAAGGTCGACCGATAAGATTATGGGTTGGAGCCAAGTATTTTGGTGAATAAATATTCAAATAGATGAATTCTTAAAAGTTATGGGGTTGAGTCCAAATAAATACAAAAAATTGCCTTCTAAGGATGAATTTTTAGATTGATAGGCGTAGATAATGTCATACAAATGCTAACTCATTTCCATATATTTTGTATACGAGATAAAAAAAATGTGGAGCATAGTTCCACATACCACACGACTTGAAAACTTTTCCATCACTGGTCTGGTCATTACTATTTTTTTATATATAAAAGTATAACACTAAATAAAAATATAATAGTAATATATCAAAGATACAACAAAAAATACAATATACATTAAAATAAAATATAAAATAATAATATAACAATAACAATAATAGAAAAAATAGACTCTCTTGTCGTGAATTATGACAATGTGATCCACTAAATTTAGTCAAAGACTGTTGTGTGTTTCTAGGTTGCGTATATATATGCCGTTGATTAATACTTTTTTGTTGCTCGCTAACTTCTAACACAGTTCCTGCCTCAAGCTCTTTTTCTTTGTTAAACTTAAATGACTTGGCCTTGATCCTCTAATATCATGTTAATTATGTTAAATTAAGCATGCTTGTCGAGTCTTCTATTTCGATATCAATTAGTATTATTTTACTTTTGATTAGTTGGATCACAGTGGAATGGAGCACTAACACACAATGGAAAGTGATCGTAGTGGAGAAGACAATTGTTTATAAATTATTGATGATATTGGTTTTTTAGTTATTGATGAATGAATTGTTGATATTTTCTTTTGTTATTTAATTATGCTGATAAGCTCTTGATGAATATGACATAACCTAAGTCAACTAGCTAGTTTTATTTAGAAGTTGACACAATACAAAGTGAAGACAAGATGTGAACTAGCGACCTTATTCATACACTTTTTATTCTGGTACGCATTCTAAGACCTTTGGCTATTTAGTTCTTAGTTTGTGGAGAAAACAGTATACTCTCGGTCTCCCTGTTGGTTTTCAAGTTTTGAGCCTGCTTAGGCGACATTTGGTACGCGTTAGTGATCACATCAAGAGGCATAGCTCGGAACACCGAGGTGTACCCCGCTAACGGGCTCTTCATTGGAGATTTGTTGGTCTTGAACGCCACCCACTCGAACCCATTTTCACCAGCTCGAGCTGTTGACACGAAAAACTGCGGAACTACAACAATGTCACCTGTGCTCACTTTCTGGTCAAACACGGCTTCACCGTGATTCGACACGGTCTCGATCTGAGCATCACCACTGAGCACATACAACATAGTGTGGCTGTTTGTTGACCATAGTGGCGACAATAATGCATTCTGTACAGCAAATCAATTCATTTAGAAATTAAATGGGAATTAAGAAACCACATATATAACTCGGATGATGCTTGGCAGAATACCTAAACCCGAAGCATTGCCATCCCTATGAGAGAAGCATAAATAAAACTTTTAAGTGTTAATAATTTTTAACTTAATACACAAACTGTATGCGAATGCTAAATATAATAAAAGAACTCATTAAACTATTTTGTTTTGCATATATTTTTTATTTCTAACCAGACATGTAGCAAATATGTATGTAATAAGTATAAATGAATGTATTATGCATTTATGCTTATATGCTTTATTTTTTAAGAATTTTAGAAGAGTCAACATTTCAAACATTTGTTTGTATATTGTAGATTTTTTATGATAAAAACTAATAGAGCTCACTTTTTACATAAATATGTTATAACTACTAACACAAATTAAATTTTAATAATATCAAATATGCATGCATGCATTTGTAAATAAAAGGTTGATATATACCGGTTGAAGGTATCCTTTCTCCGCACTGAGGTCCAGGTAAGACAGAAGTGGTAATTTGTGCTTGTTGACGGTATTGACCTTTCCGGCTTGACGGGAAAAGATATCGGCTTCTCTTTGGCTATCCAAGTTGTAGAAGGCTTTTGAGGTGCATATGTTTTGTTCTTCAAGGCCGTTTGATAATTGTCGATCATCGAATAACATGGGTTCCTGGACCTTAACAATGAACCCTCGTTCAGCGTCGGTACCACCAGACATTTGCATGGCCCTCACGGCTTCTGGGTTGGCGTTGAAGGCTTCCGCTAGTAATGCTGTGTCAAAGCCGTTTAAAATACTATTACCGACGTAGTAGTGACCTTGATGCTGACTGTAAACTCCGGCAAGATGAAATGTCTACCAAAAACAGGAAAGAAAATTAATTTTTTTGTAATAGGTGTAATATTTTTCGTTTTAAAATAAAAGATTACTAACCCTTGGTATCATGTCCATTTGATTTGAGGGGTTGCTGAGATCATTAATTATGACAGAAACCGAATCTTTGTTCCCGTTGTTGTAAGCCCAATGGACGGCGCCGGCGGGAATGGCGATGACGTCTCCTTGTTTAACCCGAAACTCTTTCTGATAAGAGTCACCACCAGAATCGTACGTCTCGGCACATCCGGGGAAATGTATTCCCATCACTCCTTCACCTGTTAGTGTTTTAATTAAAATATTAGCATTGCCTAATAATTATATATATATATATATATGGGAGGGTTATCCTAAAAATAAGTAGTTTTCTAGGAAGACTAGGAATAAATCATAGCCATTGGATCATGTTAATCAATGGTTGAAATTTAAAATCACCAATAACCGACATAGTTTCCTAGAATTGTCCTTTCACCATCATTTGTAATGCCAAATGTCACAAATTTATTGGTTCTTACAATTCCTAGAAAACTCTTTATTCTTGTTTGAACCATTATATATATATATATATATAGAGAGAGAGAGAGAGAGAGAGAGTAAAATACAAAAAGTTCCATTAGCGTCAGAAACACACAAAAAATTAGAGTAAAAACTGTATAATTACTTATTGGTAATTTTTAAATCGTATTCACAAGTTGGTGAATATAGAGTGACTTAAAATGACTAGTTGGTCACAGGGCCGGCCCATAGGGGTGGCGGGGTGGTCGATGGCAACAGGCCCGACACCCCGTTAGGCTGGAAATTTTATTTTTTAAAAATTATATTTATTTTAATTAAAAACTACATGTATATTTAATATTTAAACCTAATTACATGATCACTAGCTTGGTCTAATGACAAAGAGGTATTACTCTCAACCAAAAGGTTATGGGTTAAGTCTCAATTGAGACATGTTTAATCCTATTTAAATTTTTACACAACCCAAATTATAACCAAGTAAACCTATATAAAAATGTAATTATTTAAACCAACAAAATTACTCATTTTTAATTAAGGCCCAAAAAATATTTCGCCTTTGGCCCAAAATTTTTTTTGCTTTCTCGGAGCCGAGCCTGGTTGGTCGAGTAGATTTAGTTTCATAATTGTAATATGTTATGGCAATGTCTTGCTCACCAAGTATGTTAGATTCTAAATATAGGGCTTGGTTAAAGGCTTTAGAGCATTCCGAGTAGCTTATTTATCTCTATCTCTATAATTACACTACAAAACATATACAATTAAATAATATTTTTTTACATATTTATAATTATATTTTCATTTTCCTCCACTCACAACCACTTTAAAATATATTAAAAAATAAATAAAGGAGGAACATTGTTCCTCCAAATTTACTCCAAATTTATCCATCTCTTTAAATTTCCTCACTTTTTAAATTTGGCTATGTGTAGTGAAGGGACTACAAATTGGGACGAATTACGACACATAATGCACAGTCAGCAAATTGTATGTTTTTGTTTTCAGGGTGTAATGGTGTTGTAGCCCTATATATATATATATATATATCGCACACACACAAACATATAATAATAATAAAACGAAAACACCACATGGCGAGAACTGCATGTCAACCCCACCACCACCACCCCCACACACACAAATTTCGCCCATGTGTAGCCCGGGGGCGGTGTTCCCCCGACTTATTGCCACAAAACTTCACTTTGTCACCCCTTTCTCCTTACCACTACACACACCCTTACAATCCTCTAAAATATTTTGGAGATTTCTCTCACAACTATTAGATGAGCTGCTAAGAATGCTCTTAGATGTGTGATTAGTAGAGAATTATTATAACAAGTTTTGAGTCAATTTTCTCTTACAGTAATAAAGTGTATGATCGATCCTGTGCCTTGATAGATTACTCTTGTTATTTATATGTTTACCAAGTAAATTTTATTTATACAGGATACCAATGTTATATATATACCTTGTTGAACGAAGACTAGAAGAGGGAAATGATGGAATGATGGAAGTTGAAGAGAGCCGGGTTGAACCGTAATCCTTGACGGGAAGGCACCGATGCACTGAAACTGTTGATCCTTTATATCCCACAACTCCACAGAACCACCTTCGAAGTCATACCGCTCAGCAGGCTGGGAGGTGGTCAGTTGTTGGATGTCGCACACCTCAGGCCCACCGGAGCGAGTGGCGGCGAAGGTGGTGGTGCCAAGAAGGCAGAGGAAGAAGCCGATGAGGACACTTTTGGAAACCATGGTCGGATATATAACATGCAACTAAGGGTAGATGTATGCAAGAGTTATTTATATATAAGGTTTAAGATCACGGGTATTGGGTGACGTGGTGGTGCATGGCATGATGTATATACACTTGGCAAATGGCAAAGGAATTTTTAACTTTACATAATACACTGATCAATTCACTTTATACTTTTATGAAAACTAAGAAGAGATGACACACTCTCACATGATGCAGAAGTGGGTCCCCAAGAGGATTCCAGAAATTAATACCAAAAATATTCACAACTCTTGCCGGAAGATTTACATTAGAGCCTTTAAACGTCTTTAAATTCTCTAGTTTCAAGGAAAACTTATCCGTTTGAAAACCCGCTAATGATAATTAAACCTGGACTCACTCGTGATCGAACTGAAGATCCCACATTTACTGAGCCACCCATGTCATCTTTAAAATGTTGTCAGTGGAACCTGAGTTCTCTATTAAAGAACTCGGAAATTTTAGCACTACACCACAATAAAAATGACTTTTTTTCATGCAACAATAGATATGTAGGTTGTCAATTTGAAATTTGGGTATAGGTCTATAGGATTATTATAGTTGTGTAGGTATTTTACGATTTGTATAGGTGTATGGGGATTTTATTATAATTGTATAGGTTGTTTATGATCACTTTATTGTAGTTTGTTATAATATGCGTTGGTCAGCTTAGGACCGCACGTTATAACCTATGTAGGATTGTAAAAGCTATTTTAAGATCATCGGGTGTGGACGTGTGGCTTCACTTTCCACTTGAGTAGAATCCGTCACATTATATCATTACATCAGTTTTCACACAGTAATCTTTATATTCGGGGATGTGATTTCACTTTCGACATAAGTCCACTTGAGTAGAATTCGTCACATTATATCGTTACATCAGTTTTCACACAGTAATCTTTATATTCGGGGATGTGATTTTACTTTCGACATGAGTCTCCACTGCTAAATAAAACTTTTATGTTTGTTACGGTTTATAAAAAAAATAAATAATGTAACTTAACTAAACATTTTTGCACTACATATAAACAAGACTTAATTGCAGTTTTGGTTCATGTTATAACCCAAAACATAGGATTAAACCACGTGGTGGATTTTTCGTAAATATGACCCCTATGATGGTAATGTTTTGCAATTGAATTTTATGTTTGTTTGACCGTTAGAACAAATGGTAACATCGTCTTTTCACGCATAATAATAATAATAAGCCTAAACCACTTGCTAAAACAACCCGACATCCTCCATTTCTTCCCACTACCACCGCCTAAATTCACCATCACCAACAATTTCTCCGGCCAACACCACCGTAGCCGTCCATCTATTCGTTTGGCCAAACCCCACATCTAATTTATGGTTCAGGGATAGGGTGGGTTCAGATCACTAGAATTATTCTTAGATATTTATTATTTTTATTATTAATATTATTTTTATTGCCATCTTTCATATGTTGTATTTAACTAATAAAAAAAAACAATGAATATTTTACTTAAATAAAATTTATTGAAAAAGTTAAACACTTTGAAAACCTCTTAAACCATTTTAATTTTTGTTTTTAATTATATTAACGTGATTAAATTCCATAAATTTTATAAACATAACAACTCTACAATTTTACTATAAAAAAAGGACTAATCCACAATCATTTTCACAACTCAAAATGTTATTTTCTTAAGCTTGATAACACTAACAAGTAAGTTTTACGATTTCATGCATTTTATAGCTTTTGTTTTGATTTTACCTTGAATGTTCATAACTTGTTCTTCATGTATCCAAGATAAACAATTTGATTTTCTAAATTTTGTATCAATGCTAATTATTTTGCAAGAAAAACATAAATATTTAGTTAAATCTTATGATCCATTTATCATCATGAACTTATAAACTTTCTTTAAAATAAAATGAGTATAAAAAATGTTTTATTTAAATTTTTCATTGATATCTCTAAATAATTAGTTGAGTAATTTAATTATTGTTTATTTTTATTCAGCATAAACTAATATGCATAATTTTTTTAAAATAATTCATGTAAAATCCTTTAAATTAATTAACCAGTAAATTAATTTATTATGTTACTCAAAAAATGAAACGTTTAATCATAAATTGTTTTTAATCTTGTTATTAAAGCTTATATTTATAAGTTATAATTATTCATTTACAATCCTTCTTCAACTAATAAATATCAATCGATTTATATAAATTTAATTCATTTTAGTTAAACTCATTTTAAATTAAAAATCCTTAAGTCCCAATTTGTCATAGTTTTCTTTCCATTTAGACTCGTAACAAATCTAGCAGTATTTACTTGTTTAGAATAATCCACTGTGATTCTTCGTCTCGTTTGTTTGACTCGTTCAAACTATCGTCCTCATTTTCGAGGTGAGGTTTTCATAACCCCTTTTCACTTTTAATATTTTTTTGGAGCGTAACACGTTACCATGCTTCTCCTTATTTTATTATCATTGTTTATAAACCGATTCGCAATTATGTCATCCATGTGAATAACATTATTTCATACTATTTATAATGACTATACGCGTATAATGTGCAGTGTGTTTATTGCTTTATGGTTGATACATCAAATATTAAAGCAGGAGGGAGGGACGGGGCGTACCTACACTACTTATACTTCAACTTCGGTTGTCGATAATAGTGGTATCCTTAGCATTCCCTTAGGTTTGGCCGTTATTTTTGGTTGCATTCCATTTACATTATGTTTGAATATATTGCATTCGTGACAGGTGAATCAACAAATGTTTTACATATGAAAGCTCACCAGCATGTGTTGTTGGTAAAAATATATTATTTTAAACGTATTGCAGGTTAAATTCAATGATGTGCTAAGGACAAAGATCATTAGTCGACCTTAGGATATTTAAATAAAGAATATATATTATTTGTTTTATTACAATGTAATGGTATTTGTCTTATTATCAAGCTATTCGTGTACTTGCGAATTTATGAAATAAATTAATTATATTTTTACTAGTAATAGTGCTACGAGCTTATGAGCGATTTGTACGTTGCACCTGGACGTAATTCGCTAAAAGTCGAGGTGTTACACGTTGTTTAGTGGCGATGGTGGCGGCTGATGCTGGAGTTGGGAGGTGGGTAACCGTCGTCACCATACCGGTGCTTACACAACATCTCTTCCACTTCTCTGGCGACACCGTACTCCGTCAACGGATAGAACATTCGTCTTCTGGTGTTATGGTAATCGTCAACAAGGATTCGATGAGTACACACTATACATACAACGGTGCCCATCATCTTTGTTGATAATTAGGGGGGATTGTGAAGGGTGAAATTGGAATGATTTGAGAAATGAATTTGCGATAATGTGGATTTGGGGGTATTTGATGTGAATGGGTTGAATTATTAGAATTTGATCGTGGAATTAGGGTTGAAATAGAAAGAGATGACGCTGGTATATGTTCTGATCAGGATAAGTGAAATCACCAATAGCAACACTCTCAGTAACACACTGAATGAATTTGTAGAATTGATTGATGTCTGCATTATAGAGATGGAGATGGAAGACAATTTTGGGTATGATGTTTGCATTATGGAGATGGAAGAATATTCAAGATATTGTATTAACAACAACAACGAAAATTGATGAACCCTAATTTTGAACTCTATGGTTTCTCATTTAATTTTGTTTTTTTTATAAAGAACATGATAGCAAGGTTGAAAAGTGCAGAGGGTTGTTCATTATAATCGATCACGGATAAAATAGTAATTTCACCGTTTTCAAACTGCTTCACTTGACGGAGGACCAATTACAAAAAAAGGACTGACACATGGGTTAATCCTGAAAAAAATCCATCATGGTGTTGAATTTTGCGATTTGAGTTTTACCAAATTGACCAAACTGCAATTAAATCTTGTAGAGGTAGGGTATGAAACCCACCATTTGACAAAGTATCACTAACTGCATACGCTGTGCGGAACACTAAGCGCCAGAATATCACTAACGCGGGGCGTAGTGCATGGCGCGAAGAGGGTAGTCAAATATTACTTTTCCTGACACCTTGGGAATGGTAATGCAAAAGTCTCACCAGCATGGGATAAAAAGATGGTAACCCACATAGGGATAAACACCAAACTAATGGGGATTAGACAACACATAAAGGACGGTACAAACAATACAACCACGTCCTTGTCAAAAGGCCATGATGCCCACCAACTTCTACCAACCACCACAACCGCACGAATGGAGAATATTATTTGTGGAAAACCTGACAAGGTGGTTGGTCACACACTCTCTCCTCAGGCTATAAATACCAGTAAACCTCTAAATGGTAAATCATATACTTTCCCCTACTATCACTATCAAATTATACTACTTCGTACTATCAAGTACTGATTCTCACGCCGGAGGGTGGTTACGAGAGAATCCACCCATTCCTCGTAACGAGCTCACGATGTTTCTGTTTTGCAGGTTACACTTATCTGCGCCAAGAAGGTTTTATAACCCCTCGTGTAGAATACTTAACCATTACCCTCGGACTAACGTGTTAGACCTTGAGGGGTGGGTTCGTGTTTCTTCATTGGCGCCATCCGTTCATATAGCTAGAACAGTAACTCACTCCGTTCTTGACTCAGATGAGTGGCAAGACTACACCAAAGGAGGTTGGCCAAAAAGCCAACCTAGAAGAAAACATTGAAAATCTGGACGTAGAGGATACAGGCGGAGGTCTTCTAAACACCTCCACCGTTCACCTTACCGTCACGGATAAACAAAAAGCGAAGACACGTTCCAAAGCAACCATGGCGCCAGACATCATGGCGTGGCTCGAGGCAGAACAACAAAAGCTAAGAGACAAAGTACAAGAAAAAATGGCATCCGTTGTGAAACCTAGATCACTGTTTGATACAGCTTCTAGTACATTACAAGAAATTTGGGCATTTACCCACACATTGTATGTGTGGGTAAATGTGTCTTATGAGTTGCTAGTTGTCTTTACCCACACATAAAATAAGTGTCATGTGTGTTGCCTCAGGACTGTTGAGATAGATCAATACTCACACATCAGTTATGTGTAGGTAAATAAGATGCTATACCTACACATATATGTGTGGCTAAAACCAATTAATATGTGTAGTTAGAAGTATTACAATTTGTGTGAGTTGGAGCTGAAGTGGCGAATGACATGGAAAATGACATGGCATGTGTCTATAAAGTGTTGTTGACACGTGTCATAAAAATATGCGGGAGTAAAAATAATATTATGTGTAGGTAAAGGTGATTGATGTGTTGGCATTAATTTATAAATGTGTAGGTAAATTTGCATTCATATGCAAACAATAATCACAATGCGTTCATATATAAACAAATAAATTAAAAAAATATACTGAATACAAATAGAAACACATGTGACTAAAATTACCATTCTATTAGAAAATCTTGAACCATCATCATTCGAAAAACAAATTAGGAAAAATAACAATTACATAGATTTTTTTTTGAACGGCCAACAAAAATTTATACTAACAAAACAAAACAAAAATATTCAAAAGCCTCCACAAGTTTAAAGAAAATGATAAAACTTCACTCGTTGGTACTATCATCACACTCTAAAGTATCACTGCGCTCGATGTGATGGCGTATTGTACCCTTTGAACTTTTTTTTTACTATTTATTGATCACTTTTCACATGTCATGACCTGATTATTTTCACAAAGCATAAACATGTTAGAAGATATTAATAACATACAAATTTTATGAAGAAATATTTGAAACATATGAATTATATTTAGCTAGAGAACAATTCAATCTTTTAAACCTCACCATACAAAAAGTAACATTGAAAGAAAAAAATAATAGGTAAGTTAGTACAGTACCAACTGCATTGAAATTTTCTACAAGACACCCATCTTCAAGACACTAATCGTATGTATAAGGGAATCCAAATACAGATTGCGAAAAAAGTACAAAGCTAGTTACCTGAAAAAAGAAGGCTTGTGAACTGAAGAAGTTAGGCTCGTTTCCTTCTTGCTCTGATATGGGAACAGATACGGATAGCCCATCAAGAGATGAAGCCAACTCTGTGTATTTCAAAATATCAAGTTCATTAAAAATAAATAAATAATCCAAAAGAAGCATGATATATAAATTAGATTATGCATAGAAAATCAAGTTAAACAACTACCTGCAAAGTTCAAGTCCATTTCGCTTCTCCTAGTGAAAACTGTAGATTTCCTTAATACACCCATAAAAAGAAATACATAATATAATCATTTTTTAATTTGGCAAAGAGTTAATAAGGCAATTTGTCCATAACAAAAAATACCCATTTCATGTTTCAGCACAGGATATTGATTGAACATAAATAATTCACTTGAGCAACCTAACAAAAACGAAAAAAAATGCAGCGACTAGTGAGAAACATCAATTTTGGATAAAGGGAAAGAAACTTCATTGAACTAGAATAATTGTAAAAATTAACAAAGAAAAGGGAGAGAGAGTCTTACATGATTTAGATCCCCTAACCGTGACTTAGGCCTGAGACTCAACGGAGGCAAGCGACGACTAGTGAAGGCCACGGAGTCGGTCGACTTGTGGAGTCGTGAATTAGTTTGAGGAGGCGGCAGGTTGAAGAGAGGACTGAGTCCTTGAGTAGAGAACGTATTTAGGGTTAATTAGGAGGGGAAAGAGGTATGGAAAAATTAATTTATTTAGAAAAATACGTCAAAATGTCATAATAAATCTATACATATGTAGTTTTTAAGAAGACATGCATCTCAAAATTTTAAGTGTCAAGCATGAAGTGTCACTGAAAATAAAAGTTAGTAGAAATCGCTAACCTTACGAATCGAGCCGACTTAGCTCACTTTCAAATAGAGATTTTTTCAAGCGAACTTTTTTCAAGTAAGCCATGACGTGCAAGTATTTTTGTAGACCTAAGTGGTTGACCATGATACATGGAGGTGGTTGTGTATACTATTGGAACGAATTACGAACATTCCAAAAAGAAATAAAAGAACTTGTCTTGGTACCTGGGTCTTGAGTGAGAAACACAAAAACTTTTTTCTTTTGAGTGTTACGGCCCTAAATAAACACGCTTGTACATAATTGATCCCACTTAACCATCAATAAACTTAATTAACTAATAACAACCATACAATAATCAAAACTCTAACGGATTAACATAACTATAATTGACTAATAATGACTCTATTCGATCAAATAATTAACTAACTTACATTAAACAATCATAATCGATAATAATTTTCTATAATTGGTTGTTAACTATAATTTATAATTACCCACATCACTTGACCACCGGTGACCTTAATCGACCATCACCGACTCAAATTGACATTAATTTTTCGTAATTGACCAATAATAACCCTATCTAAGCGTATTTAACCATTAATGGACATATTTAATAAAAAATTGAACTAATTAATTAACCATAAAAGATAAAAAGGATCATAATTGACAATAATTACCGACAATTGACATTATTGGCTCTAATCGAATCTCGAACCACTTGACTACAAGTGAAGTTAATTGACCACCAATGTTCTAATCATCATGTGCATTTATTTTGCAATGTCATTTGAAAAAAATAATTTATTACTTCATTTATATGAATCCAATATCTACACATATTATATATTTTCTAACATATATATATAATATATATATTGCCACGTTATTTGAGAATTAAAAAATTTATTACTTCATTTAAATGTATCCAATATCCACACATATTGAACATTTTTCTATTATGTGTAGGTTTTTAACTTGCCATGTCATTTTCAAAAATAAAATAAAAAATAGTTTACCTCATTTATCTACATATTTATTTACAAGTATTATGTGTTGCTAAACATAATCAATTACCCACACATATACTAGTTTTTAACATATGTGTAGATAATTTAGCTACACATAATTAAAAATTACCACATGTGTGGGTAATTAAGATCTAACTTATCGTTAATTTTGGGTGGAAATTTTTCCTCCAAGGCTAAGTGTGGGTAAAGAGTATTACCAACATATATTAAGTGTTGGCCATTACGAAAAATTATTATAAACTATTACCTACACATGTACAAACATGTGTAGGTATTTACTTACACATTTACATGTGTTGGTAAATTATGTGTGGATAAACACCCTAATTTCTTGTACGTAGCAACGAAGAAGAGGAATCCGAAGAAAACTCAACACCGGCTCGTGCGAAAACATCGGCGGGAAAATTAAATTTTATAGCAAGAATAGCCGAAGCAGAGCTACCAGAAAATCCTAAAATCCCGCCAACGGTGGGCCAGTATGATGGTATCTCAGATCCAGACGATCACTTGCAAACCTTCACGGCTGCGGGATTAGTATCAGGGTGGACCATGCCGTTATGTGCCACATCTTTACCCTAACCCTAGTGGGAGCCGCTAGAGCATGTTTTGAAAGGTTGCCAGATGGCCAAATTACAAGCTGGGAAGACCTAGCAAAAAAGTTCACTCAACAGTTTAGACAGCAACGGCGACACATCAGTGACCCAGCGGACATTTTGAATGTCGTAAGGAAAGATAATGAAACGCTTGAAGATTTCATCACAAGATTTAACCAAGAAGGCCTGAACATCAGCGGCGTAAGTGAAGAACTTCTGCGGGCAGCCTTTCGCCAAAACGTAAAATGTGACGATCTTATACGTAACCTTACGGGCATAGAAGGCATGCCGCAGCGATGAGACGATGTTATGACCACGGCCAAAAGGTACGCGCGGATGGAAAAAAGCTTGAGAAAAGAACTGGCAAAAAATGACGCCATAAATGATATCAACAGGGCCCGCCAGGGCAAAAGAATGTCCTCCGTGTGGTCAAGGTTGAACAGCGACAGAAAGTCTACCTTTGACCCATCCAAAACAAGACAAAAGGGTCAGTCGAGTACGCTCCAAACGAACGCATCCAGGTGGACTCCGCTGACAAAAAGTCCAGCCCATATAATGTACAACGAAGGAATCCAACCGAAAAAACCGGCACCAGTTAAACAGGGGCCGGGCACAAATATGAAATGTTATTGCGACTTTCATGAGCAACATGGCCATTCGACAAACCAGTGTATCAACTTAAAAGACGTGATCGAAGAATGCGTCAAAAATGGCAAATTGGATCACCTTGTCAGAAACATACGAGGAAAGTACAGACGCCCACCTTAAGAGATGGTGGAAAACCAGAAAAGAAGATCAAAGATCTACACGCCAATATGATCTTAAGCAATGTTCAAAACAAGAAAAGAAAAACAGATTGGGCGCCATGGAAAGAAGAACAAGTCATTTTCCCAAGAGTAAGAGGAGGGGCGAACAAGAAAGCACCCTTAGTGATCACAGCCGTCTTTGGTAACTACATGACGCCCCGTTTCTTTGTTGACACAGGGGCAACGTCCAACATCATGTACCGCCAGTGTTTCGACTTGGTAGACGAAGAAGACAAACGTCGGTTGACAGCAGTTAACGCTCCAATCACGGGGTTCAACCAAAGTATTGCATACCCGCTGGGGCAGCTGACATTCCCAGTCGAGCTAAGTGATGGGCTCCATTCGCGAACGGAAGACGTCGACTTCCTAGTAATGGAGACCCCCCACCCACAATATGATATAATCTTGGGAAGAGAGGCCATTGGTGATTTCAATGCTACCCCGTCAACAGCACATGTGATAGTAGGGGTACCAACCCCGACCGAGATAGCAATGATCCACGCCAACAAAGAGTGTAACATTGCGGAGAGAAAAACACCGCCACAAAAGACGCTTAAACTCGGTAAAACCAGAGAAGTGGAAAAATGGATACTCAACAAGAAGTTCCCAGAGCAAAGCATAACCATTGGACCAACCATCTCCGAGTAGGGGTGTTCAAAAAGCTCGCGGCTCGTGGCTCACTCGAAAAAAGCTCGACTCGAAAAAGCTCGATTCAAAATGAGCTCGGCTCGACTCGGCTCGATTTCTAAACGAGCCGAGCTCGAGCCAGGGTCAGCTCGGCTCGTGGCTCAGTTTTGGCTCGACTCGTTAGCTCGGCTCGTTGGCTCGTTTAGATTAAACCCTAAATTTTAACATCTATATACAATAATATCATACTTATACATATATTATGTCACTCGATACCTAAAACCTTATAAAAGAATAACGAAAATAAAACATATAAAGTTCTAATTATTAATTTTTTATAATATGTATGTTAAAATTATATTTTTTTTTATCTTTTATATATCAAAATTTGTTAAGAAATTAAAAAATAAAAAAATTCAAAAAAATAAAGTAGACCGGCTCAAGCTCGAGCTTTAAACGAGCCGAGCTCGAGCTCGATTTTTCAGCTCGATAAAGAAAACGAGCCGAGCTCGAGCCAGTTCGATTAAGTTCGAGCTCGAGCTCGAGCACACTCTGGCTCGGCTCGACTCGACTCGTTTACAGCCCTATCTCCGAGGAAGCACGTGCGGCACTCAAAAGCCTGTTGGTCAAGAACATTGATGTCTTCGCCTGGACTCCGGCGGATATGACGGGGTCCCGAGAAGCAAAGCGGAACACGAGCTAAAGGTTAACCAAACCTTCGTTCCGGTGGTACAACAGCGAAGAAAAATGGGACCAGAACAGGAAAAAGCATGTGATGAACAAGTTCAGCAATTGATTGATGCGGGTATAATTAGAGAAATCCAGTACCAAACATGGGTGGCCAACCCAGTAATGGTACCTAAGGCAAATGGCCAATGGCCCATGTGTATAGACTTCAAAGATCTTAACAAAGCTTGTCCAAAAGATTGTTATCCACTGCCAGAGATCGACCTTAAAGTTGACGCGCTAGTATCCTTTCAGTTCAAATGCTTTCTAGACGCATACAAAGGGTATCACCAGATCCACATGGCGGCAAAAGACCAAGACAAAACGGCGTTCAGAACGAACAGCGGAACATATTGTTACAAAATGATACCATTTGGTCTCAAGAACGCCGGGTCTACTTACCAAAGGCTAATGGACAGAGAGTTCAAACCTCAGATTGGAAGAAATTTGGAAGTCTACATGGACGACTTGGTCATCAAAAGCAAGACGGAAGGAGCCATGTTATAGGATATCGAGGAGACCTTCGGAACTCTAAGGTCAATTAGCATGAAGCTTAACCCAGGAAAATGCTCCTTCGGCATGGAGGAAGGAAAATTCCTCGGAGTAATCATGACGAATGGTGGCTTCAAAGCCAACCCGGAAAAATTGGAAGCCGTACGGAAAATGCCGTCGCCAAAATCGATCAAACAAGTGCAAACGCTTAACGGCCGATTAGTCGCATTGAATAGATTTTTATCTAGTCATGCGGTGAGATCATTCCCGTTCGTCTCAACCCTAAGAAACTGCCTCAAGAAATCTCAATTCCGATGGACGGAAGAAGCAGAAACGGCGTTCTAAGAAATTAAGTCACGATTAGAAGAATTACCAACACTTACAGCCCCTAAAGCTGGGGAACCATTAATAGTGTACTTAGCAGCATCAGAAAGAACTATCAGCGCAGTCTTGATGGTGGAAAGAAATGGCGTTCAAACGCCTATTTATTACATAAGCCGAACTCTGGCAGACGCAGAAACAAGATACTTCACCTTGGAAAAGTTAGTCTTATCCTTGGTCCAGACAGTGCGACGATTGAGAAGATACTTCCAAGGCCATCCGATACATGTTCTCACCAACTTTCGCCTACAAAATGTGCTAAGCAAGCCAGAATTGTCTGGAAGGCTCGCAAAATGGGCAATAGAATTGGGAGAACATGCCATCAAATACAAACCAAGGCCAACAACTAAGGGCCAGGTTTTGGCCGACTTCATCACATAAATCCCTCAAGAAAAGGAGGAAGAATGCAAAAGAGAGATCGAAACCCCTGTAGATCAAACGAAAGATGATGAAGTCTGGAAGATGTTCATAGACGGAGCTTCCAACGATGAAGTCGCTGGAGCGGGCCTAAAGATAACCAACCCAGAAGGGCAACACTTCACGTACGCATTACGCCTAGAATTCAAAAGCACAAACAATGAGGCGGAGTACGAAGCTCTATTGGCAGGGTTGAGAATAGCTAAAAAGCTAGGGGCACGCCACTTGAAAGCACATGTGGATTCTGTTTTAGTGGCAAATCAAATTAAAGGATCGTACGATGAAAAAGACGATAAGATGGCATCATACCTAGCGCAAGCTAAAACGCTAATGGCAACTTTTGCCACATGCAAGGTGAAACACATCAAGAGAAGTGAGAACAAACAGGCTGACGCCTTAAGCAAACTCGAAGCCGTTGGTTTTGAACACCTAGAAAAGATGTCCGCATCGAAGTTTTAGCAACACCTTCAATAATGAACAAAGAAATTCTCGTTTGTTCAGAAGCACAAAACAGTTGGCTGACACCAATCATCAACTACCTCGCAAGAGGTATTCTGCAAGAAAAGAAAGCATAAGCGCGGAATATTTGACACAAAGCGTTGAATTACACAATCCAAGAAGACATTCTCGATAGGCGATCATACTTGGGGCCACTCCTCAGATGCGTGGATCCGCAAGACGCAAATTATCTGTGTAGAGAAATTCATGAGGGAATATGTGGCGTACACGCAGGACCAAGGATGGTGGTCGCAAAAATCATGAATACAGGATATTATTGGCTAGGCATGCATGTTGACGCCGAGAAAAGAATTGAGAAAATGCAGCGCTTGTCAACGCCACGCGCCAAACACCCTGCGCCCGAAAAATGCCATGATACCGGTAACAGCCTCTTGGCCATTCCAGAAATGGGCGATTGATATAACTGGACCATTTCCAGAGGCACCGGGCCGGGTGAAATTTTTGATTGTGGCGATCGACTACTTCACAAAGTGGATCGAAGCAAAGCCGGTCGCAACAATCAGCACAACCAGCATCAAAAATTTTATTTGGTAATTCATAATTTGTCGTTTTGGATTACCCATGAATTTGGTCAGCGACAATGGAACACAGTTTGCTGACCAACATATCCAAAAATGGTTAAAAGAGCTCAATGTCACGCAGACATTCACCTCTGTTGCTCATCCGCAAGGGAATGGAGAAGTGGAACGCGCCAACAGAACAATCGTGGGCGGAATTAAGAAAAGGTTAGCAAACCACAAATCATGATGGGTCGATCAGTTACCTCACGTACTATGGGCCATAAGAACGCACAAAAACACAAGTAATGCAGAAACGCCTTTCAGCCTAACGTATGGTACTGAAGCAATGATCCCCGCCGAAGTCGGCGTTCCTTCTCCAAGAGTCACATTACCAAATAACAATGATGCGGAAAGGCGGTTAGACTTAATGCTTCTCGAAGAACGTCTAGAGTTGGCCTCAATACGAGAACAAAATTACAAGCGCCAGCTGCAAAAGTATTATAACACCAAAGTAAAGATATGTGAGTTCAACGCCGGAGATTATGTTCTTCGCAACAACGAGGCATCAAGAGCGCATGCACAAGGCAAATTGGCGCCGTCTTGGGAAGGCCCATATCAAATTAACAAAGTGTTGGGAAAAGGCGCCTACACGCTAATGCATCTCGATGGCTCAGCGATTCCTAGAACATGGAACGCAACACAATTGCGAAGGTGTTATATGTAAATCGATTCCAATTGTAAAAACAGGCCAAGGGTCGAATTTGAATGGAAACGATCCTCCGCATTTCATAAAATAAGCATCCATTTCATTTATATACAAGAAATTACAAGCGAGCACTTATGCCCGCACACACACAAAAAAAAATAACAAAAATACAAGCCAAGATGATATATCCTAATCTACATCGTTGACACTCTTCCCAGAGTCAACGGCAACGTTATCTTCTTGACTACCAGCTGGAGCGGCGGAAGGCCCAGCTTGCGAAGGTTCAAGCAAATTCCTCAACAGCTGCACGCCAATTTCTTTCTTAGCATACTCAGCAACTTGCGAAAGAATAGGAAACGTAAGAGAATCATATTCTGTCTCGGCGGTAGTATACTCCTTATCCACATCAATGGCGTAAAGAGCGTAGGCCTCAAGCTGAAGGTTCTCACGCAAATACGTAAGGGCTTCTTGAAAACCAGCCTTGTGGCCAAGCTGTTGGGAAGCATTGACAAGGACTACAACGCAACGCGTCAAATCATCATCGCTAATGATGCGTTGGGCAACCTACATAAAAGAAAACAGTTAGTAGGATAAATAAATAAAGAAAAAAGGGCAAAGGAAATACCTTGCGAATAGCATGCTTCAACAACCAATCACGGTCAGCTGCGGCTGCAGCAAGCTCAGAAGTCAAAACTTTAATGGCTTCCTCATTGGAAGCCAACGTGTCAGCCAGCTTGCCAGCATCCGCCTTCCTCAAATCATCTTCCGCCTCCAACTCTTCAATACGCTTGCGGAATGCAGCGTTTTCTCTCTCGAGTCGGGTGGAAGCCTCCTTCGCAGCAAGAGCGCGACTGCGTGCATCTGCAAGATCAGCGTTGGACTACTTGCACGCAATCTCAAACTCCTTATAACGGGCAGCGCGCTCGCGGGCAGACTCCGCAAGGTCAGCCTCGGCCTTCGCCAGTTTCGCCTCCACAGCGCTTAACGCCTGGCGATGATCAGACGACTCTTTACCGGCTTTCCAGACGCCGGCCTCAGCATCCTTCACCATTTGTTCCATCTCTCTCATGCGAGCACCAGCATCAATCTTGTCCTCATGAAGGGCACGATTCTCGCGCAACAACTCCGCAAAACATGAGAAAGCCTGGAATTGGTGAAAAGCGGCGTCGAAGTACAAAGTACCCCGGGGCTGGATCTTGCGAGCAATACGCTCACCTGGAGGAATAGCATACTCCAAAAATTCGGAGCAAGTGGCAGGATGCTCAAAATTAGCGCCACAGTTAACGTTCCAGCGAGGGCGGAAAATTTGGCTCGCCTCCATGGAATCGCGGAGGTCCATATCCACGTCATGAACGACCCCACTCAAACATCCGCTAAAGCCGCCGCTGCCACTGCCTTAAAAATTTACCTTATACCGTCGCGCCAAGTTGAAAAGGGGGAAACGGCACAACCTCATCACCATCAAGAATAAAACCCTTGTCTGGTGAAGACTGTCTTGATTTCAAAAAATCAGCAACAGAAAGGCTTGCTGATTCGAGACTAACCTTAGGCGATTCGTCCACAATCACCTTCATCGGTTGAGAAGACGAAGCTGGTGGTGAGACAACTGGAATTGGCCCAGTTGACGCACGAACAGTCGTCACAATGGTTTCGGCCTCAGACGGGCCAACCACACCCGTCGTCATCGGCAAACTCAGCATTTATACAGTAGGCCCAGCCTCTAACAAGCTGCCAACACTTGTCATCACCGGCAAACTGGCAAAAAGGGCCGCCAGAGATGAAGCAACGCCAGAGGAGGCGAGAGAAACAATTGATGAAGAAATCGCCAGCACGCCTGCAATAAACAAAAACGATTTTTAGAAGCGAGTCAAGTTTAATCAAAAGAAATAGTTGTAAAAATCATACCTGACGATTTAACAAGACTACGCTTGACAAACCCGCCAAGATGAGGTTTCTTGAAGGCGTGGGGCATCTCTTCATCATCTTCATTAATCATAGGGGTGGGACCCAAATGGTGTGGAACAGTGAATGCCCCACCCAGTGAAGAGGAGGAAGAGGAAGATGGACCGGTAGATACGAAATTCGTATCCACAACGGTTCCAGAAGCTGCAGCTGCAGAAAATACATCAGTAGCCACCAAAAGTGGAGTGGCAACCGATGTAGACTACGCAGACACAGCAACCACAGGCTCTGAAGCTGTTGGTGAGGAGAAGCCAACAGAAACCTGTGCGGAGGTGGTTGGGGAAGACGCCATGCTGGCACTCACACCGAGTGCTTCAAGCAATGATGCCGACGAAGGCGCCTGTTCCTCAAAAGGAGCATTGGAGATCATGACGACATCGTCATCATCATCCACGGCGTCTCTTACAGCGGCGTCTATCGGTGACGCAACCGTCTCCCCAACACCGCGTTGTACGCTCCTACTACTGCACTTAGGAAGGCGCACAACGTTAGGTCTTCTGACTAAAAAAGAAAATGAGAGGTTAGCAAGATAACCAAAAAGAAAGCAAAATGATAAAAACAGTTGAACCTACCACTCTGAAGGGCAACAGAGCTAGGAGGTGGCGCGCGGTCGCGATACAGGTGATCGCCCCATAGGAAGAGGAAACACAAAGTTTCGAGCGGTCCGAGCAAGGATTGATTCCTCGCGGGGACCTAACTCCCTCCGCCCCAGCATTTTTGACGCCCTCAGGTGCAGGCTGCAAGAGGAGCATGCGGTCGTCCACCTCTGAAACAAAAACAAGTTAAAACATCGCAAAAACAAATCACACTTCGGAGCAAAAAATAAAAACAACGCTAACCTTGACCACCGTTAAGAATAGTGGGCACAAACGCCGCATCATCCCAAATGCGGCTCATGCCAAACAGCACCAACGCGCGCTCCGAATATTAACTGAGTGGAGAGAGGCTGGACCGCAAAGTGGTAAACCAGTCGAAACCGGTATAAGGAGCCACTTTCAGATGTGGAACCACGCACGCGGAGACGTAGAAGAACACACTCTTCCACTCATGCAAACTCGATGGTGAATCTAAGGCGATAGCCTTGGCACCGGGGCGAGTATGCAAGTTGTACCTGTGACATCTGCCCGAATCCGACCCGACCCAGGTACCCGTTTCTCTAATCCGATCTCTTTCTGTTATGATTTAATATTTATTTATACTTATATTTTATAATAATAATATGTTCCTCCCCGCCCCTCTTTCTTCCTTTCCGCCGTCCCGTCCCTCTCCTTCTCCTTCTTTCCGCCTTCTTTTCCCTCCTGTTGCCGTCCCGCCTCTTTCTCTCTCTTGTCGCCGTTCCGCCCTTAAGCCTTGAACCCCCCCTACTCTTTGCTTGCCCCTTTGGCTCTTCCCGCCTAAGGATGCCTGCACAGCTCCACGCGCCAGACTCCTTACAAGGAAGCCTGCGTGAATATTGACTGTTCCTGCGTTACGCGCTAGGGACTGTAGTTCTTCCCGCGGCGCGCTAAGAACTATAGTTCTTCGCGCGGCGCGCTAAGAATTGTAGATCCTCCCGCGACGCGCTGTGAATTTGTAGTTCTTCCCGCGGCGCGCGCTAAGGTTTGTTCTGTCTGCCTTCGCCCTCGCGCGCTCAATCTTCTCGTGTGCGCAGCCTCTCGCGCGCGCAGCTTTCTCGCGCTGTCTTGTGTCCTTTCTTCTGTTTTAACTTGCTTGTTTGCTTTTGATATCTTATCTTTTGTGCTGTTGACCTAACCTGTCTTATGTCTGAAAAGTTACTTTCGGCGTAGCATGCGCACCAACCCCATTGGTTGGCAGGAAAAGTGACTGACATTATCTTTTGAGATCTGCTTTTCCCATGCTTGACCAGTACCTTTTCTGACACCTCCCATGCCTGTTTACTGTTACCTGTCAGCTTTTCCTTGTCCCCTGCAGCTGCCATATCTTTTGATATCTTTTGCTTTTGGAACCTTTTTGCTTTTGTTATCTTTTGCTTGATCCTGTTGAAGATCTTTTCCCCTTTTCTAGGGATTGTGTTCCCTAGGACTTCCCTATAAATAATAATGCTATTTTCTTAAACACTACACACACAAATACTTATTATCTTTCTCTTCCTTTGCTCCTTGCCGTTGTTCTTCCTCTGTCGCCTCCCTCTCTGCCTCCGTCTTCCTCCCTGTTCTGCCCTGCTTTTCCGGTAATATATATTATATATAATAATTTACTTATTAATTATGCTAACTTATAATCAAGACTTAAAACCAATCGTTAAAACAATAATCTTTAATTATAGGATAACTTTGCTTGTTAAGAGTTGGTTCTTGCTTTATCTTACACCGCACCGTTTATCAAGTGAGTAATCTCGTACCTAATCCCTTTTTATTTTTAATGTTTTGGGATGTTCATGTGTTCATACAAACTTAGAGTCTTAAACTTGTTTATGAACTTTAGTCGCGCAGTATCCCATGTGTTGAGGACGTAGACTTGGCTGTTTATTTGTATGTGTGGATCATTAACCGTCTTGTCGGTCTATTCCGCAGTTCTCATGGTACCATTAGATGAACACGGGAGAACTATCGTTTATGATTTTCTCTTTTGTTTACACTTGCACAGTCTTTCTTGTTTGTGAGCTCAATCGTGAGCACTGGCAGTCTATGAGTATGAATCTTAGAGTTGGTCCCGATCGGATTACACCCTTGTTGAAAACCAGACATACACATGTTGCGCGCAGATTTATTGTTATCTATTATCTATTAAACTTGATTTCTCACCAACACGCAAGTGTTTGACGTTTTATTTTAACACATGTTCAGGTTTGCTGTAGCTACATTTGGAGCTTGTGGACACGTAGGACGTTTTTACTTTTGGACCTAGATTAAAATGTATCAAGACAAGTTATTGTTGTTCGAATATTTTGCCTTATAATATATTGAATTATGTTGCTTTATGTTATCTTGTGTTTACGTTGCGCGTGCGCGAATGAATATATTTATTAAATATTGACACCCAAATAGTGTCACGAGTAATGAAACAATATGTGGCGCCCCGATGTATAATCCGCCTTTGGTCGGGGTGTTACAGATTGGTATCAGAGCTCGTTGACTTTAGGATAGGTGGTTAGACGTAACGGCCTAGAATACCTAAGGGTCCCTTCTCGCGCATGAGAGAAATCTCATGTTTGCGCGCTTATTGTTAATTACTCGTTATTTATAAATATGCTTGCGCAGACGCAGCGTATGGTTTTATGTTTTATTTCGCGATATTTCGATTTTTGCTGAATTTCGATTTTTATTGATTTTACTTACATATTCGTTTGTTGGGATTGAAAATCCGAAAAGTCATGGTGATACATGAATAGTTGATTTTCAAATTCCATTTACGATTATGTTCTGAGGTTGGAGACTTGAAAAGTCATGGTGATACATGAATTGTCAACCTCCAATACTCATTTTCTTGTATATTTTATATTGAGGATTGAAAAGTCATGGTGATACATGAATCGTCAATCTCCAATACTCGTTTACTAGTCATTTTAAATTGAGAATTCGGAAAGTCATGGTGATACATGAATTGTCGATTCTCGATTCGAATTTGTTATCTGTATTAAGTTTGCATTCAAATTCATGTTTTACTTTAACTGTTGATGGTATCTAACCCCGCGAAACCAAGCTTTATAAGATTATACTTTGCGCTAAGACATTAACCAAAATTAAAACTTTTATAGAATGCCTCCGCTATCTCGCCGTCATCAGAGGAGAGAAGCCTCGCGCAGACGTTCGCTGCAACGTTCCCAGGAAATGGCCGCCGCAATAGCCCAAGCTTTGAGCCAAAACAATACCTCCGGTTACAATATTAAATCCTTCAATGCGGGTAACCCTCCGAAATTCACAGGGCTTGAAGGAGCCACCGTGATGCTCCAATGGCTTGAGAAGATTGAAAACACTTTCCTCCATACCCAATGCCCTCCTGACAGACGAACCCTATATGCTTCCAGTGTCCTGGAATCTAGAGCGCTTACATGGTGGAATGGAGTAGCTCATGCGCGTGGCGCAGAAACTGCTTCTAGCATGCCCTGGGAGGAATTCAAAGAAATTCTGACGCGAGAATTCTGCTCTCCCAACGAAGTTAAGCGCCTGGAGGAAGAATTTTGGAACTTGAAGCAATACAGTGGCGAAGCGCGCGAGTACGCGACGCGCTTCCATGAACTAAGCCTGCTTGTCCCTCACCTTGTTACCCCTTCCCGCCGAGCCATCGAGAAATTCCTTGGGGGTCTCCCCATGGAAATTCAAGATTCTGTATGGGCCAGAAACCCAGTAACCCTCTCTGACGCCATTGAGTTGGCCGCTGTGCTCAGCGACAACCATGTCAGAGCAGGAACCCTATTCCTGCGGGGAACTGAAAAGACCAAACTCACCAAGACTGTCCCTGAACCAACAGAAACCAAACCTGAACCCTCAAACCGTAACAACCTCAAGCGCAGGCGCAAAGCCTATGCGCTTACCAGCCCGCCCATTGTCCAGCAACCCACCTACCAACCCCTAGTACACACTCTTAACCCACTGTCAACCTACCCAACTCCCCCTATAGTCCACAACTATGCCCTAACCAATCCCGCACTCCCTGCCCCGCCAACTAAGAAACCTTACACAGGAAACCACCCATTTTGCCCAACCTGTAGACTTCACCACCCACCTCAAGTCCCATGTCGACTTTGTCACCGATGTGGCCGCGCTGGTCACATGGCGGAAAACTGTAGAGTTCTTCCCGCCAACCCAATCGCGCAAACACCACCAGCCTACCTGCAGAACCCGCAACCAGCATACCCAAACCCACGACCAAGGTCGTGCTTTAACTGCGGTGATCCCAGTCATTTCCGGAACGCGTGCCCGAGACTACAAGTTCAGATTACGCAAGCGAATCCGGTGAACCAAATCTCGAACCAAGTGACGCGCGGACGAGCTTTTAACATAACCGCGCACCAAGCGCAAGCGAATAATGACGTAGTTAATGGTACATTTTTGCTTAACGGACATTATGCTTCCGTACTTTTTGATACTGGCGCCAATAGAAGTTTTATTTCTCGCGCGTTTGAGCAGAAGCTTGCGCGACCGCGCGATAACTTAAAAGAAAATTTTTCAGTTGAATTGGCTAATGGTGAAACTGTTTTAATTAACTCCGTGATTAAGGATTGCACGCTTAACCTTAACGAAAACGATTTTCTAATCGACCTCATCCCCATGCCTCTTGGAAGTTTTGATGTTATCATTGGTATGGATTGGCTTTCGCATAATCGCGCCGAAGTTATTTGCGCCAAGAAGTTGATTCGCATCCCTCAAGAAAATGGTGATCTTCACATCTACGGCGAGAAACCCTCCAGTGGTCTTAAGCTTATGTCTTGCGCCGAAGCCCAAAGACTCATGCGGAAGAAGTGTATTGCATTTTTAGCCCATGTGGTTAAACCCGATGAAGGAAAGAAGAAGCTTCGCGATATCCCCGTTGTGCGTGACTTCCCTGAAGTTTTTCCCGATGATCTTCCTGGTATCCCTCCCGCTCGTGAAGTCGAGTTTCGTATTGATCTTGTCCCTGGTGCTTCCCCCGTAGCCAAATCTCCTTATCGTCTTGCACCCGCTGAGATGCAAGAATTAGCAAGTCAACTTCAAGAGTTGACCGATAAAGGATTCATTCGCCCTAGCTCTTCGCCCTGGGGTGCTCCGGTGTTGTTCGTTAAAAAGAAAGATGGTTCGTTTCGCATGTGTATCGATTACCTCGAGTTGAACAAACTCACCATTAAGAACCGGTATCCCTTACCGCGCATTGACGACCTCTTCAATCAACTCCAAGGTGCCTCTTGTTTCTCCAAGATCGATCTCCGCTCTGGCTATCACCAGTTGCGCATCCGCGATGAAGATATTCCCAAGACTGCTTTTCGAACTCGTTATGGCCACTTTGAATTCTTGGTCATGTCCTTCGGTTTAACCAACGCACCCGCCGTTTTCATGGATCTAATGAATCGGGTGTGTAGGCCTTTCTTGGATAAATTCGTGATTGTGTTTATCGATGACGTTCTGATTTATTCTAAGACCAAGGCCGAGCATGAGCAACATCTTCGGTTGGTGTTGCAAAAGCTTAGAGCCGAGCAGCTCTTTGCCAAGCTCTCCAAGTGTGAATTTTGGTCGGATGAAGTACAGTTCCTTGGCCATGTTGTTAACAAGATGGGTATCCATGTCGACCCATCCAAAATTGAAGCAATCAAGAACTGGATTACGCCATCCACTCCTACCGAAATCCGTTCCTTTTTGGGCTTAGCTGGTTACTACCGGCGATTTATTTCGAACTTCTCAAAGATCGCATTGCCTTTAACAGCTCTGACGCACAAAGGTAAACCGTATATTTGGGGCTCGAAGCAAGAAGAAGCCTTTCTGACGCTCAAGCGTTTGTTGTGTGAAGCTCCTGTTCTTGCGCTACCTGAGGGTAATGAAGATTTTGTCGTGTATTGCGATGCATCCAACCAAGGTCTCGGTTGTGTTCTTATGCAACGAGGCAAGGTTATCGCTTACGCATCAAGGCAACTCAAGGTTCATGAAAAGAATTATACAACTCACGACCTCGAACTAGGCGCAGTGGTATTTGCCTTGAAGATCTGGAGACACTACCTTTATGGTACTAAGTGTATCCTCTACACTGACCATAAAAGCCTTCAGCACATCTTTGATCAAAAGGAACTCAACATGAGGCAACGCCGATGGAACGAACTCATCAGCGATTACGATTGTGGGATCCGGTATCATCCTGGTAAGGCTAATGTGGTAGCCGATGCGCTCAGCCGAAAACCCTGCCAGCTTAACTGTATTTTGCCGCGCACGCAGCTTCACTTTGCGCCGATTCAGAGCAATCTTGAATCACGCATTCGCGACGCGCAGCGCGCATCCATCAGTAATGGTAACCTTCGCGCCGAGTTAGCGTGTGGCGCGGAAGCTCATTTTGTCCCTAATCTGAGTGGAATTCTCTGCTATCTAAATCGCATCTGGATTCCCTTTGATGAGAATCTTCGCGCTGATATCCTGAGTGAAGCGCATAAATCTCGGTATTCTATTCATCCCGGCGCTGATAAAATGTACAAAGATTTGCGCATTACTTATTGGTGACCCGGTATGAAAAAGGATATTGCTGTGTTCGTAGCTAAATGCCTGACTTGTTCTAAGGTAAAAGCTGAACACCAACGCCCATCTGGTTTGCTCGAACAACCTGAAATTCCTACGTGGAAATGGGAAAGTATAGCGATGGACTTTATTACCAAGTTACCTTTGACAGCAAGCAAACATGATAGCATTTGGGTAATAGTGGATCGTTTGACTAAGTCTGCTCACTTTTTGCCCATTCGTGAAAACTACCGTGTTGAGCAACTCGCGCAGCTTTATGTCAAAGAGATTGTCTGCCGTCATGGTACTCCTTTGAGCATCATATCCGATCGCGATGGCCGTTTTATATCCCGCTTTTGGAAATCTCTCCAATCTGCGCTAGGAACTCGCTTGGACATGAGTACTGCATATCATCCTCAGACTGACGGACAGTCTGAGCGAACTATTCAAACTCTTGAGGATATGCTCCGATCTTGTGTTCTTGATTTTGGAGGTAATTGGGATTCACACTTGCCTTTGATCGAGTTCTCTTATAATAACAGCTATCATTCCAGTATTGGTATGGCCCCATTTGATGCACTTTACGGTCGTAAGTGCCGCTCCCCGATTTGTTGGAGCGAAGTGGGTGAAGCTCAAATCACAGGACCCGAACTTGTTCAAGAGACAACCGATAAAATCGCCAAGATCCGTGATCATCTGCTGACTGCCAGAAGCCGACAAAAGAGTTACGCAGATCGCAGGCGGAAGCCTCTCGAATTTCAAGTTGGTGATCTTGTTCTCCTCAAAGTGTCGCCCTGGAAAGGTGTTGTCCGCTTTGGGAAGAAAGGTAAGCTTGCTCCTCGTTATGTTGGTCCATTCAAGATTCTCGCGCGTGTAGGAAAAGTTGCCTACAGACTTGACCTGCCGCCCGCGCTCAGCAATGTGCATCCAACGTTCCATGTATCCAATCTCAAGAAGTGTTTAGCCGACGAGAACCTTCACATTCCACTTGATGAAGTTCAAGTTGACGAATCCATGCATTTCGTTGAGAAGCCTGTTGAGATTTTGGATCGCGAGGTAAAGCAAACCAAGCGCAGTCGCATCCCTATCGTGAAAGTTCGCTGGGAGTCCAAGCGCGGAGCCGAGTTTACATGAGAAAGGGAAGATTAAATGAAGATCAAGTACCCGCACCTGTTCTCTGCGCAACCTACTTCGAGATAAATTTCGGGACGAAATTTCTTAAAGTAGGGGAGACTGTGACATCTGCCCGAATCCGACCCGACCCAGGTACCCGTTTCTCTAATCCGATCTCTTTCTGTTATGATTTAATATTTATTTATACTTATATTTTATAATAATAATATGTTCCTCCCCGCCCCTCTCTCTTCCTTTCCGCCGTCCCGTCCCTCTCCTTCTCCTTCTTTCCGCCTTCTTTTCCCTCCTGTTGCCGTCCCGCCTCTTTCTCTCTCTTGTCGCCGTTCCGCCCTTAAGCCTTGAACCCCCCCCCCTACTCTTTGCTTGCCCCTTTGGCTCTTCCCGCCTAAGGATGCCTGCGCAGCTCCACGCGCCAGACTCCTTACAAGGAAGCCTGCGTGAATATTGACTGTTCCTGCGTTACGCGCTAGGGACTGTAGTTCTTCCCGCGGCGCGCTAAGAACTATAGTTCTTCGCGCGGCGCGCTAAGAATTGTAGATCCTCCCGCGACGCGCTGTGAATTTGTAGTTCTTCCCGCGGCGCGCGCTAAGGTTTGTTATGTCTGCCTTCGCCCTCGCGCGCTCAATCTTCTCGTGTGCGCAGCCTCTCGCGCGCGCAGCTTTCTCGCGCTGTCTTGTGTCCTTTCTTCTGTTTTAACTTGCTTGTTTGCTTTTGATATCTTATCTTTTGTGCTGTTGACCTAACCTGTCTTATGTCTGAAAAGTTACTTTCGGCGTAGCATGCGCACCAACCCCATTGGTTGGCAGGAAAAGTGACTGACATTATCTTTTGAGATCTGCTTTTCCCATGCTTGACCAGTACCTTTTCTGACACCTCCCATGCCTGTTTACTGTTACCTGTCAGCTTTTCCTTGTCCCCTGCAGCTGCCATATCTTTTGATATCTTTTGCTTTTGGAACCTTTTTGCTTTTGTTATCTTTTGCTTGATCCTGTTGAAGATCTTTTCCCCTTTTCTAGGGATTGTGTTCCCTAGGACTTCCCTATAAATAATAATGCTATTTTCTTAAACACTACACACACAAATACTTATTATCGTTCTCTTCCTTTGCTCCTTGCCGTTGTTCTTCCTCTGTCGCCTCCCTCTCTGCCTCCGTCTTCCTCCCTGTTCTGCCCTGCTTTTCCGGTAATATATATTATATATAATAATTTACTTATTAATTATGCTAACTTATAATCAAGACTTAAAACCAATCGTTAAAACAATAATCTTTAATTATAGGATAACTTTGCTTGTTAAGAGTTGGTTCTTGCTTTATCTTACACCGCACCGTTTATCAAGTGAGTAATCTCGTACCTAATCCCTTTTTATTTTTAATGTTTTGGGATGTTCATGTGTTCATACAAACTTAGAGTCTTAAACTTGTTTATGAACTTTAGTCGCGCAGTATCCCATGTGTTGAGGACGTAGACTTGGCTGTTTATTTGTATGTGTGGATCATTAACCGTCTTGTCGGTCTATTCCGCAGTTCTCATGGTACCATTAGATGAACACGGGAGAACTATCGTTTATGATTTTCTCTTTTGTTTACACTTGCACAGTCTCTCTTGTTTGTGAGCTCAATCGTGAGCACTGGCAGTCTATGAGTATGAATCTTAGAGTTGGTCCCGATCGGATTACACCCTTGTTGAAAACCAGACATACACATGTTGCGCGCAGATTTATTGTTATCTATTATCTATTAAACTTGATTTCTCACCAACACGCAAGTGTTTGACGTTTTATTTTAACACATGTTCAGGTTTGCTGTAGCTACATTTGGAGCTTGTGGACACGTAGGACGTTTTTACTTTTGGACCTAGATTAAAATGTATCAAGACAAGTTATTGTTGTTCGAATATTTTGCCTTATAATATATTGAATTATGTTGCTTTATGTTATCTTGTGTTTACGTTGCGCGTGCGCGAATGAATATATTTATTAAATATTGACACCCAAATAGTGTCACGAGTAATGAAACAATATGTGGCGCCCCGATGTATAATCCGCCTTTGGTCGGGGTGTTACAGTACCACCCATGGGCAAAACGCCACCGGTAGAAAGCAGACAACCTCTCAGCCGTCGAAGCAATACCGAGGCAATGACAGGTATATTCGAAATGGCGAAGACAAGCCATCCCGAATGGATGAATATGGCTGAGATGCAGCCCAAACACACCCAGAACGTCCACTAAAAACCGGGGAAGGGGCAACCGGAAGTTGCCCAAAAAGAAGTACTCCCGGTACACGGCAATCTTGCTAATGGGAGCCCCACGAGCTGTCTTGCCGGAGGCAGGCAACTCAGGCTCATACTCAGGGCCGATGTTATAGACCCTGACCACATTGTTGAAGTCGTCGGCAGACATACGACAACCGACGAACTCCATGGTATTATTCTTCTTAGTCTTCGAGGTTTGGGAAGATTCAACCATAAAATGAAGAAGGCTTGGAGGAAGGAAAACGGTGAGAAATGATGCTTATATGGTGTAACCTCCCCCTATTTATACTAATCGCAGTTAATGAGGGAAGAGGGATACAAAAAGGATGATTAACACGTGACCCAATCTGCAAACACCACGATAATAAGGTGACATAGGATATGTGTTACAGCTGGGCGCGTCACCGGGATTTTCGCCCACTCTCCTGACACAAGTAGAAAGCCTGCAGGGCAGAGCAGCCGTCGTCAAACTGTCACGTCCAACAGTCGTTTCACTGACTTGCATTTAATTCACCCATCAACGCCAAATTACACGTTATCCATATAAAAGGAAACAAAGATGATAAGTGTTGGCCAAAAAAGGCTCCGCCATGGGATGATTTAAACTTAATCACCCGCCAAAACAGGCTCCGCCGTAGGATGATTTAAACTAAATCACCCGCCAAAATAGGCTCCGCCATGGAATGATTTAAACTAAATCACCCGCCAAAAAAGGCTCCGTCATGGGATGATTTAAACTAAATCACCCGCCAAAAGAGGCTCCGTCATGGGATGATTTAAACTAAATCACCCGCCAAAACAGGCTCCGCCGTGGGATGATTTAAACTAAATCACCCGCCAAAACAGGCTCCGCCATGGGATGATTTAAACTAAATCACCCGCCAAAAAAGGCTCCGTCATGGGATGATTTAAACTAAATCACCCGCCAAAAGAGGCTCCGTCATGGGATAATTTAAGCTAAATCACCCGCCAAAACAGGCTCCGTCATGGGATGATTTAAGCTAAATCACCCGCCAAAACAGGCACCACCATGGGATGATTTAAACTAAATCACCCGCCAAAACAGGCTCCGCCATGGGATGATTTAAACTAAATCACCCGCCAAAATAGGCTCCGCCATGGGATGATTTAAACTAAATCACCCGCCAAAAAAGGCTCCGTCATGGGATTATTTAAGCTAAATCATCCGCCAAAACAGGCTTCGCCATGGGATGATTTTAACTAAATCACCCGCCAAAAAAGGCTCCGAATTGGGACGATTTAAACTAAATCACCCGCTAAAAAAGGCTCTGTCATGGGATGATTTAAGCTAAATCATCCGCCAAAATAGGCTCCGCCATGGGATGATTTAAACTAAATCACCCGCCAAAAAAGGCTCAGCCATGGGATGATTTAAACTAAATCACCCGCCAAAAAAGGCTCCGTCATGGGATGATTTAAGCTAAATCACCCGCCAAAATAGGCATCGCCATGGGATGATTTACGATAAATCGCTAGCCAATATAGCACGGGATGACTTAACATAAAATAGTCGCCAAACTGCGGTTACAATCAATGAAGTCACCCGCCAAATATGTGGGATTATCCACAAAGGAAAACCAAACCAACGACAAAAATCAGTGAAAAACAGATAGCACGAATAACCAAAAGCCCATGATAAGTCCACAGCCCCCACTTCTTGAAAGAAGGGCAACTATGGACTAGGGGGACTTGTAGAGGTAGGGTATGAAACCCACCATTTGACAAAGTATCACTAACTGCATACGCTGGGCGGAACACTAAGCGCCAGAATATCACTTACGCTGGGCGTAGTGCATGGCGCGAAGAGGGTAGTCCAATATTACTTTTCCTGACACCTCGGGAATGGTAATGCAAAAGTCTCACCAGCATGGGACAAAAAGATGGTAACCCACATAGGGATAAACACCAAACCAATGGGGATTAGACAACACATTAAAGACGGTACAAACAGTACAGCCACGGCCATGATGCCCACCAACTTCTACCAACCACCACGACCGCACGAATGGAGAATATTATTGGTGGAAAACCTGACAAGGTGGTTGGTCACACTCTCTCTCCTCCGGCTATAAATACCAGTAAACCTCCAAATGGTAAAGCATATACTTTCCCCTACTATCACTATCAAATTATACTACTTCGTACTATCAAGTACTGATTCTCACGCCGGAGGGTGGTTACGAGAGAATCCCCCCATTCCTCGTAACGAGCTCACGGTGTTTCTGTTTTGCAAGTTACACTTGTCTGCGCCAAGAAGGTTTTATAACCCCTCGTGTAGAATACTTAACCATACCCTCGGACTAATGTGTTAGACCTTGAGGGGTGGGTTCGTGTTTCTTCAAATCTAATACGCGCGTCCTCAAAATACGCGCGGAAGCATCCGGGCGTCCTCAAAATTCGTCCGCGGGACAAGACATATGTCCGCATAAATAACTGGATGACAGTGCCAGTAGGACAGCTGTCACCATTCAAATACTTTCTAGAAGAAAGGCTCATGATTTTTACTTGGGGAATACGTGACATACTAACCAATGAACAAAGGACACCTGGCCAGGTTGTTATAACCGTGCACATGGTCAGGGTGCGATCCATTCTATCAGCTGGTGACACGTGTCCAGGTTGTTATACCCATGCACATGGGACGTATAGCCCAACCTATCACAAGAAGACACGTGTCCAGGCGGTTATCAAAGATCTTCTAGAAGAGGACAGCTGCCCCAATCATCTTCCATCATCCTTCGGCTATAAAATACCTTGTCAAATGGTATGAGGTATTCATTCACCCACATATATTCTGACTACACTTAGTCTCTGTACTTCAGTACTTCATTACGAACGTTACTGATTCTCACGCCGGAGGGTGGTTACAGGAAGACACCCCCTCTCGTCCTTCCTGTGACGAGACTCATGGTGTTTGTTTCGCAGGTTCCGGTCACTGGACTTTAGGGAGCCTCACTCATATCGTGGTAGTAGTTATTGTATTGTACCCTGTGGACTCATTGGATCCAGGACCCAAACCCGGGGAGTGGATCCGTGTTTCTTCAACCCTCAAAGTTTTACTCTTGGAGGTGGTTTTATAATCTGTTGATTTTGAAGCCCGATATAACCGTTGCAGGAGATAATCCAACCCAAAGCCCAAGCCTTGTCATTAAGTGATGATTCTTGAATAGTTTTCTTTTCTGTATGCTATTTAGCCCATCTTTAAACTGAAAAGTAGTGATTACATCGAAACAGAAGGCAAACGGACAAACATAAGTCATGATTGTAAAGGAATTTCCCTTCAATTAATTAGCATTCAAATCCTTAAATGTGGTTAATTGGAAGTTCGAAATTATAACTGGTGTCACACGTAATCGGAATCGATGACAGTAAATAGTTTACTCCTAATCGATTAGCATTGCGGTTCATGTTCTCTAGATGCAAACGAACGCATATGTACAAATATTTTTAAAAATAAAAATACGAAAAAAAGTTTCTTAGTCTAGTATGTCAAAATATTTTAAAATCTAATTAAACTATATTGTAATTTTGTAGTAGCTAGTCACACAGATAAATTGGTAAATTGAATGACAAAATTTACTGCGTACAGAAAATCAAATTTAGTTTGATTTCATGATATAAGTAGAACGCAATGAAAATCAAATTTAGTTTGATTTCATGATATAAGTAGAACGCAATGAAGATGAAACATACTGTGTATGAAGAATGCTTTAATGTTAAAACGAATACCATGCACCCAAAACGAAAAACAGGTTCTATCATGGTGACTTACTGGTCCTACACAAAAAATATATATTGTCTTATGATCGTAATAATGAGCACATTTTTTAACGACACAACAAGATTTTAAGCCAACTCATGCTTCCAAGTTTACTAGAGAAAATGATAGGGATAAAGATTATGGGAGCTTAACGTTTTTATAATTATCAGCCATGGGGAGATTGTAAAGACTTAGAAGGGTTGATGACAACAAATATATTCTAAGCATTAAAGGTATCGCCTAAAGTGGTTTTGGCGAAACATTGAAGATCCGACTTAAGGTAGTTTCGGCCTAGCCTCATCCGTGCAAGTGTGCCAACGTGTTTTTTTTTTGTGTATAGCATAGGTATAAATAAAATAGCTTTCTCCAATTTCCCTAGCTAGCTAGGAGTGTGCTAAAACATCCAAATATTATGAAATTCCGAACCTAAAATATTTGAATCTTCGGATATCCGAATTTCGGATTCAGATTCAATTAGGACTTCTAAATTTCTTAAAATAATTCGGATACTCGAAGTATTGTTTTATAAAATATTTACTATAGTTGTCATTTATTTAATAAATCAATTATTCATTTCTTTAAACTATCCAACTTCTTAAGAGAATCATCAATGAATCCACCTCAACTTCGTGGAATCCTAGTTGGCTAATCCCGTAATCCGGTGACTCATCACAATCCGTTCAATTTTTTCAGTATACGTATATCCATTTCATAATTTGAATTGGTATCCAAAACTTCAAATATCAGAAGTTTCAAATATTGATTAAGACACAATAAAAAGAAGTATCGGAAATTTTAGATATCCAAAATTTAGATATTTGAATTTGAGAATTTCCGAATTTAAAAACTTATATCCCTAGACTAAACTTTACACTATGTTCATTTAAAATACTTCCTCCGTCCTATTTTAAGTGTTCTGGTTTGATTTTTCAAGTCTTTCTTGTTTAACTTTGACCAGCAATATTTTTGTTTGTGTTATATAATACTTGACGTAAAGTATATGAATGGATTGGGTTTTAAATGTATTTTACATTGATATAATTTTCATCAAGTATTATATGACACGAACAAAAATATTTACGGTCAAAGTTGCAAAAGAAAGACTTGAAAAGTCAAAATATGACACTTATAATGGGATGGAGGGAGTAATACTTTTATAATAAGCACCGAAAATTTTCAAAATTTAGATGTTTGAATATGAGAATATTCTTTTACACTATATTCATTTAAAACATGTTTTAATTTGCTAG
This sequence comes from Bidens hawaiensis, assembly GCF_021521415.1. Lineage (NCBI taxonomy): Eukaryota > Viridiplantae > Streptophyta > Magnoliopsida > Asterales > Asteraceae > Bidens > Bidens hawaiensis. The sequence continues at coordinate 146,844 of NW_027491112.1, read as the reverse complement.
GAAAAGGTTCCGTTTTTTAGTATTGTATAAAACCAATCGATCAGTTCTCTAAGCTAGGGCTTCTGTTTTTGTTCATACGGTCGACGCCTAAAAGAATATCGAAACATGTTCGATTCATCAATGTTCTCTTGAGAATCATGAGAATCTCATATCAACCTAAACTTTACGCTTTGAAAACGGTAAAACTGGAAAAAGTAAAACTTATTATAAACACCAACATTTAATAACCAGATATTTAGTCACTTATATTTGATCTCATGGAAGATCTTAAGACTAGAAACTTCACCATCTCATATATGAAACAGTAATTAGATTTTAGAATTTCTTTATGAAATTAATTATATGTTTGTTGATTTCACCGGGCTTATCTTGGTTGATGTAGTGGGCCACACCTTCCATTACCTCAACTTTTTCCAACAATGGAACATCCTTCTTAAACCCGTCATTGTTTATGTAGTCCTTGATACCACGTATATTATAGGCAAGGTCCATGTCTCCGATTACAAATTTTGTAGGCGCCATAACTTTAGCACCCCTCCATGCAGAAGTTAGTTCCCAGCTCCTGTGGTCATTTAACCAAAATCAAAATACATAACGGACTACTTTTTTGGCATTTTTTCTTTACTTACAAATGAAGAGCTCGATAATAATTGATTCCTCCGGTAAATCCACCTGCCTTCTCGTGCTCTCTAGCGAAGTACTCGATATCTTCTCCAGACAGCCAAAGTGGTAAGGTTACCGGAACACCTGGCGGTGAATGTAGAAACCCTTTACCTTTAGGGAGCAAAAATGGTCGTGGATCTCGTAATGTCAAGATCTTTTTCATAAAAGTTTGATAACTCATTTTAGCAAACTCAGCTTCAATGTCACCTGGTTTCTACATCGTAAATACACATTAATAACAAGAAACAAAATTTAGTAGACTGAACAAGTCATATTGTTAACCAACTTGTAGTTATCTATTATATTTATTAATTTGGTACGAGTGTTAATCGTTTGAGTATTTTAATATTAGTTATCTTATCATGATCTATTATACAATTATAGTTATTAACTAGTATGAACACCCTCACATATTACACATCCACTCAACTCGAAAACATCTCACCGCCATCACCTTTAGTCGATCACCATTCCCTCTCTCACGGTCAGTAACTTTCATTAACCATTAAGATAACCGAACAAAAAGTAGACGTAAAAATATTAAACCACACACGCTCATTACGTTGAACCAAACACACAAAAATTAAACCAAAACGTAAAATATAACTTGTTGTTCGTTGTAGCGTATTAACTCGTTAAATTTAGAGTGAAAAGTTAGACAAAAAGTTTGTTAAAGATGAAAATTATAGAAGAACAAAGTTGAAAGTGGAAAAGTGTTAAGGGTTAAAACAAAAAAATATTTTGTGGCATTTTTGTAAACTATGAAAAGTGTTGGGGCTAAAAGTAAAACATAAAAAAACTAATAAAAAAATAATTACTAAAGCATAAAGTACAATTAGTGATGCACACAATCTTCTTAAAATTATATATATATAAGTATATATATATATAAAAATTTTGTACGAGTGTTTATTATTTTAAGTATTTAATTATATTAGCTATTTTATCATGATCTTTTATACAAGTTTGAAGGAAGTGTCCCTCCCATCATTTACACTCTTTCCCACTAGTGAAGCATGCTTATGGCCCAGGTTGGTTGTGCCCTCTTGTTTTTTTTTGGTTAAGTAGTGTAAAATTATTCGTTTTCATTCAAAAAAATTTATACGTAGTTTAAATTCACCGATTTTCGTCCAAAATTTTAAGCATTGAACCCCGCCTTCTTTTTTGTTTGAAAATTCTTATACGTATTGAGTCCAACCCAGGGTGAGTTAACGTATGTTAGGTACGCGAATCACGCTCAGGTTTAAAAAACTAAAACACTCAAATTGAATTTCAAAACGTAACACGCTCAAATTTAATGCCTAAAAGTTTAAGGTTATAACCTAAAACGTTCAAGGTTAAAACCTAATACGTTTAAGGTTGAAACCAATTATGCTCAAATCAAAATTGATTGATTAAAAGATCCATATTAATGATTAATTAGATCAATTTTAAGGTTAATTGATCAACTCGTTTCAGCAATTTCAATTGGTTAATTGATCATACAAACCTATGAACAACTATTAGAGAGACATCGACAGAAGAGGACGGTGCTCACGATGGTGGACGGTGATTGCAACGGTGGATGGTGGACAATGGATGGATATTGGAATCATTGGACTTTGAATGAGACGGTGGGGGAGGTGAACGACGAACAGATCACATAGTTGTGATTAAAGGGTTAGCATGTTTTTTGAAAACGACGCTCTATAATATCGTGTATGTAATGTATGATAAGAGATTATAGTATTAGATTATTTACTTAAATTAACTAAATTATTTCAAATTAAAGAAATAAAATATTATTATTTTTCAAACTCAATAAGAATATGAGTATAATAATATTTTAATTAACTTGATTTTTTAATAAAATAATAACAACATGAGCGTAATGTTATTCAACTAACTTGATTTTGTTTTTTGAAATTGAAATTATAAATTGGTAGAAAAGCTGGATTTTGGGCTTGGCTTTATTTTATAAGAAAACTTCAACTACCTAATCTTCTCTCCAGCAACTAACCAACCCTAATCTTTTTAACCAACATCAACTCAACCACCACCGGTCACCCACCTCTCACCGACCACCAGCACAGCCGCCACCACCATGGCACATGCGGGATCAAATGCCTTAGATACCAAGCCAGGCGGTGTTCAGCCGGCACCATTACCATCTAGAGGACACTCCGTCCACCCTAATCTCTCAATATTTAACATAAAATATTTTAACTCATTATAATACCTGAAATCTGGCCATGTAGTAATCATCTCCGTACTCGCGTCTTAGCATCTCGGCCAGGCCTCCATTTGGGTTCCAAGGAGTAAATACTACGCTAAGGTTAACCAAAGCATTGACTCTATCGGGCCGAAACAGACACAAGTACCAAGCAATGTACGCACCCCAGTCATGACCCACGACAAAAAACCTTTTCACCTTCGTTTGTGATGGCATCAAGTATCCCAATCAGGTCGCCCACCAAATGAGGGACGGTGAACTTGGTGTGGTCATTGACGGGTGCACCCGTAGTCTGACCATAGCCGCGAAGGTTTGGTGCCACGGCTCGGTAACCATGGTCCGCCAAATACATAATCTGGTGGCGCCAGAAGTACCAGAGCTCCGGGAATCCGTGAAGTAACAAGATTATTGGACCTTGACCCTTTTCGGCTATGTGCATGTTTAGTCCATTGACATGTATGGTCTTGTGTTGTATCCCCTCCATCTTCTTGTTTATGAATGTTAATTGATTATGAACTATGAGCTCATGTGATCATTCAGGTTAGGTTCTTATAGATTAATAGTTGAGTGAAGATTATGCTTCCACGTTAATAGTACGTACCATGAAAGAAGACAAAGGCATTGAATTTATGGGCTCGGACGCCAATTAATTTGGAAAACTTGCTGGATATCTTTCTTTTTCTTTTTTCTTTTTTAAAAAATCCTATAAACGGCATTAATCATTTATGTGTTAAATCTTAAAAGACTTTTAGGCAATATGTACGGGGCGGTAAAAAAGAGCGACAAGGGGCTAATTGGAGCGCGAACACCGCCCCTGTGGACGATTTTTGGGACGAATTGTGTGTGTGTGGGGGGGGGGGGGGGGTGGGGGGGGTATTTCTTACCTGTGTTGTGTGTGTATATTATTATTATATATATATGGGGCTACAACATCATTACACCCAAAAACAAAAACTCGTCATTTGCTGACTGGGCGCCACATAGCGCAAAACGCCCCATTTTGTAGCACATCCACTACACATAACACCTAAGGCTATGTGTAGTGGAGGGGCTACAAAATGGGGCGTTTTGCGTCATGTGACACCCAGTCAGCAAAGGGTGGGTTTTTGTTTTTAGGGGTGTAATGGCGTTGTAGCCCAATACACACACACATATATAATATTAATAAACCAAAACCAAGTAATCCCCCCCCCCCCCTACACCTTCTCGTCCCAAAAATCGCGTGGAGGCGGTGTTCGCGCCCCTATTTCGCCCAATCTCCTCGCCTACTACACTTGTCCTTAGTTCTATTATTTTTTTTCTTTTTGTATTTTTAATATGATGTCCTTTTTTTCTCTTATCAAGACTAAAACTGTTTTTAGTTCGCTAGCATTTACTATTGTGATTATTATTATATGCACTTTCGACTATTAATAATGCAAACAATGATAATCACAATTGTGGTGGAGGGAAAGAGGGGGTAACACAAGCATCCGAAGACCCAAAGGTGATCGTAAGAGGGGGAATGATTATAAAGAAGATGAGTGGGTGTTTTATATTTATAAAGTTCGTTTGGTAGGATGTTTAGAATATAAGTGGCTATTTCTAAAGCATGGTGCCATAGGTTGGGTGGTAGAGATGAGTGAGCTACGAGGGTTCGGGTGATATTATTTATGGATCGATTTTTTCGTTCCGCCTTGCCGTTTTGGGACAACGTGTGTGGACAATAAAGGCGGAAGAGCATTCGATAAAGGAAGAATATTCAACATGTTTAAACATACTCAAGGAGAATCGGTTGCCTCTCTCATCAACAGATTTGAGTCACTCGTTACTAAATTGAGAAGTGTCGGTATCATCCCTGAGTTGTCTGAGATCAACATGAAGTTGTTGGATTCACTGCCTTACGCATGGAATAGCAGTGTGATTACCATCAAGAGAATAACAAACCTGGATACCTTAACACTCTCAGAGTTGACTTCTACCATCAAGTCTTTTGAATCAATGGATGCCAATTTTCGAATAAACAATCAGTCAAAAGAAAATAAAGATGAGACAAGTGTTGCGGGTGTAAGCAGTCAAGCAAGTCCTATCATCCCTGAGTGTGCTGCAGGTAGAAGTAGTCAAACAAGCACCTCGTCAAGCTCTACTGATGAGATTCCTACACCTGCCTCACTCATTTCCGAGGTACACAAACTTTGCACACAAGAATGTATTGATAAAGTTCTTCACTATAGAAACCACAATGCTAAAATTATTGAACAAATACGTAGCATTAAAGTTCAAAATGATGATCTTAAGAAAGCTGCAAAGATTTATACTACTAGGATTAACACTCATGAAAATGATATGGCAAAACTTAGGGAAAAGGTCACTATTTCTACAAATTTAGCACAACGTCATGAAAATCATGTAGTTGAACTAAACGCTAAAATTTCCAAATTAGAAATTGAGTTAACTCAAAAGAAAATTGCCATAGAAAACTTTGAGTTAGCCACCGAAAATCTGAACAAATTAATTGGGTCACAAATAGAGTTAAGATTAAAGACTGGTATAAGCTATGATAGTTCTGCTGTACTACCGCCTTTTAACAACAACTATACTAGCCTTCCTCACTTTGATATTAACTCTCCTGCTGAGGAAGAAATGGTCTATGGTATTGTTCATGTGCCCATATAAAAGACATTTGTTCATGCTGCTCCCAAGACTGTTAATTCAGCTAATTCTTCAGTTAATCCTAATAGTGGTTCATCTTCTGTAGCAATTTGTGTAGAAGAAAGTGGGTCGGTGGAAAGGCCTGTTGAGGTGAACAAATCAAGTTGTTCATCATCAAGTCGTGAGACTGAAGATAATTCAAGTAAAAGAAAAGTGTTTGAAAATGATAATTAATCGAGTACTTCATATAAATATGTGCCACCAAATAAAAGATCATTTTCTCAAACAACTAATCAATCATAAAGTCCTCAGTCATACAATTGTTTTGATAACAACTACTATGGTTATTATCAACAAAATTTTGTTAATCCATATTACACTAATGTTTTTGATGATCAGGGTCAATCATCAAATGTGTTTTATAATCATGTTCCTTTCCACGGATCACATTTCCCACCACACCAACCATTTTATAGTTCTAATGAGTTCTGTAGTGTTCCTAGGAGAAAATGTTGTTTTGTTTGTGGTCATTCTTCTCACATTGCAAGACATTTCAAGCACTGGTTCAAGCAACAATTTGACTTTAAAAGGCGGCTTAGGCAGTCCCCAAAAGGTGCTTTTAGTAGCCCAGATTCAAGGACTGATCAAGCTGATAGTGAAGCCAGTGAAGTGGATGTGAGATCCAAAGTCAATAAAGTAAAACGCAAGAGAAAACCATTTTGGAAAACTAAAAACGATAAAATCAAAAAGAATCCTAGACTGAAAAGTCTAAGGATTCACCAAAAAAAGTTTTAAAATTTAGAAAACAAAAGTCCAAAATTTTCAAAACCAAGGGACAAGTTCGTGCTTGGATTCCTAAGGACTGTTCCACAAGCGACGAGTCGCCAAGAAATAAATTGTTTTCACGAAATAAAATCAAGTTTTGTCGATTTATGGTCGACTTTCCCGAGACAACTAAGTCTCGTGAACCCATGTCCATTTAGACGCTTAGTGCATGTAGGGTCAATCAAGGAGGACTATCAAGGGTATTCGATACTTAGATAGTGGTTGCACCCGACATATGATGGAAGATGAACCCTTGCTATTTGATGCTAAGCCATTCGATGGCAGATTCGAGTCTTTCGTAAGCGACATGGGAAGACAAACTTCAGGGAATGGTAACTGTTTCATATTTTGAGCTTCATCAATGCCAACATTGTTCAAATGGATTAACCACAACTTGTCGAACGTTTCTCAAACTCACCCCATCCAACTACTTCTTTCAAGTGATGGATCCAGCATAGTCGCTGGGCTTCGGTTTGATATCTTCAACTTTGTTATATGATGTGATAATGCTTGTTTAGGATAGTCCATCTGACAACAGCTTTGTTGACCTTTTCATTAAAGCCATCGTTCAATTTTGATTAAAACAACATATCTATATTTTTGTATAAAATTGAAAATATTCTTCAAATATGTCACAATTTTAATGAGAAAAAATGAGTTAAGTTTAACTCACCAAAAAGATTTTCACTTTTTGCCTTAAGAAAAACAAAAATGATTCAATTGACTAACCAAAAATATTTTATATTATTATCGTATTTAAGAAAATCAGAAAAAGAATTAAAAGTATAATATCTTATTTAGAGGGAGCTCCTACTTAGAGGGAGTCGGATAATATGAAAATATCAGAAAATTTTGAGAAATTGATCCGACCTTCGGAAAATGATAAAAAATTGTCTCTAGTGATCCTAGCACATGAAAAAAGTAGATCAAAAGCCAATAAGATCATTGTTTGATGTGTAGATAGACTTGACAAATGAGTAAGTATCATAGTGATATAAACTTTAATACTAGCCTATACTAATGATTACACTCTTATGAAGCAGTTATCGACTCCAAATAAGTCATATCAATGAAGGAAAAAATCCTAATAGTCAGTTATACACGAGCCTGTTAGTGATTGCTAACAATGAAAAATTATTTCTTTCTTTACCTTCAAACATTGAAATATCAAAATTTATTGAAAAAGCAGAAAAACTGCAAAAAGCTCAAAAAAAAAAATTCAAAAATCAACAACAAAAATATTGATATATTTATCAAACAAAAAGGGTTATATTAGAACCACGTAACGTGGGGCAAACAAGTAAGTCCTAAACACTTTATATGAATGCATAAGTCAACAAGGCTAGTAAGTCCATGGTTCAACCTTTACATATTGTTTGAAAGAAAAGTTTGCAAAAAGTCTATAGAAACTCATAATGTTTTGATCAATCATTAGGGGGTCGGAGTCAATTAGGTGTGATACTGATGAACACAAACTATGCCCGAGGTATAATGGAGTATGTAATATGTTGGATTATCAGGGGACCACCCAAGTATTGTGCCTAATTATACCTTAACGTATCACGGTGAAATCAAAATACTTGTTAAGTTTAAAGTGGACCAACATATCTATAATCGACTTTGGTTTTTGGCATAATAATATCCAAATAGAAGTGTGATCTAGGACATTATAGACAATGTGATTCCATGTTGTGATCTTTCTCGCAAAAATATTAAAGTCATTAGAAAATTATGTAAATATTATTTTTATATAATATTAAATTCATCTTTACTCCTATCTTTTTATTTTTTCATGTTTTATTTTATGTTTCAACTTCAAAATATTATGTGTATATATATTTGAAATATTATAATATATGAAAATTCTAAAAAGATTTTAAGTTTTTATGCGTTCGTACATATTTTATTAAACCTTTGTTTTATTCAAAATCATGTGTTTTGTTGTCATGGTCATTCATACAAAGTTCGTTGGAAACCTGGGACTTAAACTGGTCATTTACAAGTTGAGAGACTGAAATTGGTATTTTATGAAAAGTCAAGATAAAACAAAATTTCAGAGTTATTATACAAATACTTCAAACCAAGAGCATGTTTTAAAAAGAATATTCTTCTTTGACCCTCAAAGGGTCTGTAAACGAATCTTATTCGCACTAAGTTTTGTGCAGTAGTACATGGACAGGTAGATTAAGGTTAAGTGTCCTGGGCTGCAGAGACTGAAGTTGCCGTTGTTGAAGTGCTTAACAGAAAACGAGAACGTGACACTTGGTGGTTGAACCTAACATGAACTGATCGTGTCTAAAGATCAGTCGAAGGATAAAGCAAAGAAACAAGTCGGCACAAGAAAGTTAACACAAGAAAATTAGATGTCGAGCCTCCCGCATCTGATGTTTCTAAAATTTGCCGTTGCCGATACTTCCCAGGAAATAAGATTGAAGTTCAAGTTTTCAAGATCAGAAAATAAAGAATTGTCAAGATCCAATCTCGTTCAAGCTCTTGGATCAAGACAAGTACTAGATTTCAAGAAATAAAGACGAAGCAAAGAACTTGATGAATGTTCCTGGACATACTCATCCTAGAGGGAGATTGTAGGGCCAATATTCTATATTAGTTTTAAGATTGTGTATGTCTTTATATTCTCTAAAATTCGGTGTAATACGTACCTCAGTACGTTTATTGTGTAAGGACAAAATGTAAATGTTGATGAAATGGGGACCCTATATAAAGGATCACTTAACCCATTTCTCCACAACCTTTGTGAATAATCCCTTTGCAAACCTAATTGTCTACATACTTACAAACTCTCTCACTCTCCTTCCTAATCTCTTACTTTCGACTCCCTTACACCACCACAAGATCCGAGATCTCGATCCTTGCTAGTTGTTTCCGCCAACTAGTAGAGAGGTTGATCCAAGACAACTAGTTCTTAGTTTGTTGTGTTGTTTGATCCGGTCACGAGACCTACATAAACGAACAGCTTTACCAAACACACAAGATTGACAAATGCTTGTATTATTTTTAACATAAGAAACGGAATTTGAGTTTTTCAATTTATTCAATAAATCGTGTCCGGGGTGGCCGAGACGACGATGCCAAATGTCTTGTGATATAACAGCAAAAGTTGATGGGTTTTTGAGGCCTGGGAGCATGGACGGGATTAGATGATAAAGATCACCGCTGTTGTTGCACCGGAGGATAGGAACCCAAGTCTTGTGATCCTTCACAAGAAAACCAAACGGATCAAATTCAATTGAAATCCAGTTACCAATAGTTAGGCGACGAACAAATATATGGTTTTGGATTAATTTTGGTGCGTATAAGACATTATTTACTTTGAGGGGAGGAAAAGTTTGGGTAGGGTTTGATTGTCGTATCCGGTAACCGGAATGATCGTGCCATTGCCAACGATAATATAATGAAAAATGCCATTATTAAAAAAGATTGGAAATTACCCGGGTTGTTTCATATGTTGAGTAGCTCCGGTTTCCATGGCCCAACTATCCGGAGGGTTGAGAGACATAGTTTATAAAGCTTGTTCGATGTTTGTCGGTGCATATGCCGTATAATGGGCAAGGTTGGGCCTAGGTCAAAGTATGTTATTTGATGAAGAAGCTTCCTTGGAATTCAAGGTTGGATAGGGGCATAGGGGAGTGGGCCAGGTAGGTTGGTGTTGCAAAGAATATGGACCGGATTGAGCCCATGGTGCATTGTAGGTCTTCTGTTGCATTTTGGGAGGCCACGGATAACCAAAATATTCCTTATTGGAGTTGTAGTTGTAACCAGATACGCGTCCCCGACCGCCAGATCCTCGGCCTCGCCCACGCCCGCCTGTCTCGCGACCACGTCCACGTTAAAATTCGGTGGAATGGGTTAGGCGACGAACAGATATATGGTTTTGGATTAATTTTGGTGCGTATAATATTTAGTTTGAGGGGAGGAAAAGGTTTTGGTAGGGCTAGATTGCCATATCCGGCAACCGGAATGGCCGTGCCATTGCCAACGATAATATTATGAGAAATGCCATTATTAAAAAAAAGAATGGAAATTACCCGGGTTGTTTGTCATATGTTGAGTAGCTCCGGTGTCCATGGCCCAACTATCCAGAGGGTTGAGAGACATAGTGTATAAAGCTTGTTCGATGTTTGTCGGTGCATGTGCTGTATAATGGGCCTGGTTGGGCCTAGGTCCAAGAATGCTATTTGATGAAGAAGTTTTTTGGGAATTCACGGTTGGATAGGGGCATGGGGGAGTGGGCCAGGTAGGTTGGTTTGTATGTGGGCCTTGAGTTTGGTGCTGCCAAGAATATGGACCAGATTGAGCCCATGGCGCATTATAGGTTTGCTGTTGCATGTTGGGAGGTCACGGATAACCAAAGTATGGCTTATTGGAGTTGTAGTTATAACCAGATCCGCATCCCCGACCCCAGATCCTCGGCCTCGCCCAAGCCCACGCCCGCCTGTTCCGCAACCACATCCACGGTAAAATTCGGTGGAATGGGTGTAATGATCAGGTGCGGGTGGGTGTGATTTGTTGGTGGAGGCGTGTAAAGCAACCCCCACAGCTGTAGCCGCCATCATAGCCATGACGTCTTTTGTAGTTTCTTCTAAAATCAATTGAGAGTGTGCCTCGTAGAACGTGGGTAAGGGTTTAGTGTGTTTAAGAACGGTGGCTAGTGATGCATAGGCTTCATTGAGACCCATAATGAGTTGCATCACCAAATCAACATCGGATATCGGCTTCCCCACGTTTGCTAGTTGATCGGATAAGCTCTTCAGCTCTTGGTAGTAGGCGGAGGCATTAGGGAAATTGTCTAGGCGAGTATTAGTAAGTTTGCTATTGAGTTGAAGAGCCCGGGTGACTTGATTATCATGAAAAATGCTCGTTAGGGTCTCCCACGTGGCACAAGCAGTGGTGTTGGGTTTCAGAATGGTATGTACAAGGTCATTGGAAATAGTTCCATAGATCCATTGTAGGACAATGGAGTCCAGGCGTTCCCATTCGTCAACATCATAGGGTCCGGGCTTTGGTTTGTCTAGTTTTGGTGTGTCGGGTTTTGGTGTGTCGGGAATGACTCATGGAAAAAGATGATCATACACGAGGAAGGCTTTGCAGTGTATCTTGAATAATTCTGACCATGAAGAGAAGTGTGTCGATTACATCTCAAGGGTTATTGGGATGAAAGCTTTGATATTGGAGATTGTGATTGTCGGATGGATTTTTGATTCCATCGTTAATGAGTGAGGGCAGGAAGAGATGAAAGGGAGAATGAAGGTAAAAAGCAGCGGCGGGAGAAGGAGGGCCGGGCGGAAAAGATTTGTGAGGTGGATTAGAGTTTGGCTCGTGACACCATGTAAACAATGATAATCACAATTGAAATCGCTGCCAATTTCTCATTCATATTGACTATATATATTACAACTAGTTTTTAACCCGCGTGTTATGCGGGTTTATTTAGAGTTTTTTTTTAAATAATTTTGCAATTATATTTTTTTAATTGTTTGTTTTATTTTTCAATCAAGTTTTATTTTCATTTAATATGTATACATTAGTTTTTGTTACCTTAATTATATTTTTTAAACGTATATATTAGTTTGTTACGTTTAATATATTTTTTTATGTTTAGAATCATTCAATTGAGATTAATGGGTTTACAGATTATTATTGAGCTCTTTGAATTTAGATGAGAATATTTATAGTTTAAGTTTAGTTTATGGATGGTCAATATGTTTGAATGGGTTTCTTGTTGTGTGCTTGTTTTGGACATACAAGTGCTGCATCGTACCGATTGCATACCCCACACAAAAGTGGTATGATGCAAATGGCAACTCAGCCTTATGGATCTAAATGAACCAAATTTTTGTTAATCATAAAAGAAAATGTTATAAATGTAAATTTATTTTCTCTCTCTCTCTTGTTTTGCGAAAACTCAGAAACAAATAATTATGAATAATTTTGTTAGTTTTGCATCAAATTTGCAATTCCATTTGTTACATTTGGCTGGTACTAAGCTGCCAATGAATATTAGCTCTCAATGGGTGAACATTTCATCCAATAACGCCGTAGAAGTCACAGCAAAGAAGTCATCCATGTCATCATTTTCAGCTACATCGGGTCCGTGTTCAAACACCTTCAAAGCAATTCTTGCAATGTTAAATGATTTTCAAATAAAATTACGTGAAACAAATTTTGTTTTGTAACGTGATAGATGAACATTAGTAATAACAACCTTATGTTAGAAATGCTTTCAGATTTGAGGGACTTTCATTGAGTCATTGTATTTTACTAACTTGTTGCATATTCAAACCTACTAAAAAATAAATAACAAAAGTGTAAACAGGTAAACCAACTTCACCTCTTGACTAATTACCAACCCACTTGCAATAAAAGTAACTGTTCTAGTTCCTTTACATACTATAATGACAAAGCTATTTAGTTGAAACTCTCGACTCTCTTGTATTTTATATTTACAACAATTTAATCTGGGTTCACATTACCTGCTTAGTGCCCATAGGAGCATCATCAAGAGTGAGGAAAAGCATACAAAGACTAAATCAGGGAAAAAAAACCACAATTCAATATCTTAATTCGCTATGAAAATTTCATTACCAGATTTCTTATTTTATGAAACTTACATTTAATCAAATGTTTATGTGAGTAAAAAAAGCTATATTCTATCAAATTTGTATAATTAAATGAAATTATTAGCTACATTATTAGTTTTTAGAAAGATGAAATTACGTTTTTAGCCCTTGAAGATGAATGTGCTCTACCTCGACCATAAGACTTAACAATATGCAGCCTTTTGTAGGTCCATCACATACATCACTAAAACATATAGCAACCATTTTCTATAGACTAATGCCATATTGTAATATCAATGGCATTCACTAAAAATCAGAATTCTACGATGTATTGATAAATATAAAGCGTTTAAAAGAATAGTAATTAAATTACGACATAAAAAAAACAAATGAAAAGTTAGAGTCTTAGAGATGCTTATTGTGGTAGCTTTTCCAGAAGGACTAATTAAAAAAAAAAATCCACCTCCATCCATTAGCACTTAATCATCAAAATAAACCTAATCAGAAGCACCTACGGATACTTAAGTAACATAAGCGCAATCAAAAAGTGTTTCATTCATAGGCCAAATTAACAACATTAAAATTAATAAAAAGTTTAATTCTATAACAGTTGGAAAAACCAAAAAGCACTCTAAGTACCACATTAATTCGATAATAATTGCAATCTAAAACTTAATGGAGCAGTCTAAAGTCTCATCATGTAATACACTTATTCAACATTTTAATTATTTAACTAATGTGACATTCTGAAGCTGCAAACATGTCGATAACTTGAGATATTATGGCAATGTTTATGTATTTCCCATCCGAGTTAAAGTTAAAAGTAAAAGTTCCTATTGATGTTTATTGTTTGTTATATGAAGTAAATAACATACAATCAAGTCCCGTATCGATAATCAACACACGAATATTAAACGAATAACTCTCGTTTATATTAATCAGAAAATCTCACTCAAAAAACTGATTACAAACCCTCAAACCTTAACTCGGTTTGACTCTTGATGAACCCTAACTCGGTTACACCAAACTCACACTTTAGATGAACCTTAACTTGGTTACATCTCTTGATGAACCCTAACTCGGTTACATCTCGTGTGTGCCTCTTGGATGAACCCTAACTTGGTTGCACCTCACACCACACTATCTATAATGTCTAACTATGACATGTTTATATAGGACTAACTTAACTTGTTATCAAAGACATTACCTATTATAATTACAATACAATTAGGAAACATACTATAATTATGAAACATAACCAACTATGACCATCTTGTCAACATTGGTCCCTCAAGTTTACCGACTTGTGACTTGGAGTCTGAAATTACTTCCAACAAACAATACATTCATATCACTTACCAAACATGTAGTTATAAAAATGAGGTGTCTTGTTTATGCAAGAGTGCAATTTGCAAGCAGGTGGCTAGATGCGTGAAGAGTAACAAACTAAAAATGTGTTTCAGACTACACACAACTATAAAGGAAATACCAATCCAAAGTCATGCACTAAATTTGTGTTTCAGACTAAAAACGTGTCACAAAATACCTGTAATCCTGTTAAACGAGACGATATCTTAAGGGCGGTTCGGTAAATCTCATAGGGTGGCTTGGAGGAGATTTAAATAATAATTCGTTTATTATTTATTAATAAGTTTGTCTTATTTTTATTAAGTTAGTCTTATCCTAAACCTATTTGAGTTAGATTCAAATTGTGTATTTGAATACGAGTAGGACTCGAATTAAGGGTGTTATATAAACTATTGGTTCACATAGGTTTATTAAGTTTTTTCGTTAGTCGTTTTTTCTCTTAATAAAAAGTTGGAGCCTTTTTGTTTGTCAAAGAAAAACAAAGTCAACTGTGGTTGTTGATTTACTTGTGTGCAGACCATTATAGTCTTTTGTCCCTTGTTCCAAAGTTTCGTACAGAACAACAAGGTGAAAAAGAAGTAATACTTGTTTTGTATTCTGCATATATTCAAGATCCGTTCTTGATTAATAGTCGACTCGGCTTGTGTTATATTCAACAAGTGGTATCAGAGCCGGTCACCGAACGTCAGTACGTAATCGAGTTTAGTCGATCGAAGTGGTGAGAAAAGAAGCCGACGACGAAGGAAACGATGGCCGATACGTCGTTTGTCGCCGGAATCAAGTGTTTGAACCAAACTAATTACCGGGTTTGGTCGACATCTGTTATGTCATACCTTCAAGGTCAGGACCTTTGGGAGGTAACCAACGGAACCGAAACGCAGGTGCCAAGAAACGACACCGGAGGTGCCATCGAGAAGTGGCGAGTAAAAGTCGGGAGAGCGTTGTCCGTGTTAAAAATAACAGTCGAAGAGGAGTTGTTAGATCACTTTCAAGAATCTGAAACACCGAAGCATGCATGGGATATTCTTGAACGACTATTCACGAAGAAAAACGACACCCGATTACAACTTCTTGAAAACGAGTTGCTTTCGGTTACTCAGAAAGATATGACGATTCCAAAGTACTTCCATAAAGTGAAATCGCTTTGTCGCGAGATTGCCGATTTAGATCAGCAATCAAGGATCGGAGACGCGAGGATGAAACGGATTATTATTCATGGGTTGAGGCCAGAATTTCAGTCGTTTGTCGCTGCTGTTCAAGGCTGGCCGAATCAACCGTCACTCTCGGAATTTGAAAATTTATTATCCGGACAGGAAACCTTAGCCAAACAGATGGCCGGTGTGTCGGTCTCCGTTGTACCGAAGCAAGAAAATGAGGCGTTGTTTGCGAGCAAAGGAAAAGGAAAGTTCAAACCCAACCACGGTAATAACAAAAAGAAACCGTGGAATCGAAATAAACCCGAGGAACAAAACCAACAGGAAGGAAGCGTTGATCGAAAGAATTGGAACCGCAATAAAAAGGGGAAACGCCCGTCGTTTAAATATTTTAAGTGTTATAATTGTGGCATGCGAGGGCACATCGCAAAGTATTGTACAGTGAGTGCAACTGAAGAAGGAAACGCCGCGACAACGCAAAATCGAACCGAAGAGCCTTGGGATGTCGAGGCCCATTATGTCGAGATTGAAGAAGTTCATGCGTTAATGGCTACGGTAAAACCCTCTTTAAATTTGTTAAAAGATTGGATTGTAGATTCGGGTTGTTCGAATCACTTAACGGGTGAAAAGGAGCGGTTAAAGAACCCAGTTAAGTACGAGGGTAATCAAGTGGTAGTTATAGCCGATGGTTCGCGACACGGCATAGCTCATATTGGTGAGGTTGGTCTCTCATCAGATTCCGAGGAAAGTGAATTTTGTTCTTAAAAACGTGTTTCATGTTCCCGGCATGAAAAAGAACCTGTTTTCGGTTCCTCAAATTACCGACACCGGACGATATGTTCTGTTCGGGCCAAACGAGGTGAGTATTTTCGATAAGTTCGAAACTAAATCCATACCGGTGATTCAAGGGAGAAAGAAAGACTCGGTTTATGTATTGTCTGTCGGGACTTCGTATGTGAATAAGGTGAAAATGAATCTAAACGCGGATTTGTGGCATCAACGTTTAAGCCACGTCGGGTATGATAAACTTCAATTAATCGTGAAAAAGAAGTTGGTGGCGGGAATACTCGAACTCGAAGTAAAAGCGGATGCGGTGTGTGGCAGTTTTCAGTTTGGAAAGGCTCATAAGCAACCGTTTGAGAACTCTAGTTATCGAGCTAAAGCCCCTCTCGAGCTAGTTCATACCGGTGTGTTCGGTCCGGTGAAACAACCGTCAATTAAAGGTATGAGTTATATGATATCATTTATTGATGATTATTCGAAATATTTGTGGGTATATTTCATGAAAGAGAAATCCGAGGTGTTTGAACGTTTCAAAGATTTCAAGTTAGAAGCCGAACGGGATATAAAGAGGAGCATCAAGTGTCTTCGTTCCGATAACGGAGGCGAGTATACATCCCGTGAATTTTCTTTGTTTCTAAAATAAAATAGAATTAAACGCCAACTAATGTGTTCTAATACTCCAGAGCAAAACGGGGTTTCGGAGAGAAAGAATCGCACCCTAACCGACATGATTGGAAGCATGATGCACAACAAGAATGTACCGGGGAGATTTTGGTGGAGACAATGAGTACCGCTGCGTTTATAAGTAACTGATTGCCACAACAAGGAATGGGCTACAAGTCACCATACGAGAAGATGTTCAAAATCCAACCGAATGTTAGTTACTTTCGAGTCTTTGGATGCGTTTGTTACGTGTTCATCCCGGGGCATCTCAGACACAAGTTGGAGAAAAAGGCAACGAGATGTATTTTTGTTGGTTACGATAATGAAAAGAAAGGGTGGCGATGTTTGAGCCGAGTACCAGGCGAATTCACGTGTCTTGGGACGTAATATTTGATGAAAACTCATCATGGTGGTCACCAAGTAAGGAAGTCTTACCCGACATACATGTCTTACAAAAAGAGTATGATGAGTATGTTACAGTTCAGGTTGGTGGCAACGATCTAGAAGAAGAATCTGAACAAACACTTAACACCGAACCTGTTTCAGGAACACGAAACGGGCCAAGTTCTGATCCATGGCGAACCGAGTCGTTAGTTAGACAAACGAACGGTCAAACCAGCACCTCAGTTGTACCAGTTAATACCGAAGGTGATGTACCGGCTGTCCGGAGGTCCGAACGGGTTAGTAAACCGAACCCGAGGTATGCAAACGCCGCGTTACTTGTTAGTCAAGAAACTGAACGTGAACCCGAAACCGTAGAGCAGGCTCTACGGGATCCTAAGTGGATGGAAGCCAGGAAGAAAGAGTTAGATGCTTTAGCCAGTAACGAGACCTGGCATCTTGTTCCGAAACCGGGTGATGTAAAACCGATTTCGTGTAAATGGGTTTTTAAAATTAAAAGACGGGCCAACGTGTCGATAGAAAGATATAAGGCTCGATTAGTGGCACGGGTTTTTTCACAGGAGTACGGGATCGATTATGAAGATACTTTTAGTCCCGTAGCTAAACTCGTTTCGGTTCGAGTAATTTTAGCTATTGCCGCGTGCAAAGTTTGGGATTTATGGCAAATGGATGTTAGTAATGCGTTTTTGTATGGCGATTTGGATCGTATAATATACATGGATCAGCCGGGAGGTTTTGTAAGTCAAAATTTTCCTAATTATGTTTGTCAGTTGAAGAAAGCAATTTACGGCTTAAAACAGTCACTGCGGGCCTGGTTCGGTAAGATTGGTGAGTTTTTGGAACTCAACGGATTTGTTCCTACAATAGCCGATACTAGTGTGTTCGTCCGAGCTGAAGGTGACAAAACCGTAGTTGTCCTCGTTTATGTCGACGACTTAATTATAACCGGTGATTTAGTCTACGTGGTGGAGCAGTTAAAAACGAATCTGTGCACTCGTTTTTTCATGAAAGACTTGGGAAAATTAAAGCACTTTTTGGGTCTAGAGCTCGAGTATGAGAATGATGGGTTTATACTTCACCAAAATCGGTATGTCGTTAATCTTTTGGTGAAATTCGGTATGGAAAGTTGCAAACCGATACGGGTACCCATGGAAGCAAACGGGTCTCTTCGAGCCGAAGAAGGAAAAGAGTTGGAAGAAGTAACCATGTATAGGCAAATAATTGGAAGTCTTATTTATTTGACCTTGACTCGACCCGACATTGCGTATGTCGTTGGTGTGCTTAGTAGATTCGTTCAAGCCCCAAGAAAACCGCACCTTGAAGCTGCTCGGTTAGTGTTGCGGTATGTGAAGTCGACTCCAAGTTATGGTGTTAAGTTTAAGAGGGAGTCGAGTATGGAATTAATCGGGTTTTGCGATGCCGATTATGCTAAAGATCCGGACACGAGACGGTGTACAACCGGGTATGTTTTCTTGATTGGTTCAAGTGTTGTTACTTGGTGCAGTAAAAGGCAGCCTACCGTTTCACTTTCAACTACCGAGGCGGAGTTTCGGGCCGCGACTATGGCTGCGCAAGAGTGCGTATGGCTGGTTCGTTTACTAAACGAGTTAAATCAAGGTAAGAACGAGAAGGTAACATTTTATGGGGATAATATGTCTTCAATATTGTTGGCTAAGAATCCCACGTTTCATGCGCGTACGAAACATATTGAAGTTGATTATCACTTTGTTCGTGAGAAAGTGTTAAATGGAGAAATTGATTTTAAATACGTTAACACGTTGGAGCAAGCTGCTGATATGTTCACAAAGAGTTTGCCAAAAGAGAAGATTGTGAAGTTTTGTACTCGTTTGGGAATGAAGGAAGCAAATATCGAGAGGGAGTGTTAAACGAGACGATATTTTAAGGGCGGTTCGGTAAATCTCATGGGGTGGCTTGGAGGAGATTTAAATAATAATTCGTTTATTATTTATTAATAAGTTTGTCTTATTTTTATTAAGTTAGTCTTATCCTAAACCTATTTGAGTTAGATTCAAATTGTGTATTTGAATACGAGTAGGACTCGAATTAAGGGTGTTATATAAACTATTGGTTCACATAGGTTTATTAAGTTTTTTTCGTTAGTCGTTTTTTCTCTTAATAAAAAATTGGAGCCTTTTTGTTTGTCAAAGAAAAACAAAGTCAACTGTGGTTGTTGATTTACTTGTGTGCAGACCATTATAGTCTTTTGTCCCCTGTTCCAAAGTTTCGTACAGAACAACAAGGTGAAAAAGAAGTAATACTTGTTTTGTATTCTGCATATATTCAAGATCCGTTCTTGATTAATAGTCGACTCGGCTTGTGTTATATTCAACAAATCCTCCATGTCCATCGCACACCAAAAGATAACAGTTAAACAACTCAAACTGTGGTTGACCCCATGATCTGCAACACACATGATCATAATTGGTATTTTTAATAAACTGAGGAACAACAATAACATACTTCATTTCAGCCCTTTTAAATGCATGTTCGTTTCTTCCAAACTAATTACTTTTGCAACTATTTGGCCATCATGTATACCCTCAATAGCCATAACAACGCTTGTAAATTACCTGAATTTGCATTCATGGGTAACCCACTGTTGATTTTAATTGGTCACCACCAACTAATACATAATTCATCAGCATGGTTTCTTGAATAATAATTTATCACCAACTCCATTTTTCTGTTAATTTGTTGCAATTTTCATTAAGATTCGCCTAGTGAAATCAACATAATCATTTTGAAGCGTAGAGTTTTCTGAAATTGGGATTGGTTAAACTAATTGTAATGGAAACTTGAGGTCAGTTTGATTTAATTTGGTCAATATCTAGTTTACACAATTTTTATTTAAAATCAAAATAACTAAAACCAAACAGAAACTTAATATTTATTTTTGTTAAAATTTAAACATTATTAAAGTCTATTAACACTTACATTCATCATGCATGAACTGTAAATGCTAATCCAGAAAGCAAGATTTCCTTAGTGAGCGAGACTCGCTAAATCAACCAATGCAAGTTTCCCAAGCTAGAGATTAACACAAAATTCATTGGTTTAGGTTTAGGTTTATCCCAAACAGTTCAGGTAAATTTATGGTCAAACCCGCCAACACTTTATCTAAAGTGGTTGAAATTAATTACCAAAACGTATCACTACTAGAAAAAATTAAAGGGTATGGGTGACACGCAAATGCGAGTCGTTGAAGCCCCAGTCATAAACGAAATATGACTCACTCCCGCGCGTCATATTAAATGACACACATTAATGACACCCATTTCTGACACGCTTTTATGACGTACATGTATGACATGCTTTCTTTACTCACAATTATGACACCAATTTACGACTAGCATTTATGCATGTCATTGTATACTTTTTTAAAAAAAATTGTATTTATATATATATATGTATATATATTGCATAATTACTAATTTTTACATTAAGTAGTATTTGTTAATATTCAAAAAGCATGCATATATGACTACCGGTAAATAAAATGTGATGCATAACTCGACCATTCTTCTCGAACATCATCAAAATCCGCATCTGCGTACTCGGTTTTGCCTCCCCCAACCTAAGAAAATTAAACAAGCAAAACGTTTCAAAATTTGGTCGAGTTAAAACGATTTGGTTCAAAACAAACGAATATAAACATGATCAAACATCTAATTTCTTATACTTACATTGTTATTGATGAGTATTTGGAGTCCTTCATGAACGATCTCTTTCATAAAGTTTAGGATATAATAACCACACTCGGTGCATCCCGGTTGAGTCGGACACTACAAAATTACAAAACAATATAATAAAGCTTACAACTTAACATAAGGTCTAACAAATAAAATTACTAGAATGCTTATTAAATTCATTATAACCTAAATAAGCAGTAGAAGCAAACAGTCTATTTTAACGAGTCTCTGATGCGTGCCATAATATATCTACTGCGTATATAGAGATTAACATAACATTCAACATACAGCGAATCCAAGGAATACAACCTAATTATCACTATCATATATCATACTAATATATATATATATATAACATCTACAGCTTCAAATTTCTACACGATTATATGACTGCTCGATTACGATTTTATTCCTACGCTACCGGAAAGGAACCTAGACAGCAAATTAGGAACACATAATATTACAGATGACTTTTACCCGCACATAATATTATATTATTTTGTCAATATATATAACACTAGGTTGTTAGTTTGTTAGTTTTGCTATTAATATATGTGTGGACTCTAGGAATTAAGTGTTCACCTTGCTGTTGACCCAGTTGACTTTTACCCGCATGTCGGATCCCGTTGTTACAGCATACAATACCATTGCCCTGCAATAAATAATAAAATATATTAAAGAATATAATATATATGTTTTCAATAATTTCTATTACTTACGAATCGACAATTTGCTTTAGCTCCGGATTGACATCGATAGGCCTTAATGAATCCAGATAATAGCAAGTAGTAGTCTTCATGTCTAATACAGCCAACACCCAATGTTTTCTACAACAACCGAAAACCAATTTAAGTCAAAACAACGTGTTCCTAATTTCTTTACGAACAACTATTTAAATTAAAATTCTGACCCGGGATTGTAGGGGACTATGATGATGTCATTTTTGTTTCTGTTGCATAGCCGTTTTGCTAGTAGTTTACTTGATTCATCAATATGTTTTGATTTCGTTTTACGTTCATCTGTCATGGTTGCAGATGCGGTAACAAAACATATTCCATGATCTTGAATGGGTCCATTCTTGATTCGCTCGTACAAGTACCTGTTAAGAAAAAAAGAACTAACCTAATTAAATAAATTGTTTCACAAACAGTTCTTGAAATTAATTTTTTTCACTTACATCATATATGAAGTAATAACAGAACCACTTAGCCAATCCAGTGTAAATACTGCCTCAAAATCTTCCATACTTAGGTACGTGTAGCTCTCATACCCAAAACAACCATCTTCACTCTGAACTTTTATGGCTTCAACCTTTGCAAGTTGTCCATCAGCCATCATTGCAGCCATCCTTAATATAGCACTTTTTTCGATTCTCACCCTTTCCTTCCTTTTTGCTCTCGTCATCCTTTTAGGAATCGTCTCCATTTGTTTTCTTCTCACCTTTCCTTTGCCTCTCGGCTTGTCATTTTCATCAAACGGTTTCGGATTATCATTATTCTCTTTCTCCATTTCTACTGCTATACCCCTCTCCTTTTCTTTTCCATTATTTTTGTCTTTTTCAACATCAGGTTCTTGTAACCGTTTTCGGTTTTGTTACTTTGTATTTCCGGTAATGGTTTTGGAACTGTTTTCGTCACCACTTTTCCCTACAAAAAATATAAATAAATAATATGTCCATATGCATTAAAATGTATTTAAATAATATTTACCAAGTCCGAGAATCGAATGACAAGTTGTCTTGGCCAACTTAATATATGTCCCACTCCATGTTTGACTTTAGAAATAAGCTCCTCTTCTAATAGAAACGGTAGTGGAAGATCTCCTTGTAAACTGCATTCCATCATAACTTGAATGTTCTCACCTACTTCCATCAATATGGTTCCTTTAGCGACTATATTCAAGAGATCGTCAACCGCAAGATAACATGAATTATCCTACAAATAGAAAGTACGTTAGTAGTTGACGAGACCAGCAATGATTTGTTATTTGCAAATAATAAGACTTACACATGGTTCATTAGGTGGTTCATCTTCAAAGTCTTCATTACCCCACATTTGGCAACTTCCAGCTTCGGAGGCATTATTCATACCCCTTTTCAGTTTATCTACCTCATCTTCAAGTTTGCCAAAGCGTTGATCCGTCTTCTTCTTCTCCGTGTCCATGTATTGCTTAACTGTCTTGGGTAAGAAAAAGTATCGAGATGGCGTAACAAACTTACGCATCCCACGTACAAGACCACGTTGTTCCTCAGTCCCAAGGGCCTGTGTAAGCACATCGTGTTGTCCATATGTATCCCCTACATTACTTCCTGATTGTTGTAGCATATCCTATAATTTGAGGATGAACAAAATATAATAAATTCAACCCCTGTCCAAAGCTACTTAATCAAGTTAACTGGTTCATTTACCACTTTTAAAAGAAAAGATTTTTAAGGTAATAAATTTCGTTGTAGATACATTAATCAAACCTGCGCAGCAGCGCGCAGATACACAGGCAGCAGGCGAGGACTGCAATAATCAAATCGGCGCAGCAGCGCGCATATACAGTCCAGGTAGCAAGCGAGGATTGCAATAATCAAACCTGCGCAGCAGCGCGCAGATACAATCCAGGCCAATTCGGCCCCTGTTCTATTGCTCACCAGGTAATTAGATTTTAATAATATTTTTATTATTATTTTTTGGTGTTGTTGAAACCAATCTAGGCCAAATACATAGAATATTTTCAGATGCGGGCCCGGATCGAGCTCGTGTGCAGGGTTTAAGTGAGCTAAAGCCCGGATCGAGCTCGATTGTGTAGTGTGTAACAAATACATAGAATATTTTCAGATGCGGGCCCGGATCGAGCTCTGTGCAGGGTTTAAGTGAGCTAAACCATCGGGTTTAGCTGCAACCGGGCGCGGTCATTTCAACTGCAGCAATGCTGCCATTGGCAATAGTCGACCAGCTACTGCAGCAATGGGGCGAAACTGTCTTTTACTACTTAACTAGGATTTTTAGATTTATCCCAGACATTTGTGAATCCATGATTTCGGACCGTAGCAGAACCTAATTATGAAAAAACTTACAATTTTATCAACAATCTCTTGGACATTTGGTTGGAATCCTCCAGTTTTAAGTTCTCTAGCCTTTTTCCACAACAACGACCTTTCAATATCGTCTCCTCCTTTCCGGTTTCTTGCATCTAAACAGCAAAAGTATATTAATATAACCAAATACAAATAAATTTTTTGATTATTTTAATACATACAATCTCAACAGTGAGTCCGGCATGTCCCTTTCTGCTTAAACGATGATTGTATTTATTCTTTGCACGCACTTCTTTATTTTTCTTACTTTGGTCCTGCATTATAAATTTAAGTTGTCATGCATTTTTCTAAAACTTAATTATCTATTAAAAGACACGAAAAGTTTAACAGACCTGCCACGCTTTTGAAAGTCTATGTGCTACAAAAACTTTCCACTCATCTTTTTTCACAGACGGATATGAAAGAGGAGGATTGAGTAATTCCTCCGCCTCGGGGTTATCATTATGATCCTTAATGTAATTTTTGTATAAATAATGTTTGATGTTTTTCCAACTGTTCCCAATTGATTGAAGAACGTTTTTCCGGCTCCTTGGGTCAACTATAAAATATTGCTGAGACATAAAACGCAAACAATATTATTTTCAACATAAATTTAAGATAATATGAAGTTACGATCAGAAGTTAGACTTACCAAAACATATTCCCATATTTCTTGCTTTGTTTCCTCACCAACGTCGGTCCAAGACTTATAAATTATAAGAACCATATTTCTTGCTACCATTCCCTCAAAACTAGCAAGTTTTTTTGCTTCATTTCCAATTGAGACCCCTCTTTTGTTGTATTTAACAAGATATTTTCCTTTATTAGGTTTTGAGTTTATAGTCGGACCTCTTTGTGATTTGGAACCTTCATCATGATCCGAACCCGAATTCGATTCCATGTCACCACAAACAACCTGTTTCAACTTAGCGAATAATATATTAGTTACAGCCATGAATTAATTAAAAAAAATAAAAACAGATCCAAAATAAAATATTAATTAAACACACCCAACTAATTCAAATAAACTATTAATCAAAGCAAAACTAAACACAACCAAGAACTAAAATAAAAACACAAAATATAAAGTTTGTATTATCCAAAGACAGTTTAAACTAATATGCCATCAGCATCCATGCGTGTACACAAAAAATCTTCATCAAGGTCTACTAAAGCAGAGTCTTGTGTAACATCAACAGTAGCCTCAAATTCCAACATGTCATCAATTTCATCAGTTGTTCCATACTTGTACATCTTATGTGGTGTGAAGCTAACAACATACAACTTCTCATCTTGCTGATCCTGAACATAAAAAACTTGTCTAGCTTGACTTGCTAGTATGAAGCGTTCGGTTTGGTGACCAAGCATATCAAATTTAACAACCGTGAACCCCAAATTATCCTTTTTTACTCCACGACTATCAACCCAATCACACATGAAAACCGGAACGGTAAATATGTGATAATCAAGATCCCATATCTCCTTTATACGACCAAAGTAAGTAACAGCTCCATACACGGGATTAGAATCTTTTGCATTAGCAATCTGCATAGCATGTGCAACTAAAGATACTTCGCTACATTGAGTTGTTTTAGATTCATCTCGAGAAGTTGTATGAAATTGATACTCATTTATGGCAAAACCACTATATTTAGTAACTGAATAACTAGGCCCTTTGGCCAACCAACGAACAGTGACACTAATATCTTCCCTGTTAGCCAAACGTTTTTCAACCTAATGGAAAAAAAATTAAAATAATTTAACAAAAAATATTAAAAAATATATTGTATTTCTAACAAACTTATTTAAATATACACCTCGTTCTTAAACCAACTGACAAAAGTCCGAGTGTGTTGGTTTTGCAACAATGTATTGTTTCGAGAGAAACGGGGGTTGAGATCCTTCAATTCCAACATATGTTGCCTAAATCATAGAAGTGAGAAGAATTTCGATGTATTAGACAAGGAAGGCTAAAATAAAATAAAATATAATATACATTTTTTTGTAATTCTTACTCTATATAAGGCTCCACAACAGCAGTGTTTCGTAATACATAAAGATGAGCTTGATCAAGTAACTTAGCATCCACAACTTCGATGGTAGCCCGTGATAAAGGCTTGCGGTGCGGGTTCTTTCATCAGCATGTTCAAACGGATTGCCAATTGATTTCATGTTTTTTAAGTAGTTCGAGCAAAACTCTAAGGTTTCTTCTGCTACATAACATTCAGCAATGCAACCCTCGGGTCGATAATGATTCCGTACATACCCTTTGAGTATTTTCATGTATCTCTCAAATGGATACATCCACCTAAAATGAACTGGGCCACACAACCTCACCTCTCTAACTAAATGCACCATCAAGTGAATCATGACATCGAAAATCGGAGGAAAATACTTCTCTAACAAACACAAAGTTAATACGATGTCACTTTGCAATTTGCTTAGCTTACTAACATCAACAACTTTACAACACAACCTGTTGAAAAAATGGCACAAACTTATGATTGTTTTCCTCACTTTCTCGTGTAACACCCCCTTGATTGCAAAGGGAAGAAGTTGCTACATCAGTACATGACAATCATTAGACTTCAAACCATTCATCTTTGAAATATCATCAGACACGAGATTCTTGAAGTTAGAGCAATAACCGTCAGACACTTTTATGTTAGACAAGGTATCATAAAATAAATGTTTCTCCGAGGTATTTAATGTGTAGCAAGCAGGCGGAAGAAAAATTCGGTTCCCTTTCGGTTGAGTTTGTAATTCAGCCTTAATTCCCAACTCCTCAAGATCTTGTCGGGCGCTTAACCCATCCTTCGTCTTGTGAGGCAAATTCAACAACGTCCCATAAACACTCTCACACACATTTTTTTCTATGTGCATAACATCTAACTGATGACGAACAAGCAACTTCTTCCAATATTCAAGTTAAAAAAAAAATTGATTTTTTATGCCACAATTTAGTTCTCTCGTCTATACTTTCTTTTTCCTTCTTTGATGTTTTATCCTTTGGAGTTTTTTTCTTTGAAGATTTCTTTGACTTCTTTGACGTTTTCTTCTTTGACGTTTCCTTCTTTGACTTTTTCTTCTTACCCCATTTATTCTCAAATCCCTCTAGATAGTCGTAAATTTCTTCACCTGATAATGGGTGTTTCATAACATCCCTCTCTTGTTGATTGTTGAAATCTTTTTTTCTTTAACAGAAAGGATGTCCAAGCGGAAGAAATTTTCTGTGGCCAAGAAAGCATACTTTTCTGGACTTTGGCAACCATAGTGAAGAAGTATTCTCTGAACATATTAGACAAGTATGATAACCTTTGGTAACACACCCCGAAAGATTACCATATGCAGGAAAGTCATTTATAGTCCAAAGTAATACTGCTCTTAGATTGAAGTATTCTTGTTTATAAGCATCAAATGTCTTAACACTTGTTTCCCACAAGAAATTTAGATCTTCTATCAATGGTTTCAAGTAGACATCAATATTGTTACCAGGTTGGTATGGCCCTGATATCAATAGAGTCAACATCATGAATTTTCTTGACATGCACAAATAAGAGGGAAAATTATACGTTATTAGGATAACAGGCCAACAACTATGCTTGGAACTTAATGACTTATGAGGATTAATACCATCGGCAGACAAAGCTAATCTAATATTCCGATCTTCTTTTCCAAATTCTTTCCACGTGTTGTCAACAAGCTTCCAAGCGGGGGAATCACGAGGATGAGTTAGCTTACCGTTATTGACTTTGCCTCGTGCATGCCAAGTTAAGTCATGTGCGATTTCTGGTGACGAAAACATTCTTCTAAATCTAAGGATGGGAGGAAAATACCACAAAACTTTTGAAGGAATGTTTTTGGTATTTTTCTTCCAACGCGATGCGCCACAAGTTGGACATTGAGAAGCGTCCTTATGTTCTTTCCAGAATAGAATACAATCGTTTTCGCATGCATGAATCTTTTCATATTGTAGACCTACTCCTTTTAGTAACTTCTTGGCCTCATATATCGAGCTAGGGATCGTACTATCTAATGGCAAGACATATTTTAAGGCACCCAACAATGCATCAAAACTAGCATCAGACCAGCCATATTGACCCTTCAAATGTTGGAATTTCAATAATCCACTAAGTGCATTATACTTTGACCCTACATAAAGTGGCTTATCACATTCTTCAAGAAGTGATTTCAAAGACTCGGGTTCATTGTCAACATAGGCGAAGGCATCATCTAGCATTTCCTTTGTATAGTGATGATCACTTGTATAGTTATCATTAAAGTTGGGAGGCCTAGAGTTATTAGGAAGTTTTTCTCCATGAAAACACCAAACTGTTGGTGCGTAATGTCAGTAGTTCAGTATCTAGTGTTTTGTATGTGTCTGTAATCGTGTTAGATTGGTTGTTTTGGTTATAATTTTTGTTGAAACCATTGGCAAACAAATGATACCGGATACCAATAATAGAGTGGTAACACAAATTGATACATTTTTTACAGCGACATGGTATAACATTTGAGTTTGGATTATTGCTTTGTGCAAACTCTAAAAAGGCTCCACACCTTCGTCATATGCATTTGATAGTCTATCAAATGAAATCCATGATTTATCGATGCCCATTTGTTTCTACTTGACACCATGACAAAAAAACCAAAATCAAACTTTCAGCCTAAATGTAAAATGTATACACAATACAACACCAGGTAGGAAATCATAAACAAATCATAAGTTTCTACAAGCAAGCATAAACACTCAATAGTATAACCCTATACCCAACTATCCCTACTTAACTATTAAAACCTTTACATTTTACATGCTAGGCACCTAAAATTCATTTTTATTAAGCATAATTCAAAGTTAGTAACAACTTCTAAGTTTAGCAATGGATGATATTCTACTTCATCCTCAATAATATAATTGAAAAAAAAAATTTGTTGTCAAAATATATATAAATATAGATTTCCTTAGTAAAGATAATTGGTTTTTCATCACAAGATTCCTTTATTTTATGTTAAGACATCAATGAGTCCAAAACTAGCTTTCATTAAAAAAACAGAATAATCGAACCGACGAGAAACTTTCTGTTATGATTTTTTGATAATCGACTTTTGTGGTTCTGGTTATGTGTATAAACAGCCGAATTAACTAAACCGACGCTAAACCAGTTGTCATACCTTTTATAAATAAACAAAGTAATTTGAACTATTTATAACCAAAACCAGTCGGTAAAATATTAAAATAAAATCGTCTTAGCCAATAAACGAACCGAACCAACTCACCAATACATATACAGATGCCTAATTAGATCTACAGCTACAATAACAAATTCATATAAAATTATAAACTACTTCAAAATTATTAACGAAGTAACTGATGAGTTTTTGATGTTAAGACATATAAAATTATAAACTACTTCAAAACTCAGGCAGTCTGACATAAATTTGATAAAAAGCTAAAACAGAGTTGAGTTTTTTTGAGCTCAAGCCAAGCCGATTAACTGATTTCAGCAAAAACAACTAATTAACTGATGAAACCATAACCGATTAACAACATTAAACCTAACCCTAACAACATTTGAAGGAACATACCTCACTGTAGATCAACTCGAAACCCTAGCTTGTGTTGCGATGTCCTGGAGGAGAAACCCCCTAGCTAGGCGGTGGTGGAGGAGGTCCGTCGTCTTAGCTAGGCGATGGTTGTGGAGGACCGTCGTCTTCGGCGGTGGCGGCGGTTGTCGTCAATTTTGGGGACCCGGTTATTTTTTGGCGATGGTATGAGAAGGGAGAAGGGAAAAGGCAGACTGTTTAATTTGGGCGCTAATTTTGAGAAATATAAACAGATATTAAGTTATTTTATTTGAGATTAAAAGATGACACTCAAATATGACATGCACCGGTTATTTTTTGAAATTATGACCCTGATTTAATGACTTACAAAAATAAAAGTCATAAATCCTCTAATTTTTTAAAAATATGACGTGTTTTTAATGACAGACACATTTGCACGTCATAAATTGATGCATGTCATTGTGAGCAGGTTATTGAAGGCCTTTTTTCTAATAGTGTATTCATCTTCTTGTATGAAACCCTCAATGCTTCAATTGCATCTTCAAATAACAATTAGCTTAAAATAGCACTTATCAAATTTCTTATATCTAAGAGCATTCTAATCTCATTCCCTATAATTATGTGATGGAAGTTTGCAAATTATAGGGTGAGATTGTGAGTGATTGTGAGTGTAAATTATATGGTGGGGAGAGAAATGTAGTAATTTTTTGTAAATTTTGGGAATCATAGTTTCCCCTATTTATTTTTTAATATTTGTTGGATTGGTTGTGAGTAGAGGAGGGAGAAAACTGTAATAATAATAAAGCCATAAAAAATATTATTTAATTAAACAGGAGAGAGAATTGCAGTGTTTTTTAATGTAATTATATAAACTAGGTTGTTACCCGGCGCATCGGGCAGTTATGTGTTGGTTACATCCGGGCGTCGTTTTCGTAAGTTGACGGGAATTCAGTTGGTATCGGCTACGTTATATACGGTATCAAAACTAAACCAAAAAAATAATACCTCAAACTAACGTATTTAAAATAAATTAAAATCTAAACACTACATACCTTACTTTTTTATTGGTTGATTTAGTATAAAATCTATAAATACAAAAATCTATTGTTTATATAAAAAACCACACAAAAAAAACCAAGAAAACTTGCTTCAAGAAGGCTCGAACTTGGGACTTGCAAGTTACAACAATACAACACCAGCACCATAATAACTTACCTTTTTGTTACTTTTATTTTTTTTATAGGTATCACAATCGAAGTTTTATATAATTTACTATAAAACGATTACAATAAAGTGGCAGGCAAACGGGCAACAAGCTGCGCCGCAACCCCCTTTTGAACAGCAAAGCCAATCCTGCTAAAAACGAAGCTTTGGGACCTAGAAGCTGAAGAGGTTCCGTGTACGACGCGCTGAACCCTACTCAAAAATTTCACAGCCTCTGGAGCCAGAAAACCAAATGTATCAAAGGCAAATGGTAGAAAGACATGTTGATTATCTAAACAAGCTTTCTCGTGTTTAACAACTTTGCCTGATTCAGCCTTCAACGCAGCCTGACCCACAACAAACCCACGGTCCCTGAGCCCAACAAGAGGAGACACTCCTGTAAAATCCACACAGGCGTGTTTCCCCCTGCCCACCCGAACACAAGAATATCAGCTTGTCGTAAAGTAGACCTCCCTTTAATAGGATCCGTGAGAAAGTTAACAGGGGCCTCCTTTTTAGCAGAAATCCCTGCCCGTTTAAGAACATCACACAGAACATCCCTAACCAGATCATGTCTGTATTTAAAGCCAGGCAATTCTTTGCAATGCACCGCATGGTCACCAAAAGAATCCAAACAGACCTTGCGACAAATTGGGCAAGGTTCATCCGTCGGGAACATAGGGATCATTAACCGGTACTTAAGGATAGCCCGATACTCCAAACCCGACATACGTTGGCCTAATCCTTCAATGGGGATAGCCGTTAGAAAATCCTGAGCCCGAGGAGCCCGAAGGCATTCAAACACCGCCTTTTGGCTAGGGGATAGATCAAACTTCACTTCTAAACTCTTGACGATTCCACTAAATAAGGCACTCGCCACAACATGTTGGGCTTTAGGGGGGCGGTGTCCTTATTAGAGAACCCGCTAAGATCAAAATCTGGAAGTGAAGTACGTAAACGATCCATCGCACACCCATAATCAGAGTCCAACCCATAAATATCACAACCTCGAAGAATATGGTCTTGCAAACACCACGACTGTGCTCTCGAAGCCACAAAAGCATATGTAGATACATCCTCGGCCGAACAGAGACCCAACCCCCCATAACGGATCGGAATTGATGCCAACCTCCATTGAAGATCCCCAAAGAACGGACCTCCACAAACCACGATGTCCTCAATCGCCCTTCGAAGACCATTGTCAAATATAGAAACAGCTTCCCCCACATACATAGGTTGGCATGTTCTCAAACCGAACAAAAGCTTGGCGACTCCCATACATGAGCGAAGCAAAAGAAGCTCGCATTGAGGATCCCGAAGTCTTGGGAGACAGCTCATCAGTTCCACAGCGCTAGATGCCCTTTTCATAGCCAAACTGCTGATAAACCCCGCATCCTGGCTTACAGCACCACCAAGGAGTTTCACGCCAAGCACCGGCCTTCCAATCCCGCAAGGGAACAACCCCTCCTGTGCCTTCACCCCATTGCATGTTGGCCAAAATAACTGTTTTCTTAACGTTTAATTCAAGACCCAAACGAGGCCCCTCAGACCTGATAATATCTAATGCTTTGGCTACCTCTCTAGTATCCCTGATAATCGTGCCATCATCCAAGTACCAAGCATGAAAGAGAAGCTTGCACCGATCTCTGATTTGGTGAACAAGTGGGTGCAAAGCTAAGGCAAAAAGGAGAGGCCCAAGAGGGTCCCCCTGTTGAACCCCAGTGGTGGATTTAATGAAAGTATCACCCACATATAACCTAGCCGACTGCCCATATAAAAAATCCACCCAAAGAGAAATGGAAGGACATCGACTCCGAACCTCATGTAGAAGGGTCGTCCTATCTACTAAGTTGAAGGCATTGGAGAAATCAACAGTAAGCATAGCCAATGACCCATCCGAATGAAACTGATTTAGAAACCTGTTCGCGCTATGAAGCACGGCCTCTGCCCCATTGGGGACTCCCACCCCAAATTGAAAGCCACCGAGGTATTTAACCATCTCCTTCCCGACACCCCTCATAGCCACCTTAGAGACCAACCGCCTCCAAATGGCCCCAACGGCAATAGGTCTAATCCCATTGTCCGGTTTAAGCAACGGCGTAAGTGGGGCAGACGCAACAAACTCTGCCAACACCTTAGGACACCTTCCCCCCAAAAATAAATTAACCACCGCAGAGATAGCCTTGAGCAAACCATCCGCAATCGGAGACCCTCTCCGCACAACGCATCTAAAATGTGTTGGGCTCGCAAACCGTCC
Organism: Bidens hawaiensis; assembly: GCF_021521415.1. Taxonomy (NCBI): domain Eukaryota; kingdom Viridiplantae; phylum Streptophyta; class Magnoliopsida; order Asterales; family Asteraceae; genus Bidens; species Bidens hawaiensis. Next base: position 113,766 of record NW_027491112.1, on the reverse strand, counting down.
CGCCCACACGAAGTCCCTTTAGGGAAAGACTTAATGCACCCAAGCACACTATCAACGTCCACGACAAGGGGAGACTCAGAAAGCAAGGAAGCAGGCATAATCGGAGGTGCCATGATGGGATGCTTAGACAACAAAGCGTTCAAAGTATCCTTACCGAAAGGTGCAACCCCTGAAGAGCATAATACCTTGACCGCAGCAGTGAAATGCCCGTCCGCAACTTTTCGCAAACATTGTTTAACATTGGTGCCCAACCGGCGTTGTCAGACTCGGGTACAAACGCATAACCACCCGGGGCATCTCCTAGGGGTTGGTTAAAAAGCGATATAAGGAGCTCAAAGAAACCGTCACGGTCACCCCAAGCGGATAGCGACCGTTGAATATTTCGGCATTGCTCAGACTTTCTATTGCCAGATCTGCGTTGCTGACGATTAGAAGGTCTGAAAACTCGTAAGGTGCAACGTGGTAACAACAACAGTTTCACCCACGCCTCAACAGACTCTGGCATAGCCGCCACCTTACCCAGAGCACCCACTAAGGCTTGGGAAAAAGCCATACGACAACTATGAGGAATGTTTTTAACAGTCGTAATAGGAAGAGTGAAGACACGCTCAAGGAGAGCTACATCCACCTCCACCCTTCCCACCGCGACAACTTCCTACCCAACATGTGGCTTCGCAATCCCCACTATATATTCCTCCACATCTCCCGTGACACACTTGTACCAGACCGACCCGTCATCATGATGGCACCCCTGACGGAGAGCATGTGACTCCATACACGCTCCACACATCCACCTACGCGAGACCTTTAAAGCCTCACCAACCGAAATAAACAAATCCAAATTTGTCGAGATCGCCTCCCGTAAGGTCTCTTTCTTGTCATCCGATGACAAATGAAGCCGCTTAATATGTGCGGCCAATCGAACCCCCTTGGACCCCGGTAATCCATCCGGGCAACAGTGGAAGCCTCTAAACGGACACGGCCAAACAACCTCCTCAATAGCCCCGGTCATACCACCCCCCGACCCACAAAACACCCCGGTAGCCAAGTACCACACCAAGAAAAATAATAATAAAACAAAACTCGAGTTGAGTTTGAGGAATGAACACCCGAACCAAAGAGGAAGGAGGAGAGCAACCACCTGTTGCCCTCCCCTCTTCAAAACACCAAAAACAAAGATTATTTCATTGAGGCGTTTTGTCAAACACCTGGCGGGCAAACTATTTTCTTCAAAATTTTAGTTGATGATGATTCCTTTTTAAATATATTAATTAATTAATATATTATTATATATCTACGACTTTAATTTTGGCCATGCCTACCACCCCATGCTACGGTTATTCCCAAGCAGACATCTTCACTTTGAATTGACTAACCAACAACCAATCAACGGTCACTTTTATTACTTTTAAATGAAAAAATACTAAAACAAAAAAAAAACCAAAAGGTCGCCTCTATGGAGGCTCGAACTCGGGAGCTTTAGCTTACAGCAACACAGTCAAGCCATCACACCAGCATGGATTTTGGTAACCTAAGTAGTTTAAATATTGAAATACCAAAACAGATGTTGAAATATTAAAAAAAAAATTAAACTTAGGCAGCACATCGCAGCCACTGAATAAACCTATACGGGCTTTAATGTAACTTTAGGTTTGGCTTTATATATAGTATAACATAGAAGGTTGAGAATGCTCAAAGAACATAAGGTCCAAATTAATGTACGTACTTTTCACTGACACCATATGGTCCATATTAATGTTCATGTACACGTACAACACTCTATCCGTAAGCCCATGGTTGTTTTATGAAAATTACTTTCTTAAAATGTGTATAATAGACTTGTTTGTTTTGTTTGTTTCTTCAACCAAACGATGAAGAAGAAATAATAGACTTGATCGTTAGAATATTATAATCCAATTATATATTAATATCATTACTAAAATACCATGCATTCCTTCTCTTTCTTTTTCTTTGACCACACACACCCTTAATTGATTTGAGGGGTATTATTTTTTTATGTTACTCCAATTTACTAATCAATTTGACGATAACTCAAGTAACAAAGACGTAAGCTATCGAGAACTGCCTTTGAAAGGGTTAATCTACCCAGATTGAAAGCAACTTTCGTACAAGACACAACTTTGCTTAGCGTATTCCCGTGGGTCGCCCACTATAAATAAATGACAGATACACATAATCTAAAAGCGACATGAAAACAATTTAGAATGCAAACGTGTAAACATCTATTTTTTCCTAAAAAAACATTTGTCTATGACCATTTTACATCCTTAAAGTATTATGACAAAAAACATTAGGTCCATCAACATAATGTTAAATGTCAATAAAAACATTTGTTGCATCATCAAAAATAGAAATTTGCACTAGTAGCTTTCTAAACATCAGGGAGTTCCCATTTACATTTTTACACGATCATGTGGCTTTTCACCATTTTATAAAACAGTTTGATTGGGGCTAGTTAGTTTCTTTTTTAAATTTGGTGATTGAGCAGCAAGGAATTTTCCAAATACTTTAGATATACACCGAATTAGACTTGTATGAAGATTGATTTTATTGTCAAACTGTTATGAGCGTCTTGTAATGTGGAGTAATTCATTTTTCTAAATTTCATAATAAATTAACATATGTTAAAGACAAGACAAATGTTTTACATTGTACAACTTTAATTTATGATTAACTAACTACGAAGTGAAAGTGGTTTGATTATACAAGAGCGTTGACATGTTAATAATGTGGTAAACTGAAATGCTCAATAATAAAGCAATTTTAACCATATTTATCTAGGGATGTATAATAGTTAAAAAGAAAATGGTGTCGCAACAGCCAAAACTGGAACCTTTTTATGAATCGTAAGACCAGGTCGTTCACACATGTCAATTTTAACCATATTTACTTAGGGATATATAATAGCCAAGCAACGAGCAAGCACTCGCTTGGTTCGGCTTAGCTCGTGAACAACCCTAGTGTGGGTCGACCTTTTGTTTTTTTTTTTGAGTAATTGAGTATTATTCTTTTTTTTTATTTGTTTGTTAAATAATATGATTGCACAATTCTAAAAATCTCAGTATGATATTATAATAAACTAACAAGTTAAATGTATAATCCAAAATGTTGAGTGCTTGGTGAGAAAGATTTACATGTATATAGTTTTAGTTTTAGGTATGGTTAATGAAAATCAAATGTGAAAAAGTGGGTGTTAAATTTGTGAGTGGAAAACAGTCCAAGACGCCATGTCAAATCTATGAACGCATGTGGAGAGCCACCCATATCTTATCATTTGATTTAAGAAATATTAATAAACCAAAATATAATTAATTTGTTACCCAAACCATGCTATACTACTATCGGTGGAAAATTTGTTACCAAGAGGAGTGCTTTAATGGCAAGCTTGTCAAGAATACAAACTAGATTCCTAATAAACACGTTAGCTTTATATATTGAAAGGAAGGACATAATTTTTATTTGGCTAAGTGATAACATGATTTTATCATAAATTCTAATTACCTTTACGTTTGAAATGAAGACAGAATAAAAGCCATTTTAACCTACGTGGATTATCCTTAATTTAGAATTAATTTAAGATCTTTCAACATGTTTTGCCACAAATATTTTCAATTTTAACCGGGTTTGTTGCTAGGTAGGCCGTGCTAAAGGCAGAAGTAAGAAAAATTGTTAAGCACGAGAAGGCGTGTGTGGAGAATCAACACGCCTTTATTCCTTTTGTTTTTGACACATTTGGGTGGAAACCGTCACTATGATCTTAATGGGCGCATTAATCATATTTGTTGTGCTCCCACTGTGCTACCTTAGTTGTGGTACTGAGTATTTGAGGGCTAGGCCACCGATGTTGGAGAACTTGAAATTGGCGAACATGAAGGTGAACTTAGAAATCCACCAAGGAAACTCAAGCTGCAAGATTGAGGCATTGATCGGAGTCCATGTGAGGATAAAACCCTCGACTTCAGTGGTGTCTACTCAATCAATGGAGTCGACACCACCTAAGTCGAGGTTTTTATCTTCACCTGGACGTCGATCAATGACTCAATCTTGCAGCTGGAGTTTCCTTGGTGGATCTCTAAGTTGACCATCATCCTTGCTAATTTCAAATCCTCCAACATCGGTGGCCTAGCCCTCAAATACTCACTACCATAACTAAGGTAGCACAGTGGGAGCACAACAAATATGATTAATGCGCCCGTTATGATCATAGTGATGGTTTCGTCTCTATTAATGGCCGTTGTTTATAACAACCGACACACCATCGACGACTTTCACTAAAAGAAAATGGGAAAATGACCAAAATGTCTATTTTGACCATGTGTACTCCATTGAAATCAGCCCGGCTTGAATATGTCCATTGCAAATCTTGGCGGTGAATTTTTAGTTGTACTAGAGAAATGAAGAGAGGTGTGCGGTGAATTTTGAGGATTGCCAGCGGTGACGGTGGTTTTGGTGGGTTGTGATGGATCTACATGGTAAAGTAAGAAAACTAAGTTTGATTTGAGGATATGAGAAAGTTAAATAGGAAGAGAGGTGTAGGAAAGTTAGGGTGGAAGTGTGTGTTGGATGATGAGAACAAGCAAATCATTGCGGACCGTCTGCTTTTCTAATGGACAAATTTGATCCGTGTAGGAATATACATAATACATGGTTAAAATGGATATTTTTGCCTTTTTCCCAAAGGAAATTACATCCAACTTATTCAAATACGTATATAGCTATGATTATGCTGCCAACACCTCATGACTCGATCACACAAACACGCCGTACAAGCTTAATAAGTTAATTAAGTTAATATAGATTATATATAAATTAATTAATAGTTGTGAAATGCTTTAATATTTTTATTTTATTTTTATTGTATATTAAGTGTTAGTTGCTTGCTACATTGGGCTGGGTTGGGTGGAAGAAAATTTGATGTGATATTGTTGTAATGTTGTGAATAAGTTGTAATGGGTAGGTATAGCTAGGGTGGGTTTGTATCTCTGTAATGTAATGGTGGTATTAGTCTGGCTTTGGTTTGGCTAGTTTCTTGGTTGTTAAAAAAAGTTACTACATTGGTATCTTTGTGTTGGCATTCACCGGTGTTCCATATTCTTTATCATCATCAGATCGATAAGGGGGCTTTTGTGTTTCAAATTATCGGCCTTAGGTAAGTCCCACAACCATTGATTATGTTTTTTCGGTTGCATAATATGACTCACTACAAGTACTCGCACCTTCTGATTGTCTTGATTTCTCTGTCGATGAAAACGCTAATTCTTATTGTTGACGCCTCGCCGCAACAAATTACCACTGCCGTCCAACTTGCACCTTTCAAATAGGTTTCATCCGCCACTCAGGTAACTATGAGCATAGTTTGCTAATCTTGATTGATTTGATGGTCAGAATTTGATGAAATAATTATTACCTTTATGATGTTGTTAACTAAATTAGGTATTCAATTATTCAAACATCTGAGATATGGATTCACTTTATTTTGGGTTGTGTAATATTGGTTTCACATTTTAATTATGTTGAATAAACTGTCTGTTAATCAATTGCTCCTTATAAGTTGGTTGTGACTCAATGGTAGAGCACTCACTTTATAAGTGAGAGGTATGGGGATCAAACCTCACTACCACCAACTTATATGAGAGATATGAGAGATGACTCTGGCTTGCCAGGGTTCGAGTCCTGATCACACCCGGTTTTACCGGTTCCTCGTTGTCGTGTCGTTTGGCGGGCGTGGGGGTCGGGTTTTATCCGGTGAATCCCTCAACAGGTGGACCGCTAGGGGCTCCGTCCGGACTAGTGGCCGGCCCGGCTACCTTTAGCCAATGGGGGCCGCGTACGGGGTACCCGGCGTTACTTAGTTGGCCGTTTAAAAAAAAATAAAAATCAATTGCTCCTTGCTTATGTTAGAGCTACAAGATATCCAATATGTATTGTCCATTTTGTATTAAGTTTGTTTGGCTGGCTGGCTAAGGTGGATTTGCTATAGGTACAAGAGATGACATTAGTTTTAATTCTGCTTCATATCTTTTAGAACACGTTTATTTTTGCATATAAATAATAAAATTCCCACATAAGATAGAATTAACTATATTTGTATGTTATGCATGATTTTTTGCTTTTATGCCAACACCATCTTCTTGTTGATCATGCTACTGGTTTATCCTAAATATATGAAAAGGTTTTCAAGGTTTGCTTCTTATTCGAAGAGGTAACTATGTTTTGATATTAATTTGCATTTTCTTTACGCTTGGTATGATACGATCCAAACGAATAGAAGAGAAGAAACAAGGGGAGATGAGGAAATTTTCCATTGATAAAACGTGTATTAAAACGAAATATAACAACCAAACAAGACAAGTGCATAACTGGCCCTCTTACTATTGACTAATACTAAACTAGTCCTTATTCTTTTAGTACTCAATTATTACACATCATGGTAGTCCATTTATCATCATTTTGATCATTTCTTTCTTCTGCAGGGTTCACTAGCACGTGCATTAGTTATTTGGTGTTCTACTCTGTGGACAAACTCATAAGCGTCCTTATACATCTTTTACCAGGTGAGTTGAACTACGTATCCTATGTTATATTCGTTTTAATTATGAGTATACTATTTGTTAAATATATAATGTCTAAACTTAGAGCCATGCTTTTATGTTTATACTTTATTTGGGTTCTGATTTTTTTCACGTAGGTTATGTGATCAAGGCAACAAACGGGGCGTTCCTTGAGCTTTGAGCAATCTACACAAACAACCAGCAAATGAAGAGGATGGTTATGGTCCTTTTGAAAAACTCACCATTGAACTCTTGGAACTCTGTAAGTGAATAATCAAAAGATTTCAATACTGTGTATACGTGCTATCGTCCTTGCATATTTCTTGATCCTTTGTTGCCGTTCAAACATTCAAATTAGGAAAAATTTTTAGAAATGGGAAAATTGAAAGGGATAAAATGGTTTATAGGAGAGAGAGAAAACTTTTTTGTGTTTCTATGTGTTCTGCCATTTGAAATGGCGGAACCCACATTGGTTGCTGAGCGTGTCAGGATTTGTCTGGTGAGCTGGAGGTTTTTCTGGTGTTCCGCCATTTCAAATGGCGGAAGTCACTTAAATTCCACGTGTTCCGCCATTTGAAATGGCGGAACACCACTTTTACCCCTTTATGTACTTCCGCCATTTCAAATGGCGGAAGTGAATAGTAATATTCTGACACGCGTCTGATGAGGCATTTGACCACACTATTCACTTTCATTTCAAATGGCGGAAGTGAATAGTACTGGCAATTATGACAATTGACAAGACTTTCTCTCCTTTTTGACCAATATTATTCACTCATGCCATTTCAAATGGCGGAAGTGAACAGTACTTTATATTATTATTTTCTTTTACAATATTATTTTCTTAAATTTTTTTATTTGAAAAATATATTTATAAATTTTTTTACTAATTTAAAATATATTAAAGTTTAAAAATATATTTTTCAAATATTATTTTTAAATAACTATAAAAGAAAATAATAATATATATTAAAATTTTAAAATATATTTTTCAAATTAAAATTTTCAAGAAAAATAATACTGTATTAGAAAATAATAATATAAAATACTGTTCACTTCCGCCATTTGAAATGGCATAATTGAACAGTGTGGTCAAACACCTTATCAGACACGTGTCAGAATATTACTATTCACTTCCGCCATTTGAAATGGCGGAAGTGCAATAAATGTATAAAGGGGTAAAAGTTGTGTTTCGTCATTTCAAATGGCGGAACACATGGAAAATAAGTGACTTCCGCCATTTGAAACGACGGAACACCAGAAAAACCTCCAGGTCACCAGACAATTTCTGACACGCTCTACAACCAGTGTGGGTTCCGCCATTTCAAACGGCGGAACACCTCGAAACACAAAAAAAAAATTTTCTCTCCTATAAACCATTTATTTCCTTTCATTTTTCCTATTTTTAAAAATTTTTCTGCAAATTAGGCTAGCTTATTCTTACATATCAACAATGATTATTTAGTTATTTTCTTCCTTGAACATATATATTATTGTTTTTTATTTGATTATATATATTCACCACTTAATTAGCCGGATGTTTGAACTAACCTAAGGAATGAAAATCACATATATATGTATGTGATCGAGCTTCTTACCTAGCTGTTTCAATGCTTTAAATTAGGTGTTTATTCTTTATAAATTTTTAATAAATCTTAATTAAAGAATGATATTTTTGTAACATGCAAACTGGTCGTTTTTTTTAATGTTTTTATGCCTTTATAATTGTGGATGATCTTATTGTAAACACAAACATTCAATGACTAGATATTAAGAAACACTAGTCACTTATTTTTGACCTAATGGAATATCTCGATCAAGACAAAAAACTTCATCGGATCATATATATATCAACCATAAAATAGAATTTAGAATTTCTTTATGAAATCAGTTATGTGTTTGTTGATTTCATCAGGCTTCTCTTGGTTGAGGAAATGAGCTACACCTTCCATTACAACTTCTTCCAACAACGGAACATCATTCTTAAACCCACCACTCTTTATGTATTACTTGGCACCACACATATTATACCCAACATCCAGGTCTCCAGCCACAAATTTTGTTGGCACCATAATCTTAGCACCCCTCCATGCTGACGTCAGTTCCCAGCTCATGTTGTCATGCAATCAAAATCAAAGGAACAATTTCATATATACCCTTACAAATTAACACCGAAATATCGTAATATATATGCAACTTTAACTCCGTTGGAAGGACATATGATATGGCCTAGGTGTATATGATGTTTTTAATGTTTGTAAAGATATATATGAAATTGTTATATAATAAAAATACATTATAGGCCATTTCTTTGGCATTTATTTTTCACTTACAAATGAAGAGCTCGATAATAGTTTAGTCCACCAGCAATTCCACTCGTCTTTTTGTGCTGACTAGCAAAGTACTCGATGTCTTCTTCAGATAGCCAAGGTGGTAATGTCACCGGGACACCAAGCGGTGAATGTAAAAACCCTTTACCTTTAAGGAGAAGAAATGGTCCTGGATCTCATAATGTCAAGATCTTCTTCAAAAAAGTTTGATGTCTCATTTTAGCAAGCTTGGCTTCAATTAATGTCTCCTAGTTTCTACATTCATAAATACACTTTAATCATTAATCACAAGAAACGGAAGTTTCTAGATTGAACAACTAATTTTCTAAACTCTCAATATATAAGAAAAAATTCCCCCCAATGTTTTTACTTTAGAAAAAGATTCTATTTTTTACCTCATAACTTTAGGATTTTGAAAATGTTCCTTGAAACACATATTTGACTATGTGTTTGGAAGTCTAATAAGTCTTTGATAACGTGTAACAAGTCTTTGTAAAACAAGTCATCAAAGATGTGTTAGGCTTCCAAACACGATCTAATATGTATTATGCCTCCAAACACGTAGTCAACGGCGTGTTTGACATCTAAACACATAGTCAAAGACATGTTTAGCCAGTTGTTTGTTTTCTTTTTTTAAATTTTAATATATAAAGATTTTTATTTATAAACACGGGGCTAAACACGTCTTTGACTATGTGTTTAGATGTCAAACACGCCGTTGACTACGTGTTTGGAGGCCTAACATGTTGTTTGGTTTTCTTTTTTTAAATTTTAATATATAAAGTTTTTTATTTATAAACACGGGGCTAAACACGTCTTTGACTATGTGTTTAGATGTCAAACACGCCGTTGACTACGTGTTTGGAGGCCTAACACATTTTTGACTATTCGTTTGAAACTCTAACACATCTTTGGCAACGTATTACGTGTTGGTAAAACATGTCGTCAAAGACGTGCTAGACTTCCAAACATCTAGTCAATGATATGTTTGAAGGGGAGATTTTTGAAATCTTAAAGTTTGGGGAACAAGATGACATCTCTTTCCAAAACAAGAACATTTTGTGAATTTTCTCATATAATAATAATTGATACTACTGATACCTGAAATCTGATCATGTAGTGATCATCTCCATGCTCACGTCTTAGCATCTCGGGCAGGTCTCCATTTGGGTTCTAAGGAAAAAATACAACGCTAAGGTTGACCAAAGCTTTGACTCTATCGGGCCTAAACGTGCACAAGTACCAGGCAATAATCGCACCCCAGTCATGACCCACAACAAAAACCTTTTCATCTTCGTTTGTGATGGCATCAAGTAGTCCAATCAGGTCGCCCACCAAATGAGGCATGGTGAACTTGGTGTGGTCATTGATGGGTGCACCCGTAGTCTGACCATAGCCACGGAGGTCTGGTGCCACGGCTCGGTAACCATGGTCCACCAAATACAGAATCTGGTGGCGCCAGGAGTACCAGAGCTCGGGGAATCCGTGATTCGTGAAGTAACAAGACTATTGGACCTTGACCCTATTCGGCTACGTGCATGTTGAGCCCATTGACATGTATGGTCTTGTGCCGTATCCCCTCCGTCTTATTGTTTTTTTAAGTATTAAATTTGAACAATATGCTCATGTGATTATGTCCGATGTTACCATCTTATATAGTACTCATGGAATTGGTTCAGGCTTGAGCTACCACGTAAAGATATCAATTATATCGTGAAAGAGGACAAAGAAGTTAAATTATATGTAAGATTGGATAACGGGACATAATAATTCAGCTATATACTAACGTATTTAAAAAACAAAGCACGGGAGTTTCTGCGAATAATCTATCCGAATTCGGTTGGTATCGAATAACGACACTGCAACTAAATCAATAATAAATACATCAACGTCCAAATACAACAATTCAACATATATTACAAAACACTCATGGCGAAACAAAAAAACGAAACTTGTGCGTAGCAACGGCGAAGCGACTTCAAATTTAGTTAGTATCAACGATCTCGACATTGAATCAGGAACATAAATTAGTAAGCTAAATGTGTAACATAAAAAATATTTAAAACAAAAAAAATGTTGATGTGGCACAGCCGCACAGCCACGTTCCCACGTTTGGTGAACCAGCGGGAATCGAACATAAATTTGTATGCCCAGAAAAATAAATAAATGATGTGGCACAACCATGTGTGATGAGTGACCAAGTATATATCAGTTTTAATCTATATATAGAATGGTGGTTAGATCTAAGATAGCAAAGCAAAATTCATATATAGGGGATTATGGACCAAGAGTTAAGTAGCACGTGTTAGGTAAAGTGTTACGTTACTATCACGTAAATATTGGAACTTTAAATAGTTCACTCTTCAACAAACTTGTCGTAGTTTAACTAGAAAAAATAATAAAAAGTATGATCGATTGGTTTAGGGTAATTTCCATCTATTTTCGCTCTATTAGGCGTTAAGGAGCTACAGTCAAAGCCGTTGATGCTACTATTGTTTTGCATGGAGCACTGTTAACGGCGTTAACAAGCCCATGGGGTATCATCAACACCCCCATCCACAACGGGTGTTCTTACACTACTACAAAATTGGGCATTTGCGACCAGATTTTCGGTCGCAAAACAGTAGCAATTGCCCTATTGCGACCGTTTTGCGACCAAAAATGAGGTTGGAAAAACACACGTCGAAATTGCCTTGTTGCGACCAATTTGCGACTGCTTCTATGATTTGCGACGAAATTTTGCAACTAAGTAAACGGTCGCAAATATTGCAATCGGTATAAAATGGTCGCAAATATTGCAACTGGTTTAAAATAGTTGGAAATGTTGCAACACGGTTGCAACATTTGCAACCGGTGTAAAACAGTTGAAAATTTTGCAACCAGTGTAAAACGGTCGCAAATGTTGCCCCCATTGCTGTGCGGTCGCAGATCCTGCAACCATGTGTTTACGACCAACCTGCTGCAACCATGTTTTCTAGCTGACTAATTTTCGGTCGCAATACAATATCAAATTTATTCTAAATACAAAAATATTCATAAAATCATATATGTATATATATATATATATATGCAAACACATCAAATTACAAATTTCTATTAAAGATTTAAAGATGTTCAATATTAAACAAAAAAGTTATAGTTCTATAAGCAAATAAAAAAATGTTATTCTACTTATACACAAAACCAAAACGAAAACAAACATTTGAAGCAACTAGCAGATAAGCCCAAGCTTCGCAACGGGTTACGGTAACGGCATTAACTCCGTCTCTTTTCTTTTGCTTATACTCATTTGCCTGAACAAAAAAAAACTGTATGATTTGTTATTTATGATTCCATATATAATAACAACTAAACTTGACTATCAGCTAGCTAATTAACCCAACCATAAGAAAGTTTCGCCCTTGATCACAATTTGAGAAAATACTAAAGAAGAAAATATTACAGTAACAAAAATAATACCTGAGTTGGAACTTGGAAGGTTATGAGACGCCTACTTCATTCTGCTAATATTAACTAGGATCCAAATAACACTTCCACTACAAATATTAGGCTCATGTTAATGCAGCTATAAACATGTTAACCCATCAGCATAAATATATAAATAACACTTCCACTACAAAAGCTTTTTTTTTTTTGAACGACCAACAAACATTGAAATGCCAAGGTAACAAAGCTTAACTAGTAATATCAATCTATCACCAAATGGCAATTTACATTGTACATTTGTACGAAATTAAAACTTCAAAAAAAAAAACAGAGTTCTTGGAAGTTACTTTTTGAAGGAAATTGTGCATACAACGTTGTGTTAAGTGGCAATTGTACATATATATCTCTAAGCATAAAAGAGGATACACTCAAAGAAATTACCTAATAATGTGAAAATAATGCAGCCAATATATTTATAAAGTATCTTGTAGTAATCAAATGTCGATTGAGCACGAAGTAAAATGAATGAGCAGAATTTGTCATATATCAAGAAGTTATATAAAATGAAATGTTGAGATTAAACTACTAAACTAGCCACTCAAGTTACCAACAGCTACCTTCAAAGAAGGTATATGAGTAAAATATAATCATAAACTGAACTCTAAAGTGTAAATGCATACACAATTACAAAAAGAAAGGAATGAAACAAATTAGAAACATTAGGGCTTATAAAAGTGTTTCAGATATCCATATAAACCAACTATTAGCGGATTAAAGGTGATCAATAGACCAAGGTAGAGGATTAGAGTTCATAAAGGTTAATTTTCAACCAATTGTTACTAATTAGCCAAACTAAAGACCTTTAAAATCAATGCATCATATAACATCTGATTAGCATAAGACAAATTAGAAGCTTCATCGTCACCATCTGCCATGAATCCAAACCCTAATTTACACATTCGAAGCTTCAAATGACCATAAAACCCTAATAATCGAACAAACGCTTTTCAATCGTAACCAAATGAATCCAAACCCTAATTTAGCAATAACATAAGTTAATCAGGTGCGTAACCTAGTCTATGAACTTCAATTTCGCACAATTACAATGAAATAAAGGTATTGGAATGGTGTACCGGTCCTGTGAAATCAGAAATCGAAATCGAGTAGTACCAGGCGAATTAACAGATCGACATTTAACATATATGTGTGAGTGGCTGAGAAATTAAACATACCGAAAGAAATAACCGGTGGAGTGATATGATGCTTCACGGCGGACGGCAGCAATGGCGGTTTCAGAGGTGCCGGTGATTGTTGGGGGAGCAAATATGATAAATTAGGGTTTCAGATGCTTAAGGCGTAATTTGCTTTTAGAAGTCACAGACACAATTTAACTTTGGATTTTATTGTTTTGTGGAAGTTTTAAGTTTAATTGAAAATTAACAAAGTCTTACGTAATTAATTTAAGTGTTAATAGCCATTTTCGTCCCTGTGGTTTGCTACTTTCGTCACTTCAGTCCAAAATTTGTATTTTTGTCAATTTAGTCCTCATAGTTTTAAATATTAGCCAATTACGTCCTATCCGTCTAACGGCATCCAGCTATGCCGTTAGTTCAAGGGTATTTTTGTCTTTCTCCCTTTTATTTTGAGTTATTGGTCATTTTCGTCCCTGTGGTTTGATACTTTTACCAATTCAGTCCAAAGTTTGAAATTTTGTCAATTTAAGTCAGTTTTTTTTCTATAACCCTAGAGAGCATTATCCAAGCCCAAAACAAGTCTGCATTTACTCTGTCGACAACAGTAATCATACCCCCTCCTCTCGTATTTAGTTTCTAGACGGTTCCTAAACTCTCCCCCATGGTGGAATTCAATGGTAAAGTGGTCAAAGCAATTCTGTGAAACCGAATTGTACGGAAAAAACTAAAAATCGTTTCTTTGATGAATGCATAATATTTAGGGTTTAGAGATTAACATATCATAACGAAAATCTGGGTCGTAATCAACTATTATACATTAATCAACAAAACAATTTTTAGTTTTTTCTGTATAATTCGGTTTCAGGGAATTACCTTGACCACTTTACCATTGAATTCCACCATGGAGAAGATTTTAGGAAATGTCTAGAAACTAAATATAAGGGGGGGTATGATTACTGTTGTCAACAGAGTAAATGCATACCATTATTTGAGGTTGCTCGATGGTTTTGGCTTGAATTATGCTCTTCAGGGTTATAAACAAAAAACCTAAAAAATAAAAAAAACTGAATTAAACTGAACATTAAATTGACAAATTTTTAAACTTTGGACTGAATTGGCAAAGATATCAAACCACAGGGACTAAAATGACCATTAACTCAAAATTAAAAGGAGAAAGACAAAAATACCCTTAAACTAACGGCATAGCTGGATGCCGTTAGACGGATGGGACGTAATTGGCTAATATTTAAAACTATGAGGACTAAATTGACAAAATTAAAAATTTTGGACTGAAGTGGCGAAAGTAGTAAACCACAGGGACGAAATGGCCATTATTGCTACCACTAAGACGGTGGTTGCAAATCAAAATCAAAACTAACTTCAAAACTCCGATCGCTTTGTCATCGGTTATAAAAACACCGATCGCTTAATTTAAGTGGTTGCAAAAACTCTGACCGCTTAGCCACCGAACAAAAACGGTTGCAAAAACTCTGACCGCCTAGTCGCGGTTTCAAAAGTTCCGACCGCCTAGCCACTCGGTAGCAAAAACTCCGATCGCCTAACCATCGGTTGCAAAAATTCCAACCGCTTAGCTACCGTGTCAAGTAATTATGCATTTCGGTAGCAAATTTGCTAAATCGGTCGCTATAATTGCTACCGTTTTTTTCGATAGCAAATTTTGATAGCAATTGCTCAATTTTTTAGTAGTGTTAGGACCACGTGTCAAACCTACCCATCACCATTTAGAATTTTGTTCATCCCTTTCGAGAAAATAAATAGAGTATAATGAAATCAAATAACTATATACCCTCACCTTAACTTAATAATTACAATGGAAACAAAACACTTTATAAAAACCGAGTCACAGGAGAGATATAAATTCTGCCTAAAGATGGAAAACAACCAAAGGTTAGTTGTATATATTAAACTTGAAACATTAGGGATAAATACATATAAAACTCTACGAATATAGGACCGGATATGAGTTTATTTATAAAAAATTTTACGGACATAGACTTTGTTTATATAGATTTTTAATAATGAATATAAGCTTATTTTTTGGGTCCTATTAGAGGCACCACCCCAAATTAAAAACACCCAACGGATTGGGCGATCCGCCAGGGATCAACCGTTTTTGTCTTATTATGTCAAAAGTTTTTGTCTTATTATGTTTGTACCTAATCCTCCACGGATAGGTCTATCCGCTACAGATCTCGTACACCTCAACATCAGACTATCAAATCAGTCAAACCTCGTACCCGATACGCCATGGATTGGGCCATCCGCCCCGGATTAATTAGTCAATAATTGAATTTGAAGGCTCCCGTCTCCCTTTCTCTATATATTATGCATGTCTCATGTCTCCACTTTAAAAACAAGTATCTAACTATATATTTGTTAAAATATACAAAGAAAATGTCGTTGTATGATATTTTGTTTGGTTACGGGAACGACGAGCAATCAGGCTTGCCAGATTTAAATGAACTTCCAGACTCGAACCATGAGTCGGGCTATGCAAATATCGAGCAGTACGACTTACCAAATCCTGACAAGGTTATTTAGTATATTTATATAGTACAATAGCGCGCTATTTATTTTTTAAATATTATACGTTGCCATTATCTTATATTAGGGGAATATCTTATATGGTAGTCACCCTTCCTGGCCGGAGGATAACAGGACATCGCCGAATACATACGATGCCAGACCCGAACAACCTTATGGTCAGTCTTCACAGCAGTTACATGTAGACGGTCCGTATTACAGAACCAGAATTCGTGCCAGTTACCTTTAATTGAGCAACCATACATGTCACGACCAGTCACAAGCAACGTCGTTGATGGCATTCAAGAGGCTCACGACGTAGGAGGCGATGACGATGTTGATGATGATGATGATGATGATGGTGATCGTTACATACGCGAGACGACATTTTCCTATGTAACTGATAATGTATGACCTATGTTTTTTTTAAACTTATTATTATTATTATTCAACACGTTACTAAATATTACTTTATTTACATTGCTTGATATCAGTATTTTAATTCTCTTGATGAGTTGGTGGATTGGGTTAAGAAGACAGGACGGGAGCATGGTTGTGTTATCTTTGTCCAATGTTCAAGGAACAAAAGTGTTGAACTTGTATGCAATCGAGGAGGGGAACCAAAACTCAAAGCCAGGGTGAGGCATACCGGGAGTATTAAAATGGGTTGTCCATTTAAACTTGTCGGGAGGTACAACACGTCGGGTTATTGTTGGAAGCTAGACGTTGTCAACGACATACTTGTATTATACTCTAGTTTGATAAAGGTTTTGATTTAGATTAAGGATTAGGGTTTGAGTTTTGAAAACGTGTTTGAAATCGGATTTGAAAACGGGTTGGATTAAGGGTTTGATGTTAGATTTGGGTTTAGGTTATCAAACTTTTTCAAAAAGGGTTGGATTAAGGGTTTGAGGTTAGATTTGGGTTACGGGTTTGATAATGAAACGGGTTAGATTTGGGTTTGAGGTTAACAAACGGGTTTAATAATGAAACGGGTTAGATTTGGGTTTGAGGTTAACAAACAGGTTTGATAATGAAACGGGTTAGATTTGGGTTTGAGGTTAACAAACAGGTTTGTTAATGAAATGGGTTAGATTTGGGTTTGAGGTTAACAAACGGGTTTGATAATAAAGCGGGTTATATTTGGGTTTGAGGTTAACAAACCGGTTTGAAAACGGGTTTGATAATGAAATGGGTTAGATTTGGGTTTGAGGTTGTCAAACGGGTTTGAAAACAATTTGAAAAACGGCTAGGAAAACAGGTTGGAAAATGGGTTTAAAACAGGTCTGTTAACAAACTCATTATCTGTATTATATAATTATAATAAAATAAAAATAAACATTATATTTATATCTTAAATATAGATGGTGAATACCTACATTGAAGGGGATGAGCTTGTACATGAATGTTTATAAGCTGTCTGGACAAAGTGCACGGTCATGCATAGAAAGTGCATAGTCGTGCCCCGGTTTACTTAGTCAATGTTTCACTTTCTGCCGACCAGATTTGCAGTTTTCATAAATAGTGCATGGTCATGCTCAAAAAATACAAAAGTGCACGGTCGTGCATGACCGACACTGTCTGGTCCACCATCATGCTTGATCTGTCATGTTCTTGGAGAGGTGCACGGTCATGCCTGGAAAGTGCACAGTCATGTCTCGGCACCAGCTAGTGCATCGGCGTGAACTGGTTTATCTGCTCGGAAGTGCACAGTCGTGCATGGTCTTGTCTCGGCACCAACTAGTGCACTGGCTCATTTTCTCGGAAGTGCACGGCCATGTATATAAAGTGCATGGTCGTGCAATGTCACTTTTGGCTTGGCACTGCCAGTGCAAGGTCGTGGTCATGCACTTCTGGCAAATTCTTGATTTTTGTCCTAAAAACGTCATCTTTTCGTCATTTCTTCGCGGGCGCGCGCTCAGACCTGCAAATTCACAAATAACTCAAATAAGTACCAAACACAATGAATTTTCAAGGATTTTTAAGGAAATACGAAGATGATTCGATGCTAAAAGATGCACACTTCATGTTACTTCAATTTGTTATTGTGATTTTGGCCCAAAACCAAGTATTATCGATCAACCTTTGTCTCAAAAAAAAGTCTAAACATCAACGATTTTACATGACGTTTGTAGTTATGTACATATTTACTTTGTTAAGCCTCTTTTTGTTTATCTATATATAAGGCTTTTGCATTAGATGTAGATTATCAAGTGTTTATGTAATATGTATTCGTTTAGCTAAAGTTGTAACGGGTCATAGGCCGTAAAATTGTAATTGCCCTATTGGGCCAGCCCTAGTGGCCCAAATGAATATGACCTAACAAAGGAGTATAAATATCCATTTATACTCCACACTCTTGAACTTTGGCCTTTCATTCTTTCTCTTTACTCCTATTCTCTCTCACTGTGTGTGTGTGTGTGTGTGTGGCATTCTTGATCTGAGACAAAAGTTTGACATGTGGGATGAAGATGCAATCGAGTTTAGATGCGGGGGTGAATGGCACACAACTTCTGTCACCCAACTGGGAATCAATCTGGGAATTTACACAACCGAGGAAACTGACTCAGACATCTGGTTTAACGCTAAAACAAACTTTGCAGATGAAGATGCTGATGACGAAGCTGAAGCAGGAAACACAAGATTAGAGGCTTGGGAACAACTGAGTTATGGTACTGAAGAATACAATGCAAGCGTCTCAAAAAGCACAGCACTACGTGACCCGCTCATGAGATACATTCACCGTCTGCTCAGTCACACTGCCACGGCCCGAGGCCAAAGTGAGGGGGTGGTTAACCTGAGGGACCTTTGGGCACTGTACTGCATGAAGAATGACATACATTGCAACATCACAATGTTATTCTGAAAACTTTTCATGACAAATGCTGCTGCCAAAGGAAATACCCAGATTTTTGGTGACCCGTGGATCTACAACCTTTACAGAGCCTACAATGCAGACACAGAAAGAACCTGAAGCCCAGATCCGATAGCCCTGAACCTTGTCTATTGTGAAAGCATGCAGATGATTCAGCAAATGGGGTGGAACCCAGAGGTATGGAGATTTTATGACAGAAATAACCAGGTTTGGGACCCAGAAGACCCTGCAGAAATGATGCTTCAAGATGTGCACGAGAGGAGAGGATCACCAGCCAGACAGTACCGTCGCCGCACCTACCATCAGCGAGGAGGCCCATCTTCATCAGGAGCCGGCCCCAGCTCGTCACACGACAGTCGATACTCTTTCGAGGGTATATATAGACTCATTGATCAATTCTCAGCTAACACCACCGCCTCATTTTACAGGATTACAGAGCAGATGGCTGCATCAGATGCACAGCGAGCAGCCGAATATGCAGAGACGAGATGAGAGATTGATCGGTTGAGCTATCACATGGACAGGCAGTGGGGACCATTTGACCCGGACACGGGTAACTGATGACTGGCGGCACTGGTAGATCGGGCATGGGCACGGGGATGGGTTGGTAGCATTTTATGACATTATTATTATTATGTGTGTTTAAACAATTTACTTTATGTCGTATTTGTTTGTTTGTTTATTTGTTGGTTTGAATACTTTTATGGCCGTGGGTGCCAAAGACATTTGGTAGGTACTAATTTAGCGTGATAAGGCAAGGGATGGATGATTCCATACCCAATTTTCAGCAGTTTATGCTTGGTTGTTTGTGGTTGTTTGCAGTTTTATATTATACAGGTACAAAAACAGGAAAACGGACGATAAACAGGGGACGCTCTGTCGAAAGCATGCAGATGATTCAGCAAATCGGGTGGAACCCAGAGGTATGGAGATTTTATGACAGAAATAACCAGGTTTGGGACCCAGAAGACCCTGCAGAAATGATGCTTCAAGATGTGCACGAGAGGAGAGGATCACCAGCCAGACAGTACCGTCGCCGCACCTACCATCAGCGAGGAGGCCCATCTTCATCAGGAGCCGGCCCCAGCTCGTCACACGACAGTCGATACTCTTTCGAGGGTATATATAGACTCATTGATCAATTCTCAGCTAACACCACCGCCTCATTTAACAGGATTACAGAGCAGATGGCTGCATCAGATGCACAGCGAGCAGCCGAATATGCAGAAACGAGATGAGAGATTGATCGGTTGAGCTATCACATGGACAGGCAGTGGGGACCATTTGACCCGGACACGGGTAACTGATGACTGGCGGCACTGGTAGATCGGGCATGGGCACGGGGATGGGTTGGTAGCATTTTATGACATTATTATTATGTGTGTTTAAACAATTTACTTTATGTCGTACTTGTTTGTTTGTTTATTTGTTGGTTTGAATACTTTTATGGCCGTGGGTGCCAAAGACATTATGGTAGGTACTAATTTAGCGTGATAAGGCAAGGGATGGATGATTCCATACCCAATTTTCAGCAGTTTATGCTTGGTTATTTGTGGTTGTTTGTAGTTTTATATTATACAGGTACAAAAACAGGAAAACGGACGATAAACAGGGGACGCTCTGTCGAAATTTTATTAACTCGTAGGGAAGTAACTCTCCATTTTAACCCATAATACTCAATTAGAATTTTTATCTTTTCATGAATCTTTTCACATTGAGGACAATGTGAGATTCAAGTGTGGGGAGGGGAATTACTTGACCAATTGCTTGCTCAAATAATAATAAAAATTCTCTAAATCTACAAATATTTTTGCACCAAACAAAGATTATTTTTATAAAACCTAATGAGAAATCCAAGAAAATTTTTTCGCAAATAACCAAACATTACTCCAATAAACAAAGGAAAGTAAAAAGTAAAAGGAAGTTTTGTAATATTGAGAATAAACTTCTGCAAAATATGGCGTTAATACCCAATTCCTTCGTTACTGTGAGATAAACCTCATGCCATATAAATATTTTTCGGAAGCTTTGAGTGGGTCATATGTTTCGTGTGATTTAGAACTTGTCGCAATTATTCATTTCAAAACCGCACGAAGCGTTGTATAAAGAAGAAGGTAATGTTGTCACAATTCCATCAAACCATTCCCCAAGATACAAAACCCAATAACCTTAACCAAAACCCTATCACTTTATCCATCTCACCGGTAAAATACAACACTGGTCTTTTACCGGCAGACCCTAAAGACCTGGAAATTCATTCTTTCGATTTCAATTTCCTTTGCTGCATACACTTCACAAAACCTTGGTTGCCTCCAGAACTTAGGGAGAGAATATTTCTCTTTAGCAATGAGGTGAGAAAAAAGTGGCACCAAGACGAACAAAGTCCACCATTTTGTGGAATTTCCAAAAACGCAATGAAGAGAAGAGCAAAAAGATACGAACGATATTTAGGTTGCGGAAACTGGTCCCACGAAGGAAGATGTAGAAAAAGTTAAACTCAGTCTCAGCATGAATATACCGAACTAATGAGGGTGGGGGCTATTAGGCTCAAAGCCGAACGATCCACTAGAGTTGGAAGTTATGTTCAGAATAGGATTGAGGAAAAACTGATCCACATCCTCGACAAAACTGGTCTTGACGATCTGAACTTAAAAGAGTCGCTAGGTCTCTAAAAAAATCGGGATAAAAGCTAACCATCGAAGACATCTCAGAATCCCCGATTACCAGAAAAGTTGTATTTACCATCCTCAACCAAGAGCCCTTATCCACCACAAAATACCAAAAATCCCAAGTCACATAAAACCAACCCGTATTACCTTCTGATCTATGCAACCATTCACGAAGGTGGAGATTTGAACTTGTTACAAGCTTATTTATCACATGTTGCATTATGACTAAGAGTGTTCACATACATACATCATAGGTATGATCAGATATAAAACCGAGTGTGAGTGAACATTGTGAGAACGTGACGTTTTGCGTAAACGGAAGCTCATAAAAACAAAAGTTCATTTTTATTTATCACAAATACGAATTAAGATTGGCTATTTTGTTTCCATTTTCTTGGAGCTCACTTAAGGGATAATCTAAGCCTGCTGTTTTTAAAGAATATTTATAAATAGATTGCTTGAGGACAAGCAATGTTCAAGTGTGAGGATGTTTGATGTACATAAAATTATACATCTTTTCGGCATCAAAGAATCTCTAAAAACTGCAATTTCTATCAAATAATATAGCATAAAAGACTACTTATCATAATAAAATGTAATTTCAGGTGAAACCAAGCCCCAAACGAAGAAACAAGCGAAAAAATGAAGAAAAACAGAAGAAAACACAAGAAAAGCAAAGAAACACGCCCCCATGCCTCAAGAAACATGCCCCCATGCTTCTGAAACCATAAAAGACAAAAATCTACAAGAAAAGATAAAAACTGGGAATAAAAGCACGGGGCCGTGGACATGAAAAGACAAAATGAATTTAGCACATGTCACTATAAAACACGGGGGCGTGCCTACGTGGACACGGGGCCGTGCCTTTCTCTCCAGATTGCCTATAAATAGTGGCTCATGTTGCACTCATTTGGTGTGACTTGAAAAGAATTCTATCTGGTTTTCTCTTATAAAAACACACACTAACACTCACATAGAAAATTTAGTGAAGAGTTTGAAGGCTTGGAGGTCATCACCATCAACCATCATCCATCATCATCACCATTAAGAAGGAATATTCATCTTCATTTGGTTAGATTGTTTCAAGTTTAATCATGTATTTGTTATCATCATTCATCTTAATGTCTATCATCATGCTCATTATGAGCTAAACTCCATTTACCATCTAAAATATATGAAGAAGCTTTGTTTTACTTGATATTTATACAAAACATGTGATGTAGTCTAGTAAAGTACATGGTTATCTTACAATTATCTTTTGATGAGAAATGTTTCACCATCTTAAATTACTAATTCAAAGTTGGTGGTTGTCAATTCTATTGGCAATCGTTTATGATCGATTCATGTTCTTGAAAGATAGAAATACTTTGATACATTATCGAAACATGGATCCTTATATTGTACTTAAAAATGTAAGATATAAGTTATGATGTATTTCTCTAAGTCTTGGTAATCAAAAAATGGCTTTGCTTAGGATATCATGCTAGTTAAAGAAATTATATGTTAATGGAATGTGTAATTTTAACCTACATATATCAACCAAGGGGAGGTTATGTGAGTTAACTACAACCACCCGAAGTTGTTAATATTGGTATTTGAGAAATCGAAGTCAATCATAATCTTTCTACTTTATGAAACTACTTGCCAACTTAAATTGACATCATTCAGGTGGCATGACATTAGGAAAGAGTGGACTTTAAAATGCGCACGTTACCTCCTTAGTGCCAAAGATGCTCACTTAAAGTTTAAGAAGCTATCTATATATATTGCTACGGCAAGTTTACCACATGTTTAAATATTAATTATCAATGCTAAAATGGAGTGGATTCTTGATCTTAGATGGTAACCTTCACATAATTGAATTACTCGTTTAGAATCACTTGTCTTGGTCACCTATATATTATACATAAGTATTTATATTTTATAAAAAGTTCAAAAAAATTAACCCCAAAATGATTAAAACCTTCAATTAAAGTAAAACAACGATTTATTATTATAAACATTTGTGTCCACGGATCGATACTTGGTTCTTACCAATACTATTCTACATATACGATAGGTACACTTGCATATTTTGTGTGTGTTTAGTTTTTGTAGAAATCACTTTATAAATTTAAAACACGATCTTGTGCAAAAGCAAATCATTCCATCCTTTTATATTTCACCACACGCACGCAGCACATCACGCCTCTAACCGGTGTATATATTTGTAAATTACAATGCTAAAAAACCGTTGTATAGTAATTAAATACAACGAAACATTGATGTTGTTGAGAAAGAATTAGAACGGCCAACTAACCAGTGTTATAGATTTTAACAGCGGGCTACTACCGGGATTAATACCCTTTTACAACGGGAGCCAAGTCGTCGTTTAAAAGTGTTTACAACCTAATGCAACGGGACAAAAACCGGTGTTTATAATTATTTACACAGCGGGACGTGAACCGTTTTGTTTTCAATAAACTAAATACAACGTGCTTATTATATACAATTGGTACGTACAACCACAATATAATAAAAATATTTGTTCATCCACCAGATTCTACATTTCAATATATATATTCCATTTACATACAAACCTAATACAATCATATTGATATACACCAAATATAAAACAAGTTTTCAAAATTTTGAATTGATGAAAGGGAATGGGCTTTAAATTCATCATCTACAATAAATAATGAGATAAAGTTATAACAATTCATAAACTATAAAGTAATTAAAAAAATACAGTACTTATCTAATTTAGTAGTGTTTCATATAATGGCTATATTGTTTGTCCACTCATCAAATTCCATATGTTGAAAAAGAATAATATTTTCTATATAAACTAATTATAATTTAAAAATAAACATGAATAGTATTAAGTACCTACAGCTTATAGAAACATGTGGAGATGTTTCATCATAATTTAAAACATGTACATTAAAAAAAGTAATTATATTTGTAAATAAATAAAGTATCTAGTAATCTAGTATATATACCTCAAACTCTTTTGGATGTCACTCTTTTCTTCAAATCATTCTATTGAAACTAGCTAGTCTTCTACATAATCAAATCTTTAAATACATGTAGCTTATAGAAACTTGTGGAGATATTTCATCCTAATTTAAAACCTATACATAAAAGGAATAATTATATTTGTAAATAAACAAAGTATCTAGTAAGCTAGTATATATACCTCAAACTCTTTGGATGCAACTCTTGTCTTCAAATTAATCCATTGAAACTAGCTAGTCTTCTACATAATCAAATCTTTAGATTATCGGGTATTTAAAGAATTCCTACGTATTTTATCAATAGATAAACTATATAATTTACAAATATTCTTATACCTTTGTTTAATGATGTCAATCTTATATAGATTGGGCCAAAAGATTAAATAGGAATCTGTTTCCTAACGCAAATAAAACATTGGTTAGACAATCTTTAATTACACGTGCATGCACACTTACAAAGTTAATTTAGTTTAAACAATCATACGGAGTGAAAATTAACAAAATAGATTAGCTGGATTCTCTTCAAAATGAATACATATTTGATGGATATATAGTAATTGCCTTTCCAAAAAAAACTTGTGTTTTAATTCATAAAACAAAACAAAAATGTACTGCTTAAGGTTTGAAGAAACGGTGCCTATAGGTAAGCAAGTGAGCGGTTGTTATATGAGGTGGGAAGTAAGCGAGCAGTCGAATATTATTGTCAAAATGAATTCAAAATGTTTTTGGTGAAAATGTAAACATTATGGCGGGGAATTAATAAATTTTGGCGCTGTGAATAGATTATAACACAAGCACTAAATTTAATCAGCGTATATGATACAAATTATAAACAATTGTCTCTAAACCGGTGTAAATTATTAATCTTTATTTCTTATTTATTCTATCTAATAGTACACTGAGTCAATATTCCTACGAATATTTTGCTCGGAAAAGGTTCCATTTTTTAGTATTGTATAAAACCACTTGATCAATTATCTAAGCTAGGGCAGTTTTTAGTTTATACGGGTCGACACCAAAAAGGATATCAAAACATGTTCGAGTCATCAATATTATGTTGAGAATCATGAAAATCTCATATCAACCTAAACTTTACGCTTCAATGATCGAAAAGGGTAAAACTGAAAAAAGTAAAATTTATTATAAACACGAACATTCAATAACCAGATATTTAGCCACTAATATTTGATCTCATCGAAGATCTCATTACTTAGAATTTCTTTATGAAATCAATTATGTGTTTGTTGATTTCATCGGGCTTCTCTTGGTTGATGTAATGAGCCACACCTTCCATTACCACAACTTCTTCCAGCAATGGAACATCCTTCTTAAATCCGCCATTGTTTATGTATTCCTTGATACCTCGTATATTATAGGCAAGGTCCATGTCTCCGATTACAAATTGTGTTGGCACCATAACTTCAGCACCCCTCCATGCAGAAGTTAGTTCCCAGCTCCTGCGGTCATTTAACCAAAATTAAATTACATAATGGACCACTTTTTTTCATTTTTCTTTACTTACAAATGAAGTGCTCGGTAATAGTTGATTCCTCCGGTAATTCCACCTGCCTTCTCGTGCTCGCTGGCGAAGTACTCAATATCTTCTTCAGACAGCCAAGGTGGTAAGGTCACCAGAACACCAGGCGGTGAATGTAGAAACCCTTTACCTTTAGGGAGCAAAAATGGTCCTGGATCTCGTAATGTCAAGATTTTTTTCATGAAAGTTTGATAACTCATTTTAGCAAACTCAGCTTCAATGTCACCTGGTTGCTACACCGTAAATACACATTAATTAATAAAAAGAAGACAGAATTACAAATTTTGTCCTTTAAAAAAAGCCAAATTACGGTTCGTGTCCTTTTCTAAGTTTCCTTGCAGGCGGTGTACTTTAAACTTTTTTTTCCTACAAGTTTTGTCCTTTACGCTAACTGGGTTAGAAAAACTCAGTTAAGTATGACATGTGCCAGACATGTGATGGGCATAATTGTAATTTTAATATATCCCTCTTCTTTCTCTCTAAGCCACCACCATCACCATAAATTCCGGCCACCTCGTTGCAGATTCCATTCAACCCACCACCACCACCTCATTCAGATCTTTAGTTCCTTTCTTCGATGACACTTCAATCAAACTCGCAAGCTTCATAAAATTCAATTTTGAATCATTTTGACCGGAAGCTATTACAGGTTTCAATGTGGAATCAACAATTTTGGGCTTTAAAACATCACCATTGAATACCGATTTCGACTTGCTCACATAACTATCATCTCTAGTAACCAACTCAGACGTCTTCACCGCCTCTTTCTCAAAATACAAACTCGAAACCGGCTTCGAAACCACACTGACCGTACTCGGTGAAGCATAACTCGACAAACTCGCTGAAGCCGAACCACCCGACTGCCCATTCCGGTCCCCACAACAGCTGGAAGCTCTCATAATCATTTCATCAAACACTTGGTGGGTGTGTTCAAGATCCAGCAATTTAACAGCTTCCCTCTTCTGCTCTTCGGTCTGAAACCTCACAAAACACTTCTGTGTAGAGGCTATTGGAATGGCGTCGATCTGGAAAACCCTAGGGGTGTGCTGATGGGGGGGGGGCTGGTGGCTGTGTTTTGCAAGGTTCGTGGTGCTGCGGTGGTGTTGGGAGGCGTGCAGAACACGTGGTTGACCTACAGTTGCCGGGTTATGTTTGGAAACCCTCGGTAGCGGTGGTCCGGTGGCGTCTTGACGCCTCTCTCCGCCGCCGTAAGATACTAACCTGCACTTTTTGTGTTGTTTTGTTGTAACCTTTTACATATTGAACTTCAATTTGCGCTGCTATGTTGCGACTTTGAATAAATTTCATTATCATTCAAGTGTAGCTTCTTGAATAATTTGAAATCATTGACTTTGACTTAGTAATGATGTGTATCTGAAGCCTCTGCTGGCTTGGATTGACAACCAAGATGGTTCGGTCGTGGTTTAAGATTGATGGTATGCCGGTGATGGTAGACGGGATATCAACAGAGAGAGAGAGAGATGGAGGCCATAGTGATAATAAAGTTGCAGGTAGAGGAAGAAGAAGTTGCAGGTAGAAGAAGTTGCAGGTAGACGAAAAGACAAAAATGCCCTCACATGCGTCTCACGTGAGGGCATTTAACTGACTTTTTCTAACCCAGTTAGCGTAAAGGACAAAACTTGTAGGAAAAAAAAGTTTA
This sequence comes from Bidens hawaiensis, assembly GCF_021521415.1. Classification (NCBI taxonomy): domain Eukaryota; kingdom Viridiplantae; phylum Streptophyta; class Magnoliopsida; order Asterales; family Asteraceae; genus Bidens; species Bidens hawaiensis. The sequence goes on along the minus strand of NW_027491112.1, from coordinate 85,961 downwards.
AAGTACACCGCCTGCAAGGAAACTTAGAAAAGGACATGAACCGTAATTTGGCTTTTTTTAAAGGACAAAATTTGTAATTCTATCTAAAAAGAAACAAAAGTTAGTAGACTGAACAAATCAAATTGTTAGCCAACTTGCAGTTATCTATTATATTTATTAATTTTGTATGAGTGTTTATCATTTGAGTATTTAATTATTAGTTATCATTATCTTTTACACAGTTATAGTTATTAACTGGTATTAACACCTTCGCGTTTTACACATCCACTCAACTCGAATGCATGAAGTTATCACCAACATTGCTATCGCCTTCGGTCGGTCACCATCCCCTCGCCCAAGGTCAGTAACTTTCATTAGCAATTAAGAAAGCCGAACAAAAAGTATATGTAAGAACGTTGAACCACACACGCTCATTACTTGAACCAAACACACAAAAATTAAACCAAAACGTGAAATATAGGTCTTTGTTCGTTGCAGCGTGTTAACTCATTAAATTTAGAGTAAAACGTTAAACAAAAAAATTGTTAAAGATGAAAATTATAGAAGACTAAAGTTGAAAGTGGAAAAATGTTGGCGTTAAAGCCAAAATATTTTGTGGCATTTTTGTAAACTATGAAAAGTGTTGGGGACAAAATTAAAAGAAAAAAAAAAGAAACTTAGATTAAAAAAATTACTAAAGCATCAAGTACAAGTATTTGGGCACATAATCTTCTACAATTATATATATATATATATATATATATATATATATAAATTTTGTGCGAGTGTTCATTATTGTCAGCATTTAATTATATAAGATATCTTATCGTGATCTTTTATACAAGGGAGGAGGAAGTGCCCCTCCCATCATTCACACTATTTCTCAAGTGGTGAAGCATGCTTATGGCCCGGGTTGGTCATGCCTCCTTTTTTTGTTGTTTTTTTTTAGTTTTTTTTATTTTTGCGCTAAGTAGTGTAAAATTATTCGTTTTCAATCAAAAATAATAATTTTCGTCCGAAATTTTGAGCATTACCCTCCTTATACGTATGGAGTCCAGCCCATTGTAAGTTAACGTACAATAATCGTTTAACGTACGTTAGGTACGCGGATCATGTTCATGTTTAAAAACCTAAGACGCTCAAATAGAATTCCAAAACCTAATACGTTCAAACTTACCTAAAATGTTCAAGGTTATAACCTAAAACGTTCAAGGCTGAAATCTATAACGTTTAAGGTTAAAACCTAATACTTTCAAGGTTAAAACCTAAAATGTTCAAGGTTTAAAACATCATATGTTCAAGGTTAAAACCAATTATGCTCAAGTAAAAAACTAATCGATTAAAAGATCCAGTTTAGTGATTAGTTAGATCAATTTCAAGGCTAATTAATCAAATGGCTTCAACAATTTCAATTTCGGTTGGTTAATTGATCATACAAACCTATGAACAACGATTAGAGGAACATCGATAAAAGAGGACGGTGCTCACGACGGTGGACGGTGATTGCGACGGTGGAAGGTGGACAGTGGATGGAATCAGTGGACTTTGAATGAGACGATAGGGGCGGTGAACGACAAACAGATCACATAGTTGTGATTAAAGGGTTAGCGTTTTTTTTAAATCGACGTTCTATAATGTCGCGTACATATTGTATGATAAGAAATTATAGTATTGGATCATTTACCTAAATTAACTAAATTATTTTCAAATTAAAGACATAAAAAAATATTATTTTTCAAACTCATTAAGAATTTGAGTATATAATATTCAGTTAACTTGATTTTTTTATCAAATAATAACAATATGAGCATAATAATTGGCAATTAACTTGATTTTTTTTGTTTGAAATTGAAATTATAAATTGGTAGAAAATTGAATTTAGGGCTTGGCTTTATTTTATAAGAAAACTTCAACTACCTACCCTAAGTCATCTTTTCTCCAGCCACTAACCAACCCTAATCTTCTTCTCCAACATCAACTCAACCACCACCGGTCACCCACCTCTCACCGATCTCTGGCACAGCCGCCACCACCATGCCACACGCGGGTCACCATTACCATTACCATCTACAGGACACTCTGTCCACCCTAATCTCTCAATACAAAGAGATTGACTTTTAGTTATTCAACACATAAAATATTTTTATCTCATTATGATACCTGAAATCTGGTCATGTAGTGATCATCTCCGTACTCTTGTCTTAACAACTCGACCAGGCCTCCATTTGGGTTCCAAGGAGTAAATACTAAGGTTAACCAAAGCTTTGACTCTATCGGGCTGAAACATACACAAGTACCAAGCAATGTAAGCACCCCAGTCATGACCCACAACAAAAACCTTTTCACCTTCGTTTGTGATAGCATCAAGTAGCCCAATCAGGTCGCCCACCAAATGAGGAACAGTGAACTTGGTGTGGTCGTTGATGGGTGCACCCGTAGTCTGACCATACCCGCGAAGGTCTGGTGCCACGGCTCGGTAACCATGGTCCGCCAAATACAGAATCTGGTGGCGCCAGGAGTACCAGAGCTCGGGGAATCCGTGAAGGAACAAGACTATTGGACCTTCACCCTTTTCGGCTACGTGCATGTTGAGCCCATTGACATGTAAGGTCTTGTGCTGTATCCCCTCCATGTTATTGTTATTGAGTATTAAATTTGAACAATATGCTCATGTGATTCTGGTTAGATGTTACCGTCTTATATAGTACTCATGGAATTGGTTCAGGCTTGAGCTACCACGTAAAGACATCAATTATATCGTGAAAGAGGACAAAGAATTAAATTATATGTAAGATTGGATAGATAACGTGACAGAATAATTCAGCTATATATATTAACGTATTTAAAAAAAACAAAGAACGCGCGTTTCTGCAGCTAATCTATCCGAATTCGGTTGTTATCGAATAACGATACAGCAACTAAACCAAAAATAAATACATCAATGTCCAAATACAACAATTTAACATATATTATAAAACCCCTATTGCGAAACAAAAAACAAAACAAAACAAAACTTGTGCGTAGTAACGACGAACTGACTTCGAATTCAGTTAGTATCAACCATCTCGACATTGAATCATGAACATAATTCTTTTTTGTTGATGATACGTAATCTTCTTAATTATTCGACATTAAACTTAGAATTATAATATATCTTTCTTCTATTTGCTTTCGAACATAAATTTGTAACATAAATGTGTTAACATAAAAATATTTAAAACAAAAGAAAAATTTGTTGATGTGGCACAGGCCGCGCAGCCACGTTCCCACTTACGGTGAAACGGCTCGAATCAAACATAAATTCGTACGCCCAGAAAAATTGGTGATGAGTGGCACCAAATATAAATTTTAATCTAGAATGGTTGTTTGATCTAAGCTATCAAAGAAAAATTAAAATAAAAAGAAAAAAAGAGAAAATTAGAAAAAGATCACAGACCAAGAGTTAAGGTGAGTGTTTTGGCTAAGTAGCAGGTGTTAGGTAAAGTGTTACGTTATTGTAACGTAATTGAAACTCTAAATAGCTCACCTTTCAATAAGTTTGTCGTGGTTTAACCGGATAAAATTAAAAAAAATATGTCAAATCAGCCCATCACCATTTAGAATTTTGTTCATCCCTTTTCGAGAAAGTTAATGGAGTATAACGAAAACGAATAACTTTATAGACCCTCCCATCAATTTAATAATTATAATGGAAACAATAGAATCCGACCCTCCCTCAACTTGTTCCCCTCCTTTTCTTACTTTTTCTCTCTTTCGAGTCACGAGAGAGACATAAAATTCAGAGTTGGAAAACAGCCAAAGCCTAGTGGGTATATTCAAAACTTGAAACATTTGGATCAACGAGTATTCTAAGACCGGATAGAATTATGTAGAATATTATATAATAGGTTATTGACATGTGGGTATCACGGGTGGAAATTAAAATCGTCTAATAATCACATATAACTTTAACCGACAATATTGCCCGTTCTTGAAAGTAAGTTCATTGAACTTGTTTAAAATCGAAGGATAGACAAAGTCTATTAAATCATAGATTGGATATAATGAATTGTTAATTAGATGATCATCGGAAATTTGTACATTAATTCGTCGTCATTTGGACTCCCCCCCCCACCGAACATTCCCTTCATATATATCCAATAGTTAATTCGTAAATTATTTTTATCTCTTCAACATGTAAGGTTTGGCATCCAACAGTGAGCCTCGTGTTTTTTTGATAGTTTAAGTACTTTTCACTTTGACAAGATATAGGAAGAACTAATTTAAGTGTAATTTAAAATAAACACGAACAAAAGTCTGTACAATTTAACTATTTATTTAACAAAAGTATCATAAATTTAGTATTTACAACTCCCTAAATATTTCCTTGTATATAAGGTTGTAGCATTTCGTTGTTGTCAAAGATTAATATAAATAGGAACAAATTGGTTTTTTAATAGCTAATAACTAAACACTTACAAACATCAATCGGCTTATATGACTTGTTTAATGATTCAGAGAGCCATAACTTGTATACACTCTAATATTGACTTGAACTTGTTATGACTTTAACTCAAGATGTTAATAACCCATATTAACTCAAACAGGTTCTAAATCATGACACGAACTTGTACAACAATACATTTTAGCATTTCTGGATGTGGCAACCATTCGATATAGTTACGTATTTTATTTTCCATTATTAAGATACTAATAATGTATTCATCTTTTAATACATACAAAAGAGAATAAAATAATTTTAGTGGTTCTTAAATATTTAGTAGTTCTCATTAAGCCCACCATTATGTATAAATCTTAAAATATTGGTTTTAGTTATTGATCTGTATTGATAATCTTTATATCTAAAAAGACAAGTGTCTCCAACATATGATGTATTGATAATACGAAATCAAATTGCACAATGATCTTGGCTAGAAAATAATTTAATATATTATAGAAACAGAGCTTTCTCTTTTTATAGTATTATTTGGAAATGAGTTTAATAGACTTTCCCTAAATCTTGTCCATATGCAACCAATCTATTTTTTTTCCTCCTATAAAGTCATGCACTTGGCCATTAACATCTTCTCTATCTTATTTTTGCTGATATTGACCTTGACTTTGTTAATGGTCATTGCAAAACAGACTACAACTGAAAAACAATACTTTCTCTTTAATTTGAGCGAAAGTTTCTTATCTGAAGGTGTTAGACCACATGAATTATATAAGTGCGATAATCAGTATTAGTACACAAAATAACTTTTACTTCAACAAAACGTCTACTATCACACCCCACACTACGGCCTAGGAGTATGACACATATGTTGATACCACAATTGTAATTAAATCAGAGTTACGTTTAAATAGCGGAAGTCTTTTAATACTTGTGGATTTAAAATATAACATTTACATATACAAAAGACGGGATTTAAAAGTTCCCGTATATAGTTTGAAAGATTACTTGTTTAAGTTTTACAAAACAAACCACCATTTAACATTATATTATATTTAACAAAAATATCCGAGCCATCGGATTCTTGCACTTCGTCATTCCAAGTGCTAACCTTGATCACCTGCAAAATGTATGAAAATACGTCAGCAACGAATGCTGGCGAATATGCTGACGCTATAAATATTTTCTTTACTCAATCACCCCTCGAGACTACGTAGGTCTCGGCCCAACGTGGCTTAGGAATAATCAAGTTAAAACAACACAATTCATAAACTCAAGTCTCTATACTCGGGTTCCCAGCAAACACCACAGCGTTCAACTAGTTGAGTGCGATACGCGATGACGTTGGCCTTTGATGATCGCGTATCCCCATTGACCCCTTATAGAATGTTTTGACCAAACCCGTCGCGGTACGCGATGGGCTCGTCTTTTGTCCCGTCGCGTATCTTGATAGGACAGAGAAACAGAATTTTCACTTTTAACCTTGGAGTTTGGAATTTGGCAAAATTTGTCCCTTGACTTTGAAAGTTTAACATTTTTAACTCGAAATTTCCGTGATGTTACATCTACCTAAATTAATTACTCGCAATATAGTTCCATTACACAAACCGTTCTTCTGATTCATATTCCTTAGTAACATTATTGGCAGACCGACTTTTAGAACCAATCTACGAGTCAAAATGATTTTGCTCTTTTTGATTTTATTTAGTATAATGTGTTTATGAAAGTTATAGTTCAAATTAAATATGAAAAAATAATTTGTATGATCTTACTTAAAACCAAAAAACTGATTTTTATATGGAATACAACTAAATTTGTGAATTTTGCTGCTAAGTATGGAAACAATACAAATCGAGTAAATCAAATATGAGTAAAAAATAATGGAGAAATAAGTTTTAAATTTCCAGTATACATTAAATTGGTCAAATAACATATTAAGTTGATCAAATAAATTAATGTGTATTCAATACAAAACATATTAACTATTTAGTATAATCAAAAGTAATTATTTAAATTCCCAGTATACATTAAATTTGTCATTTATACTAATTAAAAATAAGTCAAATATAAAAGATGAAAATTTTTATAACATTGAATACTATTAAAAACTATAAAAGATTGTTGCAAAAGTGTTAAATTTCGGTTTTGTAAAACTAGAAATAAATAAATGTAAATATTATTATAAATTTTTTCATTTTTCTTGGAAATTCAGTAACTAAACAATATACTATTAATTTTTTTAATTATCACGAAATTATTGTCAACACTTTAGCATCATTACCTTTTTTAACAATAAATTTCATTAGCTAATTAGTTTTTTTCAATTTTATACATTAATCTTAGTATTTAGCCTAATTAATAATTGGCCAATTATAAAAGATGGAAAATTTTTATTTTATGTTTTGTTTATTAGTTTACTTTTTAATTTTGCCCGAATAATTTAGACAAATCGGTAATTCTTAACATTTATGTCTAATTAAAAATTATTCAAATATAAAAGATGGAAAGTTTATTGATATTGGAGACTATTAAAAACTACAAAAGAGTGATCAAAATCCGGTTCTTAAAAGCATAAATAAATAAATAAATAAATGCATAAATGATTGGAATGTATCATTAAAACTAAAGATGATCAATAATTAGCATAAATAAGTAATATAGTGAATATCTAAGATTTTTTAAATATAAATTTAAAATAAGTAATAAACAAAATATTAAATTGGTCAAATAAGTTAACGTGTATTTAATACAAAACTTATTAACTTTCGAGTATAATCGAAAGTTAATTATTTAAATTTTCAGTATACATTAAATTTATCATTTATGCTAATAAAAAAATGGTCAAATATAAAAGATGGAAAATTTGTTGACATTAAAGACTATTAAAAACTACAAAAGATTGTTGCAAGAGAGGTTAATCTCGGTTTTTAAAAACAGAAATAAATAAATGTAAATATTATTATAAAAACTTTCCATTTTTTAGAAGTTTACTAACTAAACAATATAATATTAATTTTTTTAATTATCACGAAATTATTGTTAAGATTTTAGCTTCATTAACTTATTTAACAATAAATTTCATTAGATAATTATTTTTTATCTTGACTATGCCTAATTAAAAATTGGTAAAATATAAAAGATGAAAAGTTTTTATTTTCTATTTAGTTTATTAGTTTATTTTTTAATTTAGCCAGAATAATTTAGAAGAATCGGTAATCTTGACATTTATGCCTAATTAAAAACTAATGTAAAAGATGTAAAGTTTATTGAGATTGGATAATATTAAAACTAAAAAAGTGTTCAAATTCGGTTCTTAAAAACATAAATAAATTAATTTATAAGATTGATTATATAAAAATCAATTAAATTATAAGAATTGTGAAAAATACATAAATACATTATAATAATAAAAAATATACATCCAATCTTGTACAAAAAGTAAGACATTTTTGCAGCAAACACTAGGATGACATTAGCTATTCTAGTTGGGAGCCATAAGCTGAAATGATAAAATTAAATAAATGTTAAACAATATATTATTTGGACTAAATGGAACTTTGGTCCGGGCTTTGAATATACCATTTCGTCTTACAAAATCATTTATATCGACCAATCTTCTCCGGGCTTTGAATTGTCCTTGAGACGCTATAGTTTCAAAATATGCACCTTGAGGATACAGCCACTGTGTAGCGCATCCAATTGGTTCAACATTGTGATGTTTGTTGGCTCCATCTTCCTGGTGGTGAAAAAAAACATTAATTTCTGAACAATAACACTTTTAAACAAAAACTAAAAAACAAAATGAATGATATAAACAACAAAAATATAAACCTTAGAAACCAAGAAAATCGTTTTAGCTCAATTTGGTATGATAGTGTAAGAATTCTTGTGTGAAAGTGAATTATTTATATATAGTTCATAGTAAATGATTGAATTTTGGAAGGAATGAATAAAGAAGGAATGTATATACGAAATTAATTAAAAACATAAAATTAGGAAACTTCAATTACATTAAATCATGGACGAAAATTAGGGAATAAGGATTAAGGGATTTTCAAATTAATTTTGAATTACTAAACTGTAATGTTAAGTATATAATAAATACAAAATAATTCAATTCAAATCTTTAATTCTAGACTATATTTAAACATACGGAATTAACATTTTAATGTGGAAAAATATGTTACTAAATTTTTTATTTACATGAATATAATGAATCATCAATTCAATCAATTAAATAATTACCGTATATCTTGAATGATTATCAATTACCGTATATCTAATATCTGAAATGATAATCAATTATGATATATTTAAATTGTGAATCATATGGTTGAAATTTATAAAAATAGTCAACATAATATAATTAATAAGCATTTGAATAATTAAGTAACGGATATAAGTTGTGTAAAAATAACTAAGTAATTTCTTTTTTTAGGTATTAATAATAACACAATTTTAATATAATAAACAGCAATTTAAAAATCGAGTCATTAATATAACATATGGTAAGTAGTAATAATAATTATAAATTAACATATATTTCAAATTAGAATCAACCTTATATATTAAAATCTTTGATTGACTACTTTTGAATAAGTCAATCGGTCAAAATCCGTATTTATAGTAACCCTTAAGGATGCATAATCAAAACCTTAATCAAATGATCAAATGATATATCATAATTTATTAAAATATAGAAATTCCATAATTTAAGAATTCCTTAATCAAATGGAAAATTTATCTCTAATTTACAGAAATTGATTACAGAAATTGATATTTCATAAATATAAAATTAGAAACAATTATATTAAAGTTAAATCTGTAATCTCTGTATATTAGGTTGTTTTATATTGAATTCAATAGATGAAATATCAATTAATTATCTCAAATAAATTAAACCTGGACGGAAGCCTGGTGATTAAACTAACCGGAGGTAACGTTGATGGTGAGCACCTTCATCGATGGTAGACCGTGAATTTGACAGATAAATGAATTGAAGGTAGTGATAGGTGAAACAGGATGTAACCGTTAATAAGAATTGAGGCGTGAAAGAGGAAAATTGATTTGGGTTTCTAGGTTAAGTTATATTATAGTATACATAATAAAAATAACATAAATAATAAAAATGGTAATAATTAATAAATAAATTGGTTAATCATTATTAAATTAAGATTAAATTAAAGTTAAAGAGAATCATTAAAGAATTGATTGTATCTTATTTTAATTTAATTTTGATTTATTTTATTTAAATGAAAATTAAAGAGGTGATAGATATAGATGGAAAGTTTAGGAAACAACCAATAGAAAGAGGGGAAATTGAGTTAAAGCATATTAGTTTAATAGTATGTATAGATTATTTTTATACGTGTATTGTCAATATTTTTTTTGATCGTTCAAAAAAATTATATTTATTCATTCATTCATTCATCGATTGTAACGGCCAATGGAATTGTACTTGCTATTATTATTATTTAGATATTGGATGCTTATTCACACTACTTTGGAGTTTAAAATTAGTTAATAGACACACACGTGCTAACTGTTAGAATTATAGTTCACGTTGCTTGCAGTAGATATCGCCTCGGTGATATATTGATTATCGGTACTTGATAAAATATTAGTCAAAATATCGGTATCGATGATATCGACGATATTGAGCCGATATTTGACCGATATATCATCAATATTTTCTATATCAGTGTTTAAGTCTTATTTATCAGTTTTTAGTGTTCAATGTTATTGTTTTAAGTCTTAGAAAATGTTTGGGATTGAGTTTGAAAACTGTTTATTGTCTTATTGACTTTTTCAAAAAGTCTTTTTAAAAAGTCAAGATTTGGGACATTTAGAAAACTGTTTTTAACACTTTTACAAAGCTAAAATGAAAGGAATTTTTGTGATTGCCAAACACCATTTAACTTATTAGATTTTTAAAAAAGCCAATAAGATGTTTTCAAACTCAATCCCAAACATGCTCTTAATCAGTTCCTACTTGCTACGATTGTTATTGTTTTGCAAGTTACAAAAGGTCAGTTTGTTAACAGTAACAAACAAAATATGTTAGCGTTTTTATGGTTTCAATGTAAAACACGATTCATATCCTTGATACCTTTATTGGTATTATCATGGACAGGTGTCTGAATTCGTTTTAATGGTTTTTTATGATTTAAACTTCTCCTTACTAGTTATATATTCTTTTTTAGAATGATGATTTTCTTGTATTTAGACTACCACTAGAGCACAAATGAGAGGTATTTTTAATTTGTTCACGTGGCAACCTTTCAACGATATTCATTTAAAACTAATAATTAACAAATGCATACTAGTAGTATACTACATACCATTAATAATAAATATAATATATGTTTGAAGGAAAAATAATATGTATGTAAGGCCCCGATCTTGGTGTGGATTTACTCATAACACAGTTCTAAATTTCAAAGTTAATTAAAACTTTCGCGAAATAAATAAAGCTTCAATCATTCGTTATAAACATTCAAACTTGTCTTTAAAAACATAACATAAAACATATTATTTAACATCATGACAAATCTTTCTGCACCTGTGTGCATACTAAAAGTCAGCTACGCTGAGTGAGTTCTAGTTAAAGTAGGTAATGTATAATACGTTCACATACTTACTCATACGTATCCGTAGATACATATTACTTACTTAACTTGCTTAACTTTCTTTCATACGTACATAAGTATATACTTTATTTCTTTATTTTATTCTTTCATACTTTCATATTTTATTTTGCTTTACATACATACTTATACGTTTTAAATTAGAGCCTTTCATCCTATAACCTCATAGATATTATTAGGGTTCGCCACCCTTAAAGAGCCTTTCGCCCTATAACCTCACATATATTAGTAGGGTCTGACACTCTCCTTCACAGATATTACTAGGGTCTGACACCCTCCTTCACAGATATTATTAGGGTCTGTCACCCTCTTACTGTCGTCTGTAAATTCATACATACATCTTACATACTCTTAATCTATTCTACATCATTCATATATCGTACATACATCATTCATAGATATTCGTATATCATACATACATCATTCATAAACATTCACATAGCATACACTTACCACTTAAGGTAAGTGTATTAACTAATCACATCGAGTATGCACATAGCCCCGAAAACATAACAAGGAAGTGGGGCTAGAAACTCACATGAGCGAGGAATCAGTACACACAACCAAATCCTCGTCACCATCGGGTATAGCTAGGATTGGATCTTGTATGAGTCTCTTCTTCAATTCCTCAAAAGCCTCCTCCTGAAACTTACCCAATTGAATACTACAGACTTCCGGGTCATTCCGGTCAACGGTGCGGCTAACTGTATAACAATTACATGTATCAAATAACTACTTCTAACTATATCATACTTCTAAGTTATTGTAACCCCTGGTTATGGGGTCCGGGGGCAGCACCCCTGGCAGCAGGGTCTAGAGGCGGCAACCCCTAGTAGGGTCCAAGGGGCAGAGCCCCTGGCTGGGGTCAAGACGAATGAGTGATAATTCCTTTTGGATAAGCACCATTCGTTATCCCATTCGTTATGACGAATGATTCCATTCGTTATAACAAATGGTTTGATCTGAGTCTTCACGAGACGAATGAGTGCATAATGAATGACTAAGGCCATTCGTGTTTTTTTAGACGAATGGAATGTTCATTCGTTACATGAACACGCGTGTGTGCCTTATAACGAATGGTTTGATTCGCTGTCTCAACGTGACGAATGAATGGGTAACGAATGAATAAGGTCATTCGTGACTCCTATATGACGAATGAGAGGCTCATTCGTTACAAGAGCATACGAATGTGGCTTATTCGTTATGACAGTTCAACGAATGACCTACGATTTGCTCAACATAACGAATGAACAACAGTAATTATCCCATCTTAGACCCAAAATGTTAAGGTCAAAATCGTCAAGAACACCAAACAGTCAAGTCAACAGATACCAGATTTGCAATTAGCCTTCAAATCACGATGAAACAACACAAGTTTGGTATCATTGAACTCGTATACCCAGCGCCTACAAACCCTAATCATCCAAACATCCAAACATCGTGTTTAAATGGTACATTTGATCGACACAATCTTGGTGTATGTTTTTCTCGTCACGACTCTCTAACACCCACAAGCTCGGGTCTTTTCCTTCGGATCTTGGTACGAGATAAAGGAGGGTGTTCGTGTGTGTTTTTGAGAGTGTATGGAGGCTAGATGATAAAAATGAGAGTTTGGGGTTTTAAGGAGGTTTAAGGGATTTATATACCCTTAAGCCCATGGACCTAAGGCCCATCACCATCCCTTATTCCATCTTTTAAATGTCCAAGCCCACACTCTAATAGTTTATTTATCTAAACCGAATAACGACACGTTATTAAATAAACGAAATTTTTGTAATTTATTTTTCTCAAAAGTAGGATGTTACAACGTAATTGGAGGAGATGACGATGAAAGAAAATAAAATATGATCTGAATGTCGTTACATTTAATCCGAGTGTCGTTATGTTACGTGAATTCGGTTGGTATCGGTTACTTCGTTACGGAATCAGTTACTTCGTATGGTAACGACAAAAACCCAAAGAAGTAAATGTTCAAGATAGTATTACCACTCGTATAGCTTAAGAAAAAACATATTAAAAAACGACATGCAGTCGGTTGGTAAAACCCGCAAGGTACGATTGTGAGTCTATGCGAATTCAGCTGGTGTTGGATTGCAGTATTGAAACTAACTAGAAAATAACTTCGTCAGCATCCAAATACCACGAATAACATGTTTAAAACCTAAAAAACTCTCGTGTTACGACGGCGAACCAACACATTTTTGGTCCGTTTCGTGTTACAAAACAAGAACTAAACAAAAATACAAATTAAACAACACCTAAATACAAATAAATAATATATTTAAAAAAAACTCACACTTTGCGGTAACAAACTAGCACGAATTTGGTTGGTGTCGATGGTAACAAAAATATAATAACATGTGCGTTGCGGCAGCAAAACGACGTAAATTCAATCGTTATCGGGTTACATCACCATATATAAAATAAATAAATGGTCTAACACCAAATACAACAAATTAAAATATTAGACAACCCAAAACCAATAGTTAGAGCCAACAACTAGCTCGTTGAACAATAAATATAGATATAATTTGATAAATCGATACAGTTTTTGCTAGAAAAAGTTGTTAAAGAACGAAAATATTTATAATATTACAATTTCAAATTGAAATTCTACTTGTCGCTGTTAAAGTAGTATACCACTCACCTCTTCATCTTTCATTCGTATTCTTTCATCTGTGTACATCTGATTACGTAACACTCAGTCACCCCCCACGTGGTGTTCGGTCTTTCTCTCTTCCCTTCCATTCCACGTATCCACGTCAATTCCACCCGTTTATGATATCCACAATTCCACCTCTTTGTTTCTTCTATCGATCATCGTTGTGGCTGCCAACTGTTGCCGGGTTAGATTTTAAAACCCTAGGTGGCGGTGGTGTGCTGGTGGTGATGATCGATTTCTTCGTCACGTGGTTGGATTTCCTCTAATTATTTCATCCAAGGTATTGAGATCATGCTTATTTAGTTGCTTTTGTAATTTACTTTATTTTATTTATTTAGGGTTATAATTGAGCAATTGATAATTAGGGTCTCTTTGTGATTATTTTTATGGCTACAGGCTGTCTAATATCACCAAACCAGTAAGTTGTTTCTTTTAAAGTTTTATCTTAGATTCTAATGATGATAATTTAGTGAATTTAGCTTTTGTTAGTAAATTAATTTTTGGCGTTTTAATTAGGTGTTTAAGATATTGGTCCAACCTAGAGTGTTTTCTAATTCTGTAAAAGCAGCAAACAAAATTAATGGTTTATTTATCTTCTACCTAATGTTTCTAATTCTACATAGTCATCATGAAATTCAATTAAATTTTTTTTTGATGCGTCAGGTGCCTTGCTTCAGTGTATAAATTGTGATGTGAAAGTCAGCTTGAAATCAATGGTGTGTGACTTAACAGTATGCCATGTAAACGGAATCCATTAGAGGACCGTTGTTGTCGTCTAACGGTCGTTTCTATGTCGTCAACGGATCTGCGCTTCTGAATCGAGTGTATACTGCGTTCTTCAAGGTAATAAACTACATTTTAAGCACTATAGTTTGATTTTATATAGTCTTCTACTAGAGGCATTGTGATCATTAAAGGCTGGATTTTTATTTGGACCCTTTTACTTGCTTGGTATGGTGCTGTGTATAGTTTACTCTAAAAGGGTATGATTGTTGGTTTAAACTAAAGGGATCATTGGATTCATGTCATGGCGTGGCAAGATTCGAATGGCGTGGTTATGAACTATGCAACGGTTGATTTGCAGCCGAAGCTGTTCCGTCATGCACTCGCTGATTATTTGAATTCTTCTAAGTTTTCACTTATTGATTACTAAAAGTTAGGTTTACCATTTTTTATGGATTATAATTCTTTAATTTACGTTTTAAAATATAGTTGTTGAAGCTACCAAGTGTAAATCATTCTGGTGTAGTTTTCTATAAATTGATATTGTGGCATTGCAAGGTTTAGACACAAATATCACTACCCTTTTTTCTTTTCTAACTTATGATTTTATGCAGGTTTAATTAGTACATGCTTTAGAGAAAGATCTCAAGTTTATGATTTCCAAGCTGATCTTCATGATCATTAGACTATGAGCAGTTTTAAGCTTTTTGATAGTTGTGATAAATCGGCGTTAGTGTTGGCAAACATAGCTAGACCTAGGTTTTGCCAAAACGGTATTGCCTGGACTAATTAATTTAAAAGGTTTTTTTATTTCAACTTTGTTAAAAGTGTGGCATTGGTAAATTTAGATAACCTGAAAATTAGACCGAAGTTTCACCAGTTTTAGGGTCAGTTTTTAATTTATATTTTAAGAATGCGCTTTTATTTTAACAATATTTTTAAAATTGACATTTTAGGTTTCATGGAAAAACGTCTGAAAATTTTTGTTAACTTTAAAATTAAAAATAAAATAGCAGCACCTGATAATTATACAGTCATATTTGAAAATTTTTCAAATAAAAAATGGTTTTTAAGTTACAATATTGTATGCTATTGTATATAAATGTTTTTGTACATAGTGTATTCTACTTAAATTACTATTGAATGTTGTATTGATTGTCTACTTTGTGAACAAGAAGTAGGTGTTCAAGATTGACGATGATTATAAACGTGAGGATTAATGGCCGATTTCGAACCGAAATGCAACCAGAAATGTGAGTACCGATTTTGGACCCAAAACCAAGCTAAAGGCTTCATCCTTTACTAATTTATATAAAGTAGTACACGTGATTTTTTTTTCAGGAAGAAAGCTAAAAAAATTGATATTGGGGTATTTAACATCAACCAAACGGCCATGTATATGCAGCGTGTATATAGCATGGTATTTATTGGAATCAAGGGTTTAATTAATTAATGCTAATTTCACCAAGTGTTAGTTTGAACTTTAAAGTGTTATTTATGTATCCACTATGGTATTAATTGAAAATGTTCTTTATAAAGTTATGGTCATTTGATTTATAGAACAAATAGAATGCATTTATATATTTATATTTTTACATACACACAAATTTTGATGTTTTAATGTTTAATTTTTCTTTGCTGGAACTCATTTGTTTTGACATCAACTGTGGTTTCTACATGTAATAGCCATTCTTAATTAACGACATATATTGACAGGTACTGAATTACCACAACAATTTCATATGTATATACAAGCCAAAGGCTTAACGAAAAAGCCAACTCTTTTGATAGTAAAAGTTTTGATAGTAGAACGCGACTACAATTATTTTTGTGAGATTAACTATTGAATTTTTTATAAACAAACCTATTTTTATTTTCACTCCATATATACCGCCAAACAAAACTCAATATTTACCGCCGACTTTTTTCTCATTGATAAAGTAACCATTTTCAAGTGTATACAACCTCATTTGACTGTTGGAGCGTAAATTTTAGAGTACCTCACTAAGCTTGCTTTCGTATTCATTTTCTTTATATTTAATGGATATCTTTACCAACTCAAACAATAAACCCAGCTTGACTAATTCCCAACATCAAACCATATATGAGGCTTTATTGCAACAAAGTATTGAAGGAAAGCTAAAATATGGATCCATAAGAGATGTAACATCACAGTTCTCTGTATCTACCGGCACCGTAAGTCGTATTTGGCATAGAGCTAGATTTCAAGCCCTACATGGATATGTGCTCGACGTGTCTTCAAGGAAACCATATGTAGCTAAACAAAAAAGGATTCAAATCAATTTCGATCAAGTTTCACAAATACCACTACGTCGTCGAACCAATATTCGATCAATTGCGAAAGCAGTCAATGTTTCAAAATCAACTGTGCATAGAAGAATAAAAGAAGGTGAACTTCGACCACATACGAATGCTATTAAGCAAATATTGACCGAGGAAAATAAAAAAGAAAGGTTAGGATTTGTTTATCTATGATTACTCCATCTTTGTCTGATCCTTCATTTAATGATATGTTTAACGTCGTTCACATTGATGAAAAATGGTTTTACATGTCAAACTATCTAAATGTTGCTACCTTGTACCCGGTGAGGATGAGCCACTAAGAACATGTAAATCAAAAAAAATTATCACAAAGGTTATGTTTCTAGCCGCGGTTGCACGACCAAGATTCGACACGTCGGGTAATGAAATTTTCTCGGGAAAGATAATTATTTTTCCTTTAACAAAACTTGAACCCGCAAAACGTTCAAGTAAGAATAGTGTGGCGGGGACTATGGAGACTAAGCCTATCTTATCGGTGACTAAAGAAGTAACGAGGTCATGGTTAATTGATAAAGTATTATCGGCTATTTGGGATAAATTGCCACAAGGTCATACGGTCCAATATTTATTCAACAAGACAATGCGAAACCACATATTAATATTGATGATGAACAATTTATTCAAGAAGCATTTTGAGGTGGGTTTGAAATTCGACTTTGTTTCCAACCTCCAAATAGCCCAGATATAAATGTGTTAGATCTCGGGTTTTTTTCACGTTATTCTTCGGGAACAAGAGGTTTTGGCATCAATCAATGAATTGGTTCATGTGGTCCAACTTCTTTTGACAAAATGTCATCACATGAGCTTAACAATGTCTTTTTATGAAAGAAATCATGAAGGTGCATGGTAGCAACAATTATCAAACACCACATATCGGAAAAAGGTAGATTGCTAGGTAACACGTTATAGTGGCAGTGGTTATGGTGTAAACATCGATCAAGAAAGATGATCTACTAGACTGTATTCTACTTTGGTGAATAACCTATAATTTTGTGTACACGAAAGCAACAAACAATAGCATAATCATCGTGTGAATAAAAGATTCATGGTTGCTACATTAACAACATGTCTGAAACACGTTCACGCTAAAAGGGTTAAAAGGTTAAAAGCTTCGTTTCCCGCCCAAACTTATGTAAACAAGTACCCACGTGCTACAGTACGATTTCAAATCACTGTTCTTATCTGACCAAAGTACATACTTAGATAAAGTATTACTATTTTAAGCTATGGACCAGCGGTCCAAGCCTTCCCGCCCATAAAGGTCAACTCTCTATGCAAACAAGCGGTTAACTAGTGTAATAACTGAACTAAAAGGCTTATATCTTCTTCATATAAATAGATAACTTAGCCTTAAACATAAACACAACAGATTTGGGCAGATAACACCATCTCCCTAATCTTCTCTTCTTCCTTGAGAAATATGCTCTTTTAATAACTTCATAGCTTCGTCAAGAACATCATCCTAAACCGATTCCAAATATCACGGTTTCGGATCCTTGGTGAACTATAACAACAAACAACTAACTAGTGAACCTCCTTCTACGTTTTGCAAACGTAGAGGGACACCACGACCTGCGTTAGGCTAACTGAACCCTTGAAGCCTCTTAGCCTAACCAGTCCATTCACTATCATTGGTCTTATCTTTGTTGTAGCAACAAGTTGGCGCCCACCGTGGGGCTACGCCGCTTACTTTAAAGACCAGTAGTGTAGCTCCATCACCATGTCAGAAGGTGGATCTCCTAGAGAAGTTAATCAAGTGTCAAGAACACTGACACCGAGTGCCGGCCAAGAAACTCCAGCAACTGCCTCGATATTTTCCACTCCGGGAGGAACTTCGACGGGACCTTTGTTCCTCGATTTTTCACCTTTTCGAACTCCAACCCCTTCACGATCTGGAGTTCCTTCTCCCCATGCAGGAGTCACGAACACCCCGGAACACGTCGACTTGACGCTAGAAGGGGTATCACGGAATTTCTTGCAATTAAGACATCTCCTTAACCAACATGTGAGCCAAGAAAGAGAAAAGGGGATAAGAATAAGGCTAGATTATGACGAATCAGAGCCCTCATTGTCGCTCGGACGTCCACCTTCCCCTCCAACCAGCTCACGTCCGGTTGTTTCCCTTTTCGAAGCTGGCCCAAGTGTAACCTGTCAACCCTTTAACCCATCTTCCTACACCTATGGGAGATCAAGCCCACCGGCTTTCCCTTTGTTCACCTCACAACCCCTTGGACACGAGACCACTCTGGACCAAATATGGCGGTCACCAGTTTCAAGTGCTCCTCCTACAGCCACTACGTGGGAGCAGGCCATGTCGGTCTTGCCCTTGGCTCGAAGTGCAGCGATGAGCACTTCCATGGGAGCAAACCAAACAGCAGCAACACCCGAAAGCCTTCAAGGCTTTAACCTCATGCCTCAGATGATGGCTCAAATGATGGCACACTTCCCTTGGACCTAGCTCATCAACCAAGCATTGGGTACTCACCAAGGGACAACAAGTCATAATCCTGTTGTGAGGCTAGATGAAGATCTTGCAAAGCCTTACAAGCCCGGTAACTTATCATGTTTCTCTCAACAAATAGCCGATTATGACTTCCAAACAAAAATCAAGATGCCACCCCATATAAAAACATATGATGGGACTGAAGATCCTGAAGACCACCTCCAAGTCTTCACCGGGGCAGCCAGGATTGAAAAATGGTCCCATGCTGAGTGTTGCTTGATGTTCATGTAAACGTTAGTCGGATCGGCAAGAATATGGTTCAACTACCTTCCTGCTCAAAGAGTTCGAAGCTTCAACGATCTGAGCAAAGGCTTCTTGGCCCACTTCTCACAACAAAGAAGGTACGTCAAGGACGCCACGGTCATTTTTCAGATAAAACAAAAAGATGATGAAAACCTTCGAGACTTCATCGAAAGGTACAAGAAAGAAGGGTTACAGAAACTTGGAAGCTTATGTTGATGATCTAGTAATCAAGAGCAAAACCGAGCATCAAATGCTCGAAGAAATATAATAAACCTTCCAAAACTTGAGAAAAATCAACATGAAGCTTAACCCGGGAAAGTGCTCATTCGGGTTCGAAGAAGGCAAGTTTTTGGGACACATTGTGGGAAAACAAAGTATAAAAGCTAATCCTAACAAAGTCAGGGCTGTTCTCGAAACCAAATCTCCACAAAGCAAAAAAGAAGTGGAAAGTCTGAATGGAAGGCTTGCAGCCTTGAAGCGTTTTACCTCCAACCTTGCCGAGAAGTCCCTATCGTTTTTCAAAACACTAAAGGGTTGCACCGACAAGAAAGATTTCAGGTGGATGGAAGAAGCAGAAGAAGCTTTCAACCAAATGAAGCAACACTTGGTTTCACTTCCAGCTATTGCAGCCCCTGAAACGGGAGAATTGATCTCTGTCTATCTCTCAGTTGCTGAAGAAGCATTAAGCGCGGTTCTAACCATCGAACGAGACAAAGTTCAGGTACCTGTTTATTTCTTTAGTAAAACACTAAAACTGGCAGAGGTCAAATATCCTCCTCTGGAAAAACTTGCTCTGGCCTTAATTCAAACAGCCGGAAGGCTTCGAAGGTACTTTCAAGCACACCCTATACAAGTGGTCACTGACCAACCCATCAAAAGTGCGCTTGAAAAGCCGGAAAATTCAGACCGATTGGCCAAATGGGCTGTGGAACTAGGTGAACATAACATTACCTATGTTCCAAGAAAAGCTATCAAAGCCCAAGTCTTGGCGGACTTTATTGTAGAAATTCCAAAGCAAGTCATTCCTGAAATACATACAACTGCCACTGAACCTTCTGACCCTGAAGCATGGAAGCTTTTTACCGATGGAGCTTCCAGCATCGAAGGGTCAGGAGCAGGGCTCGTTTTAATCAACCCTGAAGGGTTAGAATTCACATATGCTCTTCGACTTTAATTTCAGACCACCAACAACGAAGCTGAATACGAAGCATTAATCGTTGGTCTGAAGATTGCCAAAGAAATGAAGATCCAAAAGCTGCAAGTCTCCACAGACTCATTGCTTGTTTCAAGTCAAGTCAATGACAGCTATATAGCCAAAAAACCCAACATGAAGAAATACCGTGAAAAGGCAAAAGGGTTGATGACCACGTTTCAAGAATGCACCATTAAACAAGTCCCAAGATCACAAAACAAGAGAGCCGATGCCCTGAGCAAACTTGCATCCTCACTTTTGCACACCTCACCAAGAAAGTATTGGTGGAAGTGCTGAAAACTCCTTCGATTCAAGAATTGGAGGTTCAAGATGTAATCACTGAAGAAGGTCCCAATTGGATGACTCCCATATAAAGGTTCCTCAAGAATGGTGAGTTACCTTTGGACCAGACTGAGGCTAAAAGGGTTCGAATCAAATCCAGGCAGTATGTGTTGCAAGGAGAAACGCTCTATAAAAAGGCTTACCTTGCACCACTATTGAGATGTGTGGCCCCGAACAAAGTCAATATCTGATCAAAGAGGTTCATGAGGGTATATGTGGAGCTCATTTCGGGCCAAGAACAGTGGTTGCAAAATTAATGAACCTCGGATACTTTTGGCCCACTATGCACCGAGATGCAACAGAACAACTCAAGAAGTGTGAAGCTTGTCAAATTCATGCACCGGTTCTCAAAAGCCCTAAACACGATCTAGTCCTCATCTCCTCAGCTTGGCCATTTCACAAATGGGGAATGGATATTGTCGGTCCATTCCCACCGGCCAAGGGTGGGGTAAAATTTTTGCTAGTAGCCGTCGACTACTTTACCAAGTGGCCTAAAGTCAAAACACTTGCAAAAATAACGGGCAAACAAGTCATCGACTTCGTATGGGAAACCATTATTTTCCGTTATGGGCTGCCAGGAGTGTTGGTCACGGATAATGGAAAACAATTTGCTGAGAAGCCTTTTAGCACGTGGTGCAAAGAATTCAGGATCACTCAAGTCTTCAGCTCAGTCGCATACCCACAATCCAATGGCCAAGTTTAAAGAACCAACAGAACCATCGTTGAAGGAATCAGAACAAGGTTGGGAAGGCACGACAGCAACTGGCTTGAAGAACTCCCAAACGTTCTTTGGGCAATAAGAACAACCGAAAAAACAAGCCACAAATGAACACCTTACAGCCTAGTGTTCGGGTTGGAAGCTGTAATCTCGGCCGAAGTTGGAGTTGTGACTCAAAGAACACTCAACATGGACCTCGAATCAAACAACAACGAGACCATGTTGAATTTGCAACTCCTCGAGGAAATACGTGATCAAGCCGCCATTCAAGAGGCCAAATACAAGCAAAAGATGGAAGCTTATTACAATACAAGAGTGAAGCATGAACGCTTCAAGCCTGGAGACCTAGTACTCCGAAACAACGAGGTCAGCAAAAAAGAAAATCAAGGAAAGCTTGGCCCAAAGTGGGAAGGACCATACACAATCCTCGAAGCCCACAAGGATGGATCCTACAAGCTGGCCGACGCAGAAGGCAAAAAGCTTCCAAGACACTGGAACGGCAGAACCCTTAAAAGGTTCCATGCCTAGTAAAAATATATTTCAAGAGATGTACAATTCTCCTTTTTGTGAAACAACAACCTCTTGAATGAATGATAAACTTTTTGTCATAACTTGTCTTTACTATCCTATAATCAGGTTGAGAACCTAGCAAGAAACTCCATGGCAAGGGCCATGTAAGGGGATGAGCTCCCAGGCCACATCGCTCAATAGGTTCAAGGGTTAAATGGACCTATATAAGGGGTGAGTACCTATATCAATCTGACTCCATGAGACTTAGAAAATTTTTCAACTAAAACTTGTCTCATAGACAGATCTGAACAGCCTACACCAATTCGTTCCTTAAACTTCAAAAAAGTTTACGAAAACAAAAAACATACACTAAGTAGTGATATAAAGGATAGCCAACATGTTCTTTTTACCTAATGAGGCCTTGAAGCTAAAAGTGACTGCAACACTAAAACTTCTTAAGGAAAGTTAGCTAAAATCACATAAAACTAACAAGACAAGCAATCAACACACAAATACATAGAACATCATAAGTTCATAAACAAGGCCATTCTAAAGCCATAAGCTAATAGCATCCATACATAATAAGCCGATTAAGGCTAAACAAGGAAACCACATGGATTCCCGAGAAAATGTTCAAGGGCCGTAAAGGCTAAACACAATCAAAAGGCATAAACTTTAAGAGTTCCATGCCGAACCTACATTGTTCAAGATTACATAACATTGTTTTAAAAAAGTGCTAAGAAAGCTATGAATAAAGTGTTTAAACATCAGAAACAGGCTTTGAGGTACTAGCCTTACCACCCTTAGCCTTCTTGGATTTCTTGACTTGTGGGACAACATCAGCAATAGCCGAGCCTTCAAGGATTGCCACATGAGACCCGTCACTTCCCCAGATAAAGTCTCTTCACTATCGCCAGAACGGGAACTTTTTTTCGACAGGGACTCAATCACCTCTTTGGCCACCTTCTCATCAAGGCCGGCCGGCTTCAAACCCTGCAAAACTGAAAGTGGTTTACCATAGCATGATGAAACTGCACCCACATAGGGGTAAGTAAGCCTTTCCATCGCATGAACTGAACCGGTGAAAAACTTGTAGGCTTCAGGGTTGAATAAAGGAGATTGCTCCATAGGCTGACCGGTTTCGTGATGATGGAAGCCTTCAATAAAACCTAAGTGCTTTCCATGGCCTAGCAGCTTCGTATAAACGTTACCCAGCACCGAGTTATACTCCATAGAATGAAGCAAGTAGGACACAACCTGCTGAAACCCATGCTCGATCAACCACTTGTTATCTTCAGAAATCTGAGTAACCGAAGCTTTCAAGCCTTCCTTCTCCATCTCGAAGGCTCTCTTCTGCATCTCAAAAGCTTCACGGTCAGCACTCAATTTGGCCCTATCAGCCTCCATGGCTTTCTTCAACCCTGCTATCTCAATCTCGTGACCACGAGACAACTCGTCAATTCGCTTCACATACATCTTCTCATTCTCAGAAAAACAATCATCTTTCTTCATGGCTGCCATAGAGGCCTTCATATTCTTCTTCGTGTTCATAAACTCCTCATACTCCTACATACCTTTCCTAAAACGTTTCCTAAAACGGGTGACACCTTCTGCCAAAAGGGCAGAAACGTTGGAATAGTTCAATATCAACCGGGACAACAAGGAGTCACCTTCCATCTTGGAGATAGTATCACAAACCCCCGAAGGAGCAAAATGGGCTAAAGCATCGGAACAGACTTCAGGATCCTTGAAAGTATCCCCAACCCTGACACTCCATTCCGGCACATAAACGGCATTACCATCCAACCCTTGAACGACTGGCATCTCAACCTTCTTACCAGTCGGCTTCTTCTTCTTAGAAACCACCAACCCCTGTTCCTTCTCAACCTCCATAGTTGGACCCTGGTCCTTAGAGGCTTGAATGTCATCGCTAACCTCAACTAGCTCATGAGAGGATGAGGTAGCAACAGATTTCAACAAACGTCGTGTAGAGAGACGAGTGGAAGATTTTGGAACGGTGGTCTTGGTGAACCCTTTACCATTTGCAACCCCAGCATACGCAGCATCCTCAAATCGACCCTCTTTTCCTCGGACAACCGAATCCTCCCTGACAACAGCTGCAATATCAGTAAAAGCAACGTCGGAAGTATCATCACTCTTTAAGAAGTCCAAAGCAGACATGACTGCAAACACAAAAGAAATCCATCAACAAAAAATCCACAAGGTAAACCAAGTGCGAAATAAACAAACGCATACCCTTATTATCCCTCATAAGCACAGGATCCCGATTAGGCTTATCCCAAAGTTTGCTAATTCCTAATAACACAAGAAGATGTTCGGGGAGAGGGCGAAGACGTGAAGGACATGTTCTAATGGATTTCAAAAAAGCCTCTTTCAACTCAGACTCGGCCGGCTCCGGTTCATTTAAAACGGCTTCGGGTTGTCTCCAGACAGGTTTAAATGGAAGAATAGAATCAGAAACAAAGAAAACCGGTCCTTCCAAGAACCGAGGGTCGTAACCGCCGAAGAAACCAAACATACATCAACCTTGGTATGCTCGAACGTGTACCAATCACCATTTTTCGCTAAGCGAAAGAAACGGCGAAAGTTCAACAGCGAAGGGTCATAACCTAGGGCTCTGCACAAAACTTCAAAATGCAGAACCCTAGCGAGCCCTAATGGATGGATTTGGCCAAAGGATATACGATAATACTCCAAAACATTAAGAACAAAAACCGAAAAAGGGTGTCGGAGGTTAGAAAACTCGAAATGACGGCAATATAAAGCGATAAAACCCGCCGGACAACGATCGATGGAAGAGTCGACCGGCGGAGCAATCGGCTTGATTTTAACCCTATCCCCCATTAAATACAAAAAGATTCGGCCTCCTCTTGGGTCAATCGGGAAAAACTGATCGGAAGATCCTTTTTGGCAACCATAATTTCGAAAGAAAGATGAAGGATCGAGACTAACCTGGTAATGGATCGAAGGAAACTTGAAAGTGTTAATGGTGGAAAGTGTTAAACAAATCAGGAAGAAAGTGAATAGTTATTTAGTTAATAACTATTAATGAAAAGCAGTTATTGGAAACCGCAATCTGACAGTTACAATCACATCAACTGTCACATCAACAATTCAAAAAAATAACCAAAACTGAACAAAGCTTCGGAGCCTTCAAGCCTTGAAGCCTTTAAGCAGTAAACAAAACGTGTGCAAAAGTCAGAAGCCCTTGAGCATACTCCTCAAAAACCTCTGACTTGGGGGGCTGATGACGGGGGTAGCCCAAGGAAATAATAAAATGGCTGAAACACGTTAACGCTAAAAGGGTTAAAAGGTTAAAAGCTTCGTTTCCCGCCCAAACTTATGTAAACAAGTACCCACGTGCTACAGTACGATGTCAAATCACTGTTCTCCTCTGACCAAAGTACATACTCAGATAAAGTATTATTATTTTAAGCTATGGACCAGTGGTCCAAGCCTTCCCGCCCATAAATGTCAACTCTCTATGCAAACAAGAGGCTAACTAGTTTAGTTAACTGAACTAAAAGGCTTATATCTTCTTCATATAAATAGATAACTTAGCCTTAAACATAAACACAACAGATTTGGGCAGATAACACCATCTCTCTAATCTTCTCTTCTTCCTTGAGAAATATGCTCTTAGCTTATTTCTTTCTCACTTTAATAACTTCATAGCTTCGTCAAGAACATCATCCTAAAACCGATTCCAAACATCACGGTTTCGGATCCTTGGTGAACTATAACAACAAACAACTAACTAGTGAACCTCCTTCTACGTTTTGCAAACGTAGAGGGACACCACGACCTGCGTTTGGCTAACCTGAACCCTTGAAGCCTCTTAGCCTAACCAGTCCATTCACTATCATTGGTCTTATATTTGTTGTAGCAACATCAAGCACTATGGCTAAAGCGTTTACTTGGTGAAATAACGAGCTGGAAGGAAGAAAAGATAACATTAAAGGTTGAAAATATTTTAGCGAAACATTTATGAAGAATTCTCTATTTTTATGAAAGAAGCAAACATATATGTCACACCACGACTTAGGGCCTAGGCGTGTGATCAATAGTTGGTACCTGTTTTGTAAATATATCAGAGTTGTGCGATATTTAGCGGAAGGCTTTGGTTATAACAACATATTAATTTATTTTGAAAACTTCTCGGATAATAAATACCCGAGTGTTTAATTTACAAACCGTGTTGATCTTGTTTGCAATATTTTAATAATTAATAACTAAGTCATTTCCATATATCGAGCCTCTAACTCTATGAGTTTTAATAATTAATAACTAAGTCATTTCCATATATCGAGCCTCTAACTCTATGAGTGACTCTAATTTTTTTGCTACATGTGCTAAATCTGCCCTGAAATGGGGGGGGGGGGGTTACGTCATCGATATGCTGGTGAATTGTTAACTCTAAAAATATTTAATAAAACTTTATCAGACAAGATAGTTTTCGTGAACAAACTCAGCAGAAACTTCTCTTATTTCTGGAATTTGTGTCACTTGTCATACACACACAATTATGGTTCTCCAAGAAATGATGCCCATTGGAGAACTTGGTTATGACTGTAAGCATGTGGCCACGTAGCCTTGCATGATAGGGTAGAAAGATATGTATGGATCCAGACACATGTGTACTCAGTCTGAGTTGCTTTTATTTTCTATCTTGTAATTTAATAGGGATCTTGTAATCCCTTAAATCTTTATATGTTAGAGATCACATAATCTCATAATTTAATAGGCCCAACTTAAGTTCTACACTGACAACTTTTTATCCAAAGAAAAACTTTTGGAGCCACTTACTTTTTCATTTCACCGTCAAAACTATTTTTGTGAGATTAACTATTGAAATTTTTATAAACAAACCTATTTTTGTTTTCACTCCATCTATACCGCCAAACAAAACTCAATATTTACCGCCGACTTTTTTCTCATTGATAAAGTAACCATTTTCAAGTGTATACAACCTCATTTGACTGTTGGAGCGTAAATTTTAGAGTACCTCACTAAGCTTGCTTTCGTATTCATTTTCTATATATTTAATGGATATCTTTACCAACTCAAACACTAAACCCAACTTGACTAATTCCCAACGTCAAACCATATATGAGGCTTTATTGCAACAAAGTATTGATGGAAAGCTAAAATATGGATCCATAAGATATGTAGCATCACAGTTCTCTTTATCTACCGGCACCGTAAGTCGTATTTGGCATCGAGCTAGATTTCAATCCCTACATGGATATTTGCTCGACGTGTCTTCAAGGAAACCATATGTAGCTAAACAAAAAAGGATTCAAATCAATTTCGATCAAGTTTCACAAATACCACTACGTCGTCGAACCAATATTCGATCAATTGCGAAAGCAATCAATGTTTCAAAATCAACTGTGCATGGAAGAATAAAAGAAGGTGAACTTCGACCACATACGAATGCTATTAAGCAAATATTGACCGAGGAAAATAAAAAAGAAAGGTTAGGGTTTGTTTATCTATGATTACTCCATCTTTGTCTGATCCTTCATTTAATGATATGTTTAGCGTCGTTCACATTGATGAAAAATGGTTTTACATGTTAAAACTATCTAAATGTTGCTACCTTGTACCCGGTGAGGATGAGCCACTAAGAACATGTAAATCAAAAAAAAATTATCACAAAGGTTATGTTTCTAGCCGCGGTTGCACGACCAAGATTCGACACGTCGGGTAATGAAATTTTCTTGGGAAAGATAATTATTTTTCCTTTCACAAAACTTGAACCCGCAAAACGTTCAAGTAAGAATAGTGTGGCGGGGACTATGGAGACTAAGCCTATCTTATCGGTGACTAAAGAAGTAACGAGGTCATGGTTAATTGATAAAGTATTATCGGCTATTTGGGATAAATTGCCACAAGGTCATACGGTCCAATATTTATTCAACAAGACAATGCGAAACCACATATTAATATTGATGATGAACAATTTATTCAAGAAGCATCTTGAGGTGGGTTTGAAATTCGACTTTGTTTCCAACCTCCAAATAGCCCAGATATAAAAGTGTTAGATCTCGGGTTTTTTTCACGTTTTTTAGTCACTTCAGGAACAAGAGGTTTTGGGATCAATCGATGAATTGGTTCATGCGGTCCAACTTCTTTGACAAAATGTCATCACATGAGCTTAACAATGTCTTTTTATGAAAGAAATCATGAAGGTGCATGGTAGCAACAATTATCAAACACCACATATCAGAAAAAGGTAAATTGGAGCGTCAAGGAAGGTTACCGCTGCAAATCGAGTGTGATAGCAATTTGATTAATGAAGTAGTTTTGTGTTTGAATCATTAAGAATTGCATGAAAAAGAAGAAAACATGAAACAATAAGAAAGTCTTTTAAGTGCATGCATGTATACAACATTTGAAGAAGAAAAATATTTTGTCTCATTCACTTTAGGTCTAAGTAGTCATGTTAATGTACGAAACCAAGTTACAAGATGTCAAAATCTATGTCCTCGTATTTTTGAGGATTAAGAGAAGAAAAATAGTTTGTCATGTTCCATTTTATTTGTGTGGGCCCATCAATATTGTTTATTAATGCTAGTTTTGTGTGTGTGTAAGGTTAAATTTGAAAATAACTAATAAATTTTAAAAGCTGACATTTGTAATGAGACAAGCTAAAAAGGTAATATGGACATTTTCAAAAGGACGAAGGGAGTATAAATCTATACATACGTTTGTTCAAAAAGATATTTTTTACAACTAACTCGCGCACTTAATAAAATGATTCTAAATTATTTCCTCTTTCCTCAATGAGATACTTATCTCATTAGTAGAAGAGCATACGTGTTGTGACGGGAAGGTAGGGATGATTCGGTCAGTACTATAACAAGCCGAACCGTTAAAGTTACTTTAGCAAACCTCATTAACTAAGCAATTAATATATGTCAACTTCATTCCCAAAAACATTAACCATGTCAAATGAATCCAAACCATATTCGAGCTAAGCAGTTTAATGTCAGTTAAATTCATTCCTTCAACCACTAATCATCTCTAACAAATTCAAAACCTATTAGTTCATACAAAATAGATTGTATTAATATATCTTTAAGAAAACGTTTAAGAAATAGTTACAAAAATAGATGACAAATGAAGATGCCACTTGACATAGACAAGGCTCTGTTTAAAAAAAAAAGTTAACTTATTTTACTTTCATGTTGCTACTTTGAAAGTACAGTCTTCTTAAAAGAAATATAATCAATTATTGATACAAATGCACCAAGTTGTATGCTTTTCAGCCTCTAAGGTGGATTATTAAACCATTCGCGGCCATTTGTAATATTTGCTCCCGATCCATCTTTGGGTAGTTGAGATATACGCGAGTTCAAGTCAGCATACCTGAAGTAAAGGTAAGTCGATAAAGCCTTCGAAGCCCCCAGTTGCTAAATCTGTAAACTCGGACTTTTTTCTCGCTTAGAAGCTCTGCAAAAATGGGTCAACAAAGTCAAACTTACTGCATCAATACAAATTTGACATGCTTATATGAAATGGGTCAACTCAGGTTGTGTTATGTACATTACATATTTACAAAATTCTAGAAAATGGACCCGAAAAGTGCTAGCGGGTCGACCTGACCTGTTAGACAAACCACCAGTTTTGTCACTTCCACTTGATACTAATACTATAATGCAGCTATACTAACGTTTACTCATTATCATTCATAAAAGTAAAAAGAAAAAATTCAAGGGGCAAAAGGACTTTAACAAGTCAAACCCGTTATATTACAAATTCAATATATACAAATTTCGATAAGAAGGTAGCATGAAGAGTCAAATAACTTATGAAATTTAAAGACTCTAACTTAAACAACATTTTTTTATGCGAGAAAAGAGAAAATCCCATGTTAATTTTATGCTTAAATAATGTAGATTGACTCTTATAAGTCAAAATTACAGTCAGGGTAATATTTTTAAGTTTATGATAGATTTCATAGGGTTGAGTTATTCTACAAAGGCCAACAAAAATAAGAAGTGTGAGAAGTCATAATAAACTAACATGTGTCAAGTTGGGCTAAAGGAAAAAGGGTATAAGACCATAAGTAGTCATAAAGCCTCACCCCAGGCATTACACGCCATGTGACGACCAGTCAGAGTTATGGCTTTTTACAAAAACATGATGTAGTCATAAAGCCTCACCCCAGGCATTATGTGTCATGTGGCGTCCAGTCATTTTTACACTTTTTGTTTTGCTTTTTAATTTTTTATTAAGAATAATCAAATAACAATAATATTTTATTAAATAAATATTACATTAAAATAAATAGTTGTGACTCGTTTAAGGTACTACATGAGCTCGAACTGAGGTTAGACTTGTTTAAGATGTTTCTAAAAACAATTAAACGAGTCAGGGCTTAAAAGAACTGTTTACAGGGTAATTTTGTTTTTAGTTGAAGTGAGATTAGGCTTTGAGAAAGATTAATATTTCCAGGGCTTTTGTTTTTAATATATCTTAAATAGGCCAATTTGATTTGAATGAGCTCAACTCCAACTGTTTACACAGGGAGGTAGGGTTTGAGTATTTGTTCTTCCTCTGGGCAATTATCAACACCACACAGCTCTCTCTCTTTGCAGACTCGTAGTAATTCTTCAGGTTCCTTATGATTTTCATTTTTTTAAACAATTGATTGATATATATATATATATATATATATATATATATATATATATATTATATATTTTTCGTCCTTTTCAACGCGTTATGTCTAAAACGCTGGAAAAAAATAAGCCAAAACGCCCGGGGGTGTGCCCCCGGCGTTATAGGCCAAAACGCCGTCGATAAAGCTTGAGTACTGATGGTCTAAAAGTAATAGTACACATTGTCTCTCTCCACATGCAAGTCACATGTTAATTCCTCCATCGTTTTTAAATGTCTATAACTTTTTCATATGATATTTTTTTTTAAATTAAAATGCACCATAATAACAAGCGTTTTTTATCTTTAATATGAGTATAATTTTGTTATATAAAAATAAAAATAAAATTATGTTATTGTGTCTTTTTTTCTTACCATTGTGTATTTTTTTCTTACCATTGTGTCTTTTTTCGTCATTGTGTCTTTCTGTTTGTCAATGTGTTTTTTTTCGCCATTGTGTCATTTAACTGATCATTTTGTTTTTTTAAATACTAATAACGCCATTGTGTAATAATATGTAAATATAATAAAAATACCAATGAATTAACTAACACATAAAACACAATAATGAATATATATTACACAATAACCTGAAACATAAAACACAATAAGGAATGCATATAACACAATGGCCTAAAACGTAAGACACAATGGTAAATACATATAACACAATGACCTTAAATGTAAAACAAAATGGAATCTACATATTACACAATGATTTGAACGTAATACACAATGAACATAATACTATTTGTCTCAACTTAAGTGAATGTTGATCACAATGACTAAAACACAATGATAAGTAGAAAGACACATGTTAAGCATAAAGACACAATGAATTAATCTTTGTTTTAATTTTTATCTTTAACATGAGTACCAATTGAAAAACACAATGACCTAAATATATAACACAATACATAGAAAAACTCAATTAAAAACACAATGAACAACCAAATAACACAATATAAAAAACTCACTAACTTTTTTTTTATTTTTATATAACAATATGATATTCATATTAAAGATAAAAAAATGTTTGTTATTATGGTAAAAAAAATTCTAAAAAAATGTTGTATGAAGAAGTTATAGACGTTTTAAAATGATTGAGGAATTGACATGCGTCTTGTATGTGGAGAGATAAAACCATCATAAATGGGTTACCTTTATGTCATTTTCATCAATTTTTATGCTTAAATTAATCTCCACCATCCAAATTTAAGATTAATGGATTAGATTTCTTCTCACTCTTCTCATTTTTGTTTTATTTTGTATTTTAACTTTACCCAAATTTCATATATCTTGAGTTTACCTGATCGTCGATTTTAAAAACAGTTAGGTTGTGTGTTGTGGGATAACTCGCAAGATCTAGTTACCACGCCACGTAACTATCACGTAAGAGGTTGAGCAAAAACTAGTCACATGTTAATTACTTGATTTAATCGTTATGAGTTAACTAGGTTTATATATATAAAAAAAAGGATTGGTTATTAGTAGGGGTTGACCCCCACCTTTATCACCATAGCGTCGTTACCACCATAGCGTTGGAGAGGGGGGGGGGGGGTTGCTTGGCACCAGAATAATCCTTGGGTTGTTGTGGCATGACGCCGTTATAATAGATGAGGTGGATGGATGGTGCTCAATTGCCATACCATAACACCCAACCTTATAGATGGATATTGGTTATATTCGGATCCTCTCTTTTATCCAACCGGATCATAAGCTAAGCCCAACAATGAACTAATTAAAACTCAATTAGTTGAGATTTTGCCCAAATAGAAATATAACCCAAGTAGAGATATGGCTCAAGATATTACCACCTTAAATGCAATTAGCTCAAGATGTTACCACCTTAATATAATTCTTGAACCAATAAACATGAAAAATAATTGGAATTAAACGAGCATGCGCTCCTGCATCTTATAGCTCGTTAATAACTAATAATATTTACTAGATCATCAAGCTAACCTAATAACACTAAAATGACCAACATTTGGTCGGAAATGGAAAGTACATTTCACCAAAATAATGTCCCCTTGGAGACCATTTATTAAGTTCTGCTATACAATTATCTGGCTACTTATTTAGTGTTTTTTGTGTATAACTCGAAGATCAAATAGCTAGGTCCCAATGAAACAAGCGATGTCTGCAACCGATTATAAGACATAGCACCCCAACAAAAGCCAGCTACAAATTTGCATGTATGCATTGTTGGATCGATTGTTTTTTTCTTTCTTTGAAGAACAACAAAACATATTTGATATAGAAAAGAGACAGCTAGCGCGAAGCTGAACAAAGTAAAAGAGAAACGGATCGAAACTGAATAAGAGATGATTAATATTTCCTTAAAAACTCAATTAAGTGCTTATTAATCTCATCTGGCTTCTCTTGGTTGATGAAGTGTGCTGCACCTTCTATTACCACAATCTCCTCCAACAGTGGAACATCTTTCTGAAACTTGCCATTGTGTATGTACTCTTTCATGCCCGGCATATGGTACACCAAGTCCTCATCCCCGGTGATAAATTTTGTTGGCACGGTCACTTTCGCACCACTCCACGATGCACTTAGTTCCCAGTTTCTATATGTTAATTGGATCATGTTAGGATTAAAGTTATTAGTGTTGCTAGATGAAAAGTGGGTGCTAATGGTGTATTACTAGTGATAGAAGTAAAGTTACTATCAATGAGGAGTTGCTAGAAATAGTGAATAAAATGTTCTCCTCTTTTGCTTTGTTAATGATTGATTTATGTTCAGATAAAATTTTGATTCTTTGGTCTTAGAAGTGAATCAATTACTTAATTACATCACATTAAACAAAATAAAATGTGTGTTTTGCAGTCTTATACACATATAACTTACAAACGAATAACTCGATAGTAGTTAACTCCGCCAGTAATGCCAGCCTTCTCGAGTTTGCTAGCAAAGAATTCGACATCTTCTTCCGTCAACCAAGGTGGCAAGGTAACTACGGCATCGTTTGGGGAGTGTTTAAATCCTTTCCCTTTAGGGAAATAAAGAGGTCCGGATTCTCGAAATGTCAAGAATTTTTTCACAATTGTTTTAGCGTCCATTTGAGCTAACTCAGCTTCAATGTCTCCAGGTTCCTACACACATATATGCATGTTGATTTGATTGGCGTGTGTTTTTGTAAGAAAAGTTGTTGGAAAACAACTGAAAATAATTTTCAAACATGTGTTTTTCTATGCAACTTTTTTGTTGGAAAATCATTAAAAAAAATGAATTTTCCAACAAATCTCCTATGAAATCCGTCATAAAAAAATGACTCATTTTAAAGCAATGACATGTACTTTGGAAAATTAACTTAACTCATTTACTATTGAGTGAAAGTTTCTCAAATATTTACCTGAAACCTGATCATATAGTAATCCTCCCCATATGCGGCTCGCAACATCCCTATTATGTCTCCCATCGGGTTCCAAGGAAAAAACGGCACACTTAGAGTCACTAGCGCTTTGACTCTTTCTGGCCTAAACACACATAAGTTGTAAGCAAGGTATGCACCCCAGTCATGACCTACAACAAACACCTTTTCACCTTCACTTGTGATGGCATCAAGAAGCCCAATCAAGTCACCCACCAAATGGTGAATGGTGAACTTGGTGTGATCATCGACTGGTGCACCTGTCGTGTCACCATAGCCACGAAGGTCTGGTGCCACAGCTCGGTAACCATGATCGGCTAAATACACGATCTGGTGGCGCCAGGAGTACCATAGCTTAGGAAAACCATGGAGGAACAGTACTAAAGGACCTTGACCCTTTTCAGCTATGTGGATACTGAGCCCATTGACACTTATGTTCTTGTGCACAATTCCTTCCATATTGTTGAGTATGAACCGGCCATGAGCCACTTCGGTTCAGGTTATATAAGTTCATTTAAGAATATATGCCGGCCACCAAAGAACAATAGGTAACTACAAAAAATTGCAGCCGGCCCGGCTTTGGAATGCAAGGCAGCATAACATCCAAAAGATACTTCCGGATATAAACTTATAATCACTAATAAAATAATTATGTAGCATGGTATATGCTCCGGTTATATATATGTTATTTCTTATTTTCATTGATGAAAAGTGGTACGTATCCTTTAATATGTATACATGATTAAAAAAATATATTGAATGAACATTTTATACCATATCAGATATAGGCTTGATTTAATGTACGTACCTATATCATGAGGGTTTCCCTTTTCACACTGATCACAAATAAAGGGACTTTACAATAGCAGTAAACAAGAAAACAAGACTATTTTTCTGGTTTAATTAAATTTCATGTAGTAACATTATTTTAGTTAACTTATTCACATTTTGCGACGCATTTGAGGAGCATGTAGTATATATATTTCTGGTTTATTTGAATTTTGTGCAGCAAATGCGTCACAGCGTACAAATAATTTATAATTAATACGGATTTTTATATTGTTATTGTATTTAGATATCGATATAAATTAACAAAATCGAGTTTTGCTACGCTTTCGGGATGAAACTGTGTAGAGAAAATTAGATTTTTTGTTGTGTCACAATTTCAGAGCAAATTTTGTAGGAAAGGAAATATAGGGTTTTTTTTCTCACTTTGTCATAAACGCGCGTAGCAACTTGTTGCAAAAAAAACTACGTAGCAAAACCTCTTGTTTTCTAGTGTTGATAGCTATATCAAACCAAGATCGATACAACCACACAAAGCTACGATGCAATCAATCAATTCGAATTAAAATTAAAAACTCAAAACGCATTATGCATCATAAATGAGAGATCACAGCTTTACTAAAATAGTAAAATCAACGCATAGTATAAGTAAAAGTCAAACCAAAAAGTCAATACCAGTAGATTCAAAGAAGAAAATATGTATTAAGTTTTAATCCAATATGGACCATTACTTGTTATATGTTTGGAGGCACAAGTCATTTTCTCTTGGGCCCATTGCAAACAACAATGACAAACATAAAAAAGTGAATCATGTAATTGAGGTTTTACAATTTTAAAACTTTGAACCCAAATCTCCCATGATATTTATATGTGACTTTTTTTAATAGTGAACTTTTTATCTAAATGTTATTTTTGTTTATGTTTATGCTTTATTTAGCTTATTTTAATTGTTCGGCAAATGTGCGAGAGAAGACATAACAATGGTGTTGTGTTTTATGGTCTACAGTTTGTTAGTTGTTACTAAACAGAAAAAATTAAAGGAAAAATGACTTTAAAACTTATAATATTTATCAAGGTTTTTGTAGTTTTCATTGACAATTCAAGATAATATTGTTGATAAGAAGTGAATATTAGATAATGGAATGGACGGGAGTATGAGATATATACAATGGAATGGAATTGACAATGGATTGAAATGGATCAATACCATTTCATTCTCATGTTTGGTTAACCTATAGGAAATAAATGAATCAATGTGTTGTGTTGTACGATAGGTAGAAATATAGAAGAAATGAAATACAAACGACAAAGATACCACTGCCTCAAAATATTTTTTTTCACTAAAATCAGAAAAATGGTAATAGCGGTGGTTGTGGTGGTGATGGTCATAGTAGTCGCGACTGTAACAACGACCGATGATGGTGGTGGTCAAGTGGTGTTGTCAAGAAAGTGGGGTGAAAGTAGATAAAAGGTTTTATGTGTTTATAGTGAATGATATTTCTTGTGTAATGGGTGATTACATTTCATTAACCAACTAAGCACTCTCGTTTTCATTCTATTACAATAATACATTTCATTCCGAGCATTACTAAACACTAGTACACTACCTAAAAAGTTATTACAAGGAGTCTCTTTAGTCCTGAAGAAATAACAAAGAAGAATTTATTTTCTTTTCCCTCTTTTTTAACATTAGTTTGGTTTGACCCGTTTTTGTTCACCCTTCCTCTAAAAATTTTATGAATTTGTCCTTGAGTTTTTTATTCGATGATTTAAGATTTAAAATATTGAGAACTATGTGATTACTTAATGATTAAGCAGCCAGGTAGCTAGCTTCTTTTCTTTAACAAAGTAGCCATCATCCAAATGTGAACAACATATTTTTATGAATACCTGATTGTGTCATTCGATTTTGAACTAAACAAGTATATGTACACATGCATTGTGGCGGACAACATTAAACTAAACACATTACGTGTTCAAAAGTTATCATACGTATACGACGGGTACATGGTGAGAAATCGGCCGGTTATAGTTTGATTCATTAATATAAATCTTGAACCGATAAACATGAAACATTATTACAATTAAACGATCATGCACTCTCATATCTCCTAACTCGTTAATAACTAATAATATTTATTAGATCGTCAAGTTAATCCAAATAACAGATGACTAATGTTTGATATGAAAAAGAGACAGTTGGCATGAAGCTGAACGAAGTACAAGAGAGACGGAATGAAACCAAATAAGAGGCAATCAATGTTTCCATAAAAACTCAATTAAGTGCTTGTTGATCTCATCTGGCTTCTCTTGGTTGATGAAGTGTGCTGCACCTTCCATTACCACAATCTCCTCCAACAATGGAACATCTTTCTGAAACTCACCATTGTGTATGTAGTCTTTTATGCCCGGCATATGGTACACCAAGTCCTCATCCCCGATGATAAATTTTACTGGCACGGTCACTTTCGCACCTCTCCACGATGCAGTTAGTTCCCAGTTTCTGTATTTAACTGAAACATGTTAAAATTAAAGTTATTAGTGCTGCTAGATGAAAAGTTGTTGCTAATGGTGTGATACTAGTGATAGAAGGAAAGTTACTATCAATGGGGAGTTATTATAAACAGTGAGTAAAATATTCTCCTCTTTTGCTTTTCTGTTATAAACAGTTAGAGGTAGTTATGGAGAGACATATAAGCAATGATAAAAGAAGTTCTGGATAACTTTTTATAGATCATTTTCATTCGTAGTTTTTCGGTGGATCATCTGAAATCGAAATCAATAGGCTTTGTTAAACGTTGATGATTGATTTATGTTCAGATAAAATTTTAATTTTTGGTCTTAGAAGTGAATCAATTACTTAAGTCACATTAAACAAAATAAAATGTGTATTTTGCAGTCTTATACATATATAACTTACAAACGAATAGCTCGGTAGTAGTTAACTCCGCCAGTAATGCCAGCCTTCTCGAGTTTGCTAGCAAAGTATTCGACATCTTCTTCCGTCAACCAAGGTGGCAAGGTAACTACGGCATCGTTTGGGGAGTGTTTAAATCCTTTCCCTTTAGGGAAATAAAGTGGTCTGGATTCTCTAAATGTCAAGAATTTTTTCACAATTGTTTTAGCGTCCATTTGAGCCAACTCGGCTTCAATGTCTCCAGGTTCCTACACGCATATATGCACGTTGATTTGATTGGAGTGTGTGTTTGTAAGAAAAGTTGTTGGAAAACGGTTGAAAACAATTTTCAAGCATGTATTTTTCTCATGCAACTTTTTTGTTGGAAAATCATTAAAAACGGATTTTCCAACAAATCTCCTATGAAATCCGTCATAAAAAATTATTAAAAGCAATCCAAACTCCAGTTCGGATCCGGGTTCAAGTATCTAGATAGTTGCATGACTCAAGATAGTTTAAGAGCTTTTTGGGATTGAGTTTGAAAACAGTTTATTGGCTTATTTGATTTTTTTAAAAAGTCATTTTAAAAAGTCAGGATTTGAGACTTTTGAAAACTGTTTTTTAAACCCTTTTAAAAAAACTAAAATAAAAAAGGATTTTTGTAATAGCTGAACACTTTTTAACTTATTGGCTTTTTGAAAAAGACAGTAAAAAGTGTTTTCAAACTCAATCTCAAACATGCTCTAAGTTTGAATAATAACTGTTCTTGGCCGGAGTCTTCTCAATGACCAGTTCTTTATCATTTTTAATTCAGAGTTGTTTCATAGTTGGTTTCTATTTTCTTGTTTGTTTACGTTGCATTATCAACTATATAAGGCCGGCTTGATTTCCTTGTAATATATGCAATCAATCAATAAAACCATGGATAATGATCCTATCTCTGTTTGCTTATTGTTTGTTATCAATCAAGTTCTCTTAAATACCATCAAAATTTTGCTTATTGTTTGTTATCAATCAAGTTCTCAAAAATACCATAAAAAATGACTCATTTTAAAGCAATGGCATGCACTTTGGAAAATTAAGTTAACTCATTTACTATTGAGTGAAATTTTCTCAAATATTTACCTGAAATCTGACGATGGAGTAGTCCTCGCCATATGCGGCTCGCAACATCTCGATCGTGTCTCCCATCGGGTTCCAAGGAATAAACGGCACACTTAGAGTCAGTAGCGCTTTGACTCTTTCTGGCCTAAACACACATAAGTTGTAAGCAAGGTATGCACCCCAGTCATGACCTACAACAAACACCTTTTCACCTTCACTTGTGATGGAATCAAGAAGCCCAATCAAGTCACCCACCAAATGGTGAATGGTGAACTTGGTGTGATCATCGACTGGTGCACCTGTCGTGTCACCATAGCCACGAAGGTCTGGTGCCACAGCTCGGTAACCATGATCGGCCAAGTAGACGATCTGGTGGCGCCAGGAGTACCATAGCTCAGGGAAACCGTGGAGGAACACCACTAACGGACCTTGACCCTTTTCAGCTATGTGGATACTGAGCCCATTGACACGGTCTTGTGCATAATCCCTTCCATATTGTTGAGTATGAACCCCCATGAGCCACTTCGCTTCAGGTTATATAATTAAGTTCATTTAAGAATATATGCGGGCCACCAAAGAACAATTTGCAATAGGTTACTAAAAAAATTGCAGCCGGCCGGCAACTTTGGAATGCAAGGCGGCATAACATCCCAAAACATAAATATAAACTTATAGTCACAAACAAAATAATTATGTAGCATGGTATATAAGAGTTGAGTTATTCAACAAAGTCCAACAAAAATTAGAAGGGTGAGAAGTCATAATTTATTCACATGTGTTAAGTATAGACCAAAAGAAAAATGTATAAAAGTAACACTACATATGTTCTCTATCCACATGTAAGTTACATGTTAATTCCCTCATCATTTTAAAACGTCTATAACTTTTTGAAAATTTTTTTTAAAAAAGTTCACCATAATAACAAACGTTTTTATTCTCTTTAATATGAGTATGATTTTGTTATATAAAATAAAAAAAAATACGTCATTGTGCCTTTTTTACTTACCATCGTGTCTTTTTTCGTCATTGTGTATTTCTGTTTGTCATTGTATTTTTGTGTTTTTTTTTCGTCATTGTGTCTTTCAACTCATCATTGTGTAATAACAATATGTAAATATAACGAAAAATACCAACAAATTATCTTATATATAAAACACAATAATGAATACATATTACACAATAAACTGAAACTAGGCCAGTAAACAAATCGTACGTTCGGTGAATTGTTTGTGAACCGTTCGGCGGGAAGTTCGTTTATGTTCGGTTATTAATAAATGAACGATCACGAACAAAAATTTTGTGTTCGTTTAATTAAACGAACGAACATGAACACATGTTCTGTTCGTTCATTTATGTTTGTTTATATATGTTCGTTTATATGTTAATAGAAAATAATTAAATATTTTTTGGATAAGTTATCTACTTAAAAGTTTTGTATTTGTTAATTTGTGTTAATTTATGTTTGTTTGTGTTCATTTACATAATTCATTTATGTTCGTTTATCTTTGTTCAATTATGTTAAACGAACACAAGTGTTCATTTTTTTTATAAACGAACAAAAACTTAAATACTTGTTCGATTAAGCATTCGTGTTCGTATAAAGTTAAATGAACGAACACTAATATACCCTTGTTCATGTTCGTTCGATTTGTTTACATGCTTTCATTATATATCGGTCTCAATTTCTAGGTTTTCCCAATTTTATTTGTGTTCATGAACCGTTCGTGAACACATTCATTTCCTTAATAAACGGACACGAACATAAAATCTCGTTCGGTAAGTTTTTGTAAATCGTTCGTGAACAAATTATTTCCTTAACGAACGAACATGAACAAAGTCTTGTTCGTGTTCGTTCGGTTCGTTTACAGCCAAAAGTGAAACGTAAAACACAATAATGAATACATATAACACAATGGCCTGAAGCGTAAGACACAATGGTAAATACATATAACACAAAGACCTAAAACGTAAAACACAATGGAAACTACATATTACACAATGACTAGAACGTAATACACAATGAACATAATACCATTTTTCTCAAATTGAGTGAATGTTGAGCACAATGACTAAAACACAATGATAAGTAGAAAGACAAATGATGAACAAAAAGACACAATGACTTAATCTTTGTTTTAATTTTTATCTTTAATATGACTACCAATTGAAAAACATAGTGACCAAATTTATAACACAATACATAGAGAAACTCAATTAAAAACACAATAAACAACCAAATAACACAACATAAAAAACCCATTAAGTTTTTTATATTTTTATATAACAATATAATATTTATATTAAAGATAAAAAAACGTTTTTATTTTGGTAAAAAAAATTCTAAAAAAATGTCGTATGAAAAAGTCATAGACGTTTTAAATTGATTAAGGATTTTACATGTGTCTTGCATGTGGAGAGAGAAAGTCATCATAAGGTCACCCGTAGTAGGCGATAGCTTGGGGCGAAATTTGGGCGAGTTGGGCGAGAACCCCCCCCCCCCCCGGCCGATAGGGGGGCGAGAACCTTTTGTCGCCTATTTATGTTGGAAAATAATAATAAAATATTAATAATACCGTTTGGAACGGTCAAATTTAGGAAAAAAAACAAATTTAATTTAAACAATATATATATACCATTATTCTCCAAACTCATATCAATTTCATACATACACATAACCAAATTCTTCAAAAATACAACAAAAATGAATCCTAGAAACAACCAGAACCAACCGAAACACCCATTCCCTTCTTTCGAAACCCATGCCGTGGAACTCACGCGACCATGAGAGAAACCATCAAACAACACGAAAAGATTGACGCGGAACTCACCGCTACCATGAGAGAAACCAACAAACAACACCTTAAAGATTGTCGCTATGTTAAAATTGCGAGAAATGAGTAAAGAATACGAATCCCTCAAAGCGGTCGGGTTACACGAAGAGACCGCATTATTGCAACGACGACGAATTGAAAAAATGCGCGAATATTATGGATATTAGGCTTTTTTTTGTTATGTGTGTTTTTAAGGTTTCTTTTTTAATTTTAATGTATTTTTATTTAATTATTTAATTTAATGGGTTTGTATTTGTTTAGTTTAATTATTAAAAGAAAATAATAAAAAAAACTGTGACGTGGCACTGGAAGGGGCTACAACATCATTACACCCCAAAAACAAGTTGCTACCCTTTACTGACTGGGAGTCACGTGTCGCAATTCCTCAATTTATAGCCTCTCCACTACACATAGCCTAAGTGGGTTATTATCTTCATATCCTTTTCATCTATTTTTATTATTAAATTAATCTTCAACATCCAAATTTAAGATCAGTTAATTAGATTTTTTCTTCTATTTTTTATTTTTGTTATACTTTGTATTTTAACATTACCGTTCCGATTATATGTTATTTCATGTTTGCATTGATGAAAAATGGTACGTATCTTTTAATATGTATACATGATTAAAAAATATATATCGAATGAATTACATTTTATACTACATCAGATATAGGCTTGATTTAATGTACTTATATCATGATGTTTTTTACTTTTCACACTGATCACAAATAAAGGGCCTTTGCAACAGCAGTAAACAAGAAAACAAGACTATTTTTCTGGTTTAAATTTGATGTAGTAACATTATTTATTTAATTTATTTACATTTTGCGACGCATTTGCGGGGCGTGTAGTATATTTCTGAGTTATTTAAATTTTGTGCAGCAAATGTGTCGCAAATTATAAAAGGTTATTATTGTCTAACGCATTTACGACGGAACTTGTAATTTTCAAGTTTAATTAAAAGGCACGTAGTAAATAGGTCACAAAGTACAAATAATTCATAATTAATACAGATTTTTATATTGTTATTGTATTTAGGTATTGATATAAATTAATAAAATTGAGTTTTTCTACGCTTTTGGTGTAAGACCAATAATTAGTGTCTTGCGATATCAAAATATGAAACACGTTAAATACATTATAGTCAAAAAAAATGTAGTGGGCGAAAAATCTGGATACAAGACGAGAGCTTCGGAACGCGCGTTTAACTTCTATAGGATAAGGTTTCTAGAAGATATTCCAGAATGTTAGTTGAATGGTTAGGCTAGGTGTAGTGGGCGACGAAATGGGGCGATGAGGGGCGAGAACACCGCCCCCGTGGGCAACAAAGGGCTGCGCGATGAGTATTTCTCGTCGGGTGTGTGTGTTTATTAATATTACATATGTGTGTGATATATATATATATATATAAATATATATAGGGTAATGATCATGACAGAACTCAATGTTAGGGAGAGAACTAGAAAACTCCTACTTAAAAGGTTATTTTTGTAAATACACTTTCTAAATGCATCTCAAACACACATAACTTCTCTTGAGCCTCGTATTCCCTAATTGGCTTCCATGTCTTCCAAACGACATCTGGTGAAGATGTTATCTAAACCCTAATTGTTGATTATGATCCCTAATCGTTGATTTCAAACCTAATCGACGATAGCTATTGAAGATTGATTCTCTATGTGCGTATCGTTGCGCCTTTATAACCGTTGAAGATAGACTCTCAATCTTCAATTTCAGTCATTGAATATGTCAATTGAAGGT
Source organism: Bidens hawaiensis (assembly GCF_021521415.1). NCBI lineage: Eukaryota > Viridiplantae > Streptophyta > Magnoliopsida > Asterales > Asteraceae > Bidens > Bidens hawaiensis. Next base: position 42,217 of record NW_027491112.1, on the reverse strand, counting down.
ATTTCAATCGATTTACTAGTAAAATTGATTTAAAATTGAGATTCTAGGTTAGAAACGACTTTTACTCAAGTAAAATACCATATACGTGCTTAAATGAGTTCATCTATTTGTTTTTGCTTCAGATTCTTGCAATTCCACAGATATTCCATTCAGTTTATTGGTGTTAAGCAACTAGGTAACATTCTATTCATATATTACATATATGTAATACGCGATTTCAGTCATTGAACATGTTAATTGAAGGTATTGCAATCGTTTTACTGTAAATTGATTTGGTGTTGGCGATTATAGGTCATAAACGACTAATACTCAAGGGAAAAAGCGCATTATGTTTTATTGAAGTGCTTTAATGAGTTCATTTGCTGATTTTGCTTCAAATTATGGCAATTTAACTAGTACTCGTTGCATTTTATTGGTTTTGATAAATTAGGTAACATTTTATTTATATATTACATATATGTAATATTCGTTTGCGAATACTAGGATTGCATCGACAATAATATTAACACATCTCCAACATATATTACACACATGTAATACAATTACAAACTTATATTGCACATATGCAATATAACTATAACTGCCTCGTTACTAAGTTATTTTCTTATATATATGCAACAGCCTGAACATTATCATTTTTAACATATTACATATATGTAGTATAAATAAACAATTGCAAGAACATTATCTATACTCATTTTCAACCTATATTACACATATGCAATATAACTACAACTACCTCATCATTAATTATTTTCTTTTTAATGTGTTTTTTTAATTTCTTTTTAATGTGTTTTTTTCCCGATATGTTCCTAATAGTTTATATATGTTAATACGTTTTAATAAGTTATATGTTGTGTGTACGCCAACCTTGACATGCGTGATATCAATTTTATGTTTGTGCATAATTTTCATGTGTATCAGCTATGTAGACATCTAACTATAAATACTCAACTCATAACCTCCATTTAACCATAAATGTTTGTCATACATACCTGCATTTTATGGTTTAAATACTTGTATATATTGTGTACGTGCAATGTATGTTTTACTCATACTTTTAAACATTATAACTTTTTACTTCATTCTAGGGGTGAACAGTTGAATAACAAGGCCCGACCTGGATAGGATTTCACAAAGTCAAAATAAAAGGACCAAGAACTGCAAATTGGTGTGTATTTTAGGCATCGGTTATCATCGGGCTTTTCAATTATGAGATTTATGAAGATTAGAGACCGATTCATCTCTTACAATCTCTTCAACAACTAAGACATCAAAGTTATCCTACTGGATTTTGAATCATAACTTCGCCACATGATCACAGTCATCATCTTCTTCACACATGTATTTCTTTTTAGTTTTACTTTGCAAGCCTTTTATTTTACCATAAATGAATAATTAATGAACATTCTTGGTGGAAATTGTGATTTTGGGGTTAACTAAACAAAGTTGGATATTTTTGTATCATAATAACAGTATGCATAAAAGCTACTGGATGAAATGTATGAACAGTGTCGGTCCCGAATAGCTCACTCAATAGCTCACACAATCACTGTCGTACCCCACACATAAGTGTTGACAAGAATGTTAACGACTTACTATTTTTGGTAAGAACAATAGAATATCAAAGACGGAAACAATAATATTCTAAATGTTGCAAGACAGACACAAATGTAACAAAACACACAATGTAACTCAAAAGATTTTCATTTATATTATGACGGATACAAACGAAAATCAATTGGGGTTTCAAGGTGGAATGTTTAGATTATTGGCAATTTTCTGTACAGGAGTGAGTCAGCTGTCAAATCACAATATCAGGCGTGTGTGTGTGTGTCATCTCTATCGCCTTGTCAAGGCGTGCCCTAAATTATTCCTTTTATAGGCATGCCCTAACACCTGACATTCCTTCTAGAAACCCTAATGATTGAAACATAATTACAAAAACATAAAACAAAAGATTCTTAATGTAAACGGGTCTTCGGGCAAGCTTTGCAGCTTTTGTCTTTTTCGAGTAGACCTGGTAACCATTAAGTGTGCTGGGGAACAGTTCTCCGGGCAAACTTTACTTAGAAATTTTTCCCCAGTAAAATATTCATCTATCTGACTTCAATCCTCTTGACCATATCAAACTTTGCTCAATATAGTCCTACGAGCAAACTTGTTCTTCAGAGATCCCTTCAACTTTTTGTTAACTTAACTTAATGAACAAACCCAAGTGTGCTGGTAACACTGTAGCTTGCTCTGAGTTGAACCTTGCTAGTAAGAAGTCCTTAAGTTATTTCTTTATCAACTTCCTTCAAGCTTGCTGGGACCACTGTTTATTATGAATAAACCTTGCTAGATCTTCCAAAAGACTTGGTTTCAGCTTGGTTTAGTCAAGAGTTTGCTAGGAAACAAACTTTGGTTGACTTGAAGAAAAACCTTGCTAGACAAAGTGAACCTTGCTCGATTTATCACTTAAGAGGAATTCTAGAAGATAACCTTGCTGGGAAAGCAAAATACCTTGCTAGACTTAGTATAAGCTTGTTGGGAGGCCTAAGTTTGCTCGGTTTCCATACTTAGCCATTTTCAGAGAGGTTGAGAAGATTCCAATCTTCCTTATGTCTTTTCCTCATCCAACAAATAGAATTGGCTGACTTTACTATCTCAATACAAACTTTTGATTTAAGATGACTAGAAAAGCAGTAATCAGTTATGTCAAATATTTGTCAATTGAAGCAAAATTGATATACAACCCCAATCAAGTAGATCTCTGTGTGTTGGGTTTAGTAGGTTTCTAGGCATTTTCAATATACATGGGTCATGATCATAACACAACAGGTAATGAATTGGGCCCAACCTTGCTTGAAGGTAATTATATTTTTGAGATTACTTGGGTTCAGTTCTTTGTCGGCCTATCATGTGTAAAAACACTAGACAAAATTTCCTGGAAATTAAGGACCGAAAGCATACATCACAATATAGGGTTGGTCCAGATATGGTGAAATTGGTGTGGTTCAGCTTTTTCTGGCCGACCCTAATCCTGCTCACCCCTACTTCATTCTTAATTTTTAGTTTACATATACTACAAATAAACACCACATAAATTATATTTTACAAACTTTTCAACTGTTGTATATTTGTACCTTGTACATACTTTAAAATAATTTATTATATATTCAACATCGTGTATCATACAACAATTAACACCAACACGTAAAAGTACTTTAGTATTCACATTCGTGTCATCATAACACGCATGATTCTAACAACCCATACACAAACTCGAAGGATTATTCCATCCAAATGGCATAGACTTCAAAACACAAAACATGCACATATAAGCAATAACAAAATAATTACAACTTACTAGTGTACACAAACTTCAAAAAACATACTATTTTCTTTCCTAATTCCTTCGTGTCCTGAACCATGCATCCTTTTTCCACCGTCGATTTTCTTTGTCTCCAGTTTCTTTTTTTCTAGCATATTTTTTTCCTTTTACTTTTGTTATACCTTATTTTCTTTATGATCTTCATCACCTGTTTATAAATTATAGCCAACGATTAAAATTTATGAGTAATACATTAATGCTACATATATGTAATAGATAATCACGATGTATATGTAATAAATCTCAACATATAAATGTAATAGATAATCAATGAGTATATGTAATACATCATACTGCATATGCATGTATCAATAGGTAATGCATATATGTAATACAATACACTAGGGGTGAGCAAATTAACCGTTGTTAACCATTAACCGAACCATAACCGACATAACCGAACCGATTTTAACCGATAACCACTATAACCGGTGGGTCGGTTTAATAATTTTTTAGAACCGCCAAATACGGGTCGGTTTTGGTTATTGATAATATCAAACCCATCATAACCGAACCGCCCCGTTTTTTATACAAAGAATCGACAAAGAGGTTTGGAAATTGGAATTAGTGCCATAGCGTGAAACATTTTTGACTTTTGGTTCATTGTTTCTTATCGATTTAACTTGAATTTTATTGTTGGGTTATTTTATGGCGTTTTGTTTAATATTTGGTATTAATATTGTGGATTATTTATTTTGTTGGATCGTGTCATCTTTTTTTTTTTTTTTTGGTAATATTTGGTACAAAAGTTTTAGGCCTAATTATATTTGTTTTGGTCACGGTTAACCGACCCATAACCGACTCGCTATAACCTTCAACCGATTAACCGTAACCGCCATAACGGATCGGTTATGGTTATGGTTTTCTATTAACCGGCGTGTTGGTTATGGTTATGGGTTTTACCAAAACCCGCCCCAAACCGACCCATGCACACCCCTACAATACACTCACTGTATATGCATGTAATAGATAAGCATTGCGTATATGTAATATAACAAACTGCATATGCATTCAATGGATAAGCATTGCATATGTGTAATACAACAGCTCACATATGCATGTAAGCAATCATGTAATAGACAATCATCGCACATATGTAATACATCAAACTGAGCATACATGTAATAAATAAATAATTCAGATACGTAATACAGTAGCTACATGCATTTAATAGGTAAGTGTTGCGTATATGTAATACATGACAATACATGATATGATATCAGTATGTGAATCGTTCTTAGCTTTAATCTACAATCTGTGTACAGATTCACATTCGCCAACACAATTTTCTTTGATTAAACATATACCAACACACGCGATTGGTGTAATGTTTCTAATCTATGTTGATTGTGTGAAATTGACTAATACAACAAGTCACCTAATATCGTTCTTCTGATTTGTGCTTGATTCTGCATCGGATTGAACTTTTTTTCTATCAATATGTTTTCTTGACACTGACGATTCAAGCTCTAAAGCTTTGGAAAACATCTCGATGTTTCTTTGATATCGTATTCCAAAGCATGCACTTTTTTTCTCATTTCGTTGGTTTTTGTAACTCCTGATATTTACCAGCACCACATTTTTTTCTTGTTACCTTCTTTGCTTGATGCGCATGCTCTTCATCACCTAATTAAAATTAAAGTTGAAAGTTAATTTCTATATGTAATACAATAGTAATACATATATGTAATGTATCAACACTGCATATATATGTCATACATAAGCACTACACATATGTAAAGCATCAGCGCTGCATATATGTAATGCATCAGAACTGCACATGCATGCAGTACATCAACATTGCATAATATGTAGTACATAAACACTACATAAATGTAAAGTATCAGCACTGCATATATGTTATACATGCAATACCGTTTAAGGTCATGTCATTTTATTCCTCATTGGACTCGTAATCCCAATTACCGATGTTGTATGTTTCACTCTATGTGATCGTTTTGACCTCCTCCTTACCATTGTATATGTGACACACATGCAATGTCATTGGTACGAATGTAGGTAATCACAATAATATATGCATAAATCAATAACTTGCACGTATTGTACGATCAAAATTGTTATTTTCATCATCGTTTCCTGAATCGACCTCATCTTCATGTCCAACAATCTCCTCTGTTTCATTTTTTGTTCCCTTTTGACCCATTATTTTCTTCATATCAATACCATATATGTAATTTCGTTAAAATATATGTATGACTATGTTTGTTCACATATATAGTATAAGCACTACAAATATGCATTATTAGGATGATCTACTTTTACCCAAACAAATACGGGTTAACAATTCAAAGAAAACAAAATGACACTACAGTAAGGTTAGTTAACAATAATTCTAGACTATGAACATAAAATTGTAATTCAAAAGCTTAAAAATCTAAACACGTGCAAAACAAGATGCTGAAAATATGATTAATGGAAAGACATACATAATCTCCCATGTTTCAATTTTTGTTTCGTTTTTTTAACATTATCATCAAAATATACAGTTGGTAGGTTCAATACCACATTAACACTTGGATACATTAAATACCACATATGCAAAATAAGTACCACATACATGCACTATAACTATAAATGTAAAATAACTAAAAAGATGCAGTAAAATACACGTGCATACATTTACATTGTTAATTTCAAATATATTACACATATGCAATACAACTAAAATTTTCAATTACATTAACATTACTACTTTCAACGCTACATATAAGCAACATAATCTAAATATGCAGTAAAATAAATACTTTATGTACTGGGGTTTCCCGAATTCACGGTGATTCATGGCTAAACTCGGTTTTCCCGATTATTGTGTTCTGTTATTTAAATGGTTAGTTGGGTAAAAAATCCATGGAACCCATGGGCACTCCTACTATCCATTTCTCAACTTGTTTTCGTATTTTTGTTGGAGTAATCAAACGTGGTGGTTCACAAGATACTCCGACTACCCATATTTATTACGATAGTTCGTTATTTAGTTTGGTTGGTTAAAACGTCGTGTAAAGCTCACTGGGCCGACAAACTTCATTGCATTGTTAATTCGTTAATTAGTCGGGACAATCAAATTGCCATGTAACGCTCATGGGATGTCCAACTCAGTTGTTTTTCGTTATTTCGTTGGGCTATTCAAATTGCCATGGAAAGCTCATGTGTCACACCCTCAAAATCCACTAACGGAGTTTTACCGTCAGAGGGTGTGAACTGGCAGGATCGGAATCATTAGTTATAACCAAACCAAAGAAAAACGTTTAAATGAAAGTAAATGCGGAAGCGTAAAACCTTAATTCAAAAGTTGCGTCACGCAGGACGACTTAAAAACCAAAAGTAACTGTTTAAGTTTAAATTTGCAGAATAAAAGTGTTTTCAATAATGCATGCTCCTAAACCGCGCGCCCGCCTCGGCTACCTGAGAATAACATACTAAAAGTGTCAACACAAGGTTGGTGAGTTCACAAGTAAGATAAGATAAATTGTTTAGCGTTTTGCGTAACCTCGTTACGGCGTTTGAGTGTGTAACCGCGTTACAACGTTTAAGTATTGCGTAACCTCGTTACGACGTTTGAGCGTGTAACCATGTTACAACGTTTAAGTGTTGCATTACCAGATAGTGTTATGTTAAATTATATATCGATAGGTAGCTAATCTATACAACAAGTATTGCTAAGTGGTTCGCGACCGAAGCTGACTGTTTATCAAGTGCCCGTCACCAGGTCCTCCAGACCATGGTATGTGTTAGCCCAAATTTACACCCACTCAACCTCCAGTTGAGCTATAACGTCGGGTGGGGTTTGTCAAACCCAGTAGTACTACCCAAAAGTGACTCGCTATTCCAAATATTAACCGGTCCGATGTGTGGGACTTCAAGTTGTTACAAATGCCGCTTAGCCTTTACAAGTGATATATAATTTATAACAAAATCTTTCATATGCGTTTATCTCAGAAAATATGTTTATCGGAGTATGTTATCTCCCCCAAGTGAAAACGTTTGAAAGCAGTTTAAGAGTGGGGTAAAGTGAACTCACTGTTTGCGAAGAATATCCGATCTAGATCACCGAGTGATGCGCGTCGTAGAAAACTCTCTAGCGTTCTAAAACAACAAGGAGATTTTCTAAGTATCGGAACGTTTAACGAGTCTCTAGACTCGGCACATAATACCTATGCACGTAACATGTTTCGTTTGTGTATTGTGTGTGACTCTACAAGTACAATCGTGATACGACATATGAGTGAGCAATCACTTCCGTGTCATGTGTTAATAACCTACTTACTAGCAATAATTCCCGTAAGGGCAATTTGGTCAACAAACAAAGACTAACTAACCAATATTTCCCGCAAGGGTAATTTGGTCAATTCATGGCAATCAACTAGCAACTATTTCCCCGCAAGGGTATTTTGGTCAAAATTACAACAATTATATAGAAACTACCATATTTCATGCATTCCTATACAACTCAGCAGCTAGTTTCGTCATGACAGAATTTCTACTTGAAAGATTGTACTAGTTCACCGATTATAATGTCTCAATTAATTCACCAAAAATTACCACAGAAACATACATGTCTTAGGTTTCCAGAACATATTTTATCTTATTTTTATTCCATATAGATTGCTCACAATGATCAAAACATTACAGCTAACTTATATCAGCCAGATTCATGCACATCAGAATGTTATTTGCAATTCTCGTTAAACGAAAAATCCAATAAATGCAAGACCACTTGGGTTTGGTTCCTAACTCAGTGAGTCAACTTCCAGAAGTGGAACCAACCCAATTGGTCTCGTGGTTCATGAGATATAACATTTACAACATAGCCTAACAGCAGGTCTAACAGCTCAGCTTTGCATCACGTTTTTGTAAAATCATAAAAGTATACTTCCACTTATCCAAAAATTACGAATTTATACTTCATAGAAACTAGACTCAACCTAGTTTACTGCAGTACTCACAATCTCAATCAATTTTCACGTTTACACTTCGTTACAGTCAGTTAAACATCGTATATACATTCTGTCCAGAATCTGTTCACATCAAAACTCAACATAATCACAACCTATGAGCTATCATGCATCCATACAACCCTCTAGATACTATAATTACTATCCATGCATATCAATCCCACATACATACAAGCTTAGGGTTTTATTTACACTCCCAATCAAGGACACAATAATTAACATGCAATACTATCAAACTAGTTATCAATCTATTATCCAATTAACAAGAATCATAATAATCATATATATACAAGAATCGGCCAACTTAGGGTTTTCCTACAACCCATCAAACATAAAAATTACACAACAAGGAGGTAAGAGGTGATCAAGTATACCTTCCTAGCACCTAGTTCTTGGATCAAGGGCTTGAATTGATGGTGGTTGTGTGTATGGAGGTGGACGGCAGCCGTGGATAGGGAGGAGCAAGGGGGCCGATCGGGTTTTTGGTGATAATAATAATAGCTAGGGTTTAGAGTTTATGTTATATTTATAAGCAACCAAGTTGCATTCTAGTCCCTAAACTTCCAATTGTTGTTTTTCTCTAGAACATTCCATCATACTTGAACAATAAGTTAACATGACCATACTATTATCACATAGCACATAATCCTAACACATAATAATCATATAATTAGTGTCTTGACGTTTGTCGTTTATTTGTCAATCGTTTGCGTTAACTCGTTTGCGTTTCGGTGCAAATCCCGAAAGACTACACATGTAGTAAGTGTTAAGCGTCATTTAAACCCTAGTTTAAATGTAATGAAGTGTGCGTTAAAGATTCAACAATCTTAAAGTTTGAATTGACGGAGTTGAGTTAACGAGGTTAACCTGAAATTGACGATTGTCACATCATTCCCATGTTAAAGAATTTTCGTCCCGAAAATTGAGTCAAGTTGTGATGAGAGCCTGAAAAAGTAAGAAAAATTTTCAGTTTGTCATATCATCCCCTAGTAGAAAGAAATTTCGTCCCGAAATTTAGTTCATACCTCCGGTGATGTTTGACGGTTTGCCGGGTTTCGCGGTTTCCGGTGTTTGGTTAGCCCTTCAAAAAGGTGAGGATACTTTTTCATCATTTGATCCTCGCGTTCCCACGTGAACTCCGGTCCACGTCTCGAGTTCCAACGAACCTTAATGATTGGAATTTTGCTGTGTTTGAGCGTTTTGGTTTCCCAATCCAAAACCTCGACTGGTTCCTCAATGAACCGTAACTGTTCATCAACTTGTAGTTCCTCCAAAGGGACTACTTGGGTTTCATCAGATAGGCATTTCTTCAAATTTGATACGTGGAATACATCGTGTACGCCACCGAGTTCTGTTGGTAGATCCAGTCGGTACGCCACCGGACCAATGAGCTCAGTTATCCGGTACGGACCAACATATCGCGGGTTAAGTTTGTTTCGCTTACCAAAGCGAACCACACCTTTCCAAGGTGAGACTTTGAGTAGCACTCGATCGTTTACTTGAAATTCGAGAGGTTTTCGGCGCTTGTCGGCGTAACTCTTTTGTCGATCTCGTGCTGCTGCCATGCGATTTCGGATTTGAACAATCTTTTCCGAAGTTTCGAGTACCAGTTCCGGACCAGTGATTTGGCTATCACCCACCTCTGCCCAGCAGAGTGGTGATCGACACTTCCGTCCGTACAGCGCTTCAAACGGCGCTGCCTTAATGCTTGCGTGGTAGCTGTTATTATACGAAAACTCTACCAAGGGTAAATGGGGTTCCCAACTTTTTCCGAAATCTAAGACGCATGCACGCAACATATCCTCCAGGGTCTGGATAGTCCGTTCACTCTGCCCATCTGTCTGAGGATGGTATGCGGTACTCATATCGAGACGTGTGCCCAGTGCGCTTTGCAGCGACTTCCAAAAGTGTGAGGTAAAACGAGAATCTCGGTCGGAAATGATGGAGACAGGCACTCCGTGTCTCGACACTACTTCCTTCATGTAGACACGAGTCAGTCTTTCCATTTTGTCTGTTTCCTTAATCGCTAGAAAATGTGCCGATTTAGTCAACCGGTCAACGATCACCCAGATGGTATCGCATCCCGTCGGTGTCTTAGGCAAACCCGTAATAAAGTCCATTGAGATTTGTTCCCATTTCCACATTGGGAGTTCCGGCTGTTGCAGTAGACCAGATGGTTTCTGGTATTCTATCTTGACTCTGGCACAAGTCAAACATTTGCTCACGTAGGTTGCAATGTCGGCTTTCATGTTCGGCCACCAGTAAAGTTCCTTTAAATCATGATACATTTTATCTGAGCCGGGGTGGATAGAATATCGGGACTTGTGAGCTTCGTCCATCACTAGAGTTCTCAACTCTCCGTATCGTGGAACCCAAATCCGGTTCTCAAAATATCGGACCCCGTCCGACCTGGTTTCAAGTTGCTTGCTCATGCCCCGCATGAGTTCCGATGGGAGATTATCATCTTTCAAAGCTTCCAGTTGCGCATCGCGAATCTGATCGGGTAAGCTGGCATGAATCGTGAGTTGCAATGCTCTCACCCGTCTGGGTTTATCTGTTTCTTTTCTGCTAAGGGCGTCGGCCACCACATTGGCCTTGCCAGGGTGGTACTTGATGGCACAATCATAGTCTTTAAGCAGCTCGACCCAACGACGCTGTCGCATGTTCAGCTCTTTCTGATCGTAGATATGTTGGAGACTCTTGTGGTCGGTGTAAATGGTAAACTTGGTACCGTACAAGTAATGCCTCCATATCTTAAGAGCAAACACTACAGCTCCGAGTTCCAAATCATGGGTCGTGTAGTTCTTCTCGTGAACCCGTAGTTGTCTAGAGGCGTAGGCTATAACTTTCTCAAATTGCATCAGCACACAACCGAGACCTTGTATAGATGCGTCACAGTGTACCTCAAAATTTTCCGTTCCCTCGGGGAGGGCTAAAATAGGGGCGCTACAAAGCTTGGTTTTCAACAGTTGAAAAGCGGATTCTTGCGCGTCACCCCAGTTGTACTTAGTGCCCTTGTGAGTCAAAGCGGTTAGGGGTTGAGCAATCTTTGAAAATCCCTCGATGAAACGCCGGTAGTAGCCGGCCAGTCCTAGGAATTGTCGCACCTCAGTCGGAGTCTTAGGTGCTTCCCAGTTTTTGATGGCCTCTACCTTACCGGGATCGACATGGATACCATTCTCGTTTATCACATGTCCTAAAAAGTGAACCTCTCGAAGCCAAAATTCACATTTCGAGAGTTTAGCATACAGTTGTTCCTTCTTCAGCAGTTCCAGAATTATCCTTAAGTGTTCGTCGTGGTCAGTCTCGTTCTTGGAGTAGACGAGAATATCATCGATGAAAACAATCACGAACTTGTCGAGGTACGCCTTGCATACTCGATTCATGAGATCCATAAATACGGCTGGTGCGTTGGTTAGGCCAAAAGGCATAACCGAAAACTCGTAGTGACCATACCGTGTTCTGAAAGCCGTCTTTGAAATATCTTCTTCGCGCACTCTCAGCTGGTGATAACCGGATCGTAAATCGATCTTCGAGTAGTAACTCGATCCCTGAAGCTGGTCGAACAAATCATCAATTCGGGGTAAAGGATAACGGTTCTTGACCGTCACCTTGTTCAATTCCCGGTAGTCGATGCACATCCGGAAAGTCCCGTCTTTCTTTCGGACAAACAAGACAGGGGCTCCCCATGGCGATGAGCTAGGTCGGATAAAACCCTTATCCAACAAATCTTGCAACTGAGTGGACAACTCCTGAAGTTCCGCCGGTGCGAGCCGATACGGGGCTCGTGCTATGGGTGCTGCACCGGGTGTCAACTCGATTTGAAATTCGACTTGACGAATAGGAGGGAGTCCGGGCAAATCCTCCGGGAAGACTTCTGGAAAGTCTCGCACAACCGGAATGTCTTCAATTCGTTTCTCCTCCACAAGTTTCTCAACAATCTGCGCCAGAATTGCCGGATGACCCTTTCTTAAATACTTCTGTGCCTTCATAATGGTAATGATGCTGGTGGTCATGCCGCTTCTCTCGCCTCGGACCGAAATGATCTCGCCTGAAGGGGTGGTAATATGGACGATCTTATCATGACATATAATCTCCGCTCGGTTCTCAGATAACCAGTCCATGCCGACAACGACATCGAAACTACTAAGCGTAAAAGGAATAAGGTCGATGTCAAAGACATGACCTGACAATTTCAACTTACATCCCGCAAGTATATGAGTTGTTATTACAGTCTTACCGTTAGCTAATTCAACAGGAAACTTAGCGTCTAACGGGGTTGGAGTAAGGTTTAAAAGTTGGCTAAAGGCCTTTGACACAAAACTCCTATCAGCTCCAGTGTCAAACAAAACAGAAGCAAAACAATCGTTTACAGGGAACTTACCAGACACCACATGCGGATCTCTGCGGGCTTGACCTGATCCAATCACAAACGCTCTTCCTTTGCCATTTCCTCCACCGTTACTGCCACTCCCATTACCCCCGTTATTGTCGTTCTGTTTCAGCTTGGGGCAGTCCTTCCGGAAATGACCTTCCTGTCCACATTCATAACATCCCTTAGTCATCATCGGTGGCTTAGGAGCACCCTTCGCCACAAGGTCAACTCTACAATCCTTCGCTTGGTGACCTATCTTTCCGCATCTTTGACACTTGACACGGTCACACTGCCCAACATGGTGAAAGTTGCACCTATTGCACTTTGGATGTTTCCCAGCATACCCGCTCGAAACCTGCCCGTTACCGTTGTTGTTGTTGTTGTGATTCTGAGTGTTGAAACTCCGAGTAAATTCGGGCTTCCGGTAGTGTTGCGGTGGGAGGTTTGAGGATGAAGATCTGGTGTTGTCAAACTTTCTTTTCCCGCTGTTCGGGTTGCTGTTGTTGCTGTTGCTGGCATGGTCATTATTCGGGTTGTCACGGGCTTTTACAGTCGAACCCCTTGGTGGTAACGCACCCTGGGTCACAGCCTGATCCGTTAGTTTGTGAGCCAAACGGATCGCTTGTTGGATCGTGGCTGGTCTGGAAGACGTCACCATACCCTGAATCTGTGGTGCCAACCCATCAATGTACATCTCTATTCTTTTGCTCGGCGGATCCACCATCCGCGGACACATCACTGCCAACTCGTGCGAACGAGTGGTGTAGGCTTCAATCTCTGAACCCACCATTTTCAATGACCAAAACTCCGACTCTAACTTCGAAATTTCTTCCCTCGGACAGTATTCCTCTCGCATCATGTTTTTGAACTCCTCCCAGTTCATCGCGTTTGCCAGTTCCAAGCCAAGGATCTGGACGTTCGAATTCCACCAAGTGAGGGCGGAATCCTCGAGTGTCCCAGCAGCAAACTTGACCCTATTGGCATGGGGACAGTTACACATCTCAAAGGCCGACTCGGCCTTCTCAGCCCAACGCAGGAAGCCTATAGCTCCCTCAGTGCCCTTAAACGTACTGGGCTTGCAGTCTAAGTAGTTCTTGAAGGTACACGTTCCATTTGGACCTCCTGTTTGATTCTGATTGTGTGCAGCTAAAGCGGCAGCAACATGGTCATTCAGCAAGGTTTGGAGTTCAGCTGCAGTCATGCTGATGTTACCTCGTCCTCGTCCAGCGTTTCTTCCGGCCATTTCCTAGAATCACAGTATAAAATGTTAAACATGAATTTTTCTTTCATATACAACACACCATACATGTAATAAAAGGTAGGTAAGAAAAAAAAATCACATCACAACCACATATTAGTCTAAATAAAAATTTTTGATTAAAACCATTGTATTCGCTACAAAGTATTTCCAATCAATCCTTAAAATCGTAGAAAAATAATAGTTTGGATGGAGACAACCCCTCCATCTAAGTGTCATCATCACTAGATGTCGTCATCTGAGGACACCTCTGAATGTGCCTCCTCCTCAGCCGGTTCCTCCTCCGGTTCTTCTTCGGGTTCCTCCTCGGGATCTTCCTCGGGATCTTCCTCAGGCTCCTCTTCGGGATCTTCTTCAGGTTCTACTTCGGGTTCTACTTCAGGCTCTGCCTCGGGCTCGGCCTCAGGTTCTGCTGCGTTCTGATCGAGTTGCGTTTGTAGGATATCGCAACGTTCTAACGCTATTTCCGTTCGGGTCCTTGCTTCTTGGAGTTGTTCTTGCAAGTCTATCATCTCGGCTTGCATCTTCATCATAACCTTGGTTCGTTGTTCACTAGTCTCTTGCATTTCTTTCATTGCCGTTGTCATGCGGGCAATCTCCTCTTGAGTCTCGGTTCCATCTTTAAACAGTCTAGCAACATTTTCTCTAGTGTAGCGCATGTAACCCACATCACGCTCCAAACAAGAAACGACAGCTGCGAGGACTCGTTCCACAGGTTCGGTTATGGGTGGTAAAGTGTTAGGGTAACCAGGGTGGTTCGGGTGAGGCAATGGGGGAACTTGTTCACGGTAGACCATACGTCTGATCATGTTGGGATACCATTCCCAGCTAACGTCGTTATCATACAGGCCTCCGGATGGGAGGTACCTCTTTGGTGCGGGAGCTTCGAGTTCCGGGACTACACGGGGTGGCGAGGCAGTAGGTAACTGCGGTTCCTTCCCGTGAGCATGCGTCATCGAATCGGATGATGATGAGGGTGGCGTCGACATTCCTACAGGTAAGCCGTGTATATGCGCGCGTATGAGTGAAGGAGGTAAAGAGATAAGATTTAAAGACTACACAAGCCTATGTAGTGCGTAACTCTATAACTAATGGGTCGTCGCGGTTATAGTCTAGTATGCATGCAGCTTCTAGTTCGCTATAACCAATGGCTCTGATACCAATCTGTCACACCCTCAAAATCCACTAACGGAGTTTTACCGTCAGAGGGTGTGAACTGGCAGGATCGGAATCATTAGTTATAACCAAACCAAAGAAAAACGTTTAAATGAAAGTAAATGCGGAAGCGTAAAACCTTAATTCAAAAGTTGCGTCACGCAGGACGACTTAAAAACCAAAAGTAACTGTTTAAGTTTAAATTTGCAGAATAAAAGTGTTTTCAATAATGCATGCTCCTAAACCGCGCGCCCGCCTCGGCTACCTGAGAATAACATACTAAAAGTGTCAACACAAGGTTGGTGAGTTCACAAGTAAGATAAGATAAATTGTTTAGCGTTTTGCGTAACCTCGTTACGGCGTTTGAGTGTGTAACCGCGTTACAACGTTTAAGTATTGCGTAACCTCGTTACGACGTTTGAGCGTGTAACCATGTTACAACGTTTAAGTGTTGCATTACCAGATAGTGTTATGTTAAATTATATATCGATAGGTAGCTAATCTATACAACAAGTATTGCTAAGTGGTTCGCGACCGAAGCTGACTGTTTATCAAGTGCCCGTCACCAGGTCCTCCAGACCATGGTATGTGTTAGCCCAAATTTACACCCACTCAACCTCCAGTTGAGCTATAACGTCGGGTGGGGTTTGTCAAACCCAGTAGTA
The DNA here is from genome assembly GCF_021521415.1 of Bidens hawaiensis. Lineage (NCBI taxonomy): Eukaryota > Viridiplantae > Streptophyta > Magnoliopsida > Asterales > Asteraceae > Bidens > Bidens hawaiensis. Next base: position 26,415 of record NW_027491112.1, on the reverse strand, counting down.
CTACCCAAAAGTGACTCGCTATTCCAAATATTAACCGGTCCGATGTGTGGGACTTCAAGTTGTTACAAATGCCGCTTAGCCTTTACAAGTGATATATAATTTATAACAAAATCTTTCATATGCGTTTATCTCAGAAAATATGTTTATCGGAGTATGTTATCTCCCCCAAGTGAAAACGTTTGAAAGCAGTTTAAGAGTGGGGTAAAGTGAACTCACTGTTTGCGAAGAATATCCGATCTAGATCACCGAGTGATGCGCGTCGTAGAAAACTCTCTAGCGTTCTAAAACAACAAGGAGATTTTCTAAGTATCGGAACGTTTAACGAGTCTCTAGACTCGGCACATAATACCTATGCACGTAACATGTTTCGTTTGTGTATTGTGTGTGACTCTACAAGTACAATCGTGATACGACATATGAGTGAGCAATCACTTCCGTGTCATGTGTTAATAACCTACTTACTAGCAATAATTCCCGTAAGGGCAATTTGGTCAACAAACAAAGACTAACTAACCAATATTTCCCGCAAGGGTAATTTGGTCAATTCATGGCAATCAACTAGCAACTATTTCCCCGCAAGGGTATTTTGGTCAAAATTACAACAATTATATAGAAACTACCATATTTCATGCATTCCTATACAACTCAGCAGCTAGTTTCGTCATGACAGAATTTCTACTTGAAAGATTGTACTAGTTCACCGATTATAATGTCTCAATTAATTCACCAAAAATTACCACAGAAACATACATGTCTTAGGTTTCCAGAACATATTTTATCTTATTTTTATTCCATATAGATTGCTCACAATGATCAAAACATTACAGCTAACTTATATCAGCCAGATTCATGCACATCAGAATGTTATTTGCAATTCTCGTTAAACGAAAAATCCAATAAATGCAAGACCACTTGGGTTTGGTTCCTAACTCAGTGAGTCAACTTCCAGAAGTGGAACCAACCCAATTGGTCTCGTGGTTCATGAGATATAACATTTACAACATAGCCTAACAGCAGGTCTAACAGCTCAGCTTTGCATCACGTTTTTGTAAAATCATAAAAGTATACTTCCACTTATCCAAAAATTACGAATTTATACTTCATAGAAACTAGACTCAACCTAGTTTACTGCAGTACTCACAATCTCAATCAATTTTCACGTTTACACTTCGTTACAGTCAGTTAAACATCGTATATACATTCTGTCCAGAATCTGTTCACATCAAAACTCAACATAATCACAACCTATGAGCTATCATGCATCCATACAACCCTCTAGATACTATAATTACTATCCATGCATATCAATCCCACATACATACAAGCTTAGGGTTTTATTTACACTCCCAATCAAGGACACAATAATTAACATGCAATACTATCAAACTAGTTATCAATCTATTATCCAATTAACAAGAATCATAATAATCATATATATACAAGAATCGGCCAACTTAGGGTTTTCCTACAACCCATCAAACATAAAAATTACACAACAAGGAGGTAAGAGGTGATCAAGTATACCTTCCTAGCACCTAGTTCTTGGATCAAGGGCTTGAATTGATGGTGGTTGTGTGTATGGAGGTGGACGGCAGCCGTGGATAGGGAGGAGCAAGGGGGCCGATCGGGTTTTTGGTGATAATAATAATAGCTAGGGTTTAGAGTTTATGTTATATTTATAAGCAACCAAGTTGCATTCTAGTCCCTAAACTTCCAATTGTTGTTTTTCTCTAGAACATTCCATCATACTTGAACAATAAGTTAACATGACCATACTATTATCACATAGCACATAATCCTAACACATAATAATCATATAATTAGTGTCTTGACGTTTGTCGTTTATTTGTCAATCGTTTGCGTTAACTCGTTTGCGTTTCGGTGCAAATCCCGAAAGACTACACATGTAGTAAGTGTTAAGCGTCATTTAAACCCTAGTTTAAATGTAATGAAGTGTGCGTTAAAGATTCAACAATCTTAAAGTTTGAATTGACGGAGTTGAGTTAACGAGGTTAACCTGAAATTGACGATTGTCACATCATTCCCATGTTAAAGAATTTTCGTCCCGAAAATTGAGTCAAGTTGTGATGAGAGCCTGAAAAAGTAAGAAAAATTTTCAGTTTGTCATATCATGGGAGGCCAACATCCACGATTTATGTTTCGTTAGTTTGTTATAAACTAAATCAAATCTAAAATTTAAACTGACTTAACTCCTCATGTAGTCATTACACATTAATCTTATTTACTACATCATTTAACAACTATTTACGCAATGTACCCCCACTCATCTTATAAACTTTTACTTTTGGTCCTCATGACGCAATTCCCTTTACTTCCCAAGGCAACGTTATTATAAGTTATCTATATACTTAGACGTTTTTGTTTTCCCCAACTTATCTTTAATCATATAAATCCTCATTTTTGGTCCCTATAGAATGTCTCATTCAAGAAACCAACATTATCCTCGACATCAATCGTTTGATTCTCATGAGCACCGTATGGCTGCCTAAATCGCCAAAGAGATAACTGCCGCGATCCCTATGATAGTAACCCAAATTCGGAACCTCCATGCAACCAATTAAACTTTTCCCACTAATCACTCTCCTGGTAACGACAAACCATTTACCTCCACTTATCCTCACAACAAGAAACGTAAGAACCTTGCTGCAACAAATCCTACCCACCCGCAAGTCTCCTCAAACAAGAAACCTTACATCAGTCATTTCCTGTTATGCTCCATTTGTAACCGTCATCACTCAATTTAATCCCTATGTCGTCGATGCATCCAATGTAACCGTTACGGCCATCTTGCTAGCACATGCCGTGTCCCGCCTACTGCGCAAGCTGTTCCGCAACAACCTACCCCTCATGCTCAACCTGATGTTCCTAATACTCGTGCTTGCTATCATTGTAAGCTCATCAAGTCCAATCTACAACTACACCATACTACTTGACCCATGCTTACCAGGCTCAAACCTCTCAACCACAAGCTCCAGTTTACCAAACATATTTCCACCAAACAACCTTCCTGTAAACTATTCAAGCTCACGTTATTTAAGCTACCCCAAATCAATCTACCTCGACTGCTCCAACTCCTATGAATGTAACTCCTCATGGTGTCCCAAGTCACGTGCTACTCCACGATATTGAAGACCTTTGTCGTTCCCTTTTATCTATCTTAAATTATTTTGCCTTTTCTTAATTACGTATTGTAACGTCTCTTTATGACTTTGAATTATTTTCCCTGCATGAACTATTTATCTTCTATATCTTGAATAAAGTCCCTTCTGTTTAAAATGATTATTTATAAAAGCTTACTTATATCTTATTATTTACCCTCATTAATCTTAACTATTAACAAATTATCTCTTTTCAACTTTAAATACTTATAATTTCACGTTTAAAAGTCGTCTTAAAATTTCTTGCTCTATTAAAATTCACTTCAAATTTTGAAATTATTTTATACATTGGTGACTTTCTAGTGTTTTAAATTAAAACTCATAAAACCTTTGTTTCCTCAAAGTCATGCTTTTAATCAAACGTTTTGTAAATCCACACGATGGGACGGATTATGTGGATCATCCGACGATGACAATAATTATGGTCTGGAACATAATTATCGAAGTACTCGCATGGAAAGCATGATGCGTAAGATTGTGTGTCATAATATAGAATTGAAAGTAGTTGGGATAACGGTACAAATTTAAAGATGATAAGGACATGGTGGATACGCCGCTGGTACATCCTATATATAAGTGCCCTTATCGGATTTTCATTTGAAGCGTTGTTTTAACTATTCAAAGTTCTGTGTAATGATAAATTTTTTAAGTTTTATTTAAACCTTAATAATTTTGTTATAATATCCTTTAATTTCGGGACGAAATTCCCTAAAGTAGGAGAGACTGTAACAACTCGGGTTTTCCAAATCTAACTATATGACCTGTTTTCATTTTCGGAAAATTTTAATTAATAAACGTCACATTTATCGAGTTAGTATTATTTGATTCTTATTATTTATTACATATATTTAATTTAACTATAATGACTTTCAAGTATATACAAAAATGACCATAAACAATAACTTTAACCCTATATGTTTCCAACTTCATACTACAAGGACTAAACTGAAAATATTGCTATAACCCTTTTCACCAAACGGATATCCACGATCCAAACCCGTATCCACTTTTAGTTTCTTGAACCCGAATTCAAGAAATGGTATCTTGGGCCACAATTTTTGTGCTATAGTTGGAATTACGTCAATAATATTATTCCTCATACCATAATCGGCCTTCACCGACATTTGTGTTTAGGAAACAAGATCAATATTAATATGTATTGATTTCAATATCGAACCATCTTGACCCGTCTTCTCTTATGCAAGCTATCGATCACCATAATACAATTAAACTTCTAGAAACGTTCTCATAACCCTCGCCTATCATAGCCCTATATTCAATTGCATTGTCGTTGTTGTTTCATGCGTGTCCTTGATCCACTCTAGCCGGCCCCTGTAACCATCAATTAAACATCGAATAATCATCCTTACAGGTATTGTTACATATGGCTTTGATCGCAAGTCTATGTAGATCAAAAGCCCTAAGTTGTTTTGATTAATTATACACGTATTGGATCAATTTGAAATCTAGGGTTTTGTTCAAATACGAGTTGTTTAAGCAATTGTTTATAATTATATGAAACGAGTTTTGAATGCAAGATGCTGGTTAGTCCAGCAGGTTAGACACAAGAGTATGGGGGGCAGGTCGCAGGTTCGACCCCCCTGCACCCCCGGGTTTTTAAATATATATTTATTTATTTAATTCTTTAAATCATTAAGTAATTATATTGATAATAATAATATCTACATAAAACCATTTTTTTATGAAAACCGAATTTATAATACTCGTTTAACCCATATTTTCGTTCGTGTATATACATATGTGTATATGATATATATACATATATATACTTAAAAATCTAATATTTATATTAAAAAAATCAAGTAAAGTATCTATATATATTTATATTTATAAGAATAAAAGTAATATTTTTCAAGATGTGTTTTATTAAGTTAACTATTCATTTTATTTTATAAATCCTTATATAATATTATGTTATTATAATATTTACTTATTAATGATTATCGAGTTGTTGTAATCAATTTTAAATCGTTACTTAAGCGTATTCGTTACTCTCGATTTCTCATAGGATTTAACGTTCGCGTGTGATTCTTTTCCTCATTCTCAATATCTTAATCATCCTCGTTCGTCTTTAAGGTGAGTACCACATTCCCCTATTTTACCGCTTTCAATGTTTTGGGGACATATGCGTAAATATATTTCTCATTATATACTTATACTTAAAACTGCAACTTTGTCTTATGTGTTAACAACTTATACCTTACTTGTTTATGTGTTTATGTGCTTATTTGCTTTGTATGTTTTCGCATTCGGAGAGGTCCAACATAATCTCAGTCTAGTATGATCATACGCCAGTCGTTAGCCTTTGTGCTTCTCGACATCTCAGTTATACTTGCTCATTTGGTTAATTTGTTATTCTCATATGACTTGTTGCAGCTAGATATTTTTGTTATATATACTATATGTACAACTAAACTGGTGTGTTGCTCACTCAACATGTGTTGTTGACAAAATTCTATTTTATACGCATATGCAGGTTATCGCTTGAATTAGTTGCAAGACTTTGTGAAGATTTAGTGAAGAATTATGTTAGAAAAGATAAAATCAAGAATTAAATTTGCATTTATTGTTTGTTTAATGAGTTGTATTTTGTATTTGATTTATTTGGAAATTGAATAAAATTAATAGATATTGTCATATAAATATTGCATGATAGTACCTTAAGAGCTGTGGCAATCAGTTCGTACCCCGGCATTTCCGCCGTAGGTTGGGGTGTGACATATATAATGCGTCAAAACTGCATAAACACATAGTACATAAGCAAAAACACATATGTAATACTTGGAAAATCATGTAGAATATAAAAATTGATCAATTTGTGCATCGTTCATAGCTTTCATTTATAATAAATGTTCGAGAACGCTATATTGTTACACGATTAGACAAAATCAGCAAAAAAAACAGAGCATATCAACACGGTAGCCTATGCTTGTGCTTGATACGCCTAATCTAATCGATAATATGTGAAATTAACATCTATAATCGTTTACCTATTATTGTTCTTCGGATTCATGCTTGATTTTGCAGTCGATTTGGACGATCTAGACGGCCTGACATGAATCGAAACCCTAGATTACTTCTGATGGTGGGTCAACGTGAATGAGAGAGATAGAGAAGGGGAAAAGAACGATTGTGTTTTGGTCATTTCCAAAATTACCTTCCCTCATTAAAAAAAACATCACTTTTATTTCTCCAATTCCTTTCTTTTAGCCTATTATCTATTAAAATCAACTATATTAAAGGAGTACTCTAGTTCTGTAACATCCTACTTTTGATCATAATAGTAATATAAATTTCATCTATTTTACTGTGGGTCGTTATCGGTTTAGATAAATAGAAATGAGTTAGGCTAGTGTTGGGTTAAATGGATATGGGTCATGGACTTTGGGTATAAAAGAAAGAAGTAGAGTCCATGGGCTTAAGCCCATGACCCCTCAATATAAATACCATTAATCATCAGTTAATCCACATTCACACATATTCTATACACCACCCAAAAACACACACTTAAGATTTCTCTCTAGTTCTTCCTTATCCCTAGCCGAAATCAAGAAGGAAACCGAGCACAGACCCGAGGTAACGATAGTTTAATATTATATGAGCTTAACCCATTAGATATAGTTGCAAAACGACGAGTCGACACCGTTAAACCGTTTAAATAACGAAATCCGGGTGGAATCGGGTATAAACCGAACCTATGATGAGCTTAGGGATCAACCTAGCTCAGATCTGGATCGAACGGGGCGAAAAACGGTGAAAAACGAGTTAAAACTCGTTTTTCCGGTGAGTTCGCGTTTTTCCGGCGGCTTTCCGGCAATGGCGGCGCCGGAAAGTGGTACGAGGTTAAGGGGAATGTCAGAGAATGTTCTGACATTCTCTGACCTAACCCTAGTTCGCTAGCGGAGCCTAACGAATTAATAGGTGATTCGTTAGCTTATTCGTATAAGGGAGCATAACGAACTAGACTTAGTTCGTGCTCAAATTCGTTAAGGGTAATATAACGAACTAACTTCCACTTCGCTATGACCATTCGTTAACTGAGAAAACGAATTAAAAAGTCCAATTCGTTACATGGTCTGATTCGCTACATGAACTGATTCGTTATAAGGTCCAATTCGTCATAAGGACCAGTTCGTTATGAGGTCCAATTCATTATAATAGTTAATTCGCTATGAACTCCCATTCGTTAAGAACTGAATAACGAATTAGAACTTTGATAAAATGACAGAAAAGTCCCCGGACTTATAAAAGAATGAATTAATTACAATTAGGCCCTTGAACTTTTGAGTTAGCAAATTAATTAATGATTCAAAATCTTAATGGAAAATGTGTTATGACAGGTCAGCTCGATCCCAGCCAGGGGCTCTGCCCCTTGGACCCTGCTAGGGGCTGCCGCCCCTAGACCCCGCTGCTAGGGCGCTGCCCCCGGACCCCCGTTCGTTATGGGTTATAAAAAAAATAGAAATACGATATGAGATAGAATAGTTAATTGATACATGTAAATATTATACCGTTATCCGTGCACAGCTCAAGAAATGAATTACCATTAACGGTGAACGTAACCGACTTCAGGTGAGTTTCTAGCCTCATTTCTTGTTATGTTTTCGAGGATGTGTGCATACTCGATGTGATTAGTTAATACACTTATCCTAAGTGATAAGTGTATGCCATATATGTATTATGTGAAATGTATGAATGGTTTCTTGCCGGTACATGAATGATCTTCGGAATTGCATGTACTACCAGGAAATGGTTGATGTTATATGTATGTTGTAATATGAAGAATGAATGATGTATGTATGTGCCAAAGTTACGATTATGTATATAGAAAGTATGTTAAGGAGGGATGGAAGAAAGGGTACCGGACCCTAATAATTTCCGAGGATGAAGGGTACCGGACCCTAATAATATCCAAGGATGAAGGGTACCGGACCCTAATAATATCCGAGGATGGAGGGTACCGGACCCTAATAATATCCGAGGTATGTAGGGCGAATGCTCTTTATAACATAAGATTAGCTATGAATATGTATGGATGAATGATGAACATGTCATGTATGAAAAGCGTACCTTCGGGCACGTATATGTGTATGTAAAGTAAGTTATGTGATTAACTAGAACTCACTCAGCGTAGCTGACTTTTAGTATGCACGCAGGCAAATAGGTTGAGGCAGCTCGCGTGATTGAAGACACATGGCATGGAATCGAAGATACTGGCATCTCGAAAAAATGTTGTGATGTTTTAAAGACTATGTTTTATTTAATTAACTATGAATGTTTTATAAGACAAGATGTGAAGGTTATGTAACATTTTATGGTTGAAGTTTTAATGTTCCGCGAATGTTTTAATTAACTCTGATATTTAGAACTGCGTTTACGAGTAAATCCAACACCAAATGTAGGGCTACCGGTAACGGGGCCTTACAAGTTCTCTCTTTAGTAGGAGTTCTCCCTTGATCTCACCCCTATATATATATAAGAGGGTTCAAATAAAAAACAATTGTTTTCTGAGAAGTGTGAGAATGCTTTAAAATAAAGCAAACCACCTAAATAGGAAACTATACCATGTAAATAGGAAACTATACGGTTTTTAGAAACTATTAATCTCAACCACTGGATCTTAAATCCAAGGGTCTAGATCTCTTCTTATGTTTCTCACTAAATTATTGTTTTTTACATTAACCCTAGCTACCATAGACACACACACACACACATATATATATATATAAAGGTGGATTACAAATCGACTATGATCCAAATTCGGAACTCGTCGCTCAATCTAATCCAATTTCTAAACTCTAATCACAGCTTAAAGTATGAAATCTATAAAGTCAAAAACAAAATCAAAATCAAACGGCGTTAAACATCAAGAAATCTTCAAAATTAATCAAAAAATGATAATTTAATCAATCAAATTGATTTGTAGAAGTATTTAGATTCATCAGTCGATTATGGAATTGCATAAATAATGCACTCAATCGAGCTCTGATTAGGGTTCAAAATATTATGTTTAAACATTCTGAAACAAAACTGAAGACCTTTAAAAGTTCTGACCAAAAAAGAACATCTTTAAACGTTCTAATATGTTAGTTCTGGGTGTTCAAAAAAATGAACATCTTTAAACGTTCTAATACGTTCAATGAAGCTCTGGGTGTTCAAAAAAATGAACATCTTTAAACGTTCTAATACGTTCAAAGAAGTTACGGGTGTTCAAAAAGGTTTAGAAGTTCTGAACTTCTAAACTAACAAAAAAATTAAACACATGTAACATGAAATTAAACACTGACATTACTTCGTATAATCTCGTAATCATCAAACAATTATCAGTCGACCGTCAGTTTGATCGTCGATTCGATCATATGAACAAAATATGGAGCGTCTTCAACTGGGTTTCTGCAAATGACTTATTTCAATTCAAATCAATTGAAGTGTGTGTCTGCAAATGATACCGATAACGATGGTTGAATTGATGCAACGGTTAATTAGGATAGAAACGATTTGAAATAATTTACAAATTTGCCACCGCGTGTTTTTTGAAATCTAAGGTTGAGTGTGTCGTGTGCGTAATGTACGATAAGAGATTATTGTAATTTATCAACATCATTACACCCCTAAAATGAAAAACTCACCATTTGTTGACTGTGCGCCACATAGCGTAAATCGTCGCATTTTGTAGCCCCTCAACTACACATAGCATTATATATAGAACACTTATATCATATTTATGTGTGTGTTTGTAAGGTGTAAATCATCCACCCAAATGGAGCTCACCATGGGTGGGTCGGTTTTTGTTTAATATATTAATCTTTTAACTGACAACGAGATCGTTCATATATCTTATCTTTATATTTATACTTGTGCTTGGTCGTTTGGTTTACCGAACTTGTCTCGAATGCTTATCAAATGCAAAATCCGTTCGTATAGTCGTTTTGGGACCTACATTTGGGATGAAACTATGCAGAGAAAATTAGGCTTTTTTGTTGTGTCACAATTTCAGAGCAAAATTTGTAGTAAAGGAAATATGGGTTTGTTTTCTAGTCTTGATAGCTATATATATTAATCCAAGATTGATGCAGCCACACAAATCTACGATGTAATCAATCAATTCGAATAAAAATTAAAAACTCAAAAGACATTATGCATCATAAATGATATATCATAGCTTTACTACAATCAACGCATATTATAAGTAAAAGTCAATACCAGTAGATTCAAAGAAGAAAATATGTATTAAGTTTTAACCCAATATGAATCATTACTTATTATATGTTTGTGGGCACTAGTAATTAGGGATGTGCGTGATGCCGTTTCTGTACGATTTTGATTAAAACCAAACTTTTGTTTTATGATTTATTAAAACCTATAAGTTTCGGTTTTTTCGGTTTTCGGTTTTTGGGTTCGGTTCGGTTTTGAATGCGGTTTTTTCAGTTTTGCTAATTGAGCCAAAACTTTTTGGACAAGAAAAATAACTTGACCCAAGATATTGACATTGGGCTTGTTATTTTTTTTTTCTTTAAACTAATAATTAATAGAATATTGAATATTTGGACTTCAAATGTTAAAAGATAAGTAAATATACATTTAAAATCAAAATCTACTACTATTAGTTATTAACCATATGTAGAAACCAAAGATATTATGGTTATTTCAATTTTTGGTTATTTTAGTTCGGTTTGGTTTTTTGTTTCTTTACAATATACAAAAACCAATATTTCGGTTTTTGCTAAAGTTCAAAACTAAACCGTCGGTTTCTAATTTGGTTTGGATTTTTCGGTTCGAATTTTTTGGTATTATCGGTTTTGGTTTGATTTTTTATTTTGTACACACCCCTACTAGTCATTTGGTCTTGGGCCCATTGCAAACAACTATGACAAACATAAAAAAAGTGAATCTTGTAATTGAGGTTTTACAATTTTAAGAAATTGAACCCAAATCGCCCATTATATGTAACTTTTGTTTAATAGCAATGTGTCGACATCAAAGAGTTTGCAATTCAGAAAGGGGTGATGGCGCAGCTTGTTGCCCGCCTACCTGCTATGTTGATGTAATATCTATGTTTCTATATAATAAATTGATTGAAAGAAAAATAGTGAACTTTTTATCTAAATGTTCTGTTTGTTTATGTTTATATTTTATTTAGCTTATTTTAATTGTTTGGAAAATGTGCAAAAGAAGACATAACAATAAGGTTGTGTTTTATATACAGTTTTTTAGTTGTTACTAAACAGAGAAAATTAAAGAGAAAATGTCCCTAAAACTAGTAATATTTATCAAGGGTTTTTGTAGGTTTTATTGACAATTCAAGATAATATTGTTGTTAGCAAGAAGTGATTGTTAGATAATGGAATGGACTAGTGTATGAGATATATAATGGAATGGAAATGATAATGGATTGAAATGGATCAATACCATTTCATTCTCATGTTTGGTTAATCTACAGGAAAGAAATGGATCAATGTGTTATGTTGTACGGTAGGTAGGAATATAGAAGAAATGAAATACAAACGACAAAAATACCACTGCCTCAAAATAATTTTTTTTTTACCAAAATCAGAAAAATGGCAATAGCGGTGGTTGTGGCAGTGGTGATAATGGTCGTAGTGGTCGCGACGGTAATGATGACCAATGATAGTGGTGTTGTCAAGAAAATGGGGTGAAAGTAGATAAAAGGTTTTATGTGTTTTAAGTGAATGAGATTTCTTGCGTAATGAGTGATTTTATTTCATTAACCAACTAAACACCTTCGTTTTCATTCTATCACAATGATACATTTCATTCCAAGCGTTACTAAACACTAGTGCACTACCTAAAAAGTTATTACAAGGAGTCTCTTAAGTCGTGAAGAAATAACAAAGAAGAATTTTTTTCTTTTTCTTGTTTTTAACATTAGTTTAGTTTGACCCGTTTTTGTTCACCCTTCCTCTAAAAATTTCCTGAATTTGTCGTTGAGTTTTTTATTCGATGATTTTAGATTTAAAATCTTGAGAGCCATGTGATTACTTAATGCATAACCAGTCAGGTAGCTTGCTTCCTTTCTTTAACAAAGTAGCCATCATCCAAATGTGAACAACATATTTTTAAAACACCTGATTGTGTCATTCGACTTCGAACTAAACAACTAGATGTACCCGCGCATTGTGGTGGACAACGTTAAACTACACAACGTTCAAAAGTTACCACACGTATGCGACGGGTACACGGTGAGAAATCGGCCGGAAACATTTTGATTCATTACAATAAAGTTTTGTGGCCATATTTGAAAGTCGAAAACCTCTTTGACCAAAGTTGTAAGTCTAAAAGATTAAAAGCTTCAAATTTTTGTGACAAAAGGTGAAATTATAAATTTATTTTAGCTAAAGTTTCAAGGCTAAAAGTATAATTACAAAAGTTGAGGGTCAAAAGAAAAAATGTGAGTTGAAAAGGTAAATATTTGATTATCAAAGTTGATGAGCTAAGAAATGAAAATCTTAAAACTATAATTAAGGGGTCAAAAGGATAATATATAAAAGTTTGAATGCAAAACCTTAAATAAATGAAAGTTAAAAAGTTACTATGTAAAACTTTGTGGCAAAACTTCAATTAAAAAGTGATTATTTAAAACTTTGTGGCAAAATCCCAACGAAATTAAGTTTTGAAAGTTACCATGTATAGTTTGAGGCAAAACTTCAAATAACTAAAAAAATTAGTTTTTATTGGTTTCAACTATCGTCTTTTGTTCAGTGCCGGTCTCAACTAACGAATTGGCTGCTGACAGTCCCAACTTTTAACGTATTTCTTTTTAACGGTCCGAGACTAACAGCATTCTAACGTCGTTAGTTTCAGGTCGCCGGAAAAACGTTTTTGGTCGGAAAACACACATTTTTTCCCGAAAACTCAACAATTTTGTCTCAAACATCATGGTAACTTTGTACCTTTAGAAACGTTTTTTCTAGTAAAATCCCCAATTGATGAGGTCGCGGGAACCCTAGAACCATCGTCGCAATCAGTTGATGGTGCTTAAGTGTTGGTGGTTGGTTGGCGGTGAATCAATTGGTGGTGGTGGTGGTGTTCAGGTGGTGTTTTCGGGCAAAAAAATTGACTTTCCCAGCCAAAAATGTTTTTCCGACCACCTGAAACTAACGGCGTTAGGATTCTGTTAGCCGCAGACCTTTAGGAACAAATACATTAAAAGTTGGGACTATCAGTGACCAATTCATTAGTTGGGACCGGCAATAACCAAAAGGCAATAGTTGGGACCAATAAAAACCAATTTTCCAATAATTAAAGTTTGGAAGATGTCTTTTAACATATAACAATCTTAAGCTAATATGGGTAGGGGTGTTCAAAGAAATCCGAAATTCAAACAAAATTGAAATCCTAACAGAAACCCAAATAAATCGATTCGAATTCTTATTCGGATATTTGGATCGGATCAATCCAAATATCCGAATAACTAATTCCGATTCGGATATGGAATTTTAAAGAATTCAGATTGTTCGTATATTCGTTTAATCCGAATAAAAAACCTGTTTTTAGTGGTATTTTCCGATTTGGTATACTTGTTAGACTATTATTTGAAGTCTGAACATTAAATTTGTGTTAAGAGTAATTTGTATTTTTCGGCTTGGATGTTTATTGTGATTCTAAACTATTAAATGTTAGGAACAAAAAAATTAGGATATTTTTTTTAGGTTTATTTCGGATTATTCGGATAATTTTGGATTATTCGAATATTATCCGAATCCGATCAGAATTGAATTCGCATAGATTCGGATCGGATAGGAATATTCCTAATTCGGATCGGATTTTGGATAGGGTCCAAAAAATTTTAAATCTGAATAACCCGAACCAAATAAACCGACTAATCTGTTATTCGATCTGATGAACACCCCTAAACATGGGTTAAGAGAGAGCGACATGAAGGAATTACAATTTTGGGGGTGTGTAAGTTTGGGCCTATATAATTTAGCTAACTTTTCTTAATGAGTTAATGGTCATTTTCGTTCATGTGGTTTGCTACTTTTGCCATAGCAGTTTAAAGTTTCAAATTTTGTCAATTTAGTTCTCATAGTTTTAAACATTAGCCAATTATGTCATCTCCGTCTAGCGACATCTAACTATGTCGTTAGTTTAAGGGTATTTGTCATTCTCCTTTTTATTTTAAGTTAATTGTCATTTCCGTCCATGTGGTTTGATATTTTTGTCACTTCACTCCAAAGTTTGAAATTTTGTCAATTTAATGTATAGTTTAATTCAGTTTTCTTTTTTTGTCAATAACCCCTAAGAGCAAAATCCAAGCCCAAAACCATCAAGCATCAACCAAACATTGTATGCATTTACTTTGTCGACAACAGTAATCGTACTCCCTCCCCTCGTATTTAGTTTCTAGACATTTCCTGAACTCTTCCCCATGGTGGAATTCAATGGTAAAGTAGTTGTAAGGCCCCGTTACCGGTAGCCCTACTTTCGTGTTGGATTTACTCATAAACGCAGTTCTAAATATCAGAGTTAATTAAACGTTCGCGGAATATAAAAGCTTTCATAAAACAATTTATAACAAAACACCTCTTGTCTTAAAACAACATCTTGTCTTTCAAAATAAACAAAACATTAAACTTAAACGTCTTGAGTCTTCCGATGCCAGCACCTTATTCAGTGCCACGTGTCTCCTCAAACGAGCTGCCTCATCCTACTCACCTGCGTGCATACTAAAAGTCAGCTACGCTGAGTGAGTTCTAGTTAATCACATAATCATACAATACCTTCTTACATTTCATACTTAACCTCTTAACTTTCTTACATACACACGTAAGTGCATATACTTTCATTCTTACCTTCATACTTCCTTTACATACATAATCATACGTTTTAAAGAGCTTTTCGCCCTATAACCTCACAGATATTATAAGGGTCTGGTCCCTAACATCACAGATATTATAAGGGTCTGGTCCCTAACATCACAGATATTATTAGGGTCTGGTCCCTAATATCACAGATATTATTAGGGTCTGGTCCCTAACATCACAGATATTATTAGGGTCTGGTCCCTAACATCACAGATATTATTAGGGTCTGGTCCCTAACATCACAGATATTATTAGGGTCTGGTCCCTTTGTTTCGTGTAACTGTACCGTACCTGTTCATACATACTTTCCTTGACAATACGTGCAATCTCCGAAGAGCATTCACGTACCATCATCATAACATACATACATTATGCATACATCATATATTCATACATACATCCTATCTTTCATCATACTTATCAATCATATCTTAACTACCACCTGACGGTACATGCAATATCCGAAGATCGTTCACGCACCGTCAAACAATCATCATACATAAATCATACAAGGCATACACTTACCACTTAAGATAAGTGTATTAACTATCACATCGAGTATGCACACAGCCCCGAAAACATAACAAGAAAGTGGGGCTAGAAACTCACCTCAATGCGGTTGCGTTCACCGTTTACGGTTATTCCCTTCTTGAGCTGTGCACGACTAACTGTATAATAATTATACGTTTCAGTAAACTATCACTACACATATCGCCTTTCTAGTTTAATCATTACCCTCAACGAACGGGGGTTCGGGGGCAGCGCCCCTGGCAGCGGGGTTCTAGGGGCGGCAACCCCTAGCGGGGTCCAAGGGGCAGAGCCAAGCTGACTTACCATGACGAACTAGTTCTTGTAACGAATTGGAACCTTTAACGAACTAGACTCTTAACGAATCAGTCCATGTAGCGAACCAGTCCAAGTAGCGAATTTGACCTTCTAATTCGTTATCTACTTTAACGAACTGGTCATAACGAATCAAGGGTGATTCGTCACCCCTTTCCCTTAACGAATTGAACACGAACTGTAATCAGTTTGCTATGTTCCCATGGACGAACTAGCTAGCGAATCACCTTTAATTCACTATATTCCTGTAGCGAACTAGGGTTAGGTCAGGAATGTCAGAACATTCCCTGACATTCCCCCTTAACCTCGTACCACTTTCCGGTGCCGCCTTTCCGGCGCCGTCATTGCCGGAAAGCCGCCGGAAAAAACGCGATTTCGCTGGGAAAACGGGTTTTAGCTCGTTTTTCACCGTTTTTCGTCCCGTTCAATCCAGATCTGAGCTAGGGTGACTCCTAAGCTCATCATAGGTTCGGTTTATACCCGAATCCACCTGGATCTCGTGACTTAAATGGTTTAACAGTGTCGGCTCATCGTTTCATGATTATATCTAACGGATTTAAGCTCAAACAATAAAATACTATCATTACCTCGGGTCGGTTCTCGGTTTCCTTCTTGATATCGGTTTAGAGAGAGAGAGAACACTAGAGAGAGAATCTTAAGTGTGTGTTTTGGATGGTGTAAGGGATATGTGTAAATGAATTAAATGGAGGATTAAGGGTATATATATTTTTGATCATGGGCTTAAGCCCATGGTCTTTCCTTCATTCCTCCATAACCCAAGTCCATAACCCATATCCATTTACCCAACACAAGTCCATCTCGTATTCTATTCTACTAAACCGATAACGACCCGCTATAATATAAATGAACTTTATTTTATTAATATAACCGAAAGTAGGATGTTACAGTAGTCAAGGTAATTCCATGAAACCGAATTGTACAGAAAAAACGAAAAAAATCGTTTCTTTTATTAATGCATAGTAGTTCGGGTTTAGATTAACATATCGTAGCGAACATCTGGGTCGAAATCAACATCACGATGTCGAATATCCCACATTTCCAAGAGGTCAAACATTTGGGTTTAAATCAACAGTAATCGACCTCCTAATGTTGACAGAGTAAATGCAGACCTGTTTTAGTCGATTCTCGATGGTTTTGGTCTTGGATTATGCTCTTAGGGGTTATAAAAAAAACTGAATTAAACTAAATAATTTGACAAAATTTCAAACTTTGGACAGAAGTGGAAAAAGTATCAAACCATAAGGATAAAAATGACCACTAACTCAAAATAAAAAAGAGAATGACAAAAACACCCTTAAACTAACGGCATAGAAGGTTGTCGTTAGACGAAGGGGACGTAATTGGCTAATGTTTAAATATGAGGACTAAATTCACAAAATTTCAAATTTTAGACTGAAGAGGCAAAAATAGCAAACCAAATGAACAAAAATAGGCATTAACTCTTTCTTAAGAGTTGAAAATTCTTATATTCATTGTCGGCCCAAAAGAAGAATGATTGATCCAAGCCTACTCTCTTAAGAGAGACATGGTTTGAAAGACGCGTGATTGTTAAAAATGATTTGAAAGACGCATGATTGTTAAAAAAAGTTTCTCGTTGATACAATGAAAAGAGTTTATGTAATCAAAGATTATTAGTTCAATTTTTATGAGTGGTGTTTTTTTATAGATGTAAAATTTTCTTTGTATTTTATATGAGTCATTTTATATTAAAACTGTTTATTATTATTATTATTATTATTATTATTATTATTAAATTTGTTTGCTTTGGTTCATATTGGCCTTTGGAAATGCAACCAAATTGATAAATTGTCAAATTATTTATCACATAATTTAAAAACATGATTTTAAGAACCTTTGTTTTACTTGTGTTGAGCCCCGAAATTTTAAGGTATTCTTGAAGACGGCCATGCTTAGGCTATGTGTAGTGGATGGGATATAAAATGGGACGACTTGCGTCATGTGACGCCTAGTCAGCAAAATGTGGGTTTTTGTTTTAATGGTGTAATGGTGTTGTAGCATCATATACATATATATGTATATATCACACACACTATTAAAATAATAATATAACATAAACAAGAGCATGTGACAAGTTCTCCCCCCCCCCCTCCTTATCGCCCAGGGGGGGCGATGTTCGCCCCCTTGTCACCCCCTGTTAGTCCCCCACTACGGGTAGCCTCATGCTCAAGTGAGCCTTTCTGAGACGAAATGTCATCTGCTCAAAACTGATTTTGACGCTCCAAGTCTGACACACCATAGTCTTAAGCCTCAACTATCACCACATACCATTAAACCAGAATGTTAATGCGCCATTATAATTTAATTAACTTGAAAGAAAGTGACCTCTACATAGTACTCTAAATGCAAATATTAAAATAATAACACCTATGTAAAAAAAATTAAAAAAAAACTAATTTAAACCAAATTGAAATAAAAAATATAATTTAGACCAATTCAACCATTTCATTTTTAGCTATTATACTAATTTAGCCCACTAAAAATGAAATAATAAAAAAACGATTCAGTTATAACTTACGGCGTCTTATTCATTGAGACAAAAAGTTTTGCTTCTGAACTATACCCCACAACATGCCTATTTTTCCGACTAATGGACCCTCAAATTTTGTTACCGAACATGTTTCTTGTAACGGTACGTAGAAGTCTCAAAACGTGTTCATGTAGGGACAAATACTAGTTGCGAAAACCAACGGACACTATCAATTACTTCTACAGTTCTACCAAGAATATAATTATCCAAACACAAACAAAAAAAAATCATGATTTTGGTCAAATTATGCGTTCAATTAACTATAAATGTATCTTTACAAAAAGATTAATCAAACACAAAAGGTAATTATTAAGAGATTGCTAGAGCAGATATCAGGTATATTATGATGATAATGTAGTAAGATATGATAAGATGAGATGGTCATACCATTTGTGGTATTTATAGCCGAAGGTAGGTTTCCAAAGAGGTATGGCCGGCTGCAACAGTGTTCCTGTTCCACCAACAGTAGCCTACGCACGTGCCCTGCTGGTAGTTGGTGGGTAGGTAGCGGCTGATAGCGACCAGGCCTGCTGTATACTATTCCTGTTCCACCAACTGACGGCTACGCACGTGGTATGGCAGTAGTTGGTGAGTAGGCAGCGGCTAATAGTGACATACAGTGCAGGAACATGCTGCTCGCCATACTGTTGTCAATAAGCTGTCGTATCTTTAGTCAGATCTTTTTCCCATACCTCGTCAGGTACAGTACAGAAGATCTTCCTGTATCGTACGGACTGGCTTATTTGGGCGGGAGTATTCCCCCTCCCGCCCTTGTGCGGGATAGTTCCCGGCTTCGCTCATTCCTTCAGGTGACACTGAGTGATTGAGAGCTAAGTGCCTTGTGCGTGTAGCCCTGCTGCGCGGGTGGCCTTCCCTGATGGCTTGTATCCGAGGCTGCGGGAACAGGCGGAGTCCTTCACCATCGGGAGGCATTTCCTGCGGGACCAGCTTGCGTACTGCGCGTAAGGACGTCACGTCTCTGAGCATGGTTGGTCCTGCGGATCCAGTTGGTTTCTGCGCAGACGTCCCTTTTTTAGGTGAGTCTTGCGGGTCCAACTGGGCTTTGCTGGGACCTACCTCTTCAAGTCCCCCCAGTCCAATGTTCTTCTCATGAGTGTTTAATAAAGTGAGGTGAACTTTTAGACTTAAGCAGAGGGTTTTGAAAAGGGTTTTTCTAAGGTTTTCCATGGGGATTCTTCCCGCGGAAGTCCTTGTCACTTGCAGAAATTCCCGAGTTTCCTGCTTGGTCTTTGGGTATGATGCGGGTAGGCTGTAACCTCCTCGCAAGTCAGGAGCGTTGAGTCCCACTTGTGTGGATTCTCCATGAGGTTTTGGTAGTTTTGAACATAGTGATCAATTATGTTAAAACCACCAATTCCATCCTGGAGCTTCAAACAACGTAGTTCTCGACGTTCCCGCTATGCGGGGATGTTATTTCCGTTTCCGCAAGCATTGCCCAGAAGATCCTTCTTGGTTTCAATTCCCAGCGGAGCGCTAGGTATGTGAAGGGTTTTGCCTTAACACTGTACCTGCGCTCGTCTTACGGTTACTTTACTTCCAAGGTATTCCTGGCGTCAATTCCCTGCGGGTGCTAGGTATGTGAAGGGTTTTGCCTTTACACTGTACCCGCACCCGTCTTATAGTTACTTGGCTGCCGAGGTACTTGGCTTCAATTCCCTGCGGGTGCTAGGTATGTGAAGGGTTTTGCCTTAACACTGTACCCGCATCCGTCTTACGGTTACTTGTTCGCCAAGGTTTTCTTGGCTTCAATTCCTTGCGGGTGCTAGGTATGTGAAGGGTTTTGCCTTTACACTGTACCCGCATCCGTCTTACGGTTACTTGTTTGCCAAGGTTTACTTGGCTTCAATTCCCTGCGGGTGCTAGGTATGTGAAGGGTTTTGCCTTTACACTGTACCCGCATCCGTCTTACGGTTACTTGTTTGCCAAGGTAAGGGGTATTTTCCCGCTTACTTTTTAATATTTTTAAATTTTGAATTTTGAAATTTGAAAGGTTGGTGGAAAGATAGGAACAGTCCAAACCTCTGAAACGTCGTGCGACAGTTTCTTCTGACTGTCAGGACGTGCAGGAAGTTATGGTGACGTGACATTATATGGTCATTCCAGACGCTTTTTACGGCGCGTGGGCGCGATTTTTCGGGCGCGTGGCCGCGAAATTACTGGCACACGTCCTGTCAACAGCTGTTGCCAGCCTGCTTTTTGCCACGTGTCATAGTTTCATTGCACATTCGATTTCTCTCTCCTCCGCATTAAATTCACCGCATTAATTGCGATTAGTATATAAAGGGGGAGAGGCCTCTTTGTAATCCACACTTTCACCTTTCTTCTTCTTAGTGATTTCCGGCAAATACTCCCCTTTTCAGGCAAGCATTTTCCCGAAATCACTTTCTTCTTTCTGCAAAATGTCTTCTCATGATGCTGAAGCTGTAGCCGACGATAGGAGTACTGCTGGCGAGTGCCAGTGTGCTCTACCTGTCGATCAGTACCAGTACATCGTCAGGAAGTTCATGCTTGAGTCTCTTGAGCCTGAGTTTCCTGAATCCCACCAGACTGTGTACGATGCCCCCAGTGGCAAGATCGGGGTATATGCTGCATTCTTTGTCTATGGGAACCGTAGGTTTCCTTTGACAAAGTTTATGTACCGTGTCCTGGAGAGGCACGGTGTGCACCTGACCGAGGTGCATCCGATGGCGATTGCCAAGGTCCGGCACTTCGAGTGGGTGTGCCGGATTCTTGGTATTGAGCCCTACGTGGACCGCCTGATGACCTTCTATACTTGGAGGTGCGTCCAGGGGTGGTACACCCTGACAACCCGTATTAAGGGTTTGAAGATCTGCGTGACCGAGCGCAGTCTCCTATCGTGGAAGCGGGAGTTCTTCTACATTTCTGCCCGCGCCATTCCCATTGCCATGAAGTTTAAGAAGGGGCAAGCGCTTCCGAGCCTTCACGCTTCCAGCTACCAGGAGGCGGAGTGGTTCGCGAAGATATCCCGGGTCCAATCTCCGGTTTACCGGTTTGCGGAGTCCGGGATGGTGATGCTGGGGATGAGCCGGGTATGGAAGAATGCGTCCCGGTTTCCCATCCTTCTCGAATACGGTTTGAACTCTATTCCTTATGGTATGTCTTGTCTTTCTTGCTGATATTAGTTTGTCTTCTAACTGTTTCTTTTCTTTCAGAGGGGAATGACTTGGAGTCGCTCCTGTTCCCGCGGGAAGCTGACGGTCCCGTGCGGGTGGGCACTCGTGCTCTGGACGACAATGAGTTGCCCATCCTGGAGCAAACGGCGGATCGATTTGTGGAGGTCTATCCGCCGGGCCAAGAGATCCTGAGCCACCGGCGGCCAGGTAAGGCGATATTCTATCCTCAACCCCTCAATGCTGTACCCGCTGCTGGAAATCCTTACATCCTGTCTTCTTCTGAGGAATCCGCAGATGGTCCTCCGCTGGTGCGGAAGAAGAAGGCT
This sequence comes from Bidens hawaiensis, assembly GCF_021521415.1. NCBI lineage: Eukaryota > Viridiplantae > Streptophyta > Magnoliopsida > Asterales > Asteraceae > Bidens > Bidens hawaiensis. Next base: position 4,497 of record NW_027491112.1, on the reverse strand, counting down.
GCCGGCGGGAAAGGGAAGGAGAAGGTGGCCTCCACGGCTGATCCGGTGCTTCTATCTGACACCGAGTCAGATAGTGAAGAGGTGGCGGGGAACCCCGGTGGTGAGAAGACCACTGCTCCGGAGGCTACGACTGTTACCTCCGGAGAACCAATGACGACGGTGACCGGCGTCAAGAGACCGGCCCCATCGGGCTTGTCCCCGCCCCTCCGTACGTTCAGGCTCAAGAAAACCCGTAAGTACAAAAGGGACGTCTGCGCAGAAACCAGTTGGACCCGCAAGACTCACCTAAAAAAGGGACGTATGCGCAGAAACCAACTGGATCCGCAGGACCAACCATGCTCAGAGACGTGACGTCCTTACGCGCAGTACGCAAGCTGGTCCCGCAGGAAATGCCTCCCGATGGTGAAGGACTCCGCCCCGTTCCCGCAGCCTCGGATACAAGCCATCAGGGAAGGCCACCCGCGCAGCAGGGCTACACGCACAAGGCACTTAGCTCTCAATCACTCAGTGTCACCTGAAGGAATGAGCGAAGCCGGGAACTATCCCGCACAAGGGCGGGAGGGGGAATACTCCCGCCCAAATAAGCCAGTCCGTACGATACAGGAAGATCTTCTGTACTGTACCTGACGAGGTATGGGAAAAAGATCTGACTAAAGATACGACAGCTTATTGACAACAGTATGGCGAGCAGCATGTTCCTGCACTGTATGTCACTATTAGCCGCTGCCTACTCACCAACTACTGCCATACCACGTGCGTAGCCGTCAATTGGTGGAACAGGAATAGTATACAGCAGGCCTGGTCGCTATCAGCCGCTACCTACCCACCAACTACCAGCAGGGCACGTGCGTAGGCTACTGTTGGTGGAACAGGAACACTGTTGCAGCCGGCCATACCTCTTTGGAAACCTACCTTCGGCTATAAATACCACAAATGGTATGACCATCTCATCTTATCATATCTTACTACATTATCATCATAATATACCTGATATCTGCTCTAGCAATCTCTTAATATACTTTTATATTTAAAGAGCAATCTAGTCTGATTCTCACGCCGGATGGTGGTCACAAGGAGGAACCCCCCCCCCCCCCCTTCTCAGTGACGAGCTCACGGTGTCTGTTTTGCAGGTTATCAGAAGAACCATCCTCCAAGGGTCTAACCCCTCGTGGGAAACATCTATCTAACCCCCAGGTTACCTGTAATCTGCCCGGGGTTAGGTTAGTGTTTCTTCAGTAATAAAGATTTCCAGACCAATATTCTACTTTCGTCGTACCCTTTAACGTTTAAAAAGTAAATACAAAGGAAATTTCACCAAAATAATCAAAATTAACCAAAAATATATAAAGACATTATCTTTTCTAAATTACCAATATAGCCTTAGCTTATCTTCTTCGCTAAACTCTCTGTCTTCTTCTGGTCCATATGACGCAACACATCACCTATTGTGCCCGGTATTCCTTAAGCTCATGTGACTCGTAATTTAACAAATTCCAGATTATTACGAGAAACTTTTTAGTTAACATGATTTTCCCAATGAACCATGCTTGAAGTAAATTGGCATGCGTGGAGCTGAGCACGTGTGAGTTTGATCCATATTGAGTTCGTTGAGATTAGGCAATGTGTAGTGGGGCGACGATTTGGGCGAAAAGGGGCGACATCTTGGTGGAACTAAACCCCCCCCCCCCTCCCCGGGCGATTTTTGGGCGAAAAGGGGCGGGATGTTTTTGTTGCCGGAAAAGGAAAAGGAATATTATTATTATATTACTTTGTGTGTGTGTGTTATACATATATATATATATATATATATATATATTACTATTTATAGCCCCTACACCATGACACCCCAAAAACAAATTTTCACCCCTTGCTGACTGGGCGCCACGTGTCGCAATTCGCCCCCATTTGTAGCCCCTCCACTACGCATAGCCTTAATGTAGGGTATGTTATGTCCGGATAACGGTCGGTTGCTTGGTGTACGGTGGTACGGTGTGAAGTGGAAGACCCGGTTCTGCTTTCCATCAAATACAGCGGCCCCGAAAGGGTATGAGCCCCGGGGCCGATGTATACACGATGGACGGTGTTGTCGGTGGAGGAAGTGCGTTTGTGTTTGAAGAAATGGAGCGCATTCTTCCACCAACATTTACGGGTCTTTTTAATCTTCTTGCTGTTGTCGTCTTTGGAGAACGGTTTTTGAAGTTTGAAATGTAGGTTGGCAGTAGCGGACCTGAGGGTAGAAGACTTATGTTTTCTTGCTTCTTCAAACACCTGTAAAATTGAATTGAATTGAATAACATAGTATCATTCACTACTTTTCAGTGTTCGTTTGTCTAGTATTTTCGATGTGATTACTACATTTCAGTTTAATTATTATCATTTGAAAAAAAAAAGTGATGAAGAAATGACCTGAAAATAGTCGAGTTGAGGGTCGAAGCCATAGTCATTAAAATGGTGAGGTTCGTGAAGAGTGAAAATGGAGGATTTGTTGCCTTTGTTGTTCATGATTTCACAATTAGTTGTAGTGAGTGAGAAAATGGGGAATTTGTTATATTTTTATATAACAATATGATATTCATATTAAAGATAAAAAACGATTGTTGTTATAGTAACAAAAATTTCTAAAAAAATGGCGTAAGAAAAAGTTATAAACGTTTTAAAATGATTGAGGAATTGGCATGCGTCTTGTATGTGGAGAAAGAAAGTTATCATAAGTGAGTTATTACTTTCATGTTCTTTTAATTAATTTGTATTCTTAAATTAATATTCACCATCGAAATTTAAAATCAATAAATTAGATTTATTCTCACAATTTTCATTTTTATTATACTTTGTATTTTAATCTTACACTATAAATCATTACTTTTATATATTTGTAGGCACTAGTCATTTGCTCATGGGCACATAGCAAACAACTATGACAAACATAAAAAAAGTGAATCTTGTAATTGAGGTTTTACAATTTTAAAAAATTGAACCCAAATCGCCCATTATATCATGTAACTTTTGTTTAATAGTGAACTTTTTATCTAAATGTTCTTTTTGTTTATGTTTATGCTTTATTTAGCTTATTATTTTAATTGTTTGGCAAATGTGCTAAAGAAGACATAACATAGTGTTGTGTTTTATAGTCTACAGTTTGTTAGTTGTTACTAAACAGAAAAAATTAAAGAAAAAATACCCTAAAACAAGTATATTTATCAAGGTTTTTTGTAATTTTCATTGACAATTCAAGATAATATTGTTGTTAATAAGAAGTGAATGTTAGATAATGGAATGGACATGAGTATGAGATATTAATGGAATGGAGATCAAAATGGAGTGGAATCGATAATGGATTGAAATGGATCAATACCATTTTATTCTCATGTTTGGTTAACCTATAGTAAAGAAATGGATCAATGCGTTGTGTTGTACGATAGGTAGGAATATAGAAGAAATGAAATACAAATGACAAAAATACCACTGCCTCAAAATAATTTTTTTTACCAAAATAAAAAAAATTGGTAATAGCGTGGTTGTGACAGTGGTGGTGGTTGTAATGGTCGCGACGGTAACGACGACCAATGATGGTGGTGATCAAGTGGCGTTGTCAAGAAAGTGAGGTGAAAGCAGATTAAAAGGTTTTATGTGTTTAGAGTGAATGAGATTTCTTGTGTAATGGGTGATTTTATTTCATTAACCAACCAAACACCCTTATTTTCATTCTATCACAATGATACATTTCATTCCGAGCATTACTAAACGCTAGTGCACTACCTAAAAAGTTATTACAATGAGTCTCTTTAGTCTTTAGTCTTTAGTCGTGAAGAAATAAGAAAGAACAACTTTTTTCTATTTCTTTTTTTTAACATTAGTTTAGTTTGACCCGTTTTTGTCCACCCTTCCTCTAAAATTTCCAGAATTTGTTGTTGAGTTTTTTATTCGATGATTTAATATTTAAAAATCTTGAGAGATATGTGATTACTTAATGCTTAAGCAGCCAGGTAGCTTGCTTCCTTTCTTTGTTAAAGTAGCCATCCCAAATGTGAACAACATATTTTTATAAACACCTAAATGTGTCATTCGATTTTTGAATTAAACAAGTATATGTACCCGTGCATTGTGACGGACAACGTTAACTTAAAAACATTACATGTCCAAAAGTTACCACACATATGCGACGGGTATATGGTGAGAAATCGGCCGATAACAGTATGATTCATTACAATAAAGTTATGATTCATTACAATAAAGTTTTGTGGCCAAATTTGAAAGTCTAAAACCTTTTTGACCAAAGTTGAAAGTCTAAAAGTTTAAAAGCTTCCAAATTTTTGTAACCAGAGGTGAAAAATATAATATTTTTTTTGGCTAAAGTTCCAATGCTAAAAATATTGTGATAAAAGTTGAAACGACAAAAATACCATTACAAAAGTTAAGGGGCAAATATTAAAGATGTGAGTTGAAAGGGTAAATGTTTGATCATCAAAGTTGATGAGCCAACAAATGAAAATATTAAAA